>NC_134085.1:88823027-90062611 GCF_000715075.1 Nicotiana tabacum | reverse complement strand
GGACCAGTACCAGGATCTGCACAGAAAGTACAAAGTGCAGTATCAGTACAACTAACCCCATGTACTGGTAAGTATCGAGCCTAACCTCAGCGAAGTAGTGACGAGGCTAGGACATGACAGACAACATAAACCTGTGCAGTTAATTAATATACTAACAGGATAACAAGTAATAAAAGCTAAGCAGAAATGAACGGGAAAGGGCAACATGCTATGGGGGTTCCAACATAAAGAATCACAACAATAAAGGAATTTAAACAATTAAGGCACTTGAACCGATAACATCAAATAAGCACAGCAAACAGAAAATGCACGGCATCACCCTTCGTGCTTTTACTCTCAATCCTCACCATGCAATCAATAATAGAAACGTGCACGATATTACCCTTCGTGCTTTATCACTCTTCCTCACCATATGCATAATATAAATGTGCACGACATCACCCTTCGTGCTTTATCACTTTTCCTCACCATAACAAACGACAAAAACAATAATAACCCGGTAAGGGCATCACAATCAAGCAACTCCGTTTCATCATTTAATTCCACAATAGAAATCTCAACTTGAGCCAATACTCAACCAATCTCCAAACCAGGAAAAACATAATAATACTGGTTAACATGGGCAATAACTAGTTTAAGCAGGAATAATACTAATAAAGAAACACAACGATCACAATTATAGGACTCACTCACATGCTATGACCCGACAAAAATGTATAGATACTTTTTACCACACCTATACATCGTACTCAACAACTAACAAGTAGCAAATATGTCAAACAATACTTAATGCCTCAAGCTAAGGTTATCCATAACACTTACCTCGATTCCACGACCAAACTCAAGCCTCAACCATTTTTCCTTGGTTTCCACTTCCAATCCACTCGTATCTATGCATAATTAACTTATTAACATCAATTAACGGCAAAGAAACCATTTCTAATGCATGATTATATATTTCCCAGCATTTTTCTCAAAAAGTCAAAAATTGACCCAGGCCTGCTTGGACAAAACTCGAAGTTCGGACCAAAACCCGATTATCCATTCACCCGCAAGCCCGGATAAACAATTGGTTTTGAAATCTGACCTCAATTTGAGGTCTAAATCTCGAAATTGCGAAATTCCTAAATTCCACCCAAAACACCCAATTTTCCATGAAAATCCCTAGATTTTGTGATGAAATCTTGTAAAAAGATGAAATAGATTGAAAGAAATGAGTTATAAATCATTTTCCTTCGATTTGGGGAAGAACTACTCTCTAAAAAATCACCTCTTGAAGCTTAGGGTTTAAAATTTTGAGAAATGAATTGAAAATCCCGTCTAAGTTATGTTTTGAGCAGTTACAGATGTCACATTTGAGACCAGATCTTCGCAATTGTGAAGCTCGCAAATGCGAGACAAGTATCGCAAATGCAAACCTATCACATTTCTGCTACTGTAGCAAATGTGAACCTTTGGTCGCAATTGCGATGATTACCCCCCTCCGTGACTACATCGCAAATGCAAAGATATGTTCGTAATTGAGAACTATACTGGTCCAGGTCTTCTTCACAATTGCAATAAAGACCTCGCAATTTCCAAGACTGTGAAGCTCGCAAATGCGAAGCCTGATCTCGCAATTGCGAGATTAGAGGCCTGCTACAGGTATCAGCTGCAACAGTAGATTTTCTAAGTTCAAACTCACTCCGTAGTCTTTCCAAAACTCATCCGATCCCTCGAGGCTTCAAACCTAACATGCACACAAGTCTAAAAATATCATACGGACTTGCTCGTACTATCAAATCACCAAAATAACATCTTAAACAATGAATTTAACACCAAACTCATGATTTTCTTAAGAATACTTGAAATTTCTATTATCAAAACCGGACGTCCAAATCACGTCAAATCAGTTCCATTTCTAACCAAATTTCATATACACGACTTAAATACCATATTAAACCTGTATCGGGCTCCGAAACCAAAATACGAGCCCGATACTAATGAGTTCGCACACTATTCGATTTCTAAAAATCCTTATATTTTTCAGCAAATAATTTTCTTCAAAAATTTATTTCTCGAGCTAGGGACCTCGGAATTCAATTTTGAGCATACGCCCAAGTCCCATATTTTACTACAGACCATACGAGATCGTTAAATCATGGATCCGGTTCTGTTTACCAAAAATATTGACCGAAGTCAACTTTCGCAAATCAAGAAGAAAGAAAATGAGGTTTTCAAGGCCTTGAACCCGGATTCAGATTCTAAAACAAAAGATGAACCTTTGGGTCATCACATTCTCTATCTCTAAAATAACCGTTCATCCTCGAACGGACATAGAAAAGTACCTGAGTCGATGAAAAGATGGGGATATCTGCTCCACATAGCGGACTCGGATTCTTAGGTAGCTACCTCGACACGCTGACTTCTCTACTGAACACGAACCGAAGGATAACTCTTCGATCTCAACTGACAAAACTGCCAGTCTAAAATAGCTATCGGCTCCTCCTCATAGGTCAAATCCTTGTCCAGCTGGACAATGCTAAAGTCTAACACGTGGGATAGATCGCCGTGATACTTCTGAAGCATGGACACATGAAACAATGGATGCACAACTGATAAACCCGGCGGCAACGCAAGTCTGTAAGCCACCTCTCCCTCTCGATCAAGGATCTCAAAAGGTCCAATGAACCTAGGGCTTAGCTTGCCGTTCTTCCCAAATCTCAACACACCCTTCATGGGCGACACTCGAAGCAATGCTCGCTCTCCAACCATGAATGCCACATCTTGAACCTTACGGTCTGTGTACCTCTTTTGCCTGGACTGAGCTGTACAAAGCCTATCCTGAATGATCTTAACCTTGTCCAAGGCATCCTACACCAAATCTGTACCCAACAACCGATCCTCCCCCGGTTCAAACCACTCAACTGACGATTGACACCGTCTACCATATAAAGCACTACAAAAAATAGCAATTAGCGACGGAATTTAGTGACAACTTTTGTTCCGTCGCTGATTAGCGACGGATTGGTTACAGAATAAAAGTTTCATTGCGAAAAAAATCCAAAAATAGTTAGTATCTAATATAGCAACGGAATAGAGACAAAATCGAAAATTTGTCACTAATTGTTGGCGGTGAATATTGGCGCCCTCAATTTACCTACGGATTTAGCGACAAAAGTTGAGTGACAAAATTTATCAAAACTACAGCGATGGATTTAGCAACCGAAAATCCGTCTCTAGCCTTAATTTCTTTATCAAAATATTTTAAAACTCCTTGCTACGGAAATTTCCGTCGATAATGTATTTTTTAATAAATAATAATGTTATTGTAGCGACGGAACCCTATCCGTCGCTAAATCCGTCGTTGAAGACCACTTTATTATTTTTCCTAGGGCAAAAATTTGGTAAAATATCTGTCTCTTCTAAAACAGTAGAAACACATGAGAGAGCAAATTGAGGCGGCTGAGAGCAAAATCGAAGACACACGATGAGGGTTTTCAAGAACAAGAGCAAAAATCAGTAGCCAACGTGAATCTAAGGTTTATAGATGACTTTGTTTCTTCTTCAATAAACTTAGCACTAATCTTTTGTTATCATTTGTGATAAAAATCAGATTTATTTGAAACTGGTATCTCTTTGGGAGATTTATTTATATAGCTTTGCAAAATTTGTGTTTTGGGACTTTTTTGTTGAATCGATTTCATGTCTTTGATTGTTACCTTACGAAACTTTATAAGAATCAGATTTTGAGTTATTCTTGACTTTAGAGGTGATAAAATCAAAACTTCAAGGGAACATTAGTATTTTGTTGGAATTTTATATTACAGTTATTAGAGTATTGTAGCTTAGCAAATATTATATTTTCGATTTTTTTGTTGGACAAATTTTTGTCATCTGATATGGTTTCAGCCCTTTGATTGTTTCTTTATATCATGAAAGCTTATAACAATCATATTTCTATGTCAATTTTGACCCAGAAATGGCTCTATAGACCGCCATCTTCTTGGATTGTAAACGTTTGGAGAATTTTTTGGTATATTCATTTGGTAGTTTAATTAATCTTCTTCTGCTTATTTTCTTAATTGTTTGTCCAGATCTACAAAAACTTTCTTCACATAGCTTTAGACAAATTTTGTATTAAAAATTTAATTTATATTTTTTGTTTTATAGGGTGTTTTTACCCCTTTTGATGATATGTTAAGCTTTGTTTCTTCTTAATTAACATTGTCATCGCTTGTACGGATAGCTAAATCAAGTTCAAGTAACTTTCTCTACTCTTTCTATCTCTCCCTCTCTTTCTCTGTGTATGTGTTTCTCTATCTCTATCTAGAGCTTTATTTGACATCAAATATTTTTTTATATTGATTGTTGATTAGTAACTTCAAATGGTTGTTTGAACAGATGTATTTTTGGGATTTTTTGGTTCAGCTCAATAGGTCTCAGATGCTTGCATAGCTTAGATTGATATTTACCATGAATTATATCTATGTCATTGCATAACTTATCATTTCTTTCAATAAAAATGTGAATGACTTGTACTATTTAATATGGATTTTAGGCATTTCAAATATTGGTTTATCATGGGGGGGGGGGGGGGGTTAAAAAATCTAGCACTAATGTTTGCCCAATTCTTGACTTATACTAATGTTTTCTAAAATACTCCCATATTCTGCTTACCTATATTAGTCTTTCTAAAATACTGTTTTAATCTGTATATACCATTACTTAGGCGCTCATTTTTTTAAGCTTAGCTTTTAATATCCTTCCTTCTTTTTCTCTTACCCAGTGTAAGAACTTTGAGCGTTTGTCTAGTGAAATTTTAGTAGTTTTGAATTGTGAGCTTGTTATTATTGTGACCATTTAAGCACTTCAAACTCTACATCCTAGCATGCAAGTTCAATAATCTTAGCTTAAATTTCTACATAACCAACTTTATGTGCTTGTTTTCTCTTTTACATATTAATCACATGCTTTACACTTCCTTTTAGACATTAAGAACCTTTGCTTTCTCAATGTCATTCTGGTGAAACAATCTTTGTTAACATGTCAGCATATGTGTTTTCTTATCATTCTCTTAACTTGAATGGTTTGAAGGATCACTAGATTTTCCATATTGAGTTTAATTCTAGTTTCTTGTATGCTTTGTTTGTTTCGTGCAAATTTTTTGTACTTTTCTCTTTTATTATCGTTGTGAATTATTTGATTCAAGTCCATTTGCTTTAAATTTCTTCTGGGATCATGTCATCTTCTACTATAGTAATATCTTCATCCTTTTAAAAATAAATTATTTTTTGTATAGGCTATTGAAAAAAGTCGAGACCCAACACCAAGTGAGATACATTTGCACGTCCATACACATGGGCATGATGAAAAATCTTTTCTTGATGAGAAAGCTCGAATCGTGCATGTAAGTCCAATAAATTATAATCTTATTTACTACAATGTAAAAAGAGTATGAAAAGTATCCTCTTTGTTGGTTAATTAAATGCTCAACATCTTGACTATTTTAATTTCATTACTAATTAAACCTCTTTTACAGGAAAGGTATCAGGAAATATTGCAGGAACAAACACAAACTCAATCTGATATTGATCAATGTAAAGCATTGGATCTCAAGCAAAATGCTACTATGGATCGAATCTTGAACTTTAGTGTTGGTGTTAGGAATAATTCGAACTTAATTGTATTAGCTATATGGATTTTGATATCATTTTTGACCTTGAAGTATGTTAATTTATATGAATTTTGGTTATTATTAAGGATATCTAATACTTTACATACAAAGTGCATGAGCAGAGAAAGTTTAAAATGTTAAATACAAAAATCTAAAATTGAAAAATATTGCAACAGATATGTTTTGTAACAAAAAGTAACCCAAACAGTAACCCAACAGATACAATTCCAACACACTAGTCATTAACCCAAACAGTACTAAATGATAATTAAAGCTAAACATGAATGAAATGCGGAAATTTATAACAGTTCAAAACACAAAAACAAGGCTACTCCAATGATCTGGTGTCACAATCCACGAACATTTACAAATTTCTACAATTACTGGTTTAAAGGAAAATACATCTGTTTTTCGGAATGAAAGGAAACGGGAACTAAGATAGAGGGAAGGGGACTCCAGGATCTATGAACGCCGGCAGATCTACCTTGGGTATCCTGTGGACTGAAGGCAGCAACCCCAAACTCTAATCAGTATTGTCCAGTACCGGGATCTGCATAGAAAGTGCAGAGTGCAGTATCAGTACAACCGACCCCATGTATTGGTAAGTGCCGAGCCTAACCTCGGCAAAGTAGTGACGAGGCTAGAACAACAAAGAACATAAACCGGTGAAGTTAATCAATATACTAACAGGATAACAAGTGAAAAGCTAAGAAGAAATGAACGGGAAGGGGCAACATGCTATGGGGATTCCAACATAAAGAATCACAGCAGTAAAGGAATTTAAGCAGCTAAAACACTTTGAACCGATAATAACAATAAGCACAGCAAACAGAAAATGCACGCCAACACCCTTCATGCTTTTACTCTCAATCCTCACCATGCAATCAATAATAGAAACGTGCACGGCATCACCCTTCGTGCTTTATAGCTCTTCCTCACCATATGAATAATAGAAATGTGCACGACATCACCCTTCGTGCTTTATCACTCTTCCTAAACATATGCATAATATAAATGTGCACGACACCACCCTTTGTGCTTTATCACTCTTCCGTACCATAACAAATAACAGAAACAATAACAACCCGGCAAGGGCATCATAATCAAACAACTTCGTTTCATCATTTAATTCCACAATCGAAATCTCAACTTGAGCCAATACTCAACCAATGTACAAACTAGGAAAAACATAATAAGACTTGTTAACTTGAGTAATAACTAGTTTAATAGGAATATTACTTATAAAGAAATACAATGGTTACAATTATAGGACTCACTCACATGCTATGACCCGACAATAACATATAGATACTCGTTACCATACCTAAACGTCGTACTCAACAACTAACAAGTAGAAAATAAGGCAAACAATACCTAATCCCTCAATCTAGGTTAGCCACAACACTTACCTCGATTCCACGGCCAAACTCAAACCTCAAATACCACTTTTCCCTTAGTTTCCATTTCCAATCCACTCGTATCTATGCATAATTAACTTATTAACATCAATTAATGCCAAAGAAACCAATTCTAATGCATGATTATAGATTCCCAACATTTTTCCCAAAAAATCAAAAACCGACCCCATGCCCGCTTGGTCAAAACTCAAAGTTCGGACCAAAACCTGATTACCCATTCACCCCCGAGCCCGGATATACAATTCTTTTTGGAATCCGACCTCAATTTGAGGTCTAAATCCCCAAATTTTAAAATTACTAAATTCTACCCAAAATACCCAATTTCCCATGAAAATCCCTAGATTTTGTGATGAAATCTTGTAAAAAGATGAAATAGATTGAAAGAAATGAGTTAGAAATCGTTTACCTATGGTTTGGGGAAGAACTACTCTCTAGAAAATCGCATCTTGAATCTTAGGATTTGAAAATTTGAGAAATGAATTGAAAATCCCGTCTAAGTTATGTTTTGAGCAGTTGTCGATGTCGCATTTGTGACCAGAGCTTCGCAATTGTCAAGCTCGCAAATGCGAGACAGGCATCGCAAATGTGAACCTGTCGCATTTCTGCTACTGTCGCAAATGCGAGCCTTTGGTCGCAATTGCGATGATTCCCCCCTCCCTGACTACTTCGCAAATGCGAAGATATGTTTGCAATTTCGAACTATGCTGGCCCAAGTCTTCTTCGCAATTACGATAAAGACCTTGAAATTTCCAAGATTGTGAAGCTCGCAAATGCAAAGCCTGATCTCACAATTGCGAGATCAGAAGCCTGCTACAGGTATCAGCTGCAAAGACAAATTTTCTAAAATCAAACTCACTCCGTAGCCTATCCAAAACTCACCCGAGCCTTCGGAGCTCCAAACCAAACATGCACAAAAGTCTAAAAATATCATACAAACTTGCTAGTGTGATCAAATCGCCAAAATAACATCTTAAACAACGAATTTAACACCAAACTCATGATTTTCTTAAGAATACTTGAAATTTCTATTTTCACAACCGGACGTCCAAATCAAGTCAAATCAGTCCCGTTTCTCACCAAATTTCACAGAAACGATTTAAATACCTTATTAAACCTGTAACGGGCTCCGAAACCAAAATACGAGCCCGATATCAACGAGATCGCACACTATTCCATTTCTAAAAATCCTTATATTTTTCAGCAAATAATTTTTTTCAAAAATTCATTTCACGGGCTAAGGATCTCGGAATTCAATTCCGAGCATACGCCCAAGTCCCATATTTTACTATGGACCCTACGGGATCATCAAATCACAGGTCCGGTTCCATTTACCAAAAATATTAGCCGATGTCAACTTTAATCAATTTTAAAGGAAAAATTCAATATTTTTCTCAAATTTCACATAAAGGCTTTCCGAAAATATGCCCGAACTATGCACACAAATCAAGGAGAAAGAAAATGAGGGTTTTGAGGCCTCAGAACCCTGATTCCGATTCTAAAACAAAAGATAACACTTTGGATCATCACATACCCCCTTCTGGTTCGGGAGCTTTGGCTAAGACTCCTTCATTGACCTCCTCATGTTTGGATGGTACGATTTTGGCATCCGCCAGTTCGGAGGGCCCTTGTATCATAACACTGCCCGAACACAGCCACCGGCTTGAATTTCTCTTCTTCTTCTTTGGACTTGTCCCTTAGTCGGTGGATTAAGTTCGAGGATAGAGCGCTGGTGCTTCCCTTGGGCTTGCGCGACCTCTTCTTCTATTTCTTCTTCTCCGAGTTCAGAGAACTCGGGGCCATTTTTCTCTTCTTCTCATCACCCTACCTTGGAGCAGGGGACTCGAAAGGCACATCCTTATCACCGGATAAAGGCCTCATGGAAACACCTTCGGGAAGACCTACGAAAAAAACAGAACCGATAAGAATTTGACTGCACAAGGAGGAAATTAAACATTATTACATCAAAAGAGAAAACTTACCATGATTATGGGCCTCCCAATGACCCTTCGACAATTTGTGCCATGCGCGCTCGGAATATGGTCTCTGTGACACCATTCCCTCGACCCACTCTTTGAGTTGTGGAATCGCATCCAGCATCCGAGACACAGCTTTACCACAAAAAACACCAATAAGAAGGAAGAAAAGGGAAGAAACAATAAATAAAGTCTTTAAGGAGAAGCTATACTTATGCTTCATGTTTCATTTCTTGGGAATTGGCATATCCTCGGCAGGGATCAAGTCTGAGGTCCTCACTCGAACAACTCAGCCCATCCAGCCTTGGTCCCAGTCCTCATCTATACTTCTTGGTGGTCTAGAGATCAAGTTTGATCAACCCCTCTCGATATAGTCGGGGACTGTACAGGCGCATAAGATGATCGAGGGTGAAGTAACATCCCTCGATTTTGCTTACAAAAAAATGAAAAAAGATCACTATCCTCCAGAATGAGGGGTGAATTTGACCGAGTGTCACTTCGTACCTCTTGCAGAAGGTAGTAATGATTGGGTCTAAGGGACCCAATGTGAAGGGGTTAAGTATAAACACTTAAAAAACCCTCCACATGGGTAGTGATTGATTCCTCAGGCGAGGGCACCACCATGTGTTTATCGGTCTAGTTACAATCCTCTTTGATTTTAGGGAGGAAATCCTCAGTGATAGTACATATATATCTCGAGACCGGCTTGCATCAACCTGGTACTGAGGAAGATCTTAAAATCAGCATCGATCGGGCACCCTCCTAGAACGAACTCTTCAGAGGGTGGCCCCGCCGTAGTCCCATCGCCGGCGACCCACGATGAAGAGGCTTTTTCTTTTTGTGGAACAGTTTTAGAAGTTTTGGCCTTTTTTCTGTTTTCTTTGAATAAAGGAGAACGAAAGAAAGTTAAGAGGGAGTACTTAGTATTTAAAGATAAAGACAAGTGAAGGCTCTTGCAAAAATCTCAGGTACAAATGCAAAGGTTTTTCAAGATGAGAATGGCTAAGAAAGGCAAAGATCTTTGAAAGTGAAAATGGAAATGATTTGAAAGTAAAACACGAACAAGTGAAGAAGAGGGGAATATTTATAGGTTTCAAATGGCGGTTCAAATCCGATAATGGCCGACCATTGACTGACACGCATTTAATGGCTTGAAGAGTACACCGACGAGACATTTTAGTTGCTTTTTATCGCTTACGTCATGACTTATCGAAGTAGAAATCGAGGTATTATATCATTTCTTGTCACCTACTCTCCAAAAAACTAGGGGACTATCTGTATACGGTCAAAACCGGGTTTGTCCATTGTTTGACCAATCGAGGCTAAAGTATGGCAGATCAAAGTTCGAGTTCGGGTTATAACGAACTATGGTGCAAAATTTGATCGACGAGCTGGTGACCCAGAGACTGATCAAGATTGAGATCGAGCAAGATCGAGACAAAGCAAGATCAAGACCGATCAAGATCGAGGGAAACTTACCGAGTCAAATAACGGAAAACCGAAATATCCGCAATCGGTCGAGGACTACGGCGGAAATCCCAGCGCATATCAAGAAGGGACCGATTGATTAGCAAATCATGATATTTTTTTACCTTATATAGAAATGTACCAAAAGTAGAACATCCCCACTATATATAAGGGGGTTCTGACCATTAGTAGAATAGATTGTAACACGTACAAAGAAGCAATATATTGATCATTCCTAATTCTTATCATCTTGTTGTTCAGTTCTAATACTAGTTGAGAAATTTCTTGGCTCGAGGATGATCAAACTCAGAGGCTAAGGCTGTTCAATTTTGTGGTTTGCATTTATCGTCAATTTTAATATTAATTTGTCTTCTTAATTTGTATTAAGTTATATTGTGTATCCTTAAAACCGCGAATAAATTCAATTGTTATCCAATTTCAAGGAAAAACAAAATTCATGGAGTATATTATTAAAGATAATTTTTTTAAGAAAATCTATTTTTATGTGTTTTAAACGCATTATTCTATGGCGTTAATCGTAATATCGTATACTAAATCTTAAATCTGGCATTAATAGCGTAGGAGGAAGAAGTCATCTTTATCCTCCCGAATTGCAATGCCATGAATCCTGTCGCCCACCCCAATGACTCTTTCAAAACCCCTCAAAAAGATCACCCAAAAGATGCTCACCATAAAAACCCCACTCCCTTCTCACCCATCTTCTATGCTCTCACTTTCTCATGGATTTTCCTACTCTCTTTGTTACTGCCTGCCTTCTTGCCGGCGGCGGCCTTTACTGGTTCCTTTGCATCCTTGGTTCTGCCGAGCAAAAAGGTAAACATGCCGTCCAATTTTCCTTTGGTTCTTTAGGCAAAGAGAAAGTTCAAGAAGGTTACAAACAGTACTGGTCTTTCTTCCGCTTCCCTAAAGAGATTATTAACACCGCGGATAAAGTCCCTGCCTTTGTTGACACTTTCTATAACCTCGTGACTGATATATACGAGTGGGGTTGGGGTCAATCTTTTCACTTCTCGCCTTCTATCCCAGGAAAACCCCATCGGGATGCCACCCGCATGCATGAGGAAATGGCCGTCGATCTCTTGGGTGTAAAAACCGGATCCCGCATTCTCGATGCGGGCTGTGGGGTTGGCGGGCCGATGCGAACTATCTCAGCCCATTCAGGTGCTAATGTAGTTGGCATCACCATTAATGAGTACCAGGTGAAACGGGCTCGAGCCCACAACAAGAAAGCCAGGCTTGACTCCCTCTGCGAGGTGGTTTGTGGCAACTTTTTGGAAATGCCTTTTGCTGACAACAGTTTCGATGGAGTTTATTCCATTGAAGCCACATGTCATGCCCCAAAGCTCGAAAAGTGTACAAAGAGATCTATCGGGTGTTAAAGCCCGGATCTTTTTACGTCTCCTACGAGTGGGTTACGACCGAATTGTACAATTCGAATAATCCGGAACACGTGGAGATAATTCAAGGGATTGAAAGGGGTGATGCATTACCCGGGTTGAGAAGCTACAAGGATATTGGTGGAATTGCTAGGAAAGTGGGGTTCGAGGTGGTGAAGGAGAAAGATTTGGCTAAGCCACCAGCGAAGCCGTGGTGGACAAGGCTGAAAATGGGGAAGATTGCTTACTGGAGGAATCACATTTTGGTGACAGTGCTTGCATGGCTTGGTATTGCACCTAAAGGAGCGGTTGATGTGCACGACATGTTGTTTGTGACGGCTGATTATTTGTCTAAAGGGGGTGACACTCGCATTTTCACTCCTATGCATATGGTTCTCTGCAGAAAGCCTGAATAATTTGACATGCCATTTTCCAATGCAGTATCTAGACATTTTCGATAGAAGTTATTGGTTATTTCAGCTCTTTTGCTCCCTTTGGTATCTACATGTTTTTTTAGGCCCTATTATATTATTGAATTTAATTTACAGTTGTTTTCCTCTTCTTCTTCTTTTAATTAAAAAAAAATCAATTTGTAGTTTGATGAAACTTTAAATATATCATCTTCTTCTGATATAGTTTAAGATGGCTAGTTATTTCTTGCTTATTGTTAGTATTGCAAGGTCTAAGCAGAAAGATCCTTTCTTTAGTTTCTTTTAAGGAGAAATCTGTCGGAAGTTTGACAATACTAGCCGATTAGTTTTGAGGTTGAGATTCGGAATGTTGCTGTTGCGGCGGCTCTCTCTTCTCTGTAGATGTCCCGTCCTTGTGTTATTGAATTAACACTGCACGTGATATGTTTTTTTTAGCATAAAAGGTATTTATTTAAAAGGTATCTGATCAGTTCCAATTTATGTGAACCTATTTCCTTTTTGGTCCGTTCCAAAAAGAATAAACCCTTTCTAAATTTGGTAACAATTTAGCTTAAACTTACAACCCTACCCGTAATGAGAAGCTTTTATAATCACACAAATACTTTGGGGCCCATTCAGACTTGTTTAGGACCACAAATTTCAAAAGTTTTCATTTTTTTCTTAAACTCCGTGCCCAGTCAAACAAGTTCACATAAATTGAAATGGAGGGAGTAATAATAACTAGGGTACGGGCAGTAGCGAACTACCGTCATTACAAAGGCCTCGATGGGATATAGTTATGCCTCTTAGGGAATTGTCATTACCTAAGACAACCAACTTACAACACATAGTATTCAAAACTTTTCTTACATGGACAAAACCTTCCTGATCTTTGTGATAGGCATCTATCACAAATTCAAGAGGTAAAACAAAAGTACATAATTTATTTTAACTAGGTTGCATAAGAGCTTCCCTTGCCAACAGATATGCGACACTGTTTCCTTCACGAAAGCTATGCTTCACTCCGATTTCCCCTATTTGCAATGCCTTCTCCATTAACCTCCTGCAGTCACAGATTAAACCAGTGTAAGTTGGATAATCATCATGAAGAAATCCTATAATCTCCGTGGCATCCGTCTCTACTTCGATTGGGAAAATTTTTTCCTTGACAATGAGCTGAAGTGCCTGCTGCAATGCTTGTAATTCTACTTGAGTTGGGGCCACTGCATGTGTTTTCTTGTGGTATCCCATTTTCCACTGGCCCTTGCTGTTTCGGATGGCTCCGCTAATTCCTCCCTGTAGACAATTGCTCCTAAAGGCACCATCAATGTTGATCTTGTACCAACCTTTTGGAGGAGCCTGCCACTTAACATTAATGTTCTTTTTCAAGCTATTAGTTGTGGGATTAGAAGTTAATAGTTCATATTTAACAGCCTGGTCAATAATTCTTTTGATATTAATAAGGTTATTGGCATTGTTTTGGTTATTGTGATTTCTATTGTTCCATATAGTTCACAAGGTAAATGAGAATATATCTTCCCATGTGACGTACTTATTATTTATAATGATATTAGCATTTATGATGCTGTCAACCCAGTGTGTTGTAGGCATTTGAGGATTAACATTCCACCCCATTAATTTCCAATATGATTCTGCAATGTTGCATTCCTAGAAGATATGGGCTATTGTCTCATTTGTGTTTTTGCATATTGGCCAAATAGGGTCAATATTAACACCAATTTTGCTAAGGTAAACCATACTTGGAAATCTGTTGTGATAGCATTTTGACATAAAGAACTTAACCTTGTTAGGGCATTTTAAGTCTCATATCCAATTGAAGTTAATGTTAATAGAGAATTGATCATCAATTAACTTATAGAAAGAATTTGTAGAAAACACGCCACTAGAATTTATACTCCATATGAGATTATTGGGAGATGTAATATGTTTGTTAGGAGCTAATGCATTAATGTTAGTGATAATGCTTTGAGGGAGATCAAAGGAGATTTTCCTTAGGTCCCAAGATCCTTTATCACAGATATCTTTAATTTTTAAACTGCTCTCATTCGCTATTAGTGGGCCAATAATATTACTTCTAAGGTTGATAATGTTTAGAATCCAATTTGTGTCCCAGATGTTTGAATTTGAGTGTTGGTTTACTGTCCACCTAATGCCCTTGTTGCAAACGGTCCATCCTTTTAGGAGTCTATTCCAAGTGTATGAACCACTCTTGGTGTTTCTAGTCTTCCCGTATTTACTAATTAGGATATTTGCCCAAAGAGCTGATGGGTTGCGAAGGATTCTCCAAGCCAAGCTGGTTAGTAGAGCTAAGTTTTATGACTTAGGTTTTTTAATACCTAGGCCACCTTGATCTTTTGTTCTAGTTATAGCGTCCCACCTAATTAAGTGGAGTTTTTTCTTTTCCCCCGTAGTACCCTATATGAAGTATCTTTGTATTTTATTTATTTCTTTTAGGGTTTGTTTGGAAGAAGAGATATTTGCATTAGGTGATTTGGAATGGTATTGAAAGTAGATGCTACTAAGGTGCTCATGCCTCTCATGCTTAACCATCTAACAATCCAATTGTTTAGTCTTGCTCTCATTTTATCAATTATTAATTGATGATCCTTGTGCTTAGGATTATTATTACGTATTGAAAATCTTAGATATATTCCAAAATTGTTACTAATTTTTATATCGAAGATACTCGTAGCGAGTTTTTTAGTAGAATCTTTATAATTCTTGGAAACACTTAGCTTGGATTTTTCTCTATTGATATTCAATCTGGAATATTTACAAAAACTCTCCATGCTCCTCCAAATTGTGTGGATTGTTTTTTCATTTGCCTGCCCCATTAACGTTAGATCGCCTGCAAAGAATAGATGAAATGTGGGAGGGGGAGGGGCTTCTTGGATTTTGTTTAATAGGGTCCCAATTTCTTATGTCTACTTGACTATCAATATTTTTGAAGAGCATGTCCATGCATATCCATGCATATGTTAAGCTTAATAGGTTATTACTTTCTTTACTACAAAAACTTTCCATGATTGTTATGTAGTTATTTTAGTAGGGGATTTTTTCATTCCTATACACTATTGGAAACTTTATTACTCTAAATGTTCATGTTTAGTAAATTACCCTACCTACACAAGTTTTGTTTACAAAATATACACATTCCACATTAAAAGGCTCCAAATCCATTATTAGTACCTTCAATTAAGGGATTTAGTTACACCCTTTACCTTTTTTTTCTCTCCTTCTCTTTCCTTATTTTTCTGATGCAAAGTTATATCACCCTTTAACTTTATTTTGTACATGTAAATGGATATATGATGCCCAGGAGGTGGGGTAGTAAAACAACCTTTATGTTGACATCCATGTTCTGTGTATAGTTGATACAATGGTTTATGTTGACTCTTGGAGAAGTTTTGTTCTCTCTCTAGCTAGTTTAATTTTTCAAGTCCTTTTATTTCTTATCATCCACTGCTGGAGTGGCTGCTAGTAAACAGGCTGTTTAGAAATACAGTGTTGGGTCTTGCAATGGACTTCGTTCCCTTACCTGCTGATTTCTAAATGCATAGAAGGTATACTGGGAGATTCTTTTTAGCACATTACTGAAGCATCAGAGTGCTCTGTAGCCCCTGGAATTTGTCACCTAAAGTGAAATATCATTAAAATATCCAGGGGATACAAAGTTACGAAAAGAAGAGACACAAAACTTATAAAGCTAAGGAGCGAGGGTGAGATATTTTCCGGAAAAGCATGAGAAGTACCATCATCAATTACAGAATTAGATCTCGACAAAATTAGATGAAGCATAAATCCAAAACAGATGAACCTGAGTCCATTCATATTGGATGAATTTTGAATAACAAATCGTCTAAATTAAAAGAGACTGAAAAAATCCCAAAGCTTATGTCATAGACTTATAAAACTTATCTACAACTTTTATACATTATTTATACCCAGTTATATATAACTACAATATCATACGACTTAAACACAATATTTATACAAATTTTATACAATATGTCCTTTGTATATTTTGTATCTGATTTATACATAGTAAAAATAAGTTTCATACAATTAATTATATATTATACAACTTATATAAAACTTTCATACATTATTTCTACCCAATTAAATACAACTACAATAACATACAACTTAAATACAAAATTTAAACAATACGTCTTTTGTATATTTTATATCTGATTTATACATAACAAAAATAAATTTCATACAACTAATTATATATTATACAACTTATCTACAGTTATCTACAACTTATTTACAATTTTCATACATTATTTCTACTCAGTTATATACAACTACAATATCATACAACTTAAATATAATTTTTATACAATATTATTCAACTTTCATATAATAATTAAATAATATATATATATATATTGTGACGACCCGGCCAGTCGTCTCATGAGTTATAGCTCCGTTTCCCCCATTTCTGCTTCTTATTGCTTTGTTTATCGGTTCTATATGTGATCGGGTTAGTTGGCTCGAGTTCGGAAAGGATTTGGTGAGGTTTGAAACACTTAGTCTCTTTTGAGGAAGCTTAAGTTGGAAAGTCAACCGGATGTTGACTTATGAGTTAGAGGGCTCGAATGTGAGTTCCTATGATTCGGATAGCTTCGGGAGGTGATTTGTGACATAGGACCCTGATCGAAATGAGTTTTGGAGGTTCGGAGCAGATTTAGGCTTGAATTAGCGAAGTTGGTATTTTGGCGATTTCCGGTTGGTAGGTGAGATTTTGATATAGGGGTTGGAATGGAATTCCGAGAGTTGTAGTAGTTCCGTCATTTCATTTGGGATGTGTGTGCAAAATTTCAGGTCATTCGAACTTGGTTTGGTTGAGTTTTTGATCAAAAGCGAAATTCAAAAGATTTTTGGAAACTTAGGCATGAATCCGATGAGTTTCGGTTGATTCGATGTTGTTTGAGGTGTTTTGAAGATTGGTATAAGTTTGAATAAGGTTTTGGGATATGTTGGTGCATTTGGCTGAGGTCCCGGGGGCCTCGAGGTAATTTCGGATGGTTGACGGAGAGTTTTAGATTTTGATGAAGCTGTAGATTTTTCTGCTTCTGGTATTTCCGCACCTACGGATTAGGGACGGCAGGTGCGATGCCGCAGATGTGAGAAAGTGAGCCGCAGAAGTGGAAAGGAGCTAGGGATGCAGAAACCGCAGAAGCGGTTGGAGGACCGCAACTGCGATGGCGCAGGTGCGGATATTGGATCACAGATGCAAAAAATGGGAACTTAAGTAAAGGGCCGCAGATGCGGTGGTCTTGACCGCAGAAGCGGTACCGCAGAAGTCGGAAATTGGCCGCAAATGCGAAATCCCTGGTCCAGAAGGTATAAATTGTTTCCTTTACGATTTTTGAGATATTCCACCATTTCTAAGTCGGCTTTGGAGCTTTTTGGACGATTTTGAAGAGAGAATTCAATGAGACTTCATTGAGTTAAGGATTTTGGACCTAAAAATCGTTCCTAGGGTATTATTTCACGGATTAGAGCTATAATTAATGGAATTTAAAGGTTAAACTTGGGGAAACTAGGGCTTGGTATTGGAGACCTAGACTTGAGGATTTGAGGGACCTATTATGGTCGGATTTTGGTACTTTTGATATGTATGACCTCGTGGGGAGATAAGGAATCCATTGATGTGAATTTTATCGAATTCCGAGATGCGGGCTCGGAGGTCGGGTTTTGGTAATTTCGGGATTTGTGTTGTAAATTGATTATTTTCGCTTGGGCTTCGTTCCCTAGCATATTTTGATGCCATAATTCTGATTTAGGATAGATTTGACGCGAGTGGAGGCCGATTCGAGGGGCAAAGTCATCGCATGCTAGATATTTGACCGGATCGAGGAGAGTAATGATTGTAAATGATGTCCTGAGGGTATGAAACCCCTGATTGCACATCGTTGTGCTATATTGAGGTGACGCACATGCTTGATGACGAGCGTGGGGTCGTGCACTGTTGGGGATTGTGACTTAGTCCGCCCCGAATGACTATTTTACCGCGTATTTGATTGAAATATTTTTGCTATCATCATGTTTTGGGTTGAATGCCATATTTGGGCCTCCTGCCAACTATTTGAACCCTTCTGGGATTTTTATTGATATTTTCTCAGTATTTTGACTTTATACTTGAACTCAGTCATGTTATATTCCACTATTTTCATACTCAGCCATGTTTACTCTGTTTTAATACTTAAATGATCTCTTAAATGATATTTGGGCTGAGAATCATGTTTTACTATTGCCCGAGTGGCTTGTGAGGATTTTTGACTGAGTAAGGCCGAGGGTCTATGTTGTGAGGAAACACCAGAATATTATATAAGGTCGAGGGCCTGAGGTATGTACGCCACGAGGTGGCTTGTTGATATGAGGTCGAGAGCCTAGTGATGATGCCACGAGATGGATTGATATTGCGCTTGGGCCGTAAGAAGCCCCTCCAAGAGTCTGCACACCCCCAGTGAGTGCGGGTACCTATTGTGATGTAAGATATAGCCCGAGGGGCTGGTATTGTTTCTAAGATATTACTCGAGGGGCAGATTTGTTGATACTGTGCCCGAAGGGCGATCCTTTATGTGTTTATTTTTCCTAATTGCCTGTCATTTACCTGCTTAATTGTTAAAAAGGCCTTTATGAAGTTTAAACTGAACTCCCGACAGACTTCGTAGTTAACGAGGTAGCTGTTTGGCGTCTGTAGTCCCATGTTTCTCCCCCTTATCTCATTTCTTTTCCCTTATTAGTGACTTTGTAATAGCTCTGTAGACTTTTCAGACTTGTGTTAGAATTGATAGATTCTCATGTCTAGTGACACTGATAACTGTGATTTCTACATGTTTTACACCCATTCTTACCTAAGCTTTGTGCATTAACTGCCATAAATTAGTCCCAAAATGCTTACAAGTTGCGCTTGATTGCAAGTTTGAGCGACAAGATGACAAATACCAAAGATCGGCTCAAAAAGGAGTGAAATCTGCCAAGTGTCAAAAGACAACTGAAGTGGGGGACAAAATGACCTGTGCGGTCCGCACTGATGTGTCACGCGGCCGCACAGGAGAGTTCAGAGGCTGGGCAATTTCCAAGTCAACCTGCGCGGTCCGCACTGCTTTGCCACGCGGCCGTGCAGGATAGTTCAGAGACCATGCAATTTTCAAGTCAAGATGCGCGGTCTGCGCTCCTTTCCACGAGGTCCGCGCCCAAGAGTGTTTGAGACTCAGTAATTCAAGGCAAAAGCCCACGCGTCCGCACACCTAATCAGTGCGGTCCGCGTGGATGAAGTTTAGAAACACCCTACGCGGCCGCGTGTCACATTTGTGCGGTCCGCGTCCCTAGTGTCAGAAACAAAATATGAAGACCCAAACCCCTACGCGGCCGCGCGTCATTTGTGCGCGGTCCGCGCCATACCCTCAAGGGTATTTTTGTCCGATTTTTCCTGTGTTGTATTAATAGAACATTTTACTTTTTAGATAGAGTTGTTTTCAGTTTTGGTTTTTTATCAGATAGCAGCTGAACTCGAGACTTCATAGTTTTAGTCCATTTTGGGCAATTTCTTCTAGTATTAACATGGATTTGAGTAGATTAACATTGTAGTTAATTATTATGTCAATTTCATCTACTATTTCTTCAATTTCTGTTTCTATTATGGCTAGCTAAACCCATTAGCTAGGGTTGTGGCTCAACCCTAGTATGGGTAATTAATGGGTGTGATTGTTTAGTGCATGAATGATATTGGGTATTTGTTATTTGGATTAATCTTATGTTTTCATTAAGATTTGGTGGTTGCAAACACTAAGTCTAGCTAAGTGAGTCTTGAATCTTCTTGAGAAAGAGAGTCTATGACCCCAAGATTAATTCCAACAAGGAATTGGGATGGACCCATGAGAATGGTAGTCCCAATTAACGGGTTAAACCTCGAGAGAGTAATTACCCAACTTGAACCATAAGTTGCTTGGGCAAATTGGCCTATCCAATTGGTCTCGAGAGAGTCAATTGGGCAAAATCACTCTCTCTACCGAGAGGTGTGAGAGAGTGTGCAAAAGTGCAACGGTTATAGCATAAGTCCCATATTCATCATTCTTGCATCAGAAATCTCTACCCGTTAGTTGACCACCTAGGTACATGCCACGACCCTAGTGTCTTTCTCTATATTGCATACAACTTAGAATCAATATCTTAGCCTAACTTAGCTTTAAACTTGTAGTTGATAAATTGTAGTTGATAATCAAAAGAAAACCAAAAATGTTAGAAGATCAATTAGGAGCTAAAACATAGTCCTAGACCATACAAACACTCAACTCCAAATTGAAGCTCCCTGTGGAAAATTGACCCCGATACCACTATTGGGTAAAAGTATTAGCGCCCACTCTTCCTTAGGTTGAGTCCGCTGCGATCACTTTTTGGCGCCGTTGCCGGGAAGCTTTACAGTGTTGACTATTTGTGTAGCTAGTATTGTGTTTTGCTTCTCTTTCCTTCTTATTTACTAAATTTGTTTGTGTCGATCAATCAGGTACAATGGCTCTTAATGCAAATGACCCTTTCGGTAATGTGATAGCAGGGGAGGAGGTAGAGGATCTATAACAAGATGAGGTCTTACCTCAACTTCCACGGATAGGATTACATGTCAATATAAATGAAAATAAGAACAACAATATTCCAGACCCTCCTCCAGCACCGCCGAGAGTGGCTCCCAGAGTTCTACTAAATCAAGGATACGCCAGTGCTATTGTTCCTCCCCGAATTCGGGCGGGGAACTTTCAAATCACAAATGTTATGCTGACCTTTCTTGATCAAAGAGGTTATTTTACGGGTGCCTCCGATCAAAATGCCTACAAGCACTTGAAGGGGTTCATGGATACATGTTGGGGTAGCAAGCAGACAAACGTGTCCGAGGATGCGTTGAGATTTAGGCTTTTCCAGTTTTCTCTTTGGGGTAAAGCATTGGATTGGTTAGAAAGGCTCCCCAATCATTCTATTACAACATGGGATGAATTGGCGGACAAATTTATTGCCAAGTTCTTCTCTCCAAGTCATATGGCAGCTCTTCGGGATGAAATTCTAGCTTTCAAGCAAGAGCCAACAGAACCTTTGCATGAGATATGGGAAAGATATAGAACAATGGTGAAAGAGTTCCCTAATAACGACATGACCGAGGCTATGATTCAACAAACCTTTTATCGGGGCATCAACACCACAAATCAATGCATTGTGAACCAATTGGCCGGAGGGAACTTTATGAAACTTTCTTACCAAGAGGTATGTGATGTACTTGATGAAATGGCAAAGCCGAGCAAACGTGCCCCAAGGTGACCCCACGGTCATCCATTTGCACAAGGAATTGCACGATCATGGCCAAGCTATAGCCGAGCTTACAACAACTATGAATCAATTGGCAAAGGCGCAATTGCAACAAGTCCAAAACCCGCGCCAAGTCAATGCAATAGAAGGTGTTTCTATGTTGAAAAGGAGGCAAAGAGGACAACAACCTCAAGGTAATAGTGAACAATATGACAACAACAATGATGGTGGTGGTTATTCAAATGAGTGCTATGATGATCAAAGCGAAGAGGTCCAATATGTCAAAAACTATCAAGGGAATAGAGGTAACTCTTCAAACCAACAATGGCGTCCTCAAGGTAATTAGGGAAATCAACAACAAGGCGGAGGTAATTGGAATAACAGCAACCAAAACAACAATTGGGGTAATCAAGGCAACCAAGGAAATTGGCATGGTAATAACAATAATTGGGGCATCAACAACAATCAAGGAGGGTGGAACAATAGCAGGAACCAAGGCAACCGGGGGCAAGGTTTTCAAAGGGCCCCCATGTACCAACAACCGAACAATCCACCCCCCTTTCCTTCTCAAGGTCCGAGTTCGTCCAGAAGCGATATGGGGAGGATTGAAAGCATGTTCGAGAAAATGATGAAAAAGAACCAAGATTCTGAGGCCCAATTAGCTTCGCATAACACATCTATCAGGAACTTGGAAGTGCAATTAGGCCAAATCTCCCAGTCTTTAAATACTCGCCCAAAGGGTGCTCTACCAAGCGATACGGTAGTAAACCCCAAGGGTGGGCACAATAATCATGTGATGGCAGTGACAACGCGAAGTGGAAGAGGCGGTGATGTGCATGCCTCAAGAGGAAACCAAGTTATGGTAGATGAAGATGAGTTACAAAATGATGAGATCCCATTGGTAGTTGAGGATGTTGTTGAACAAAGTGCAAGTGATGATGTGAGAATTGAAATTGATGAGGGTGAGGAGGAGACTTAAGAGGCCGTGAACCCGTCTAGGGAACATGTCATTGATATGCCCGAACCGGTGGTGCCAAAAGCCAAGGCACCCTTGCCTAGACCTTCTACGCCATATCCTCAAAGGTTGGCCAAGCAAAAGGGTGACAACCAATTTAAGAAATTCATTGAAATGATGAAGAGTTTGACTATCAACGTTCCTTTGGTGGAGGCACTCGAGCAAATGCCGGGATACGCAAAGTTCATGAAAGATTTGGTTACAAAAAAAGATCAATGGAGTGTGAGACAATCAAGATGACCCATCAAGTGAGCGCAATTGTGCATTCTATGGCTCCGAAACTTGAGGATCCCGGAGCATTCACAATACCATGTACCATTGGAAGTGCCAATTTCGCAAAAGCCCTATGTGACTTGGGGGCAAGTATAAATCTCATGCCATATTCGGTCTTCAATACCTTGTGTATCGGACAACCTCGTCCAACTTCTATGAGGCTTCAAATGGCGGACCGGTCAATAAAGCGGCCTTTGGGTATTATTGATGATGTCCTTGTTCGTGTTGATAAGGTCATATTGCTGGCCGATTTCGTGATCTTGGATTGCGAAGTGGATTTCGAGGTGCCTATCATTCTTGGAAGGCCTTTCCTAGCTACGGGGAAGGCCTTGGTTGATGTGGAAGCGGGAGAATTGACCTTCCGTGTTGGAGATGAAAAGGTGGTGTTCCACGTGTGCAAATCAATAAGGCAACCGGATAGCACCGAGGTATGTTCGTTTATTGACATTGTCACGGTGGTGATAGTGGATGACACAAGCGCAATGGCAAATGTTGAGGACCCACTTGAGGCAGTGCTATTGAACATGGATATTGATGATGATGCTAGAAGGGTGGAGTGTGTGAACGCATTACATGGAATGGGCTCATATTCTTATGAATCGAGGAAGTTATCTCTTGATCTTGAAAATCGCAAAACTCCACCCACCAAGCCATCTATTGAGGAGCCACCGGTGTTGGAGTTGAAACCACTTCCTCCTCACTTCAGGTATGAATTTCTTGGTCCTAATTTCACTTTACCGGTTATTCTTTCTTCTTGCTTGACTAACGTGCAGGTTGACGCCACTTTGGCGGTTCTTCAAAAGCGCAAACGGGCGATTGGATGGACCTTGGCAGATATTCGGGGTATTAGCCCCGCGTTTTGCATGCACAAGATAATATTGGAGGAGGATGCTAGGCCGTCTCTTGAACATCAAAGGAGACTCAATGAGGCCATGCAAGAGGTGGTCAAAAAGGAAGTCATCAAGTGGCTTGACGCCGGTGTGGTGTATCCAATTTCTGACAGTTCGTGGACTTCTCTAGTACAATATGTGCCAAAGAAGGGAGGAATGACGGTGGTGACCAATGACAATAATGAACTTATTCCGACTCGTACTGTGACGGGTTGGAGGGTATGCATGGACTACCGGAAGTTGAACAAGGTGACTAGAAAGGATCATTTCCCATTGCCGTTCTTGGACCAAATGCTTGATCGTCTTGCGGGCCAGGCTTTCTATTATTTTTTGGATGGGTATTCAGGCTATAACCAAATTCTCATTGCTCTGGAAGACAAAGAAAAGACAACCTTCACATGTCCTTATGGCACATTCGCCTTCTCTCGAATGCCATTTGGATTATGTAATGCACCGGCGACCTTCCAACGATGTATGATGGCAATCTTCACTGACATGGTGGAGTACATATTGGAGGTCTTCATGGATGATTTTAGTATGGTTGGGGACTCATTTGGTGAATGCTTGCAAAACTTGGACCGTGTGTTGGCCCGATGCGAAGACACAAACTTGGTTCTCAATTGGGAGAAATGCCATTTTATGGTAGAAGAAGGAATTGTGTTGGGTCACAAAATTTCAAAAAGAGGGATTGAGGTTGATAAGGCAAAAATTGAGGTTATCTCAAGGCACCCTCCCCCTACTTCTATCAAAGGGGTGAGGAGTTTTCTTGGACACACGGGTTTCTACCGAAAATTCATCAAAGATTTTTCTAAGGTAGTTAACCCGTTGTGTAAATTGCTAGAGAAATATGCCTAATATGTGTTCGATGAGAGAAGTATGGAGGCTTTCGAGCTTCTAAAGCAAAAGTTGACGACTACCCCCATCATTACCGCACCAAATTGGAGCTTGCCCTTTGAGCTCATGTGCGACGCTAGTGATGTTGAGGTGGGGGCGGTCTTGGGCCAAAGAATCAACAAACTGTTCCATCCGGTGTACTACTCAAGTAAGACAATGAATGAAGCTTAAAGGAACTACACGGTCAACGAGAAGGAATTGCTTGCCATTGTTTTTGCCATGGAGAAGTTTTGCCCATACCTTATGGGGGCCAAAGTGATTATTCATACCGATCACACCGCCCTTAGGTACTTGATGACGAAGAAAGATTCAAAAGTGAGGTTAATGCAATGTGTGCTTCTTCTTCAAGAATTTGATTTGGAGATTGTTGATAGAAAGGGTAGTGAAAATCAAGTGGCGGACCACTTTTCTCGATTGGAGGAGGAAGGGAGGCCTTTGGACGGCCTTGAGATAAATGATGCTTTTCCGGATGAACAACTCCTCTCGATTTCACTGCTAGACATGCTATGGTTTGCCGACATTGCCAATTATCTTGTACCGGTGTGGTTCCGTATGAGCTCTCTTCTAACCAAAGGAAGAAGCTCAAGCGGGATTGTTTGGACTACTATTTGGATGAGCCGTATCTTTTCAAAATTTGCACCGATGGTGTAATTCTCCGGTGTGTTACCGAAGAAGAGCAATTGAGTATTGTGGAAGCTTGTCACTCTTCGCCCTATGGTGGCCATCATGGCGGGGCGAGGACGGCGTCTAAAGTGCTGAGTTGTGGTTTATATTGGCCTTCTTTGTTCAAGGATGCCGGTGACTTTGTGAAAAGATGTGATGAATGCCAACGTGCCGGAGGGATTTCGAAGAAAGATGAGATGCCCCTTAAAACGATTCTAGAGGTTGACATTTTTGATGTTTGGGGGATAGACTTTATGGGACGATTCGTAAGTTCTTGTGGCAACACCTACATCTTGGTAGTGGTTGATTATGTGTCGAAATGGGTTGAGGCCATAGCTTTGCCAAATAATGAAGCTCGAAGTGTGGTGGCGTTCTTGAAAAGGAGTATCTTCACGAGGTTTGACACTCCACGTGTTATCATTAGTGACGGGGGCTCTCATTTTTGCAACCGGGCTTTTGACTCGTTGCTAGCCAAGTATAGGGTAAATCACAAGGTGACCACTCCTTATCATCCTCAAGCGAGTGGCCAAGTTGAGGTGTCAAACCGTGAAATCAAGAGTATTTTATCCAAGACTGTCAATGCAAATAGGACCGACTGGTCGAAGAAATTGGATGATGCCCTTTGGGCTTATCGTATAGCTTTCAAGACTCCGATTGGTATGTCACCGTATCGGTTAGTGTTTGGGAAGGCTTGTCATCTTCCGGTAGAATTGGAACATAAGGCTATGTGGGCCCTGAAAATGTTGAACTTAGAATGGGATGTCGCTGCAAATCTCCGGTTTGAGCAATTGAATGAACTTGATGAGTTTAGGTTTCATGCTTACTCCAGCTTGTCCTTGTATAAGGACAAGATGAAGTACCTTCACGACAAGTATGCCCGAGGGAAGGAATTCAAAGTTGGTTACATGGTTCTTCTTTTCAACTCCCGGTTGAGGTTATTTCCGGGAAAGCTGAAGTCTAAGTGGAGCGGCCCATTTGAAGTGGTTGGTGTAACTCCTTTTGGTGCCATTGATCTCAAAAATAAGAATGGTGAAGTTTTGTGGGTCAATGGGCATCGTGTCAAGCACTATTTGGGCAAGATTGATGACAGCGACATGGTGACACTCATTCATTTTAAATGACTGTGATGGTAACAAGCGTCGTGCTGCGACGTTAAATCAGGTACTTCTTGGGAGGCAACCCATCTCCTTTTCATTTTCTTTGTTTTTCTGTTGTAGAGTAGGATTTTTGAGCTGATAGTTTGTGAAGTGTTGCAGGGATAATGTTGAACCAGTGTAGGGCAAAAGTGCAAAATAGACGTTTCTGAATATTGCCTACGCGGCCGCGTAAGAAAACAGTGTGGTCCGCGTATGTTTGAGCAGCTGAAGGGTTAAGGCCCAGAAGACCCAGCGCGACCGCGTGACATTTCTGTGCGGTCCGTGCTGGAGGACCCAAAATTACATGCTCTCTGACAAAGTTCCCATGCGGCCGCGCACCAAAGCAGTGCGGTCCATGCTGGGATGGCTGAAAGTATCAAGTCTCTGAAGACTTCCATGCGGCCGCGCACCAAAACAGTGCGGTCCGCGTGGATTGAACAACTAATGTGTAGGATGCAAAATCCAGCGCGGTCCGCGTCCCTTTTTGTGCGGCCGCGCTAGTAGGTAGGTACTGGGTCCCAGGGCTTTTCTATAAATAGAGGCCTTGGGCCTCATTTTAACCTTTTCGCCAAAGTTACACCTGAGCTATTATTTTCACTGGTCATCAAGACAAATTGTGCACATAGTTGAAATCTCATTAATCCCTAGTAACAACTCTCATTCATTTCAATCATAGTCTAATTTTTGTTTCGTTTAATTGCTTTCTACTAGTGTAACTTCTTACTTTCGTCTTTTTCTTCTTAGTTTAACTGTTAGCTTAGGTTTCTGTGTGTTTTTGTTTAATCATGGGCATGGAATCTTGTTAAATAACTGAGTAGGGACACTTAGGACCCAAAAAGGTGAACAAAAATTGGATTTAATTGAACAAACACCCGGCTCAGTTAAATTAGCCCTACGCGGCCGCACAGCATTTGTGCGCGGTCAGCGTGACTCTAGTTAAGAGATGATGAACCTCTATGCGCTGTCCGCGTGCCATTTGTGTGTGGTCCGCGTGAGCCCTACGCGGCCACGGTCCAAAACAGTGCGGACCGCGTGTGAAAAGTTCAGAGAGGTCAATATTTGGGTATTTCACCTGCGCGGACCGTGTACCATTTCTGTCTGGTCCGCGCTGAACCAATGCGGCCGCGGTCCAAATCAGTGCAGACCGCGTCGGTTTATTCAGAAAGGTATGTGTGGGTGTCAGTATACTGCGCGGACCGCGTGCCTTTTGGTGCGGTCCACGCCCCTCTGTCTGTGTCACTGTGTCTGCACTCTTTGCATTCAACTGAACTGTCTACTTTACCTTATGTGCTTCTACTAACAATGTTAGACATGTATTCCTTGCAGACAATGTTAAAAAACGAGTGGGCAAAGAAATACAACCCGGAAAGGTGGTTCCTCCCGAGGGGGGAAAAGCAAGAGGATTGTGACACTCACTCCTCAAACCAGGGAATTGATAAAGAAAACCCGGAAGATAATCCGGGAAGCTAATAGAGCTGCATCTCATTCCACGGGGAGTGAGTATGCACCTTCACGGAGCATTACCTCGGAGTCTGCCCCTACCCACATGTCCACTTCATTTCAGCTCCGTGATTCCCCTTCCCGGATCATGGTAATGTAGCCTCCTCCAAGAAGCCGGTTAATGTCATCTCGGACTCGTCTGATGAGTCCGTAGCAAGAGAAAAAGATCAATACTCCACATCTCCCAGAGCTTCATCATCAGGGGAGAGTGGAGGGTATGCTGAGGGAGGTGAGCCACAAGTAGGGGGGATAGAGCATACTAGAAAACCGGAGGCATGGGCAGATAGGTTTGTTAGTGAGGTTGCTTTCCACAGATTCCGGGAATGGTGGCCCAAAAGGAAACTGATTCCGGAGAGGCGGTTCATAGATGCCGATCTTGTCCCTCTCAACCCTCATGTGCAAGCACAATTCTGCACTAGAGAGGGTTGGAGCTTCTTCAAAGAACGTGTTGAGATGGCGAATGAGCATATGGTGAAGGAGTTCTACAGCAATGTTCACCACGTAGTTCGGGACTCAAAAACAACTAAATTGAGGGACAAGACAGTTGTGTTTGATGGCAAATCGTTGAATGAATTTCTGGGGTTCGAAGAAGAGGATGAATCACAATATTTAGAAAAGCTAGCAATGAAAGAGGAGGTTAGTCCTTGGTTGGTCGAGCACTTGGAAGCCCCGGGTACAGTCCCAGTCTGGTTGAAAGCACAAGAAAAGATCTTTAGGAACACCCTGAACTTTGAAGCCAAAGGGTGGTTGACTTTTGTGTGTAGTCGACTTGACCCGTCTACATATGATCACTCCATTCCCCTTCCTCGTGCTGTCTTGGTAGCATCTATCATGGCGGGTTTCTCTCTAAATGTGGATAATATTATGTCGAGAGTGATTTCTACAGTTGGTAATGAGACCCAAACAAACTACCCCTTCCCAAACACACTCTCTTTGTACTTCAGAGAATTGAAAGTGAAGAAAAAGAAATATGATGTCAAGGTACCTCCGGTGGCCCCGTACTCATGGTATAGTCAGTTGGGTCCAGACAACCCGAAGAGGGGCAAGAAGAATGTGGCATCCACTTCCACCGCACCTGGCCAGTCTGAGGAGCCAGCAGTCATTGAGTAGCCCAGTGAGCCTTCCACCATTCATGCTACTGATGAGGCATTGCCTCCAGGTCCGTCGTCAGCAGCTGGTCCTTCTCTTGCAGCTGACCCGATAGTCCCTTCATCAAAGACTCACCGGTTCACCGCAAACCAGCTCACCCATTCCCTTTCCAGTTTGAACAACTGGATGTCAGCTGTGACATCCAAGTTGTCTACATTGACCACTGCTGTACAGGCACAGGGAGCACCAGTTACTGTTGAGATTCCTTCCTCCATTGAGGATGCACTGAAGAAGATCCTGGCCAACCAGGAAAAGATGATGGCGACGCAGGATGCCTTGACTAAGGCGGTTAGGGCACAAGAAGCTGAGGAAGCAGAAGGCTTCCAAGGAGTCAGAGACACAGTTGAGAGTGGATGTAGACAAGCTCATGGCGGATCAGTTACAAATTGACCTACTATTTGGGGATCCGGCTGTAGAGCCAGCAGTAGCACAGGTACAGGAGGAGGAGCAGAGGCCGAGGAAGAAGAGGAAACTCCCTAGCACTAAGGGAGTTGTGATTGAGGTAGAACCGGTTCAGGAGAGTCACTCCACTGCCCCACCGTTGATGAGCCAGTTCTTGAGCAGGCACCTGTCCCAGCAGCACAGCAGCAGCAGGCCGGGGACCAATCTGAGGTCCCCGCCAGTACAGATGACTTAGGATCCACTGACCAGCACAGGTGACGGATGAGGCTTGAGGGGCCTTTCTATATCCTTTCTTTCATTTTGGTGCTTATTTTGATAGTTAGCATTGGGGACAATGCTAGCTTTTATTCGTGGGGATGTGGCCCTACTATTTTGATTGACTATTGGATTACTGTCTATACTCTTTTACTTTCAGCACATTCGTAGTTGTAGATGGCTTGTATATAACTGTTCATTCTAGATTCTTTTAAACTCTATGTATATATTCATTCCCTCTGGTTGTATATTCTACTCCCCTTTTGTACATATTCATTCGGTTTTTATTTTGGTTTTCTATTTTTCGTTAAAATTTTCATTTTAGTTGCAAAGTCAGGCTCGTAGCCTTTTTGTTTTGTTTTGGCGTTTGCAATAAGCCCTTGGTTTTCTTAATGCCACGGTTCTTTCCAAGGGTAGAGTGTTGTGCGAACCGGGTGGCTCTTCCCAATGATAGATGGCGTGACAACCTTCTTAAGGGTTTGAGTCCGTTTGTGATTTTTCTTTTTGATTTTCAAGTTTTTGTAGTTAAAGGTACCTCAGGCAAAGCTTCACTTGGGCCTAGCGCATTTTCCTTTGATCCTATGGTCAAAGACATTATGTTGTGTTTAGGATGGTGAAAGTTGTGGCCTTGAGACTCTTGTGTTGACCAAACAATCATCATGTGGTTAGTTTGGGCCATTGTGCGCTTAAATCATATCTAAGGTCGTTGTGGGCCCTCGACTCCGTCTTTGGCAATCCTTGAGTGTGTGTAGTGGGAATTCAAATTGTGAGCCCAAGTACCGAGCCGATGGTCTAGAACTTGCCCTGAATGTTTGTTAAGGCGAAATCATAGGTGGAACTTGACTTGAGATGTGATTATAGGCTCTCCTTGATCCAAAGCAAAACTTGAACAATTTCCATGACCTACCAATGAAATAATACCTAGTTCACCCCTTTTGAGCCTTAAACCTTTTTCTTTCATGAACCAAGCTACAAGCCTGTACCCGTTCTTAATGAGACCCTCTCTTGGCACCCAAATCTTCCCTTGAGTAAATGGCAAATGTCTAAGTTTGGGTGGGGGAGGCAAGAAAGGCATCAATGTGGTAAAAAGGCATAAAAGCAAAAGAAAAGGAAGGCAATGAAAAAGAGAAAAAGACAAAAATAAATACAAAAATGAATAAGAACAAAAAAGGGAATCCAAGAACAAAAAAAAGTGAAAAAGGTGTGGAAAAGTGATAAAAAGGAGAAAGGGTTTGAATTGCAAAATAAAGAGTGACAATGTGTCTCTCTAACCCCTTGAAAGAAGTGAATTACTCAATTGAGTCAAGAAAGTGTGCCAAAATAAATCAAAAGAAGTGTTAAGGGAAGATTGAACCCATTTGAACAAAAACATGTCCTACCTTTACCCAAAGCCTTTACAATGACTCCTCAAAAGCCCTATATGATCTTGAGTTGAGGGAAGCCTACATTAGTGGATACTTATATAAGGGGTAAGCATATGGTACTTAGAGCCGGACTTAGGGCCTTTCCTTTGTGAGATGAGAGAGAAGTCCATTCACCTCGATTTGTGTGCAAATACTCTAAAAAGTAGAGGTTCACTTAGGGAAAGTCGAGGATGTGTGAGTTTGGGTTCCACAATGGCCAAAAAAATTGAGAAAGGTTCCTTGATGAAATGTGTCAACTCTTGATGCTCTTGTGTCCCACTTGATCCACAAGTTTTCAAAGTTTAAATGTGTTAATGATGAATTCGCATTGAGGGCAATTGTTAGTCCCAATTGATGCTTGTTGAGGTTACTTTAGGATAAACAGGAATTACGTGGGTGTTTTCCATTGAGGGGTAGGTCTCATTTTAGTTGCTTGAGGACAAGCAAAGGTTTAAGTTTGGGGAGTTGATAACTGTGATTTCTACATGTTTTATACCCATTCTTACCTAAGCTTTGTGCATTAACTACCATAAATTAATCCCAAAATGCTTACAAGTTGCGCTTGATTGCAGGTTTGAGCGACAAGATGACAAATACCAAAGATCGGCTCAAAAAGGAGTGAAATCTGCCAAGTGTCAAAAGACAACTGAAGCGGGGAACAAAATGACCTGTGTGGTCCGCACTGATGTGTCACGCGTCTGCACAGGAGAGTTTAGAGGCTGGGCAATTTCCAAGTCAATCTGCGCGGTCCGCACTGCTTTGCCACCCGACCGCGTAGGGTAGTTCAGAGACCATGAAATTTTCAAGTCAAGATGCGCGGTCCGCTCACCTTTCCATGCGGTCCGTGCCCAAGAGTGTTAGAGACTCAGTCATTCAAGGAAAAAGCCCACGCGGCCGCACACCTAATCAGTGCAGTCCGCGTTGATGAAGTTCAGAAACACCCTACGCGGCCGCGAGTCACATTTGTGCGGTTCGCGTCCCCAGTGTCAGAAGAAAGATATGAAGACCCAAACCCCTACGCGGCCACGCGTCATTTGTGCGCGGTCCGCGCCATACCCTCAGGGTTATTTTTGTCCAGTTTTTCCTGTGTAGTATAAATAAAACATTTTACTTTTTAGATAGAGTTGTTTTCAGTTTTGGTTTTTTATCAGATAGCAGCTGAACTCGAGACTTCATAGTTTTAGTCCATTTTGGGCAATTTCTTCTAGTATTTATATGGATTTGAGTAGATTAACATTGTAGTTAATTATTATGTCAATTTCATCTACTATTTCTTCAATTTCTGTTTCTATTATGGCTAGCTAAACCCATTAGCTAGGGTTGTGGCTCAACCCTAGTGTGGGTAATTAATGGGTATGATTGTTTAGTGCATGAATGATGTTGGGTATTTGTTATTTGGATTAATCTTATGTTTTCATTAAGATTTGGTGGTTGCAAACACTAAGTCTAGCTAAGTGAGTCTTGAATCTTCTTGAGAAAGAGAGTCTATGACCCCAAGATTAATTCCAACAAGGAATTGGGATGGACATGAGAATGGTAGTCCCAATTAACGGGTTAAACCTCGAGAGAGTAATTACCCAACTTGAACCATAAGTTGCTTGGGCAAATTGGCCTATCCAATTGGTCTCGAGAGAGTCAATTGGGAAAAATCACTCTCTCTACCGAGAGGTGTGAGAGAGGGTGCAAAAGTGCAACGGTTATAGCATAAGTCCCATATTCATGATTCTTGCATTAGAAATCTCTACCCCTTAGTTGACCACCTAGGTACATGCCACGACCCTAGTGTCTTTCTCTATATTGCATACAACTTAGAATCAATATCTTAGCCTAACTTAGCTTTAAACTTGTAGTTGATAAATTGTAGTTGATAATCAAAAGAAAACCAAAAATGTTAGAAGATCAATTAGGAGCTAAAACATAGTCCTAGACCATACAAATACTCAACTCCAAATTGAAGCTCCCTGTGGAAAATTGACCACGATACCACTATTGGGTAAAAGTATTAGCACCCACTCTTCCTTAGGTTGAGTCCGCTGCGATCAGACACCCCTGTATCGGGCTATGTTGGGTTTTATTTCCACAAACCGTAATGTTTACTGCTTATTATTTTGGGATTATTATTATGATGTTTAAGACTTAATGCTTTTATTTTAAGCTGCTTAAAACTGAAATGGGAATGTGTCTGCTGGCCTTGTCTTCACGAGAGGCGCCATCACGACCAGGTCCGAGTTTAGGGTCGTGATAAGTTGGTATTAGAGCCTAGGTTACATAGGTCACACGAGTCGTGAGCAGGTTAAGTAGAGTCTCGTGGATCGGCACAGAGATGTCTGTATTTATCCTCAAGAGGCTGCAGAACCTTTAGGAAAACTTCATATTCTTGAAATTCTGGTCGTGCGAATTTGTTGATCCGAGTACTAAACTTCTGTTATTCTATTCTCTCACAGATTGTAAGGACACGCGCTACCAGTTAGGATGGACGACCACCAGTACCACCAATTATGGCCACTAGAGGTGGAGGACGCGGTCGTGGTCACGGTATGTGCAGAGGTGTGGCCTGCACAGTAGCTAGGGCAGCACCTGCAGATCCATCAACCGCCCCAGGTCAGGATCAGGTTCCAGTTATAGACGCTCCAGCTGTACCAGCTCAGGCACCAGCTGTATCTATTGTGATTCCGGGTCTTTAGAAGGCCTTGGCTCAGATTCTATCAGTTTACTGCCCTAGATCAGGCGGTCTCAGTTACTACAGTCGTGGATACTTTTCAGGTGGGGGGAGGCACTAAGACTCCCGCCACTCACACACATGAGCAGCTCGTGTAGGGACTTTAGACACTGGGGGCGCATCTAGCCTAGCCGGTTGCAGCTGCTCAGGACTATGTAGTTCCTGCCATGCCAGAGGACGAGCAGCGTAGGTTGGAGAGGTTTGGTAGACTTCAGCCTCCGACTTTCAGTGGTGCTGAGGGCATGGATGCCCAGGATTTCTTGGATAAGTGTTAGAGGATGCTCCGTATAGTGGGTATTCCGGAAACCAGCGGGGTTGCTTTCTCTACTTATCAGTTTTCTGGAGCTGCCTTCACTTGGTGTGAGGGTTTTGAGAGGTGTAGGCCTATTGGTGCAACACCCATTACATGGAAGCAGTTCTCCATTCTCTTCTTGGAGAAGTACGTGTTGCAGTCTCGCAGAGAGAAGCTGCGCAGGTAGCTTGAGTGGTTACATCAGGGAGAGATGATTGTGATACAATATGAGATGAGGTTCTCCGAGTTAGCTCATCATTATATTTGGTTGGTTCCGACGGATAGAGAGAGGATCAGGAGGTTTGTTGATGGCCTCACTTACCAGCTTCGTATTCTCATGACCAGGGAGAGGGTGAATGGTGCTACCTTTGAGGAGGTTGTAGACATTGCTCGTGAGATTGAGTCTGTTCGTCGCCAGGAGTGAGAGGAGAAGGAGGCCAAGAGTCCTCGAGGATCTGGTATTTACAGTCGTGTTCCTTCGAGGGGTCAGTTTCAGCACAGCAGAGGCCGTCCATTCAGGCATGCTCAGCCAGCTCGCCTAGGTTATCGTGGGGTGTCATCTGGTCATGGTTCTCACAGTTCTTATCAGGGCCAGTCATCACTTAGTGCCCTTATAACTTAGAGTTCGTCCCGTGACCCACCAGTTCAGGGCTCTTCTATGCCAGGTGCATCAGCTAGTCATTCCGGTGCTAGGGGTTCCTTTCAGTCCCCATCTCCAACACCTAGGAGTTGCTATGAGTGTGGAGAGATGGGTAATATGTGGAGGCAGTGTCCTCGTCATCTTGCGGGTTCATCTTAGTAGAGGGGTCAGACAGCTAGGGGTCGCCCTAGAGGGGGAGGTCGATCAGGTGGCGGTCAGGCCCATTTTTATGCACTTCAGCTAGACCCGATGCTATTGCTTCAGATGTTATTATTACATTTATTGTTTCAGTCTGCCACAGAGATGCTTATGTATTATTTGATCCCGGTTCCACCTTTTCTTATGTGTCATCATACTTTGCTCATTATTTGGGTATGCCCCGTGAGTCTCTTATTTCACCTGTTCATGTATCTACTCCGGTAGGCAATACCGTTGTTATAGACCGTGTGTACCGGTCATGTGTGGTGACTATTGGGAGTCTGGAGACTCCGAGTGGATCTTTTATTATTATGTATAGTGGATATCGATGTTATCTTAGGCATGGATTGGCTATCTCCGTGTCGTGCTATTTTGGACTGTCATGCCAAGACAGTCACATTGGCTATACCTGGGTGTGCCATGGATTGAGTGGCGAGGTATGACTGATTATGTTACCAGTAGAGTGATCTCATTCTTGAAGGCCCAACGTATGGTTGGGAAGGGTTGTCTTTCGTATCTAGCCTTTGTGAGGGATGTCGGTGCAGAAACTCCCAGTATTGATTCTGTTCCATTTGTGAGGGATCTTCCTGATGTGTTTCCTGTAGACTTACCGGGTATGCCACCGGACAGGGATATTAATTTTGGTATTGACTTGGTGCCGAGCACTCAGCCCATCTCTATTTCGACGTATCGTATGGCACCAGTAAAGTTGAAGGAGTTAAAGGAGAAGCTTTAGGAACTCCTTGATAAGGGGTTCATTCGACCTAGTGTGTCACCTTGGGGTGCGCCGGTTCTATTTGTGAAGAAGAAGGATGGCACTATGAGGATGTGCATTGATTATAGGCAATTGAACAATGTAACAGTTAAGAACAAATATCCTTTGCCTCGCATTGATGATTTATTCAACCAGCTTTAGGGAGCGAGAGTGTTCTCCAAGATTGATCTCCGTTCGGGTTATCACCAGTTGAAGATCAAGTTCTCGAATATTCTTAAGACAACTTTCAGGACCCGATATGGTCATTATGAGTTCTTGGTGATGTCTTTTGGGCTGACCAATGCCCCAGTAGCGTTCGTGCATTTGATGAACAGTGTGTTCTGGCCTTATCTCGACTCGTTTGTCAAAGTCTTCATTGATGATATTCTAGTGTATTCGCGTAGTCAGGAGGAGCACGTGGAGCATTTGAGAGTTGTGTTGCAGAGATTGAGGGAGGAGAAGCTTTATGCAAAATTCTCCAAGTGTGAGTTTTGGCACAGTTCAGTGGCTTTCTTGGAGCACGTGGTGTTCAGCGAGGGTATTCAGGTTGATCCGAAAAATATAGAGGCGGTTCAGAGTTGGCCCAGACCGTCCTCAGCCTCTGAGATTCGCAGTTTTCTTGGTTTGGCAGGTTATTATCGCCGGTTTGTTTAGGGATTCTCATCTATTTCTTCTCCCTTGACCAAGTTGACACAGAAGGGTGCTCCATTTGTGTGGTTGGATGAGTGTGAAAAGAGTTTTCAGAAGCTTAAGACAGCTTTGACCATAGCTCCAGTGTTAGTTTTGCCATCAACTTCAGGTTCATATATCGTGTATTGTGATGCTTTGAAAGTTGGTATTGGTTGTGTTTTGATGCAAGAGGGTAGAGTTATTACTTATTCTTCTCATCAGTTGAATCACCATGAGAAGAACTACCCAGTTCATGATTTGGAGTTGGCTGCCATAATTCACGCATTGAAGATTTGGAGGCATTACTTGTATGGTGTGTCTTGTGAGGTGTTTACTGATTATCGTAGTCTCCAGCACTTGTTCAAGAAAAAGGATCTTAATTTGAGGTGGCAGAGATGGTTGGAGTTGTGGAAGGATTATGATATCACTATATTGTACCATCCGGGAAAGGCCAATGTGGTGGCCGATGATTTGAGCCGAAAGTCGATGAGTATGGGGATTTTGGTATATATTCCAGTTGGGGAGAGACCTCTTGCTGTTGATGTTTAGGCCTTGGCCAATCGGTTCGTGAGGTTAGATATTTCAGAGCCCAATCGGGTATTGGCTTGTGTGGTTTCTCGGCCTTCCTTATATGATCGCATTAGAGAGCACCAATATGATGATTCGCATTTGCTTGACCTTAAGGACAGAGTTCAGCATGATGATGCCAGATATGTGACCATCGGTGATGATAGGGTGTTGATGATGCAGGGTCGGATTTGTGTGCCCAATGTGGATGGGCTTCGGGAGTTAATTTTGGAGGAGGCCCATAGCCCACGGTATTCCATTCATTCGGGTGCCGCGAATATGTATCAGGATTTGAGGCAGCACTATTAGTGGAGGAGAATGAAGAAGGACATTGTGGGATTTGTAGCTCGGTGTCTCAATTGACAGCAGGTAAAATATGAGGATCAGAGATCGGGTGGCTTGCTTCAGTGGATGGATATTCCCAAGTGGAAGTGGGAGAGGATCACTATGGACTTTGTAGTTGGACTTCCACAAACTTTGAAGAAGTTCAATGCTATTTGGGTGATTTTGGATCGGCTAACCAAGTCCGCGCACTTCATTCCTGTGTGTACTACCTATTCTTCAGAGCGGTTGGAAGAGATCTATATCCGGGAGATTGTTCGGTTGCATGGTGTCCCGGTTTCCATCATTTCAGATAGGGCCACTTATTTTACGTCGCAGGTTTGGAGGTCTGTGCAGCGAGAGTTGGGTACTTAGTTTGAGTTGAGCACAACTTTTCACCCTCAGACAGACGGGTAGTCCGAGCGCACCATTCTAATATTGGAGGATATGTTGCGTGCTTGTGTCATTGATTTCAGAGGGTCATGAGATCAGTTTCTACCGCTTGCAGAGTTTGCTTATAACAATAGCTACCAATCGAGTATTCAGATGGCTCTATATGAGGCTTTGTATGGGAGGTAGTGTAGATCTCTAGTTGGTTGGTTTGAGCCATGTGAGGCTAGGCTATTGGGGACAGACTTGGTGCAGGATGCTTTAGAAAAGGTGAAGGTAATTCAGGAGAGGCTTCGTACAGCGTAGATGAGGCAAAAGTGTTATGATGACAAGAAGGTTTGGGATGTGCCCTACATGGTGGGCGAGAAGGTTCTGTTGAAGGTTTCGCCTATGAAGTGTGTTATAAGATTTGGGAATAAAGGTAAATTGAGTCCTCGGTTCATTGGGCCTTTTGAGGTGCTTCAGAGGATTGGGTATGTGGCTTATGAGCTTGCCTTGCCACCCAGCTTGTCGAGTGTGCATCTGGTATTTCATGTTTCTATGCTCCGGAAGTATATTTGGTCTCATATTCTGGATTTCAGCACGGTTCAGTTGGATGGTAATTTGACTTATGTTGTGGAGCCAGTAGCTATTTTTGGTCATCAGGTTCGAAAGTTGAGGTCAAAGGATATAGCTTCAGTGAAGGTACAGTGGAGAGGTAGGCCCGTGGAGGAGGCTACCTAGGAGACCGAGCTGGATATGTAGAGCAGATATCCTCACCTATTTGAGGCTTCAGGTATGTTTCTTAACTCGTTTGAGGACAAACGTTTGTTTAAGTTGGGGAGGATATGACGACCCGACCAGTCGTCTCATGAGTTACCGCTCTGTTTCCCCCATTTTTGCTTCTTATTGCTTTATCTATCGGTTCTATATGTGATCGGGTTGGCTGGCTCGGGTTCGGAAATGATTTGGTGAGGTTTGAGACACTTAGCCTCTTTTGAGGAAGCTTAAGTTGGAAAAGTCAATCGGATGTTGACTTATGAGTTAGAGGGCTCAGATGTGAGTTTCGATGATTCAGATAGCTTCGGGAGGTGATTTAGCACTTAGGATCATGATCGGAATGAGTTTTGGAGGTTCGGAGCAGATTTAGGCTTGAATTGGCGAAGTTGGTATTTTGGTGATTTTTGGTTGGTAGGTGAGATTTTGATATAGGGGTCGGAATGGAATTCCGAGAGTTTCAGTAGTTCCGTCGTGTCATTTGCGATGTGTGTGCAAAATTTCAGGTCATTCGGATGTGGTTTGGTTGGGTTTTTTATCTAAAGCGGAATTCGGAAGATTTTTGGAAACTTATGCTTGAATCCGATGAATTTCGGTTGATTCAATGTTGTTTGAGGTATTTTGAATATTGGTATAAGTTTGACTAAGGTTTTGGGATATGTTGGTGCTTTTGGTTGAGGTCCCGGGTGCCTCGGGGTGATTTCCGATGGTTGACGGAGCGTTTGAGATTTTGATGAAGCTGCATATTTTTCTGCTTCTGGTATTTCCGCACCTGCGGATTAGGGACCGTAGGTGCGATGCCTCAAATGCGAGGAAGGGAGCCGTAGAAGCGGAAAGGAGATAGGGAGGCAGAAACCGCAGAAGCGGTTAGAGGATCGCACCTGCGATGGCGCAGGTGCGGATATTGGATCGCAGATGCATAAAATGGGAACTTAAGTGAGGGCCGCAGATGCGGTGGTCTTGAACATTGAAGCAGTACCGCAGAAGCGGGAAATTGGCCGTAGATGCGAAATCCCTTGGCCAGAAGGTATAAATTGTTTCCTTCGCGATTTTTGAGATATTCCACCATTTCTAAGTCGGCTTTCTAGCTTTTTGGACGATTTTGAAGAGAGAATTCAAGGAGACTTCATTGAGGTAAGGAATTTGGACCTAAAACTCGTTCCTATGGTATTATTTTACGGATTAGAGCTATAATTAATTGAATTTAAGGGTTAAAATTGGGGAAACTAGGGCTTGGTATTGGAGACCTAGACTTGAGGATTTGAGGGACCTATTATGGTCGGATTTTGGTACTTTTGATATGTGTGAACTCGTGGGGAGATAAGGAATCCAATGATGTGAATTTTACGAATTCGCGGGTCAGGGGGTCGGGTTTTGGTAATTACGGGATTTGTGTTGTAAATTGATTATTTTCGATTGGGCTTCGTTCCCTTAGTATATTTTGACGTCGTGATTCTAATTTTGGATAGATTCGATGCTAGTGGAGGCCGATTCGAGGGGCAAAGGCGTCACGGGCTAGAGATTTGACCGGATCAAGGTGAGTAATGATTGTAAATGATGTCTTGAGGGTATGAAACCCCAGATTGCACATCGTTATGCTATATTGAGGTGACACACACACTTGATGACGAGCGTGGGTCATGCACTGTTGGGGATTGTGTCTTAGCCTGTACCGAATGACGATTTTACCGCATATTTGACTAAAATCTTTTTGATATCATCATGTTTTGGGCTGAATGCCATATTTGGGCATCGTTCCAACTATTTGAACCCTTCGGGGATTTTTATTGATATTTTCTCACTGTTTTGACTTTATATTTGAACTCAGTCATGTTATATTCCACTATTTTCATACTTAGCCATGTTTACTCTGTTTTAATACTTAAATGATATTTGGGCTGAGAATCATGTTTTACTATTCCCTAGTGGCTTGTGAGGATTTTTGACTGAGTAAGGCCGAGGGCCTATGTTGTAAGGAAACACCGGATTATGATATGAGGCCGAGGGCTTGAGGTATGTACGCCACGAGGTGGCTTGTTGATATGAGGCCAAGAGCCTAGTGATGATGCCACGAGATGGCTTGATATTGCGCTTGGGCCATAAGAGGCCCCTCCAGGAGTCTGCACACCCCCAGTGAGTGCGGGTACGCATTGTGATGTGATATATAGCCCGAGGGGCTGGTATTGTTTCTGAGATATTGTCTGAGGGGCGGATTTGTTGATACTGTGCCCGAGGGGCGATCCTTTATGTGTTTATTTATCCTAATTGCCTGTCATTTACTTGCTTAATTGTTAAAAAGGCCTTTATGAAGTTTAAACTGAACTAAAATGATTTTTACATATCTTTAATTCACTGTTTTATTGTCTTTTACTGCTTCATTATAGCCTGTAATGTGCCTTACGTGTTTTCATATCTCTCAGTCGTTTATTTATGATTATTACTCACTGAGTTGGAGTACTCACTTTACTCCTGCACCCCGTGTGCAGATTCAAGCGTTGCCGATCCTGCCAACACGAGTTGAGAGCTCCCAACAGACATCGGATTTCACGAGGTAGCTGCTTGGTGTCTGTAGTCCCGTGTTTCTCCCCCTTATCTCATTTCTTTTCCCTTATTAGTGACTTTGTAATAGCTCTGTAGACTTTTCAGACTTGTGTTAGAATTGATAGGTGCTCATGACTAGTGACACCCCGGTATCGAGCTATGTTGGATTTTATTTTCGCAAACCGTAATGTTCACTGCTTATTATTTTGGGATTATTATTATGATATCTACAACTTATTCACAATTTTCATACATTATTTCTACTCAGTTATATACAACTACAATATCATACAACTTAAATATAATTTTTATACAATATTATTCAACTTTCATACAATAATTAATATATAAACAGAATACAATTTTTCTACAATTACGTAAATATAATGTATATCACGTCTTCTTCTTCTTCTTCTTCTTCTTCTTCTTCTTCTTCTTCTTCTTCACCAAAACACCCTCAAAATTGAGATATAAACTCCAAACCATATTCCCAATTGTTTGCAACAACACCCAATCCAAATAAATAATGGTTTTTGAAAACCCAAATTCGAATTCAAAGCTTCAAGGCTTTTTAATGGCCGTCAGTGGTGGAATTGCTGCTCTCTTTTCCTTTGCTTTACATTACTGAAATTAGGGATTGAGAGATAGAGAGAAACGTAGAGAGAATTCCTTTGCTTTACGTAGATATCTTCCTTTTCATTGAAAATCAAGCTAATCAGAGATGTTAATGGAGGTAGGAATTTTGAATAAGAGTAAAAACTTCGTCTGATTTTTGAAGAAGAGATGAAATAGGCGTTAATGGAGGATTTCTGACATTTATGAAGAGAAAATCGTAGGTGAGTGCAAGATATGTGAGTGAGGGGGTGGGGTGTGGAGACAGAAATGTGGGGAGAGTGGGAATATAAAGTAGAGTTATTTTAGTACACTTATTAATATCATTCATTCCCTTAAAATGTACATAAATAATAATTGGGTATATAAAATATAATTATAGTAAAACTTGAGTAGGGAGGGTAATATAGTTCCATATAGTATATAGAAATGTAAACATTCCTTTTAGTAAAAGTTGTTTTGAGGCCCGAATAAATCGTCTAACTAGGAAACTGCTAATGTGAAAATTTAGATCGTGGGTGCATCCTGTACTAGTAAATTATGACAACTTTTATTAGTCTGAAAACGTGCTCCAAGATAGTAAAACGTAGGATTATCCGTTTTGAGCAGTAGGGCTATATTGACTGAGTTAGTTCGATTTTTATCAAAATCAAATCAAATCAAACCAGTTATATTGGTTGGATTGGTTCCGTTTTGTCGGTTTTTCGAATTTTTTTGTTACATAAATATTATTTCCACCTTTCTTTGTTAAAGTTATAGATAATGTTTTGATAAGTGAATATATGTTTAGTAAAAATTAAAAAAAATGATAAACATATGATCTATTAAAATATTCTTATGAGAGAATTTTTTTAGTAACACATAATAGTTTTTTTTGGTCGAAAAGATATAGTTATATTATAGATAATTAAACACGTACAAAAGAGCTGTTAAGATGCATCAGCTGCATCAGATGTACAAAAGTAGAGTTTAACACTAAGGCCCCCGTGTGGGAACCATTACAAGTAACAAAAGCAGGATTATTGACTACAACACTACTACTACTACTAGATACAGTTCTAGGTAATGCACTACTATTACACAAATTAGACTTAGTTTTTATCAGTTTTCGTCTGAGCATTCCATTGTGATCTTGTTGGTAATAAGGTGTGACAAAAGGTGGTGGATAAAAAGTAGACAACTCTCTTGTGCATGCATGACTCAATATTTAGCTAGACTATCTGCAACATAATTGTGCTCTCTGTAGATGCTTTGAATAGGAGGACTATCCAACTGTAGGAGTAATAAACTGCAATCATTAATTAAATTAGTGTAATGCATTGTAGGTGAGTTCAACATACCGAGTAGTGCATGAGCATCTGTCTCAATAATGAGTGGTGTGAGATGTTTTTGGACAACAATTTTCAGCCCCATGAGCAGCGCTAGCAATTCTGTCTGAACACTTGTTCCATGGTTTGATGTTCCTGCAAATCCTATAATCCAGTTGCCTTGATGATTTCGAAAAAGACCACCAATACCATATTTGTTTTGAGTAGAGAAACAAGATCCATCAATGTTAAGCTTAAAAGTATGGGGGTTTGGTGGATGTCATTTTATATAAAAAGGTATGAGAGAATGATTTCTTGATATGAGATTTGTAAAATAATAAAATTCCACAGCCTGTTGGAATATTAAAGGTATATGTAACTTGAGTTTATGATGTTCAATAGAGTTCTTATTTCGTATAATCCAAAGATGCCATAATGCAAATGGTATGAGAGTGGTATATGGGATGTTATGAGGAATGGAGAATGACTGTTTATGTATAAAGTTGTATAACCAAGTTATACTGTCAGTATGAGATATAGGAGAATGGAGGTATGTAGATGAGACTTTAAGAACAGTCCAAAGTGTAATGGCATTAGGACATTCTAGAAAAAGATAATTTAATGTTTTAGTGGCCATATGACATTGTGGGCATAAGAATGAATTAAGGATACCTAATCTAGTAAGATAAATAGCCGTAGAGAGTCTGTCATGACAGATTAACCATAAGAAGAAAGAAATTTTTGGTGGAATATGAAGTTTCCAAATCCACTTATAGGAATAGAGTGGATTTGGAGTTATTTGATTTAGGCAATCTATGAGAGAATTGTACATTAATTTCACAGAGAATATACCATTTGGTGTAAGAGCCCAATATAGTTTGTCATGTGTTGTGGGCACAATAGGCATATAAATATCCGTGATTGCAGATTGTAAATGAGCAGGTAATGTAAATGGTAATTTATCTAAGTGTCATTTATGATTATTATAGTAATGAGAAACAAGTTTTGTGTCCTCATATTGGGGAAGAGGTCTAGCTATGCAGTTACGAAGCAAAGAATTGTGATTGAGCCAGGGATCATTCCAAAATTTTACATGTTGGCTAGTAGTTAGGTTCCATTTATACCCTAAACAACAATTGGACCATCCTCTCATCACATTACGCCAAGTGAAGGATACTTTTTGTTTGATCAGTTGGGGTGGGTGGTCACAAATAGTTATGTAATAACACTTGAGCCCATAGTTGATTTAAATTTTGAAGTAACCTCCATGAAAGACTTGCATGCAAAGCTTGGTTTTTAGTACTAAGATTTTGTATACCTAGACCTCCTTGATCTAAAGGTTGTGTAATGGTAGACCACTTAATTAAATGTAACTTTTTCTTTTGAGGAGTGGTGCCCCAGAGAAAGTTACGTTGATATCTATTAAGATAGGAAATAATATAACAAGGTAGTTTAATGTATTGCATAAGGTGATTAGGAAGGTTGTTTAAAGTTGAACGAATTAAAGTTGTCCTTCCTGCTTTTGATAAAAAAAATTATTTTCCAACCTGCCAAATTATTTTGAAATTATCAATTAAAAATTGTTAATCTCATTTGGCAGGCTTTGTGACAAATATAGGGAATCCTAAGTATTTTCCAAAACTTTTTCCCTCATTCATGTGGAAATTTGTAGTATAGTATTCCTTATATTAGAAGAACAATTTTTGGAAAAGAAAATTTTGGATTTCTCAAAATTTATAGTTTGTCCAGATTGATGTGTAAAGTGAGTGATAGTGTTAACTATAGATTGACATGAGTTAGTTGTAATTTTTTATGTCAAAATAATATCATTAGCAAAAATAAATCGGATAATTGAGGTCTCAGTTTACCAATTGAAATTGGTAGCCAAGTATTATAATCAACTGTTGTATTTATTTTCCTCGAAAGCATTTCTAAGCATAGAATAAACAGATAAGGTGATAAAGGCTCTCCCTGTCTAATGCCTCTTGTCGGTGTAAAGTAGTCTGTAGGGGTGCCATTAATCAAAATAGCAGTAGTAGTAGTTGTTATGCATGACATAATTAAGTTAATGAAGGTGGGAGGGAAATTTAAGGTGAGTAAAGTATTATAAATAAACGACCATTCTAATTTATCAAAGGCTTTTTCAAGATCCAACTTTAGAAGCATATTTAGATTGTTACCCTTCAATGTTTGGAATCTAGTAATGATTTCTTGTACAATAATAGCATTATCAGCTGCTATCTTATTCTTCTTGAAGCTAGATTGAGTTGGATGAATAATATGTTCCAGAACAGGTTTTAGTCTGTTAACAATAATTTTCGTAATAATCTTATAGATAGTATTGCAAAGACTAATAGGTCAAAATTATGATATTGTGGATGCATTCTTGTTTTTAGGAATTAAGCAAAGGAAGGTCGTATTAATAGACGGATCACTTTGATGGTCCAAGAAAACTTTATGACAAAAATATTTAACGAAGTTACCTATGATATACCAATATTTTTGATAAAATAACGGGTAAAGACCATCTGGTCCAGGAGCCTTCAGAGGTTTAAAAGAATGAATTGCATTTAGAATTTCATAGTCTTGCAATGGTGCTATTAAACAAGATTGTTCATGCGGTGTTAATATATTAAAAGGCTGCAAAAACGTTCGTCTAGTAGAATTAATTTTTTGAGTTGTAAAAAGATGTTTGTAGTATTGTGTGATATTATCTTTAATGTGATGAGGGTCAGTGATCCAATTTCCCCCTTGATCTTGAAGCACAGTTATATGATTATGTCGCCTATGATTTAGAGTGCTAAGGTGAAAAAATTCTGTATTGGCATCGCCATCATTTAACCAATCAATTCATGATTTTAACTTCCAAAAATCTTTCTCAAGCTTTAGGATGTTATTAAATTCCATTGTTAATGAATTTTCTAGGTTATGTAAAAAGGTACTAGTTGGATAATTGAGAGAAAATTGAATACCAACTAGACGGGCCAGTATTTTCTTTTTACGCTTAAAAATATTACCAAATGTTGATTTATTCCATTATTGTATTATTTCAATGAATTGATTAATAGACGGTAGTAATTGTAAATTCTCTAGCCAAACTTGTTCGATTACTGATGAGAAGGAAGGGTGTGTAGTACATATAGTTTCAAGTCTAAATTGTTTTTTCCTAGGTAGTGGACAGTGTTGTAGTTCTAATTTAATGGGGCAATGATCTGAATGAGTACGGGGAAGGTGTGTAACCAGTGCATCAGGGTATTGAGTGAGCCAAGCATAATTAGCCATAATATGATCAATACGTTCAAGTATATTAAAACGATTAAGCCTACCATTTGTCCAAGTATAACGACTGTCTTTGTAACCTAAGTCTGTTAAGTGACAATAGTTGATACAATCTAATAATTTGTTTGCTCTTGAATTATTAATAGGTAAACCACCAAATTTATCTTCTGCATGTAATATCTTATTAAAGTCACCCCTAAAATCCATAACAATTATAATTATCATATACACACATTAGATTTTGCCATAAGGAAAGTTTATTTGCTACATCAGAACTAGCATATACAACACTAAATAAAAACTTAAAGGGAAAAGGATGAACCTGAACATGGCAGTGGATTTCCTGTGTAGTTGTAGCCACCGGTTGCACATTAAGCACATCAGAGAGCCATAAGATAATAATTCCTCCAGATTAACCTATAGCAGCCACCTCAATCATACCAGTGAAATTAAAATCATCCTTCAATATTTGATGACTGTGATAGTGAGTTACAATAAAACAACCAAGGAAGGACAGTTATAATCCAGTAAAGATCAAAAATTTCCTCTGAAATCAACTGATTGAGCACCCCTGCAATTCCAAATGATGAAGTTCATATAGCTAGTGATTGGTTCAAGCAGTTGACTGCTCCTGGGATTCTGATTTCCAGTGATCTCTCTTGGACGAAGACGCAACGTGGGGAGTAGAAGCATGACATACTTTCCCACCTCAGGGTTTGTTGTTGGCCCTAGGAGAAATGATGTTACGAGTAGTTTTGCGGGGCACCTTATGAAGATTTTTCTTTCGTACTCCTCCTTCTGGACAAAGACCTTGATGCCATCTAGACATGCATGTATCTGACGTGTTTCTCTGTTGTAAACAACTGTTGCTTCTAGTTCTACCTGAAATATCACATCTTGTGCGAGTGGATTGGGATGGTATGGTGGTGAAATAGGTGGTGATGGTGTTGGGGAAGGAAGTGTTACTGGTTCCAAGAGTGGTGTGTTTAGTTGTGGATCCCAGTAAGGTTGAATCCAAGGGGTGGCAGGAGTGGGTGTGGGATAGAAAGGCATTTGAAGAAGATATGGATGAAGATGAGTTGGATCCCAATATGGTGTTGGGAGATGGAGAGGATGGTATGGTGCTAGGTAAGGTGCTTGCATCATTGAGCAGTGGTAACGTCCATAAATGTCCGTCCCTAATTGCATGCCCTCCGCTACTATTTGTGTCAGGTCCCTCGGATGGTTGATGTGAATTGTCACCTCCTGATGATTGACCTCCATCGTGAATGTTAGAGCATGATTCTGGAGGCCTGCCTCGAGCCAAGACATTAGCAGTGTTGGTGCATGGGGGTTTGAGCAGTGTAGATAATTGTATTGGGCTCCATTATCAGATGTGAGGGAGGATGGGAGAAAGGAGTTTGATTGTGCTGAAGACGATGAGTTTTCTGCCTGGTTGGGGTTTGTGGTTGGCGTAAGTGATTGAGGTTGGATGGGAACATCTTCTAAATTGAGAGGAGTTGGGAATGGATTAATTGTAGTAATGTGATCCAGATTTGAATGAAGAACTATAGAGGGAATTATGAGGGTGTTTAGATTGACTTATAAAAAGTAGCTTTTAAGCTAAACTCCAAAAGCCATAAGTTGGTAATACCCAACTTTTGGCTTTTGGCTTATTTTTTTTACTTTATATGCCTAAAGGTAAGTGCTTTTAAGCACTTTTTATTATTGTCAAACACCACACAAACTAAAAAGTGCTTAAAAGCTAATAAGCACTTAAAATAAGCCAAACCAAATACCCTCTATATCAATGGTAGATATGGGCGGTTGGAATGATTGATTTGGAGATGGTGTGTTGGAGTGGTAGTTAGAATTGGAGAACTCATCATTACCTATTTGCATGGGAGATACAGTAGGTTTACTCAATGGTGATGGTGTTCCGATAATCGAAGTAGGGGGTGGATGATTGGATAGGTTGTGTAGGTAGTTTTCGTGAGGTGCTGAAGAAGGTGTGTTTGGTTATTGGGGCATGTCTTGCATGTGGGGTGGGGGTAACATGTCTATTTTCATGGTTTGGGATAGGTTTCGATTTTTGAGTGTTTTATAATTGGGCTGAGTGGTTTTGTACTTGAATGGAACTAGTTGGGTGTAATTGGCTCTTTTCAGTAGGATTAGGTAATAGATTACCATTATCAAAGTCATTAGTTAATAGGTTAGCAAATTTATCATTATTTAAAAAAGGAGAGGGGGATGTGTTTGGATTAGAATTAGAAGGATTATTATTAGTAATGGTTAGCTTAGTGAAAGGAAGAGCATTAGGGGTATTTAACCTATTTTACCTGAATGGCGTGTGGAATTAGCCTCCAAAGGTTGTACTAGTTGGAATTGATTTTCTGTGTAAGGGTTCCTTTTCATGAATGATTTTTAGGAAATTGAACGATCTTCCATTCTTCAGTAGATGGCATTGAGGTACTTGAAGTGTTAGGGTTAGTATTGGTTGTGTGCTCTTTGCTAGAGGTATCAGTAGGAGGATCAACTTGTAATTGATACGTACAAACCCTTTGATTATGCCCCATACAACCACACTTAATACAAAGCAAATTTAATCCTTCATAAAGGATATTCTGTTTATGATTTCCAATGTATATGTGTGTCTATAATGGTTGATCCAATGGTACCTTAACGCATAGCCTTGCATATCTTCCTCGTGTTGTTGAAGAGGTGCAAGTATCAATAGTTAATAATTTCCCAATTTTATGACTTAGTTTCTGAAGAATCTGAAAATCATAAAATTCAGTAGATAATTCAGGTAATCACAACCAAATAGCAGAGGAAATGATTTTAGTTTCAGAAGCCATAAATTCGGGTTCCCATTGACAAACGGATAGAAAAGGATTTAGAATGGACCAAGGACCATACTATAATATATGAGTCTTATTCTCCTCTTTTTGAAATTTAATAAGGAAAAAATCTGACCCTAAGTCAATTAGAGGGAGATTTTCAGTTGGTTTCCATAAGGCATATATTTTTTGCCTGAGTATTTGATGTCCAATCTTGCGACCAAATACCTTAACGATTACTGCATGTTGCCATGGTTTGTAAATCTTGTTTTTTTCTTCAAGAGATAGTGGTATAAAAATGGAGGGGTCAGAGGGTGCCTCTAGTTCATCATTAATCACCAAATTAAGATTTAGTGGTTCTTGAGGGATAGATGGTGGAGAAGACATATTATGAGAGTTTAAGGTATGTAGGTATGATTTATGAAGTGGAGAAGAATTGGAGACAGGTTCATGCATATCAATATTCATATGGCCATTCAGGCTGATGTTGGAGTTGATTAATGAATTATGGGATGATGTTGAAGTGGAATCCATTAGAATATCAGGTGGTTTGGGTGGTATGGAATTGGAGGATTCGTATTGCTGGGCTTTCCTAGAGAGCGTTTGTCTTCACTTCTTAGTTGGTATTTTACCTTTCTTCATATTTGAGAAGGGATAATACATAATAGTTATTTTCTTAGTCATGTAACAATAATTTTTCATTGATGTATACTTTCAAGGTTACCCGGATTTAATAATTAAACATAAAAATCAATACGATACCTAAATAATGATATGTTCTATTTCGTGTAACAATAATTTTTCATTGATATATGCTTTCAAGGTTACCCAGATTTAATAATTAAACATAAAAATCAATATGATACCTAAATAATGATATATTCTATTTAATTTTAAATTATTGAAATACCATTTTAAATTCAAAAAATATATAAAAAATTTTGACTATGAATATGGAAGAACAAAGAGATGATTGACGCATTTCAATTACGATAAGAAAGTGATACAACCCATGATCTTAGGTAAATAAAGATGAATAAACTTCATAGTTTATTAAATCTTACATCCCATGAGAGGATCCAAAATATTTCTAGACATTTTTGAAGAAAATTCTTTATAAAGTCTTAAAAGTATATATAACAATTATATATTTATATATCGGTTTGATTTGGATTTTTTTACTCAATACCAAACAAAATCAAACAAAACCTAATCGGAGTTTTTAATCGATTTGATTTAACTTTTCGGTTTGGTACGATTTTTTGGTTCGAGTTTAACACCCCTAGTGAGAGGGGGTGATGTAACTTGTCAACAATAATCTAGCCGAATCCATTAACTTTGGCTTGAACCAATATGTATATTTCGCTTTTCGAGATTTAAAATATGAAATTTGATAGGTAGTTTGAAAGGTATGTTTTTTATATTGTCATGAGAAGAATTACGATTTATAGTACTTTTCGTACATGTCTTTGAAAATTAAGATTTAATTTTAAAATATTAAATTAAATTAATCCAATTTAGCTTTAAATCAAGGGCGAATCTAATGTTAATATAATAGGGAATCTTACAGAATCGTCCCAAAACCCTCTAGCCATTAATCATAGACTTACCAAAACTAGCCAAGCACATATAAAATTGAAAACCCAAATAAATAATGTTCTTTCTCTCCAAGAATCACACTCAAAGATCTCCTTTCATATTTTAAGCGTGATTAACAATATTAGATGCAAGATGGAAAGGAAATTAATGGATGAGGTAGCAAATAAGGTGATGAAACACCAAAAAGTTATATATACAATATTTCAAAAATCTAAGCAAAAAAGGACATTTTTTAATGAGTATGATTGAAAGTCATTGAAAACAAATAGATGAGTCAATATAAAAAATTTGAGAAAGATTGGAGGTGATTTGGATTGATTTCGTATCAAAATTTGTAGTTAAAATCGAGTTCAATTTTTTTTTCTGCGACGCATGTATCACACATGTATCTCACACTCAGGTATATATGGATATATATTTGATACACATTTGATATAAATATGATACATATGTTATACATATATCATCTTCTTACGACTTTGGATGATCAAGGGTTTAAGTTATACTCCGAGAATGGAACACTAAAGCGTGTATGTTGATATCCAATTTTTCCCTGTATATTTTTTATATGCAAAATACTTTCAAAGTAGCATATATATATATATATATATATATATATATAAGTATGTCCCAATATTTTATTAATTTTCTTAATTTTAAAGATTTTTTAACCAATTTATTCCTCTGTTGTATTCATATAAAACCCAATAATAATTCCCAAAGTTATCAATCTTGGTGATTCATTTATTGGATTCTCATATTTATACTAAAATATAGTCAAGATATTTTTTGCATATTTTTACAAATTTATTTAGTATTTTTAAAGCTAAATTGCATATAATTGCAATATTAGCCTCTTTTAAATTTAATTGCGTTTATATTTATAAAAAATTAAGTCCAGTATTTTTAAATTGATAATTATGTATTACAAATCATTTTAGTATCTTCAATTTATTTTCAGGAATTAATTTACTATTTGTTATAAAATTAAAAGGGAAAAGTGGCTATTGCAATTATAGTCCAAATTTATTTTCGATTATAACCCAAAACAGGCCCCCAATTTCCCAATCCAATTTCAATTTCAACCCGACCCCGACCCAATCTAAATAACCCAACCCAGCTCCCTTACCTAACCCTTTCAATCCTAACTGTTGATCATTTAGATCAACAGCCAATATCGACCCTTTCCATTTTTAACCTTAAACGACCCCTTACCCCACCTCATTTCATACCAAACGCCGCCCTTGAATCCCTTTCCCTCTCAACTCTCTCTACAATCCCTCATGAACCCTAGCCACTGCCACCTAACCCAACCCTAATACCTCCCAAATATATGGCTTCCAAGGTCATCGGAGACCTGTATAACCCCTTATGGCTTCTACGTGTTCGATTCTTAAGGTTTCAAGGCTAGATCTTGAAAGAGCTTGGTCCAGACCCTGTTCGATTTCAGTTTATGACTGTTCTCTGGTCAGCCATGGCTATTCGAGTCAGACTCTTGACTCTCCTGTTTAGATCGATGGTTTTCAAAGCCTTTCTCATCACTTGGGGTTCTTCTGAAACACTAACCTCTAAGGTTCTTTCGATTTCTTTTAGATCTGTTTCAAATCTATGTTTGCTCTGAACTGCTAAGTGTTTTTCTCAAAGTTTCTTTTAAAACTCTGCCCTCAAAACCCCTTATCTTTTCCGATTAGTGTTCTTGTTAGGTTATTTCAAACTTTTCTCTGATTTTTGACATGTTCTACTGTGTTTCCTTATATATTTATTCTACTTGAGTTTGCATGTTAAAAGCCCTAATTTCTTATGACTGTTTATTATACGAATGTTTATTTTCCTGAGTTTCTGTCCGATTTGTTTGTTTATCCTCTTTTAAAAACTCTTCTATTGTTGAAAATCCTATGGTTTTGGGTCTGAGGCTGTTCTTTTAAGTGCATAACTCGATTTTGAAGTTCTTTATTTCAAAATCTCTTATTTCTCTTTGTGATTCTTCTGGCTCTGGTTTTTTATCATCTCTTAAAATCGATTATGCTCGAAACCCTAATTTTCAAGAAGGGTTTTCTTCACCTGCTACTGTGAGATCTTCACGTGCTTTGATATTCTATGTTTTCTTTACTACTTGACCTACTGGTCTATCATGTTTCGAATGTTGCTATCCACTGACTTATGTGCTACTATTGTATGCTATTTCCTTCTGCCAACAGGCTTGGCCTCGCATGTATAGTGTTTATGCACCCTATTTATATGCTAAGTTTCCTTCTTTGTTTGACTTTCAACTTGTGACTGATTTCGAACTTTTCATTTGTGAAATTCTGATTTCACTCGCCTGTTAGGGTAAATTGATTTTCTTTTCCTGTTTTGCCTTGCTGAATTCTTTCCAAAATTAGTGTATCTGTATACCTAGACTCGATGGCCTACTTAATGTTTTACTACTTCTTTTATGGCAACTGTCAGCCTGCTTATAAATTGATTTCTTTCCTTATTTTTGAACCTATCACTAGCCGTTAAACAAAGTGATCCCTTAATTAAAGGCAATCACTTGTATAATTGATTCTGAATCATGATTTTTTCCATGTTTGTAGCTTATTACCCTCTCTTACTTGTTTTCAAAAAGCTATAAATACCATGTACTTCTTTTCTTTCAAAAACACGAATACAAGGCATAAACACTTGAGTTCAAACACACACTCCACCAAATCTCTATTTTCTTTGTTACTACTATATTGCCGCCTTACCTAGCCGGCTGAAAACCAAGGCTAGGCTGTGGGGAAACTTGCTTATTTTCTGCATTTGCATTTATTTCTGGTATGTTCTAATTAAGTTTTCTGCACCAACAACAATATGCTTATTTATTGTTTCTTGCGTTCTTGTTTGCCTACTGTTTGTATTTAGCCCAATACAATTGTTTAGCATGCTATAATTTCCTTTCTCCTATTCTGAATTAACGTATCATGACCTGTGAATTCCAAATCACTAACCCAATGTGTTTAATACTTGTGGTTGGTTTGGGGCATGAAAACATTGGAAATTATTGTGCATGACCCAAACTTGATCCTCTTAGGATCATAACCTTCATGTTTCTCTTATACGTTGTGTGTTCTGATTGATTTACAAGCATGTCAGCACTTCCTATTGTTGTATAAGCCCAAAGTTAACCCATGCCTAAGTGTATAAGCTCTTTGCACTGGATTCCCAATCCCCTGCCCCCTTTGTGTGAAGTTATTGACTCATTAAAATGTTAGTGGCTGTCTTCCATCACCCTCTCCCTCTCCTTTATTCCCTCGACTCTTAGAACATTGTTTCTGCACTTTCACTCTCTTCTTGGACTTAAGTTATTCCCCCCTCATGTGAGCCTTGCCTTGGGACCCATAAGCTCCCTCTGAACTTGAACACATGGGGGCTGGCATTTTCACTCTTCACTCATCTCCATTCTGGTTATGTAACTTGGGTGTGAGCACTGCCCCGGGGTCCTATAGAGGCCCTTATGGAGCTCTAACACATTCAAGTCTAAGAAAGGCTTTGGATCAATGGCATTTTGAGGTGGTTTACTCCATAACTCAGAGAGGAAGTCAAGAATCAGGCTTCCTCTGGTTGTAACTTTTCTTTGTACTTTTCTGATATGATTCAGTATTCCTGGTTTGTAATAATTTGTAATGAACATTTGGGGCTGACTAGTGAAAAGGGTTGGGTAATTATGCATGCTCAAGGGTAGAAAATATGCCTATAGGACTGTTTTATTTCTACATGTTCAATTCGCATTTAGAAAACATGCCTGTAGGACTGCTTTTAATTCTGCATATTCACATCACATTTAGAAATCATGTCTATAGGACCTACCTGTTCAACTTCACATCTAGATAACTTGCCTATAGGAATTATCTTAAATTCTGCATGTTTGTCACCGCTTAGATATCATGTTTATTTAGGTCCCAGTCGCCTGTTAAAATCAGCATAATGAATAGAAATCATGTGTATAGGAATTACCAAGTGAAAACCCGCCTGTTTCCATTGTCTACTAGATATTATGCATATAGGGGTTTGACATTATTCATATACTATGTACGCAAAGGTTTAATTATGTCTACAAGTATCTAAAATCAGTAATCTTAGATACCATGTTCATAGGAGTAAAAATCAGCGATAGTGGATACTGTCATCTGCAGAAACTGAAACTAGTCTAATTTAAAATTCGTCCATTCTACATCTTTTTTTAATAATCTGATTCCCTTATTTTAACGAGGTTTAGCAAGCATGCCTATAGGATTTCAAACAATTCGCTTTGAGTTATCATTGTTTCACCACCTTCTGAATTAAATAGATATCATGCCTATAGGACCCCGTCTAAATACTTAGGCAAGCCTTAGAGTAATGACTGTAAGATTGAATCTGCCTTTGTTAATTGTTACAACCAGCAGGCAGGCCTGATTCGGACTTCTTATCTGAGTTATGTAATAAACAAATCTGCTTCAATAATCAAACTCCCCTCGTATTTAGTATTTTAATCAGACCTAAAAGTATGTGCAAGTCATGCTAGTTATGTGCCTTTATCTGTTTAGTTAAAAGTATTTAGTTATGCTAGTTAGACCTAAAAGTTCAAGGAGGTATATTTGAGCCTTTATCTGTTTATATGCTTCCCTAACATGCAGTATGTGTTTTTTGTATGTCGCCTTGGATTTTTATCCTTTGAAACCAATCAGCCTAATATCCCACCCTTTAGGACTAGTACTCCTAAGTGCCTTCGGGACTGATAGGAATGGGTCGAGCAATAGCATGCAATAGTAATCGAGACTAATCTGTGCTTTAATACCTTGACGGGGTGGGAAGGGTAGATATGGATATAATGACCAGTGCGCTAATGCCACGTGTAACCCCTCTTTTGAGGAGTGATTACCGGGTATTGCATTGACATGATCCATATTAAATATAAACCTAGGATCCCCTTTCTTTTTATTTGCAAACTCTATTTTAAAACTCTTATTTTAATTGTTCTTTATTTTTTATGTGTTTAAATCCCCTAATATTTGAGCCCATACTTGTATATTTGCTAAATTCACAATAACTGTCTCGCCAGGAACCACACTAGTGGATCCTGAGGGGTGCCTAACACATTCCCCTTGGGATAACTTCAAGCCCCTTACCCTATCTCTGGTTATTCAAATGACTTAGAATTGAACCCTATTGGTGTCCTAATGCACCTTAAATCATTAGGTGGTGACTCTTCAAAAATGCAAAAACCCATTTCCTGAAAGGAACGAGTTGTCCCATACCAAATGTCATAAACCCGATTTCGCGAGAAAAAGGGGGCGCGACTGTGTAAAGGCTCCTTGGTACTCATGAAGGGTAAGTTGCATTCTAGACTTCATTATATTATGGTCGGCGTAGTTGAAGAGGTAAGTTGATGTAACTTCTGGAAAGAGTGATCTGAATCAATCTTAGATGTGTGTGATGACCTTTTGGTCATCACTTGTTTTAGAAATAAATTCTGTATTTTGAGGTTTTCAAAATCTCTTTTTGCATCACTTCGATTTGCATGCACAGTCCGGCCGCATAGTTGGAAAGCCATTATGTGAAAATCTGTGAAGAATAATGAATTTTGCCTTTAAAATGAATTTAAGTTGACTTCAGTCAACATTTTGGGTAAACGGACCCGGACCCATGATTTAACGATCCTTGAGGGTCCGTAGGAAAATATGGGACTTGCCGTATGCCCAGAATCGAATTTTGAGGTCTCAAGCCCGAGAAATGAATTTTTAAAGAAAATTATTTTCTGGAATATTTATCAGTTTTTGGAAATAAAATGTGTTTAAAATTTGGTGGTATCGGGCCCGTATTCTCATATCGAAGCCCGGTACAGGTCTTATATGTGATTTAAGTTGAGTCTGTTAAATTAGGTAAGAAATGGACTTGAAATGACGTGAATCAGACCGTATTTGAGAAAATTGAAAAATTTGAGGTTCTTAAGTGATTTCATTATTTTGATGCTAAATTCACAGTTGTTGATGTTATTTTGGTGATTTGATCACACGAGTAAGCCCGTATGATATTTTTAGGTTGGTGTGCATGTTTGGTTTGGAGCCCCGAGGGCTCGGGTGAGTTTCGGATAGGCGTCGGATTGTTTTTGGACTTAGAAATCTAGTGTATTTGCTGTTTTCTAGTGTCCAAGCTTTTACTCTATGCGAACGCATGGTAATCCATGTGAACGTAATGCACAACGGGGAAGGGGCAGGTTTGCACTATGTGAACGCATAGACCTGGGTGCGAACATGGAGCTTTGGGAATTTACTCTACGCAAACGCACTGGGTAAGTCGCGAACGCATAGAATAAGAGATGGGTCTGGGGCTAGGTAGTTTTAGCTCTATGCGAACGCATCCCTTGTGATGTGAATGCGAAGGGTATGGGAGGGGAAACCTATGCGATTGCATAGGCTTTGTCGCGATTGCATAGCCTATTTTTGCCCAGTCTTTTAAAACAGTAGCAAAAACGGGATTCTTCAAAATTTTCATAACTCTTTCACTTAAACTCGAACTTGGGCCATTTTTAAAGAGGGATTTTACCACAAAACCATAGGTATGTATTCTTAAACTCGTTTTCTTCAATTTCCATTAACACCCATTAGATTTCTAGGCCTAAATCATGTTCTTAAGGGTAGAAAATTTGGGATTTGGGTAGAGATAGGGGTTTTTGAATAATTGGAATTTAGACCTCGTTTTGGGATCGAATTCCGAAATTAATTACATATTCGGGCTCGTGGGTGAATGGGTGATCGGGTTTCGGTCCGAACCTCGTATTTTGACCAAGCGGGCCCGAGGTTGATTTTTGACTTTTTGGGAAAATGATAGAAAGCCTATAATTAAGCATTGGGTATGAATTCTTTAGCATTTATTGATGTTATTAAATCAATTTAGTCTAGATACGAGTTGTTTGGAGGCGATTTCTAAAGGAAAAGCGGTGTTTGAGGCTTGAGTTGGCCGTGGAAGTTTGAGGTAAATGTTTGGTATAACCTAAACTTGAGGGATTAGGAGTTGTGTCCTATTTGCTATGTGTTATTTGTTGAGTACGACGTATAGGCATGGTGATGAGTATCTATACGTTGGTGTCAAGCATGCCCGTGAGTCTTAAATTGAAATCGTTGTGTTCTTAATAAGTACTACGAAAGCCTAAGTTGTTGATTCTCTGTGTTGGGCAAAAATTATGATTATTTTCGTGGAAATTTCTTATGGTTGAGTATTGGTGCTAGTTGAGGTTTCTTTTGTGAAGTTAAATGTTGGAACAAGTTTGGTTATAGCTGATTTCCTTGCTGGGACGTATTTACTTATATTGTCGATTCCCTTACCGGGATAGTGTTGTTTTCCTTATTGTTCCCTTGCCAGGACTCTTTCGTGATTGGTGTTGAATTGTATATTGGGATCGGGTTGCACACCGCAACAATATTATATTTGGATCGGGTTGCACGCGACAACAATATTATATTTGGATCGGGTTGCTCGCCGCAATAATATTATATTTGGATCGGGTTGCGTGCCACAATAATAAATGATTAAAGTGGTTATTGACTGGTTATGTTTTCCTCCTGAGTTACTATTGTTATATGATATTCCCCTGCAGCATGTCTCCCCCTCCCGTCCTTACTTGTATATTTGTGTCTTTATTTTTCCACTATATATGATATAACTGCGCAGGTTTATTTTGTAGTCTGGTCCTAGCCTCGTCACTATTTCGCCAGGGTTAGGCTAAGCACTTACCAGCATATGGGGTCAATTGTGCTGATACTACACTCTGCACTGTGTGCAGATCCTGGAGCAGCAGCATTCGGACCTTAGCTCGGGTGGCTGCCTTCAGTCCAGTCGGAGATTCCGAGGTAGTCCTGCAGGCGTCTGCAGGCCCTGGCATCTCCCTCTATCCCTTCATCCTGTTTCATATACTTATTTCAGAAATAGTGTATTAGTTATCTTTCAGACCTTGTTTGTAGTAATCTAGACTGTCTGTGAACCGTGACAACAGTTCTGGGTAGATTTTGCTTAAGATGTTGTATTGGATATTTATTCAATGTTTTATTGTTTCTTCCGCTTGTTTAAATTCCGCTTATTTATAAGTTGTTGTTTCATAATTGTTAAAGGATTAAAATGGAAAAGGATGTAATTTTTACAAACGGTTGGCTTGCCTAGCTTTCATTAGTAGGTGCCATCACGACTCCCGAGAGTGGAAAATCCGGGTCGTGACAAGTTGGTATCAGAGCTCTAGGTTACATGGGTCTCACAATTCACGGACCAACTTAGTAGAGTCTGAGGGATCGGTACGAAGACGTCTGTATTTATCCCCAGAGGCTACAGAGTTAGGAAAAACATCACATTTATTCTTTCCTATTGTGCGGATTGATTTCTCAATGCCAATTGAATTTCTACTTTGTTCTTTTGCAGATGGCGAGACCATACGCTTCCTCATCCACCAATCAGCAGCCCCGAGCCCCCAGCAGCAGCTCCTATGAGGGCAGAGGGCGAGGCTGAGGCCGAGATTGGGGCAGAGCTCAGCCTAGAGCAGCAGCACCAACAGCGGAGCCTCAGGTTGGTTTTGATAATGAGGTTCCGGCCCAGACAGTTCTGATGGGCCCAGCTCAGGTCCTAGAGGGGGTTTATTGCTACCTCAGTACTCCAGGATGCTCTGGTCCGTCTAGTGGGCCTTATGGAGAGTGTCACCCGGGCAGGCTTGCTTCCTGTAGCACCAGCCGTCTCTTAGGCTGGAGGAGGAGCCCAGACTCCTGCTACTCGTATTTCGGAGTAGATGGCTCCCCAATTCCAGACTCCAGCAGCTCAGCCAATTGGAGCAGGTCATCCGGGTGTTGTAGCTCAGACCGGTGATAGAGCAGTTATGTCTGCCGATGCTTTATGGAGATTGGACAGGTTCACCAAGCTCGTCACTACTACTTTCAGCAGTGCATCTTCTAAGGATCCCCAGGATTATCTAGACAGTTGTTATGAGGTTCTCAGGAACATGGGGATAGTAGAGACCAATAGGGTCGACTTTGCTACTTTTTGCTTGTCTAGATCTGCCAAGATTGGTGGAGAGATTATTGTTTGGTTAGAACAGCCGTATCACCCGCTTTGACTTGGAAGCAGTTTACGCAGCTATTTCTGGAGAAGTTTCTCCATATCACTCAGAGAGAGATTTATTGGAGGCAGTTTGAGCATCTCTAGTAAGGTTCTATGACTGTTACTCAGTATGAGACCAGGTTCATCGACTTAGACCGTCATGCTCTTATCAGACTTCCCACCGAGAGAGAGAGGGTGAGGAGGTTCATTGAGTGACTTATTCAGCCTATTCGACTTCAGATGGCTAAGGAGACAGGGAGTGAGATTTCTTTTCAGGAGGCAGCCAGTGTGGCTAGGAGAGTTGAGATGGTTCTATCATAGGGGGGTGGTCAGGGGTCTGACAAGACGCCTTATCATTCAGGCAGATTCAGTGCTGCCTTGTTTGGAGGCAGAGATTCGTATGGTAGGGGCCATCCTCCTAGGCCTTTTAAGTCTGCACTTCAGGTTTATCATGGAGCTTCAAGTGGTCGTGTTTCTCATATGTAGTATTCTCATCAGCAGTCCTATAGTGCACCACCACCTCCTATCAATGCACCGCCGCTCCAGAGTTTTTGGGGTGGTCATTCAGGTCGCCAAGGTCAGTCTCAGTTTCCTCAGCCATAGCACTCAGGTGGATGCTTTGAGTGCGGTGAGTATTATCATATCCAGAGGGCTTGTTCGAGATTGGTGGGTATTTAGTCACAGCAGCAGGGTTCCCGTGTTATTGTTCAGGCACCAGGTGTTCCACCGCCCGCTCCGCCAGCTAGGGGTGGGGGTAGAGGTTCTAGAGGTTGAGGTAGAGGTATTAGATGTGGAGGTCAGGTAGCTAGAGGTAGAGGCCAGCCAGCAGCAGGCCGTCCCAGAGATGTAGTTCAGGGTGGAGGGGTTCAGCCCCGATGTTATGCTCTTCCAGCCAGGCCTAAGGCTGAGGCTTCCGATGAAGTTATCACAGGTACTGTTATGGTTTGTAGTAGAGATGCTTCAGTTCTATTTGATCTAGGGTCTACATACTCCTATGTGTCATCTTATTTTGCACCGCATCTGGTCATGCCTAGTGATTCTTTAAGTGCTCATGTATATGTGTCTACACCAGTGGGTGATTCTATTATGGTAGATCGAGTCCATCGTTCGTGTATAGTTGTGATTGGGGTCCCTAAGACTCGTGTAGATTTGTTACTTCTGGACATGGTTGATTTTGATATCATATTGGGGATGCACTGGTTATCATCTTACCACGCTATCTTGGACTGTCATTCTAAGACCATGACTTTAGCTTTGCCGAGTTTACCTCATTTAGAGTGGAGAGGGACTTCTGTTCATTCTACCCGTAATGTTATATCTTATGTGAAGGCTCGGCGTATGGTAGAGAAGGGGTGTTTGGTCTATTTGGCATATATTCGTAATTCTAGTGCCGAGGTTCCTTCTATTGATTCTGTGCCTATTGTTCATGAGTTCCCTAAGGTATTTCCTTCAGACTTGTCGGGTATGCCACCGACAGGGATATTGACTTCTGCATTGATTTGGCTCTGGGCACTCAGCCCATTTCTATTACTCTGTATCATATGGCCCCGCCTGAGTTGAAAGCATTGAAGGAGCAGTTGTAAGACTTGCTTGAGAAGGGCTTCATTAGAACTAGTGTCTCGCCTTGGGGTGCGGTGGTGTTGTTTGTTAAGAAGAAGGATGGATCAATGTGAATGTGTATATATTACCGGTAGTTGAACAAGGTTACAATCAAGAATAAGTATCCATTGCCGAGGATTGGTGATTTTTTTGATCAGCTTCAGGGTGCCAAGGTATTTTCGAAGATTGACTTGAGATCTAGCTACCATCGGTTGAAGATTAGGGCATCCGATGTCCCTAAGACAGCTTTCCGCACTCGGTACTAGTATTATGAGTTCTTGGTAATGTCATTCGGGTTGACAAATGCCCCAACAACTTTTATGGATTTGATGAACCGAGCGTTCAGGATTTACTTGGATTCATTCGTGATAGTCTTCATTGATGATATTTTGATCTATTCCCACAGCCAGGAGGAGCACGAGTAGCATCTTAGAGTGGTTCTTCAGACTTTGAGGGACAGTCAGTTGTATGCCAAGCTTTCGAAGTGCGAGTTCTGGTTGAGTTCAGTTGCATTCCTGGGTCATGTTGTATCAGTAGAGGCATTCAGGTTGATCCAAAGAAGATAGACGCAGTCAAGAACTGGCCTAGACCCGCATCAGCTACAAAGATCCATTGTTTCTTGGGTTTGGCAGTCTACTATCGTCAGTTCATGGAAGGGTTTCGTCTATTGCAGTCCCGATGACTAGGTTGACCCAGAAGAGTGCCTAGTTCAGGTGGTCGGACGAGTGTGAGGCGAGCTTTCAGAAGCTCAAGACAGCTTTGACTACGACACCAGTGTTGGTTTTGCCCACATGTTTAGGGCCATCTACAGTTTATTGTGATACATCTCGTATTGGACTTGGTGCGATGTTGATGCAGGATGGCAAGGTCATTGCCTATGCTTCGTGGTAGTTGAAGATTCACGAGAAGAACTATCTGATTCATGATTTGGAGTTAGCAGCCATTGTTCACGCATTGAACATTTGGAGGCATTATCTGTATGGTGTGGGTTCACAGATCACAAGAGCCTACAGTACTTTTTCAAGCAGAAGGAGCTAAATTTGAGGCAGAGAAGGTGGTTGGAGCTGTTGAAAGACTATGATATTACCATGTGGTGGCCGATGCTTTGAGTAGGAAATCTGTTGTTGCTCTATTCGAAAGCATAGTAATCCATGCGAACGCAATGCACAAATGAGTAAGGGGGCAGGTTTGCACTATGCGAACACATAGACCTGGGTGTGAACACGGAGCTTTGGGAATTTACTCTACGCAAATGCACTGGGTCAGTCGCGAACGCATAGAATAGGAGATGGGTCTGGGGCTGGGTAGTTTTAGCTCTATGAGAACGCATCCCTTGTGATGCGAATGCCAAGGTTAGGGGAGGGGAAACCTATGAGATTGCATAGGCTTTGTCGCGATTGCATAGCCTATTTTTGCCCAGTCTTTTAAAAAGTAGCAAAAACAGGATTCTTCAAAATTTTCATAACTCTTTGACTTAAACTCGATCTTGGGCCATTTTGAAGAGGGATTTCACCACAAAACCATAGGTATGTATGCTTAAACTCATTTTCTTAAATTTCCATTAACACCCATTAGATTTCTAGGCCTAAATCATGTTCTTAAGGGTAGAAAATTAGGGATTTGGGTAGAGTTAGGACTTTTTGAATAATTGAAATTTAGACCTCATTTTGGGGTCGTATTCAGAAACTAATTACATATTCGGGATCGTGGGTGAATTGGTGATCGGGTTTTGATCCGAACCTAGTGTTTTGACCAAGCAGGCCCGGGGTAAATTTTTGACTTTTTGGGAAAATGATAGAAAGCCTATAATTGAGAATTGATTATGAATTCTTTAGCATTTATTGATGTTGTTAAATCAATTTGGTCTAGATATGAGTTGTTTAGAGGTGATTTCTAAAGGAAAAGCGGTGTTTGAGGCTTGAGTTGGCCGTGAAAGTTTGAGGTAAGTGTTTGGTCTAACCTTAGCTTAAGGGATTAGGATTTGTGTCCTATTTGCTATGTGTTATTTGTTGAGTACGACCTATAGGCATGGTGACGAGTATCTATATTTTGGTGTCAAGCATGCTCGTGAGTCTTAAATTGAAATCGTTGTGTTCTTAATAAGTACTACGAAAGCCTAAGTTGTTGATTCTCTATGTTGGGCAAGAATTATGATTATTTTCGTGGAAATTGCTTATGGTTGAGTATTGGTGCTAGTTGAGGTTTCTTTTGTGAAGTTAAATGTTGGAACAAGTTTGGTTATAGCTGATTCCTTTGTCGGGACATATTTACTTATAATGTCGATTCCCTTGCCGGGATAGTGTTGTTTTCCTTATTGTTCCCTTGCCAGGACTCTTTCGTGATTGGTGTTGAATTATATATTGGGATCGGGTTGTATGCCGCAACAATATTATATTTGGATTGGGTTGTTCGCCACAATAATATTATATTTGGATCGGGTGGCACTCCGCAACAATATTATATTTGGATCGGGTTGCATGCCGTAACAGTGATAAATGATATGGATCGGGTTGCACGCCGCAACAGTGTTTTTATTATTTGGATCGGATTGCGCACCGCAACAATAAATGATTAAAGTAGTTATTGACTGGTTATGTTTTTCTTATTCTTTCTGCCGTAAATTTTAATTTGTTCTTTATGTTTTCCTCCTGAGTTACTATTGGTAAATGATATTCCCTCGCAGCATGTCCTCCCTCCCATCCTTACTTGTATATTTCTATCTTTATTTTTCCGTTGAATATGATATAACTGCACAGGTTTATTTGGTAGTCTGGTCCTAGCCTCGTCACTACTTCGCCGGGATTAGGCTAGGCACTTACCAGCATATGGGGTCGGTTGTGCTGATACTACACTCTACACTGTGTGCAGATCTAGGAGCAGCAACATTTAGGCCTTAGCTCGGGTGGCTGCCTTCAGTCCAGTCGGAGATTCCGAGGTAGTCTTGCAGGCGTCCGCAGGTCCTGGTGTCTCTCTTTATCCCTTCATCCTGTTTCATATACTTATTTCAGAAATAGTGTATTAGTTATCTTTCAGACCTTGTTTGTAGTAATTCTAGACTATCTATGAAGCTTGACACTAGTTCTGGGTAGATTTTGCTTAAGATATTGTATTGGATATTTATTCAATGTTTTATCGTTTCTTCCGTTTGTTTAAATTTCGTTGTTTATAAGCTGTTGTTTCACAATTGTTAAAGGATTAAAATAGAAAAAGAAGTAATTTGTACAAATAGTTGGCTTGCCTAGCTTTCATTAGCAGGCGCTATCATGACTCTCGGGGGTGGAAAATCCGGGTCGTTACAATGTGGCACTTGCAACTTGGTCATATGAGCAACTTGGTCGTATGAGTGACAAACAGTTGTCTCTTTTGAGAAACAAGTTTGCTGGATGGGCACAAAACTTATGTTTTAATTTTTTGTAAGCATTGTATATTTGGTAAACAAACAAGGGTAATATTCAGCGAGAAGGAAACATACAAGACTAAAGGAAAGTTAGATTATACTTTCAGACTTGTGGGATCTAAATAAAGTTCCATCTAAGAGTGGTACCATGTATTTTATGATTTTGATTGACGAATACTCAAGAATGATTTGGATATATTTTTAAAAAATAAAAGATGAATCATTTTTAATATTTGTTAAAGGAAAAACGATGGTCGAGAGGTAGAAAAAAAATAAGCGACTTCAAACTCATAATGGGTTAGAAATTTTTAATTCAGAGATTAATTTTTTCTATAAAAAAGAGTTCATAGTGACACATCACATTTGTGTCAAAATACCACAATAAAATAGTGTTACATAATGTATAAACATGGCGCTTTGTATAGGGCATGAAGCATATTTTCACTCTCATATAGCAAGAATTTTTGGGATAAAACGATCAATACTACTTGTTATTTGGTCAACTGATCTCCATCCATAACTCTTGAGTTCAAACTCCTTTTGAGGTATGATCCGTCTTGCCTACTGATTATTCAAATTTGAAGATATTTTTTTTCCTACTTATGCTCATGTGAGGGATGAAAAACTTGAGCCGAAGGCAAAAAAGTACATATTTATAGAGTATGCAACTGGAGCAAAAAGTTATAAGGTGTGATGCATAGATCATAAGACTGTAGGATTAATTATCAGTATAAAGTGACATTCATCAATCTGTGTTACTGAACAGTCAAAGAGAGAATGCAGTAACAAAATTAGATCATGGTGTTAGTGACCACATAGAGCTAGATATTGAATTTTTATAGTTCAGTTCAGTAGTTCAGGAGTAGAGAAACTGGAGGAGGTGACAAATATTAATCAAGGTGATAATGTTGATGCATTTATGCAACAATAGTTGTATAAGACAACAAGCAAAGAGAAGAGAGCAATCAATCGCCATAAAGGTTTGCAAACGTAGTTGATTGGAATCTTCTTGGATATGCAAATCTTGTGAAATTTAATTTGTTACTGGTAGGGGCCATTGGCGTATCTGGGCCTAATAGATATAAAGAAGCTATTTCTAATATGTACTATGGGTTAAGGGAATGAATCTCTTCATAAGAATCAAACATGGAAGCTATTTCATTTTCAAAGAGACAAAAGATAGTAGGCCACAAAGGGATTTTCAAAAGAAAGGAGGGCAGTTCGAGGGTTGAAGCACCAAGGTACAAGGCAAGACTGGTGGCTAAAGTTTTACACAGAGGGAGGAGATAGATTACAATAAGGTGTACTCTTCAGTGGTGAAACATAGCTCTATCAGGGTCTTACTTTTTAGTAGCTCTTCATGACTTAGTTCTAGAGTAGTTAGATATGAAATCTATATTCTTACATGGTGAGTTAGAAGAGTAGATTGATATGAGTTCACTGCAGAATTTATCATTCTGGGTAAGGAAAATCATATTTTTTTACTTAAGAAATTTTTATATCGATTGAAATATTCACCTAGGAAATGGTATAAAAGATTTGATACATTCATGATCCAGAAGTTCATACAATAGTTATGTGTATTACAAAAAACTTGAAACTGGTTCTTTTACATATTTGTTATTGTACCCGAAATCCCACCAATGTAATGATGGCATCTAACCTAACCCACTAGGTAAGGCAAACTGTACGAGTTACTACTACAATGAGAAATCATCAATATTATAAATAAAACTGCAAAAGAATTTTAATACAACTACCCCAAGTACTAGTAGTACAAGTCATGAGCCACTATAATTTAGATTTACAACGTTGGTAAAAAGAATAAATATAATATCTGTTTGAAGGTTACATAAACAGAAATGAGGTCCTAATCTACCATGAATAAATGGTAGCTCGAATCGGGAACACTGGTTCGTCTTTAATGCAAAGCTCCATCTTCTACAACTACTCAGCTCCAGAATCTACACACAAGGTGCAGAAGTGTAGTATAAGTACAGCCGACCCGATGTACTCAGAAATTATCTTGACTAACCTCAAAGAAGTAGTGACGATGTATTTAAGTCAAAAGATACTCATTTTGCAGAACCTGTGGATCTCAATAACATGTAAAACGTAGAAAACATATTCTAGAAAGACAATTAAGGAATAGAGAATATCAACGGTAAATGTGCATAACTGGGATAGGATAATAAACAAATCTACCAATTAGACATGTTCAACAAATATAACTTGCACCAACCCCGCTCACAAAGTTTTATGCACCATATAATATGTGTGCTCAATACTTATACATGACTGTAAACCTGTGCCTGACATGATCCGATCTCGTATCAATTACCAAATAACATGTTCAAGAAAACTTTTCAAGAATCAATATATCAACAACAACAACAACAAGAATCACGATATCAATGTACATAAAGTGACGAGTGTGTGCACGATCTTATATGTGAAAATTGACCAATTTTAAACTCTTATGTTGCTTATAAGCATTTAATTGATGTTGTTATTAATTATTCTATCTTTTGTTGTTAATTATATTCTTAATTGTTTAATTGAAGTTGTTGTTACATGTTCTACTTTCCATTGTCGAGTTTTCCCTTATATGCATTTATTAGTAGTTGTTGTTAGATGCTATTGTTTCCCTTGTTAAGTTATTCTCATGCATTTAGTTGTAGATGTCATCTCATGCTATCTTCTTCATTGTTAAGTTTATGTTATACATTAGAATTTGAAGTTGTCGTTTCATGGAAATATCTTCATTGTTGAGTTATTGAAGTTGTAGTTGTGGAGATCTATTTACATGTTTGTGGTTATAATTGTTGGTTATTGGAATACCTATCCTTGTTGAATTATTTCTGTTCATTTTGTTGTTGTTGAAATTCTTGTACATATTGTGGTTGATCCGTGAGCTATGCATTAGGATGAGATTGATATATTTGATTTTGGCAATATTGTTGCATATGGACACGTGTGGTGTGAGTTGATTATTGTGTTGTGATATTGATATGCATGTAATGGTATAAGGGTGGGCATTGAAACAAATATAGTGAGATAAGGTGTGATTTATACACATATTGCTAGTAAGGAAATTACTTGAAGCCACACGGTGAGATAACGGGGCTAAAATACATGTAGCTATTTCGAAAAATTATTTTTAAAATAAATGCAAGGTTCATGCGATGATATAAAGAAGATTGTGATTGTGAATTCTGAAATGTGGAAATGAGGTGTAGTACCTCGATGTAATTCTAGTTGCAAATTCTAATTGGAAAGGCTCGTTGCTTTGAATGGTTATTGTACTGTTTTCCTTAAATTCATCTCACTCATATTTTGACCGTATTTGATCAATTGTTGATTTTATTAGATGTTCACTTTTTGTTGTCATTTGTTTCTTTCATTTTTATTGTTAGCCTGCTTTTATAAATTGATTATTTCTCATTTATTGCCTTCGCTTCCATGTTATTAGATTATATTGATATTTTGCACAGGTTTTTTATATCTCATTTTGGGCCAACAACAACAACAAAAAACCAGTGCGATTCCACTCAGTGAGGAAAAGCTCTGAAAAAGAGTCATGGCATAACGGGCAAAACCGCTGTCGTGTGACCTTATGGTCACAAGCTTGAAATATGGAAAATAGAGGTTGGATGGGGGCAAAGAGAAGAAAAGGGTTAGAGGCTGTTGAAGAATGACTGGATGGAGTTTTGGCTCAAGAAACCTCCCATTTATAGAAAGGCGGTAGCGTAACAGATGGCATAATCAATGCCCTTGGGAAACGTATCGACATGCGCAATCAATGCTTTTTGGGAAGCGGATCGGTGATGATATCATCAATTTTGGGGAAAATAAACCGGTAGTGTATTAAACGCTTCTAGGAAGATGAACCGATGGGACGTTTGATTCATCACAAAAGCTCACGTCACAAGCATGATGTCATCATGAGAGGATCAAGAAGATCGATGTCAAAATTGTTTCATATAACTTTATTCTAAGAAATGCGGGAACTATCTGTATACGGTAAAAATTAGAGGGTCCAATTTTACGGTCATTATGATGCCTCATAATCACATCTCCAAAGGCTCGAGGCACGACTCGAGGTTCGACATCGAGGGTTCTCGATGTTCGACCAGGAGCAGTATAAATCGGTCGTTGTGATGGAAAAATGGGAAGTTCCTTAGGGCACGTGGGAAAAGCTGACTAAGTCTATTATGCTAGTACAAACCTGTTTACCGTGAAAATGGTAATAATAATTAAGCTTGTTGATGGGACTCTAAAAATACATGATCTATTTTTATGTTAGTTGTTAAGCAGTTGATGCTATGTATGTGAAGTTTAAATATGAAATGTGAACTAAAGTAGAGTTATAACCAAACCGAGGGGTTAGCTACTAAGGCCTCGGACTGACCGATGAGGGGCCTTGAGGTCGATACCTAGGCTCGTGCTCGAGCTATCGGGAATAATCAGGAAAGGGCTAACGGTTAGGATATAATTAAAAGAGGCTATTTATGGCCAATATCAAGCAATAAATGGAGAACAAGTATGAACGTAATAAATGAAAGTAATAATATCAAGAGAGTGTATGAGAAAGCAAAGAGAGTGTTCTTCTATATTTCTTGTGAAGTAGATGGAACAACAGAGTTTACAAAGTGTCAAGGATCCCCTTTATATAGGAGGGAAAATCCCAGCATAGTACAAGATACATTAATGATAAAGAAAGCGGGATGGGACAGCTAGATGTGACGCCAGTACTATTTGCCCGCCTTGGGAACTCCCCATCCCCAACATCGTCGTTGGGTCAGGCATAAACGGACGTTGAGCGAGAGAACTCGACCGCAACCTCGCAGCCTCGAGATCTCAAGATGACTTCCCGAAATGCCTTAATGATGAGGAATTGGATCCTCCGATTTCACCATATAAAGATAGTCTCTGCGTTTCCTAGAACGAAGTAAATAGGAAACGACCTTGAATTTCTTCCTCCGTTGATATTCTTGTAATCAGCAACGTCCACAAGATGCCATGATACGACATGTATGCTGCTCCTGCAGGTTTCCGTATTGACTATGGCGGTTGGCTGCCTCATGGCCTTCTTCAATGCACACACGGTGCTTTTATAAATACTCCCCTTCTTATTTTCTATAACCCATTGCATTCCTAAATCCCTGAAAGGGTTCGCTGTTCTTTTACTCTCATTTTTCTCAGGAACGGAACTCTTTTTCTTCCTCCAGAATCTTTTAGGGATGGCAAAAACTCCCACCTCTGCTTCTCATGAGATTACGGTCTCATCCTCTTTGCTTCTTTCTCATGGTGAAGTGGCCATACCTCCTCGTGCTAAGGAATGCATCCCAGGATCCTTTGTGATGACCTCCGATTTCAAGGTCAAGAGACCTTCCTTGAAGCTAGAGTGTCGCAAGCGCGTGACTCGGTATATCAGCTCTGTAACAAACGTCGAGAGAGTGAGGGCTGACTACCGCTGGGGGGATACCGTACTTGTGGAGATCCCTGCTCGGGAAGAAGATATTATGGCTCACAAAGACGTCTTTCTGAGTGTATACACCTATCCATTCACTTTGGGACCGATGGGGCCATCCTCACCCCCGATCAACCTTAGTGATTCTCGACTTCTGTCGACGATATCAGATAATCATTGGTCAAATTCATCCTTTGTTCTGGCGTGTTATTTATATGACCAGGCATTACACAAACATGGTAGAGGAGATGCCCTTCACCCTCAACCACCTGATCAGGATGTATAGTCCTCATCTCCTCCGCGGGGGCCTAATCAAAATCCACTGTTGAGCCCCGAGATCCCTTTTTGCATGCACCGAGGAGCTCGAGAACGGGGGATGGTCAAGCTGATTCGTCTGAGTAAAGACTTCTGACCTGATCCCGGCAAAAAAGATGTCGTTCCCCAAGAGGTGGAACACGGGGCGTAAGTAAACATGTTGTCGGGTCTACCTTTTCTTCTCTTTGACAATATTTCTCTAAGCATCTAACTCTATTTCTCTTGCTTTTTTAGCCGTAGAAACCTACCCCAGTGCGGTTTCGGACCTCCAAGATTGGGTCAGCCACTTATACTCGATTTGCCCTTATACCGAACAAGTGTGGCGAGATTTATCCCGAGCACGGTGGGAAGCCAAAGATCATGGTAAGCTCCGAACCCTGATGCATCCGCATCCTTTGATGCAAATAGCTATTAGTAGTGTTCTTCATTCTTTGCGTTTAACTTCTGTATTTGTGTAGGTCTGGGGGAAGTCCCTATGACGAAGGAGGCACCACCCATTGGTGGGGAGGCTCTAGTGCCTGGCGAGAAGAAGAGAAGTCAAGGGGTCTGTCGGTCGGGCCACAGGAGTTCAAGAGGATTAAGGTGAAAGAATCCAAGGTCGATCCGGCAGATCTGACTTCAGAGACGGCGGGAAACCCTCGAGTTGAAGGCAAGGGGGAAAGTAGCTTCTCAGCGGCCCCCGAGGAGTGTATAGACTCGGCCGATCCTCAGGCCGTAGGGATGGAGGCTTCCGAACCGGAGGCTGATGCTGCTACAGTCCATCTTTGTGGTGGGGAGGCAACAGATGGGGTATTGAGTACTACCCCCAAGTTAGCTAGTGGCCAGGATTCTCCCTGAGTCGGGGTGCCCTTGATAGGCAGTTCGGAGGGGCCTAGCTCTGGGGTCCAGGGTGAATAAGGGATGGAGACATTGATTGATCCTGCCAACTCTGTTATCCTCAGTGAGTGATCCTACCGCCTTATGGAGTGCAACATGCCTCGCGCGAAGAGCCCTCTAATGCGGGGGCACTAGTCAAAGGTGGAGATGCGCTCGAGAGACCGCCGACCGCTCTCGAGGGAATTCCCGAGGGTGACGCTTCGTTCCTTTTTGGCGAAATGGGCAGACTTTGCGAGTGGGTAATTTTTGCTAACCCTATCCGCCGCTCTGGGCTGATCCGATCTTTGTTGTTCTAACTTGTCCTTTTTCGTGGCTTCAGGCCAAAGCGCTTTACAGCCAAGCTTTCACCCAATACTAGGATGAGGTGATCCATCACGAGCGTGAGAAAGCCTATCTTACCAAGCAGTTTATTCATCCCCCATTTACTATTATCTGAATCTTTGTTAGATTCCAGTGCTTTTAACATCTCGGACCTGATTTGTGCAGTTTGAGAAGGAAAACACCCTACTGAGAGAGGAGCTCCGAGTCAGAGATGTTGAAATTTTCGAGCTCAGTCGGTATATAAGGTGTTGATACCCAATTTTTTCCTGTATATTTTTATATGCAAAATAGTTTCAAAATAACAGGTGTATGCATATATAAGTATGTCCCAATGTTTACTATTTTTCTCTTAATTTTATAGATTTTTAAATCTATTTATTGCCCTATTCTATCAAGAAAAATCCAATAATTATCTCTAAAATTATCATTTTGGGTGATTCACTTATTAAATTATCATATTTATATTAAAATATAGTTGGCATAATTTTTGCATATTTTTACAAATTTGTTTAGTTTTTTAAAGCTAAAATGCGCATAATTGCGATATTAGCCTATGTTAGATTTAATTGTTTTCATAATTATAAAATTAACTTCAGTATTTTTAATTTGATAATTACGTATTATTAATCATATTAGTACCTTTAATTTATTTCCAGAAATTATTTTACTATTTTTATAAAATAAACAAGGGAAAATGACTATTTAAATATTAGCCATATTTCAATTTTAGCCTTATTTGAACCTCCAATTGAACCCAATTTTAAACCCAATTACCCTGACCCAATCCCTGTTTGAACCGACCCAAACCCAACCCTGTTAAACCGCCCCACCTACTCAATCAATCCTGGTCGTTGATCAAAATGATCAACGGCCACCAAATACCCTTTCCTTTTTTAATCCCAACCTACCCCCTAACCCTAACCATTTCACAACCCCAGCCGCCTCTAAAACCCTGCACTCTCTCAAACTCTCTTGAGTCTTCTCAGAACCCTAACCACCTCTCACCACTTCCACCCTGAAAGCCACCGGAATCCATGGCTTCCAGGGCTATGAGAGTCTTATACCTACCTCTTGTTGCTCTTACATGCCTGATCTCTGAAGATTCAAGGCCTAGCCTCGAAGGTTTGCATCCAGACCTCTGCCGAATCAAAGTTCCAGAGTCATCGCCGGCCGTGCTCCGGCGTACCATGGTGTTTTGAGCCTGGTTCTAACCTTTACGACTCATATCGGTGACCTTTCCAAAGCCTTTCTCATTCCTAGGGTTCTTCTGAAACCCTAACCGTTCGAGGTTTTCATCGATCTCTTTAGATCCGTTGTGTATCTGTGCTCTCTTTGAGTTTTCAAATGATCTCCCTAACTTTTCTTTCAAAAATTACTTTTCAAAGTCTTTCTTTTACGATTTAGGATTTTCTGAAAATGCGTAAGTGTTTCTCTGACTTTCTTTTCCTTTTCTTTTGTGTGTATTTGCCTCTACTGTGTTGTATGCTTTCCTTCTGCCATGTATGTTCTTCTACTGCGCTTTCTATGTTCTGTTCTTGTATGTTCTTCTTCTGTGCTTTCTATACTATGCTCTTGTATACTTTTCTACTATATCCTGCTATTTTCTTCTACAATGTTCTAGTATACTTCGCCTACTGTATTTTTCTACCGTGTTCTTAAGTTTTCTTATTATTTTTCTTCTATTGAACTTTGTTTCTTTTAAAAGGATCTTCTTAAGCATGCTTTTTTCTACTGTTCTTATCAGTCTCTTCTCATCATGTTTCGAATTAGCTTCTTTACTCTGTTTTCCTTGAACCCCTCTACTGTATTTACATGCTATTCATGAGTTCTGTTGCTGGAAGAAGAATGTTAGAAGTTTTAGTTCTTTTCTGTAACCTCTAAACATGTTCGATTCGACTACTTGCCTCCTCATATCTACACTTGATTCAAGGGGGAAACCCTAGAATTTGGGGATTCTGCCAAGGTTTGATTGAACTAGGGTTTTAGAACCCTTAACTCTTTCAGACTAACTTTGAGTCTCTGAACTGAGTTTGGACATCTTTGTTTTCATACAATGCTGAACTTTTTGCTAAACTCTTCTACACTGGATTTTTTCTACTGATTTACATGACAGTCTTCTTTTATGCTCACATGCTCCTTATATATGATGAATTTTCCTCCAAATGGTTTTCAAATTTGCAATTAGTGCAAACTTCCTTCTGAATATGGCTCGATTGATTTCTTTCCATTGTTTGCTGATTCTCCCTGTTACTCAGCCTAAGTTAAAACGCTTCTTCATCTTTTCTGACTCGGTTCATTCATGCAAAATCTCAGACTCTTTTGATTTACTATTTGTTAATTGATTTTCTTACCTTATTTGTGCAAACCGTGTATTTCAAAACCTTGTCCTTAAATAACTTTTTATGTATTTTCCCCTGATTGCATGTTGTGCACAAAGTTCTTACTCAATTTCTTTCCTCAAAAGGTTTTCACCCGTTTAAATCTGAATCCCTTAATTAAGGGAAGCCTTATGTAATTGATTGACAATCAGTTCCTTAACTGTTTTTCTTGCCTTAGTTTTGCCTGATTTTTACACTATAAAAGGCACGACCCTCTTCACACACTACAACATCAGAATCCTTCTAAACTCACACTCTCTCTTAATAATATTCTCTTCTTGATTGCATTGTGGCCCGTTTTACAAGACTTACTGCTTTCCTTTACTTTTTTTCCTAAAAACTGGTATGTCCTGATTTAATTCTTAGCACCACAACAACGTGCAATTACTGCTTTTGTATCCATGTTCATCTACTATTTCTGTTGGGACCTCGAGCTCCCTCTGAACTGGGACACCTGAGGGTCGGCCCTTCCACACTGCACCATGGCTTAATCCGTAATACATTTGGGTGTAAGCACTAACCGGAGTTCATATGAGACTCTTAGGGAACTATGACATACCCCAAATAGGAGAAAGGCTTTGAAATATGATCTCTTGGAGTTGGTTTACTTCATACTTCAGACAGGAAGTCTGAATCAGGATCTCCTTGGTTGTAATTTTCAACTTCTGATGTATTTTCTTTACTTTATTTTTCTGAAATGTAATAACATTGTAATAAACTATTGGGGATGGCTAGTGAAAAAGGGGAATAACTATGTATGTAAAAGGGGTAGATATCCAGCCTATAGGAGTTATGAATTTCTGCATTCTCATATAGATACCATGTCGATAGGAATCTTGCATTCGCGTCTAGATACAATGTCTATAAGAATTTCTGCATTCTCATGTAGATACCATGTCTATAGGAATCTTGCATTCTCATGTAGGTACCATGCCTATATTTTATTTCTGAACTTCTGCATAGCGTATAGATATCCTGCCTATAGGAATTTTTGAATTTCTGCACATCATGTAGATATCCTGCCTATAGGTTCTTTTTGAATCTTGCATATGTACTCCTCATCATGCAAACATGTTCGTAGGTTTTAAATAACCAACTGCATTTAGATATCATGTTCATAGGCTTAAACGAAGTACAACATTTAGATGCCATGCCTATAGGATTTCTGCACTCTTGCTATGTTTGTAAAAAGGTTTAAAATCAACAACGCCTAGAAAGCATGCCTATAGGAATTAATAACCAAGTCTGAAATGTCTCGCTCGCCTACAAATCTAAAATCATTGTCTAACGTCTGCAGAATTTTTGATCTTTTGTCAAAACTCGTCTTTCCTGAATAACTAACAACTTTTTTCTAAAATCAGTATACTTCATCTTTTCTGAAATCAGTAGATATCATGCCTATAGGTTTTCGTCTAACACTTAGGCAAGCCATATGACAGTTTATGAATTGAATCATACTTTTATCTGACTACAACCAGCAGGCAGGCCTGATTCGGGCTTCTTATCTGAACTATGTAATAAATCAATCTGTCTCCACCGTTTAAGTTTTAATCAGACCCTAAACAGTACATGCAAGTCATGCTATATTATGTGCTTTATTTGGTTTAAAGGAGGTCTGTTTGAGCCCTTTTATTTGTTTATATGCTTCCCCAAACTTGTTATATGTGTTTTGTTTGTCGCCTTAGTATTTTACCTTTTGAAACCACAAATAATCCCAATACCCCCTCCCTCTAGGATTAGTAGTCCTAGGTTCCTCCGGGGCTGATAGGATTGGGGCGGGTAATAGCATGCAATAAGTAATCGAGACCATTCCGCACTTTAATACCTTAACGGGTTGGGAAAGGGTAGACATGGATATGATGACCACACGATAACATCACGTGTAGCCCCTCACTGAGGAATGATTACCGGATGTTGTGTAGGGTGATCTATATTATTAATAAACCTAGGACCCCCCTTCCCTTTGTTTTTTTTTAAATGTTAAACCATTTCTTTTAAGAAAATCAACTCTTTTTAGTTCTTTTTTCTTACTTTTGTTTATTTTTAACCATTACGTGAAAATTCCCTCTTATTTGAAGCCTTTATTTGCATGTGTGTTATTTGCACTTAAGTCACAACAATAGTTTGGTCGGGAACCACACTAGTGGATCCTAAGGGGTGCCTAACACCTTCCCCTTGGGATAATTTCAAGCCCTTACCCAATCTCTGGTTACTCAAAACAAACCCCTCCTAGTGTCCTAATGCACTTTAATCATTAGGTGGCGACTCTTCAATTCAAAACCCAATTTCCGATCGGGAACGAGTTGTCTCCCAAATGGCATAAACACGATTTCGCGAGAAAAAGGGGGCACGACAGCGTGGTGACTCTGCTGGGGATATATTTTAGGCTTTTACCATTTCAAGCTATTACTGTGACTTTACATTTCTTATGTGCTTTATTTGTTTAATAGCTTTAAGCATTTAATTCCCTCTTCTACTGCAAAAAAAAAAAAACTAACTTGTCTCTTGTTTCTTTCCCTTGTTTCTTTCACTGCTCTCCTTTATTGTACTCCTTTATTACTATTTTAAATTATTGTAATTATTACTTTATGAACGTGCAAATACGTGACAACTTGTTTTAATTATTGCATAAGCATGTTTTCAACATCATATTCCACTCGTGCCAAACAAATACCATAGCAACGCTTATAATGAGTGGTTGTGCTCTTCCGATATTATCACCCTTTAAATCTAGCAAAGGCGTATTTGCGGTGAAACCAGTCGACCAACAGTGTAGTCGATAGTTCCGTGCCTTTTCCCCTTGAGTTGTACGCTCATGGTTACCAGTCTAAAACCCCCATAGAAACCTTACTCTATTTAATTGTGCATGCATCATGGTCAAACCTAGCTGAGTCAATTGTGTTGTACGCATAATGACTCTTTAAGATGGCCTTGTCCAAAGTCCACCAGGTTTCCCTGAACCCAAATGGACATCACCACGTTCTATGCATTTATTTGGAGAACTAAATGTTTTATGCTAATTTTTGGTATTTAATAGTCGAGTCTGGTAGGGGTAGGGTCTTAACCCTTTTGTTTTGCAGAAAATGAAGAACGAGGTCCCCAACTTTGTTATGGTTAGCATACTCTCACTCTTGCTAGACTGGTGGAGGAGTCTTCCATCAAATGACTGAATCAACTAGTAGAAAGAGAGGGCCGCCAAAGCTAGCAAAAAGTTGGAATATCTAGAGTACAGTCTGCTAGAATTGGAAGAGAAAGTGAGGAAGAGAGTCACCGACTGCCAGAACGTTGAAGGAAACGAAGGAGAACACATGGCAAAGGCATTTCTACTGGTGAATCTACGCGAGATGGAGGATTTGATTAACGAGAGGATTCAACCTGAGGAAGGTCCTTCTGGATAGGAGTTTGTTCTTTTGCTTTAAAAAAAATGTAAAAAGGCTAATGGCCACTAGTGACATTTTATTTAGTGTCGTTTTGGGATTAGTCAACTTTTTATCAATAAAATGAGGCATTTAGCATTTTAAGTTCTCCAAATCAATTTGTCGCTAGGCCTACCTCGGGCACAACGAGGCTCCCAAATTAGGACGTGATTTACCCTATGTGTTTAAATATCGCAACACTTTCTTATAATCCCCACTGACTTGTTACCTTTTTATTTTTACTTTTTGTTTATTTACTCCCCTCCCCAAAGGTTAGTTCGTGCACTCTGGAATCGTCATCATATTCCACAAGATCAAAGGGTCCTCCACACACTCCTCCTCCTAGTCCTATCAAAAGTAGGAATAAAGGAAAGATGGAAGATTTGAACAACACCAGAAAGGAAAACTCAACTGAATGGGTAGAGGTCACTCATGGTGCTCAGGTCTCCAAAGAAAGTGTGTCCCAACTCGAGCAGAAACTGTTGAAATTTTAGGAGGAACTTGATCAGGTCCGGAATCTGGCAAACTTGTCATTTTCCCTCACCACTCCGGATATCAATTTTTCAAACGCTCAGAACCCCACTCCTCCACAAAACATCCCAAAGCCACGAAACCATCCCGCTCTTTACCACCACTGCAATACTTGCCACACATCTAACAATACTCCACTGCTCATCCCCAAACCTTTGAATCTCACAAATGACCATTTCCACGCCCACCATAACACCCCCATCTGTGTGAAAACTATGCCACCCTCCACCCAACCTGTCTCAAGCACACCCGAGTCTGATGATAAAGACTCACTCATCAGGAACCTGGCTGCGAAACTCAAGAGATTGACTAGTCGAATTCAGGGTGACGAAGGAAGTAAGGGGATTGAAGGGTTGAACTACGAAGATCTTTGTATAAAACTGGATGTCAACCTACCCGAGGGGTACAAACCTCCTAAGTTTGAGATGTTTGATGGTACAGGGGACCGAGAGTCCACTTGAAAACATACTGCGACAAGCTAGTCGGAGTAGGGAAAGACGAAAGGATTCACATGAAGCTTTTCATGAGGAGTCTGAAGGGAGATGCTCTGTCTTGGTACATTATCCAAGACCCGAAGAAATGGTCGAAGTGGGTGAGTATGGCGTCCGACTTTATAGACAGGTTCAGGTTCAACACAGAAAATGCACCAGATGTGTTCTACATCCAGAACTTAAAGAAGAAGCTCACGGAAACATTCTGCGAGTATGCCACTCACTGGAAATCAGAAGCTGCTAAGGTCAGACCTGCTTTAGAAGAAGAACAAATGAACAAGTTTTTCGTTCAGGCTCAAAACCCGTAGTACTATGAAAGGCTGATGTTGATTGAGAGCTAGAAATTTTCCGACATCATCAAGCTAGGGGAAAGGATCGAGGAAGGCATCAAAAGTGGTATGGTTACAAACTTTGAAGCTTTTCAAGCTACCAATAAGGCTTTACAGTCTGGTGGTACGTCTAAGAAAAGGGACGTAGGTGCCGTAATAGTTGCACAAAGAGCCAAATCCCCTATCAAATACCAAGCATATCCGATACCTCCACTCACATATCAGCCTACCCAAAATTACCAAGCACCCTCACCTTTTTACCAAGATCCATCACCTACTTACCAATCACCCACACCTCGTACATATCAACATATTTCACCCAGATATTCCCAACCCGCACATGTCTACCAAGCCTATAATGCTCAGTCATCCCACTATCAATCACCTCCCACATGTCAAAACTTTCCTAGACCTCGACCAAATTTTGACCGCAGACCTCCCAAACAGTATACCGCCATTGTTAAACAGATTGACCAGCTATACGAAAGGCTCAAAGCTGCTGGTTATGTCACCCCTATCCCTGCTATAACCCTTGAAAACCCTTCTCAATGGGTCAATCCAAATAAATCATGTGCATACCATTCCGACATGAAGGGACATACCATTGATGAATGCTGGTCTATGAAAGATAAGATCCAAACTTTGATTGAAAACAAGATCATTGTGGCAAAGGAGCCTACTCTGAATGTTCGCAACAACCCTCTGTCGGACCATAAGGGTGGAGGTGTTCACATGATTGAAATAGAGGATGATTGGGATCCCAAAGGATCGATCGGTTTAATCATAGAAGGTGACGAACCAAAGAAGCCGATAGTCACCCTCAATTCGATCGTAGTCCAGACTCAGCCTTTTGGGGAGGCCGAGGTAAAAATGTATGTACCACTTGAATTTAAAGCAGCACCCCCTACAAAGACGCCAACACCAATTGAAGTCGAGTTTGGGTCTCCAACAAACGCACCCGTACTATTTGAAGTTGCGGTTTTACCCTCCAAAATACATGCTCCGTTTAGAGTAAAGGTGCCCATCCCAGTAACAATGTCGGTCGTAACACCGTTCCATACAAATGCCATACCTTGGGATTACACAACCGAGGCGAGAAGGGAAGGAAAAGCTAAATTCGAGGAAAAAGTTGCGGCACATGGTATGACAAGAACCGGCCGGTTTATACTCCGGAGCATTTAGCTGAGTTGAGTAAGCAGACCTCTGGTCAGTCGACCATCACTGAAACCGGGCCTGATGATCTCTGGAGAAAGATACAAGCCAAGGAATACTCAGTCATTGATCATCTAAACAAAACACCGGCACAGATTTCTATCCTAGCTTTGCTGCAAAGTTCCGACGTACATAAGAATGCCTTGTTGAAGGTGCTGAGTGAGCCATATGTACCAAGCAACATCACCAAAGGAGAAATGGCAAACATGGTAGGGCAGGTATTGGAAAGTCACAAGATCACTTTTCATGAAGATGAGCTGCCACCAGAAGGGTTGAGTCACAACAAAGCGTTGCACATCATCGTGCAATGCGAAGATTATTTTATCACTAGGATCCTGATTGATGGAGGGTCCAACCTCAATATTTGTCTGTTGGTAACACTCAGAACATTGGGAAAGGGGCTACATGAGATCAAGGACGGGGCCATCAACGTCAATGCTTTCGACGGCTCCCAAAGGTCCACTATTGGGGAAATTAGTTTGTGCTTGCAAATGGGGCCTACTTGGTTCGATTTTAATTTTCAAGTAATAGATGTGCCGGCATCTTACAACTTGCTATTGGGACGGCTATGGATTCATGCCACTGAAGCCGTAGCACCGACACTGCATCAGGCTGTAAATTTTGAGTGGAACCACCAATAGGTGATCTTTCACGGTGATGGTAGCAATCCCATATACAGTCGCCAAACCATCCCAGCAATTGGAGGAAGGAGAAGGATAGGCGGGGAAACCTATCACTACATTGAGCGATTCAATGCCGTAGACAATGACAAGTGGTGGGGCAACAAAATTGAGAGCATACTAAATTGGTGCGGATATGAACCTGGCAAGGGACTTGGCAAGAACCTCCAAGTAATTGCCAAGCCTATGAAACTGAAGAAACATGACACTACTTTTGGTCTGGGATATGAGTATACTTGGGAGGAATTCAACAACTAGTCGCCACCATAGCGCAGTCCATACTACCCACTGGAGCAGCCAATACCACATTTGGAGCAGACTTTCTAGCCAACCGATGTTATCTATGGGTCAGAAGAAGAGGAAACACTAGCGACAGTAAGGAATTTGTTCCTAGAAGAAGATGACATGGATTGTTGTGTCATTTTTGAGGAGGAGGGGGAGGAAGGCCCTTCAATACAGGCCATAAGCCGAGGAGCACGCCTCAATAATTGGACCATCAGAACCACCAGAGCTCGGAAAGCCTCGGGGTAGCAAGGCTAAACAAAGCATCATGCACTATCTTTTATTTTTACTAGTTGAGTTTCCTTTCACATTTTTGAATTTTTGCAATAAGATCTTCAAATGTTCAAAAATGTTATGAAATTTATCAAAGCATTTCGGTTTCCTTACAAATCTTACTCTTATTATTTTCTCTCATTACATTACTTATACAGCATTACTATTACCTAACTTGATGAACCAATGGATGTGACATGCAACGAGACAACGCAACAAACGGACATAGATTCAAAGGAAGATGATATACCGGAAGAGATTGTTAAAGAGGTTGAAAATTTTGAGAACAGACCTAAGTCCAACCTGGACGAGATCGAGATTGTTAACTTGGGAGATGCAGAAAGTATCAAAGAAACTCGGATTAGCGTTCATTTGTTACCGTCAGAAAAGGAAGAATACACAGAATTTCTGAAGAAATGCAAGGACATATTCGCCTGGTCATATGATAACATGACTGGTTTGAGCACATCTATTGTGGCCCACAAACTGCCAACTGATCCGACATGTCCACCGGTAAAACAGAAGCTCAGAAAATTTAAACACGACATGAGTCTGAAAATCAAGAAAGAAGTCACTAAGCATGTCAAAGCTAAGGTCCTCAGGGTAGTAGAATATCCGACATGGTTAGCCAATATTGTTCCAGTGCTGAAGAAGGATGGGAAGGTCAGAGTCTGTTCGACTACCGGGATCTCAATCGGGCCAGTCCAAAGGACGACTTCCCCTTTCCAAACATACACATCCTGATCGACAATTGCGCCAAGCATGCATTGCAATCATTTGTAGATTGCTTCGTTGGATATCATTAGATCTGGATAGACAAGAAGATGCTGAGAAAACGGCTTTCATCATACCATGGGGGATGTACTGCTACAAGATGATGCCACTCGGGTTAAAAAATGCAGGGCCTACCTACATGAGGGCCATGACTACTATCTTCCATGATATGATACACAAGGAGATTGAGGTATATGTAGATGATGTCATCATAAAGTCCAAGAAAGCCACTGACCACATGGAGGATTTGAGGAAGTTCTTCAACAGACTGAGAAGATACAACCTGAAACTAAATCCCGCAAAATATGCATTTGGGATTCCTGCCGGAAAACTACTTGGGTTCATTGTGAGTCACCGAGGGATAGAACTGGATCCATCTAAGGTCAAAGCTATTCAAGAACTACCACTGCCAAAGAACAAGAAGGACGTAATGAGTTTCCTGGGAAGACTTAACTACATCAGCCGGTTCATAGCACAATCTACGGCCATCTGTGATCCTATCTTTAAGATGTTAAAGAAGGACGCTGGTACCACATGGACTGATTTGGATGACTGTGGATACCGACTGCATCCAGTATGTCTGAAAGTGCCATCACTTCCAGATACATGCAGACATGATAAAGGTGCCTCCAAATGAGCTTAATGCAACAAGCTCGTTGTGGCCGTTCGCCGCCTGGGGAATGGATGTTATCAGACCAATCGAACCCGCCGCATCAAACAGACATAGGTTTATCCTAGTAGCAATTGATTATTTCACCAAATGGGTTGAAGCAGCATCTTACAGGGCAGTGACTAAGAAAGTCGTGGCGGATTTTGTCCGCGACCGTATCATATGTCGGTTCGGAATTCCGGAGTCAATCATTACTGATAGTGGCTCCAACCTCAACAATGATTTGATGAAATCCATGTGTGAAACCTTCAAGATCAAACACAAGAATTCTACAGCTTACAGACCTCAGATGAACGGAGCCGTAGAGGCTGCCAACAAGAATATCAAGAAGATACTAAGGAAAATGATAGAGAAGCATAAGCAGTGGCACGAGAAGCTCTCATTTACTTTATTGGGATACTGCACCACAGTACGTACATCGATGAGAGCAACCCCCTATATGCTGGTCTACGATACAGAGGCAGTCATTCCCGCCGAGGTGGAAATTCTTTCATTAAGAATCATACAGGAAGCAAAGCTAGACGATGTAGAATGGGTGAAGAATTGTTGCGAGCAGCTAGCTCTTATAGATGGAAAGAGAATGAATACAGTTTGCCATGGTCAACTTTATCAGAACAGGATGTCCAAAGCCTTCAACAAAAAAGTCAAGCCGAGACAGTTCACACCAGTGCAGCTGGTGTTAAAGAAAATCTTTCCACATCAAAATGAAGCCAAAGGAAAATTCTCTCCCAACTAGCAGGGTACATACATGGTTCACTGAGTTCTAATTGGAGGAGCACTCATACTCGTAGAAATGGATGGAGAAGTCTGGCCAAAGCCGATCAATTCGGATGCAGTCAAGCGATACTATATGTAACCTTTATGCTTTCTTTTATGATGTAATTTGAACTATGCCTGACCTGATTCCCGTTTAAGAGGGGATACGTAGGCAGCCTTATGGGTTTGGTCACAATTCAATAAAATTTCCATTTCCACCGCTATTGGAAACTAGGGCAGAATTTTGAGGAGGACCCTCAAAATTCCGAAGTCAATTCCAGCCTTTTATCATTAACAGCTGTTAGGAGCAGCAGCCTAGTAAACTAGGGAAGAATTTTAAGGAGGACCCTCAAAATTCCGGAGCAAGCGAAGTTGCAATGTCTTGAACCATGTCGCAGTCGTCGGTTCAACTAAAGAAAATTATTCTAAATTATGCACTTATGTTATGCTTTTACTAAATCATGCATGTTTATTACTAAAATTGCCTTGTTTAGCAACGCTACCCCGATGATACGTACAGTATCACCAGATCAAAGCCGAGCAGGTCAAGCAAAACCAGCGGAGATACAATCTAACCTTTCCTCCTTTACAAACTCATGATTTTTCTTTGGATGCAGGCACTTGAGTTGCAAAATTATCAAATATACTATACGCTCACTCACAAAGTTCAGGAATACAACTTTCCGAACCGTTGCACTTGCTCGCAACTACAATCCGCACAATAGTGTCCCCAGCAGGCACAATACCCCTAGCAATCACGATACCGCAATATGCTATCAGCTAAGAAAACTCTATTGCCATTTGCCATTTTTACTTCCTGCATAAGGCTACCATTCTGCCTTCTGAGGTTAAGCTCTACCTCCATCTGTATTCTTTGCATTCCATAAGGCTACCATTCTTCCTTTCGAGGTTAAGCTCTACCTCCATCTACATTCTCTGCATTGCATAAGGCTACCATTCTGCCTTCCGAGGATGCGCTCTACCTCCATCTGCATTCTTTGCATTATAAGGCTACCATTCTGCCTTCCGAGGATGCGCTCTACCTCCATCTGCATTCTCTGCATTGCATAAGGCTACCATCTGCCTTCCGAGGTTAAGCTCTACCTCTATCTGCATTCTCTGCATTGCATAAGGCTACCATTCTACATTTCGAGGTTAAGCTCTACCTCCATCTACATTCTCTACAATGCATAAGGCTACCATTTTGCCTTCCGAGGTTAAGCTCCACCTCCATCTGCATTCTCCGCATTGCATAAGGCTACCATTCTTCCTTCCGAGGTTAAGCTCTACCTCTATCTTGCATGGTTGAAAGATCGCCACTTCATTTACATCTTGCATGGCTGAAAGATTGCCACTTCATTTACATCTTTCATGGCTAAAATATTGCCACTTCATTTACACCTTGCATGGCTGAAAGATCGCCACTTCATTTACATCTTGCATGGCTGTAAGATCGCCACTTCATTTACATCTTTCATGCTGAAAGATCGCCACTTCATTTACATCTTTCATGCTGAAAGATTGCCACTTCATTTACATCTTGCATGGCTGAAAGATTGCCACTTCATTTACATCTTGCATCGGCTGAAAGATCGCCACTTCATTTACATATTTGCATGGCTGAAAGATCTCCACTTCATTTACATCTTGCATTGGCTGAAAGATCACCACCTACTGCTTCTCATAGGCTGAAAGTTTGCCAAATCATCCGAAGGCGTTATTGTTCGGAGGCACCATTTTCATAGCCCGAGAACGCCATGCCATGGCCTGAGGACCCCTTTTATCTTTTGCATATCATTATTCAATGGCGCCATAGTTCGGAGGCATCATTCTCATAGCCCGAGAGCACCATTTCATGGCTCGCAAATCCTTATTATACGCTTCATGGCCCAGGATGTCATGGTCTGAGGACGTCATCCTAACCGTCCAAAGACAACATTTCATGGTCCGACGGGAACTTGCATCATGTTTAGATTTCCGCACAACATATGGTTCATTTGCAAGTATACCGGCGAGCAACAGCCATCTCAGCAGGAGCAATCCCGCTCCAGTTCCCGCAACCCTATTATACTTCAACCATCCATCCTAACCCAAATATCGCGTCCGTCTTGGAAAATCTCCATCGGCATATTCCGCCGACATATCCTGGACTATATATGGCCTGATTCCTGTAAGATCAGGGATATGTAGGTAGCTCATGAGCCAGAGCTCGGTCAAATTCTTCAAAACATTCCATTCGGTCAAAATTGGTCATCATATCTTTACCCGATAACTCTTTCATCCTTCCTGGGTAAAGAGGGGCAGTTGTTGATACCCCATTTTTCCCTGTATATTTTTATATGCAAAATACTTTCAAAATAGCAGGTGTATGCATATATAAGTATGTCCAAGGTTTACTATTTTTCTCTTAATTTTTATAGATTTTTAAATCTATTTATTGCCCTATTCTATCAAGAAAAATCCAATAATTATCCCCAAATTTATCATTTTGGGTGATTCACTTATTGGATTCTCATATTTATATTAAAATATAGCTGCCATAATTTTTGCGTATTTTTATAAATTTGTTTAGTATTTTTAAAGCTAAACTGCGTATAATTGCGATATTAGCCTATGTTAAGATTTAATTGTTTTCATAATTATAAAATTGATTCAAGTATTTTTAATTTGATAATTACATATTATAATCATTTAGTACCTTTAATTTATTTTCAAAAACTATTTTATTATTTTTTATAAAATAAATAAAGGAAAAATGGCTATTTAAATATTAGCCCCGTTTATTTCAATTTTAGCCTTATTTGAATCTCCAATTGAACCCAATTTTAAACCCAATTACCCTATCCTAATCTTTGTTTGAACCGACCCAAACCCAACCCTATTATACCGCCCCACCTACTCAATTAATCCAGGTCGTTGATCAAAATGATCAACGGCCACCAAATACCCTTTCTTTTTTTAATCCCGACCTACCCCCTAACCCTAACCATTTCACAACCCCAGCCGCCTCTGAAACCTTGCACTCTCTCAAACTCTCTCGAGTCTTCTCAGAACTCTAGCCACCTCTCACCGCTTCCACCCTGAAAGCCACCGGAATCCATGGCTTCCAGGGCTATGGGAGTCTTATACCTACCTCATGTTACTCTTACACGCCTGATCTCTGAAGATTCAAGGCCTGGCCTCGAAGGTTTGCACCCAGACCTCTACCGATTCAATGTTCCAGAGTCATCGCCGGCCTTGCTCCGGCGTACCATCGTGTTTTGAGCCTGGTTCTGACCTCTCCGACTTAGATCGGTGACCTTTTCAAAGCCTTTCTCATTTCTAGGGTTCTTCTGAAACCCTAACCCTTCGAGGTTTTCTCTGATCTCTTTAGATCTATTGTGTATCTGTGCTCTCTTTGAGTTTTCAAACTATCTCCCTAACATTTCTTTCAAAAATTACTTTTCAATGTCTTTCTTTTACGATTTAGGGTTATCTGAAAATGCTTAAGTATTTCTCTGACTTTCTTTTCCTTTTCTTTTGTGTGTATTTGCCTCTACTGTGTTCTATGTTTTTCTTCTACCATGTATCTTCTTCTACTGTGCTTTCTATGTTATGTTCTTGTATGTTCTTCTACTGTGCTTTCTATATTATGCTCTTGTATGCTTTTCTACTATGTCCTGCTATTTTCTTCTACTATGTTCTGGTATGTTTCGCCTACTGTATTCTTCTACCATGTTCTTAAGTGTTCTTACTATTTTTCTTCTATTGAACTTTGTTTCTTTTAAAAGGATCTTCTTAAGCATGCTTTCTTCTACTGTTCTTATCAGTCTCTTCTCATCATGTTTCGAATTAGCTTCTTTACTCTGTTTTCCTTGAAGCCCTCTACTGTATTTACATGTTATTCATGAGTTCTGTTGCTGGAAGAAGCATGTTAGAAGTTTCAGTTCTTTTATGAAACCTCTAAACATGTTTCGATTCGACTACTTGCCTTCTCATCTCTGCACTTGATTCATGTAAACAATATCAGAGCATGTCAAAGAGCACTACTATTATAGCCTATCAAAGAGCGAAAACTTTTAACAAGCGAAGAAAATTGTGGCCTGGTGAAAGACTTGGCGAGTATTGGTCTCGTCAGCACTACTATTATGAATCCATTTCTTTAGACACTGTATCGGTGTGGGATGCAAAAGTTAGTAAATAGTGCCACCTCACTCCATGGAAAGCAAAAGGAATGAAGCGCCACATCAGGTTGAAGTTAAGAGAGATGAGCAGCGGTGTAAAGTCCACATATCTTCTAATAAGGAAGAATTTTGTTCCCTTCTCTCATTTTTTCGAGCCAACAACAACAACAACTCAGTATAATCCCACTTAGTGGGGAAAAGCTTTGAAAAAGAGCCATGGCATAACTGACAAAATTGCTACCGCATGACCTTGTTATCACAGGTTTTAACCATAAAAATAGGAGATTAGAAGAGGATATAGAGAAGGAAAAGGGATAAAGGTTGTTGAAGAAAGAATGAGTGACGTTGTGGTTCAAGTAGTCCATTATTTATAGAGAAATGATGACAAAACTGATTGCGCATTCAATGTTTTTGGGGAAACGGACCAACAGCGCATTCAATGCTTCTGGGGAATGAACCAACGGGATGTTTCGAGCACCTATGTCACGAGCATGATGTCATCACAAGAAGATCGAGAAAATTGAGATCAAAGTCATTTCATATCATTCTATTCTAAGAAACACGGGGACTATCTATATACGGTTAAAATCAAGGAGTATGATTTTGAATGCTTAAATCGAGCTATAGGCCCGAGTCCAAGAGACTCAAAGTAGGTATCATATCCGGCTAAGGAACACCTACCTCGGGGAAGTTGATCTATTGTTTGGAACAGACTGCATCGAGGGCAGCACTATCTCGAAGTCAATTAAGAAAGAGCAGAAATTTCTCAAGGACACATGGACCTGGGCATTAGTTATATAAGATAGGGGTTGTACGAAATGGTACAGATCCATACTAGGCCGTTATACACATGTACCAATATAATTCTTTACCTTTTTGAGCAGGGTACTATATTAGGGTTTTCTACTCCTATATAAAGAGGACCATAATCATTTTGTAAGGGGATTAGATCATTCATTGCAATAGAACATTCTTATTCTTCTTGTTTAACATGCTCTCAAAATATTCTTCAGCTTCATTGCCTTTATTTTATGGTTCATACTTTATTACTCTTACCTGACCTCGAGGTCCCTGGACAAGTAGAGCTCGAGGCCCCCTACTGTTCTAACAACGCTGATTCAGTTCTTTATTTATTCTTACTTAAGCTCAACATTACTTGCATAATCACTAGTATTAGAATATATCACGTATCTTTAAAACCACAAAATATCTTTAATTGTTAAACTCATTTTTTTGAGGCAAAAATCTTTATATAAGTATACTGAGTGCTTACATGTCAAGTCAATAACATCAAAGTGAAGTCATCAAGTATACTCACACTCAATACACTCATAGTGCTTGGCGAAAGTGCCCCTCACCATCAAACACACAACCAAATTAGCACTGTACGGGTGCCTAGCATAAATGCCCTTCACTGATGCACATATATAACAATGTGCTTGCGCTCATTGTGGATCCAGACTCCGAAAAGGCGGATCCTTTCCTAAGCACTGATAAGTATAAGACAATAATCAATATAACCATTATAGTGTGCAGCCCGATCTAACTATCAATCTGTTGCGTCATGCAACCCGACCCAATATAAATCACAATACGGCTCTATGGCCTTTACCAATCATCTACTGCTCAAGTCTCAATGGCTCACATCTCATAGAACTCATCCCAAACAGTATTGTCACGCACCAAACCTGGGGAGGTGTGGATGGCACCTGGTGCCATACTGGCCCTAGCGAACCACTCTGTAACTCATTTATTTTTCTTCCGTAACTATCATGGGCCAACATGGCCACAACTCATAATGTATAACTATAAGTGGGCAAACGCTGTATCGATAAACCATCATTCTTAAAACATGAATACATATGGGTCGTCAAGGCCTCTGACATACTGTACAACATGAACCTTTATCTACAAAACCTCTAAGATTTTTTGACTTCAAATGGGACAGGGTACCAGCCTACCCATAAGTTCGTAGAAGAACTCTGACACAATGACTTATAGACTCGGGTGCACTCCGATTGAGGTGGAGTCTTACAAATCCTTGCCGAATGCTAATCTCGTATACTATGAGGGCTCGTCAAACTGATTATCTATAACTGCAGGAATGAATACAGTGTCCACAACAAAAGGATATTAGTACGAAGAATATATCGAGTATATAAGGCAGAAGTGAAACATAACAATAAGTCAACATTAATTAAAAGATATAAGAATCAACTTGAATCTCTGTATATGCTTACTTGTTATACTTCTATATATAATGCTTCTCTTGAGACTATTATCCATATCGTATGATGCATGACTACCCAATTGATTAGTAGTAATTGCCCGAATGGCCGTAGCGCGATGGTAAATGCATGACTGCCCGATTGGCTGTAGCTCGGTGGTAAATATGTAACTGCTTGTAACAACTTGGCTGGTCGATTCGAGAGTTGCAGCCCCGTTCATCCATTTTACTACTTCCTTTGTGTTTTATAGTTGTATTTTGACTTACAGGGTTAGTTAATTCGAGCCCGAAGTGGTTTTGGAGTGAATTGAGACACTTAATCTCTTATGTGAAGGTTTAAGTTAGAAAAGTTGACCGGATGTTGACTTATGTGTAACAGACCTTGGATTTTAATTTTGATGGTTTAGTTAGCTCCGTTAGATAATTTTGGACTTAGGAGCGCGTTTGGGTTGTGATTTGGAGGTCCGTAGTAGAATTAGGCTTGAATTGGCGAAGTTGAAATTTTTATGAGTTTGGTCGGCAGTGAAAATTTTGATATCGGGTCAAATTGAATTTTCAAAAGTTGGAGTAGGTTCATGCTGTCATTTTTGTCTTGTTTGTGAAATTTGAGGTCAATTGGTCGTGATTTGGTAGGTTTCGGCACTCTACTATTGGTCAGATGCTCTTGGGAGTGCGGACCACACCAGAAGGGTGCGTACTGCAGAAGGAGAGTGCGGCCACAATAAAATTGTGCGGACCGCAGTGGAGGAAAACCAAACAAGTGTGGTCACAACAGAATTATGCGACCACAGAGATTGGCAGTAGCGAAATTTTGCGGATCGCACAGTGGAGATTTAGAGAGCACTATATAAGCAATGCTTAGGGATTATTTCACATCTTGGACTTTGGGAGCTCGGTTTGTGGCAATTTTATGAGGGTTTTTAAGAAAATTCATCAGAGTAAATAATTCTAACTCCGATTTGGCTAATATACATGAATATAACATTGACTTCATCATTTGATTAGTGCTTTCAGATGGAAATTTGGGGAAAATTGCAGAGATTTCATAAAATGAATTTCTGGGATTTGAATACCGATTCAAAGTTAGATTTAAGTGAAACTAGTATGGTTGGTCTCGCAGTCAAATGGGTTATCATATTTTATGACTTTTGTCGTATTTTGAGGCGCGGGCCCAGGGCCTGACCTATGAGTTAATTTTATGACTTTTTACCTAAAGCTTAGTATTTTCTTATGGAATTAATTCTTTTAGCTCGTGTTGATCGTATAGAATTGTTTGTGACTAGATTCGATGCGTTCCAAGGCTAATTTTAGAGACAAAGGCATTGTGGAGTAGGAGTTTGCTTGGTTTGAGGTATGTAACACTTTCAAACTTGGTTCTGAGGGTTTGAAACCCCAACCTATGTGTTATGTGGTTAGTATTGAGGTGACACACATGCCAAGTGACGAGCGTACGGGCGTGCACCATCAGGACTGTGACTTGGATCACTCCATGGCACCATATCGTGACTCTATCTTGTTGATATCAGTGTTTTCATCATGTGATAAGTAAATGAGTTGTATACCATGCTAGTTATCATGTTTGGGCTTTACGCCGGTATTGTTGGGACCCTTAGTGGTCGTTTCATGCTATCATCTCAGTGAATTATTGTTATTTTGTACTTAGTCATGTTCATTCATTATATATTATATCTTAGTCTCAGTTGTTATTATTTGCATAGCATATCATTGTTTACGGGCTAGTTTCCATGACATTGTGAGCCCGTATGTGAGATGGAGAGTGATGATTGAGTGAGGTCGAGAGCCTGATTATGAGTGATAGTTATGGGCTTGGGTTGCATATTGCAACACTTATATTGATTGTGATAGCGCTTGGGCGGTAAGAGCCCCTCCGGAGTCTGCACACCCCAGTGAGCATAGTTGATATTATTGATGGGTGGATTTCCATCGACATAGATTTGTGATGAGTGGTGATTTTACCACTCATTATAGTCTCTTTTTTTTAGTTTTTATGTCCATTAATTACAATTTGAGGGCGTTTATGGTGTGTATTGTTATATTTTCAGGTAAATGATGCCATGAAGAGAGTTGAATTCAATTGAAGTGGAATCAAGCAAAAAAGGTTGAAACAATGAAAAATCTCCTGTGATTCCACATCTGCAGAAGACTGGTCGCAGAAGCGACCTCGCATCAGTGAGAAAATGAAGTGCATCTGCGATATTGAGAAACCTAGCCTAGGATCGCAGCTGTGGTGAAAGAACTACTTTTGTGATTGTGCATCTGCGCTTTGGAGCCCGCATCTGCAGAGCAAGGAATCCCTTCAGGTTTCCGCACCTGCAATTGGTTGTCCGCTTTTGCGGAGCTGCACCTGCGTGGAATCTTCTGCATGTGCGGTCAACGGGAATCAGAACTGGACTAGAATTACATTTCACATTTTCTCAACTCCAAACCCACAAAGAAACGACCTAGCCTATTGGAAACATATCGTTGGCTTATTTTCAATCCTTAGACTAGAGAAGAACAAGTTTTGGAAGCTAGGGTTTGCACTCACACTTGGATTTTGAAAATTCGAAGATTTTGGTTAGGAATTTCTTACTCGTTTGTACTCATTTCTTCATTTCCTTTCTTTGTATTGAATATCTAAGTGCGTATTATTTATTTCAACACTTGAATCTTGTTTATGGGAATATTCATATTTAAAGTGTGGATTAAATATCTTGTTGTGCTTATGTCATAAAAATTTTTTATCTTTTATGAAGTGAGTTATTGTTTCTTCAATTATTCTTGTTCTTTAATGTTTCCAAAGGGATTAGCTAACCATACAACTCTCCCATTAACTTAAAATTAATTTTGGGAAAGATTATTTGGGTTGGGAAAGATTAATTAACAAGAACTTGAGGGTTTAACCCTCATTTTATAGATTCTACCCATGGATAGGATTGAACCACTTGTAGCCATATCCGGATGTGCTTGATCTCTTATTTGATTTAGGGATAATTCAATTGGAAAGTCTTGTTAGTCTTTGGAAGAAGCTAATATAGAATTATTACTCGTGGCTAATTAACATAAAATCGCCCATATTTGTATAATTGTGAAATACATAGGATCGTTACTTGAGTGTAATTCCCCGTGTATCCATACTTGTAGCCATTGATCATTTTACTTGCTTTCTAGGTTATTTTACATTTCCTTATTTAGTTATAAATATTATCTCAAAATAAATCTTAGTGTTTGGCATTGCATAACAAGTGATAATTCTCTTACATTCCTAATCGCCAATATATTATTCTCTGTGGGATTCCACCCCGACTCATAGTTGGGTAAATTATATTGCATGTGACCGTGCCCATTTAATTTTTAGTAGTGGATTTGGACGTCATCAAAATTGGCGCCATTGCCGGGGAATAATTTGCCATAATTTAGGTTGTTTGAGAAATAAGCGTAAGTGATTTGGTCCAAACTTTTGAATATTTGTGTAATTATTTTTCTTACCTTGGTCAATTTTTTTGTTTATCTTATTTATTTTCTTAGTTTTTAAAAATTGCATCATATAATAAAAATTGGTCGGATGGTAGTGGTTCATACTTTAATGACCCTTGTCCTTATTGTGGAGGACCATACTCGTGGAAAAATTGTTTAAATTCTCCCGGGGGTGGATTGTGCACACAATCTCAAACCTATGAGTGGAGTATTTGTGATAAGTGTGGTCGTCAAAATGGTCATAGAGAGTATTGTGCTTATTTGTCCTTCCCTTCCCAAACCCCCGCTATGATAATTCTACTTTTTATGATGAAAATGATAGGACTATGGAAGTGGAAGAAATTGAGCATGGTCAAAGTGGAGAGTTCAAGCTCATGTTAGAATGCCTAATTGAAAGAGGAAACAAAGAGCAAAGTGCCTTGGAGGAGCTTTTGGAAAATTATTTCCAAAATGACTTGGCGCTTGAAATGTTGCATTCACAAATAGGAGAAATGCTTGAAGCTTTAGAGGTCCAAAAATCCTTGGAAGTTAATGATAGCCAAGAATTTTCCTAAGATGTGGAAGCCGAAAATCCATCCTTGACACTTGATCAAAACCAAGAACTCTCAAATGCTCAAAATGATAAGATGATGCTCATGTTGGAGACCATTCTTGAAAATGAGGAGAAGCACAACTTTGAACTTGAGGGATTAAACAAGGCTTTATTCAAAATGACGAACATATCAACACTTAGGAAGATCAAATGAAAATATTGGTTGAGGTTCACTATGCCCACAAACTTGAGTGTATGGAAGGAAGTCAAGAAGAGTCCGACTACGAGGAAGAAAGTGAGATTTTCTTTGAGGGATCAAGAATTGAACATCCGCCAACCGACTCCATGAGTGTTAGTGATGCCACAAAAAAATATGAAATTAGAGTCAACTGGTGTGAATGAAACTATGGTTGAGATTGACTCTAATCCCTGGGAAAAAGAGGATGTCAAAATCCGGGAAGAATTGCAATTTGGAGGTTTGATGTCACACTCCGTGCATTTTTCAACATTGGAATTGTGTGGTGATATGGGAATTGAACTACACGAGTCAATGAGGGATTTTGAGGAGGAAAGACAAATGCCAAACATCTTACAAATTGAGGGAACAAGAAGGCAAAATGACATTCCTCACATGAAAGCCAAGAAGTGCAAAATAAAGAAATTAAGGCTTGGCTTGATCATCTACTTACCACCCCCCACCGCTCTTGGTCACAAACTTGATTCCAAGTTGGGTACCCAATTCATATCATCCAAGTGGCGAGAAAAGTGGTAAAGTTGATTCGCATCGTGCCACGACGTTAAATGCAGCGCTTGGTGGGAGGCAACCCATCGCTTTTCAAAATTTTTAGCATTTTTATATTTTCTTTTTTGAAATAGCTTAGAATATTATTTTTGACTAATCTTGAAAGTATCAAATTTTTTGGAGTTGAATTACGGAGTTTGGGATATTGGAACGACCCAAAATAGTACCCTCCCAGAATTGGCCACTGAAACCTATTGTAACCGCACCTGCGGACAATAAACGCAGGTGCGCTTCAGCAGAAGCAATTTTTGAGCCGTAGATGTGGTAGATTTGCTGCAGAAGCGGCTTCGCAGAAGCGCTAAAATAACCACAGATGCAGTAAATCGGGCAAAATTAAGTGTTCTGAACCTTTTCCCCCAAATCCCAAAACTCCCTCTCATCTCTCACTACCGCTATTTGTATACGGCTAAAATCGGAGAGTCCGATTTTATGGTCATTATGGCGCTTCATAAGACTGCCCCCTGAAGGCTCGAGGCTCAGCTTGAGGTTAAACCCCGAGGTTTCTCAATGTTCGACCTCGAGGCAGTGCAAATAGATGGCTATGATGGATAATCGGGAAGTTCCCAAGGAACGTGATTAAAGCTGACTAAGTCTATTAGGCTAGTTCAAGCCCGTACCGTGGCATTAAATGGATGTATCGGCCTCATATCCTTGTAATAAATGCGCATATACTATGTTGGGATTACCCCTCACATATATAAAGGGGACCCTTATCACTTTGTAAAACACAACATTGAATACAAGCACAAGAACATTCTCTGCACTCTAACTTAAACATATTCTCTCTTTGTTTTATTGCTTACATTTATTACATTACTTGCATTTATTGTGTTTCATTGATTGTTCTTCATTTATTACTCATCATTGATCATAAAGAGCCATCATCAAAGCTCTTAGAATCGTTAGTCCTTCATCGGTCGTCCGCAGCCTTAAGCTTAGCTCATCTCGAGGCCCTGTATAAGCCACTTCGAGGCCCGATTCTCAGTCACTCAGTTTGCGTATTATACTATCTCCAAAGCTTTTACCTTATTTTGTAGTCGCACACTTAGCATCTACTGCCTAACAACTGGCATAAAAATAAATCATGTATTTTTATAACCACAAAATCAAATCTAATTATAATTACCATTTTCAAGGTAAATAGTTTGGCGCCCACCGTGGGGCTAAAAATAACAGTGATTGTTTTCTTGTTGGTTTACTACATATTGCAAGTTATCTTTCACACTTTCTCTTGTCCAAGAATCTTTGATTTCAAGTCAAGATGTCTAACTTAGTGAACAAACATGAAAACAACGGTCTTGAGGACCATGGAGAGAATGGTGTAGTTGTTCCAGGTATTGGTGTACCACCACGAAACCCTGTGGATGCACCAGAACCAGTTCCCATGGGCGTGGTCTCGTGTAACGCCCAACACTTCGACATAACCTCCCATATCAATAGGAGTATGTGCCACGAAAACCAACAAGAAGCCCAAAAAACCCCGGCTCAGGAGGAACAAGAGGTTAGTTTTCACTTCATTTTTGAGATGTTACAGGCACAGCAGCTAGCGATTGCTCAACTGCAAAGCCACCAAAAAACTCCAAGCACAGTAGCACCAGAAACGGCTCCTCAAGACAAACAGGTGCCAAAGAGATCAAGCAACAACGGGTCAGCAGCCGACCCCGCCATCATAAAGATGCTCGAGGACCTCACATAGAGGATTGAATTGGGCGAAAAGAAGCCAACGACAAAAAGGTGGAGACCTACATTTCAAGGGTCGATCAAATTCCGGGTGCACCCCCAATCCTGAAGGGTGTAGATTCAAAAAGGTTCATGCAAAAGCCATTCCCACAAAATGTCGCTCCAAATCCCATCCCGAAGAAATTCATAATACCCGATCTTCCAAAGTACAACAGAACCTCGGACCCCAACGAGCACGTCACTACTGACACTTGTGCGAAGAAGGGCAACAACTTGAAGGACGACGAGATTAAATCCATCCTACTGAAAAAGTTCGGAGAAACACTTTCAAAAGAGGCTATGATGTGGTATCAAAACCTAGCCCCGAATTCAATAGACTTGTTAGCCATGCTGGAGGATTCTTTTATAAAGGCACATGTCGGTGCCATTAAGGTTGCAACAACGAAATCTGACGTTTTAAAATAAAACAAAGGGAAAATGAGATGCTACGGGAGTTTGTATCTTGCTTTCAAATGGAGCGAATGGAATTACCACCGGTCTCCGATGACTGGGCAGTACAGGCCTCACTCAAGGCTTGACAATGAAAACATGTATACTTGTGCCAAGTAATCAACGAATATTTTTTCCTCCATCAAAATGCTTTGTGCTTCAAAAGAAGTCCGTTATTTTAACAAGAAACGGCTCCAAAGCCAGAAATTTTCCAAACACCCGGGAACTAACATCAATAACTCGAAGCCATATGATCTCCAGGTCGGAAACATCAAACTCGTAAGCCCTAAATGAGGCAACACCAAGTTTACAAAGAATGGCTCCAGAGCCAAAAATATTTTGATGTCTCGGGGACTGTCGCCGGCTGTCACTCCATCGATTTGTCAAAAACTCGAGGCTATAAGACCCCATGCGGGCAACCTCAAGCTCATAAGACCATCATAAGGAAATACCAAATCTGTAAGATCTCAAGCAAGGCATGAGTTATACTTGTACCAAGTAACCAAATCTGTAAGACCTCAAGCAAGGCATGAGTTATACTTGTACCAAGTAACCAGATTTGTAAGACCTCAAGTAAGGCATGTTAAAATTTATAAGACCTTACAGAAGGCATAATCTCGATCTTAAAGTTAAGGCTATATATTCAAACTTGTAAGACCCTTAAAAAGGCATACCCTCGATATAAACACCGAAACCACTTCACTAGAGGACTAAAATGCTACGGCCAAACTAACGTGACTCAGGGATGCCCCGACCGTCGCTATAAAATCACAGGCCTTCAAATTACTTCAAAACTACTTCAAAAAGAATCGGTTAATCAGGCTACCCTCGTCATAAGCAAAAGAGCTTCGATCATGTCAGCTCCAAACAACAAGCTTCGAAACATTTAACCATCGAGCGAAACCTTCCGAGGTGTTCATTTATCGCTGCATAACGGCTCACAATCGAGGTTCTTATTGAACCGTCGAAGAGTCGGGAAAACACAAAAACTTCAAAAAAGTCTTTAACGAGGGGAAAATAAAGCCTACATTAGAGGTCGTACTGACCCAACGCGTAAGAGCCCAGATGCCAACCTATATTAGAGATCGTACCGACCCAACACGTAAGAGCCCAGATGCCAGCCTACATTAGAGGTCGTACCGACCCAACGCGTAATAGCCTAAGAGCCAGTTTAAAATTCGATAACTTAAGGGCCCATGAGCTCGAGTCAAAATCTGACTCGAAGACTGAGCCCGAAATAGTTAACTAAAAATGCCTAAGGGCAAATGCGTAAGAGCCTACGAGCCAGCCCAACAAGCCTCAGGGCCGATTTGTAAACCTAAGGGTTTTAACTCGGAGTCCAGTTCACCTGGCAAATCATCGATGAACGTATAAATTCAAAACAAAGATAGATGTGCACAAGCAAAGGGAAATGGATGAAAGATGAAACCGAAATGTTTCCTTTTATGCGCATATGTGAAAAAATAAAAGCTCCATTTACAAATATTCTCTAAGAACATTATACGCAGAATCAGAAAAGAAAGGCCTACTCTACGCTCCCCTCGGTACTATGGCCCATCGGCCTCTTCATCATTATCTTCGACATCAGACAAGAGGATCTTGGCGTCATATTCTTCCACCTTTGCCTGCTTTATCTCTTCCGAGAGATCGAAGTCCCTAGCATGGATATCCTAGAGGTTTTTCCTCCGAGATTTGCACCGGGCATATTCATTACTTCTGCTCTCTGGATCAGAAGCTCCTCTTAACTCAGCCCGAGCATCAGCAGCATCTTTTAAATAGATGGCCACTTTCTTATTGGCCTTAACTCGAATCTCTTCAGCTTTAGCACGGGCATCCACAACCTTGTCCTTCATCTTCAAAAGCTCAGACTCGAGCCTTGCAATCTTTCTCGTTTGGACCGGGCTATTTTCACGAGCATTCCAGAGTTGCACCGCGATGGAGAAAGCCTTAGCCAAAGAATTCTTCTGGGCCGCAACTTGGGCATCTGCCCGAGCCTTTAGCTCGTTACACTCACACTTGGCCCGACCAAATTCGCCCCAAAGGCGTTCCAGGTCCTCCGTTTTTCTCTGCAACTGAAGTATCAAAATATTAATATCCGAAGGTAGAATAGGAAACATGCATCCCCTCGAAACAAAAGTTACATGTCTTTCGAGATAGCTTCCGTCGTTTTGACTTTGACTCGCCTCATACCGCAAGTAGACCAGCTCATTTTACCTTTTGTCACAAAGAAGCCTGAGGGATTTCTCCTCGTCCAAGGCTTTTCGCAACCTGGCTTCACGGCGGAGCGACTCAGACTTGAGCTTGTCAAAAGCCTATGAAAAAGGAGCTCAATAAGAAAATAAAAGTGCAAAACTAAAAAACCAATACAGTCGACCAAAACTCACCGCAGAACAGAGCAGCTAAGCCTCATCAAAGGTTGATCGCACATCTACTGGCCTAGTCTCATCAGCCTAGTAGGACCTCTCCTGATAGGAATACCGTCGCTTGATACCCCACTTTATTTAGCCGTCCCCTGGCCTCGAATTTCCCTCAAAGTACCTTCGACTGAAGAAGAGAAAGGCGGTAGGAAATCTTTATCCCTCGAAGTACCTTCAGCGAGAAAGGAAGACGGCGACATAGGAGGAACCATTTTTCTGAGGCTAGAAGCCTCAGATGACGCAGACTCAGCTGGTACATCTTCTTTGAGCCTCCGAGCAGGGCTTGATTCACTTTGAGCACCCTCGTCCTTCGAGGACTCCTTCCGTTTGTTATCAGTCCTCGACCCCGAAGCCAACGATCCTTCCTCCTCCCCAAGGGGGAACGGTCTCATCTCAGAAAATTCTCCAATGCCTGCGGTGACAGAATTAGTATATATAAAAGAAAGTACCTTTCAAATAAAACAGACCACACAGCACGTACCGTGGTGTTTTGCCTCCCATCTACCCTTAGACAGATCTCGCCACTTATTCTCATTATAAGTCGAGCAAGCTCCCAGTTTCCAAGAACAATCCACCAGGTTAGGAACCTCGCATGGCAGCAACGGGATTGCTGAAGAAAAGAAAAGGAAAACATCTTTACGGAGCCCGCCTCCACTATGGAAAAAAATAATAAGAAACACGAGTGTACCACTTACGTATGAAATTCCATTTCTCAGGAAATGGCAAGAACTCTGCAAGGATAATATCGAAAGTTTGCACTCGGACGAATCAACTCATCCACCCTCGGTCCTCATCATCTTCATTACTAGAAGCAAAGGGCTGGGTGGATCGATGTCGCATGGTAATCAGGCCTCGGTAATGCAAGGGCCGGTACAGTCTAATGAGATGGCTGAGGGTGACCTCGAGTCTGGCCTTATCTGCAAAGTCTATTCTTCACCCTCACTACTCTCTGGATCATCCCCGGAACCCTCGTCCGAAGTGGATGAAAATGCCGATTCTTCCTCCAAGGTTCGGGCTTCCTTAATCTCAGCTGAGAGATCGGCGCCTTTGGTGCTTGCTTCCTTTATAGCCTTCCTCCTTGCTTGCGAATGAGCATAAGCAATGGCCTGAGTCAACTTCTGCTCAGCCTTCTCTGATATCTCTCTGGCTCGATCATTTGCGGTGGCGGCATCTTTCATATATGAAGACGCATTTTCTTTGGCCTTAGACTTGGCTGCGGATAGTGTAGCAGCCTCCTTCTGAGCACTCCAAAGAAGACCCTGGATCGATGCCAACTCCGTCCGCAAAAGTTCCCTCTCTGAGGTCACGGCCTCATTTTGCCCCATTAGCTCGAGGATCTCCACATCCTTGGCTGGAACCTCTTCCTGAAGTTGCCCCACCAGAGCACCCTTTTGCCCAATCTGCAAAGGCAAAACAAGTTGGTAAGCATCAAGCTATAAGAATAAAAGACGAGTTCATGGATGTCGGGTTACCTGCTCAACAAGGCCAGCCCTTTCCTAGCGCACTCCCTCCAAACTCGCCTGAAGCCCGCTCAACTCCTCCCCCTTTCGGGCAGAGGAGGCCTTCGACTCCTTTATCTCCGAGGTGAGCTTCTCGATCTCCTTCCCACAGCATGAAAGCTCATCTTGAAGCCTAGAAAAGGCATGGTCATACATTTTCTTAGCCTGCAACAAAGCAGAGAAGTTAGAAAGGCAAGGGCGAATATTTGAAGCGCAAATGATATGTCAAAGAATATCACCTATTGTTGAAGTCTCTCTGCCTCCTCGAGAGCGATGGGAGCATCGAGATCAATGTTCTCATCGACACCATCGAAGAGGTCTACGAGCACATCTTCCCGTCCATGAGAGGCCCCTACATCGGCGGTATCTGGGTCCTGTGCATCCCTGATTTCCCTCGATAAGTACGAAGGGGCCCAAATTAAAGCCACCTAGGGCATTAATTTCTCTAAGGGTCTCATCTTTCCCCCTAGAAACTTTAGGTTCAGACCTTACGAAATCACAGCCGCGGGTTCATCGGTATGGACTTTACCATGTCCTACTTGAAACTCAGGGACTGTGCCCGAACCTTCTTCGAGGGTCCCCTAAGTATGGGTTTGGTCCATATCGACCACCTCTGATTCTGTGACCTTCCGCCCAAAAACTTGCGGAGCATCTACACCTCGTATCACCCTTTGTACCAAAAGTCCTTCATCATTATCATCACCTTTATCCTTGGTACGGGGACTTGCCACAACAGCCGAAGTTGAGACCTTGGCATAGGTCTGAGGCCTGCAAACTTTAGGTTTCTCTTATTTGGGAGACCCGGCCGACGCCTCCTTCTTCCTCTTCCTACCGTTGCCAGGTTTCAAGGTCCCTTCCTCACCACTAGAAGACGGTCTCATTGTCACACCATCCCCGAGGCCTACACAAGCATGATGCATCAAACTTACCACCACAAAATATACTCATAAGGAAACCTAGTAAAGTTAGCAATAAAAAGCATACCGTGGTTCTTGGCCTGCCACCGCGTTTTGGCCAAGTAACGCCAAGCATACTGGATGTAAGGGAAAGCGGAATCCAGTAGTCCGATCTAACCCGATAGGTTCTGAACCGTACTGGGGTACCAAGCGATGGCTGCATAATCAAAAGAAGATCATTTTTCAAAAGGGGATGAAAGGGAAACAAAGCGTGCTCGAGGTAGGGGCACATATGCTTCATATTCCATTCCTCCGGGAATGGCATCTTATTAGCTGAGATGATGCCCGAGGTTCTCACTCGGACAAACCCGCTCATCGACCCCCAGTCCTTATCCTCATCGATGCTAGAAAAGAACAACTTCACAGATCGAGGGTAAAGCTTGATCAAATAACGGGGAAGAAGGATCTGAAGAATCTACGGGACCCAGAGTAAAGGGATATATATACACGCTGAGGAAGCTAGCTTTGTGGTCTACTATGCTTTCTTCAGGATTGGGGATCTCTACTAATACTGCCTCCCCCCATCGGTAGTCTTCCTTCACTCTGTTCACATCGGTCACCATGCTGATGTACCAAGATACGTGCTCACATCAGCCCGGTGTAGAAGGGGGATTTTCGATGGAAAAATTGGATATAGTATCGAATAGGGTAGGGGTACATTGCTCAATAATTGGGGGTATTTTTGGTTTTCCCTTGGATGGACGTGACGAGGAAGTGGTGCCCTCTTTCTGAGGTACCGTTCTAGAGGTTCTAGCCATGACTATAAAAATAGGGGTTTCGGAGAAAGAAAGTGAAGAAGCAAGCGCAGAAGGGAGAAGAATGCAGAAGATAGTGAACTTAGCTATAGAAACTTGAAGATGTTGTAAAAGTATGAATGACAAAACGATTGAGGTATTTATAGAAGCCATATGGGCAGCATTTGGGAAGCGGAAAAGTTGAACCAATAGCGGTTCGTGGGCTTCTCGATAGTCCAGTTGACAGCAACCCCTACGCAATCTTTGAGTCATGACATTTAATGCTCTGATGGGCTGACATCATTAGGGTAGTATCGAAGAGGTAAGAACTCAAAACTATTTAGTCATTTTCATTCTAAGAAACGCTGGGACTATCTATATACGGCTAAAATTGGAGAGTCCGATTTTATGGTCATTATGGTGCTTCGTAAGACTGCCCCCAAAGGCTCGAGGCACAGCTCGAGGTTAAACCCCGAGGGTTCTCAATGTTCGACCTTGAGGTAGTGCAAATACATGGCTATGATGGACAAACGGGAAGTTCCCAATGCACGTGATTAAAGCTGACTAAGTCTATTGGGCTAGTTCAAGCTCGTACCGTTGCATTAAATTGTTGTACCAGCCTTATATCCTTATAATAAATGCACTTGTACTATGTTGGGATTCCCCTCACATATATAAAGGGGACCCTTATCACTTTGTAAAACACAACATTGAATACAAGCACAAGAACATTCTCTGCTCTCTAACTTAAACATATTCTCCCTTGGTTTTATTGCTTACATTTATTACATTACTTGCATTTATTGTGTTTTCATTGATTGTTCTTCATTTATTACTCATCGTTGATCATAAATAGTCATCATCAAAGCTCTTAGAATCGTTAGTCCTTCATCGGCCGTCCTCAGCCTTAAGTTTAGCTCGATCTTGAGGCCCTGTAAAAGCCACCTTGAGGCCCGATTCTCAGTCACTCAGTTTGCGTATTATACTATTTCCAAAGCTTTTACCTTATTTTCTAGTCTCACACTTAGCATCTACTGCCTAACAACTAGCATAAAAATAAATCATGAATTTTTAGAACCACAAAATCAAATCTAATTGTAATTACCATTCTCAAGGTAAACATTCTTGACACAACTGATCACACTAAGAATTCTCAAGCACAAGATCACACAGGTAGCATGGCTCTCATCTACTCCTCTCTTCTACTTCTCTTTTCTTTTTCTTCTTCTTCATCGCACCTCTGCTACAGTCACATTTTCATTTTTTTTATTTTTTTTTACAACTGTTAGTTTTAGGAGTTTTAGAAGTGAGGGAAATTGGTTGAGCGTAGGTTTGTTTGTGCTGCTAATTAATAAGAACAAATTGTTGAGAAATCTAAGAACCCAAAATTGTGTGAAAAGGCATAAAATTCTCGCTGCTTGTCATGTGTTTGACAAATTGTCCAAAAGAAAATTGTGTGCTAAGTACAACAAATTCAGTCGTAATAAAGTTACAGGTTCTTGTATTGCACTAATTTAGAAGTCTCGAGTACAAATTTGGTGCCAAAATCATGTTTCAGACTTGAAAGGAGTTGAAAAATTCTGGGTGTTTGAACCTTTGGACGAATACCGTAGAAACGAAAAGGTGTCGTAGATGCGGCCTCGCACTTGCGTTGACTGTTCTGCAGGTGCGACCTTTGGCATATTGGGCAAACTGCAGAAGCAGAGGAAAACACGCAGATGTGGGACCGCACCTGCGATGGTCTTTCTAAAGGTGCAGAAATTGGGCAGTTTCTACAAATCTAGTAGCTTTGCAACTGGAGCTTCCCGGGACCGTTCAACTTGATTCTTTGGCCTAAGTGCATATTTTAAATTGCTTAACATGATTCTACTGCCCGACTAATATTGTTTTGATTTTGTAAAGGTACTTGAGATAAATTGACCCAAACATGAACGAAAATGCTCTGATTCATCATGAAATTGTGGAGGACGCTGATAAACCATTTGATAATTCACGCTTCACGTCTGCTGATTGTCATCGCCGATATTATGAAAATCTTATCACAAAGAAGTTCGTTCTTGAAAAAGGGATCACTGAGGATAAATTGGCCGAACGGCTCCCAGAATTCTATGTCCGTCTCCAACCCTCCGGATGGTCATGTTTCTTTCCTACTCAGTGCAAAGCCAATAAGGAGTGGGTACGCGTGTTCTATGTGAATCTACACGCTTCTTGAATTTTTGTTTTTATATATAGTATGTTTTATTGACTTGATATTTATTAACTTCTTGATTGTTTTTTAAATAGTATGTTTTATTTTGGTGGTGATATCCTTGGTTTTCTTTGTACGACGGTTCTTTTTCCAAGGATGTCAATATTCTTTTTGAACCGAATAATTTTGGTAAATGTTTATGTCGACTTTTCCCGATGATGGATATCTAGGAGACTTTTTTAAGGGAAGTAGTCTTGTAGTTTAGATATAGTTTTTATTAATTTAGAAAGAATAAGTGGTATGAGTTGGGGTTTGCGCCCATTGGTCAATTTGTGGCTTTCTTGGTACCAACATGATTTAAACCTTTGCATATGAATTCTTAATCTTTAAAAAAGAAAAATGATTGAAGTAATGATCATTGTCATGACTTTTAGACTCAATTTTTGGCCATTTGATTCACTAAATAGTTTCTTAGGCTATATGTGACTTCTTTGAGTTTATTAGTTTCAATTGGATTTTGAATTTGTATTCCACTTATGTTTTCATGTGCCATGTATTGTGAGATTTATTATGAGTTCTTTTGCATCATTTGTACTCTAGAACTTGCCCAAAATATACTTCAAGGCTATATCCTAAACTAACTTGGGTTTAAAAATGATGTTAGGCCTTCCTTGGACATCTATTGTACCTTAAGTTTCCTACCCTTTTATATTTTCCCTAGTCAAACTCTTTTGAGCCTTTAAACTTTTTCTATGGCAACCATGTTACAAGCTTTAACCCTTCGTTCTTTATTAATCTATCTTTTGGCACCCTACCTCCCTAACTATTTTGAAAGTATAAACATAGGCTAAAAGCTTAAGTTTGGGGGTGAAGGTTGGAAAAGTTGTGATGTGGAAGTTGCTTAAAAGGTGAAAGGTAAATTAAAAAAATAAGAAGTAATATTTGAAAAAAAAAGAAGGAAAAATAAGGAAATGTGAATAAATGGAAGACTAGGTGATGAATAAAAAATAAAGAAAGGGTAGGAAAAGTTCTTGAAGGAGGTGTACTTTGATTGTTGAAACTTGTAGAGCTTAGGGAGGTTTTGAGTCATTCTAACAAAAATTATGTCCTACCTTAACCAAAAGCATAAACTACAACTCTTTAAGTCCTCAATGACTTTGAACCAAGTTTGTCTACATTAGTGGAGAAATATATGAAGGGCAAGCCTATGTTACTACTTGTGTGCATTTGAACATCTTTGTTAGAGAGAGTAAATTCATTCCATTTGATATCCCATTTATGTTTTGAATTGTAATTTATGAGTGTGAGATTCTCTCTTAAGTGTGAGGGCACATGAGATTTGAGTTGTGAATTTAATCCCATTTTCAATTGGGTTGAATGGACGAGGGATGTTAATTGTGATAGAGAGGCAAATTTTGAAGCTTTAATGTAATGACTTGATTGCTACTTTGATTTACTTAGTGTTTGAGTACTTGAATTGTAATGAAATTCATGAGAAGTTTTTGGCATTTCATGTGTTTTGGATTAATTGTTGGTACCAATCGAAGTCATGTGTATGTGCCAACAGGAAACCTTTTTGACTTGGCATGATATTCACACACTATTGAGTTAAATATTTGGAAGGGGATTTTGTCGCTTTCGTTGCTTGAGGACAAGCAATAGTTCATGTTTGGGGGTTTGATAAGTTGGTATTTTAAAAACCTATCTTGTCTTTAAGCTTATATTTTTACTATGTTTGTGTGATAAAATCATGTGTTTAATTTAATTTAATTCTATTTTATAGGTTCTCTGTTATTTCGGAATGATCATGAAGAAATCAAGTGAAAACGATCCAAAAAGACGTTGAAGAATAAATCTGGAAAATGGCCTTAGATGTCGCAATTGCGACATCAGTGTGGAAAATGCAAAGACAGCAGAGGTCGCAATTGCGATGGAGGAATCGCAAATACGAAGTCAAACTAGAAAATCAACCTTTGCAAATGTGAAGATCTCCATCAAAAATGCAAAACCAAGTGCACAGTGCCAAGTTTGCAATTGCGGACATAAGAATCGCAAATGGGATGTGCAACAGTAATCCCTGGTTCGCAATTGCGAATATCGTGCTTCATTTCTGGGCACTTCTGTCATTTCACATTTTCTTCATTCCAAACTCTTTAATACTACCTATCTTATTGGAGACATATATTTGGCTTATTTTTCAGTCTTTGGACTAGAGAAGATAAGTTTTGGAGCTAGGGTTCTTTCACACACACTTGTTTGAAGCTTTTGGTTGAGAATTCCTTACCCATTTATGTTCATTTCTTCATTTCCTTGCTTTGTATTGTATATCTAAGTGTGTAGTATTTTTTCCAACACTTAAATCTTGCTTATGGGAATATTCATATTTAAATTGTGGATTAAATATCTTGTTGTACTTATGTATTGAATGATTTTTATTTATTATGAAGTGAGTTATTATTTCTCTAGATATTCTTGTTCTTTAATGTTTCTAAAGGGATTAACTAACCCTAGGACTCACCCATTTACTTCGAATTAATATTGGAAAAGATAATTTGGAGTTGGGAAAGATTAATTAACAAGACCTTGAGGCTTTAACCCTCATTTTATAGATTCTACCTAGGGATAGGATTGAACCACTTGTAGTCATATTCCAGTGTGCTTAATCCCTTAATTGTTTTAGGAATAATTCAATTAGGAAGTCATGTTTGTCTTTGGAAGAAGCTAATATAGAATTATTAGTCGAGGCTAATTAATGTAGACTCGCTCATATTTGTAAAATCGTAAAATACATTGGATCGTTACTTGAGTGTAACTACCCGTGTATACATTCTTGTAGCCATTGATCATTTTACTTGCTTTCTAGGTTAGTTTACATTTTCTCATTTAGTTATAAATATTTTCAAAAATCATTCTAAGTGTTTGGCTTAGAATAATAAGTGATAATTCTCTTATATGGCTAATCGCCTACATATTGTTCTTTGTGGTATTCGACCCCGACTCATAGTTGGGTAAATTATAACGCATGAGACCATGTCCATTTACTTTTTAGTAGTGGATTTGTACGTCATCATAGGATCCTTCTCTTTCACAAAGAGGAGCCAGGTTCTCCATTACGTTCGTGGGGTCTTCTTCACGTTAGCGAAGAACAATAGTTGCCCCCTCAAGAATTCCTTCATCATGATCGCGAATCATGTCATGACCCAAAATCTAGAGCCGTGACGATGCCTAACACTGTTTACTGAGCAAGCCAACAATTTCACAATGACAATAAACTAAAATAGCAGAACTTAATAATCTCAACAATGGTAATATCATAAAATATGCCTTATAGCAATAATAGCCCAACTACAGCCATCCTAATGATCTGTTTTCAACGAGTACATGAGCACTACAGAAACTCAAAATACATAGTCAACCCTCAATACAAAAGCATTTGAATGATAGAATATGGATAAAAAATAAACAAAATAGAACTTTAAGGTCTACGGATGGCATAGCAACTACCTCATAGTATCCACAAGCTAGAACCTGTGCAAATTCTAGAATCACCACGCCTTGAGGTAGCTGGATTTGCACATAAAGTGTTGAGTATATTATGAGTACAACTGACCCCATGTACTCAATAAGTAATAAATCTAACCTCGGGCTGAAACCAGTGACGAGCTCGGAAGAAAGTCAGTGTCCAACCCCAATAATTAATAAAAACACATGAAATAATAATGACAGTAAAAGTAAACAACTGAAGGATATAATGTTCAACTTATTAATAATTATGGGAAATAATATATGCTTTCCAAGTATAACAGTCAAAGCCCAATCATTCACCGGAATCACTAAAATATGAGTTTATTAGGGAAAGTATGATTTTCAAAACATTCAACAATAGATAAGACGTTTTATACACCATCTAGCATGAGAAAAATACATATCTATGCTTACATGTCAAAAATACATATCAAGTCAATAACATCAAAGTTAAGTCATCAAGTATACTCACACTCAGCACACCCATGGTGCTTAGTGCAAGTGCCCTTCACCATCAAACACACAACCAAATCGGCACTGTACATGTGCTGGCATAAATGCCCCTCACCAATGCATATATATAACAATATGCTTGCGCTCACTGTGGATACCAGACACCGAAGAGGCGGATCCTTGACCAAGCGTTGATCAATATAAGCCAATAATCAATATAACCATTGAAGTGTGCAGCCCAATCTAAATATCAATCTGTTTCGGCGTGCATCCCGATCCAATATAAATCACAATGCAGCCCTATGGCCCATACCAATCATCCACCGCTCAAGTCTCAATGGCTCATATCTCATAGAACTCATCCCAAACAGTATTGTCACGCCCCAAACCTGGGGAGGCGTGACTGGCACCCGGTGTCGTACTGGCCCGAGTGAACTACTCTGTAACTCATTTGTTTCTCTTATGTAACTATCATGGGCCAACATGGCCACAACTCATAATGTATAAGTATAAGTGGGCAAACGCTGTAATGATAAACTATCATTCTTAAAACACGAATACATATGGGTCATCAAGGACTCTGACATACTTTACAACATGAACCTTTATCTATAAAGCCTCTACGATTTTTTGACATCAAATGGGACAGGGTACCGGCCTACCCATATGTTTGTAAAAAAACTCTGACACAATGACTTATAGACTCGACTGCACTCCGATTGAGGTGGAGTCTTACCAATCCTTGATGAATGTTAACCTCGTCTACTATGAGGGCTTGTCAAACTAATTATCTATGCCTGCAGGCATGAATGCAGCGTCCACAACAAAATGATATCGGTACGAAGAATGTACCGAGTATGTAAGGTGGAAGTGAACATAACAATAAGTCAACATTAATTAGAGATACAAGAATTAACCTGAATCACTGTATATGCATACTTGTTATACTTCTATATATAATGCTTCTCTTTGAGACTATTATCCATGTCGTATGATGCATGACTGCCCAACTGATTAGTAGCAATTCCTCGACTGGCCGTAGTGCGATAGTAAATGTATGACTGCCTGACCAGCCGTAGCTGGGTGGTAATTTTGTAACTGCCCAACCGTCTGTAGCTTGGTGGTAAATATGTAACTGCTTGTAACGACCTGGCCGGTCACTTTCAAAGTTGTAGCCCCGTTCACCCATTTTACTACTCCATTTGTGTTTTATAGCTATATTTTGACTAACAGGATTAGTTGGTTCGGGCACGGAGTGGTTTTGTATTAAATTGAGACACTTAATCTCTTGTGTGAAGTTTTAAGTTAGAAAAGATGACCAGATGTTGACTTATGTGTAAACGACCTTAGATTTTAATTGTGATTGTTCGGTTAGATCCGTTAGGTGATTTTGGACTTAGGAGCGCTTTCGGGTTGTGATTTGGAGGTCCGTAGTAGAATTAGGCTTGAATTGGTGAAGTTGGAATTTTGACAATTTTGGTTAGTAGTGGAAATTTTTATATCGAGTTGGATTGAATTTTCGAAAGTTGGAGTAGGTTCATGGTGTCATTTTTGTCTTGTTTGTGAAATTTAAGGTCAATTTGTCGTGATTTGGTAGGTTTCGGCACTCTAATATTGGTCAGATGCTCTTGGGAGTGCGGACCACACCAGTAGAGTGCAGAACAGAAGGAGAGTGCGGCCACAACAAAATTGTATGGACCGCAATAGAGGAAGACCAAAGGAGTGTGGTCGCAGCAGAATTATGCGACCGCGGAGATTGGCAGAGTGCGACCGTAGCGGAATTTTGCAAACCGCACAGTGGAGATTTAGAGAGCACTATATAAGCGAAGCTTAGGGATTATTTCATATCTTGGACTTTGGGAGCTCGGTTTGGGCAATTTCTCGTGGGATTTTCAAGAAAATTCATCAGAGTAAGTGATTCTAACTCGGATTTGGCTAATATACATGAATATATCATTGACTTCATCATTTGATTAGTGCTTTTAGATGGAAATTTGGGGGAAATTGTAGAGATTTCATAAAATGAATTTTGGGATTTGAATGCTGATTCGAAGTCGGATTTGAGTGAAACTTATGGTTGGTCTCGCAGTCTAACAGGTTGTTGTATTTTGTGACTTTTGTCAGATTTTGAGGCGCGAGCCCGGGCCCGACTTATGAGTTGATTTTTTGACTTTGACCTAAAGCTTAGTAGTTTCTTATGGAATTGATTCCTTTAGCTCGTGTTGATTGTATCGAATTGTTTGTTGCTAGATTGGAGGCATTCGGAGGCCGACTTTAGAAAAGGCATTGTGGAGTAGGAATTTGATTGCTTTGAGGTAAGTAACACTTTCAAACTTGGTTATTAGGGTTCGAAACCCCAAGCTATATGTTATGTGGTTAGTATTAAGGTGACGCACATGCCAAGTGACGAGCGTACGGGCATGCACCGTTAGGACTATGACCTGGATCACTCCATGGCACCGTATCGTGACTCTATCTTGTTGATATCCGTGTTTTCATCATGTGATAAGTAAATGAGCTGTATACCATGCTAGTTATCATGTTTGGGCTTTACGTCGATACTTTTGGGACCCCTAGTGGTCGTTTCTTGCTTTCATCTCAGTGAATTACTGTTACTTTATTACTTAGTCATGTTCCTTCATTATATATTATATCTCAGTCTCAGTTGTTATTATTTGCATAGCTTATCATTGATTACAGTCTAGTTTCCATGACATTGTGAGCCCGTGGGTGAGGCTATAGAGTGATGACTGAGTGAAGCTGAGAGCCTGATTATGGTTGATAGTTATGGGATTGGGCTGCATGCTACAACAATTATATTGATTGTGATAGCGTGTGGGTCGTAGGAGCCCCTACAAAGTCTGCACACCCCTAGTGAGCGTGGTTGATATTATTGAAGGATGGATTTCCCTGGACATGGATTTGTGATGAGTGGCATTTTACCACTTATTCTAGTCTCTTTTCTTTAGTTATTATGTCTTTTAATTATAATATAAGGGCGTTTATGGTGTGTATTGTTACATTTTCAGGTACATGATGACATGAAGAGAGTTGAATTCAATTGAAGTGGAATTGAGCAAAAAAAGGTTGAAACAATGCAAAAATCTCCTATGATTCCGCATCTGCAGAAGACTGGTCGCAGAAGCGACCTCGCATCAGTGAGAAAATGAAGTGCATCTGTGATATTGAGCAACCTAGCCTAGGATCGTATCTGTGGTGAAAGAACCGCTTCTGCGATTGCGCATCTACGCTTTGGAGCCTGCATCTGCGGAGCAAGAAATCCCTTCAAGTTTCCGCACCTGCGATTGGTTGTCCACTTTTTTGGAGCCTCACCTGCGTGGATTCTTCCGCATGTGCGGTCAACGGGAATCAGAACTGGACTGGATGACATTTCACATTTTCTCAACTCCAAACCCACAAATACACGACCTAGCCTATTGGAAACATATCTTTGGCTTATTTTCAGTCATTATACTAGAGAAAAACAAGTTTTGGAAGCTAGGGTTTGCACACACACTTGAGTTTTGATGATTTGAAGATTTTGGTTAAGAATTGCTTATTCATTTGTACTCATTTCTTCATTTCCTTGATTTGTATTGAATATCTAAGTGTGTAGTATTTATTTCATCACTTGAATCTTGTTTATGGGAATATTCATAATTAAAGTGTAGATTAAATATCTTATTGTGCATATGTATTGAATGATTTTTTATCTTTTATGAAGTAAGTTATTGTTTCTTTAATTATTCTTGTTCTATAATGTTTCCAAAGGGATTAGCTAACCATAGGACTCACCCATTAACTTCGAATTAATTTTGGGAAAGATTATTTGGGGTTGGGAAAGATTAATTAACAAGAACTTGAGGGTTTAACCCTCATTTTATAGATTCTACCCAGGGATAGGATTGAACCACTTGTAGCCATATCCGGATGTGCTTGATCTCTTATTTGATTTAGGGATAATTCAATTGGAAAGTCTTGTTAGTCTTTGGAAGAAGCTAATATAGAATTATTACTCGTGGCTAATTAACATAAAATCGCCCATATTTGTATAATTGTGAAATACATAGGATCGTTACTTGAGTGTAATTCCCCGTGTATCCATACTTGTAGCCATTGATCATTTTACTTGCTTTCTAGGTTATTTTACATTTCCTTATTTAGTTATAAATATTATCTCAAAATAAATCTTAGTGTTTGGCATTGCATAACAAGTGATAATTCTCTTACATTCCTAATCGCCAATATATTATTCTCTGTGGGATTCCACCCCGACTCATAGTTGGGTAAATTATATTGCATGTGACCGTGCCCATTTAATTTTTAGTAGTGGATTTGGACGTCATCAAAATTGGCGCCATTGCCGGGGAATAATTTGCCATAATTTAGGTTGTTTGAGAAATAAGCGTAAGTGATTTGGTCCAAACTTTTGAATATTTGTGTAATTATTTTTCTTACCTTGGTCAATTTTTTTGTTTATCTTATTTATTTTCTTAGTTTTTAAAAATTGCATCATATAATAAAAATTGGTCGGATGGTAGTGGTTCATACTTTAATGACCCTTGTCCTTATTGTGGAGGACCATACTCGTGGAAAAATTGTTTAAATTCTCCCGGGGGTGGATTGTGCACACAATCTCAAACCTATGAGTGGAGTATTTGTGATAAGTGTGGTCGTCAAAATGGTCATAGAGAGTATTGTGCTTATTTGTCCTTCCCTTCCCAAACCCCCGCTATGATAATTCTACTTTTTATGATGAAAATGATAGGACTATGGAAGTGGAAGAAATTGAGCATGGTCAAAGTGGAGAGTTCAAGCTCATGTTAGAATGCCTAATTGAAAGAGGAAACAAAGAGCAAAGTGCCTTGGAGGAGCTTTTGGAAAATTATTTCCAAAATGACTTGGCGCTTGAAATGTTGCATTCACAAATAGGAGAAATTCTTGAAGCTTTAGAGGTCCAAAAATCCTTGGAAGTTAATGATAGCCAAGAATTTTCCTAAGATGTGGAAGCCGAAAATCCATCCTTGACACTTGATCAAAACCAAGAACTCTCAAATGCTCAAAATGATAAGATGATGCTCATGTTGGAGACCATTCTTGAAAATGAGGAGAAGCACAACTTTGAACTTGAGGGATTAAACAAGGCTTTATTCAAAATGACGAACATATCAACACTTAGGAAGATCAAATGAAAATATTGGTTGAGGTTCACTATGCCCACAAACTTGAGTGTATGGAAGGAAGTCAAGAAGAGTCCGACTACGAGGAAGAAAGTGAGATTTTCTTTGAGGGATCAAGAATTGAACATCCGCCAACCGACTCCATGAGTGTTAGTGATGCCACAAAAAAATATGAAATTAGAGTCAACTGGTGTGAATGAAACTATGGTTGAGATTGACTCTAATCCCTGGGAAAAAGAGGATGTCAAAATCCGGGAAGAATTGCAATTTGGAGGTTTGATGTCACACTCCGTGCATTTTTCAACATTGGAATTGTGTGGTGATATGGGAATTGAACTACACGAGTCAATGAGGGATTTTGAGGAGGAAAGACAAATGCCAAACATCTTACAAATTGAGGGAACAAGAAGGCAAAATGACATTCCTCACATGAAAGCCAAGAAGTGCAAAATAAAGAAATTAAGGCTTGGCTTGATCATCTACTTACCACCCCCCACCGCTCTTGGTCACAAACTTGATTCCAAGTTGGGTACCCAATTCATATCATCCAAGTGGCGAGAAAAGTGGTAAAGTTGATTCGCATCGTGCCACGACGTTAAATGCAGCGCTTGGTGGGAGGCAACCCATCGCTTTTCAAAATTTTTAGCATTTTTATATTTTCTTTTTTGAAATAGCTTAGAATATTATTTTTGACTAATCTTGAAAGTATCAAATTTTTTGGAGTTGAATTACGGAGTTTGGGATATTGGAACGACCCAAAATAGTACCCTCCCAGAATTGGCCACTGAAACCTATTGTAACCGCACCTGCGGACAATAAACGCAGGTGCGCTTCAGCAGAAGCAATTTTTGAGCCGTAGATGTGGTAGATTTGCTGCAGAAGCGGCTTCGCAGAAGCGCTAAAATAACCACAGATGCAGTAAATCGGGCAAAATTAAGTGTTCTGAACCTTTTCCCCCAAATCCCAAAACTCCCTCTCATCTCTCACTACCGCTATTTGTATACGGCTAAAATCGGAGAGTCCGATTTTATGGTCATTATGGCGCTTCATAAGACTGCCCCCTGAAGGCTCGAGGCTCAGCTTGAGGTTAAACCCCGAGGTTTCTCAATGTTCGACCTCGAGGCAGTGCAAATAGATGGCTATGATGGATAATCGGGAAGTTCCCAAGGAACGTGATTAAAGCTGACTAAGTCTATTAGGCTAGTTCAAGCCCGTACCGTGGCATTAAATGGATGTATCGGCCTCATATCCTTGTAATAAATGCGCATATACTATGTTGGGATTACCCCTCACATATATAAAGGGGACCCTTATCACTTTGTAAAACACAACATTGAATACAAGCACAAGAACATTCTCTGCACTCTAACTTAAACATATTCTCTCTTTGTTTTATTGCTTACATTTATTACATTACTTGCATTTATTGTGTTTCATTGATTGTTCTTCATTTATTACTCATCATTGATCATAAAGAGCCATCATCAAAGCTCTTAGAATCGTTAGTCCTTCATCGGTCGTCCGCAGCCTTAAGCTTAGCTCATCTCGAGGCCCTGTATAAGCCACTTCGAGGCCCGATTCTCAGTCACTCAGTTTGCGTATTATACTATCTCCAAAGCTTTTACCTTATTTTGTAGTCGCACACTTAGCATCTACTGCCTAACAACTGGCACAAAAATAAATCATGTATTTTTATAACCACAAAATCAAATCTAATTATAATTACCATTTTCAAGGTAAATAGTTTGGCGCCCACCGTGGGGCTAAAAATAACAGTGATTGTTTTCTTGTTGGTTTACTACATATTGCAAGTTATCTTTCACACTTTCTCTTGTCCAAGAATCTTTGATTTCAAGTCAAGATGTCTAACTTAGTGAACAAACATGAAAACAACGGTCTTGAGGACCATGGAGAGAATGGTGTAGTTGTTCCAGGTATTGGTGTACCACCACGAAACCCTGTGGATGCACCAGAACCAGTTCCCATGGGCGTGGTCTCGTGTAACGCCCAACACTTCGACATAACCTCCCATATCAATAGGAGTATGTGCCACGAAAACCAACAAGAAGCCCAAAAAACCCCGGCTCAGGAGGAACAAGAGGTTAGTTTTCACTTCATTTTTGAGATGTTACAGGCACAGCAGCTAGCGATTGCTCAACTGCAAAGCCACCAAAAAACTCCAAGCACAGTAGACCAGAAACGGCTCCTCAAGACAAACAGGTGCCAAAGAGATCAAGCAACAACGGGTCAGCAGCCGACCCCGCCATCATAAAGATGCTCGAGGACCTCACATAGAGGATTGAATTGGGCGAAAAGAAGCCAACGACAAAAAGGTGGAGACCTACATTTCAAGGGTCGATCAAATTCCGGGTGCACCCCCAATCCTGAAGGGTGTAGATTCAAAAAGGTTCATGCAAAAGCCATTCCCACAAAATGTCGCTCCAAATCCCATCCCGAAGAAATTCATAATACCCGATCTTCCAAAGTACAACAGAACCTCGGACCCCAACGAGCACGTCACTACTGACACTTGTGCGAAGAAGGGCAACAACTTGAAGGACGACGAGATTAAATCCATCCTACTGAAAAAGTTCGGAGAAACACTTTCAAAAGAGGCTATGATGTGGTATCAAAACCTAGCCCCGAATTCAATAGACTTGTTTGCCATGCTGGAGGATTCTTTTATAAAGGCACATGTCGGTGCCATTAAGGTTGCAACAACGAAATCTGACGTTTTAAAATAAACAAAGGGAAAATGAGATGCTACGGGAGTTTGTATCTTGCTTTCAAATGGAGCGAATGGAATTACCACCGGTCTCCGATGACTGGGCAGTACAGGCCTCACTCAAGGCTTGAACAAACGAAGCTCAGTAGCTTCGAAGCAGCTGAAGCATAACTTGTTTGAATATCCCACCGTGACTTGGTTGGATGTCCACAACCAATATCAATCAACGATTAGGGTCGAAGATGACCAACTAGAAGCCTCCTCGGGCTTAGTGTATCCTAGCGGGCTTCTGGCAAAGGAGCCAAGGCCAAACAAGGAAAGGTACCAACCATACACTGAAGATAGAAAAAACGCCCCAAGGCGTAACATACCCCAAAATGAGCGAAGGATAGATCGAGGTCAGAATCCTCGGGGACTCGTGAGCAAATCCGGATTCGACAGCATATAAGACCAACAGAATCACCCCAATTGTCTGAATACAAGTTCAACATTGATGTTTCGGACATCGTATCTGCCATCAATAAAATCAGAGACACTATATGGCCAAAACCCGTACAATCAGATCCGTCAATGTCATGCCTCGAACCTGGGGAGGCGTGGCTGGCACCCAGTGCCGTAGTGGCCCGAGCGAACCACTTTGTAACTCATTCATTCCTTTTATAACTATCATGGACCAACATGGCCACAACTCGTAATGTACAATTGTAAGTGGGCAAATGTTATATCAATGAACTATCGTTCATAAAACATGAATACATATGTGCCGTCAAGGCCTCTGACATACTGTACATAATAAACATGTATCTGCAAAGCCTCTAAGATTATTTGACATAAAATTGGATAGGGTATCGACCTACCCATAAGTCTGTAATAAAACTCTGACATGATGACTTATAGACTTGGCTACACTCCGAATGAGGTGGAGTCTTACCGATCCTTTGTTGAATGCTAAACTTGTATACTATGAGGGCTCATCAAACTGATTATCTATACCTGCAAGCATGAATGCAGCATCCCAACAAAAGGATGTTAGTACGAATAATGTACTGAGTATGTAAGGCACACAAATAAGTACATAACTGTTGGCCCAAGAACAAGTGAAGTTTTGAAGAATGACAAATGAACTCAGTCATGGACCAGGTCCATCTTGTGAAGCACCGTCATGATCAACCTACACATGTGAGATGCATATGAAGGAGATAAGTCCTACTGATCAAGTAGTAATATCTCCTGATATGATCGAAAAGGTTGCATATTGGAAGAGGGGAGAAAGTCTCCTTATATGAAGAGAACATAATCCGGATAAAGAGAGTGTTAGAGTTTGATATCTTCAAGGACTCAACTACGATAGAAGATTAGAAATTGAGTCCCAATCAAACTCTGATTTCTAACCTATTAAATGATAGTGATTGTTCTCTTTTACAGGTATTGAACAAATGCAGAAGTTAAACTAAATTGAAAGCAAAAGAGCAAGGCGATTTCGCAAGCAATTTATGTGAAATTTGAGTGTGCACTCCTAAAGCTACTTGAACGAGATAGAAGAACTAGTTTCATTGTGTTTTTTTTCTTATTCTAGTTCAATTGTAGTAGGTGGTTTAAAGTTGTACCTTTCAGCTTTCATAGAAGCAATTGTATTAGGTACTTTCAGTGTTCAAGTTATAAGCTAACTTGAAGTTGTCACAACAGTTGAGATTGTGTGCTACAAGGGATTAGAGTTAATCCTTAGGTTTACAAAGAGTTTTTGTAAATGCTGTTTTGGCTCAGTGATTTTAGTGGAAGTTTGGGAAAATCCTACTGAGTAGTAGGTCGTGGTTTTTTTACCTTTAGAGTTAGGTGTTTTCCACGTAAAAATCTTTGTGTTCTTTATTTTATGTACTTTTTATTCTGCAAATAGTAGTAGTTAGAACACCTAGAAGAACCAGGTTCTTCTAGAGCGAAAATTGGGCACCACACAAATTACCCCCCATCTTGTGTGGTATTGACGTTTAGAACATCAATTGGTATCAGAGCGGGTTATCGTTGAAGAGGATACCACCTTAGGTAAAGATCAATATGAGTGCACTACCTGGGAACAGGGAAGGGTAATCCACTACTAGGCCTCCACTTTTTAATGGTTAGTACTATTCTTGGTGGAAGAACAGGATGAGGGATCACATCATAGGAAAAGACTATGAACTCTAGGACATAGTCACTGATGGTCCTCTAGCAACTACTAAGAAGAATGCTGAAGGAGTGGATGTGCCAAAGACAAGAGCTGAATGCACTGCTGAAGACCTGAAGAAGTGGGAGAAGAATGCCGAGGCCAAGAAATGTCTTGTGTGTGGACTAGGTACAGATGAGTACAGTAGAATTCAAAGTTGTACCACTGCTAAGGAAATCTGGGACACTTTGCAAGTGGCTCATGAAGGAACACCTCAAGTGAAGAGGTCCAGAGGAACACTGTTGTATTCTCAGTATGAGAATTTCACCATGAAGGAAGGAGAAACCATCCAAGAGATATAGACAAGGTTCACCATACTGACAAATGAACTTAAGTCTCTTGGAAGGATTATTCTTGAAGAAGACAAAGTTGAGAAGATTTTGACAAGGGTTCTGCCAGTCTCTTGGGAAAGCAAAATCACTGCTATTTAGGAATCAAAGAACATTGCTACCCTCAAGCTGGATGAACTAATTGGAAACCTTACTGCCTATGAACTGAGAAGGCAAACCATGAAAATGGATGAACCAAAGAAAGAAAGAAGTCTGGCTATCAGAATTGCTAAAGGTTCATATCTGGAGGATGATGAAATGGCTATGATCACAAGATTTCAAAAATTACCTGATGAGAGGAAAGGGTTTTTCAAGAGGTACAACCTTCAACAAACCAAGGGCTCTTGAGAAATAGACCAAGGTGGGCTGCTACAAGTGTGGTAAGACTGATCACATGGTTAACAATTGCCCTCAATAGGAAATTGAGTGGAAGAAGGAAAGGGCTGAACAAAGGAACAGGAAGAAGGAACAGGTTCAACCAAAAAGGAACAAAGGATCAACAAAGGCTATGGTTGCTGTATGGGGAGAAACATTAGATGAGAACTCAGAAGATGAAGCTGGAGATGAACAAAAACTTATGGTCATCGGAGAATCAGATGATGAACAAGAGGTAAGTATTCTTCATCTCAAAGACAAGATTAAATTCCTGTCTAAAGAAAGGTTGTCTGAGCTACTGCTAGACTTCAATGATGAGTCTGAGATAATTAACAATGAGAAGGAAGATTTGTCTAGGAAATGTATGATCCTAAAAGCCAAGTGCAAAAATCTAGAGTCTAGGGCTAATGAGAGTGAAAGTGAAAATACTGAGTTGAAGAACCAGGTTCTTGAACTTGACACTAGTGTCCTAGAACTTAGGTCTGAGAACTTAAAACTGAAACTAGGAACAGGAAAGAAGAAAGCTGGTCACACACATCTCACCCTCGAAGAAAACTTAAGAAAAATGAAGGATGATTTATACATGAAAGATGAGCAGATAAGAGTATTAAAAGATGATCTAAGGAAGGTAAAACATGAACTAGACAGAACTTGCAAATGGAACAAGGCTTCTGATGCACTCTCCTGGCTACAAGAACATCATAGTAGCAACAAAAGAGGCTTGGTTATGGAACTCAAGCACCTAAGTGTGATCCTAAAAGCAAGTACCTCACTCTTCCTGAGAATAAAATTTGCACACACTATGGCAAGACTGGCCATTACAAAAATGAATGTAATGCAAAAGAAAAGGCCAATCAAAAGAACAAAACTTTTGTTCAAGAAAAAAATAGGCTGCCTGGGTGGGCTAGAAGGAATCTGATTTATTCCTTTGCCCATAGAAAGGGACCCAAACTAGTTTGGGTTCCTAAGACTAACCCCTGATTTCTTTTTGCAGGTTCAAGTGAAGGGAAGCAGCCAAATATGGTACATGGATAGTGGCTGCTCAAAACATATAACTGGAAGCAAGAACCAGTTCCTTTCACTTTAGGACTTAAGGGGAGGCAATGTCTCCTTTGGAAATGGGAAGAAAGGTGAGATCATTGGGGTTGGAAAGGTAGGTAAGACAGACTCTCACTCTATTGAGAATGTCTACTTGATAGATGGCTTAAAATACAGCCTGATCAGTGTGTCACAACTATGTGACAGAGGTAACCTTGAAGCATTCACCTCTACTAAATGCTTTGTGATTAACCTTACCACTGACAAGATTGTTTTGCAGGGAAAATGAGTTAACAATATTTATATTGTAGATTTGTCTACTCTCTCAGAAAATAAACTAACCTGCCTAAGTGTGCTAGATAATGATCCCCTCCTGTGGCACAAAAAACTTGGTCATGCCAGTCTGAATCAGCTAAACAAATTGGTTTCTAAGGACTTGGTGATAGGGTAAACCCAACATCAAGTTCAAAGAAGACAAAGTTTGTGAGGCCTGTGCAAGGGGGAAGCAGGTAAGATCATTAAGCATAACCTAGTCGTTGGAACTGGTCCATATGGATCTCTGTGGTCCAATAGGAACCATGATCAGAGGAGGAAAGAAATATGTAATGGTACTTGTTGATGATTATTCTAGATTTACCTGGGTACTATTTCTAACATCTAAAGATGAAGCATTTGACATGTTCACTGCCTTTGTTAGAAAAACCCATAAACAATTAGGAAATCAACTTGCATCAATTAGGTCTGATCATGGAACTGAATTTTGTGATGAAAATGGTATAGTTCATAATATTTCTTCCCCTATGACCCCTCAACAAAATGGAGTAGTTGAAAGAAAGAACAAGACTCTTGAAGACATGGCTAGGACTATGCTTCTTTCTAGTAAACTGCCCCATAGCTTCTGAGCAGAGGCTGTAAACACTGCATGTTACATTATCAATAGATGCATGACTAGACCTCTTGTGGAGAAGACTCCCTATGAGTTACTTAAAGGGAGAAAACCAAATATATCCCATCTTAGGGCATTTGGATGCAAGTGCTTTGTGCACAATAATGGAAAAAACTCCCTAGGTAAGTTTGATCCCAAAAGTGATGAGGGAGTATTCTTGGGATATTCTTCACATAGCAAAGCATATGAAGTGTTCAATAAAAGAACTTTGTGTGTAGAAGAAAGTGTACATGTAGTATTTGATGAAATTAACATTCTTTTTGAGAGACAGGAACATGAAGATGAAGCCATTAGATTGGTAAAGGATTTGACTGAAGCCTCAGCACAAGTCAAAGTGGCACCAAAAGAAGGAACAGGTGATGGAACAGGTTCTTCCATCCAGGGCAACTTGACACGGGGAACTGATCAAAAAGGAATTCAAATAAATCCCCTAAAAGAACCTGTTCATGATCCTGTTCCTCAGCAACATAACATGGGAGAAACATCTAGAAGAAACCAGTTGGTTGTAAAACCTCAGAAGTATCAAAGTTCTCATCCTATTGAGAACATTATCACTGATCCAATATCTGGAGTCAAAACTAGATCACAATTAAAGAATCTGTGTGATTTTGATGCCTTTTTATCTCTTATTGAACCTAAAAATGTTGTTGAGGCTTTGCAAGATACAGATTGGGTGAATGCAATGCAAGATGAACTTAATCAGTTTGAGAGAAGTCAAGTTTGGCATCTAGTTCCAAGACCCAAGGATAGATCAGTTATTTGGTACAAAATGCGTCTTCAGAACAAACTTGATGAAGATGGAATAGTTACAAGAAACAAGGCAAGACTGGTGGTCCAAGGTTACAGTCAAGAGGAAGGCATAGATTATGATGAGACTTTTGCTCCAGTTGCAAGACTAGAGGCAATCAGACTCCTTATAGCCTTTGCAGCACACATGGAATTCACTCTTCATCGGATGGATGTCAAAAGTGCCTTCCTGAATGGCTACCTGAAAGAATAAGTGTTTGTAAAACAACCTCCAGGGTTTGAGAGAAAAGAATGTCCTGAGCATGTGTACAAGTTAGACAAGGCTCTCTATGGACTCAAGCAGGCCCCAAGAGTATGGTATGAACGACTCTCCAAATTCCTACTGGAGCATGGTTACAAAATAGGTATTATTGACAGTACCTTATTCTTAAGGGAAAAAGGTAAGGATCTCCTTGTGGTACAAATATATGTTGATGACATAATTTTTGGGGCCACTACTGATAAGCTAAGTAAGGACTTTGCAAAATTAATGGGGAGTGAGTTTGAAATGAGTATGATGGGTGAGCTTAACTTCTTCTTAGGCTTGCATATCAAACAAAGTCCTAATGGAACCATGATCCATCAGCAGAAGTATGCAAAAAAGCTTATCAAAAAGTTTAAAATGGAAGAATCAAAAGAAATAGACACACCCATTGCAACTGCCACTAAATTAGACATTGATGAACCTAGTTCATCAGTTGATCAAAAGTTGTATAGGGGTATGATTGGTTCACTCTTGTATCTTATTGCTAGCAGACCTGACATTGTTTTCAGTGTAGGGTTTTGTGCTTGTTTTCAGGCAAACCCAAAAGAGTTTTACTTGACTGCTGTCAAGAGGATACTAAGAAATCTGAAAGGCACCACTAATATGTGTCTTTGGTACCCCAAAGGTAGTAATTTCAATCTAGTAGGATATGCTGATGCTGATTATGCAGGTTTCCTAGTGGATAGGAAGAGCACCTCAAGTATGGCACACTTCCTTAGTTCATGTCTAGTGTCATGGGCTACTAAAAAGCAATATTCAATGGCCTTATCTCCTGCTGAAGCTGAGTATGTTGTTGTTGCCTCTTGTTGTGCTCAATTTCTATGGATCAAACAGTAGCTAGTAGACTTTGGCATTGAAGTTGGTTGCATTCCTATATTCTGTGATAACACTAGTTCTATAAGCATGACAAAGAACCATGTTCATCATAAGAGGACTAAGCACATAGATGTTAGGCACCATTTCTTAAGATACAACTATGAGAAAGGTTTGATCTCCACAGAATTCTGTACTACTGATAAGCAAATTGCTGACATCTTCACTAAAGTACTGAGTAGAAAAAACTTTGAGAGGAATAGGTTGGAATTAGAGATGATTAAGATCACCTAATAGATCCATCTCAGAATGCACAAAAAAATGAAAAAAAAATTGGCTAGGAATTCTAACCTTGTGTAAATATCTAGATTAATTCGTACTCAGTTTCATACTTTAATTAGTATACTCCTGTGACATGTGTATATATGACTCACTGATGTCTTATAACATTTTCTCTATTATGGCATTTGAAGCATGTTCAAGAGAGTTCTATATGAAGAACCTGGTTCATCAGTATGGGTTCATATGAAAGCTCATGTATGTTTTCTATACTCTGCACAATTAGAAAAATTAATAATTCAATCATGAGCAGAAGTCCTATACTCGTCAAATTCCTAGAAAATTCTATCTGTTGAGCATTGAACCAGTTCCGTCCATCTAGAACTCTAAACCGTGATTTTTACCTAATATCTAGGGAAGCCAAATCTATCATTAAAATTCTGGAATTTCAGTTTGATTAGACTTCTATTTGAACCCTAAAAAAGTTGTTGTTACTTATTTAATGTCTAATTCGCTTTAAATACACACCACATCTCTAGTCTTCTTCATAATTCTAAAACCGTCAAGAATTCCTCTTCAATTCTAATTGCCCTCTTCTCCAAAATTCCCAAATTCTCTCAAGAAACAAAGAATCATGTCTAATCCACAAGACCATTCTAGCACTCCTCCACCACCATCTACCTCAAATTCATCCTCACGTACTCAACCCAGTTTATCTCCAAAACTTAGGTTTCGAAGGCAGAAAATGCTTGCTTGAAAAACTGTAGCATCTGGGGCTCTGAGGAAGGTTTTAAATGAAAGGTTGAAAGCTAGCCAAGTGAAAGAAAGCCCAGCTCTAAAGTATAATTCTAGCTCTGAGTCTGAATCCTTTCAATCCGCGACTGAGGGAGATGGACATGGGTCTTCTGACTCTGAAATAACTCAAGAATCTCCTTCTGAGGTAAGTTCTTCCGTGGTTGAAAACTTAGAAACCAGGTTTGTTCTGGTTGGACCCATTAGGGATGTTGAGTTGCTTGAGATGAGTAGGAGTGGAGGTAAAAAGAAGTCTGAAAAAGAAAAAAAGAGAGGTTTCATGTGGTGAAGAGAGGGGAAAAGGGAAGGGAGCAATTCTTGCTATATGTGGGGTTGCACAAGATAGATTAGATGAAAGTGGCATGAAGTCGGGGGGAAGTGGTTCTGGGGAAGCAGCTGAGGGGTTGGTTCATCTAAGCAAACAAAGAGATGAACCTGTTTCATCTACTAAAGAAACCTTGGCTAACCTACTGAAAAAGGTTGGGGCAAGTTATGACCCAAAGAAACGCAAAGCGACTACACTAAAAGCCCCAAATGTTCCCAAGCCATCCAAGAAAAGAAAAGTCTCATCCCCAACACCTACTGCCTCTTCAGTGCCTAGGGGTAGAGCCACAAGAAGTAGGGTAAAACAGAGTGAAGTTGATCTACAAAAGGCTTTAGAAGAAAGCAAGAAAAGGAAAAAGGATAAGGGAAAGGGAAAGGTTGCGGAATCCTCAAAGGCTATTGAGGAAGAAGAGATGAAACTGGTCCATCAAGAGAGGGGTACAACAATGGAGGTTCCTACACCCAAGCCTAAGAAACCCAAGACTTCCTCCAAGAAGTCCTCCTCTGTGCCTGTAGCTGCTGAACCCACACTAGCCAAGAGGACAAGATCTGCAGTGAAAGCTAAACAACCCAAAGTTTCTGATGATGATTATTGGAGTGGAAAAAGAAGAAGATGATGAATCTGAGAAGGAACAGGATAGGCTTGCCATTTTTTGCAGAAGAAAAATCTTAAAAGGTAGATTATTGAAGGACCTGGTGGAACCAAGGATGATGAGATTGGTAGACTCTTTGGCTGCTCAGGGATTGAAGGACATGGTCCTTCAAATGGAAGGTAGGCTAGCTAGAAATGCGTTGATTGAATTTATGGCAAATGCTGCTGTCAAGGATGGAGTTGCCAGTAGCCAGGTGAAGGGAGTTCAAGTGTAGTTTGATGCTGTGAAACTAGGAGAGATTTTGTACATACCTTCTGAAGGGTTTGGTGACTATACTAGGCAAAGATGGCCATGCCTGGACTCCCTCCCCACTGCCCTTGAAATCACCAAAAGGTTCTGTGATTCAGAGAATGTGAATGAAGCTAGAGATGTGCAGAAAAGTGAGATGAGGCCTCAGCACAAGGTGGTATTTGAGTTTGTCGACAAGTGCTTATTGCCAAGATAGGAGAGAAGGCACACTGCCAACTACATGGATCTGGTTCTTATGGAATTCCTGGAGAGAGGAAAGCAAATCGACTAGCCTGCCCTCATAGTCAAACTGCTAGACAGGGTCATAAATGGTTCTGAGGCTCATACTACCCCATATGGCTTCATACTAAGCACAGTTCTGGACAGGATCAGTATGCCTCTGAAGAAATGGTAAATGGCCTCGAGCAAAGATTACTTTGGCATCAAAACTCTTCTTGCTTGTGACTATCCAGTCAATTCCATCCTAGTTGAACCTGGTTCATCCTTGAGGACACCCATCAACAGCAAGGTTAGGACTTTGGTTCAGGAATGTGCAGCTAAGGATGCTGAAATTGTTAGGCTCAAAGCTCATGTGGTAGAAGTGGAAGCTGAGAGTGATGGTCTCAGAATTGAGCTTGCAAAAGAAAATGAGAAGAATGATGGAATTCTTCAAAACATGCTGAATCTTCTCCAAACTCAACCCTCCAGTTCCTCCAAGCCTTAGGACTCCTAGTTTTTGTCTCCTGAACTAGTTCTAGTACCCCTACCCCCCCAGTGACACAGATTAGGAATTTTTCTGTTTTTTTTTTCTCATGGTTTGGATGTTTTCTTTCTTTTTGTGGATTGTTAGTGGCAACATATCTCTCTCAATGACAACTATTGTTTTCTCTTGTTCAATGATTATTCTGACCTTGATAATTTAAATATGTTTGTTTGATTACTGATGATTGCACCATGATTGCACTTGCAGTTGCCCCAGTGGCCATGAGTACTTATTAAAATCTGGAATTCACACTGTTTATGCAACTTTTCGATGATGTCAAAAGGGAGAAGAGATATTATGCTTTATGTAGACATGTAATTTTTGACCCTCCCTAAGATTGTTTCATATTTAGCACGTAAATATTTAATTTAGGCCTAATATAGCTATTTCAACTCATTTTTACTCTTTTACTTTATTTTATTACAAAAAAAATGAAAATTACAAAAAAATATTTTACTATGTATCTTTCATAAATTTAAAAAACAAATACAAAAAATAGTACCTTATTTTTATCTTTATATAATTTTGAAAATACAAAAAATATATAATAGTTTCATGTTAGCTTTTGCATTGTGTAGTATTTTTATCTTATTTTAAAATGAGTCAATTGAGGTGTTGGATCACAATTTTAAGAGTTTTAGAGCCAAATTCTTGTCTCAATTCGGATTAGTCCATTAAGCTTAGGGATCCTTCTAGACTCTTCTTTGGAACAAAAACAAATAAAAAAGGCCCTAAGGACTTAACACAAAAGACCTAGGGACTAATCGGCAAAAAACACAAAAATACACTAAACCTAGACTCTACATATAAAGTAGTGCTTAAAATCTGAAAGGGGGGGGGGGGGGGGGGAAGAAAAAGGACATTCGGAAAAAGGGAAAAACGCTGCGCAGCTTTTCACAACGCAGACCCCCCCTGTATTTTTCATCTTCCTGAGGTTCATCTACACAAAAGAACGCCTAGAAAATCTGGACAAAGGAGGAGCGCATCTATACAAGATCGGACCCCACCCCCACCCTAACGTCTTCTTCTTCACACACAAGAATCAGCCATGAAAACCTTAGGAGCTTGAACTTAACATGGCTTGACCATGAACAGCCGCACACCAAACGACCACAGTCCGTCTCCTCTAGACCTGTAAGCTTCAGGACACTGGCCAGTCGACCACCAGCCGCTCCTTCATCACAGAACTCACCGGAAAATCAGCAAACACCATTAAATCGAGCACACACACAGTCACGCACATGAACAGAGTGAGGTAAAGAGCGTAAGGTAGGTTTGATATTTTAGAAAGTCGAAAAACAGTACAAAAAATGTTTCGTCTTCCTCGTCCTTGATTTGATTCTTAGTTTCCGAAACATGGATGTTTAACTGAAGTCTGGAGTCGTTTGTGAGTTTGAGTCGTGTGGAAGTTGTCGTACGTTGGTTCTGGTCTATGGTTATCGTTGTCCATTTTTTTCGTCGAGTTCAAGCTGTTGAAACTCGACGTTGCTATAAACGTGAATATTCTTGTTCTATTTTCGTTGGGTCAGTTTTGTTTTCTAGCTTTAACTTCTTGCTTTTGTAAATTTTAGTTGTAGTAATATATTTGTTATCTTTTTAATTTTATATTGTTATGTCTTGTTTGTTTATCACTAGATTATTAGTTGTTTTGTCATTTTGGAATAAGCAATTTTGCAACAGATAGTCAGGGCTGCAGTAAGCAACTTACTCTCTTTTAGTCTTGTTTCCAGTTATGGTGTTTACTATCTGAATTCTTTTGGTATGAATTATAATGCTTTGACTAGTTTGGATATCATTGATTGGAACGGTAATGTTATTTCCAGTTATGTTGTTAACTAGGAAGAGCTCTTGCGTCGAATTTAGATTCTTGGCATGGTTCTATGGTAAAAATGGGTTGAGGTGTGCTATATTAGCCAAATGTATAATTTATGGCCCTCATGAGCTAATTTAGAAACCTTTTGGCTAGAATAAATTGGGGCGCGTCGTGCCAAATAAAATCTTAAATGCACGGCACTTATTTAATTAATTTTGTTTATCTTTAGAAATCGAGGCGTGTCATTTAGCAAATTTTTCATGGCCCTCACAAAGTTAAAACGCGTAGTTGCTTCAGGCGCGTTATTTTAATAATTTACCTTCCTATACTCGGGTGCGCATTTATGTGACCCAAATCCAAAACTCAACAATGTTAGATAAAATATGTCTAGGACCGCGGGTGCATTTATGTGGCGTGGTTCAAGGCGTGTTTTAATAACGTTGTAATCTTCTTAAAAATGAATAAAAGCGGTTAATAAGTTAAAATTGAACTATAGGCTAAAACATGTGTTAAAATCAGATAATAGGCCAATTATAACAGTTGAGCGACCGTGCTAGAACCACAGAACTTGGGAATGCCTAACACCTTCTCCCGGATTAGCAGAATTCCTTACCCGGATTTATGTGTTCGCGGACTATAAAACAGAGTCAATCATTCCTCGATTCGGGATTTGAAACCGGTGACTTGGGACACCATAAATTATCCCAAGTGGCGACTCCGAATCTTTAAATAAATAAATCCCGTTTCGATTGTCACTTTAAGTTGGAAAAAACTCCCTTATGCACCCTCTCGGGTGTAGTCAAAAAGGAGGTGTGACACTTTACACATTATTCTAAAATAAGTGATATGTATAACTTAATTAACCTGGTCCTTGATGAAAAGAAAATTTTCTAAGTTTAGTGTTGATGGTTAAGCTGAGTTCTTACAGGTTTTTTGATCAGTAAAAAGCACAGAGTTTGTCATCATCAAAAAGGGGGAATTTGTTGGCCCAAGAACAGATGAAGTTTTGAAGAATGACAAATGAACTCAGTCATGGACCAGGTCCATCTTGTGAAGCACTGCCAGGATCAACCTACACATGTGAGATGCACGTGAAGGAGATAAGTCCTACTGATCAAGCAACAATATCTCTTGATCTGATCGAAAAGATTACATATTGGAAGAGGGGAGAAAGTCTCCTTATATGAAGAGAACACAATCCGGATAAAGAGAGTGTTAGAGTTTGATATCTTCAAGGACTCAACTACGATAGAAGATCAGAAATTGAGTCCCAATCAAACTCTGATTTCTAACCTATTAAATGATAGTGATTGTTCTCTTTTACAGGTATTGAACAAACGCAGAAGTTAAACTAAATTGAAAGCAAAAGAGCAAGGCGATTTTGCAAGCAATTTATGTGAGATTTGAGTGTGCACTCCTGAAGCTACTTGAAAGAGATAGAAGAACCAGTTTCATTGTGTTTTTTTCTTATTCTAGTTCAATTGTAGTAGGTGGTTTAAAGTTGTACCTTTCAGCTTTCATAGAAGCAATCGTATTAGTTACTTTGAGTGTTCAAGTTATAAGCTAACTTGAAGTTGTCGCAACAGTTGAGGTTGTGTGCTACAAGGGATTAGAGTTAATCCTTAGGTTTACAAAGAGTTTTGTACATGCTGTTTTGGCTCAGTGATTTATTGGAAGTTTGGGAAAATCCTACTGAGTAGTAGGTTGTGGTTTTTTCACCTTTTGAGCCAGGTGTTTTCCACGTAAAAATCTCTGTGTTCTTTATTTTATGTATTTTTTATTCCGTAAACAGTAGTATTTAGAACACCTAGAAGAACCAGGTTCTTCAAGAGCGAAAATTGGGGACCACACAAATCACCCCCTCCCTCTTGTGTGGTATTAACATTTAGAACATCAATAACAGACATGGAAGAAATAGAATAAATGACTCAGCCTGTCCAAATAATAACACTATATATAGTCCAACGTTTCAGCAAACATTAATGGCTATGTCTCTTTATTTCTTTCACCATTTAATTGAAAAAAATAAGACAACCATATGCTTTGACAAAATTTAAATTTTTTTTCCAACCCCACCTTTATGGAAAGTGATTTCCACATTAAGTAAAAACGTACCTCATCAGCTAAACAAACTCTTTTCTGAAGTCAAACTTAAATTGAATTTTCTTTTAAATTTAAATAAATTGATCACTTAAGGATAACTAAAGGTAATCGGAAAAGTGAAATTAGTAACATGAACATAAGACAAATTATTTGTTACTATTAAAATTTTATTATACCCTTCGGAAATAATTATAGTGTCATGCATATGCGTATAAATGTTATGTAATGCATGGGTCTGCACGTACATAATATCATCAAGCCTTTGAGGGAGTCCCATCATATCATTTCATCTCAGCCACTGTGGGCAAAATCATCAACGTATACCAGCGGGTCAGGTGGTGGTGCTTATATAACGTCATAACCTTTTCCCATATCACAGATACATATATTTATATATATACGCGTATATAACGCCAACCGGTGCCACTGTGGGCAAAATTATCAATGTATACCAGCTGATCAGGTGATGGTACGTATATAACGCCATAACATTTTTCCATATCCCATATAAATACATAATATATATATATAACGTCATCTGGTCATGGGTCAATGTAAATGAATGCAATGCATGATAAATACGTCAATAAAATCTTTTAGAGTGTCATAAGACCATTATGCCTCTGATTAGTATCATGAAACAAACTTTATCAACTTACGTATTTTCTGAGACCTATGAACAGACGATAGAATAATAAAACATATGGAAATTCAAGAACATAGACATCTCTAATACCTCTATGAATAGATTAGTTTATGGAATTTGCGCATTTGCTCATTTCATTCGTGTCATATAGATCATGCCAAAAAGAAGGAAGGGATAGCCTTAACATACCTGAACCAATTCTCTTTTGCAAAAAAAATGTAATGGCGGATCGAAGTAGAGAAAAATCCGTATGATATCCTCTCATTGATTGGTTAAAGTAATGACACCATTGTTGGAGAAAAGGCTACTCACAAACTTGACCAAAGAGATAGAAGAAAAAGCACTTGTTTCAAAATTTCAAAGCCTGTATGACAGAATAAAGGCATTTGAGTAATAATCCACTAATATGTGAAGCCTATTTAGCAAAAATAAAGTTAACAAAAATTATAAAATTATTTGGTAGTAACATAAATTCACGTTCTTTACTTCCATTTAGAAACTGGAGGGAAGAAGAAGGGAAAGTCTTAATTTTTTTGATAAGGGAAAGTGACAAGAAAGAGGTGGTTTGACGAATCCACAGAAGGTTTCAACAGCTTCTTCAAATTCTTTTGTTTGATCTAGGAATGTAATTGAAGGCAACTGTTACCGGTAATTAACTAATTACCCGTATAATTAAGAATTTTCTCAAATCATTTAAAATACTACTCACTTTTAATACACTTTGTACACCTTACTATTATGGTCATGTGGTACCATATAAAATAAATACATACACTATTATTTCATTAAATATTCATGTAAAAATACATATATTTTCTCAACTTATAATTTTCCTAATCTCATATAAAGAGTAAAAATTCTTCTACGCTTAATTCTTAAAATGGTAAAAAAAAAAAAAAAAAGATAACCCTTTTTTTCTTGTGAAAAAAAAAATTAATTCATATCTTTACAATAAAGAAAATCTCATAACCTTTTCTCATATTATGTGTATAATTTAAAACATATTCGAAAGTAGTAATATTAATAACTATATAAAATCATATTTTTCAAACCATTTTTTTTCTGTACAAAAATATTCCACTCAAAATACTATATCAAATATTTATATTATGGTATCAAGGTTGTTAAACTTACGGGGTGTAACAGTCGCAAAGGAACCCTAACTTGGTATACGAATTTCACGGCACACACGGTCATAGGACCGAAGATTGCAGACAGCTCCCAGAACAAGTAGCCCGACTAATCAGCAAAAGGCACCTCCGAGAGTTCTTTAGCGACCGTGCCAAAAATCAGTTCTGGGAAAGAGAGGCGAACAGGAAAAATGAAACAGATGAGCCACAACATGTCATCCACATGATCGTTGGAGGAATTGAAATCCCGCAGGAACCCATTGTCAAAAGAACAAAAATGTTCATCACCAGGGAGAAGCGAACTCGAGGTTACATACCCGAGGACGCCCTCACATTCAGCGACGAGGACATCGAGACTCTGTCTCAGCCTCATAATGATGCATTGGTAATTTCTTTTATTGTGAATACATTTCAAATTAAGCGTGTGCTTGTGGATCCAGGTAGCTCGGCCAATATTATCAGGTCGAGGGTGGTGGAGCAGCTCGGGCTGCTCGACCAGATCGTGCCCACCTCTTAAGTCCTTAACGGATTCAACATGGTAAGGGAAAAAACAAAAGGGGAAATCACCCTCCCGGTCAACATGGCCGACACAACCCAAAATATCAAGTTTCATGTCATCGAAGGAGACATGAGGTACAAAGCCTTGCTCGGAAGGCCATGGATACACTGCATAAGAGCAAAACCGTCAACCCTTCATCAAATGATAAAGTTTCCTACGAAGGATGGAATAAAAACTGTATACGGGGAGAAGCACGCAATAAGAGAGATGTTCGCGGTGCACGATGTAGCACCGACATCGACACCTCAAACATTGAAGGAACCAAAGGATAAGCAAACGGTAAAGTAGCAATCACAAGCTACATTCTCGGCTGCACTCGAATAAATGAACAAAGGACCGTACCGCGTCCCCGTAGCAAGCGGTTGAAGCATATCGAGGCTCGAAGTTCCATTTCCACTAAGGTATAACTTCCCCCCCCCCCCTCATTTAATTTACATCTTACACTAACCTGCGTGCAGGTGTCCGATCAGAATAATCGAAGCGCTTTCCAGCTTGAAGACCTTAGGTTTTAAAGCATGCGTTACACTCTTTTCCTTCGATCAGGTTTTATCCCAAGAAGGGTTTTACCGGCAAGGTTTTTAACGATGCAACATCTATATGCAACCTAAGGAGAACTTAACAAGTATTCAAGGCTTCCCTTCAATCAACCTCGAATATTGGGGGGCATCCCCCCGGGAGATCGCCTCCTTGGAGAAGTCAAGATGAGCCAAAAAAGGTCTGGATTGGAAAATGATGTATCGGGCCAATCGGTCGAACGAACCGTGTCCCCATAGAATAACCGAGCCCTTGACAATGAAAACATGTATACTTGTGCCAAGTAATCAACGAATATTTTTTCCTCCATCAAAATGCTTTGTGCTTCAAAAGAAGTCCGTTATTTTAACAAGAAACGACTCCAAAGCCAGAAATTTTCCAAACACCCGGGAACTAACATCAATAACTCGAAGCCATATGATCTCCAGGTCGGAAACATCAAACTCGTAAGCCCTAAATGAGGCAACACCAAGTTTACAAAGAATGGCTCCAGAGCCAAAAATATTTTGATGTCTCGGGGACTGTCGCCGGCTGTCACTCCATCGATTTGTCAAAAACTCGAGGCTATAAGACCCCATGCGGGCAACCTCAAGCTCATAAGACCATCATAAGGAAATACCAAATCTGTAAGATCTCAAGCAAGGCATGAGTTATACTTGTACCAAGTAACCAAATCTGTAAGACCTCAAGCAAGGCATGAGTTATACTTGTACCAAGTAACCAGATTTGTAAGACCTCAAGTAAGGCATGTTAAAATTTATAAGACCTTACAGAAGGCATAATCTCGATCTTAAAGTTAAGGCTATATATTCAAACTTTTAAGACCCTTAAAAAGGCATACCCTCGATATAAACACCGAAACCACTTCACTAGAGGACTAAAATGCTACGGCCAAACTAACGTGACTCAGGGATGCCCCGACCGTCGCTATAAAATCACAGGCCTTCAAATTACTTCAAAAATACTTCAAAAAGAATCGGTTAATCAGGCTACCCTCGTCATAAGCAAAAGAGCTTCGATCATGTCAGCTCCAAAAAACAAGCTTCGAAACATTTAACCATCGAGCGAAACCTTCCGAGGTGTTCATTTATCGCTGCATAACGGCTCACAATCGAGGTTCTTATTGAACCGTCGAAGAGTCGGGAAAACACAAAAACTTCAAAAAAGTCTTTAACGAGGGGAAAATAAAGCCTACATTAGAGGTCGTACTGACCCAACGCGTAAGAGCCCAGATGCCAACCTATATTAGAGATCGTACCGACCCAACACGTAAGAGCCCAGATGCCAGCCTACATTAGAGGTCGTACCGACCCAACGCGTAATAGCCTAAGAGCCAGTTTAAAATTCGATAACTTAAGGGCCCATGAGCTCGAGTCAAAATCTGACTCGAAGACTGAGCCCGAAATAGTTAACTAAAAATGCCTAAGGGCAAATGCGTAAGAGCCTACGAGCCAGCCCAACAAGCCTCAGGGCCGATTTGTAAACCTAAGGGTTTTAACTCGGAGTCCAGTTCACCTGGCAAATCATCGATGAACGTATAAATTCAAAACAAAGATAGATGTGCACAAGCAAAGGGAAATGGATGAAAGATGAAACCGAAATGTTTCCTTTTATGCGCATATGTGAAAAAATAAAAGCTCCATTTACAAATATTCTCTAAGAACATTATACGCAGAATCAGAAAAGAAAGGCCTACTCTACGCTCCCCTCGGTACTATGGCCCATCGGCCTCTTCATCATTATCTTCGACATCAGACAAGAGGATCTTGGCGTCATATTCTTCCACCTTTGCCTGCTTTATCTCTTCCGAGAGATCGAAGTCCCTAGCATGGATATCCTAGAGGGTTTTCCTCCGAGATTTGCACCGGGCATATTCATTACTTCTGCTCTCTGGATCAGAAGCTCCTCTTAACTCAGCCCGAGCATCAGCAGCATCTTTTAAATAGATGGCCACTTTCTTATTGGCCTTAACTCGAATCTCTTCAGCTTTAGCACGGGCATCCACAACCTTGTCCTTCATCTTCAAAAGCTCAGACTCGAGCCTTGCAATCTTTCTCGTTTGGACCGGGCTATTTTCACGAGCATTCCAGAGTTGCACCGCGATGGAGAAAGCCTTAGCCAAAGAATTCTTCTGGGCCGCAACTTGGGCATCTGCCCGAGCCTTTAGCTCGTTACACTCACACTTGGCCCGACCAAATTCGCCCCAAAGGCGTTCCAGGTCCTCCGTTTTTCTCTGCAACTGAAGTATCAAAATATTAATATCCGAAGGTAGAATAGGAAACATGCATCCCCTCGAAACAAAAGTTACATGTCTTTCGAGATAGCTTCCGTCGTTTTGACTTTGACTCGCCTCATACCGCAAGTAGACCAGCTCATTTTACCTTTTGTCACAAAGAAGCCTGAGGGATTTCTCCTCGTCCAAGGCTTTTCGCAACCTGGCTTCACGGCGGAGCGACTCAGACTTGAGCTTGTCAAAAGCCTATGAAAAAGGAGCTCAATAAGAAAATAAAAGTGCAAAACTAAAAAACCAATACAGTCGACCAAAACTCACCGCAGAACAGAGCAGCTAAGCCTCATCAAAGGTTGATCGCACATCTACTGGCCTAGTCTCATCAGCCCAGTAGGACCTCTCCTGATAGGAATACCGTCGCTTGATACCCCACTTTATTTAGCCGTCCCCTGGCCTCGAATTTCCCTCAAAGTACCTTCGACTGAAGAAGAGAAAGGCGGTAGGAAATCTTTATCCCTCGAAGTACCTTCAGCGAGAAAGGAAGACGGCGACAAAGGAGGAACCATTTTTCTGAGGCTAGAAGCCTCAGATGACGCAGACTCAGCTGGTACATCTTCTTTGAGCCTCCGAGCAGGGCTTGATTCACTTTGAGCACCCTCGTCCTTCGAGGACTCCTTCCGTTTGTTATCAGTCCTCGACCCCGAAGCCAACGATCCTTCCTCCTCCCCAAGGGGGAACGGTCTCATCTCAGAAAATTCTCCAATGCCTGCGGTGACAGAATTAGTATATATAAAAGAAAGTACCTTTCAAATAAAACAGACCACACAGCACGTACCGTGGTGTTTTGCCTCCCATCTACCCTTAGACAGATCTCGCCACTTATTCTCATTATAAGTCGAGCAAGCTCCCAGTTTCCAAGAACAATCCACCAGGTTAGGAACCTCGCATGGCAGCAACGGGATTGCTGAAGAAAAGAAAAGGAAAACATCTTTACGGAGCCCGCCTCCACTATGGAAAAAAATAATAAGAAACACGAGTGTACCACTTACGTATGAAATTCCATTTCTCAGGAAATGGCAAGAACTCTGCAAGGATAATATCGAAAGTTTGCACTCGGACGAATCAACTCATCCACCCTCGGTCCTCATCATCTTCATTACTAGAAGCAAAGGGCTGGGTGGATCGATGTCGCATGGTAATCAGGCCTCGGTAATGCAAGGGCCGGTACAGTCTAATGAGATGGCTGAGGGTGACCTCGAGTCTGGCCTTATCTGCAAAGTCTATTCTTCACCCTCACTACTCTCTGGATCATCCCCGGAACCCTCGTCCGAAGTGGATGAAAATGCCGATTCTTCCTCCAAGGTTCGGGCTTCCTTAATCTCAGCTGAGAGATCGGCGCCTTTGGTGCTTGCTTCCTTTATAGCCTTCCTCCTTGCTTGCGAATGAGCATAAGCAATGGCCTGAGTCAACTTCTGCTCAGCCTTCTCTGATATCTCTCTGGCTCGATCATTTGCGGTGGCGGCATCTTTCATATATGAAGACGCATTTTCTTTGGCCTTAGACTTGGCTGCGGATAGTGTAGCAGCCTCCTTCTGAGCACTCCAAAGAAGACCCTGGATCGATGCCAACTCCGTCCGCAAAAGTTCCCTCTCTGAGGTCACGGCCTCATTTTGCCCCATTAGCTCGAGGATCTCCACATCCTTGGCTGGAACCTCTTCCTGAAGTTGCCCCACCAGAGCACCCTTTTGCCCAATCTGCAAAGGCAAAACAAGTTGGTAAGCATCAAGCTATAAGAATAAAAGACGAGTTCATGGATGTCGGGTTACCTGCTCAACAAGGCCAGCCCTTTCCTAGCGTACTCCCTCCAAACTCGCCTGAAGCCCGCTCAACTCCTCCCCCTTTCGGCAGAGGAGGCCTTCGACTCCTTTATCTCCGAGGTGAGCTTCTCGATCTCCTTCCCACAGCATGAAAGCTCATCTTGAAGCCTAGAAAAGGCATGGTCATACATTTTCTTAGCCTGCAACAAAGCAGAGAAGTTAGAAAGGCAAGGGCGAATATTTGAAGCGCAAATGATATGTCAAAGAATATCACCTATTGTTGAAGTCTCTCTGCCTCCTCGAGAGCGACGGGAGCATCGAGATCAATGTTCTCATCGACACCATCGAAGAGGTCTACGAGCACATCTTCCCGTCCATGAGAGGCCCCTACATCGGCGGTATCTGGGTCCTGTGCATCCCTGATTTCCCTCGATAAGTACGAAGGGGCCCAAATTAAAGCCACCTAGGGCATTAATTTCTCTAAGGGTCTCATCTTTCCCCCTAGAAACTTTAGGTTCAGACCTTACGAAATCACAGCCGCGGGTTCATCGGTATGGACTTTACCATGTCCTACTTGAAACTCAGGGACTGTGCCCGAACCTTCTTCGAGGGTCCCCTCAGTATGGGTTTGGTCCATATCGACCACCTCTGATTCTGTGACCTTCCGCCCAAAAACTTGCGGAGCATCTACACCTCGTATCACCCTTTGTACCAAAAGTCCTTCATCATTATCATCACCTTTATCCTTGGTACGGGGACTTGCCACAACAGCCGAAGTTGAGACCTTGGCATAGGTCTGAGGCCTGCAAACTTTAGGTTTCTCTTATTTGGGAGACCCGGCCGACGCCTCCTTCTTCCTCTTCCTACCGTTGCCAGGTTTCAAGGTCCCTTCCTCACCACTAGAAGACGGTCTCATTGTCACACCATCCCCGAGGCCTACACAAGCATGATGCATCAAACTTACCACCACAAAATATACTCATAAGGAAACCTAGTAAAGTTAGCAATAAAAAGCATACCGTGGTTCTTGGCCTGCCACCGCGTTTTGGCCAAGTAACGCCAAGCATACTGGATGTAAGGGAAAGCGGAATCCAGTAGTCCGATCTAACCCGATAGGTTCTGAACCGTACTGGGGTACCAAGCGATGGCTGCATAATCAAAAGAAGATCATTTTTCAAAAGGGGATGAAAGGGAAACAAAGCGTGCTCGAGGTAGGGGCACATATGCTTCATATTCCATTCCTCCGGGAATGGCATCTTATTAGCTGAGATGATGCCCGAGGTTCTCACTCGGACAAACCCGCTCATCGACCCCCAGTCCTTATCCTCATCGATGCTAGAAAAGAACAACTTCACAGATCGAGGGTAAAGCTTGATCAAATAACGGGGAAGAAGGATCTGAAGAATCTACGGGACCCAGAGTAAAGGGATATATATACACGCTGAGGAAGCTAGCTTTGTGGTCTACTATGCTTTCTTCAGGATTGGGGATCTCTACTAATACTGCCTCCCCCCATCGGTAGTCTTCCTTCACTCTGTTCACATCGGTCACCATGCTGATGTACCAAGATACGTGCTCACATCAGCCCGGTGTAGAAGGGGGATTTTCGATGGAAAAATTGGATATAGTATCGAATAGGGTAGGGGTACATTGCTCAATAATTGGGGGTATTTTTGGTTTTCCCTTGGATGGACGTGACGAGGAAGTGGTGCCCTCTTTCTGAGGTACCGTTCTAGAGGTTCTAGCCATGACTATAAAAATAGGGGTTTCGGAGAAAGAAAGTGAAGAAGCAAGCGCAGAAGGGAGAAGAATGCAGAAGATAGTGAACTTAGCTATAGAAACTTGAAGATGTTGTAAAAGTATGAATGACAAAACGATTGAGGTATTTATAGAAGCCATATGGGCAGCATTTGGGAAGCGGAAAAGTTGAACCAATAGCGGTTCGTGGGCTTCTCGATAGTCCAGTTGACAGCAACCCCTACGCAATCTTTGAGTCATGACATTTAATGCTCTGATGGGCTGACATCATTAGGGTAGTATCGAAGAGGTAAGAACTCAAAACTATTTAGTCATTTTCATTCTAAGAAACGCTGGGACTATCTATATACGGCTAAAATTGGAGAGTCCGATTTTATGGTCATTATGGTGCTTCGTAAGACTGCCCCCAAAGGCTCGAGGCACAGCTCGAGGTTAAACCCCGAGGGTTCTCAATGTTCGACCTTGAGGTAGTGCAAATACATGGCTATGATGGACAAACGGGAAGTTCCCAATGCACGTGATTAAAGCTGACTAAGTCTATTGGGCTAGTTCAAGCTCGTACCGTTGCATTAAATTGTTGTACCAGCCTTATATCCTTATAATAAATGCACTTGTACTATGTTGGGATTCCCCTCACATATATAAAGGGGACCCTTATCACTTTGTAAAACACAACATTGAATACAAGCACAAGAACATTCTCTGCTCTCTAACTTAAACATATTCTCCCTTGGTTTTATTGCTTACATTTATTACATTACTTGCATTTATTGTGTTTTCATTGATTGTTCTTCATTTATTACTCATCGTTGATCATAAATAGTCATCATCAAAGCTCTTAGAATCGTTAGTCCTTCATCGGCCGTCCTCAGCCTTAAGTTTAGCTCGATCTTGAGGCCCTGTAAAAGCCACCTTGAGGCCCGATTCTCAGTCACTCAGTTTGCGTATTATACTATTTCCAAAGCTTTTACCTTATTTTCTAGTCTCACACTTAGCATCTACTGCCTAACAACTAGCATAAAAATAAATCATGAATTTTTAGAACCACAAAATCAAATCTAATTGTAATTACCATTCTCAAGGTAAACATTCTTGACACAACTGATCACACTAAGAATTCTCAAGCACAAGATCACACAGGTAGCATGGCTCTCATCTACTCCTCTCTTCTACTTCTCTTTTCTTTTTCTTCTTCTTCATCGCACCTCTGCTACAGTCACATTTTCATTTTTTTTATTTTTTTTTACAACTGTTAGTTTTAGGAGTTTTAGAAGTGAGGGAAATTGGTTGAGCGTAGGTTTGTTTGTGCTGCTAATTAATAAGAACAAATTGTTGAGAAATCTAAGAACCCAAAATTGTGTGAAAAGGCATAAAATTCTCGCTGCTTGTCATGTGTTTGACAAATTGTCCAAAAGAAAATTGTGTGCTAAGTACAACAAATTCAGTCGTAATAAAGTTACAGGTTCTTGTATTGCACTAATTTAGAAGTCTCGAGTACAAATTTGGTGCCAAAATCATGTTTCAGACTTGAAAGGAGTTGAAAAATTCTGGGTGTTTGAACCTTTGGACGAATACCGTAGAAACGAAAAGGTGTCGTAGATGCGGCCTCGCACTTGCGTTGACTGTTCTGCAGGTGCGACCTTTGGCATATTGGGCAAACTGCAGAAGCAGAGGAAAACACGCAGATGTGGGACCGCACCTGCGATGGTCTTTCTAAAGGTGCAGAAATTGGGCAGTTTCTACAAATCTAGTAGCTTTGCAACTGGAGCTTCCCGGGACCGTTCAACTTGATTCTTTGGCCTAAGTGCATATTTTAAATTGCTTAACATGATTCTACTGCCCGACTAATATTGTTTTGATTTTGTAAAGGTACTTGAGATAAATTGACCCAAACATGAACGAAAATGCTCTGATTCATCATGAAATTGTGGAGGACGCTGATAAACCATTTGATAATTCACGCTTCACGTCTGCTGATTGTCATCGCCGATATTATGAAAATCTTATCACAAAGAAGTTCGTTCTTGAAAAAGGGATCACTGAGGATAAATTGGCCGAACGGCTCCCAGAATTCTATGTCCGTCTCCAACCCTCCGGATGGTCATGTTTCTTTCCTACTCAGTGCAAAGCCAATAAGGAGTGGGTACGCGTGTTCTATGTGAATCTACACGCTTCTTGAATTTTTGTTTTTATATATAGTATGTTTTATTGACTTGATATTTATTAACTTCTTGATTGTTTTTTAAATAGTATGTTTTATTTTGGTGGTGATATCCTTGGTTTTCTTTGTACGACGGTTCTTTTTCCAAGGATGTCAATATTCTTTTTGAACCGAATAATTTTGGTAAATGTTTATGTCGACTTTTCCCGATGATGGATATCTAGGAGACTTTTTTAAGGGAAGTAGTCTTGTAGTTTAGATATAGTTTTTATTAATTTAGAAAGAATAAGTGGTATGAGTTGGGGTTTGCGCCCATTGGTCAATTTGTGGCTTTCTTGGTACCAACATGATTTAAACCTTTGCATATGAATTCTTAATCTTTAAAAAAGAAAAATGATTGAAGTAATGATCATTGTCATGACTTTTAGACTCAATTTTTGGCCATTTGATTCACTAAATAGTTTCTTAGGCTATATGTGACTTCTTTGAGTTTATTAGTTTCAATTGGATTTTGAATTTGTATTCCACTTATGTTTTCATGTGCCATGTATTGTGAGATTTATTATGAGTTCTTTTGCATCATTTGTACTCTAGAACTTGCCCAAAATATACTTCAAGGCTATATCCTAAACTAACTTGGGTTTAAAAATGATGTTAGGCCTTCCTTGGACATCTATTGTACCTTAAGTTTCCTACCCTTTTATATTTTCCCTAGTCAAACTCTTTTGAGCCTTTAAACTTTTTCTATGGCAACCATGTTACAAGCTTTAACCCTTCGTTCTTTATTAATCTATCTTTTGGCACCCTACCTCCCTAACTATTTTGAAAGTATAAACATAGGCTAAAAGCTTAAGTTTGGGGGTGAAGGTTGGAAAAGTTGTGATGTGGAAGTTGCTTAAAAGGTGAAAGGTAAATTAAAAAAATAAGAAGTAATATTTGAAAAAAAAAAAGAAGGAAAAATAAGGAAATGTGAATAAATGGAAGACTAGGTGATGAATAAAAAATAAAGAAAGGGTAGGAAAAGTTCTTGAAGGAGGTGTACTTTGATTGTTGAAACTTGTAGAGCTTAGGGAGGTTTTGAGTCATTCTAACAAAAATTATGTCCTACCTTAACCAAAAGCATAAACTACAACTCTTTAAGTCCTCAATGACTTTGAACCAAGTTTGTCTACATTAGTGGAGAAATATATGAAGGGCAAGCCTATGTTACTACTTGTGTGCATTTGAACATCTTTGTTAGAGAGAGTAAATTCATTCCATTTGATATCCCATTTATGTTTTGAATTGTAATTTATGAGTGTGAGATTCTCTCTTAAGTGTGAGGGCACATGAGATTTGAGTTGTGAATTTAATCCCATTTTCAATTGGGTTGAATGGACGAGGGATGTTAATTGTGATAGAGAGGCAAATTTTGAAGCTTTAATGTAATGACTTGATTGCTACTTTGATTTACTTAGTGTTTGAGTACTTGAATTGTAATGAAATTCATGAGAAGTTTTTGGCATTTCATATGTTTTGGATTAATTGTTGGTACCAATCGAAGTCATGTGTATGTGCCAACAGGAAACCTTTTTGACTTGGCATGATATTCACACACTATTGAGTTAAATATTTGGAAGGGGATTTTGTCGCTTTCGTTGCTTGAGGACAAGCAATAGTTCATGTTTGGGGGTTTGATAAGTTGGTATTTTAAAAACCTATCTTGTCTTTAAGCTTATATTTTTACTATGTTTGTGTGATAAAATCATGTGTTTAATTTAATTTAATTCTATTTTATAGGTTCTCTGTTATTTCGGAATGATCATGAAGAAATCAAGTGAAAACGATCCAAAAAGACGTTGAAGAATAAATCTGGAAAATGGCCTTAGATGTCGCAATTGCGACATCAGTGTGGAAAATGCAAAGACAGCAGAGGTCGCAATTGCGATGGAGGAATCGCAAATACGAAGTCAAACTAGAAAATCAACCTTTGCAAATGTGAAGATCTCCATCAAAAATGCAAAACCAAGTGCACAGTGCCAAGTTTGCAATTGCGGACATAAGAATCGCAAATGGGATGTGCAACAGTAATCCCTGGTTCGCAATTGCGAATATCGTGCTTCATTTCTGGGCACTTCTGTCATTTCACATTTTCTTCATTCCAAACTCTTTAATACTACCTATCTTATTGGAGACATATATTTGGCTTATTTTTCAGTCTTTGGACTAGAGAAGATAAGTTTTGGAGCTAGGGTTCTTTCACACACACTTGTTTGAAGCTTTTGGTTGAGAATTCCTTACCCATTTATGTTCATTTCTTCATTTCCTTGCTTTGTATTGTATATCTAAGTGTGTAGTATTTTTTCCAACACTTAAATCTTGCTTATGGGAATATTCATATTTAAATTGTGGATTAAATATCTTGTTGTACTTATGTATTGAATGATTTTTATTTATTATGAAGTGAGTTATTATTTCTCTAGATATTCTTGTTCTTTAATGTTTCTAAAGGGATTAACTAACCCTAGGACTCACCCATTTACTTCGAATTAATATTGGAAAAGATAATTTGGAGTTGGGAAAGATTAATTAACAAGACCTTGAGGCTTTAACCCTCATTTTATAGATTCTACCTAGGGATAGGATTGAACCACTTGTAGTCATATTCCAGTGTGCTTAATCCCTTAATTGTTTTAGGAATAATTCAATTAGGAAGTCATGTTTGTCTTTGGAAGAAGCTAATATAGAATTATTAGTCGAGGCTAATTAATGTAGACTCGCTCATATTTGTAAAATCGTAAAATACATTGGATCGTTACTTGAGTGTAACTACCCGTGTATACATTCTTGTAGCCATTGATCATTTTACTTGCTTTCTAGGTTAGTTTACATTTTCTCATTTAGTTATAAATATTTTCAAAAATCATTCTAAGTGTTTGGCTTAGAATAATAAGTGATAATTCTCTTATATGGCTAATCGCCTACATATTGTTCTTTGTGGTATTCGACCCCGACTCATAGTTGGGTAAATTATAACGCATGAGACCATGTCCATTTACTTTTTAGTAGTGGATTTGTACGTCATCATAGGATCCTTCTCTTTCACAAAGAGGAGCCAGGTTCTCCATTACGTTCGTGGGGTCTTCTTCACGTTAGCGAAGAACAATAGTTGCCCCCTCAAGAATTCCTTCATCATGATCGCGAATCATGTCATGACCCAAAATCTAGAGCCGTGACGATGCCTAACACTGTTTACTGAGCAAGCCAACAATTTCACAATGACAATAAACTAAAATAGCAGAACTTAATAATCTCAACAATGGTAATATCATAAAATATGCCTTATAGCAATAATAGCCCAACTACAGCCATCCTAATGATCTGTTTTCAACGAGTACATGAGCACTACAGAAACTCAAAATACATAGTCAACCCTCAATACAAAAGCATTTGAATGATAGAATATGGATAAAAAATAAACAAAATAGAACTTTAAGGTCTACGGATGGCATAGCAACTACCTCATAGTATCCACAAGCTAGAACCTGTGCAAATTCTAGAATCACCACGCCTTGAGGTAGCTGGATTTGCACATAAAGTGTTGAGTATATTATGAGTACAACTGACCCCATGTACTCAATAAGTAATAAATCTAACCTCGGGCTGAAACCAGTGACGAGCTCGGAAGAAAGTCAGTGTCCAACCCCAATAATTAATAAAAACACATGAAATAATAATGACAGTAAAAGTAAACAACTGAAGGATATAATGTTCAACTTATTAATAATTATGGGAAATAATATATGCTTTCCAAGTATAACAGTCAAAGCCCAATCATTCACCGGAATCACTAAAATATGAGTTTATTAGGGAAAGTATGATTTTCAAAACATTCAACAATAGATAAGACGTTTTATACACCATCTAGCATGAGAAAAATACATATCTATGCTTACATGTCAAAAATACATATCAAGTCAATAACATCAAAGTTAAGTCATCAAGTATACTCACACTCAGCACACCCATGGTGCTTAGTGCAAGTGCCCTTCACCATCAAACACACAACCAAATCGGCACTGTACATGTGCTGGCATAAATGCCCCTCACCAATGCATATATATAACAATATGCTTGCGCTCACTGTGGATACCAGACACCGAAGAGGCGGATCCTTGACCAAGCGTTGATCAATATAAGCCAATAATCAATATAACCATTGAAGTGTGCAGCCCAATCTAAATATCAATCTGTTTCGGCGTGCATCCCGATCCAATATAAATCACAATGCAGCCCTATGGCCCATACCAATCATCCACCGCTCAAGTCTCAATGGCTCATATCTCATAGAACTCATCCCAAACAGTATTGTCACGCCCCAAACCTGGGGAGGCGTGACTGGCACCCGGTGTCGTACTGGCCCGAGTGAACTACTCTGTAACTCATTTGTTTCTCTTATGTAACTATCATGGGCCAACATGGCCACAACTCATAATGTATAAGTATAAGTGGGCAAACGCTGTAATGATAAACTATCATTCTTAAAACACGAATACATATGGGTCATCAAGGACTCTGACATACTTTACAACATGAACCTTTATCTATAAAGCCTCTACGATTTTTTGACATCAAATGGGACAGGGTACCGGCCTACCCATATGTTTGTAAAAAAACTCTGACACAATGACTTATAGACTCGACTGCACTCCGATTGAGGTGGAGTCTTACCAATCCTTGATGAATGTTAACCTCGTCTACTATGAGGGCTTGTCAAACTAATTATCTATGCCTGCAGGCATGAATGCAGCGTCCACAACAAAATGATATCGGTACGAAGAATGTACCGAGTATGTAAGGTGGAAGTGAACATAACAATAAGTCAACATTAATTAGAGATACAAGAATTAACCTGAATCACTGTATATGCATACTTGTTATACTTCTATATATAATGCTTCTCTTTGAGACTATTATCCATGTCGTATGATGCATGACTGCCCAACTGATTAGTAGCAATTCCTCGACTGGCCGTAGTGCGATAGTAAATGTATGACTGCCTGACCAGCCGTAGCTGGGTGGTAATTTTGTAACTGCCCAACCGTCTGTAGCTTGGTGGTAAATATGTAACTGCTTGTAACGACCTGGCCGGTCACTTTCAAAGTTGTAGCCCCGTTCACCCATTTTACTACTCCATTTGTGTTTTATAGCTATATTTTGACTAACAGGATTAGTTGGTTCGGGCACGGAGTGGTTTTGTATTAAATTGAGACACTTAATCTCTTGTGTGAAGTTTTAAGTTAGAAAAGATGACCAGATGTTGACTTATGTGTAAACGACCTTAGATTTTAATTGTGATTGTTCGGTTAGATCTGTTAGGTGATTTTGGACTTAGGAGCGCTTTCGGGTTGTGATTTGGAGGTCCGTAGTAGAATTAGGCTTGAATTGGTGAAGTTGGAATTTTGACAATTTTGGTTAGTAGTGGAAATTTTTATATCGAGTTGGATTGAATTTTCGAAAGTTGGAGTAGGTTCATGGTGTCATTTTTGTCTTGTTTGTGAAATTTAAGGTCAATTTGTCGTGATTTGGTAGGTTTCGGCACTCTAATATTGGTCAGATGCTCTTGGGAGTGCGGACCACACCAGTAGAGTGCAGAACAGAAGGAGAGTGCGGCCACAACAAAATTGTATGGACCGCAATAGAGGAAGACCAAAGGAGTGTGGTCGCAGCAGAATTATGCGACCGCGGAGATTGGCAGAGTGCGACCGTAGCGGAATTTTGCAAACCGCACAGTGGAGATTTAGAGAGCACTATATAAGCGAAGCTTAGGGATTATTTCACATCTTGGACTTTGGGAGCTCGGTTTGGGCAATTTCTCGTGGGATTTTCAAGAAAATTCATCAGAGTAAGTGATTCTAACTCGGATTTGGCTAATATACATGAATATATCATTGACTTCATCATTTGATTAGTGCTTTTAGATGGAAATTTGGGGGAAATTGTAGAGATTTCATAAAATGAATTTTGGGATTTGAATGCTGATTCGAAGTCGGATTTGAGTGAAACTTATGGTTGGTCTCGCAGTCTAACAGGTTGTTGTATTTTGTGACTTTTGTCAGATTTTGAGGCGCGAGCCCGGGCCCGACTTATGAGTTGATTTTTTGACTTTGACCTAAAGCTTAGTAGTTTCTTATGGAATTGATTCCTTTAGCTCGTGTTGATTGTATCGAATTGTTTGTTGCTAGATTGGAGGCATTCGGAGGCCGACTTTAGAAAAGGCATTGTGGAGTAGGAATTTGATTGCTTTGAGGTAAGTAACACTTTCAAACTTGGTTATTAGGGTTCGAAACCCCAAGCTATATGTTATGTGGTTAGTATTAAGGTGACGCACATGCCAAGTGACGAGCGTACGGGCATGCACCGTTAGGACTATGACCTGGATCACTCCATGGCACCGTATCGTGACTCTATCTTATTGATATCCGTGTTTTCATCATGTGATAAGTAAATGAGCTGTATACCATGCTAGTTATCATGTTTGGGCTTTACGTCGATACTTTTGGGACCCCTAGTGGTCGTTTCTTGCTTTCATCTCAGTGAATTACTGTTACTTTATTACTTAGTCATGTTCCTTCATTATATATTATATCTCAGTCTCAGTTGTTATTATTTGCATAGCTTATCATTGATTACAGTCTAGTTTCCATGACATTGTGAGCCCGTGGGTGAGGCTATAGAGTGATGACTGAGTGAAGCTGAGAGCCTGATTATGGTTGATAGTTATGGGATTGGGCTGCATGCTACAACAATTATATTGATTGTGATAGCGTGTGGGTCGTAGGAGCCCCTACAAAGTCTGCACACCCCTAGTGAGCGTGGTTGATATTATTGAAGGATGGATTTCCCTGGACATGGATTTGTGATGAGTGGCATTTTACCACTTATTCTAGTCTCTTTTCTTTAGTTATTATGTCTTTTAATTATAATATAAGGGCGTTTATGGTGTGTATTGTTACATTTTCAGGTACATGATGACATGAAGAGAGTTGAATTCAATTGAAGTGGAATTGAGCAAAAAAAGGTTGAAACAATGCAAAAATCTCCTATGATTCCGCATCTGCAGAAGACTGGTCGCAGAAGCGACCTCGCATCAGTGAGAAAATGAAGTGCATCTGTGATATTGAGCAACCTAGCCTAGGATCGTATCTGTGGTGAAAGAACCGCTTCTGCGATTGCGCATCTACGCTTTGGAGCCTGCATCTGCGGAGCAAGAAATCCCTTCAAGTTTCCGCACCTGCGATTGGTTGTCCACTTTTTTGGAGCCTCACCTGCGTGGATTCTTCCGCATGTGCGGTCAACGGGAATCAGAACTGGACTGGATGACATTTCACATTTTCTCAACTCCAAACCCACAAATACACGACCTAGCCTATTGGAAACATATCTTTGGCTTATTTTCAGTCATTATACTAGAGAAAAACAAGTTTTGGAAGCTAGGGTTTGCACACACACTTGAGTTTTGATGATTTGAAGATTTTGGTTAAGAATTGCTTATTCATTTGTACTCATTTCTTCATTTCCTTGATTTGTATTGAATATCTAAGTGTGTAGTATTTATTTCATCACTTGAATCTTGTTTATGGGAATATTCATAATTAAAGTGTAGATTAAATATCTTATTGTGCATATGTATTGAATGATTTTTTATCTTTTATGAAGTAAGTTATTGTTTCTTTAATTATTCTTGTTCTTTAATGTTTCCAAAGGGATTAGCTAACCATAGGACTCACCCATTAACTTCGAATTAATTTTGGGAAAGATTATTTGGGGTTGGGAAAGATTAATTAACAAGAACTTGAGGGTTTAACCCTCATTTTATAGATTCTACCCAGGGATAGGATTGAACCACTTGTAGCCATATCCGGATGTGCTTGATCTCTTATTTGATTTAGGGATAATTCAATTGGAAAGTCTTGTTAGTCTTTGGAAGAAGCTAATATAGAATTATTACACGTGGCTAATTAACATAAAATCGCCCATATTTGTATAATAGTGAAATACATAGGATCGTTACTTGAGTGTAATTCCCCGTGTATCCATACTTGTAGCCATTGATCATTTTACTTGCTTTCTAGGTTATTTTACATTTCCTTATTTAGTTATAAATATTATCTCAAAATAAATCTTAGTGTTTGGCATTGCATAACAAGTGATAATTCTCTTACATTCCTAATCGCCAATATATTATTCTCTGTGGGATTCCACCCCGACTCATAGTTGGGTAAATTATATTGCATGTGACCGTGCCCATTTAATTTTTAGTAGTGGATTTGGACGTCATCAAAATTGGCGCCATTGCCGGGGAATAATTTGCCATAATTTAGGTTGTTTGAGAAATAAGCGTAAGTGATTTGGTCCAAACTTTTGAATATTTGTGTAATTATTTTTCTTACCTTGGTCAATTTTTTTTCTTGTTTATTTTCTTAGTTTTGAAAAAGGGCATCATATAATGAAAATTGATCGGATGGTAGTGGTTCATACTTTGATAACCCTTACCCTTATTGTGGAAGACCACATTCATGGCAAAATTGTTTAAATTCTCCTGAGGGTGGATTGTGCGCACTATCTCAAACCCATGAGTGGAGTATTTGTGATAAGTGTGGTCATCAAAATAGTCATAAGGAGTATTGTGCTTATTTGTCCTTCCCTTCCCCAAGCCCCCGCTATGATGATTTTACTTTTTGTGATGAAAGTGATAGGACTATGGAAGTGGAAGAAATTGAGCATAGTCAAAGTGGAGAGTTCAATCTCATGTTAGAATGCCTAATTGAAGGAGGAAACAAAGAGCAAAGTTCCTTGGAGGAGCTTTTGGAAAATAATGACTTGGCACTTAAAATGTTGCATTCACAAATAGGAGAAATGCTTGAAGCTTTAGAGGTCCAAAAAGCCTTGGAAGTTAATGATATCTAAGAATCTTCCTCAGATGTGGAAGCCGAAAATACATCCTTGGCACTTGATCAAAACCGAGAGGAGCTCTCAAATGCTCAAAATGATAAGATGATGCTCATGTTGGAGACCATTCTTGAAAATGAGGAGAAGCACAACTTTGAACTTGAGGACTTGAAACAAGGCTTGATTCAAAATGACGAACATATCTGCACTTTTGAAGATCAAATGAAAATATTGGTTGAGGCTCACTATGCCCACCAACTTGAGAGTGTAGAAGGAAGTCAAGAAGAGTCCGACTACGGGGAAGAAAGTGAGATTTACTTTGAGGAATCATGAATTGAACATCCGCCAAATGACTCCACGAGTGTTAGTGATGCCAAGAAAAATATGAAATTAGAGTCAACCGGTATGAATGAAAATATGGTTGAGATTGACTCTAATCCCTGGGAAAAAGAGGATGTCAAAATCCGGGAAGAATTGCAATTTGGAGGTTTGATGTCACTCTCTAAGCATTTTTCAACATTGGAATTGTATGGTGATATGGGAATTGAACTACACGAGTCAATGAGGGATTGCGAGGAAGAGATACAAATGCCATACATCTTACAATTTGAGGGAACAAGAAGGAAAAATGACATTCCTCACATGAAAGTCAAGAAGTGAAAAATGAAGAAATTAAGGCTTGGCTTGATCATCTACTTACTGCCCCCACCGCTCGTGGTCACAAGCTTGATTTCATGTTTGGTGCCCAATTCATATCGTCCAAGTGACGCGAAAAGTGGTAAAGTTGATTCACGTCGTGCCACGACGTTAAATGTGGCGCTTGGTGGGAGGCAACCCATCGTTTTTCAAATCTTTAGTCATTTTTTATATTTCCTTTTTTAAAATAGCTTAGAATATTATTTTTGACTAATCTACCAAGTATCAGAGTTTTTGGAGTTGAATTAAGGAGTTTGGGATGTTGGAACGACCCAAAATAGTAGCTGACCAGAATTGGCCAGTGAAATTTGTTGTAACCGCACCTGCGGACAATAAATGTAGGTGCACTTCCGCAGAAGCAGTTTTTGAGCCACAGATGCACACATCCTGCAGATGCGGTAGATTTGCAGCAGAAGTAGCTTCACAAAAGTGCTAAAATAACCGCAGGTGCAGTAAAGCAGGCAAAATTAATTAATTGAACCCTCATTTCATCAGGTATGTTCTGAACCTTTTCCCCCAAAACCCAAAACTCCCTCTCCTATCTCGCTACCACTCTTCACACAACTGATCTCACTTAGAATTCTCAAGCACAAGATCACACAGGTAGAATGGCTCTCATCTACTCCTCTCTTCTGCTTCTCTTTTCTTTTTCTTCTTCTTCATCGCACCTATGCTACAGTCACGTTTTCATTTTTTATTTTTTATTTTTTTACAACTGTTAGTTTTAGGAGATTTAGAAGTGAGGGAAATTGGTTGAGAGTAGGTTTGTGTGTGCTACTAATTAAGAAGAACAAATTGTTAGGAAATCTAAGAACCGAAAATTGTGTGAAATGGCATAAAATTCTCACTGCTTGTGATGTGTTTGACAAATTGTCCAAAAGAAAATTATGTGCTAAGTACCACAAATTCAGTCATAATAGAGTCACAAATTCTTGTATTGCACAAATTTAGAAGTCTTGAGTGTAAATTATGTGCCAAAATCATGTTTAAGACTTGAAAGGAGTTGAAAAAATCTATGTGTTTGAACCCTTGGACGAACACCGTAGAAGCAGGCCGCACCTGCGTTGACTGTTTCGTATGTGTGACCTTTGGCTGATTTGGCAAAACCATAGAAGCGGAGGAAAACACGCAAATGCGGGACCGCAACTGCGATGGTCTTTCCGAAGGTGCGGAAAGTAGGCAATTTCTACAAATCCACTAGCTTTGCAACTGGAGCTTCCCGGGACCGTTCAACTTGATTCTTTGGCCTGCGTGCATTGTTTTAAATTGTTTAACATGATTCTACTGCCTGACTAACTTTGTTTTGATCTTGTGTAGGACTTTGAGCTAAAATTGACCCAAACATGAACGAAAATGCTCTGATTCATCAAGAATTATGGAGGACGCTGATGAACCATTTGATAATTCACACTTCATGTTCGCTGATTGTCATAGCTGATATTATGACAATCTTATCACAAAGAAGATCGTGCTTGAAAAAGGGATCGCCGAGGATAAATTGGCCGAGCAGCTCCTAGAATTCTATGTCCGTCTCCAAGCCTCCGGATGATCATGCATCATTCCTACTCTGTGCAAAGCCAATAAAGAGTGGGTACTCGTGTTTTATGCAAATATTAAGTGCACAAACTTTGCCGACACACAACTCATCATTAGAGGCAAAATAGTGAGTTTTGGGATTGAGCAGTTTAATGACATACACAGGATTCCTAACTATCCACTTGAGCCAGTGCGAGAAAAGGATCAATGCGACAACGGAGAATGGCATGTCTCTAAACTCTATCCTGCAAGCGTGAGAGAAAAATAGGCAACAAGAGAAAGGGTTTGAAGTAGATCGACTTCATAGCTGAAGCCAAAATGTGGCTCTACATCGTCTGCAATAGGGTGTCACCCTATGGAAATGTTTAAGATGTCTCCTACACCAGAGCCTTGATCATTGCATGCATTCTAGATGGCATTCATGTGAATGTTGGTCACTTTATCCTGAGGGAGCTAAGAGAGTATTTGTTAGATGACAACGCAAGGTTATTTTTCCTTTCACTGATCATATTTATATGCTAAATGCTAACTCTTTTCACAAATTTCTCTTTGATTGATTCTGAATTCCCTGTTTCTTGGTTTAATTTGAAAACTTTCCTTTAAATCTTCGATTCTTACCTTCCTACTCAATATGATTGATTTGCTTGCCTAAACTAACATTCCCTTACCTTGTCTGCATTGTTACTTGATTCTTACCGACTATCTCCTTAATTAGAATTTTCTGAACTTGGCCTTAATTATTTACTTTATGCCCACTATATTTGAATTATATCCTTGTCTGATATGCTCCAGTTACACATTGATTTCTTTCCTTATTTGCTACTTGTTCTTACCGTTTGAACTGATTCCCTTAATTAAGGGAGTACTTGTACTAATTTTGCTCTAATTGGTTCTGAATTCCATAATTATTATACCATTGTGATTCTTGCCTTATTTTACCTAGTTTCGAACTACTATATATATGCTCTCTCATTAATAGTCAACACACACGAACACATTAGTTCAAAAACTCTCTCACACTCAAAACTTTTCTACTCTCTCTCTCTCTCTTTGGATTTGCTAGTATTCTGAGTTAGCCGGCTGCAAGCCAAGGCTAACTATTGTGCTCTATTATTCCTCACTTTGTGTTTACTATCTCTCTACTGGTATGTTTTGATTTCAGTTCAAGCCCCAAAACCAATATGTTTCTTTTGTTGCTTCAGTTTATCATGTTTCTAATTTGTTTCTATCTGTGGTTCTGTTGTTCATCATGCAATTGACATGTTTACATTACTACTTCGTCTAGCATGCTATTATAACCCTCTTAGGGCCTTTCAGAACATGTCTACCTCCCCTCCCCCAGTAGTCTGTCTCAACATGACTCTACCCTATTTTGAATGCTTGTCTACTTGTTATCTAGTTTTGATATGCAAACTGATCTGTCACTTTAAATGGATGATTCTATGATTGTTTCTGAAATTCCTATTGTGTTGGTACCAATAGCTATCCCCTAATCCTTTAAACCCCCACAAGAACTGGTATGCTCCTATATGTTATGTGCTCTATGTGTCCTCAATTCCTATTCCCTTGTGTGAAGAACTGTTATTTGAGTGTTGTTGAACTTGTTTGACTGACCTGCTATTTGTTTAATTACACAATTATTTTCAAAAGCTATTTTACTAAACAACTCTTTTGTTTACAAAATTATTTCAACCAAGTCTCTTTTTACATTGCTTTCCTGCTAAAACCTTTTCAAAACTATGTCAAGCACTCTCACTCCACTCTTAGTTCCTTAAGTCCTACCCCTCCAGTGTGTGACTGCCTTGGGATCCCTATGAGATCTCTCTGAACTCTTATGCACCGGAGCTGGCTCTTCCACACTGCACTTACTCACTTCTGATTATAAAGTCTAGGTGTGAGCACTGCCGGGATCCTTGAGATCCTTAGGGAACTCTGACGCACCTAGACAATGATATTGTCTATGGAATTTGGCATTTGAGGCTATTGGAGGTTTAGGAAAATCATTTGGGCCTATTTTTAGGCTCCATATAGTATAACTTCTTGTTTTCTTTTCTACTTATGTAATTCATGCAATATTGGTCTGTAATAATTTGTTGTAAACGAACATTGGGGTTTGGCTAGTGAAAAGGGGAGGGTAGTCATATATGTTATCAATATCAATGGGTAGAAACCATGCCTTAGGTTTACATTTATCATATGTGCATTAGAATCCATGTTTAGGACTAATATATTCCAAGCATGTCATGCATTAGATATCATGTTCTTAGGTTTACTATTTCAGCATCTTGCTTGACATTATTTTATCACTTAGAAACCCTGTGTTAGGCTAAATAACAGCACTAACATAAAATTGCTACTCCTGCACACTTGACAGCATGCTTTACAATGTTGTAACCTTTAGGCATCTAGAAATCCTGCTTTTTTAGGAAATTCTACAATTATGTTGTGCATTTAGAAATCCTGCTTTAGGAATCTTGCATATCAATCACTCTATACCTTATGTGCGCATATTAGATACCATGTTTAGGTTCTCGTTCATCCTCACTTAGCTACGCCTAGTTAAACTAGTGATGCATGAAAAGGAGTATAAACAGTCACATCCTGCTTTAAACAAATTAGTAATAACCATGTATCTTTGTAACACTTAGAACAGCATGCTCTTAGGCAAAAACGACTTCTAAACTTCTAATGGTTCTGGTAACGACTATGCACTATCCCACGCCTAGGCAAGCCTTAGGTATTCAACTCTTGTAAAACTAGAAACTGCCTTTAGTGTGTACTGCCTAATGATTAACGGGCTTAAAATCAGTAGGCAAACTGATTAGGGCCCTGCTTCTGGGTTACAAAATAAAAACTGCATATCTCATATGTTCTGATATTCACCTAGACATCATGTCTTAGGATACTGTTTAACAATATTGCCCTTATTTGTGTTTTAGTCGTGTTGTTTACATGCATTATCTGTGGAGGTGAACCTGGGCCTCTTATCTACTATTTCATGCTTTTATTTGTTGAAGTCCTATGTGTTCTTGCTTGTCACCTTAGTATTTTCTCCTTTAAACCTTAGGGGTTTGTCTAGAACTGCCTATAGGTAGAGGTCCTAAATTCCTCCAGGGCCATTAATAAGGGACGGGTAATAGCACGCAATAGAGATCGCTAACCAACATTTGCTTTAATAATCGCTAAGGAGTGGGAAGGGTAGATATGGGATATGATGACTACGCGCTAATGTCACATGTAGCCCCTCATTGAGGAGTGTTTATCGGATATTGTGTGGGGTGATCCTATAGGCTAACCAACCTAGGACCCCTCTTTCCCAAATCCTTTTTGATTAAAACTTTATATGTACACAACTTGTTCAAATCCTTTGTCTCATTATTCGAGTCATGTAATGTCCAAAACCTGCTCTTATTTGCAATTATGTGTTAATGGAATAGTTCACAAGTATAAGTTCGATTGGGACCCACCGTTGTGGACCGAGAGGTGTGCCTAACACCTTCCCCTCGAGGTTATTTCGAGCCCTTACCCTAAATCTCTGGTAATGCAAACCAATCCAGGAGTTAATCACTTTAGGTGTCCTAATGCACCATAATCCGTTAGGTGGAGACACTTCAAATACTCAATTCCCAAAAGGAAATGAGTTATTACCCCCCATGTAATGTCGAAACCCGGACCTCTCTCCGTGGAGGGAAAAAAGGGGGGCGACAATCGACAGGTTGACCAAGTCGGCTCACTTCATTCCAGTTGCAACTACTTATACTTCATAGAAGTTAGCCAAATTTATATTCGGCAAATAGTTCGGTTGCACGGAGTACCTGTTTCCATAATATCAAATAGAGGCCCTCAATTCACTTCGTACTTCTGGAGAGCCGTACAGAGTGAGTTGGGGACCCATCTAGAGCTCAGCAATGCGTTTCACCCACAGACCGACGGGCAGTTAGAGCGGACAATTCAGATATTGGAGGACATGCTCAGAGCATGTGTGATTGACTTTGAGGGACAGTGGGATTAGTTCTTGCCTTTGGCCGAGTTTTCTTACAACAACAGTTATTAGTCCAGCATCGAGATGGCTCCATTTGTGGCTTTATATGGTCGGCGATGTCATTCTCCCATCGGGTATTTTGAGCTCGGCGAGGCTAAGTTATATGGTAGTGATTTGGTAAAGGATACCTTGGAAAAGGTAAATTTGATTCAGGAATGACTTTGCACAGCACAGTCTAGACATAAGAGTTACGCGGATCAGAAGGTGCGTGATATTTCATTTATGGTAGGCAAGAAGGTTCTCTTGAAAGTTTCACCGATGAAGGGGATCATGAGATTCGGAAAGAAGGGCAAGTTGAGCCCAAGATTTATAGGCTCATTTGAGGTATTGAGGCGAGTTGGGGAGGTTGCTTTGCCTCCCAGCCTATCAGGGGTTCATCCGTTTTTTCATGTGTCAATGATCTGGAGGTATCACACCGACTTGTCACATGTGTTATACTTTAGCACTATTCAGCTAGATGAGAGCTATGAGGAGGAGCCATTTGCTATTGTTGCTAGACAGGATCGCCAGTTGAGATCCAAGAGGATTTTTGTAGTAAAGGTTCAGTGGAGAGGCCAACTAGCAGAGGAGGTGAACTAGGGTCCGAAGAGGACAAGCGGAGCAGATATCCACACTTATTCAGCACTTCAGGTATGAATCTAAACCCATTCGAGGACGAACATTTGTTTAAGAGGTGGAGAATGTAATGAACTGACCTGTCGTTTTGCTTTCTAGAACCCTGTTTCCCTAAATAAGACTTCACGTATTTGCTTTTACTGATTTATGACTTGCGAGGATAGTTAGTTCGGGATTTGGAAGAGTTCGGGTTGAAATTGGAACATTTGGTTCCTTAAAGTTGGCTTAAAAGGTCAAGTTTGACTTCAGTCAATATTTTGAGTAAACGACCTCGGAATTGGGATTTGATGGTTTCAATAGGTTTGTATGATAATTTCAGACTTGGGCATATATTCAGAGCGGGTTTTGGACGACCCGGGAGCACTTCGGCGCCTAATAGTGAAAGTTGTCATTTTGAGCAAATTCCGTAAGTTTGGGTTGAGATGAATTTTTACATTCTAGACATCCTTTTAGAATTTCAAGCCTGGGAATAGCTTCGTATGGTGATTCTGTACTTATGAGCATGTCCAGAAGTAGATTCAGAGGTTCGTGGATCATTTCAGAGTCATTTGGTAAAAGTTAGAAACTTGAAGTTTTTTGGAAAGTTTGACCGAGGGTGGACTATTTATAATCGGGTTCGGATTCCAGTTCCACAAGTTGGAGTAGGCCTATAATGTCATTTAAGACTTGCACGCAAAGTTTGGCGTCATTCCGAGTTGATTTGATAGGAATCGGACGCACGGAAGTGTTTTAGAAGTTTTGGAATTCATGAGTAAATTCATACGCTTTGGCGTCCAATTCGTGGTTTTTTATGTTATTTTAGTGTTCCGATCATGCGAGCAAGTTTTTATGATGTTGCTAGACCTGTGTGGGATAATGGTGTGGAGCCCTGAGGGCTCGGGTGAGGTTCGGACGTTCGAAAGGGATGAAAAACACACAAGATTTATGGTGTTTCTTGGCATCAGTTGCAGGTCTCGCAAATGCGAACCTCACATTTGCGAGAAGAGCTTCGCAATTGCGAAGAAGCTCGACTAGGGCATTGTTCGCATTTGGGACACTTGAGCTGCAATTAAGACCTCAACAGTGATCCCATTTGCGACCCTTGCGTCGCATTTACGACCTGAGCAGCTGAAGCCAGGCTTCGCATTTGCGTACCTAGTGTCGCAAATGCAATATCAGAGGCATGTGTCTATCTCTATTAATGCGGGACTTAGGCTATTTATTTCATTTCACTTAATCTCTTCGTCGATTTTTGGAGCTTTTGCAAGAGGGTTTTCATCTAGCACTTTGAGGTTAGTAATTTCTACACAATATGAGTTAAATACATAGATTATGGATGGATTAACATGTAAAAATTAATGAAAATCAAGGGTTTAGATGAAAACCTAGGCTTTTGATAAAAATGAGATTTGACCACAAAATTGGTTATGGAACTTAGTAAAAATCATATATTTATGTTCCTAAGGTTATGGGTAACAACTTTCTTCAAAGATTTCCGGAATCCGGGCATGTGGGCCCGGGGGTGAATTTTAGGAATTTTGCGATTTGGGTTGGGTAAGCACTTTAATAGTGGGGATATGAACTTTTGAATATATATTAATTAGTTCTTACACTATTTGAATAGTTTTGGATTGATTGGGCTCCGATTTGAGGGTTTGAGCGCATTCTTGAATTCGGAAGTAGGCTTTAAGATGAGGTAAGTCTCTTTTCTAACCTTGTAAGAGGAAAATTTCCAAATAGGTGAACTTAATTAATATATGATTTATTTGTGGGGGCTAGTACGCACGAAGTGACGAGAGTCCGTACGTAGCTACTATTACTATTTACGTCCGGGTTGTTTTAGGTTTACACCATGCTTTGTGGACACATTTATTTGATTATATTTGTTAATTGTATCAAATGGAATTAAGTTGAGGATTTCTAAAGATTTAAAAGCTTTAAGTTGAATTGTCTTTATTTTAAAAAGTATCAAGAAAGGATTATGATTTTATTGATAAATTTATATTTGATCACGTCACATGTATGATTCGCGAGTGGAGTAATAAATGCATCTATGGTTCGGGCCGTTCGACCCTTGGCAATGCACATCTTACATTTATGTTGGATCGGACCGAACGTCCTCGGTGGAATTTGTGTGTGATAATAGAACTAGAAGTCCTTTTCGTATCTTGTATAAATTTATTGTTTGAGAGATCATTTGTTTTAAATGAAGGAAGTGTTTTGGGTTCTTAAATATGATAAAAGAATTGTTCGGCTATTTCTTGTTCTAAGTTTTATTGTTATCTCTATATATCATGCTTAATTAGAATTTCATGTTATTATATTGTTGGCCCTTAGTAAGTGTCGGAGTCGACCCCTCGTTACTACTTCTTCGAGGTTAGACTAGATAATTACTGGGTATATCTTTTTATGTACTCATGCTACACTTATGGACTTAATTGTATAGAATTTGAGGCAGGTGCATCTGGCCACCAGTCCGGCACGTAGAATTGACCCCCTCCCCCTGTAAGGCCCCGGAAAATTTCGCTAAGTAATAGGATTTTGTGGTGCCATGTAGGCTAATTATAATGTTTTATGTGTTATTAACATGATTGGCATCAATTTGATTTGGTAAATAAGTGCATAAGTCATATAATAAGTAATGTGGGGTCCAAGGATGGCCTAAGTCTAAGTCAAATCGGAAGATTTCATAATGGGCTAAAATTCCAAATGAGTTTGCGCAAGTCCACACTTTGAACGAGTATATATATATATATATATATATATATATATATATATATATATATATATATATATATATATATATATATATATATATATATATATATATATATATATATATATATATATATATATATATATATATATATATATATATATATATATGAAAGGTCTTCGAGTCTAGTTTCCAACACTTCAAACCGTTCGTCATTTGGACATTCCTACACAAAGTTATGATCAAATTATCAAAGGCTGGAAAAATGTGATCATGTGTCAGTTCTGCAATTGCAAAACCATTATGCGGTCTGCATAATTGATCTGCGATCGCAAATCTGGTCGCAAACTGGACCAGTGTAGCATAGTTTTGGGCACCAATTCCGCAATGCATTTTGCGACCCACATTCTTGTTTTGCGGTCCATTATGCGACCGCAAACCCGATTTCGGAGGCTTATTTTTCCTATTTTTATAACCCGACCCCATTTTAATATATAGGCTTTGGGGCTTCATTTAGGGTCATTTTCTGCTAATTTTAGAGAGAGTTGAGAGCATATAGAGAGAGAAAGAGAGAAAAGGAGCCTAGCATCATAATCACCCAAATCTTCCTCAAGTTTTCAATCAAGGAAGATAAACACTTGATTGTCCTCCATCCGGGTAAGTCCTTCTTCCAAGATTTCATGTAAGAGGTTAAGGGTTCAAATATTTTGTGAGGATTACTAATAGTCCATGCATGTGGGACTAAGTTGTAGTATGTGATATTAAAGAACTAATTTGGTTAGTTCCTGTTAAAATTGGTTGAGGGATGAAGTAATTTCCATTGTAGAACCTTGTAGTATATTTCACATGATTAGGTGTTTGATGAAATTCCTAAGAGAGTTATACCATAGGAAATCCTTCTAAATTATTAATTGATTTCGCTTTCTCCTTATAGATTGTTATTGCTAGAGGTGTTGGTGGATTGTAGAAACTTAAGAAAAGCTTAAACAAGGTATGTATGGCTAAAACCCCCTCTTCTTAGAAATTGAGCTCCCATGGTGTCCCCGTATATGTTGTAAGTTCGGAATTTGATTTATGTAGTATTTGTTATTTCAAAGGATTTGGTGTTGCAAGAATATATGTGAAAGGTGTGTCTCAATGTGTTCAATGTGCTATTCTTAGTAAATTGGGGATATGTGAAGAATGTGAACTATATGCTAAATTGCCTAGATTTGAAGTCAAGTTTAAATTGTGATTATTATGCCTAATCATGAGAATTCCTCTCTATGCTTACAACTTGAATTGCTCTTGTATGTGCCCATTATCTTAAATTGCAAGTTTGATGTTGAAAGTGAAAGTGATGTGGAATGTGAGTTATGAAATGTGGCCTAATTCCAAGTATGATGTGATAATTGTGGCCTTAAGTGCCTATGAATTGATATATGTGAAATAAAAATTGAAATGAGATGATTAATGAGAAAGGAACAACGCATTGGTAAGGCGGCCTAGCCGATCGGGCCGTGATCGGACGCCATGCCGCACACATGGTGGTATTGTGCTGATATTGAATTATGGAAAGTGAGAATGAGATTGTGATTGAGGTACATGTCTCAAATGAGGCAACCTAGCCGATCGGGTCGTGATCGGACTCCGCTCAAGAAAGCGGTGGTATTGTGAATGATGATGAACGGTATTAAATGCCCCAAACTAAAGCTATGGAAATTATGTGAAAGCTATGTGATTCCTTTTATTTGATGATGTGGTGATTGGTTAAAGCTTTTGTTGAATCCTTATGATTTCTTTGTTCTTGTATGGTTGTTATTTCTAATGAGATGGTGTTTACTTATACATACTAGTGCTATTTGATGGTACTAACGTCCCTTTTGCCGGGGGCGTTACGTCTTTAAATGGATGTAGGTGGTTCCATAGCAGGCAGTGGTGGTCGCAGCTAGTGATGCATCTTCCTTTCAGCTGACATAGTGAGCCCCACTTCATTTCGGGGGCCTGTATCAATTGTTTATCATGTACTTTATATTTTGAGGTATAGCCGGAGCCTTGTTGCCGGCATTTCCATATTACTCTTCAGTTGTATTTAGAGGCTCTGTAGACAGGTTGTGGGTGGTGTTTGATAATGGGGAATTGAGTTAGAAATCTTAATATTTGACAAAGATTTATAAAACTTGTAATATTCTGATAATTATGAATTAAGCTGCTAATGGAAATAAAATGAAAGTTGTTAATAAAATACTTACAAAGTATGATTAATGGAGTCCATCTCCTATTTATTCATGAATTATTTTGGGTAGAATTAAACCTAACAGGCTTGCTTAGTCGGGTTTACTCGGTTGAGCACCGGTCGCGCTCCTCGGTTTTGGGGCGTGATAAACTTGGTGTCAGAGCCTAAGTTTTTAAAGTGTCCTAGGATGTCTCGGAGTCATGTCTAGTATAGTCCTTCTTATCGGTGTGTTGTCGACCACATCTATAAGTTGGAGGCTATTCGGACATTTAGGAATTTCACCCTTCTTTGATACTCCAGATCGTGTGATATAGCTCAAGATAGGGAGCTGATTTCCTCTCTAAGTCTTATTCTCAAGATTAGTAATCTTTATACCATAATCCACGTAGTTGAAGCATGTAAGGAGGGATCGTTCCCACCATTGAGTCCATAGGAGATTTCCCAATGGTTTTTTAAAAGAATGTATTGAGCCATGGAGGGATTAGTAGAACATGTCGCTAGGGGAAGTTCTTATAAACATGGTCTTGATAAGACACTGAATCACAAAACATTACATGTGTCTACTCCTTGAACGAGATCCATTATTTCATGAATCCACTCCGCCCGCAAATTTTCTTATATGCAATAACTTATGACATTGAGCTCTATAACCACGTCCTTGAATGGAGTTATAACTCTAGGATTAATACTTCCCACTTTCTTTCCTAAATTCTCAACAGGGGACTACATCTGATGAATTTGTTACAAAATCTTTTTATTTAAATGGACAACATCTGCTCATTTGTGCCTATGCATGCACCGTCGTAAAGTTTACTTATGTGGTGTCAAGTTCCATGTAAAGCATACCAGTGTTGCGATCCTTCTCAAGTCCCTCTTTTACTCACTTGTGTATATAGCTTATATGGTTTGAATAGTCACTCTACTCTCTTGCGAGTATCACCATGAAAGCTTCTCATAGTCTACTAACATAAGAGCATACCTTAACACCTATCACATGAGCGCATGTCAATCGAAATGGTCACCGTGTGCATAAAGTCTCTCTGAAAATTGAGATCCTCACATCCCTGTCATAGGAAGATCTTGTGTCGCCATCTTAGTATATCTTTCGTGTCCATTTGGGACATCCCACAGTAAGTAGCTCACTTTGTTCCTAGTATTGTAGTTGCTCGTGGCGTGGTCGTGTATTGCGGTTGGGAGTTAATATAGCAGAAGCACGTCTAGCTCATAACAAATATTTATTTTCTCTTTACACCTCTACAACATGTGTTAATTGTGTTCCTTAGTTAGTGAATTCATTGTGCTAATTTCCCAACACTTGTTCGATAACCATAAGAGAACATATCCTTCTATGTGTAATTGTAACACCTCCTTTCTCATAAGGACCCTTACTAGGCTCTCCGTCAAGACCAAGCGCACCTTTGGGGGTTATCATAGCACAACGCCTGTTTCTCATGTTTTTCTATCTTTCATTAGCATCTGGGTATTTCTCAAGTCAAAATCCATGGAGAAATCATTATGAACACCTGCAAACCTTCCATGATTATTTTATACTATCTCATTGGGTTCCCACCTCACTTCAAGTTCATCAAGGGTTGATATCATACCGCAATTGTTGAGATTGAATGATATCCTTTCGATAATGGATTATCTACACATATGCTAGTCCATCGATCTTCTTATCAGTCTAACTCTCGCCTTTTGATTTTGGGTTGACCAAGGAGCAATACACCTAGTAACACATTCATATGTCAAAGCCTTTCTCTCAGTCAAGTCTTATAGCATCTCTCAATGTGGCTGGTAATAGCTGGTTGTGTAGAAGTGTGTTGTAGTGCTTCATTGTAAAGTAGAGTTGCTAAACATAATTGGATTTTTGAATTCTGGAGTTATACATCACGTGACTACATATAGAGATCTTTTTTCAAAAATTTAGCTTCTCGTAATCCCTTCTATTACCACCTTTCCTAGTGGTTACAATGTAAAGGATTCTTCCATAGGCTCTCTCACTTTTTTTTCATTTACCTTGCATCATGTATCGTTTCTCCATATTTTTCAATACGATCTTATCTCATTTTCTCGGCTAGCTATCCAACTATATGATTCGATTCAATTTACCTCACTTTTATGTACTATACAAGCCCCCTTTTCAAAAAAAAAAAGAGACACTGGAAGTGGGTAAATTCCCCTTTACTATAGACTTCTAATGTCTTCACCTCAGTTTAAGCTTGTTGGTTCCAAATGGTGCTCTTTAGTTTTGCTTCCCTACTATCTATTTAATCTGATAACTCTTATTGTAAAATTCATTTATGTTTATGGCATCAAAGAGGAAGTCTTATATCATCAAGGATGGGGACATATTCCTTTTGTTAGAATAAATAAATATTGTTGGTATTCCTTGTAGATGTTCTTCTAACAACCATTTACCTGCTCTGCTTGTCCCTGTGAGTAGATAACCCAGGTTACTTTTCCCTGTTAAATACGTTACGATGTCTCATTCTTTCAAACTTATTCATGTGGACACTTTGAGGCCATATTCTACACCAACTCGTAATGGTTTTAAGTACTTTCTCGCCATTGTTAACGATTTTCTAGGGCTATGTGGGCTTGTCTCATAGGTTCCAAAAGTAATGATTTCCCTTAAGTTCATGCTTATATTTCCATGATTTCAAACTAAAGTGCATCCCCTTTTCAAAAGTCTTAAATGGGTCGAATTGTATGGGTTACGTGGCCTTCAGCTCACTCGGCTTCTAGGATCATTGTCATGGGCAGAGAGTTTTTCTACCCTTGGTATTCCACCTTTCTGGGTGGATAGAAGTGTTATTTGTCTTTCTCCCCGGAGCATCATGTTAACCATTAGAACCCCTCTAACCAATACATGATTTCGTCCCAATATTAAGATGTTCTAGCTATGTGGTTTCACTCGTGAAAGGTTGAGATTAGATACCTTCAGATTTTTGCACATATCATGAGCATATTGATTTGGAAGACAAGTTGTTGTATCTTTAGTTCTCTCATATAAGATCAATTATCAGGAAGGGTTAAGCTGTTTGAAACATGATAATCTCATAAGTGTTCAACTTCTTTTCATCATCATGGGCTTGTGGCATAGATTCCTTGTGTCAGTTAACGATAGGAGTGTAATTCAACTTCATGTACTTTGAAACCCATATCGCATTCAAGGTGCCAGAGTATTCTCCTTCCCAATAAACTGGATTTTCCCTACACTCCAGGAGACGACTGGGCATGTACTTGAATATTCCTCCTTAATGATTCCTAATGCCAATGTACAAGTTACCCCTATGCCTCATTTGTCTAATAATTGATGGCATCACAATAGTTAACCATGTCGGTATTGTTAGTAGTAATCTTTGTGTCTCTTAGCATATAACCTCGTGAAATACTCTACTCAGAACATTAATGGATTCCTGAATAATTCCAGCCCAATCTTGAACTCCGTTGCTCCTCATTGTATTAAATCTATTGGGTATTGAAGGTTCAAACATGTCAAAAAGGGAGCATCCCCGTGTGATCACATATATTTGATAGGTAATTTTTATGGTCAGTTCAAGATAGCACATCTTAGTGTAATCGTTGAAGGTCATCAAAGGTTTAGTGTGGGTGTTCGCGTAGAAATTTAGAATTTAGGAGGTCGAACAGGTTATTCCCAATATTTTCCTATGAAGATGTTATGTGAGATGATAATGAAGGTTGCATAAGTGTATATCACATTAGGTTGCACTAGGAGTATGAAGTTTTCCCATAGTTGTTCCCCATATATTTTGTGTTTTCATATGTCTATGTCTAAGAATGTAGTTGGAAATCCCTTGTGCATCATTTCAGTGGAAATTACTGAAAGTGGAGGTAATGGATAGTTGGCCTATGAAGGGTATCTACTTGTTATCCTTGTTAGGTAAGTTTGGGGGTGGTGATTGCTTCCGTGAATGTATTCTAGAGAAGTCTATAGGTATAAGAGGCCACATTAAAGGTCGAGAGTGTTGTGGAAATAAAATATTTTCTCTCGATTGTATAGCAGTTGGTTTTGATTTGAAAGGTACCTTCTAGGTGTTAAGATTTAAAAATGTGCAGTCCAGGTATCATCGTGATAATGTAGTGCTTGTAATGCCGAGGTTCGTGTTATTGATATATACATTGTGATGCGTTGTCGAATTGTGGATGTGTTTTGAGGATGGTTTTGGTGGTTCTCTGGCAGGTGGATAGGCCTAGTTACAAAGGAGACTCTGCCAAAATTTCTGAAAAATTTAGGAGTTAGTCAAAATTTAGGGACTTGAGGTAGGTTAGAAAAGAGATATGTCATGTTAGGTGTTTAGGGAGGGCTCTACCTCTCATTCGAGGACGAATGATCCTAAGCGGGGGAGAATGTAAGGCCCCGAAAAATCTCGCTAAGTAAATTAGGATTTTGTGGTGCCATGTAGGCTAAATATAATGTTTTATGTGTTATTAACATGATTGACATCAATTGGATTTGGTAAATAAGTGTATAAATCATATAATAAGTAATATGGGTTCCAAGGAGGGGCCTAAGTCTAAGTCAAATCGGAAGATTTCATAATGGGATAAAGTTCCAAATAAGTTTGCACAAGTCCACAATTTGAAAGAGCATATCTAAATATACATAAGGTTTTATATGATGAAAAACCTATCATATAAAAGGTCTTTGAGTCTAGTTTCCAATGCTTCAAACCATTCATCATTTGGACATTCCTACACAAAGTTACGATCAAATTACCAAAGACTGGAAAAATGCGATCCTGTGTCAGTTCTGCGATCGCAAAACCATTATATGGTCCGGATAATTGATCTGCGATCGCAAATCTGGTCACAAACTGGACCAGTGTAGCCCAGTTTTGGGTACCAATTCCGCGATGCATTTTGCGACCCACATTCTTGTTTTGCTTCCATTATGCGATCGCAAATCCGATTTCGGAGGCTTATTTTTCTTATTTTTATAACCCGACCCCATTTTAATATATAGGTTTTGGGGCTTCATTTGGGGTCATTTTCTACTTCTTTTAGAGAGAGTTGAGAGCATATAGAGAGAGAAAGAGAGAAAAGGAGCCTAGCTTCATAATCACCCAAATCTTGCTCACGTTTTCAATCAAGGAAGATAACCACTTGATTGTCCTCCATCAGGGTAAGTCCTTCTTCCAAGATTTCATATAAGAGGTTAAGGGTTCAAATATGTTGTGAGGATTACTAATAGGCCATGCATGTGTGACTAAGTTGTAGTATGTGATATTAAAGAACTAATTTGGTTAGTTCCTATTAAAATTGGTTGAGGTATGAAGGAATTTCCATTGTAGAACCTTGTAGTCTATTTCACATGATTAGGTATTTGATGAAATTCCTAAGAAAATTATACCATAGGAAATCCTTCTAAATTATTAATTGATTTCGCTTTCTCCTTATAGATTGTTATTGCTAGAGGTGTTGGTGGATTGTAGAAACTTAAGAAAAGCTTAAACAAGGTATGTATGGCTAAAACCCCCTCTTCTTAGAAATTGAGCTCCCATGGTGTCCCCGCACATGTTGTAAGTTCGGAATTTGATTTATGGAGTATTTGTTATTTCAAAGGATTTGGTGTTGCAAGAATATATGTGAAAGGTGTGTCTCAATGTGTTCAATCTGCTATTCTTGTTAAATTGGTGATATGTGAAGAATGTGAACTATATGCTAAATTGCCTAGATTTGAAGTCAAGTTTAAATTGTGATTATTATGCCTAATCATGAGAATTCCTCTCTATGCTTACAACCTGAATTGCTCTTGTATGTTCCCTTTATCTTAAATTGCAAGTTTGATGTTGAAAGTGAAAGTGATGTAGAATGTGAGTTATGAAATGTGGCCTAATGCCAAGTATGATGTGATAATTATGGCCCTAAGTGCCTATGAATTGATATATATGTGAAATAAAGATTGAAATGAGATGATTAATGAGAAAGGAACAACGCTTTGGTAAGGCGGCCTAGTCGTGATCAGATGCCATGCCGCACACATGGTGGTATTGTGCTGATATTGAATTCCGGAAAGTGAGAATGAGATTGTGATTGAGGTACATGTCTCAAATGAGGCAACCTGGCCGATCGGGTCGTGATCGGACTCCGCTCAAGAAAGCGGTGGTATTGTGAATGATGATGAACGGTATTAAATGCCCCAAACTAAAGCTATGAAAATTATGTGAAAGCTATGTGATTCCTTTTATTTGATGATGTGGTGATTGTTTAAAGCTTTTGTTGAATCCTTATGATTTCTTTGTTCTTGTATGGTTATTCTTTCTAATGAAATGGTGTTTAGTTATACATACTAGTGCTATTCGATGGCACTAACGTCCCTTTTTCCAGGGGCGCTACGTCTTTAAATGGATGTAGGTGGTTCCATAGCAGGCAGTGGTGGTCGCAGCTAGTGACGCATCTTCCTTTCAGCTGACATAGTGAGCCCCACTTCATTTCGGGGTCCTGTATCAATTGTTTATCATGTACTTTGTATTTTGAGGTATAGCCGGAGCCTTGTTGTCAGCATTTCCATATTACTCTTCAGTTGTATTTAGAGGCTCCGTAGACAGGTTGTGGGTGGTGTTTGATAATGGGAAATTGAGTTAGAAATCTTGATATTTGGCAAAGATTTATAAAACTTGTAATATTTTGATAATTATGAATTAAGCTGCTAATGGAAATAAAATTGAAGTTGTTAATGAAATACTTACAAAGTATGATTAATGGAGTCTATCTCCTATTTATTCATGAATCAGTTTGGGTAAAATGAAACCTAACAAGCTTGCTCAGTCGGGTTTACTCGGTTGAGCGCCGGTCGCGCTCCTCGGTGTTTGGGGCGTGACACCCCCATCTCGAGACTTTACGGTGAGCTGCCTTCTGAGCCGTTTTATAGCAGTTGGAGTCTTTTTCATGTTATATTTTCTATCTATTTTCTTTCATACAGTAGGTTAGCATTCTTTTGTATATTCTACTAGATTGCCCACATACTTGTGACACCAAGTCTTGGCACATACGTTAGTAGACTTATGATTTTGGAATTGTTTACATGATTACGATATGTACTCTTTTGCTTCCATTTAATTGTGTTCCATTTGCAAATTTTCTAAATCTTTTAACAAATGAGAAAGTAACACCCATTTCATAATTTATTTAAACTGGAAACCACTAGTTTGATCGGTGTTGGCTTGCCTAACAGCGGTGTTGGGTGCCATCATGGCCTGAAATGAAAATTGGGTCGTGACGAATAAACCATCGATTCAATTCGGTTAACGGTTTCGGTTTGATTTTGAACAACCGTAAAAAATTAAAATAATTTTGGGTTGACTTTTACATAAACTTAATTGAAATAATGTATTTTCTATTATTTGCTCTATTCATGTTATTTGCATGTTATTGCTGATTTACCGCTTTCCTATCTATTATCACTAATATAAATTGTCATCATGTGACTCCTAAAAATATGTTCGCACACTCACGCCGGAACACGATGTTCTTCTGCAACCTTAAGCTTGTCTTTTAAATGAGATAACTATGAGTTAGTTGGATGATAGTGCAGCCGTGCGACTCTGATGTTATTCTTATCCCAAGTTGTCCGCTTGGAGCCACTAGTCTGAATGTCCAATACTAGCAAAACTTCAATAGAGCGATCCTTGAAATAGGTCATCACACATCAAACCATTTGATCTTGGCGGACTTAATAACCAAGTATCTTATATGTTTAAAGAGGACTAATAGAGAAATTAAAAGCAAAGATGGACTAGAAAGAATGATTGAAAAAGATTTATTATTCCACTTTCAACCAAGAGGTTGTGAGTTCGAGTCTCCCCAAGAGAAAAGGTGGGAAGTTCTTGGAGGGAAGGATGTCGGGGTTCTATTTGGAAACAACCTCTCTACCTCAGGGTAAGGGTAAGGTCTCCGTACACACTACCCTCCCCAGACCCCACTAAGTAGGATTATACTGAGTTGTTGTTGTTGTTGTTGCAATATTTGTTATTCAGAGTTAATTGAATTGTTACTTTGTTAAATTTAATTTGTAAATTGAGCTTATAAGTATGACATACATTTAGGGGTCGTTTGGTATGATGGATAAGCAAAAATAATCATGGGATAAAAAATTAGTACCCTTTATCCCTTGTTTGGTTACTAATCCTGGGATACGTTTTATCCTAATTAAAAACAGTATTGATATAGCTTATACCTTTGCCAGAGGGTGGAACAGCAATCCAAGGATAAGTTATCCCGTGATAAAGCAGTAAAGTTGACATCCTAGGATTAATACAACATACCAAACAATTAATAAGGAATAATACTAGGATGTCTAATTCCAACATAATTCATCTCAATACAACTAATTTTAGCATAATTTAAATTCAAACCAAACGACCCCTTAGAGTATACTTTTGACATCAATATTTCATTTATCCCTTGGATTATCCTTTATAAAATTATAAATACAAGTATTTTGGTATGAAATATTTTAGAAAGAAAAACATTTGGGATTTTTATATATTATAGACGCCTTCAAATAATAGTCGATATATATATAATCAATATATATATTTTTTATATATTTGGCTTACGCTTGTAATTATTTTTGATGGACCGGTCAAATATGCCAAAGCCCAAGAAGATTTTGGACCACTTGATTAGAGTCAAAATAGCACGAGCTAGCCAGTTTTCAGACTGGTCATTTAAAAATAGTTAGTGTTTGCAAGTCATTGAAAAATAGCTACTATTTTGCTGCAATAGAGACCGGTCCAGCATAATATATTGGAGTTTGGTACACCTGTGTATGAACTTCCAACATATTATGCTGGACCACTATACTTTGCTAGCTCCAATACAATATACTGGAGCTTCAGTATATTATACTGGAGTTCCAGTATATTATGCTGGAGTATTTTTCGGATTTTGAACAGTATTTTTGTTCAAATTTATCTTTACATAAAAAGAGTCTAAATTTCAATGACTTTTGAAACTGTGGTTATTTTTGAATGATCACTTATAAACTTGGGTATTTTTGAATTTCTCCCCTTGGTTAGAAGGAACTTGGCCCAAGCCCAACTACCTTCTACTAGCCGGACGAAAAACAAACTATTGGATCGACAATTTCCAAGCTACGTTGGACATCTATCATCTGCGCTAGTTTGCTCCTTCGTATCTCTTTCTGCAGCGAGCTCTTCAGCTTCTTTTTCCCTTACGGCATCAAAGTGTATGTTTCTGCTTTTTCTCTCCATACATATTTTATTTCCTGCATATTACTTACCATTTAGGCCAAAACTCTTATCTTTTGCGTTGTTTTTTAGTGTTAACAACTAATTTTAGTTAATGGGTGTGTTTGGTATAACGGAAAAATATTTTCCATGGAAAATGTTTTCCAAGAAAATTTTTTCTTGGAAAACAAGCAGTAACCTTAGTCATTTTTCGGTGTTTGGTATGCAAATTAAGGAAAATGACTTCTCAAGAGTATTCATAAATAATTTAGATATAATAAACATGAAGTCATAAACTTTCAAACCAATAACCTTCCAAACCCACAAATTTCATAAACTTTCGAACCGCTAAACTTTCGAAACCGCGGAATTTCAAACCCGTAAACTTTATAGTGTCCCTGTAAACTTCCAAACACATAAACCTCCGAACTCATAATTTTGTAACTTATAAAATTTTGAACCTTTAAACCGATAAATAAAAATATTACAATTGAAAAATATATTTAAAAAATATTATTTTAAATTACAAAAAAAAAATTGTGCGGGTGGGGGAAAGGGGGGTTGGGGTGGGTGGTGGGGGGCGGATGGTGTCGAAAAACGAAAAAAATAGAAATTTGAAATTGCAAAAAAAAGAAAATTAGGTAAAAAATAATTTTTTTTGCAGGGGGTGGGGTGGGGTGGTAACGGAAAAACTGAAATTTGAAAAAAAAAAAGTTTTTTTTTTTTTTGAAGAGAAAGTCTCTAGATAAGTAAAACATTTTCCTCCAATTGGAGGAAAATGAGTTCATAAGAAAAATGGTTCCAAAACATTTAAGCCAACCAAATATATATATGTTCTTATTGTTCATACCAAACGCACCCAATATATGTTCTTATTTGTCTCATATATATATATATATATATACATTTATTAGTTAATATGTTCTTGTTTTTAGTTGTTTATAATCAAGATTCTGTTTGTAGATGTTTATGTTGCAGCACAGTGCATCTCTTTTCCAACTACCTCGGACTTCCCATAGCAGAGTTTTTTCACCCCAATTTAGTCATTGCCACTCAATTCTAAGTTTTCATCCCAAACTTTGCTGACCACATTCGAAGAAAACAACGATGATGGCGATTATATTGATGTGGAAATGGAGGAGGGGGAGGAGGAGGAGGGCTTTTCTCGTAGTAGAGGGTTTAGAGGTAGAGAAGATGAGAAGAATTATGACAAAGATCCTGAGCTTGCTGAGATTCTTGGCAGCTGTCTTGATGATCCGGATAAAGCTCAGTCAATGGTCAGTTTTTTTGCTGGCTCATATGCTTTTTGAATTAATTTGCGGTTGTTTGTTTTTGTTTCCTTCGTCTTTGGTACAAATCATCTTAATTATTGCCGATCATAAGGTTTCAGGTTAAAATCCGTTGAATCTCAGCAGAGACAATAAAGCACTAGGTGATTTCTTCCATTTGCTACCCAAGCCTTGGTGGGCAGAGTTGTGGGAGGTAGCAGGTACCCAATAAAATAGCGAGATGCGCGCAAGCTGGACCGAACAATATCATCGTAAAAAATAAAAAAAGATTGCCCGATTGTTTGTTCCTAATAATTTTGTATCCATTTAGTTAATTTCTCTTGAAAGGAACAACAACAACAACAAACCCAGTGGTTTCCCATGAGTGGGGTCTCGGGAAGCTAAGATGTACGCAGCCTTACCCCTACCCCTGGAAGGGCAGAGAGGCTGTTTCCGATAGACCCTCGGCTAGAGAACGAGTGAAAAAGAAAAGTTAATTGCAACAAGTAGGAATAATAGCAAGATGATATAAGATCGAATCCAAGAATGCAATCATGCAATCAAACTCTAGGTAGTAATAGTCATCTATGAATAACAGATATCATACTAACACTAATGCTAGCGAACTGAGTAAGACAAAGAGAAATGCTCGGCTACCTAAAAACCTTCTACATTAATCTTCCAGACATACTCACAAATAGAAATTAGGATGATATTTATTTCGTAGCTCAAAATTAGTCTCAACTTCTTAGAGAAACAAGAGAATGAAGGCACTTGGATCGTCAAGTGGGGTTTGAAGAGGGTAATGTGTACACAGACTTAATCCCTACCTTGTGAGGATAGAGAGGTTGTTTCCGATAGACCCTCGGTTCAAGGGTCGTGTATCATGCACACACTAAAATAAAATTTCATCTTCCATGCAAGGGTAGAAAACATCTGAGCCGAGAAGTATACTTGCCATCCAGATGGAAGACCTCTAAGTCTTAGCAAACACATAATTAACAGTGAATCAGAAACTACTCAACATTAGTCAAATAAACGAGAAAATTCCCAATATAAAATATCTATACTATACCATTTTGTGGCATAATGCAGGGGAGAGTTGAAAGAAGAGACTCCAACTCAGAAGTTGAATGGTTTCTCAACAACTTTCTTACTGACACTGTTGGTATCAAACACTGTCGATATCTTGTCTATGGGAGGAACAAAGCTAAAGATGGTCCCATCCTTAATTCCTGTTCACGCTTTAAATCACTAAAGTTTCTCTAAGAATATGATGTGGTTCTGAGAAGATAGAAACAGGACGGGACGAAACTTCAATGAGACGGAAAACAAGCCAAATAATCAAGGGAAACTAGTATTGGATATATCACTATTAAACAGATATAAATAAGAAAACGCTCCTTCAAATGAAAAAATGATCAAAATTAGCATTTAATTGTAGGTTGTTGAAATACCTTGTCGATTATGCTCTCAATAATATCATCTGAAAGGTTCATACCAGTCTCAGCAAGGGTAGCAACCACCATTTGCTTCACCTCTTGCCTCTTGAAAGGAAGTGCAAATTAATTCAATTACTTTGATATAGTTATGCAGGTTATGGTTTTTGTTACACTTGTCTTCTGTGTTTCATGTTTGTGGCTTTTTTCAATTGGGTGTGAGTTAGAATTGGAATTTTTTGTTGGTTTGAACATCTGTGTTAGAGGTATATTGGGCATCAGTGAAGTAAAACAAATGTCTACTTTTCCAGTTGCTCGTAGTTTGCTCTGTCTACTTCTAATTTAATATTGTTGCTAATTAACTGTATTTACTTTGTTATCAGATGGAGGAGAGATTGAGAAAGAAAAGGAATAAAATAGTACATACGAAGACAGGTTCAGCAACACCCATGAATGTGACGTTCAACAAGTAAGTTTAGACTCATGCACGAGAGTAGACACTAACCATGCTGAGAAAACATATTACTTGATGAATCTAACAATCATTAATTGCATCCTTTTGGTTTGTCTGATAGAATTAGCAATATTACCTTTCTCACTGAGTTCCACTCTAAAGCTGAACAAATCCGTGAGATCTCCTTGTTCTTCATACGATTGCTTTTTAATTCCATTGACTGGGGTTTTATTTTATCTGCTAACCTCAAGTTGGTGAAACACGTATGTTGATGCATCTAGTCTAGCATGGACTCGCTCATCAGGATTGGGCATGAACGGATTCACACTGAATAAAAATTAAACGTAAATGAAACAACTGATACTAATATATAATCTTAGTTTTCGACTTTTTGGGAATTAGCTGATGAATTAGTTGTCGTTGTTCTTACTACCTTTAGTAGTTATTATATCCGTCATGCTTCTTGGATTATTTACAAGTGGTATTCTGCTTGCTGTTGCACCAGGTGCTAAAGCATGGGTGTTTTGTATCCGTTGAGCAAAAATGAATTGTAATTGTTATCTGAAAAAATATCTTGAATCGTTTCATAATCTATATATATTGTCAGAACACATTAATGTCTGCAAAGGACATATTTGATTATTTTATAGGTCACAATGTACATAACAAGAAATAATCCAAATAACAAGAAAGTACCAAAATTATATTCATTTTTGCCTTTTGTACAATACTTTTTCTTCATAACCGCGGTGTCGGGGCCAGCTTGCGCGCACCTCGACTAATTTCGGGAGGTACCTCCCACCATCACAAGTATCGAGTAATTCTATAAATTTGATATTAGCCCTTCACTCGACGTGCATGACTTTCTTTAGAACTGCTGTCAGTTCCATTCCAATTAAATTGTCAGAGAAGGATTTCTAGTTCAACAATAGATGACTATAGACTAGAACACCCCATTGCTAATATAGTCCTGAAATGCCTAATATTAAAGTTTTGTTAGGAAAGATAAAAGAGGTGCCTGTTTGAGAGAAATCAAAAGTCGTCTTTCTTTTTATTCAACTCCTTTCCCTCTTGACTTGTATGCTTGATTATATTTAGAAGGATAGGGGATTGAACCTTTTCTTGAGTGAAAATGCTCGACAGTTTCTCTGTTTTTTGGTGAATATGCCTGGTGATGACTTACCCCGCAACGAGCACAACTTCTTCTGTATTCCACCTTTCTCTGAAGCACGTTTATGTCAGCAATTGAACAGAAAGTGTGAGTTTTAGCGTAGTAGTACAATTCTAGTCCTTTGGTTGTATCTCATTACAGTTACATTTTCCCACAATCCTGACTGAAGGATAATTATCTGACAAATATTCTGCATGCCGTTGAAAGAGTACCATGCTAGATCTGAGATTTGCTGGCAGATCCTTTCAGGAGTGAATTTTTCATAACAAATTTTGCTTACTTCTGATTCAGATTTGATTTTACAAACTCCTACATATGGTTTGAGTTCTACAATGCCCCGTTGGAGAAGGATATCTCCTTGATTTGTGATGTAAGTAATTTACGCTTCATGATTCTTGATACATTTGCTTATTTATCGACTTAGTTTTCATAACTTTGTTGCAGACAATTCGTTCTTGGCACATTGTTGGACGTCTTGGTGGATGCAATTCATTGAATATGCAAGTAAGTTCCGCAAATTATGTACTTTTTATGTGCTTATTTTAGAGGTTGGAAACGAAAAGAAATAATCTGTCAATCTAAAATGGTAGTAATGTGTTTACTTGATGAAGCTCAAACAATAGCCTTTCACAGCGTCAGAGGGGTCTTATATTTTAGGCTCAACCAACTAAGTTTCTTCATGGCAGTTGTCACAATCTCCTTTGGACAAAAGGCCAAGTTATGATGCTGTTCAGGGGGCAAATGTTAATCCTACTACGTTCTATAACATTGGGGATCTTGAGATTCAGGTTAACCTGGCTCGCATATGGTAAAGGTTATTTTGTTGAATTAGTTATCCTTGGATATGAAATGGTGCTTGTTGCTTATAAATTGACTTTTTCTTATGATAGGGTGGACATTGGGACAAGTGAGCATTTACTGTTGGATGTACTGATTAATGCTTTGACACAGATAAGCTCCGAGTAAGCTTCAGTTCCTTCTTCATTCTGAAGTAGACTTTCTCTTTCTCCCAACATGCAAACAATTTTTTGATTCAAGATGAGTATGCCTGGAACCTAAATCCTAGCCTCTGCAGACCATTATTGGCAAACACCACCTTCTTTTCATCTCAATTAATTGTGTTGGTCAACAAAGCATCACATTAAATAGGCTGTCTAAGTTGTACTTTTCAGGCAGATTGTTTGTGTTGTATTCTTGCCATTTGTTTTCCGCATGTTGCTAGTTTGTAGCCATAGACTCACCTCGATAATATCTTCTGAACAGCTATGTTGGTATCAAGCAAGTAGTATTTGGTGAATCTGAATTTGAGAACTGGAGGGAGAACTTGACATCGGAGGATGCCGGTTACAGTGTTCACAAGATATAGATGACTGTTGACTCTGAAAGCTCTTATGAGAAGATGAAACAAAGATATTGAAGGTAAAGAAAGGTTGTAAGGACAAAAACAACTACAGAGAGCAGGCTTTTACCACTCAGGCTTTCAAGCTGCTAATACTGGTGCTATTCGAGGATTTTCCGTCAGAAGCATTTCAACTTCTTGATGAAGCATCTAGTTTTGGCTTCCAAAAATGCATTTTGGACTCGCTACATCCGTACTTTTTGGAGATGAACTTAGCCTACGGTCCTCTATATTGATTAGGTACGTGTAGCCATGCTGGTGTGAGGGACAACAGAAGTATAGAAAGCTGCAAGTTTCCTCTTGACTGGTTTCCCTTAGATTTTGACTACAACTTCGTGTAAGCGACAGAGTCGTATCAAAGCAATATCTTCCACCACCTATCAATTGGCAGTGGAAGTGTTTTTACCATTATAACAAACCTCACTCATCATCAACTGTAAGTTGAAACAACAAATTAGATACATCTTCATGCGTAGAGCAGGAAATAATTCTCAAATTAGAGGTTGAAAATCACATTATACAATGCGAAAGTGTCATCCGATTGTACTATGAGAAACTGCTTTTAAGGTTTTGCTTGCTACGTTTGATAGACTTCTAAACTAAGAAACATATAAGTTTCATCTATCACATGCTATTACAGGTGCGAAGGTGTAAGCTTCGATCAACCAAATGCAGATATTTTTTGACCACTTTGTTATCAATCTGCATGATTCCTGGAATTTATCAAGGTGAACTCAATTACTGCAAAATGGGGCATTTGCATCTATACCCGCTTTTTGGGTCACGTTTTAATTTATACCCGCTTTGCAACAAAAATTACAATCGTACCCACTTTTCGCGTAACTTCAGGCATACGGGCCTAAAGTAGCAAAGGCAATCACGCAAACTTCAACATTCTAGTAGACGGGCCTGAAGTAAAAAAAATTGTTGAACCAAGTGTTGGCTGAAGTTTTTGTTTGTAATTGTTGAACTTAAGCATTCTAGTAGCTGAAATTTTGTTCTCTATTTGCTTAAGTTTGTGTGTAATTGCTGAACTTAAGCATTCTAGTAAGTGAAGTTTTGTTCTCTATTTGCTAAAGTTATTGTTTGTAATTGTTGAACTAAGCATTCTAGTAGCTGAAGTTTTGTTCTCTATTTGCTGAACATCAGCATGTTTTAGCTGAAGTTTTATTCTATATTTGCTGAACTTCAGCATGTTTTAGCTGAAGTTTTGTTATGTTTGTGATGAACTTCAGGGTTGAAGTTTTTTTTGTATTTGCTGAACTTCAACATTCTAGGAGCTGAAGTTTTTGTTTATATTTGTTAAACTTCAGCATTATTAACTTTTGCTGCTTATAACCAAAAGTTAAGAACAGGAGATTGCAAAAATGGAAGAAGAGTTGAAAACAAAGACTGAGCTTATAACCAAGCAGAAGAGACTGATTCAAAATTGGAGGAAGTAGTTGAAGGACCAATTAGACAAACACAACATTGAGTTGGAAAGGTTGTAAACTACAAAGGAGTTTCTTCTTTTGCGAGGTCCATTATGTTGTTTTCTCTTGCTATCATCCCTTAGCTTTCTGTATTGAAAGTGCTTGAAGACAACAAGCTCGCAACAAAGATGAACTAGTGGCTAGCTTTTTGTATTTATTTGTTTGGAAGTTATTAGGTTGGTCGAAGTACATAAGCAGCAAACGTTAATCTTTAGCAGAAAGTTCATACTATGAACTGAAGTTTCATAGCAGCACCAACAGCAGAAGAAAGAAGAAGAAGAAGAAGAAGAAGAAGAAGAAGAAGAAAGAAGAAGAAGAAGAAAGGGTGTTGAAGTTGTTTAACAATGGGTACAAGTTAAATTTTTTTTAAAAAAAATGGGTATAGATTAAATAGGGGCGACCAAATAGGGCGCCCGTGCAATTTTTACTACAAAATGACAAACATCCTTAGGTCCATGTTCTACATGCCATGACATTATCTATTTATTTTGTCCAAGCTAGATCTGGTATTTCACTAAATAGGTCCACATAAAATTAATCAATTACTATCAAATTTTCATGTCATTATTTTACACGTTAAAGTAAAAAATTTCTAATTGATGACTTGTTCTTTTTGGCCTTTTTATCTAATTAATAAAATAAATCAATCTACTATACTTCAATATCAAGATAAGTGTAAACTTTAAAGTCTAACAGATTCTCCACAAGATAACTGACATTACTTTTATTTGAAAGTTGAACTTTTATTGTAAAGATATTTAAATATTTTTTGAGATAGTTTTGAAAAAAAGCATAAAAAATAAGGATGCTCAACTAACTTAAGCTATATGGATTTGGACCAAATTAAAGCAACAACAATAACCCCTCGGTTTAGGATAGGTAAAAGGATGGGCAAATTAGAGCAACAACGACATATATAGTACTTCATAGTTACCTCTATCTTTTATTAAGTTTACGGTTTACCTAAAATTAATAAAAGATGACTTATCTACGGATTGCAACTCCACCTGCTTTTTCTAGTTTGTTACCAATTAAGGTCTGGAATCGAATGAATTGAGACTACTAACCAAATCAACTGAATACACAGCGACGTTCTTCTTCTCTTCTTTCATTTTCCTTTTTAAGAAAATTACTAGTAACTAGTAAGAAGCACGTCTCTATATTTCTAAGATTTGAGACATTGAAAATGAAATATTTTCCTTCCACGAAAGTGGAACTAACCGTATGCCATAGTTTGTACATTTCTTGTAAGACGTAAATAATTAATTTTTTGGTAAAAAATGCTTAATGTAACCCCAAGTTACTTTAAGAATCTACTAAGTATTATCTTGCTCAACTTGTAAATTTTACTGCTGTGAAACTGCTGCAACTGCATGTTACGTTTTTTGTTAAATGACAAATCCATTGTCATTTAAAGACAAAATCAAGATAGTAAATTAATATGCGAATTATCAGTGCACTCGTTAGCAAAATATGTGCTAACGTAATTATATATATTTTCCCTATTTTGATATACACATTTATGAGCTAAAAATCAATTAGGAATTGCACAATTGCGCTCAGATACTGCATCCATCCTAAATACCTAGGCACCCAAAGACGAGGAATGCATAGTAATCGGCGAGATGCTTCGGGGAATTGAAATTAAGCATAGATCCAGAGATTTTCGAATAGGGCAACCTTTCAAATTGCTGCTAAATCCATAGGCAAGTAAGAGACAACATGGTGAACTGAAACAATTTAGTAGCCAGAGAAAAAGAAAGCAAAAGTGAATTCTCATAGTAGCAGCGAGCAAAATGGGAGCAGTCTAAACTGTGAAAATGAGATTTAGGAGAGCATTACAAGCAACGTGCTGTTAGGCGAAATACCCTGAATGCAACATCTTAGATCGAGGAAGTCCAGTAGCCATTGCCCATAAGTATCACTAGCTTACGCTTTGACCCGAATAGTATAGGACACGTGAAATTCAGTGTGAATCAGTAAGGACCATCTTGCAAGGCTAAATATTGTCTTTGTTGTGACATGTACGTACTATTGTTGCATTTCAAATCTTAGTCCTTGTTTTTATTTTTATTTTAAAGAAAGAACTATACTTATTATTGTCAAATGAAAGATGGTGGTTAAATAATTCGTGGAAAGTTGACACTAACATGCCCTTGAGCAAAGGGGAGATGTATCTTCCAAAAATAGTACTGTACCGATAAAGACAGGAAGGAAATGATTCCATCTTTGAATTTGTTATATATGGTCCATGTTTGCTGCTAAGGCCTAAGAACTGAAACTAGCACATCAAAGGAACAAAGCCCTATTATTTCAAAAGCTCAAACTCAATCATCAGCTACTCCAAACCTACTGGAATAATTAATTATTATGTTAATTGACATTTACGATATGAATTCGAATCAACCTGTTTCCCATTATGAAGACAAATATCCTTGCTGTTGACCCTTAAACCGATGCCGGTGATCTTAATTAATACGTTAATGAATGGTTGTATTTTAATTTCTTATGCTGACCCCATGTGAGATTCAAACTATCTTATTCCCATGCATATTGATTTTGGATATATACAAAACATTAGAATCATGACATCGACCGGTTGTAGAATTAACCCATTGATAAAGATAATATGAAACAAAATATAAAATAATTCGATTAATTGTCATATGTCCACGAACAAGACGGTTATAGGCTGCTTGACAAAAGCAATTATTCCCGTTTTCTTGGCTTCCCCTCGAAACTATTTGACAGATAAGATACTATGTAATTGTACGGGATAAAATTGATGAACGACAGGTAGGTGTTCAACGAGTTGACACGTGAAAGTAAAGAAAAGTAAGATATGAGTCAGCAAATAGCTGGCACCGATTATGAATATATGGATGGTGCTGAATAAGTTTCGAAGGTACTGAAACCGGGGACGAAGATCTGAAAGGAAGATATCGGTTGAAAAAAACAACATTCAATGAGCAACCGTTACAAAGAATCTTTGCATTAATACTCAATCGTTATGCAGCTATCAAGAGGGTTTTTATTCATATTAAAGAAGAGCTTGATTTGGGAATCTTATCTCCCTGAATAAACAGAAGAATTTTGTATTCATTGTAGGACACAAAAATATATGTACGCTAAAAGGGTATTAATTTTATTTACTACTTTCTTTCTTTATGTTCTACATATTGTTCTTATTCTTACTTCTGGAGAAGCTCATCTCACAATCACGTTTGTATTTTCTTCGAGTTTATTTAATCAATTTATTTATGTTCTTAGTTATTTTAAATTCTTGGATAATATTAACTCACGTGTCTATAAATCACGTTACAAGTTCAACTGTACCGTTTTACGGGTAAACAGTTTGGCGCCCACCGGGGACATTGACAATTGTGTTATTACTTTGATCCATTCATCTGTTACTAACGCATTTTGACACTTTTCTTTAGTCAAAGTAAAAACAGATATGACAGCTAACGATGTGAACAACTCTTTCAATATTGGACCAAACAACGAGCGTAAGGATATGTTCCAGCGCGATGATTCAACCAGCAAAACTCGCAACGGCAGAGATGAGACAACCTTGGTTCGCAAAGAACTAAACCATCGGCATGTGAGAAGTCCAACTCCTGATGATATTAACGATGAACCTATTGTTGAAACAGTAAAAAGTTTGAGAGCACAACAAAGGGAAATCATGAACCATCTCTCAAGAGAAGACCATATAATGACGGAGCTCCAGTAAGCACTTTCGGTTGCCTCAAATAATTCCAATGGAAGAGTTTGAGCCCCTCCCAGCGTGCCCACAAATCAAACAGCGCAAAGAACTAATAACGTTGCTTCGAGGGAGGAGTTCGATTTTAATGAAAATTAAGCTGGTGGTGGAGGTATTTGATTCGAGAACGACAACAACACAAATGATCCATTTAAAACCGAGCTCATGAGATTCATGAGAAAAATGGATGATTGGATGGATCAAAATGCTAAAGAATTCCACGCCCGGATGGATCAGATCCCGGAAGCACCATCGGTATTGAAGGGACCAACTTCAAAGAAGTATACGCAGTTCCGTTCAAATCAAGTGCGACCCCGGAGATGATTCAAAAAGATTCAAGATGCTTGATATTCTAAAGTATGATGGAACTTTGGATCCACACGAGCATATCACAACTTACACGAAGCTATAAAGGGTAATGATTTGGCCTCGCATGAGATCGAATCTATCCTACTGAAGAAATTTGCGAAACTCTAACCAAGGTTACTTTAACATGGTACTCTCTTTTATCTGAGCATTCGATTGACTCTTTTTAAATGCCTGTAGATTCTTTTATTAAAGCTCATACCGAGGCGAGAAAAGTCCAAGCTAGGAAAGCAAACATATTCAAATCTCTCAAAGAGAATCTGAATTATCACGGGAGTTCATAATTCAATTTTAAAAGGAGAGGATGTTGTTGTCGGTTGTATCAGATGAGTGGGCAGTTGAAGCATTTACCAAAGGCCTCAATCCATTGAGCTTCGTTGGCTCCAGTAAATTGAAGGAAAAGCCTGTTAGCGTTTCAGGCAACCACATGGACAGATGTCCATTATGAATCAAAAATAAGATTTAAAAATGATCAACTGAGTTCTTCAGTGTCATCCATCGCAATCATGATCAGAATCAGGAGAAGTTCAAAAAGTGATTTTGATGTAGAACGAAGGTCTTCCAAGAATCATTTCCAGCCATATGAAAGAGTTGATGGGCAAGGAATTAAAGGTTTGCAGTCTTCAGAAAGGTTTGTATCGGATAGAAGGACGGACCATGGTCGAAGTAGCAGGTCTTTGAAGGAGAAAGAACCATCTGGGTCCCCAGATTCGGCATATCCCTGGTTGTATGATTACAACTTTAATATTAGTTTGGTAGAACTAGTTTCAGCTATGAGAAACATCAATTAGGCAAGATTTTCGAAACCAATTCTGTCAGATCCTAGTCAAAGGTATTCTAGTTTATGGTGTGAATTCCACGAAACGCATGGCCACAAGACTGGGAACTGCCAGCATCTTCATGAAAAGGGTGCATGAGTGGTCGGTAATTCACATTCCAAAGGAAGAGAACAAGGAGGCAGACACATTCGCCAATTTAGGGTCGTCCACAAAAATGAAAGGAGTCAATTCTGGTGTAGTTATTCAGTTGTTGGATTCAGTCCTGGACCTAGACGGGTATTGCGAAGTTAACTCGATCAACCTAATCTGGGATTGGAGAAACGAGTTTATAGAATATTTAAGGCATTGAGAATTGCCTAAAGATTCAAAAACATCCAGGCGCTACTAACTAAAGTTGCTTGTTTATTCCCTTGCTGATGGTCAATTATATCGAAGATCTTTTCAAGGACAATTGGCTTGAGGTTTAGGAACATTAAAGGTTGATTATGTGACGAGAGAAGTTCATGACGGGGTTTGCGAAAATCATTCCGGTATGAACTCATTGGTTCTTAAATTGATAAGGCGGGTTACTATTGGCCCCAGATGGAACAAGACGCGAAGGCATTTGTATACAAATGTAATAAGTGTCAGCATCATGCGAAATTAGTGCATCATGCGGCAGAGCTTCTGCATTCTGTGGTGCTACCATGGTCATTCATGAAATGGGGGATGGATATAGTTGGTCATTTGCCTCAAAGGCCAGGGCAGGTAAAATTTATTTAGTTTTAACTGATTATTTTACTAAATGGGTTGAAGCAGGTGCTTTCAAAAAGATTGAAGAATGAGAAGTGATCGATTTCATTTGGGATCATATCATCTGCCGGTTTGGAGTACCAAAAGAAATTTCTTGAGACAATGGGCCACCATTTATAGGTTCCAAAGTCATAAAATTTCTCGAAGAATTGAAGATCAAAAGGATCACATCTTCTCCATATCATCCAAATGCTAATGGACAAGCGAAGTCAACCAACAAGGTGATTATTGAAAATCTCAAAAAGAAATTAGAGGATGCTAAAAGCAACTAACCATAAGGGTTACCAAGAGTGTTATGGGCATATCGAACAACGACGAAGTCAAACACGGGAGAAACACCCTTTTCCTTTGTGTACGACGTGGAAGCTTTGATTCCGGTAGAGAATGGGGAATCGACCATAAGGTATTCCCGAACAAACGGGGAGGACAATAATGAAACAATGCTAATTAGGCTGGATTTGCTTGAAGAGCGCTGAAATTTAGCATATGTGAGAATGGTGGCACAAAAGCAAAGGAAAGAAAGGTACTATAATCACATAGCAAATCTTCGATATTTCAAAGTCAGAGATTTGTTTTTTCGGAAAGTGACTCAAAGTACCCGAGAATTTAAAGCTGGAAGGCTAGGACCAACGTGGGAAGGGCCTTACCGGATTTCACCTATAACTGGTAAAGGTTTATATCAGTTGGAAAATCAAGATACAGTAAAATACCAAGCAATTGGAACGTGACTCACCTCAAAAGTTATTATTGTTGAAGATCTTTATTGATACTGAATGTGTGTGTTGCACTCTTTTCCCCTTCGTCCAATTTTTGTCCCAATTGAGTTTTTCTGGAAAGGTTTTTAATAAGGCAGCAACATAAAGCATACTATGAAGAAGGATTATCGACAATATCAAGACCTCCAGTGTTCTAATTCTTATACTTAGCATCCAAACACTAGAGGGGAGGGGGGCTATTGTGTATCAGAGCACTAAATGTGTCATTAAGACCAGGGACTATTAGAACTGGAAGATGTATCTTATCGGGATCGGGGACTGCATGATCAGACCCATAGAAATAAGTAGTACAAGTTAGCCACATATATTGGCATCTTTATTTGCTTAAGAAAATTTTTTGTTTATGTAAATATACTTTTAAAAATGAAAGGAATAAATTAAAGTCTTTTTGTTTTTATCTTATTTCTTGTCCAAATGAAATGATATAATTTTTTTTCATTTCAAAGTTACTTAAACTTCAAATGTTTGTGCCGGAATAAACATGAGACGTCATCTTCAAGATCACCGTAAACATAAGGACCCTCTCTTATAAACCCTCATAGTTAAAGGGTAAAAACCAGAAGTATGAATGCCCGAAATTAAAGTTATCGGATGTAAGAAATTTTCGAACTTTATCAAATGGAAAAAAATATTTTTGCACAAAAATTAAGCAAAAGATGTCTTTTATTTCTTAAAATGCCAAACTCAATAGAAGTTTCAGCATAGTTATAGATAGATAAGTTGAATCTTATGTCGGGTTTTCTCAAAATCCTTGAGAAACTTATTGAATTTCTGAAAGAGTTTTCATAATGCTATACTTCAATTAAAGATTTTTAGTTTTGTAAAGCGGAATTCTCCTTTATGCGCGCCCCATTTTCTCGTGAAAAGCGGGTTTCGACGCATGATAACTCTTTTAAAGGAGGAGGGTATTAAAAGAGAAGAGCCGCTACCTAACAATTTTTAAGATGCGTTAGGGCACCTATTATGCAAATAACTCTATTTGACTAGTAAACACCACCAAAGGTCGGTAAGGGCTCAAATTACCTCAAAGAGAAGGTGTTAGGCACTCCTCGAGGTCCACAAGTATGCGTCCCTGTTGACACCCAATTTTTCCCTATATATTTTAATATGCATAAATACTTTCAAAATAGCATATATATGCATATATAAACATAATTGATTTATTTCTTCCTTTTTCACTTATAAAATATCCAATAATTATCCTTCAAATTATTATTGTGATAATTTAATCATCTAAATCCTATATTTATGCCAAAATATTGTTTAAATATTTTTTGTGCATTTTTTATAATTGCATTTATGTTTTTAAAACTAATTTGCATATAATTACAATATTAGCCCTATTAATGTATAATCACATTTATATGCATAAAATCGATCTTCTATATTTTAAAATGTTAAATATCTCTTTTAAATCATTGTAGTACATGAAATTATTTCTTAGAAATTATCTATTATTTATTATAAATTATATGGGGATAAATTGGCTATTTAAAATCTAGCCAAATTGCATTTCAATCTTAGCCTCATTTAAACCAATACCCAGCCCAATTTCGGATTAAATAACCCGACCCAGGCCCTAAATGCACCTACCGCACCCAAAACCTATCAAGTCCTGGTCATTGATCTAAAAGATCAACGGCCCTCATTCAGTCTTGCCTTTTTTATTCCAAACGACCCCCAACCCTAACCATTTTTCCCACATCTGCCGCCCTAAGATCCTCTCCTCTCTCAAAACACTCTCAACCTAACCCTATCCCTTCAACAGCTAACCTCTCTTCTCCGGTCATCTCCGGTGACCTCTCATCGTCTCTTAAGCCTCTAATGGCTCATCTCATTCCATGTCTGCCTTCTCTAAGGTCTTCAAAGTCCCAGGGCCATGTCGACTTGCATCTAGAGTTCGTCACTTGTCTGTTCTTGGCTACTCCAGTGTGATTTTGAGCAAAATCATGCTGTATTTGTTACGATCCTGGGGATTCTAGACAGGTTCCTTCATCTCTATATGGGTTTCTTCTGAAACCCTAATTTCTTCCTATATCTCTTAGATTTGTACAGATCTAAGATTATTTGAGTTTGTTTCGTTAATGTTTTACACTGTCCTTGGAACTCTTTACAAGAATTGTTGATTGCAAGTGTTTTTCACCTGCTTCTAAAAACTAGGGTTTCGGAACTTCCTTTTTAAAACCTTGTTTAACTGATTCTTTGTGTTTAAACTTCTATTTCTTGCATTATTTTAATTGATTCTATGAGTTTATCACATCTTTAACTCGTCTATGTTGAAAGCCCTAATTTTTTAGGTTTCTTCGTTTGATTTTTGGGACTAGCCTATTCTCGTTTGCGTTTCTATGACTATCTTGTCTCGAATATGTTTCTACTGAGTTTCTTAGCCTAACTTACATCAACTCTATATGCTTGTGTTCATCTTGACTGTTCAAGACTTGCCTCTTTGCTTGCCATGTCTGATTATTATTATCTTACTCTATTTATATGCTAAACACTTACTCGTGATTTTCTCTTTGATTGATTCTGGATTTCCTGTTTCATGGTTTGATTGGAAGACATTCCTTTAAACCTTCGATTCCTACCCTTTCTATTCAAATTGATTGATTCGCCTACCTTGTCTGCATTGGTACTTTATTCTTACTAACTATCTCCCTAATTAGAGTTTTTTGAACTTAGCCCTAATTGTTTACCCTATACTTACTGAATTTGAAATCTTTCCTTATTGGTCGTACATTGATTTCTTTCCTTATTTGTTACTTGTTCTTACCGTTTGAACTGATTCCCTTAACTTAAATGAGTACTTGTCCTGATTTTGCTCTAATTGGTTCTGAGTTCCATAATTACTTTACTATTGTGATTCTTGCCTTATTTTACCTAGTTTTGACATACTCTCTCATTAACACAAACACACAAACATTTTGGTTCAAAAAGCTCTCTCACACTCAAAAAACTTTCTGCTATCTCTTTGATTACTTGCTATTATTCTGAGTTAGCCGGCTGCAAGCCAAGGCTAACTATTATGCTTTCCTACTCCTCACTTTGTGTTTACCATCTCTCTACTAGTATGTTCTGATTATAATTCAAGTCCCAAAATAATATGCTTCTCTTATTACTTTAATTTGTCATGTTTCTAATATGCTTCTATCTATGGTTTTATTGTTCAACCTACAATTAACATGTCTACTTCACTGTCTTCTTTACTGCATGTTATATACCCCTTTAGGATTAGCCTGCTCATGAATCCCTTTCTAGTATGCCCCAATGTGACTATATTTCTCTGATTCCTGGCATGTACCTTTCTGTATGAAGTAATTGGCTATCATAAGTTTGTTTGATTCTGTATTAACTCTAAAGTTCATGTTGTACTTTAAAAGCCCTTGACCCCTTTCAAGGCTCCTCGGATTTTGTGCCTATGTGCATCTGTGCTTACTATGTGCCCTATGTTTACCCCAAATCCCCATTACTCTTGAGTGGATGTGTGTACCTGTTTGACTCCATGTGTTCAAGTGCTGATGAACCTCTGTTGGTTCTGCATTGATTGTTAGTCACCTTACCCTTTTCAAATTGTCTTATTTAATAACTCCCTATGTGTTTTTACAAAACTATTTCAAGCAAATCTCTTTTAACACTGTTTTCCTACTGAAACCTTTTCAAACTATGTCAAGCACTCTCACTCTACTCCTAAGTCACTAGGTTCTGCCCCCTCCAGTGTGTGTACTGCCTTGGAATCCTCTTGAGAACCCTCTGAACTCTGACACACTGAGGCTGGCCCTTCCACACTACACTTACTCAATTTGGTTACAAAGTCTAGGTGTGAGCACTGCCCAGGATCCTTGGGATCCTTAGGGAACTCTAACGCACCTAGACAATGATATTGTCTATGAAATTTGCATTTGAGGCTATTGGAGGTTTTGGGAAATCATTTGGGCCTGCTTCAGGCTCCCTATAGTATAACTTCTTCTTTTTCTTTTATCTATTTATGTAATTTATTCATCTGATTTATAATAATTTGTAAACGAATATTGGGATGACTAGTGAAAAGGGGTGGGTAGTTACATATTTATGGGGTAACATGGGTAGAAACCATGCCTATAGGATTTTATATTTGCTATATTTGCCTTACCATGTTAGAAATCATGTCTATAGGTCTCAAATGATTCCAATAATAGAAATCATGTTTATAGGTCTTTAAATCAACTTCACAAGTAGATACGATACATATAGGATATGATCCAGTTCAATCTGTTATAACGGGTATTTACATGGGTTTTCATTTGTTATCATGGTAGGCGCCTGGCTTCAATAACAACTTTGAAAATAAAATCCTTGTACCCTCGCGGGGGCGGAAAAAGCAGGTGTGACAGCTCTGGCGACTCTGCTGGGGACGTATGACCCAGAACCACTGGTTCAGGGTTAGAAATTCGAGCTTAGATAAATTATTATAATCATGCCTACAAGTTTCTAACAGCAGCTCTTAATAATTAGATATCAGGCCTATAGGGAACAACATCAGAAATTCTGCCTATAGATCTAAAATCAGTTTAGTTTAAATAAGTCAATCCAGTTCACGAATAGTCTACTTCCAAACTGGTCTAATTAGTGGTTTATTTTCCCTAAAAATGAATTATTTCGAGTACTTCTCTAATTTACTATTAGAAAGCATGCCTATAGGAACTCAAGAGTCTGTTTTAAAATCTGCCCACTATTTTACTATATCAAACGTAGTTATCATGCTCTTAGGGCACCACTATTCAGCGTGTAGGCAAGCCTATAAGGCGTTTTCAAATCCTTCAACTCTAAAATTGTTTCTGTTACTTAATGTTGTTCTGATTAACAGGCTTAAAATTAGTAGGCAAACTGATAGGGCCACTACTTCTGAGTTTATAAAAAAATAAGCTGCCTATTTTTTATGTTTTGATATTCACTTAGACATCATGTCTTAGGATACTGTTTGGCCCTTTTATGTGTTTGAGTCGTGTTGCTTATGTGCGTTGTTTGTGGAGGTAAACTTGAGTCTTTAATTGCTTCTTTTCTGTCTTATGTGCTAAGGTAAGGTCCTATTTGTTCTTGCATGCCGCCTTAGTATTTTCTCCTTTAAACCTTAGGAGTCTGTCTAGAACTGCCTATAGGTAGAGGTCCTAAATTTCCTCCAGGACCATTAAGAAGGGACCGGTAATGGCACACAATAGATATCTCTAACCAACACTCGCTTTAATAAACACTAAGGAGTGGGAAGTGTAGATATGGGATATGGTGACTACGCGCTAATGTCACGTGTAGCCCCTCATTGAGGAGTGTTTACCGGACATTGTGTGGGGTGATCCTGTAGGCTAACCAACCTAGGACCCCTCCTTTCCCAAATCCCTTCTATTTAAAACTTTGTTTTATATGTATACAACTTGTTCAAAATCTTTGTCTTATTATTTGAGTTATACAACATCCAACGTGCTTTACTTGCAATTTATTTGATTCAACTGTTTATGTGTTAATGGACTAATTCATAAGTTAAGTTCGGTCGGGACCTACCGTTGTGGACCGCGAGGGGTGTCTAACACCTTCCCCTCAAGGTTATTTCGAGCCCTTACCCTAATCTCTGATAATGCAACTAGTCCATGAGTTAATTACTCTAGGTGCCCTAACGCACTATAATCCGTTAGGTGGCGGCTCTTCAAATACTTAATTCCCAAAAGGAAATGAGTTATCACCCCCATGAATGTCGAACCCGAACTTTCTCCGCGGAGGAAAAAAGGGGGCACGACAGTTCCGACTGAACTTAAGACTATATGGATTATGTAATTAGGCTAAGTGATCAAATAAACAAAGAGAATATAAAAAATCGAAGAATCACATTATAGCACAGTAAAAATAGGTACAAATCATTAATGATTATAAGGATACCACTACATTGGTAGAATTGTATTACAAAGTGATCTTAAATACAGAGGTGCAACTATTTTTCGCTCTAATGGGAGGGGGGGGGTCCTAAGTTTTTTAGCCTAAAGGATCATCCCATGCAACATAAATAATACTTCGCAACTACTTTTTAGATAGGAGTTGCTCATATTATTCAGTGGGCACAAACTATCATCTCCTGCTACCCGATTACTATGTTGAAGTTGTTTACTGAAAATGCTCTAATTCAATTCTAAGTCTCTCGTGCACTACCCGTCCCATGCCTATGGTCCAGGAGGCTTTGGACCTCTATTTGGGTAGTTTTAGACTTACTTAGGTTGATGAAAAATGATAAAATTAGCCGCGCATTCAAAACAAATAAGACTGCACATAATAGCAAAGAGTGGCTCATGTTAGCCTCCACACATAAACAAAGAAGCACACAGACTATTTTTTAGATTAAGCAGTAGAACATTCTGAACTTAAGGCTTAGAGTCCTTTGGTCCTATAGGCATGATCTCTATAGGATTCTAGTATCAAACCGATAACATTGCATTTTAAGTTAATATACGAACATATTAAATCATTATAAGTCCTATAGACATGGTTTCTAAGTGATTCTGATTTTAGCAATATGCATGCAAACGGATTTGCAAATTACAAAACCTATAGACTTAATTTCTATATTGTTTGCAAAAGGTAGTGAAACGACCCCAGAATCATGAATTACCATGCTGATTTTATAGACAAGTTTCTTAGGCAGGTTACAATGTTCTAGAAGCATAATATCTAATAGTTGGCAATTGAAATTGATTTTATATAGTTTTATCCCAGTAGGCATAATATCTAGATGAGAAACACAAATGATATGGGCAGCTGATTGATTATTAAACGTGTAGACATGAGCAATACAATGATAATGGAGGCAACTGATAGGTTAATCATTCGAAGTCCTATAGGCACAACACCTAGGTAAGTAGAATATTCCGCTGCTACGCCCTATAGTCATGTTATCTAAGAAAACACAGTAGTGAAAACTGGTTCAACAGATACTTGAAATAACATGTGTTGGCAAGTTAAGTGATGTGTGTGCGTGTGAGTCCTATAGGAAGGCTTTCTACTCAATAAGTTAAAAAAACATGTAAAGCAAATAGAGAATAGATCACATAGATCATATAGGCATACTTTATAGAGATTTTTACATGCTTGGTCCCTTTTTAAAAATTATTATCATAAATGATAGTAGACTTTGTTTATTCCAAAAACATCACTTTTTTACTTTTTTAGCACTTTTATTTTGATAACTCCATTAACTAAGGGATCCCTCTACATTAATACACTTTTTACTACATTTCCTTTTCTCTCACTCTTCTATAACTTCTTTTTTCTCTTCCATAAATAACACTTACCCAAATATATCAAAGATTTTGAAAGAATAATATCTCAAAAATAATTCTCTCTACACAATGAGAATTTTAGTATTTCTTTCTTTTTTGAGTTTTAAACTTTTTTCTGTACAATTTTATTTTAACTAAAAATATACATTTAACATATTTCAAGTATATTATATTGTGATAATTTATAATGTAAATATTCCATCAATATGTCATATATATACATCATACTACATTATTATATTGATATTATTCAAAGTATATTGCTAGCATATACCTTACATAAAATTTAATCTAAAATATTAGTATGCCACTAATATGTATATAGAAGAAAAAAATATGTCACATATACTATTTATATACGGATAATTTGTACAAATATGCATGTTATATTAGTGCAAAATATAAATGGCATATTTATAATATCTCTTTAAATATAAATAAGTGTATAAATAACATATGCATATATACATAATTTTTCCTAAAAAAAACACATGATTTATAATATACCATAAACATACATTATATTTTTTTCACGAAATATATGTATTTTATTCCATTGGAATATACAAATATATAATTTTGCTAGGATTAATTTGAATAAAAAGGTCCATGTGTAAAAAGGAAAAAAATTATTATGGAATGGATCGATGATATATAATTAAATATAAAGACATATATAAACAACATATGCATATATATATGAATTTTCCTAAAAATAATATATGATTTATAATGTATATACACGACAAACATACATTATAATTTTTTCGTAAATATATGTATTTTATTTTCTTAGAATATAAAGATGTATAATTTGCTACATTACATTATATAAAAAGATCCATTTATGGAAAGGAAAAATCTGTTATGGAATGGATTGGTTTCTAAAAAAAAATATAAAACATGGTATGGAATGGAGAGAAAAATAGGGAAATATATTAAATACTAGGACTGCCTTTTTAAACAACTTGATTCTTGTTGATTTGAATTGAATTAAATCTGCTATATATATAAATATTTTACTGCCATATTTGTTAATCATTAATTAATGCTAATCTTTTGTATTATATTTTTAATAGTGTGCTATTAATGAAAGTAGCTCTTTAAAATAACTGAAAGAATTAATACCCTACCCTTTTTTTTTTTTTTACTATTTTTCTCAACTGTTTTTGTTTACAAATTATTATAGACCCAAAAATAATGAATACCAGCGCGAAAGTTACATATTAAAGAGTACAAGCCCAATACACAGAGCAGGCCTAAAAAGAATATAACCAATGACACATGGTCCTTTAGCAAGCTTCACCTCTCACACGAACAATAAACCCACAACCCAACATATTCCAGAGTGAGAGTGTATCATCTACACACTTAGGGCTTCACAAACTCGTATCAGGCTTGGAAGGGAGAAACCATACATGGTAACCAATTGACACTCCTAAAGTGTATTAGTAATGATCATAACTCTTAGAAGCTATGGGGACAAAATTGGTCAAACAAAAGGGCTTGAACATATCAACTAGACAGCTCTGACATAGCAAGTTTGACATAGGAAAAAATTGACACCATGTTGAGCAATTATATAACAAAGGGTGAAAGCCTAGGAAGCAAGTCTATTAAGTTAACATGACACCCACACACGCTGATTTCCAGAAATTAAGTCTAGCACGAGACATTAACCAAAATAGGTAAGAAAAAACTTTAAACAAGTGAACCTTATTCAAAGTATGTTTACCGTGAAAATGGTAATAATAATTAAATTTGTTGATGGGACTCTAAAATTACGTGATCTATTTTTATGCTAGTTTGTTAAGCAATTGATGCTAAAGATATGAGATTTAGAGACGAAATAAAGTAAAGGAGAGAGCTATAATCAAATCGATAGTTCAGTTATTCGAGGCTTCAAGCCGGTCGATTTGGGGCCTCGAGGTCGATTCCAGGGCTCGGACTCGAGCTATCGTGGGTGATCGGGGTAGGGATAATAGTTGTGAGGCGATTAAAGAGGGCTCTTTATGGCCAATGATAAGCAATAAATGATGAATAAATATGGGGATAATAAATAAAAGCTATAGTATCAAGAGAGTGTGCGAGAGTAAAGAATGTGTTCTTCTATATTTCTTATGGAGCAGCTGGAACAACAGGGGTTACAAAGTGCTAAGGGTCCCCCTTATATAGAAACATAGTAAAAAATACATTAATGATAAAGAAATCGGAATGGGACAACTAACTAACTTCATGATGCAGGTTCAGACTAGCTTTAGACTAGCCTGACAGATTTTGCCGGCCTTGGCTGCACTCTTCAAAAATTTCCTAGGTCGGGTACCGATAGGCCTCGAGGGATTGGTTTGTGATCTCGAGCCTTCGAGGTGATCTTCTGAGATACCTTATTAACGAGAAATTGGTTCCTCTGATTTTGCCGTATACAGATAGTCCCCGCGTTTCTTAGAGAGGAGCGACAAGAAATGATTTGACATCTGACTCTTCGGACTTCCCGTGATGACGTCATACTGATGATGCCAGCCTCCATGATCACTGAAACGTTCCGTCATTTCGCTTCTCCAGGATCATTCAATGTATTGCGGTTTCTCATTTTCCAAAGTCATAATGTCGCCGTTGATTCAGCTCCCATGGATGCATTAAATGTGCCTGTTGTTACGTTTTTCGAGGGCAATAATGGCTCCGTTAGATAAGTTGTCCGCCTTTCTATTAATGGGGGCCTCTTAGGGTCAACCTTTTATCCAAGTATCTTCCCGTACCTATCCATTCTTCCTTTCTTGCTATCTTTATTTTGTGTCGTTTGCCATGGTTGAGGCCCATGGACTCAAGATTGTATAGTGGTACTTCTATTAGGCATGTCACAGCCTATCTCCCGACCCTTCTTTGGTCGAGCGAGATAACGCTGTTGTGTTGTTGTTGTTACTACTGTTGTCGTTGGCTCGGGACGACGAAGCAGAGGGTCGATTTCCTCCAACCCGAGGAAATATTTGGATTATACACCACTGCTCAAGAGGGGGCTCAGACTGTACACTGCTACTCACCTCCCCTGATTATCTGGTGCGGCGCCTCGCTCTCTTCGTTTTTCATAGAATGAGGTGGTACTATCTTCTAACTGTTGCATCACGCACCGGAGCAATGTCTCAAGAAGTGGCCTTACAATAATAGCCTAGCGAAATCCATACTAGCTAGATTTTTCACCCAGCCACTTCTTCGTTCCTTCCTGCCTCTTCCGTGTCACTTTGCTCTTCTCCATCGCTTTCCTCTTTGTCATCTCCCCTTTTGAAGATGCCATTCTGGGGGGATCGAGATAAGACTCCCGAGGGGGTTGTGTTTGGAAGATATTGTCTTTGAGTATGCGTGCCTGAGGAGATGATACCCGAAAATGTTGCCATCGAGGACGCACCTTTGAGAATAGGCTAGGCTCTTAGGCTTTTATTATATGTACACCTTCCTGCTTCTTTATTTCCGTGTTAGGACCCTTCATGGGCTTTTGTAATCATATATAAGGACCCCTCGTGGGCTTCTATAATTGAATGTTTCATGAATACAAAAACATTTTCTCCAATTTGTCTTCGATGCTCGCCATATTCTTTTATGTTTGTGGAGACTCTAAATGCATGGCTGCGTCTGCTGTTTCTAATAACAAACTCGGGTGTGAGTTTTCCCTCTAGCCTTTGGTCAAAAACATCTTTCCGTGGGATCTTTTGCCATTCCTCGGGCCAAACCTGGGTTGATCCGATGAACTCGGGACATCGGGACCCTTACTTTGAGTAGAATGAAAGTAATGTTTTCGGCCTTGGAATCATAGTTTATTACTTAAACTTTGTGGTAACCTTTGAGAAGAAATTTTCTTGAAGGCCTGTGGACAGAGACTGCATTTGATCTCTCGAGGGTAGTCCCTGAGCAGAGGTTCGTTCAAATTCGGACCACCTAAAAACTCGCTCTAGGCTTAGTGTAACTAGCCTTAGGGCGCTGTAGATAGATCTCGAAAGAGGGTTTGTCTGATCTCGGACGGTACCCCGGGGCCAAGCCTATACGGGTGGAGTTTAAATACTTATTTCCTTGGAGCCTGATTCCTTTTTGACAAAAAAACCCCCGAGGTCGAGTATCACCTCGGGTCTCGTAATAATGCCATTGGCTTCCCGGAGCCTAAACTTCCCTTTGATGGAGATCTTCGAGGTCGGGTACCACCTCAGGACTGGAGAAGGTGTTATTGGCTTCTTGGAGCCTAACCTTGTTCCGATGGAGGTCCTCGAGGTCGGGTACCACCTCGGGACTGGAGAAGGCGGCATCGGTTAGTATTCTTAACCAGCTTTGGGGCAGGTGAATCGTCGCTTTTCCATATATAAATAGGGTTATTTTTGCTTTTTCGGGGCTTACATCATTTTAATCAGTTGCCCTTCTTTTTCTGCATTAGCCTTTCGGCACTCCAACACTAATGCGTCTGCGCATATTCCTGCCTTTTAGTTCTCTAATTTTGTCCCCGCCACGGCCGATATGTCGGGGCCTGTTCGATCACTTCATGTATAGAGGAAGAGGATCTTTAGTTAGTGAAAAAAGACTGCGGATGGGGGGAAAGAGTAGTACCGCAAATACTTCCCCCGAGTGAGGGCATCACAGATCGTGCCGATGGATTCTTGAATAGGTACACATACCCTTTCACATTGGGCCCTCTCGATAGGATGTGCTCAACTTCTGCCTAGAGTATCGGGTTACCTTGGCACAGATCCATCCGTCATTTTGGCGAACAGTGCTGATGATGAGATTTTTCGTGGAGAAGGTGGAGCTTGACTTTACTCTTAGTCATCTTATCAAGTTGTACCAGCCCTTCTACCATCGAGGTCTGCTGACTTTGCAGTGCCAATCGACTATGCCCTTCATTGTTGACGACGAGGAAGATGGAGATCGGGGATGGATGAGTCACTTCGTCCGGGTGTGGACCGCTGACATTATCCCCGAGGAGCTTATGCCATTCCCTGAGGAATGGAATTATACTTGTAAGTGGTGCATCTAGTGCTTTATCAGTTCTGTCTATGGCGAAAGCCTGGTTTCGTAACCGTGCCTTCTTTTCTTTTCCTGTAGCGGTTTCATGGGCATCGGGAAATGTTCCCAATTTGCCGGATTGGGTTCGAAAGTTGGTGATCCACTCGACCTGTGATGAGCGCAAGTGGCAGGTTTTATCCCGGGGCAGATGGGCAGGAAAATACCATAGTGAGTGCTGTGCTATTCCTTTCTTTCCCTTCTTTTATGTGGAGAAGCATATCCCCCTTTACGCGCATTAATCTTACTTTTGTAGGCATTGGAGAGCCTTCCGCGGCGAGGCCGCACTCTTTCAAAGAGGCGGAAGGGTTGCCAGCTCCCGGGCTGAAGGACGGTAACAATGAACGAGAGGTGCTTTCATAGGGCGATGGCGCTCAAAGTAAGGTGGAGCGGGATCGGGGCTTTGGAATGGAAGCATCATTCGAGCCTGTCGTGTTCGCGGCTCCCGGTTCCGGAAAGAGGGCTTCTCCGTTGCAGTCACCTTCTTTTTCCATCCATAGCATTTCGGGAGATATCAAAAATCTGGGGTTGCATATACCCCGTGCTTTGACCGGAGTAGGCTCTTTCAGGGCCGAAGGGACTGGATTGGTAGGTGTGCGTTCGGCCTTCGAGGAAGCCCAGCGTCTTCACTTTGCGGTAAGTTTTGGCACAGGTTTTTCGAGTTTTGCGCCTTCCCTTCCTTATTAAGTCTTCTTTTGTAGGAATTCGACAAGCTTAAGTCCGGGCTGCTTTGTTGTGAAGTCAGGCTACGGAAAGCTCTGGAAAAGAAGAGATCCCTGAGGCTCCTATGTGATGAAAAAGAAGTCGACCTAGTACACTTGTAGTATGAGGTGGGCCGGAGCCTGAATTACGAGAACCACCTGAAGGAGCAGGTAGTTTTCTGTCCCGGGTGAGTGTGCATTCTGCCTCCTGGTTCCTAGGGCTAATAGTTAGTTTATTTCAGCTTCAAAAAAAGATGGAGGCCCTAGAGCGCCTTTGAGATGAAGTTTGCCCGGCCAAGTGTGAGCATGATGAATTGGAAGCTCAGGCGGAGACTCAGGCTTTAGATGGGAAGGATGCTCTGGCCAAAGTTCCTGCTTTTGAAGCTCAACTTCTCATAGCTCGCGACAATGCTTTGGTTAAGACAGAAATGATTGCAAAGCTTGAGTCTGAGCTTTCGAAAATCAGGGCAGAGATCGTTGATGCCCGGGCAGAAGCTGCAATGAGCCGGACATAGGCTGACCCGGAGATGGCGATCTACTCAAAGGATGATGTCGATGCTCAAGCCAAGCTGAGAAGGATCCTCGACTGCAAAGGGATGATTGAATAATATGCTCGTTGCAAGTCATGAAGAAATACCCTCGAGGAGATCCGTGATAGGGTTTTCGCCCTCTCAGAAAAATTGGCGCTAGCAAGGGCGGATGAACGTGATGCTCGGTTACTTTTACCCAATGCCGAGGAAAGTGAGGATGAGACTAGCAGGCCGTAACCCCTAGGGGGGCATAGATTTTGTCATTTGTACGTAGCATTTTCAAAGCATGTTTGTAGCTGGAGGTTGCATTTCTTGCATGTATATGAAAGAAAACCTTGCAGCTCTACTCCTTTCATATCTTTTTCTGTCTTGATTTTGACTAGGCGAGCTGGTTTTTGCGTTGGTAGGAATCCTTGGAGTAATGATGTGGCCCCAAGGCTCACTAGACTAGCTTGTAGGCTCTTACGTATTTTTGCTCTTAGGCATACTTAGGCCACCTATTTTGGGCTCAGTCCCCGAGTCGGGCATCGACTCAAGCTTATTTGACCTTCGAATGGCCTAATTTTAGGCTGGCGATAGTGGCTCTTACGCTTTTGGTCGATGCGACCTTTTAATGTATGTGGGATGGTGACAATAGCTTTTATGCCTTGGGCCGGTGTGGCATTTCAATGTAAGCTGGCGACAATGGCTCTCGCGCTTTGGGTCGAAGTGACCTTTTAATGTAAACTGGCAACAATGGCTCTCACGTTTTGGGTCGAAGCAGCCTTTTAATGTAAGCTGGCGACAATGGCTCTCACGGTTTGGGTCGAAGCGATCTTTTAATGTAAGGTAGCGACAATGGCTCTCACGTTTTGGGTCGAAGCGACCTTTTAATGTAAGCTGGCGACAATAGATCTCACTCTTTGGGTCAAAGCGACCTTTTATTGTAAGCTGGCGACAATGGCTTTTATGTTTTGCCTTAGGAATATATAGTTAACTATTTTGGGTCCAGTCTCTGAATCAAGTTACGACTCGAGCTCATTTTGACCCTTAAGTTTTCAGATTTCAAGCTGGCGATAGTAGCTCTTACGATTTTGGTTGATGCGACCTTTTGTGTGTACGACTCTGAGGCTTATTAGGCTGGCGACAATGGCTCTTACGCGCTTGGTCGATGCGACCATTTATGTAGGCTTTATTTTCCTCTCGTTAAGGACTTGTAAAGTAATTTTTGCCTGACTCGTCGTCGGTCCGGGAAGAACCTCGATTTTGAGTAACTTGCGGTGATGTTCGAGCACCTCAGGAGGTTTGGCTCGGAGGCTGAGTAGCTCAAAGCTTGTGATTTGGAGCTGACATGGTCGAAGCTCTTTTGCCTATGCCGAGGGTATCCTGTTTAACCGGTTCTTTTCGAAGTAGATTCGGAGTAATTGAAGGCCTGTGTGGGATGGCGACAATGGCTCTTACGCCTTGTAGCGACGGTCGGGCGTCCCCGAGTCGCGTTAGTTCGGCTGGTACAGCCGTGTGACCGGAGTCACTTGTGTTTGGCCGGAGCCTTTGAGTCCCAAATGAAGTAGTTTCGACATATATATCGAGGGTATGCCTTTTTAGGGGTCTTACAAGTTCGATATATAGCCGAAACTTTGAGATCAGGTCTATGCCTTTAGTAAGGTCTTACAAGTTTTTCATACCGTTGAGGTCTTACAGTTTTGTCACTTGGTACAAGTGTGGTTCATGCCTTGCTTGATGTCTTACAGATTTTTCATGTCGTTGAGGTCTTACAGGTTTATCATGCCATTGAGGTTTTACAGGTTTTTCATGCCGTTGAGGTCTTACAGATATAGTTGTTGCCTTAAGTAGGTCTTACGAGACCGAGTCTGCCCGCTCAGGGTCTTAGGGCCTCGGGTTTTGATAAGTCAATGGAGGTGGCGCTTGACGGCAGTCCCCGAGTCGTTGAGAGTTTCTTGACTCGGGAAGCCATTTTTTGCAAACTTTGTATTGTCTCATCAAGGGCTTATGATTTTGGAGTCCCGACCCGGAGGTCATGCGTTTAGGTGTTGAATTGTCGACGCCAGTCCCTGAGTGTTCGGAATGTTTTTAGCAGAGGAGTTGTCTGTGCGAAGGTAATGAGCCTCTTTTGGAGCATGAGATTCTTTGATAAAAAATATCTTTCAATTATTTTGTGACATCCCGTACCTTAGCATTAGGATGTGTCGTAGTAAATCCACATGAGTACGAAAGGGATTATATCTATTAGAAGGTTATGGAGGATTTAAGACATTGTTATTGTAAGATCCTATAAGTTTAATAATATTAATACCGTTATATACGTTTGATGTGGTATTTTGAGTGAAATATTTTTGTAAAAAAAGATTGAAAAATATGATTTTATATAGTTATTAATATTAATAGTTTCAAATATGTTTTAAATTATACACATAATATGAGAAAGTCTATAAAGGAGATTTTCTTTATTGTAAAGATAGAAATTATTTTCTTACAAGAAAAGAAGGTTATCTTTTTACCATTTTAAGAATTAAGCGTACAAAAGTTTTTACGCTTTATATGAGATTAGAAAACTTATAAGTTGAGAAAATATATGTATTTTTTTTATGGATGTTTTAATAAAAATAATAGTGTATGCATTTATTTTATATGGTACCACATGACCATAATAGAAAGATGTATAAAGTGTGTTAAAAGTGAGTTATATTTTAAGTAAGTTGAGATAATTCTTAATTATGTGGATAATTGGGTAATTAATGAATTTTAGTGGGAGATTATTTAAGAATCTTTGGATAAGGATGAAGCCCCTAATGTCGCAACAAGATTTAGCTCAAATAAGTGACTACCACACCATTAAATAGGTGGAAACATTTAAAGAGATGAAAACCTTATCTCATTTTGGTAAAAAAGAAAAAATGTGTTACCGAGAAAGCAAAAATAACATTTTCTATATCCCTCTGCCTCTGCTTAAACAGTGAGGCCTTCTAGCTTGTGCGGTAATAGTATTATTATACTCTGCATTTTCTTGAGCTTTCTTTGATTTTAATAAGTACCCTTTACTTTAAAACTCACAAGTGAAGAAAGAATTGTTCTTTCATAATGAATATGTAGTTCTCTTTGTTTGGTTGCTTAATTCATTACTGTTGGTACGTCTATTGCAAGTTTCAATTTTTACTTATGTGGGGTTTATAATTCTATTATATTTGTTCCATTTCAATATCTGTTTTATACTCTTTAGTTTAAAGCTTACTGGTATACAAGAAAGCATGTTGCTTTGTGAATGAACATGTGTATCTTCTTTGTTTGATTTTGTCATTAATCAAGCTTCATTTTTTACCCATGTGGGGTTGATAATACTGTCTTTATTATTCCATCTCTTTGTCATATCCATTAATTCAAACTTATCACAGGAAAGAATGATTCTTTCTAAATGAATATGGATATTTTGTTTTGTTTGATTATTTCATTCATCAATGTTGGTTTGCCTAATGCAATAGCTCTAACTCATGTGTGTTTGGTAAAAGTATTTTTGTTATTCCTTATCCTCAATCTGCTTAATAACAAATGAAGTGGTGTTGCTTCGGTTTGGTACTAATTAATTCTGGAATGTTCGTTGAGTTTCTGCATGTTAAGGTTTTCCCTCCTTTCTTTTGGCATGATCCATACGATACAAACGAAAAGAGAAAATGCACAATTTCCATAAATGACTCTATTTATAGAAGTATTAGAGGTGTCTATATTCTTGAATTCCCTTGTGTCCTATTATTTTATCATATGTTCATGGGTCTCAGAAAATACATAAGTTGATAAAGTTTGTTTCATGATATTTATCAGAGGTATAATGGTCTTATGACGTACCGAGAGATTTTATTAATGCATCTCATGCATTTATACATACACATCAACCTATGATCAGATGACATAATGTACGCGTATATATATGTATATGGAATATGGAAAGGTTATGGCATTATATACGCACCACCACCTAATCAGCTGGTATATATTGATGATTTGCCCACAGTGAACCGAGATGATATGACGGGAAGCCCTCAGAGGCGTGATGATGTGATGGCGTTATATACACGTATATATATATATATATATATATATATATATATATATTTATATGTACATGGGATATGGGAAGGTTATGGCGTTATATACGCACCACCACCTGATCAGCTGGTATATGTTGGTGATTCGCCCACAGTGACCGAGATGATATGACGGGATGCCCTCATATGCATTTCATGCATTTATACATTGACCCATGACTCAGACGGCGTTATATACGCGTATATATGTATGTATATATATTTATATGGGATATGGGAAAGGTTATGGCATTATATACGCACCACCACCTGATCAGTTGGTATACGATGATGATTTTGCCCACAATGGCTGAGATGATACGATGGGATGCCCTTAGAGGCTTGATGATGTTATGAACACATGTACCTATGTACGACATGACATTCATACGCATATGCATGACACTATAAGTGATTTACAGAGTTATCCAGACTTACAGGTTAAGTCCTTTACTCCATATTCCTTCCATGTTCTTTATATACTTATTCAAATGCCTTGCATACTCAGTACATTATTCGTACTGATATCCTTTTATTGGGGACGCTGCATTCATGCCTGCAGGTATAGATAATCGGTTTGATGAGCCCTCATAGTATACGAGGTTAGCATTCAGCGAAGGATCGATAAGACTCCACCTCATTCGGAGTGTAATCCAGTTTGTGAGTCATCGTGTCAAAGTTTTGCTACGGACCTATGGGTACCCCGATACCCTGTCCCATTAGATGTCTAATAATTTTAAAGGCTTTGTAGACAAAGGTTCATTTTGTACAGTATATCAGAGGCTTTGACGGCCCGTATGTATTCATGTTTTAAGAAAAATAGTTTAGTGATACATAGTTTTCTCACTTACAAGTTGTTCATTATGAGTTGTGGCCATGTGGGCCCATGATAGTTACGAAAGAAATTAGTTAAGCTAATTCGACCTATGTATGTTATAATTTTGTTCGAACGATCATGAGTTGCAGAGTGGTTCGCTCGGGCCAGCACGGCACCGGATGCCAGCCACGCCTCCCCAGGTTTGGGGCGTGACATATTTGGTGTAAGTGTACACGTTTTCACCGTCGGGGGCCCGGCTATATGGACACGGTTCGTTCGATCGTTTGGACAGGTACATCATTTTCCTATAGGGACCCAATTCGGTGTCTCTTGGCTTTTTCAAGTGGATGACCTTCAGGGGGGATGCCCCTCAGTGTTCGAGGTTGATTGCAAAAAAAGCCTCGGGCACTTGTTGAGTCTCCCTTAGGTAGCATGTAGATGTTGCCTCGTTAAAAACCTTATCGGTAAAAGCTTTTTCGGACAAAAACTCGGTCGAAGGAAAAGAGGGAAACAGATGCTTTAAAACCTTAAGGTCTTCAGGCTGGGTTAACATTCTGACTACTTCGATCGGGTGCCTGCGCAAGGGTTAGTCTGAAATATGAAATGAAAAGGGGGATGGTTATATCTTAGTGCGAGATGCGCCGGCGGTGTTTTGAGGATCGATATGTTCCAATCATTCGAGGTGGGGATGCAGTATGGTCCTTTATTTCATTTGATTGGGCTTGATCAGGGGTGTGGCTTGATTACCCTTTGGATTTTTTGCGAGGGGAGGTATGGGTACCGGTGCCACGTCGTGCACCGCGAACATTTTTTGCTGCATGTTGTTCCCCGTAGATGATTTTAATCCCATCTTTTGTCGAAAATTTCATTATTTGGTGTAGAGTGGACAGTACTGCCCTCATGCAGTGTATCCACGGCCGTCCGAATAAGGCATTATACCTCATGTCTCCTTTGATGACATAGAATTTGGCGTTTTGGGTCATGCCGGCCACGGTGACCGGGAGGATGATTTCTCCTTTTGTTGTTTCACTTTCCATGTTGAATCCATTGAGGACTGAGTGGCGGACACGATTTGGTCAAGCAGTCCGAGCTGCTCTATCACCCTCGACCTGATAATGTTGGTAGAGCTACCTGGATTCACAAGTATATGTTTTATTTGAAAAGAATTTACAAGGAAAAAGATTACCAGTGCGTCATTGTGAGGTTGAGACAAGGTTCGGCGTCCTCTTCGTTGAATGTGAGGGCGTCCTCGAAAATATATCCCCGAGTCCGCTTTTCTCTAGTGATGGATATTTTTGTCCTTCTCATACGGGTTCCTGCGGGGCATCGACGCCTCCCAAGATCATGTGGATGACATGTTGTGGCCCATCTGCCTCATTCTTCTTGGTCGCCTCTCTTTCCCGGAATTGATTTTTGGCTCGATCGCTAAGGAATTCCCAGAGATGCCCTTTGTTAAGTAGTCAAGCTACCTCTTCTCGGAGTTTGTGGCAATCCTCGGTCCTGTGGCCATGTGTGTCATGAAACTCGCACACTAAGTTGTGATTCCTTTGTGAAGGATCCGATTGTAAAGGCCTGGGCTACTTGGCATCTCTGATTTTACTGATGGCGAACACGATGTCTGATACATCGACGTTGAAGTTGTATTCCGACAAGTGAGATGCGCCCGTTGGCCCAGCGTTCCTATCAAATCTGGCTCTATTGATAAGTCCCCGAGGATCTTGTCCTCGGTCTATTCTTCGATCATTGTGAGGTGGGTTGTGCCTCGGGGCATTCCTCATATCTTTAATGTACGGCTAATATCTTTCTTTGTTTGGTTTTGGCTCCTTTTCCAGGAGCATGCTTGGGTATACTGAGCCTGAGGGGGCTCCCAACTGGTCATCCTCATACCTGATTTTCGATTGGTACCGGTTGTGGACGTCCGACTAGGTCACAGCTAGATACTCGATCAAATTCTGTTTCAACTGTTTTGAAGCCACCGAGCTTCGTTTGTTCAGACCTTGAGTGAAAGCCTTCACTGCCCAGCCATCGGAGACTAGTGGTAGCTCCATCCGTTCTATTTGAAAGTGAGACACAAATTCCCGCGGCATCTCGTTCTACCTTTGCTTAATTTTGAAAATGTCGGATTTCCTCGTCCCTACTTTGATTGCACCGTCATGTGCCTTTACAAAGGAGTCTGCTAGCATGACGAATGAATCTATGGAGTTAGGAGCCAAGTTGTGATACCACATCATGGCCCCCTTCGAAAGTGTTTCCCTGAACTTTTCAGTAATACGGACTCGATCTCATCGTTCTTTATATTGTTGCCCTTTACCGCACAAGTGTAGGAAGTAACATATTCATTGGTGTCTAAGGTCCCGTTGTACTTTGGGAGTTTCGGCATTCTAAACTTCTTTGGAATGGGTTTTGGGGCCTCTTCTTCGAGGAACGGCCTTTGTATAAACTTCTTTGAATCCACTCCTTTTAGGACCAAGGGTGCGCCGGGAATCTGGTCAACGCTGGAGTTGTAGGTCTTAACCTTCTTATCGTTGGCTTCTATCATTTTCTTGCCCGATTCGATCCTTTTGGTGAGTTCCTCGAGCATTTTTACGATGGCAGGGTCGGCTATCGATCCATTATTGCTTGATCTCTCAGATACCTGCTCGGCTGGGGGAGCTGTCTCTGGTGCTACCGTGCTGGGAGTTTTCTGATAACTTTTCAGCTGAGCAATAGCTAGATATTGTGCCTGCGACATTTCAAAAATAACATGAAGGCTAACCTCACGTTCTTCCCTAATTAGGGTTTCCCGCGCTTTTTGTTGGTTCCCTTGGTGCACGCTCCTGTTAGTGTGGGAGCTTATGTACATGCGTTGGGCGTCTCATGAGACCGCGTCCACCAGGACTGGATCCGATGCATTCCCAGGGTTTTATGGTGGCATAACAACGCCTGGAACAGCCACACAATTTTCCCCATGGTCCTCAAGATCGTTGTTTTCATCTCTGTTTACCGAGTTAGACATTTCGACCTGAAATCGAAGATCTTGGACAAGAAAAAGCATGAAAGATAACTTGCATTATGTAGTAAAACCAGCAAGAAAATAATCACTATTATTTTTAGCCCCATGGTGGGCACCAAACTGTTTATCGTGAAAATGGTAATAACAATTAAATTTGTTGATGAGACTCTAAAAATACGTGATCTATTTTTATGCTAGTTTGTTAAGCAGTTGATGCTAAAGATATGAGATTTAGAGACGAAATAAAGTAAAGGAGAGAGTTATAATCAAACCGATAGGTCAGTTATTCGGGGCCTCGGGCCGGTCGATTTGGGGGCCTCGAGGTCGATTTCGGGGCTCGGACTCGAGATATCGTGGGTGATCGGGGTAGGGATAACAATTGTGAGGCGATTAAAGAGGGATCTTTATGGTAAATGATAAGAAATAAATGATGAACAAATACGGGGATAAAAAATAAAAGCTATAGTATCAAGAGAGTGTGAGAGAGCAAAGAATGTGTTCTTCTATATTTCTTATGGAGAAGCTGGAACAACAGGGGGTTACAAAGTGCCAAGGGTCCCCCTTATATAGGAAGGGAAATCCCAACATAGTACAAAATACATTAATGATAAAGAAACCGGGATGAGACAGCTAACTAACTTCATGATGCGGGTTTAGACTAGCTTCAGACTAGCCTGACAGATTTTGCCGGCCTGGGCTGCACTCTTCGGAAATTTCCCAGGTTGGGTGCCGATAGGCCTCGAGGGAGGGTACTTGGTGTGTGATCTCGAGCCTTCGAGGTGATCTTTCGAGACACCTTATTAACGATAAATTGGTTCCTCCGATTTCGCCGTATACAAAATAGTTATAGTTAGAGGGACATGCAATTCCGCACGAAGATGACCACAAGCAACATTGCAACACTAATAACATGGTCTACTATAAACCTCAACAGTGTCCTAACTCATGAGAATATACAAAACTTAAAAGGGAATGAGATAGGCAGGCATAACCATTTATGCCATTTACCTAGACAGTAGGGAAACTAACATAGCAATTTGCCCTAGAATCCATTCTAAACCAAACATGCAATAGAACTTAAATGGAAACATGCTTTAACTAATTAATACAGCCTTAAAGATCTATCATATTGGGCTAGAAGAAAACATAGAGATACAGGACAAGGTAGAGAACCCACATTAGTCTAGAAGCACCTAAGAAAGTTGGAATGTATTCCAATAATGAAAGCACATTAATTGAACTGAAACTTAATAAATTCAACTAATAAAGAACAAAGAGTTGAAGGGGGGTTTATAAAAACAATATCATGGCAGTAAAGAATACAGTATTAGGGATTCATGAATAACAAAGAAATTGAATCATGCTTACAAAATTTGAAAAACATTAGAACATAAAATACACATGTCATAGATAAACAGAAAGGAAAACAGTTAACATTGCAAGAGTCAAGGATACTAACCAATAACAAAGTTAAATGATCAAAGAATGAAGAGTTTAGAATACTGGTAGCAAGAGAAACCCAGATCCCCGATGCTTCAGAGTTCACAAGAGCCTCGAGAAGGGCTCCGAGCAGTGGTTGCACCAGATGAGGTCGTTTTAACAATATTAGGGCCTTGGCTTTCAGCCGGCGAAGAATTCAATGATTCTAGAAAATATTCAAGTGTCTCAGAATAAGTGAATGAGTGAGAGAAGAGTATAGTAAGGTGTAATAACAGTGAAAATTCGGTCTCTAAAGGGGAAATTGGGGAGGGGTTTATATAGTGTTCGAATTGAGTGGACGAACTGTGACGACTCGGCCGGTTGTCTTAGGAATTAACACCTCGATCCCCTATTAACTACTTTCTTTGTGTTTGTTTCTGTTGTTGTGAGTTGTCGGGAGAAATTATTTGGAGTTTCGGAGAGTTTTGGGACACCAAGTCCCTAAATGAAAGCTTAAGTTTTGGAAATTTGACTATAGTCAGAACAGTGTGAAGACGCCCTCGGAATAGAATTCTGATGGTTCCGTTAGCTCCAATGGGTGATTTCGGGTTTAGGAGCGTGTTCGGATCATGCGTTGGAGGTTCGTAGCTAATTTAGGCTTGAAACTCTGAAAGTCGAATTTTTGAAGTTTTCGGTTCGATAGTGAGATTTTGATACGAGGGCCGAAATGGAATTCCGGAAGTTGGAGTAGTTCCATAAGGTTGAATGTGACGTGTGTGCAAAGTTTCAGGTCATTCAAATGAGGTTTGATAGACTTTTAGATCGAAAGAGTATTTTGAGAGTTTTTAAGTTCTTAGGCTTGAATCCGATGCTAAATTGGCGTTTTGATGTTGTTTCGAGCATTCCGAAGGCTGGAACAAGTTTGAATGAAGTTTTAGGATTGGTTGGCATGTTTGGTTGAGGTCCCAGGGGCCTCGGATGAGTTTCAAGTGCTTAACAGAAATTAAATTGGACTTAGGAAGAATTTGAATTGCTGAACCTGTCATAACCGCACCTGCGTGTGTGGGGCCGCAGGTGCAGCACCGTAAAAGCGGCTAGGTGGCCGCAGAAGCGAGTTTGAGCCAACACTCTAGGACCGCAGGTGCGGCTGGGTTTTTGCAAATGCGGTGCCGCAGATGCGGCCAAGCGACCGGCAGAAGCGGACCCAGCCCGTTAAATGATTTTCACAACTTCGATGCCTTCTTCTGCAGGTGCAGGACCGTAGGTGCGCTCCCATAACCGCAGATGCGGTAATCGCTGGGCAGAAATATGAAATTTTGAGGGTTTAGTTCAATACTTGGAAAAATCGAATTGGAGCTCGGGGTAGGGCGATTCTGTGGGGTTTTTGAAGAGAAGATCATTGGATTTGGGCCATTTGGAGTCGAGTACTCGTGGCAAAGTTGTGGTTTCGGGTTGATTTTGAGCTGGTTCGAGGTAAGTGGCTTGCCTAACCTTGTGTGGGGGACATTCGCCGTAGGATTTGGTATTTTTGGTAATTGAAATGCGTTGTACGTGAGATGACGAGTGCATACTTGTGCTAATTGTTGAAAATCCTGTTTTCACTAAAGTAGCTTTAATTGTGTTTTCCTTTCCTACTTATTCTACTTGAAATTTAAGCCTGTTGTTAGCTTAGAGAAGCATGTTTAATTACCTTATTGCTTGAATTGACTTATTTGTATTATGTGAAGCATGTTAGGTTAGAATTACCTGTTTTACTTTGGTACGAAATTGAGTTTAATTGAGTATTCTTTGTGTTATTGCTGTGTGTTTTACTTTAGGACTATGGGACGACATCTCGAGAGATCCTATGTGCCTATTTTATGATTTGAGCTAAGGTTCGGGATACTGAGAGATCCCCAGCACGTATATTGAGGATGCCAAGAGATCCTCGGGATACCAAGAGATCCCTAGCATATATTGAGGATACCAAGAGATCCTCGGGATACCAAGAGATCCTTAGCATATATTGAGGATACCAAGAGATCCTCGGGATACCAAGAGATCCCTGGCATATATTGAGGGTACTAAGAGATCCTCGGGATATTGAGAGATCCCCGGATATTATATTTGTGAAGAGTGGTATTCCTAATGATTGTTTATGCCTCTGTTTCAGTTGTAGTTATCCTTATTATCCTGTATTAATTCTTATTGTTATCTTTCAACTGTACTGCTTTATCTTATACTGTCGCACCTTATATTTCATTTAATCTCAGTAGGGCCCTGACCTTCCTCATCACTTCCCAACCGAGGTTAGGCTTGGCACTTATTGAGTATCGTTGTGGTGTACTCATGCCCTTTCTGTGCATGTTTTTTATGTGCAGATCCAAGTATCTCCATTTAGGCTTATCACGCTTGAGACGAGGCATTCGTAGAGACTCTGAGGTGTATCTGCCGCATCCGCAGACCGAAGAGTCCCTTTCTACTCTTCCTTTTTATTAGTCCTTCTATACTTTCGTTTCTTTGTTAGACATTCTGGAGTTAGATACTTGTAGACATTCAAAGGCTTGTGATCATGAGATTCCAGGTTTTGGGAAATGTTGTTTGTTTCGAGAGTTGTTATTGTATATGTCGGGCGGCATCTTAAACGCTATTTTATTTTACTATTTCAGTTTTTAATTATTTCTTCCGCAAATTTTGTTTATTTTCCGCATTGTTAGGCTTACCTAGTCGTAGAGACTAGGTGTCGTCATAATGGATCATGGAGGGCGAACCAGGATCATGAGGACACGTGCTACCTGAGATGATCAGGCACCCGCGCCCCCTACTGCAGCCATTAGAGGTCGGGGCCGGGGTAGAGGCCGAGGACGCGCACGTGGTGCAGCCAGAGCACCTACGCGAGCTGCCACCGAGGTACCACCAGCAGTTCCAGCTAGAGTTCAGGCACCTGATACGCTTACTGCTACTACTACTCCTACACTTCAGGAGACTCTGGCATAGTTCATGAGCATGTACACCACTTTGGCTCAGGCAGGGTTGCTTTCCCTTGCTGCAGCTACATCTCAGGCCGGGGGAGGAGTACAGACTCTCGCCGCCCGCACTCATGATCAGTGAGTGCCTGTTAAGCAGGTCCTTGAGATTATTCTTGTACAGCCTGCAGTCCGAGATCAGCCCGAGGATAGGGTAGCGGTTTCCGAGGATGAGCAGCTGAGGCTTGAGAGTTTCAAGAAGTACAAGCCTCCTGTATTCAGTGATCTAGCATCGAATGATGCTCTGGTATTTCTAGATGAGTGTTACCGTATTCTCCGTACCATGGATATATCAGGATCGAGCGGGGTTTCCTTCACTACTTTTCAGCTTTGAGGAGCCGCCTATGAGTGGTGGCACACCTATGAGTTAGATAGTCTAGATTAGGCTACTTCACTAACTTGGACTCAGTTTTCAGATATGTTCCTGAGAGAGTATGTTCCTTAGAGCCTCAAGGACGTATGGCGTGCAGAGTTTGAACATTTGCGCCAGGGTGCTATGACTGACTCAGAGTATGCTGTCTGTTACACTAGTTTGGTTAGACATGCACCGGCCTTGGTTTCTACTGTTCGCGAGAGGGTTCGCCGATTTATTGAGGGGCTTATTCCAAGCATCAGGTCTAGCATGGCTCATGAGTTAGAGATAGATATTTCTTATCTGTAGGTGGTGAGCATTGTTAGGACGATTGAGGGTATGCGTGCTAGGGAGAGAGAGGAGAGGGAGGCCAAGAGGTCTCGAGTCGGGCCATTATTCTGGTACTTGTGCCCCAGTTGCAGGTTGTCATGGTAGGGGTTATATGAGTTACCCTGTTCATTCAGCTCTTCCAGCATCCAGTGGTATTTTAGCTCCTCCTAGGCCTCAAGAGCCTTATTATGCACCTCCGGTATCTAGCGCACCTCATGTGTGGGGTGCTTTCAGAGATCAGTCCAGTAGACCTGGATCGAGCCAGTCACAGCCACCACGTCCTCCTAGAGCTTGTTTTGAGTGTGGTGACACACACCATGTGGTGAGGGATTGCCCTAGACTTAGGAGGGGTGCACCTCCACAGACTTCTCAGCCACAACGTGCCCCGCAGAGTTCTCAGGCTATGGTTACAGCTCCAATTGCTACCCCACCTGCTCAGCCAGCTAGAGGTGGAGGTCAGGGAGGTAGAGGTCGCCCTAAAGGGGGAGGCCAGGCCAGATACTATGCCCTTCCTGGCCGTATCGAGGTTGTTGCCTTCGATTGTGTTATCACATGTATTATACTGGTTTGTCACAGAGATGCATCGGTTCTATTCGATCCAGGATCCACTTACTCTTATGTTTCTTCTTATTTTGCTCTGCATTTGGGTATACCTCGGGATTCTTTGAGTTTTCCTGTTTATGTTTCTACTCCTGTGGGAGATTCTCTTGTTGTTGACCGCATTTATCGATCGTGTTTGGTTGATCTTAGTGGTTTTAAGACCAGAGCCGATTTATTGTTGATCAGCATGGTAGATTTTGATATTATCTTGGGCATGGACTGGTTATCGCCCTATTATGCTATTCTTGATTGTCATGCAAAAACTGCGATGCTGGCTATGCCAGGTGTACCGCGTGTTGAGTGGCGGGGTACTTTAGATCATACTACTAGTAGAGTTATTTCTTTCCTTAAGGCTTAGCGAATGGTTGAGAAGGGGTCTAACGCGTATCTAGCTTATGTGAGAGATGTCAGTATTGATACCCCTTCGGTTGATTCAGTCCCAGTAGTACGGGATTTTCCTAATGTGTTTCCAGCTGATCTTTCGGGCATGCCGCCTGATATAGATATTAATTTTGGCATTGATCTGTTGCTGGGCACTCAACCCATTTCTATTTCTCTTTATCATATGGCTCCTCCTGAGTTGAAGGAGTTGAAGGATCAGTTACAGGAATTACTTGATAAGGGTTTTATTCAGCCCAGTGTATCAATAGTGGCGTGCTCCTATCTTGTTTGTGAAGAAGAAGAAGAAGAAGAAGAAGAAGAAGAAGAAGGATGGTTTTATGCGTATGTGCATTGATTATCACTAGTTGAACAAAGTTACAGTGAAGAACCGTTATCCTTTGCCTCGTATTGATGATTTGTTTGACCAGCTACAGGGTGCACGAGTGTTTTCTAAGATTGACTTTCATTTAGGGTACCATCAGTTGAAGATTCAGGAGCCAGATATCCCGAAGACTGCTTTCAGGACTCGGTATGGTTATTACGAGTTCCTTGTTATGTTATTTGGGCTGACCAATGCCCCAGCAGCCTTGATGCACGGTGTGTTCCGACCATATCTTGACTCATTTGTCATTGTTTTTATTGATGATATTCTGGTGTATTCCCGGAGTCGGGAAGATCATGAGCAGTACCTGAGGACTATGCTCCAGACTCTGAAGGAAAAGAAGTTATATGCTAAGTTCTAGAAATGTGAGTTTTGGTTAGATTCCGTGGCATTCTCAGGACATGTGGTATCGAGTAAGGGTATTTAGGTAGATCCGAAGAAAGTAGAGAAGTGCAAAGTTGGCCCATACCATCCTCAGCTACAGAGATCCGTAGTTTTCTTGGCTTGGCGGGTTACTACCGTCGTTTTGTGGAGGGGTTTTCATCGATTGCAACCCTATGGCCAAGCTGACCCAGAAGAGTGCTCTGTTCCAGTGGACGGAAGAGTGTGAGGCGAGCTTTTAGAAGCTCAAGACAGCTTTGACTACAACCCCAGTTTTGATATTGCCTACAGGTTCGTGGTCTTATACTATCTATTGTGATGCCTCGAGGATTGGCCTTGGAGCGGTTTTGATGCAGGATGGTAGGGTGATTGCCTACACGTCCAGACAGTTGAAGGTTCACGAGAAAAATTATCCTATCCACGACCTTGAGTTAGTTGCCATTGTTCACGCCCTGAAGATCTGGCGTCATTATTTGTATGGGGTTCCTTGTGAGATTTATACTGATCATCGAAGCTTGCAGCACCTGTTCAAGCAAAAGGATCTAAATTTGCGGCAGAGGAGATGGTTAGAGTTACTGAAGGACTATGATATTACTATTTTGTATCATCCGGGCAAGGCTAATGTGGTGGCCGATGCCTTGAGTCGCCGGGCAGAGAGTTTGGGGAGTTTGGCTTATTTACCAGCATCGGATAGGCCTATGGCGATGGATGTTCAGGACTTAGCCAGCTAGTTTGTGAGATTGGATCTTTCGGAGCCCATTCGGTTTCTAGCTTGTGTGGTTTCTCGGTTTTCCTTATTTGATCATATCAGGGAGCGTCAGTATGATGACCTTCATTTGCTTGTCCTCAAGGATAAGGTTCAGCATGGTGATGCCATAGATGTGACTATTGGTGATGATGGGGTATTGAGGATGCAGGGTCGGATTTGTGTACCCAATGTGGATAGGCTTCGGGAGTTGATTCTAGAGGAGGCCCATAGTTTGCGGTATTCCATTCATCCGGGTGCCGCGAAGATGTATCAGGATTTGAGATAGCACTATTGGTGGAGGCGGATGAAGAAAGATATAGTTGGATTTGTAGCTCGGTGCCTCAACTGTCAGCAGGTGAAGTATGAGCACCAGAGACCGGGTGGGTTGCTTCATAGAGTTTCCAGAGTGGAAGTGGGAGCGCATCACCATGGACTTTGTAGTTGGGCTCCCACGGACTTTGAGAAAGTTTGATGCTATTTAAGTGATTGTGGATCGGCTGACCAAGTCCACGCACTTCATTCTTGTATGTACTACTTACTCTTCAGAGCGGTTGGCGGAGATTTATATCTGGGATATTGTTCGTCTGCATGGTATTCCAGTTTCCATCACTTCAGATAAAGGTACTCAGTTGACATCACGATTCTGGAGGGTCGTTCAGCATGGGTTGGGTACTCGGGTGGAGTTGAGTACAGCATTTCACCCTCAGACGGACGGACAGTCCTAGCGCACTATTCAAATTCTTGAGGATATGCTCCGTGCATGTGTGAATGAATTTGGAGGGTCTTGGGATCAGTTCTTTCCATTGGCGGATTTAGCCTACAACAACAGCTATCATTCCAGCATTTAGATGGCACCGTATGAGGCTTTATATGGTAGGCGATGTAGATCCCCGGTGGGTTGGTTTGACCCGGGTGATGCTAGATTATTGGGCACAGAATTGGTTCAGGATGCTTTGGAGAAGGTCAAGGTGATTCAGGATAGACTTCGTACAGCCCAGTCCAGACAGAAGAGTTATACGGACCGGAAGGTTCGTGATGTTTCCTATATGGTTGGAGAGCAGGTTGTGCTTCAGGTTTCGTCTATGAAGGGCGTTATGAGATTTGGGAAGAAGGGGAAGTTGAGTCCGAGGTTTATTGGCCATTTTGAGATATTGAGGCGTGTTGGGGAGGCTGCTTATGAGCTTTCCTTGCCTTCCAGCTTAGCAGGAGTTCATCCGATATTTCATGTTTCGAAGCTCCGGAGGTACCACGGTGATCCGTCGTACGTGTTGGATTTCAGTTCAGTCCAGTTGGACAAGGATCTATCCTATGTTGAGGAGCCAGTGGCAATATTGGAGAGGCAGGTTAGAAAGTTGAGATCAAAGAACATTGCGTCAGTGAAGGTTCATTGGCGGGTCAGCTGGTCGAGGAGGCGACCTGAGAGACCGAGCAGGATATGCGCAACTATTACCCTCATCTTTTCACTACTTCAGGTATGTCTTTATGCTCGTTCGAGGACGAACGAATGTTTAAGTGTAGGAGGATGTGACGACCCCGCCACTCATTTTAAGAATTAATGCCCCGATCCCCTATTAACTGCTTTCCCTGTGTTTGTTTCTGTTGTTGTGAGTTTCCGGGAGGAATTATTTGGAGTTTTAGAGAGTTTCGGGACACTTAGTCCCTAAATGAGAGCTTAAGTTTTGAAGATTTGACCATAGTCAGAACAGTGTGAAGATGGCCTTGGAATGAAATTCCGATGGTTAGCTCCGTTGGGTGATTTCAGGTTTAGGAGCGTGTTCGAATTGTGTGTTGGAGGTCTGAAGCTAATTTAGGCTTGAAACGCCGAAAGTCGAATTTTTGAAGTTTTCGGTTCAATAGTGAGATTTGTATCCGAGGGTGGAATGGAATTCCGAAAGTTGGAGTAGCTCCATAGGGTTGAATGTGACGTGTGTGCAAAATTTCAAGTCATTCGGACGAGGTTTGATAGACTTTTTGATCGAAAGCATATTTTGAGAGTTTTTGAAGTTCTTAGGCTTGAATCCGATACTAAATTGGAGTTTTGATGTTGTTTTGAGCATTCCAAAGGTTGGAATAAATTTGAATGATGTTTTAGGATTGGTTGGCATGTTTGGTTGAGGTCCCGGGGGCCTCGGATGAGTTTCGGGTGCTTAACGGAAATTGAATTGGACTTAAGAAGAATTTGAATTGCTGAACCTATCATAACCGCACCTGCGTGTGTGGGACTGCAGGTGCGGTGCTGTAAAAGCGGCTAGGTGGCCGCAGAAGCGAGTTTGGGCCAAAGCTCCAAGGCCGCATGTGCGGCTGGGTTTTCGCAAATGCGGTGCCGCAGATGCGGCCAAGCGATCGCAGAAGTGGACCCAGCCCGATAAGTGATTTTTGCACCTGTGATGCCTTGTTTTGCAGCTACGGGACCGCATGTGTGCTCCCTTGACCGTAGATGCGGTAATCGCTGGGCAAAAATATGAAAATTTGAGGGTTTAGTTCAAAACTTGAAAAAATTGAATTGGAGCTCAGGGTAGGGCGATTCTGTGGGGGGGGGGGGGGTTTTAAGAGAAGATCATTGGATTTTGGTCATTTGGAGTTGAGTACTCGTAGCAAAAGCGTGGTTTTGGGTTGATTTTGAGCTGGTTCGAGGTAAGTGGATTGTCTAACCTTGTGTGGGGGATATTTCCCTTAGGATTTGGTATTTGTGGTAATTGAAATGTCTTGTACGTGAGGTGACGAGTGCATACTTGTGCTAATTGTTAAAAATCCTGTTTTCCCTAAAGTAGCTTTAATTGTGTTTTCTTGTCCTGCTTATTCTACTTGAAATTTAAGCATGTTGTTAGCTTAGAGAAGCATGTTTAATTGACTTAATTGCTTTATTGCTTAAACTGTCTTATTTGTATTATGTGAAGCATGTTAGGTTAGAATTACTTGTTTTACTTTGGTATGAAATTGAGTTTAATTAAGTATTCTTTGTGTTATTACTGTGTGTTTTACTTTGGGATTATGGGACGACATCTCGGGAGATCCCTTGTACATATTTTATAATTTGAGCTGAGGTGCGGGATACCGAGAGATCCCTAGCATGTATATTGAGGATACCAAGAGATCCCTAGCATATATTGAGGATACCAAAAGATCCTCGGGCTACCAAGAGATCCCTAGCATATATTGAGGATACCAAGAGATCCTCGAGATACCATGAGATCCCTAGAATATATTGAGGATACCAAGAGATCCTCGAGATACCAAGGGATCCCTAGCATATATTGAGGGTACCAAGAGATCCTCGGGATACTGAGAGATCCCCGGTTATTATCTTTGTGAAGAGTGGTATTCCTGGTGATTGTTTTTGCCTCTGTTTCAATTGTAGTTATCCTTATTATCCTGTATTAATTCTTATTGTTATCTTTCAATTGTACTGCTTTATCTTATACAGTCGCACCTTATATTTCATTTAATCTCAGTAAGGCCCTGACCTTCCTCGTCACTACCCGACCGAGGTTAGGCTTGGCACTTACTGAGTACTGATGTGATGTACTCATGCCCTTTCTGTGCATGTTTTTCATGTGCAGATCCAGGTTTCCACTCAGGCTTATCACGCTTGAGGCGAGGTGCTCGTACAGACTCCGGGGTATATCTGCCACGTCCGCAGACCGAAGAGTCCCTTTCTACTCTCCCTTTTGTATTAGCCCTTCTGTACTTTCGTTTCTTTGTTAGACATTCTGGAGTTAGATACTTGTAGACATTCAAAGGCTTGTGATCATGAGATTCCGGGTTTTGGGAAATGTTGTTAGTTTTGAGTGTTGTTATTGTATATGTCGAACGACATCTTAAACGCTTCTTTATTTTACTATTTGGTTTTTAATTATTTCTTCCATAAATTTTGTTTGTTTTCCGCATGGTTAGGCTTATCTAGTCATAGAGACTAGGTGCCTTCACGATGGTTCACAGAGGGCGAACCAGGGTCGTGACACGAACATGGAAAATCATCAGTCAATTACAAGAAAGGAAAGAATATATCACATGCAATAAAAATCAGTAAGGAAAAAGGAAAATCTCAAATCGTAGTTGGGTCTAACGGCCTTAAATCAAACCAATAATGCAAGAATCACCCATTGTAGAGTGTATATAGACGAAAGATCGTCCAGATCTTCACAAAATCATAGTAAATCAGGCCCGTTCTTGAAAGGTAGGTCTTGACAAAAATAGGGCAAGAACTAAGTAACACCATAGACACTCATATAGTAGCAAAGTATCACAAAATAGATAAGTAGATCATGGATTGATTCCATGTTTAGGTTGGAATCGGAGAGGATTTAAGGGTATGGCGGCTAGGGTTTCCCCAGACGAGTGGAGTGGAGAGGTTTCAGAGGCGGCTGTTAGGTGGGAAATGAGGATTAGGGTTTGGGGTTGGATTAATTAAAAGGAGGGAAGACGAGGGCCGTTGATCTTGAGAGATCAACAGCCAAGATTAAAAAATTGAACGGCCGTGTTATTTGAAGTGGGTTGCGACCGAGTTTTAGTAAAGGGTTGGTTGTTGGGCTGAGGATTTGGGCCAAATTTGATCCGAAATTGGCTTAAAATTGGGCCATAGTTTAAATACACAAAATTTATAAAAAGGAAATTATTTATAAAAGTAATTAATAAATAGTAAAAATATTACTTATGAAATAAAATGATTGGAAATAATAACTTAGCATTATAAAAAAATTAAATTATTTTGGCACAAATAATGTAATAAAAATGCAATTATGCATGAATATAGGCTATTATTGCAAAAAATTACATAAATAACTAAAATATAGATGTAATTATATAAATGAAGTAAAATATTATTAAACAAACACGTGGATATCAAATAATAAATTTGGATGATTAAGTCATCACCAATAATTTAAAGGGATAATTAATAAATATTCAAGTAATTTAAATGCGTGAAAATTAATTTTAAGGCTCTAAAAATTATGGAAAATGCTTATAAATTAAATAATGATGCAAAATGACATTTTGAAAATATATATACTTTTTAGAAAAATGTGAGGACGAAATTGTGTATATATATATATATAGTGGGCCGAGCAGGAATGTTATCGAAGGCAGTTGTTTCCAATTCAAGAGCCTCAGCAATGCATCCATCCATATATGAAATGTCTTCTTTGGCCTCCTCTAGGGTCTTCCTCCTCATGTGATAAATCGCTTAAGTTTTCTCAAGGAGGAAAGAGTCTTCTTAATCTTGGATTTTGGCTCGAACCTTTTTTATTTTGCACTGTAGCTATTCGTTTTCAGCCCTCACGATGCCATAGGTCCGATAAAGTTCAGTATTTGTCCTCGTGTTTACGTTTCTGTTTCATGACCTTTTTGAACTTTTCCTCCATCCTAGATCTCTTCTCCTCGGTAGAAGCAACCTCTTGGGTTTTGGAACGGAAGCTTGCTTCCAGGTTATTTATTTTTCCATGGAAGCAGACTCACGTTCGGGTTCCGCAGTTACAGCATCCTGCAGCTCAACCCACTTGGCCTTCAACTACTCAAGTTTTGGATGCAGTTGAGCCATCTTTCAGCCGTGAAACATATATTTTTCTTAGATTGCTCCAATAGGGCTTCAAGATCGCCCATATGAGAAATTCTTTCCTCTAAATATGGGAGAATGCTCAGCGAGTTGATCTCGTTCAGCGACAATTTGATCCCGCTCAGCAGCAAGTTCTTCTTTGGCTTGGATCATCCTTTGCAAGCCCTCGGAGGCAAGGAGGTTCGCCTGAAAGGTCAAAGATTAACATTATTGAGGATAATGTTTAGCAAAATAAAAGAAAAGAAAAGAAGAGTAAGATAATAGCTGAGCAGCAAAGTGCGTGTTGTTATTGGTCAAACACTCTATAGAAAGAGCCTTCATCTTTCCCCGATCTTTGTTCGAAGCCAAAGGCTTAAAATAGTTAGCAACTCTCACCGGCTTGGAGACTAAGTGACACCCATTCAAAATCGAAAGAGTGACACCACATTTACCATCAGAATTTTGGATAGGTGCCGAGAAAGTGTTCTCAATGCTCCTGTGATTGGGTGACCGTGGGGAATAAACACTGTCCATTCGTTCAGTCGGGGCCGATAGTGAGGTAGGGGTTGATGGTGTTACAGCTGCTATTGAATTTGGAGGTGGAGGAACATCAAAGGTGGAACTCCTATAACTTGAAGCAACAACTGGATCTCGAAAACAAGACTTTGAGTTTTCAACTATTTCTATTTCTGTAAAGAGTCCTCGAATTTCTTCCGGTTAAGCAGGGGAAGTTCTTCTTCTTCTTCTCTTTGAAGATAAATTGCTTCATCATCGTCCTCGATTTCATCTTCATTAAGGACCACTGTGGTCGGTCCAGCTGGGGTTTCTTTTGTTGAAGGCTTCTCCTGAGTATTAGCTTTGGAGGTATGTCTTCTTTTTGGTTTTTTCTCCTTAGGTTGGGGACTCAGGGAAGATGGACCTTCACAGGAAGCAAGAAAGGAATCATGAACCCCCTTTCGGTCAATGATTGCTTGAATTTTTTGATGAGCTACTGTTAGGTCATGGGAAACCTCAACAACGGGGCACACAAAAGACCCCTTCGAAAGGCCTGTGTATTATGAACGGGAGTCAACAAATTTGTACTATGTCATGTTGGAGATTAAAAGGAAAAAAAAAGAAGTTTTACTTATCATGGTTCTTGGCTTTCCAGTTAAATTTGGGTGAAAGTTTTTTCCACTTACGGGAGTCCGTTTTGAAAACATCTAAAATATTAGGTTCTGAACTGATGGAGGAACCCAACTGGTAGCTGAAAGATAAGGAATAAAGTTAGAAAAAAGAGGACATTTTCTATAACGTAAAAGGAAAAGAATATTTGAAAAACTTACGAGTAATGTTCCAGGATTCAGGGATAGTGCCACGCCCCAAATTGGGAGCGCGACCGGCGCTCAACCGGGTGAACTCGGCTGAGCAAGCCTGTTAGATTCTTTCTACCCAACTCGCTCATGCATTAAGAGAAAGCACATTTTCATTAATTAGATATTAAGGAGATCATACGACTCCAAGTCATTTTCCTTAGCTACTTCATTATTTAATGTCTCAAAATACACACCATTTCATCGTATGAAGTGGATTAAATGATCCAAACACAACATGGTTTGTTTTAATTTCCAGCACCCATATACATATAACCCATGTTATGCCTACGGATCCTCTAAATAGATACAAAAGAGTACTACAAAAGTGTCGTCAATAAGGCCCCGGCTATACCTCAAGTACAGTACATAAGGAACCAAAAGATGTATGACCCCGAAATGAAGTGGGGCTTACCAAGACTACTGGGAAGAGGATGTACCGCTAACGCTGATCAGCACTGCCTGCTAAGGAACCACCTGCATCAATTTAAGACACAGCGCCCCCGGCAAAAAGGATGTCAGTACCGTTGAATGGTACTAGTATATATAACTAAACACCATCTCATTAGAATGAACAATAATACAAGAAGGAACAATCATGAAATTAATTTAAGCTTCAACAATACCATTACATCAAGTTAAGAATCACATAAGTTTTCACGTAATTTCCATGATTTTAGGTTGGGAGGTCTTTACTGCCAATTATGCCACAATCCAAAATACCACCGTGTTCTTATGCGGAGTCCAATCTCGATCCGATCGGCTAAGTCATCTCATTTATGTATCAACCATATCCACAATTTCAATTACCATTTCCAGCACAGTTACCACCATGTGTATGGCATGGCGACCGATCACGGCCAAATCGGCTAGGCCATCTCACTCGAGACATCATCCTTTCAATCAATCATCTCCCTTCATGTTTCGTTCCCATATTTTTGATACATTGGCACGAGTGGCCTCATTTATAAACTCATTCTTGGCACTTGGCCATATTTCATAATTCAAGTCCCTTTTTCCATATTCCAACATTATTATCATTATCAATAACAAAAAGGCTTTTCATTCAAGACTTTGATTACACATGCAAGCAATTTAGAATCCAAGGCATATAGAGACTTTTCACACAGTATGACATAATAATCTTTATTCGAATTTGACTTGAAGTCCAAGCAATTTTTAGCACATATTTCATATTTTGAGTACATCCTCAAATGATAAGATAACATGAAAGCATTGGAATACATATTGCACATATACTTTTCAACGCATGGACATTCGGAATAGCAATTTCTATAACGATCAATTTTGGACTTACACTGATTGCATGAACACCATGGGATTCAATTATAACAAGAGGAGGTTTTAGCCATACATACCTCAATAGAGCTTCCTTAAATTCTATAATATTTCGGAACTCTTAGAAACTTCAATCTATTTTAGGAGTATAACAAGTAAAACTAAAAATTAGAAAGATGATCATGATTCTAGCTCATCTGAGTACATTATCAAACACTAGGTGTTCATTATGTTCTTAAGACCCTTTTTGTGAAAGATTCCTCCCACACCCCATTCTTTACCATTTTTAACTTACAATCCTCCTACACTCTTTTATCAAACATGTATGCAAGATAAGCAACTCCCTTACCCAAGGTTGGTCTTGCTAATTACCCATTTTTAGGAAGATTTCGAAATTAAGAGCTAGGGCATAGGTTCTTACCTTTAAGGTGAAGACTTAGTGAAATTTACTTGATAATCTTCAAGGATTGAGCAAAAATTGTTGGATACTAGGTTGAAGGTTACTCCCCCACTCTAAGAACTCTTTCTCACTCTAAAAGTATCATATTTTACAAGAAAAATGATCAAACATGCTTATATAACGAGATTGGTCCGGGAAATAAAAACCCCAAATGAAGCCCCGTAACAGGATTTGCATTTGCATATGCGATCGTATGATAATTTTGCAGTCCGCAAAATGGGCTGCATAATTGGCCATTCGAAACTAATATTTTCTGCCTCGGTCTGCGACCAGTCTGCAGTCTGCAGAACTGTTTTGCGGTCGCATAATGCCCTGCAGAACCACCATCTGAAAAATCTCGAGGCTGGATATGTGATCAAATTGCAGCCCGCGAAATAGTTCTACTGTCGCATAATGGGTCGCAAAAATGACATAAAAAATGGCCCAAATGACTGCCTCACTCTGTGGCCATTCTGCGGCCTGCAAAGTGATTCTGCGGCCGCATAGTGGGCCGCAGAAATGCCTTATTCTACCAATATTTTTTTTAACTCCTCGGTGCAATGTTTAACCCAAAAAGTCCGTACCACGGTCTTTAACACATAAGCCTAACTCGGCACCATGGAATTTGGAGTTTTAGGTAAAATTTTACAGGGTTTTACATCCTCCCCTACTTAATATCATTCGTCCTCTAATGAGGTTCAAAGTTCACTATAAACATCCGATGCAACTCAATTGCCACACTACACTCCAACAGTCCCAATTTTCTTTTTTGACTAACTCCCAAAATTTCCAAAAATTTTGCCAGAGTTTCCTTTGTAACTGGGTCTATCCACATGTCAGAGAAACCTAGAAACATATCCTAAATACATATACATAATCCACTAATGTATCACAACACAAAATAACACCAACCGTGGCCTTATAAGCAACATATAACCAAAAGGGAACACCTTTACACTAAGTGAACAAGTGATACAAAATTCATAGGTGACAATTTCATAAAAAAGATTACACAGATATTCAAACAAGTAGGTATACTTCTTCTTCATCTCTTCCTCGGCCTCCCAAGTAGCCTCTTCAACTTGTTGGTTTCGCGATAACACTTTGTCGCACCTCCTTTTCCACACCCGCGGGGCGCTTAGGGAGTTTTCTCCCGTTGAAGGACAGTCGAAACGGAATTTGTTTATTTGTTTCAGAGTCGCCACCTGGGAATTTTAAGGCGTCCCAAGTCACCGGTTTTAATCCCTGAATCGAGGAGAATATGACTTTGTTTGTTATTCTGCGAACCAGAAATCCTGAGTAAGGAATTCTGTTAATCCGGAAGAAGGTGTTAGGCATTTCCGAATTCCGTGGTTCTAACACGGTCGCTTAACCGTTTTTATATTTGGCTTTGATTTGTTAAATGCATATTTATCTGTTGCCCAATTTTTATTACCGCTTTTGTTTAGATTATTTCTAATTAAAGGCCCTTCTTTGAATCGAATCACGCGTACGTATATTCGTGATATAGATTATATTTTTTAAAACGTGCGGATTCTTGTCACGCGCACGTGTACACAATAATATAGGTAATATATATATTAAAATACTTACTCGAAATTGTGCTTAAATAAAAAAAAACATTCGCTCTTTGTATAATTAAGTAGTGAACCGCACATCTCGGGTTTTCATGAAATTAACTTGATATTTTCCGAAGAAACCCATTTTTATTAAATGTTCGCTCGAAGTTGCGCGAACGCATAATCCGAATTTCTTTTGGAAATACAATCAGGTTACGCGAACGTATCCCTAATCACGTGGAATATTTTTTGAGAATAGCATAAATTTCCCATAAATTGTTTATTACGTTCATGTATTTTTATGGGAAAATCATGAGAAATAAATATTCCTCTAGTCTCTAATTCCTTTAAAAGAATTTACAATTTATTGGACGTTGATTGCAAATTATATTTCTTCGCGTATGAATTATATTCCTCAAAGTTATTCAAATTTAAAGAGCACAATAAGCATATGACTAATACTATTTTAGTAAATACAATATGTATACTAAAAATGTGCATAGCGTATGAAACTAAAAAAATCAGTTCTTGAAAGGAAATGATATTTTTGAAGAATTCTTATTATTCCATTTTGCAATGAATGTTATTTTTTACAATCTTAAACTTGTTACACATTATAAATCTAATCTCTTTCCATATTGCTTGTTCTTAATCTAATAGGCCTAATTATTTTATTAATTCTGCTTATGATTGAAAGTGAGATATATATATATAATCAAACCGATTTGATTCTCAATTTATGTGAGCCATTGCTAAACACTAACTTTCGCATTGTAAAATTCCTAGGCCATTTGTTATTAAGAAAGAGAACAAATCTACCTATTGACTTAAAAAAATGATATTGCATACAACATTATTCGCCATATTTTTTTTGACATTGTGAACATGGCGGACTTGTACTAATGCAACTTTCGACTATTGATTATAAACATAATCATTATTACGCCATATATAGACAAAATGTAACCAACATCATCTAGCCTTAATCCATAATTAAATAATCAAAATATGCTAACAATGCATTTTCTTGACATTTCCATACTACTCTGTACCTGACTAACAATGTCGTAAGACTTAATTAATGGCCACCTTTATGCCATGTTTCTTATTTTGATAATTCAATCATAACTATACTTTAATGAAATTCTGGAATAGATAATACTATTACAACAATTATATGAATTTCAAAAGAGAATGATCAATTGATAATTATCATGTCAAGCATACTACTATACTAACCAACATGAAACAAGACTGAAATTTAAAATAATGAACTTAGACAAATGAAAAAATAGAATTGCAATCCAAGTTTTATTGATTTGTCATGCTGAATCTCTTCCCATCATAGAATTTTAAAAGATAGGTACCTGGAAATGAAGGTAGAAGGAGTAAATTTCAGCAGTAACAAAAATCAGCAGAATAGCAGTATTTCCACAGATTTGAGCAATAATAAGACCCGAGGAACCCAGATGCACAGTGACAGTACTTTTAAGAAATTTCAGATTTTTAACTGAACAATGAGATCGAACAAATCCGGACAGATTTAATGAAAAGAATAATATTTCTGATTTTGAGACTTAGAATAAAGCAAACTGAAAAAGCTTTCAATTTCAAAACACAGAATCAACTTCAATATTGACTTCCGAGACAGAATTCTGTTTTAATGTTTCTGTTTTTCTTTCTTTCTATCTTCCCTTTCAGATTTCTGTTTCTGCTTGTGATTTTCCTCTCTCAAATTTATCTTTTCCCTCTGTGTATCTCTCTTAAAATCTCTCTCAAAATCTCCTCCTTTAATCAGTCCCAATCCCCCCTCTCTTATACAGGTCTGCCCCTCTTTTTTAGCCTACTGTCTGGACCCCTTTCTTCTTTTAAAAATTAGAAAGTTCCATTAAAATCTGCTTTTAAATACTTTAAATCCCATTAAGTGATCTTATCCTGATTTTCAGCAGCCCCATTACCCTTTGTTTCCCATTATCACATTAAATAATAGCCATTAACTTTCCACTTTCAGCCCACTATACTATCATATTACCCTTACTGTTCTATCTCAGAAATGCCCCAGAAATCCTACTATAATTATTGTTATTACTGCCTTTAAACTTAAATTCAGAATCTGATACAAAACAGATTAAAAATCTGTTCAAACCTAACTATCAACCTGAATTAAAACAGCTAATACCAATTCTCTTAAGTTCTGGACTGAATCTTAACTGAGAATGTACTTTTTCTAATACAATGGTATCTAATCAATACTTGTGAAATTGAGTTTAAACCTAACATCACAATAACATTACACTGAATTCAGTACAATAATTCAAACTGAACTTCAACTTTTGAACTAAAATCAAACAAACAGGAGCATTGTCAATATACTGACAATGCCCTGAAACTTAATGTTCAGGAAACAATATACATACAACATTTATTCTGACAGACTTATTGATTTACAAACGAGTATTAATTAAACTGATTATCTACAACATTTGTCAACAAACAGTCTATAGAAACAGATTGTTTTCAATCAGTATTATCATAAACGAGAATTCATAATATAACTAATCGACGAACTTAATCGAGTCGATTACACACTTTGTAAATAATCATACTGACAGAAACAATGGTATAATTAGGATCAAATAGACGGGTATAAGGCAGAATCACAGAATTGACTAGAAAATTATGAAAAATTAAACAGACTAATGAAAAAAAATAAAAAATACACGTAGAATACACATAAGAAATAGAAAAAATACCTCTGAACCTTCAAATTCAACCGGACTCAAACTCAACTTGGATTCGGACTTTTTGAAATCAAACAGACCTTAGTCGAAGTATTTTCAACTGAAAATACTTCGACTAAGGTCGATTAAACCTCAATCCCTCGTTTGAATTGAAAAAATTCCAAGATTGGAAAATTTTTAGGGTTTCAGATTTTGGATCTTAAATCCGAACACTTCTGGGCAGATTCGAAGGGAACCAAAGATGACACAAGGGTGAGGGAAGCCTAGGGGTCATTTGGTGTTCATTTGAAAGGAATCTGAGTGAGTTCATTTTTGATTCGAACCTTCAAAAGAAGATTCGAAGAGTTCTGAGGGGATTCGAACCAAACCAATACTAGATCCATAGCTAGGGTATCTAGGGGAAGTTGTGGTGTTATTTTGGAAGCCATTGGAAAGGGTTGAGTTTTCAGACCAACCTTCGATTTAATATTCGAAGAGTTGGGGTCTGATTCGAAAGAAACTAAGGTCAGATCCGTGAAGAGGGGGTTGTGAGAAGTCTAGGGTGTTAAGGTGGTGACCGGCGGCGTTGTTGCCACCGGGTTTCAGGCAATGGGATGCTAGGGCGGCTAGGGTTAGGGGTGGGTTTTGGAGAAGATGATGAATAGTGAAGAGGGGGGTGTTTAGTTAGGGGACCAGGGTAGGGGTTTGGACTTATATAGGGACGGGGTGGATTGATGCTGACCGTTAGATCAAGCAGAATGAAAGGCTAGGATCTATTCACTTATCCAAACGATGTCGTTTGGTTTAAGTTGGGGGGACGGGTTGAACCGGGTATTGGATCGGGTAAGGATTACGGGTTAGGTTCGTTGGATCTCAGCCGTTGGATGGATTTAATCCAACGGCCCTTGATGAGGGACGACCAAACGTTGTCGTTTTAGTACGTTTGAATTGGACCGGACCTAGGTTGTTTGGATTGGGCTGTGGGGGGGGGGTAACTTGGTTTGGGCCTGGATTTTAATCCAGGTCCGATTTTTTATTTTTTCAACCTATTTTTCATTTCCTAAATTTATCCCTAATTATAAAAAATCCTAATAAAAATTATAAAATAATTTCAACCTTCCAAAAATATTAATCACCTTTTAACAATTATTTAACACATAGACAAAGCGTTAATCACATAATGAAACATTAAAACTAGAACAAATGCATATTTTTGTGATTATTATTTTGAATCAATTATTAAATGCATAATTAAATCCTAGTTATGCATGAAACATGTATTTTTTATTTTCGTTTAATTATAAGAAAGTTAACATTTACGGACAAAACACAAACAATTAATAAATGCAACACAAATTCTAAATTGCACACTAAGCAAAAAATTGTTTTATATTTTTTTTTTGAATTATTTTGGAGTAATTTTCGTGAGGCAAAAATCACGTGCTCACAGCTGCCCCTCTTTGTGCGGAAACTCGAAGAGTTTTCGTGCAAAGATAAAGTGAGCAGATACGAGCGATTTTTGCCCGTTCAAATACTCCGTGGGAAGCATTTTTTGAAAGATTTGACCGAACCTCTGCTTCAAAGGTTTCCTACATATCCTTGGCTATAAAGGAATCAGGTCAATGTAGTTCGGGAAGTTTAGGGTAGCTGGGACTACCGTGGGACTGTGATGTTACTGCTGTTTCGTGCTGCTTTTACTGCTTGCTGACCTCCTTATTACACCTTGCTTCAAAGGTAATACAAAAAGCTAAACTAGCCTATGGTACATGAATTATAAAATCTTATCTAGATCATGCCCTTGCGTTCCTTGTTGTCTTGATATCTTGGTGTCTCTTGGGCATTTGGCTTATTCCGTATTCCTTTTCATTGTGTCCCGTATTTTCTTTATCTGTTTGGGACTCTTGTTGTTTCCTGCTGGGGACTTTGTTGGACTCCTCTGCTTTATTGACTCTAAGTGTGCTCCTTTCTCATATGAGCGGGCTTTTGATTTCAACACTTCAATTGTATTCCCTTGTTCTCCAGGTGGGTGCCTGACTTCTGCTGCTTTAATTGTATTCCCTTGTTCTCCAGGTGGGCGCCTGACTGCTGCTTCAATTATATTCCCTTGTTCTCCAGGTGGGCGCCTGACTGCTTCTTTTCTTTGTCCTTATTCTCCAGGTGGACGCCTGACTTCTTCAATTCTTCATCCTCATTCTCCAGGTGGATGTCTGATTTCTTCTTAAATTCTTTATCCTCATTCTCCAGGTGGACGCCTGATTTCTTCAATTCTTCATCCTCATTCTCCAGGTGGACGCCTGATTTCTTCAATTCTCATCCTCATTCTCCAGGTGGACGCCTGATTTCTTCTTAAATTCTTTATCCTTATTCTCCAGGTGGACGCCTGATTTCTTCAATTCTTCATCCTCATTCTCCAGGTGGACGCCTGATTTCTTCAATTCTTCATCCTCATTCTCCAGGTGGACGCCTGATTTCTTCTTAATTCTTTCATCCTCATTCTCCAGGTGGACGCCTGACTTCTTCTTAAATTTCTCATCCTCATTCTCCAGGTGGACGCCTGATTTCTTCTTTTTCATCCTCATTTTCCAGGTGGACGCCTGACTTCTTCTTAAATTTTTCATCCTCATTCTCCAGGTGGACGCCTGACTTCTTCAATTCTTTATCCTCATTCTCCAGGTGGACGCCTGATTTCTTCAATTCTCATCCTCATTCTCCAGGTGGACGCCTGATTTCTTCAATTCTCATCCTCATTCTCCAGGTGGACGCCTGATTTCTTCAATTCTCATCCTCATTCTCCAGGTGGACGCCTGATTTCTTCTTAATTCTTCATCCTCATTCTCCAGGTGGACGCCTGATTTCTTCTTTATCTCTTTTCATCCTCATTCTCCAGGTGGACGCCTGATTTCTTCTTAAATCTTCATCCTCATTCTCCAGGTGGACGCCTGACTTCTGCTTAAATTTCTCATCCTCATTCTCCAGGTGGACGCCTGACTTCTTCTTCTTCTTTTTTTCATCAGGTGTTTCCTGACACAAATGTTGTTTTTGCCCCTGTTTTTAAATCAAAGAAACCTTTGTTAGTTTTAAAACAGGATGGTTAACTGGGCATTCTCGCCGACGGTGGGGCTTCTCTGTCTTGTTTTGTTGCCTTGAAATGGTTGAAAAGACTGTTTGTCCTTGCAATTGATCCTTAACTATAGGATTCCCCTCTGTATGTTTTCCTTCAAACCCTTTTAACCGTAATCATATGTTCTCCTGACATTGTTGATCCGCTATTGATTCCACTTTTCTTACACCCATATCTTATTATTTTTATCTCCCGCCTTTCATGGCCGTATTTTGCATCATGTAATCTTGAATCTTGGTAGTATACCTTGACATTCCTTCTTATTTGTTTGGAATAAAACTTATCTCAAAGCTTTAGAAAAGTAAGATTATTAGTGACGAAACACGTTGATTTCGACAATTATAGAATGAAAAGAAAAATCCAAATTTGGATGACTGTTGGAGAAGGAATAAAAACTTATCTGATTGGAGTTACTGGCGCCAATAATCAGGGTATGCATTTCGGATTAATCAACTCAGTCTTTTAATCAATCTCCTTTTAATTGTCTCATTTTTATTTTCCCCAAAATTTCAATAACCCAACTTCATTTTTCATTTTACAGACCTGTTTGACTTGCAATATCTCAAAGAGTTTTCACCGACAAACTTTCCTCATTTGTTCATTTCTTACTTCCTTTTCGCCTTATGGTGCCTGCAAAGGTTTTCACCAATAAGACTCTCTCATTTTACTTTCTTTCAACTTATGTCATCTTATGGTGCCCGTGTGGGTTTTCACCTATAAGACTCTCTCATTTTTACTTTCTTTTCTTGTTTGTACCAGAGTGTTATGAACCATCTTCATTTGCTTGACTCAGCATTTTTCTAGGATTGATCGAAAGGTCTTTTTGGTATGGGGTTGGAATGGAAAGGTATCAAAAGCTAAATAGTTTTGGTATGGGTTTAAAATTACAACTCTTGGAATCTTTTTCTTATTTCCAATACAATTCTTTGCCCCAGTTTCTTGATTGGGGTCTCTTGATGTTTCTTTTTGGGCACATTATGCATATTGTGCACCCTATGACCGAGCCGTGAGGCGCCTACGTATCCTTCTTTGAGGAATCAGGTCAAACGTAGTTCACTACAATAATAGTGGTTTGATTTTTTTTTTTTCATATTTGATTTTCATTGATTCCAAGAGAGGGTAGGAAATAAACAAGTATGGCTCAAAGGGTAAACAAAGGTTATAGTGTTTGGATAGCAGAATAAATTGCCTTTGTCATTCCAATCTTCGAAATAATGCTAAATACAAACATTCAAAAAAATTATGCATAATATCTCTTTACCGCGTCAGAATTGATCGTCATGTCTATGCATTTGCCTTCAATATCTGTTAAGCATAGTGCACCATTCGATAATACTCTGGTCACAATGTATGGTCCTTGCCAATTCGGGGCAAATTTGCCTTTTGCCTCAACCTGATGTGGAAGAATACGTTTCAGCACATGTTGACCCACTTCAAACTTCCGTGGACGCACCTTTTTGTTGTATGCTCTTGCTATTCTTCTTTGATATAATTGACCATGACATACTGCGGCCAATCGTTTTTCATCAATCAAGTTTAACTGTTCCAGACGGGTTTTGACCCATTCATCATCATCAATCTTTGCTTCGGCGATGATCCGAAGGGCAGGAATCTCAACTTCTGCAGGAATTACTACTTCAGTGCCATATACCAACAAAAAAGGAGTTGCTCCTACTGAAGTGCGAACAGTAGTGCGGTATCCCAATAATGCAAATGGTAATTTTTCATGCCATTGTCTTGAACCTTCTACCATTTTCCGAAGTATCTTCTTTATGTTTTTGTTGGCTGCCTCGACTGCTCCATTCGCCTTGGGCCGATATGGGGTAGAGTTGCGATGTGTAATCTTAAACTGTTGACATACTTCCTTCATTAAGTTGCTATTAAGATTAGCACCGTTATCTGTGATGATCACCTTTGGGATTCCGAATCGACATATGATATTTGAGTGGACAAAATCGACCACAGCTTTCTTGGTCACTGATTTGAATGTCTTGGCCTCAACCCATTTGGTAAAATAATCAATGGCTACCAGAATGAACCTATGCCCATTGGATGTTGCCGGCTCAATTGGTCCTATCGCATCTATGCCCCAGGCAACGAAGGGCCATGGTGCCGACATTGTGTGCAACTCGGATGGTGGAGAATGAATCAAATCTCCGTGTATCTGGCATTGATGACACTTGCGCACAAAACTGATACAATCTCGCTCCATGGTAAGCCAATAATAACCAGCTCGGAGGATTTTCTTGGACAGTACATATCCGCTCATGTGGGGTCCGCAAACTCCCGAATGTACTTCAGACATGACAACCGTAGCTTGTCTGGCATCTATGCATCTTAATAATCCAAGGTCTGGTGTTCTTTTATACAAAACTCCTCCGCTTAAGAAGAATCCATTTGCCAATCGCCTAATGGTCCTCTTTTGATCTCCCGTGGCTTGTGCGGGATATATCCCCATCCTGATATACTCCTTGATGTTGTGGAACTATGGTTCACCATCAAATTCTTCTTCAACCATATTGCAATAAGCGTGCTGATCGTGGACTCGAATATGTAGTAGATCCACATAAGCTTTGTCTGGATGGTGCAACATTGATGCCAAAGTAGCCAATGCATCGGCAACCTCATTATGAATCCTTGGAATATGCCGGAATTCCACTGATTGAAACCGTTGACAAAGATCATGTAGACATTGTCGGTATGGTATGAGCTTTAAGTCTCGGGTTTCCCATTCTCCTTGAATTTGGTGTACCAGAAGATCCGAATCTCCCATGACTAAAATTTCTTGGATACCCATGTCTGCGGCTAGCCTTAACCCCATAATACAAGCTTCATATTCAGCCATATTATTGGTGCAATAAAATCGCAGTTGAGCCGTAATAGGATAGTGATGCCCTGTTTCAGAGATGATTACAGCTCCTATCCCGACTCCTTTCATGTTAGCAGCTCCATCGAAGAAAAGTTTCCAACCAGATTTTTCAATTCTCTCCATCTCGTCGATATGCATTATTTCTTAATCAGGAAAATAGGTTTTCAACGGCTCGTACTCCTCATCGACCGGGTTTTCAGCTAAATGATCAGCCAATGCTTGGGCTTTCAATGCAGTTCGAGTCACATAGATGATATCAAATTCTGTGAGCAATATCTGCCACTTTGCAAGTCTTCCCGTTGGCATAGGCTTTTGAAAAATATATTTCAATGGATCCAAACACGAAATGAGGTAAGTAGTGTAGGACGACAAATAGTGTTTCAACTTCTGAGCTACCCATGTTAGGGCGCAACATGTCTTTTCCAGATGAGTATACTTAACCTCATAAGCTGTAAACTTCTTGCTAAGGTAGTAGATGGCATGTTCTTTTCTGCCGGTGAGGTCATGTTGCCCCAATACACAACCAAATGAATTTTCCAAGACCGTCAAGTAAAGAATCAGAGGTCTTCCTGGCTCTGGCGGGACCAACACGGGTGGGTTCGACAAGTACCCTTTTATCTTATCGAACGCTTCTTGACACTCATCGGTCCATTTGACCGCAGCATCCTTTTTCAACAATTTGAAAATTGGCTCACAGGTTGTTGTGAGCTGAGCAATAAACCTGCTGATGTAATTTAACCTTCCCAACAAACTCATTACTTCAGTTTTGTTCCTTGGAGGTGGCAATTCTTGGATGGCTTTGATTTTTGACGGGTCTAGCTCGATGCCTCGTCGACTGACTATGAATCCCAACAACTTTCCAGATGGAACTCCAAATGCGCATTTGGCAGGGTTAAGCTTGAGGTTGTACCTGCGAAGTCTTAAGAAGAACTTCCTCAAATCCCCAACGTGGTCGGCCTGATGCTTTGATTTTATGATCACATCGTCCACGTATACCTCAATCTCCTTGTGTATCATATCATGAAACACTGTGGTCATTGCTCTCATGTAGGTGGCTCCGGAGTTCTTCAAACCGAATGGCATTACCCGGTAGCAATAAGTTCCCCATGGTGTGATGAATGTCGTCTTTTCTGCATCTTCTTCATCCATTAGAATTTGATGATACCCAGCATAACAATCCACGAAAGATCCTATATCATGCTTGGCACAATTATCGATCAAAATATGGATATTGGGTAATGGGAAATTATCCTTCGGACTGGCTTTGTTGAGATTGCAGTAGTCGACGCATACTCTAATTTTGCCGTCTTTCTTTGGCACAGGAACGATATTAGCTAACCAAACAGGATATCGAGTGACTCGAATGACCTTTGCTTCCAACTGTTTGGTGATTTCTTCCTTAATTCTCACACTCATATCAGGCTTGAATTTTCTCAGCCTCTGCTTGACAGGAGACACCGTTGGATCGGTGGGCAATTTGTGAACCACTAAATCAGTGCTCAGGCCCGGCATGTCGTCATATGACCATGCAAAAACATCTTTGAATTCTATGAGTGCTTTAATTAAATCTTCTCGGATCTTTGGTTCGAGATGGACACTTATTTTAGTTTCCCGGACATTACTCGTGTCCCCTATATTGATGTCCTCGGTATCACTCAGGTTAGGTTTGATTTTTTCCTCAAAGTGAATTAACTCTTTACTAATCTCTTCAAAAACCTCATCTTCATCATATTCTGATTCATAATCACAATATATTTCTTGAACTATTATTTCGGAACCAGATTGATTTTTAAGACTGGGCTGAGGATTCCTCATGCATGCCATATCACTAGAGCCAGCGTAAAAAGAACTGTACAGGAAAGAAGAAAAAGAAAAGAAGACTATCAGGAATGATAATAAAAGGGAAACTGCTTTTTATTGGATGATGAAAGATAACAAGGTTTGCACACTTCAAACAAACTATAAGATAGACATTGGGGTTATAACCCTGAAGTAACCCAAACAAACTGAAGGAAAATCAAAATAAACTACCAAGACCCCTTTCGAATGGGGAGAGGAGTGGTTTCCCAATTATTGAGCCTTGTCTCTGGCCTGATGAATTGAACTTCTGCGTTGCTACATCCTTCTCCGCTTTCCAATATATTCACATCTTTAAATAATTTCTCGAATCTTTCAATTAATTCCTCCTCAGGATTGACCCGGGATTTAGGAATTGTTGTTATCGGGCGATTTTTAGCACCGGTCTTGACAAAAGACTTTGACAGATGTGGGACTGGTTTTGGAAGAACCCATGCCTTGTGTTTCAGCTTTCTGGCCTTTTTCACATCGGTGATAGTGGGTATAAATCCTAAACCAAATGTTCCCCAGTTCTCGGGGAGAGATACTGGTTGTATAATTCCTTGCAAAGATGAACCCAGACCTTTGCCGGGTATAAAACCATTTTTTAACATTTCATAGGCTACCATGACTGATGCAGAGGATATCTTTGGATTTGGAAGGTACTTCCCCTCTGGAATTTTCTCTACCGACACTGTATCGGACACTTGGTATACCCATGGTCCCTGGTCATTTTCTATTCCCTCGACTGGTACAATGGCACTGCTATGAGCATTTAAACTTTCTTCCCCATGCACAACTATTTCTTGATGATCCCATTCGAACTTGACCGCCTGGTGTAGTGTTGACGGGACTGCTTTAGCAGCATGGATCCATGGTCGACCCAACAACAAGTTATAAGAAACAGTTATGTCTAGTACTTGAAACTCCATTGTGAATTGAACTGGTCCTATTGTCAGTTCCAACACTATATCGCCAAACGAATCTCTGCTTCCACCGTCAAACCCCCGTACGCAAATGCTATTCTTCTGGATCCTCTCTTCTTTGATTTTTAATTTGCTTAAAGTGGAGAGAGGACAGATGTTTGCACTTGACCCGTTGTCAACCAATACCCGGGTTACTACGGAGTTTTCACATTTCACGGTGAGGTAAAGAGCTCTGTTGTGCTCGGTACCTTCCACAGGCAATTCATCATCAGAAAATGTAATTCTGTTTGCCTCAAAGATTCTGTTGGCTATTCTTCCCAAATAATTTACAGAGATTTTTTTTGGTACATGAGCCTCATTCAGGATTTTCATCAAAGCCAAACGGTGCTCCTCTGAGTGGATCAGTAATGACAATAATGAAATTTGAGCGGGCGTCTTCTTCAGTTGATCCACAACAGAATAGTCATGGAGTTTCATTTTTCTTAAAAACTCTTCCGCTTCTTCTTCCGTCACACTCTCTTTATTGGTGTTGGATTAATTTTAGTTTTTCTTAACTCTTCGGGAGTAAAACATCTTCCCGAACGAGTCAAGCCTTGCACCTCACACACTTCTTCCTTGACTTCTTTTCCCTTGTACATTACAGTCACCCGTTCATAGTTTCATGGTATGGCCTTGTTGTTGATCACTGGTAGCTGGGTTACAGGTGTAATAATAATCCGATCTGTACGGGCTCCTTCCACGACTACAATGGGTTTACTGGCAACCTCTGGTACTATCACTTTCAACCTTTCTTGCTTTGTGGCAACCTTGCTCGAAGACTCTTTTTCGATTATCACAGATGGTTCATCACCATTTCTGTTCTGCTTAGGTACCGGCTTCTCCTCTGTTAACTGCTTATCTGGCTTGGCTTCATGAGACCTGATCATCATGACAGTTTGTGACGGCTTCTTTGTCTCCCCATCAGCTTGTATGATTTCTATCATATTGGCCTCCTGATGGGCTGGCATTGGATTTCTGTTGATATTGGGAGTTTCGGGGTTTTGAACCTCAATTTTATTAGTATCAATCAGCTATTGTATTGCATTTTTCAAATGCCAGCATTTTTCCGTATCATGGCCTGGTGTACCGGAACAAAACTCACAACTAATGGTGTAGTCCAGATTCTTTGGAGAAGGATTGGGTAGCTTGGATTGTATTGGTCTTAGCATGTCCAGCTGTCTCAGCCTGTGGAACAAACTAGTGTAAGACTCTCCCAATGGAGAGTAGGTTTTCTTTTTCTGTTCCCTTTCTCCCCTGAATGCTGGCCTAGGCCTGAAACCTGGTCCGGGATAGGCTCGTGGGTAAGTACTTGGTATGGCAGGAGCACGCCAATTAGCGTGAACAGGTGGCTGATTGTATGCTTGTGCATGGTTAATGGAAAAATGAGGCTCTGACGGGTGATAGTAGTGTTGGGATGAATCGCGGTGGTAAGTTGATTGGCGAGGTCGTTGTTGATTATAGTAAGGCAGTGAACTTCTAGGACCCGACCAAATTCCTGAATCAACTACCGCTGCTTCCTCCCTCTTCTTTCTTCCGATTCCTCCTACTCCGCCTTGAATAGCTTGAGTAGTTGCCTTAATTGTTGAATAGCTCATAATTTTATTTGTCTTGAGGCCTTCTTCCACCATACCTCTCATCTTCACTACTTCGTTGAATGATTTCCCTACCGCTGAAACTAAATGGGCATAGTAAGTTGGTTCTAAAGCTTGGAGGAAGTAGTCTACCATTTCACTCTCCTTCATAGGAGGATCCACTCTTGTTGCCTGTTCTCTCCACCGGAAGCCATACTCTCTGAAACTTTCATTGTGTTTCTTCTCAAATTTTGTTAAAGATAATTGATCTGGGATGATTTCCAGATTGTATTGGAAATGGTATGCGAATGCCTGTGCCAGGTCATCCCAGGTGTACCATCTCCCATGGTCCTGGCGTGTATACCACTCCAAAGCTGATCCGCTCAAACTTTGACTGAAGTAAGCCATCAATAATTCGTCCTTTCCCCCAGCTCCTCGCATCTTGCTGCAGAAACCCCTTAAGTGGGCTACTGCGTCGCCGTGCCCATTGTATAGGTCAAATTTAGGCATCTTGAAGCCAACTGGTAATTGTACATTTGGGAATAAGCACAAATCCTTGTATGCTACACTGACTTGCCCACCTAGCCCTCGCATGTCTCGGAATGATTGTTCTAGACTTTTGACCTTCCTGAACATCTCTTCTTTTTCAACATTTTTGGCCGGCTTATCAATTTCGGTTGGGAGGTCAAAACGAGGAGTAGTTGAATGGATTTCAGAGGCTTTGAGGGTGTCCTGGGCCTGGAATGTAGGATCACTAGGAGATTTGTGGAATGTAGCTGTGGGAGGTACCACAAAGACAGGAGTTGCAGGTGGAGGAAAATATGAAATTGGTTTAGGAGGGGGAGACTGCGGTGTCTGAGAGGTGGTGCCTCGGTAGTGTTGGTAGATGGGGAAATTTGGGGATAATTCAGTGGTAAGATTATCCTGAGTTTGGGTCATTGACGGAGCAGGGTTGGTTGGGTAGGATGGGGGTAACTGCCCTGTAGACCAGGCTTGGTACATCTCAGCCATTTGCTGCTTGAGTTTAAACATCTCTTCTTTCATTTTCCCGACGTCCATCTCCTCTAGCTCAATACCTGTGTCAACATCTGGGATAGACATACTTTCGGGTATTGGTCCTTTTGATCTCGTGTGATAATGATAATATGCCAGTATACTCTTTAGAGAAACTAACTGCTTGAATTCTGGAAATGAACAAACTTGTTAGTTTTGAGAGTTTAACACATATATAATTACACGTTGAGATGCAATGCTCCTAGACAAATATCCCCTTTCTATTATGCATTTGCTCAGCCGCTTTTGTCATCCCAGCTTTCTTGAAATTTTTATTGTTACTCACTTTTATTTTATTTATTATATTCCTTATTGTGGTGGTCGAATCTTATAAAGATTGCCTACGTATCATGCCCCCGCATGAATCAAACCTTGCGTAGTTCGAACATAAGGCAAACACTTTTATTCATTATTCAAAGATGAACAGACATTACATTTGAAAACCTTATAAGAAAATGGTTTGAAACACACACACTTAAATAAAAATAAAAGATACAACTCTTAACATCTCACAACATGCCCCACTTTCCACTTTTGTTGTCAATTATTGGATCATCTGCTCAATGTGGGGCTTGACCTGGATGACCTCCCAGTGTACGATACATCTTTTCCAAATCCATTGCTAGATGACGGGCAAAAATGGGTTCATGCTCTGTAAACCTTTCATAATCCATTCCTTGGTAGTTTACATAACTTTGAGAGGTGTAGACCGCCAGGTCGTGGATTTGTGCCCTGAAATCTTGGAGACGTTGGTCTTGGTTCTGCAATTGCTGCTGGCGAGTGGTGGCTATATCTCTGACACGGTTTTCACGATCTAGAGCTGACTCTAATAGAGCTCGGAGTCTGGCCTGCTCTAATCTTGCATGCGCTCTTTCCCTGTCGATGTCTGCTTGTTGATGTTCTCTGTTGCATCTTCTTGCCTCTTCTAGTTGTGCACGAAGCTGGTCTTCTGATCGTATCCAATGGTCTTTTTCCTTCTTGAATTGTGCCCTGTCTTCTTCGGATTGCCTTACTTGGCGTTCCTTATTAGATCTGGCCTCTTCGTTTAATTGTTGGATTCTTTCTTTAGCTTTGCTCAACGCCCTTTCGTTTTCCGCAAGAATGGAATCATAATCTTGCATTCTTTCAAAAAGATTGGCGATGGTTTTTTGATCCTTCCAACTCCTCTTTGGTGTTTCAGAAACTCTTTTCATTTTTTGAAATCGAGCGTGAAGATTTTCATTCTCACAAGCTAGACTCTTCTTCTCGCCTTCGGCTTCTTGTGCTTGCAAATCTTTCTCCAGACTGAGGCTCCTCAGATTTTCTTTTAGGGCATAGATAGTTGCTTTGTACCCTTTTTCCTTTTCTCCCCAAATCAACCGCTCTTGGATTTTATCATTAAAGCTTTGAACATGGGGTCTTTTTGTTGGCCTACTTAGCTCGGTTTCTGGTACATCATCCACGCGAGACCGTTTCTCGAACCACCTTGCATACCCAGGATTTATTTCACCCCTTGTAGTGTCTGGGACTTGAGTATCACTTTTCAAGTATCGACATCCATTCCACATTTGCTGAATTAGAGCCTCGAGAATAGTGGCTTCCGGGTGTAATTCGATTACTTGCATACTCAAATCTTCATCATCAGGAACTACTTGGTATCTCCCTAGTTGTCTTAAGACTCTTAGTGGCGCATATGGCTGGATGCTTCTCAATCCCAATAGTAGCAAATAACTATTTGAGGTTGACATGTGTATCACTTCCCTCATCGGGAGCCATCCCAAAGTCCACTCAATTTGATTTGCCGTTAAAGCCCTTAAATGAGATACTCATGCTTCTATCCCTTCTGGGGACTTATAATCCTTTATTCTTTCCTCATAACTCTCTATGCAATTATCATTGCTTGGCCCATATTGTATGATCTTGGGCTGTTGTCGGAGATGTTCAATCACCCACATTTGCAACAAAATTTTGCATCCTTCGAAGACTTTCTCTCCTGATTTACATAAAGTCAACGCCCGATAAATGTCTGAGAGAATGATGGGGACAAGGGTGTGATTTTTCTTGGTGGTGAGGACCTGTATAACTTTTGCCGTGCGAATATCAATTGTTAGCTCTTTGTTTGGGAAGACCATGATTCCTAGAAAAGCCACCATGAAGGCGAAGCGACGGTGAATCTGCCAGGTGTCTTTGTTTTGCTTGTTAGTAAGGCCTTTCTCATGAATTTCAAATCCATCTGGCTTTCCGAACCTTGAATACAAGAAGTTGAAAGAACAACATCCATTGATGACATTGTTTTTCCTGATTTGACTGCTGATGTTCAAAAGGCCGAAGAATCGATGTACCGAGGGAGCCTTTGTGAATATCAGGCTTTGATTTCTTAGACTTCCATCAAAACCAGCATATCCAGCTATCTCCTCTAATGTAGGAGTAAGCTCGAAGTCAGAGAAACAAAAGACATTGTGAACAGGGTCCCAAAAAGTTACTAACGCCGCAATCAGGTCATCACGGGGTTTAACTTTCATAATATCCGTGAGATTTCCCAAATGCTTGACGACCCATTTTTGACCATCTTCGCCTAATTCATACCACCATATTTGAAGCTGAAATAGAAACTCTTCTGTATTCGTGGATGGGGGGTTTTGTGTGGTGCTCATTTTGTATCTGAAATTTAATTTTAATAAAGTCAAGACTTATTTTGCAAATATACACTTAAAAAAAATCTTTTTCAAAAAAAAAAAAATTATTTTATTTTATTTATTAAACACCTTTATTTCAAGATTTAAAACTATTTTTGGGAATTTTTTTTTAAAAAACCCATTTTATTCCTCGGTTCTCACAATGATTTCAATTAAGCTGGTCAACAAGCATGTTCGAGGTAAATGAATGCATAGGTAGCAAGTAGGATGCATCAGGATGGTCTTTTTATTTCGGGTTCACCTGTCCTAAACAGACCCAACCCCTGTGTTGAGTCTCCAAGGTCAGATGTATATGATGCAAATAGACGTTCCTACTAGGGATCCGGTACATGGCTGAGTTATTCTAGGTAAAAAAAAACCTGAGGCATATTGTTCTAAACCTGGCTTACCCAAACGGACAGTTTGGGCCGAAGTGGGGGCAACGTACCGGGAGCACGAAAGTCTACCCGGCCTAGTTACTTATCCCAACTCCGTCTTATTTGGTATGAATTTAACAGAAAGGTGGGCCACGCGCACGTGTACACCATAAATTCAGAAGACTCAGAAAGAAGGGGGTTTCGTAGCAATTGTATATATTCATAATTCAAATAATATTAAAGCGGTAAAAAGCAACATTTAGCATATTAGCATATAAACAGTTGAAAATCATATAGTAAACAAGCCAATTATCACAGTTATTTTAAGCTCGAATTCTTTAAACCCTGAACCAGTGGTTCTGGGTTACAGTTTTCACTTTGGTCCCCAGCAGAGTCGCCAGAGCTGTCGCACCTCCTTTTTCCGCACCCGCGGGGCGCTTAGGGAGTTTTCTCCAGTTGAAGGACAGTCGAAACGGGATTTGTTTATTTGTTTCAGAGTCGCCACCTGGGAATTTTAAGGCGTCCCAAGTCACCGGTTTTAATCCCTGAATCGAGGAGAATATGACTCTGTTTGTTATTCTGCGAACCAGAAATCCTGAGTAAGGAATTCTGTTAATCCGGAAGAAGGTGTTAGGCATTTCCGAATTCCGTGGTTCTAGCACGGTCGCTTAACCGTTTTTATATTTGGCTTTGATTTGTTAAATGCATATTTATCTGTTGCCCAATTTTTATTACCGCTTTTGTTTAGATTATTTCTAATTAAAGGCCCTTCTTTGAATCGAATCACGCGTACGTATATTCGTGTTATAGATTATATTTTTAAAAACGTGCGGATTCGTGTCACGCGCACGTGTACACAATAATATAGGTAATATATTTATTAAAATACTTACTCGAAATTGTGCTTTAAAAAAAACAAAAAAAAACATTCGCTCCTTGTATAATTAAGTAGTGAACCGCACATCTCGGGTTTTCATGAAATTAACTTGATATTTTCCGAAGAAACCCATTTTTATTAAATGTTCGCTCGAAGTTGCGCGAACGCATAATCCAAATTTCTTTTGGAAATACAATCAGGTTACGCGAACGTATCCCTAATCACGTGGAATATTTTTTGAGAATAGCATAAATTTCCCATAAATTGTTTATTACGTTCATGTATTTTTATGGGAAAATCATGAGAAATAAATATTCCTCTAGTCTCTAATTCCTTTAAAAGAATTTACAATTTATTGGACGTTGATTGCAAATTATATTTCTTCGTGTATGAATTATATTCCTCAAAGTTATTCAAATTTAAAGAGCACAATAAGCATATGACTAATACTATTTTAGTAAATACAATATGTATACTAAAAATGTGCATAGCGTATGAAACTAAAAAAAAATCAGTTCTTGAAAGGAAATGATATTTTTGAAGAATTCTTATTATTCCATTTTGCAATGAATGTTATTTTTTACAATCTTAAACTTGTTACACATTATAAATCTAATCTCTTTCCACATTGCTTGTTCTTAATCTAATAGGCCTAATTATTTTGTTAATTCTGCTTATGATTGAAAGTAAGATATATATATATATATATATATATATATATATATATATATATATATATATATATATATATAATCAAACCGATTTGATTCTCAATTTATGTGAGCCATTGCTAAACACTAACTTTCGCATTGTAAAATTCCTAGGCCATTTGTTATTAAGAAAGAGAACAAATCTACCTATTGACTTAAAAAAATGATATTGCATACAACATTATTCGCCATATTTTTTTTGACATTGTGAACATGGCGGACTTGTACTAATGCAACTTTCGACTATTGATTATAAACATAATCATTATTACGCCATATATGGACAAAATGTAACCAACATCATCTAGCCTTAATCCATAACTAAATAATCAAAATATGCTAACAATGCATTTTCTTGACATTTCCATACTACTCTGTACCTGACTAACAATGTCGTAAGACTTAATTAATGGCCACCTTTATGCCATGTTTCTTATTTTGATAATTCAATCATAACTATACTTTAATGAAATTCTGGAATAGATAATACTATTACAACAATTATATGAATTTCAAAAGAGAATGATCAATTGATAATTATCATGTAAAGCATACTACTATACTAACCAACATGAAACAAGACTGAAATTTAAAATAATGAACTTAGACAAATGAAAAAATAGAATTGCAATCCAAGTTTCATTGATTTGTCATGCTGAATCTCTTCCCATCATAGAATTTTAAAAGATAGGTACCTGGAAATGAAGGTAGAAGGAGTAAATTTCAGCAGTTGCAGCAGTAACAAAAATCAACAGAATAGCAGTATTTCCACAGATTTGAGCAATAATAAGACCCGAGGAACCCAGATGCACAGTGACAGTACTTTTAAGAAATTTCAGATTTTTAACTGAACAATGAGATCGAACAAATCCGGACAGATTTAATGAAAAGAATAATATTTCTGATTTTGAGACTTAGAACAAAGCAGACTGAAAAAGCTTTCAATTTCAAAACACAGAATCAACTTCAATACTGACTTCCGAGACAGAATTCTGTTTTAATGTTTCTGTTTTTCTTTCTTTCTATCTTCCCTTTCAAATTTCTGTTTCTGCTTGTGATTTTCCTCTCTCAAATTTATCTTTTCCCTCTGTGTATCTCTCTTAAAATCTCTCTCAAAATCTCCTCCTTTAATCAGTCCCAATCCCCCCTCTCTTATACAGGTCTGCCCCTCTTTTTTAGCCTACTGTCTGGACCCCTTTCTTCTTTTAAAAATTAGAAAGTTCCATTAAAATCTGCTTTTAAATACTTTAAATCCCATTAAGTGATCTTATCCTGATTTTCAGCAGCCCCATTACCCTTTGTTTCCCATTATCACATTAAATAATAGCCATTAACTTTCCACTTTCAGCCCACTATACTATCATATTACCCTTACTGTTCTATCTCAGAAATGCCCCAGAAATCCTACTATAATTATTGTTATTACTGCCTTTAAACTTAAATTCAGAATCTGATACAAAACAAGATTAAAAATCTGTTCAAACCTAACTATCAACCTGAATTAAAACAGCTAATACCAATTCTCTTAAGTTCTGGACTGAATCTTAACTGAGAATGTACTTTTTCTAATACAATGGTATCTAATCAATACTTGTGAAATTGAGTTTAAACCTAACATCACAATAACATTACACTGAATTCAGTACAATAATTCAAACTGAACTTCAACTTTTGAACTAAAATCAAACAAACAGGAGCATTGTCAATATACTGACAATGCCCTGAAACTTAATGTTCAGGAAACAATATACATACAACATTTATTCTGACAGACTTATTGATTTACAAACGAGTATTAATTAAACTGATTATCTACAACATTTGTCAACAAACAGTCTATAGAAACAGATTGTTTTCAATCAGTATTATCATAAACGAGAATTCATAATATAACTAATCGACGAACTTAATCGAGTCGATTACACACATTGTAAATAATCATACTGACAGAAACAATGGTATAATTAGGATCAAATAGACGGGTATAAGGCAGAATCACAGAATTGACTAGAAAATTATGAAAAATTAAACAGACTAATGAAAAAAAATAAAAAATACACGTAGAATACACATAAGAAATAGAAAAAATACCTCTGAACCTTCAAATTCAACCGGACTCAAACTCAACTTGGATTCGGACTTTTTGAAATCAAACAGACCTTAGTCGAAGTATTTTCAACTGAAAATACTTCGACTAAGGTCGATTAAACCTCAATCCCTCGTTTGAATTGAAAAAATTCCAAGATTGGAAAATTTTTAGGGTTTCAGATTTTGGATCTTAAATCCGAACACTTTTGGGCAGATTCGAAGGTAACCAAAGATGACACAAGGGTGAGGGAAGCCTAGGGGTCATTTGGTGTTAATTTGAAAGGAATCTGAGTGAGTTCATTTTTGATTCGAACCTTCAAAAGAAGATTCGAAGAGTTCTGAGGGGATTCGAACCAAACCAATACTAGATCCATAGCTAGGGTATCTAGGGGAAGCTGTGGTGTTATTTTGGAAGCCATTGGAAAGGGTTGAGTTTTCAGACCAACCTTCGATTTAATATTCGAAGAGTTGGGGTCTGATTCGAAAGAAACTAAGGTCAGATCTGTGAAGAGGGGGTTGTGAGGAGTCTGGGGTGTTAAGGTGGTGACCAGCGGCATTGTTGTCGCCGGGTTTCAGGCAATGGGATGCTAGGGCGGCTAGGGTTAGGGGTGGGTTTTGGAGAAGATGATGAATAGTGAAGAGGGGGGTGTTTAGTTAGGGGGCCGGGGTAGGGGTTTGGACTTATATAGGGACGGGGTGGATTGATGCTGACCGTTAGATCAAGCAGAATGAAAGGCCAGGATCTATTCACTTATCCAAACGATGTCGTTTGGTTTAAGTTGGGGGGACGGGTTGAACCGGGTATTGGATCGGGTAAGGATTACGGGTTAGGTTCGTTGGATCTCAGCCGTTGGATGGATTTAATCCAATGGCCCTTGATGAGGGACGACCAAACGTTGTCGTTTTGGTTCGTTTGAATTGGACCGGACCTGGGTTGTTTGGATTGGGTTGTGGGGGGGGTAACTTGGTTTGGGCCTGGATTTTAATCCAGGTCCGATTTTTTATTTTTTCAACCTATTTTTCATTTCCTAAATTTATCCCTAATTATAAAAAATCCTAATAAAAATTATAAAACAATTTCAACCTTCCAAAAATATTAATCACCTTTTAACAATTATTTAACACATAGACAAAGCGTTAATCACATAATGAAACATTAAAACTAGAACAAATGCATATTTTTGTGATTATTATTTTGAATCAATTATTAAATGCATAATTAAATCCTAGTTATGCATGAAACATGTATTTTTTATTTTCGTTTAATTATAACAAAGTTAACATTTACGGACAAAACACAAACAATTAATAAATGCAACACAAATTCTAAAAATTGCACACTAAGCAAAAAATTGTTTTATATTTTTTTTTTGAATTATTTTGGAGTAATTTTCGTGAGGCAAAAATCACGTGCTCACACATTTCCACGGAGGCAGTTTCTTTATTTCTCAACTTTTGGACTTACCTATCAAAAATGGCAATTGGAATTTCTTCATATGACAATTCTTCATTAACCTCTATAGCCTCAATTGACACAATGGCCGATGTATCTCCAACTACCTTCTTTAGCATAGACACATGGAATACCGGGTGCACTAATGACATCTCAGGTGGTAACTCAAGCTTGTACGCCACCTGACCAATCCTCTGAATGATCTTGTATGGCCCGACATACCTCAAACTCAATTTCCCTTTATTTCAAAACCGCATTATACCTTTCATGGGGGAAACCTTCAAGAATACCCAATCAACTTCTTTGAACTCCAAATCTCTGTGACGAACATCCAAATAGGACTTTTGACGACTCTAAGCAGTTTTCAACTGCTCCTTAATGGTCTTAACCTTTTCCATGGCCTGATGCACAAGGTCTGACCCTATCAACTCAACTTCCCCAATCTCAAACCACCCAATAGGAGATCTACATCTCCTACGATATAATGCTTCAAATGGTTAGCATGATAGTTGTTCTTATAAGCAAATTCTATGAGTGGCAAATGATTATCCCATCTACCTTTGAAGTCAAGAACACAAGCACACAACATATCCTCAAGAGTCTGAATAGACCGCTCTGCCTGCCCGTCAGTTTGTGGATGAAACGTTATACTAAGATTCACCTGGCTACCCAAACTTTGCTTAAATATCTTCCAAAAGTTAGCTGTGAACTGTGCTCCTCGATCCAAAATGATAGAAATTGGGTGTGCTATACAACCTGACTATTTCATTGATATACAACTAAGCATATTGTTCCGCTGTGTCAATAGATTTAACTGGAAAGAAGTGTGCTGATGAGTTGGTCCGCAATCACCCAAATTGAGTCAAACTTGTATGGAGTGCGCAGTAATCCTACCACAAAGTCCATATTAATCATTTCCCACTTCCATATTGGAATTTCTATATTCTGTGCCAACCCACTGGGTCGTTGATGCTCGGCCTCCACTTGCTGACGGTTTGGACATTTTGCCACAAAGTCTACCACATTCCTCTTCATGTCATTCCACCAATAGACTTCCTTGAGATCATGATACATTTTCATAGAACCTAGGTGCACGGAATACCGATAAGTGTGAGCTTCAGCCATGATTCTTTCCCGAAGACCATCTACATTTCAAACACATAGTCGCTCTTGGTACCGTGGTGTACCATCATCCATGCCAAGAGAAAAGTTGTGGCCTTATGTTTATGAATTTCCTCCTTTAATTGTATTAACAATGGATCATTGTATTGCTTTTCTTTGACCTCCACCACAAGCAATGATTCAGCCTTATTCTGCATAATCACCCCACCTTCACTAGAATCCACAAGACGAACTCCCAAACTAGCCAACCGATGAACCTCCCTATCTAATGGCCTTTGATGCACCTCCAAGTGAGCCAAACTACCCATAGATTTTCGGCTCAAAGCATCCGCCACAACATTAGCCTTCCCCGGATGATATAGGATATCGATATCGTAATCCTTGAGTAACTCCAGACATCTTCTCTGCCTCAAGTTTAATTACTTCTGTTTGAAAATGTATTGAAGGATCTCGTGGTGTGTGAATACATCCATATAGACCCCATACAATTATCGACGTCAAATATTCAACGCGAATACCACTTCCGCAAGTTCTAAGTCATGTGTTGCATAGTTCTTTTCATGATTCTTAAGTTGCCTAGAGGCATAAACCATAACCATACCATGTTGTATCATTAGTGGAATATCTTTATCATAGTTTTCTTACATAAGACCTCCTAGTAATTGAGTTTTACAATAATTTCCCTAATATGGTTACAATCTTCTGTGTATACTTACAACTTGCCCTTCCAAATTCTTAACAACAGACATTACTGAATGAGTCTTTTCATATGACCTTCTTTTTCAAATGAATAACATCTACTAGCTTCCGCACACACCCTAATAACATCAACTTGTACGACATTGCATCAAATGTAAGGTAACATTGTGCTCAGACCTTCCTTAGCTAACCTCTTTCCTCCCTTGTGCCTTATAAAATTTAAGAGACCGCCCTACTTCCCTTGTGAACTTTCCCACGATCCCTCGTTACTGTTAAACTACTCCCAAAACACATATCAACACCCTTTATATATACAATTCAAGAAGATTCACTGGCCCGATCAGGGCATTCTCTGAAGCTTGCTTGAGATCCTCCTAAATTCATCAACAATAACTTTTGGGTTTTCCTTTCAAGTGTAAAACTTAGTCCACCTGATTCCATCCTCAATGAGTAACTCATCTTATTCCCCACATTGAAGCTACCAATAGAGTCCCCTGATATTGCGGCTTAAGAGCTACCATGTTAAACTTGTTTGCTTTGTAACAAGTGTTCATCCTCTCTCAATCAGTTTCGAACCTTTTTCCTTTGCCCTTTGGGCAGATTGTGTTGTTTTCCCCTTTTTTGGTTGCCTTCTAGCCTAGGAAATATGTTGGTACCATCTTTTCTTTGTAACTGGAATATTCATACCCATTGCATTTTGCTTATAGTGCATAGTTGATAGCCTTATTGTGTCACACTCTTGTCTGCCTCCCATGAACTCGTAGTATCATTGTGCCTGATTTGTTGAGTTTATCATACCACCACTTTATCATAAGTAGCCTCACTTCCCATTGTAATATGTATACATGAACTCCCTCCAGATCTTTTAGTTGATATTTAGTGTCTCCCAAGTCGGTTGCATTATGGTTAGCCCTTTATACCTTCTATTAACACTTGTGCTCTAGGCGGGTCCACCATTCGGATGTGAACTATTTTATGATAACCATGACCATCTCAATTTATAGATTTTCTTCCCATTTATTCTCGCCTCATTTTTCCTAATTAGTGAATAGCTATGAACTTTTCCATATGTTAAATGGTATTTTCCCTTAGTTGGGAACTCATCCTGCTCACCCCTCAACACTTATTGGGATATCCGTGGAAAAGTGTGCTCATCTGTGTAACACTCAGCACTTCCTTGCTTGTAAGATTCTTAAGAGGCTCTCCATCAAGTCCAAATGCACTCTTGGGTTATTATAGAATCACATTTATTTCTCTCACTCGTTCTTCCTCTATTAAAGCCTTGAAACTTTAGTTAAATCACAAATCCATGATTAACCCATTCTAAAAACTCACAAACTTTCACTTCTGATCTATAGTACTTCCTCGGGTTCCATTGTTCCTGACCCTCTAATCAAGTATAAAATCCCTTTAGAAACATTACTCTTGGTTTCTAGGATCCCTGACCCTATCATTTACATTGCCATGTATGAGGAATTTACCTTCCTTAACCTTCCACCTTCTCGGAGTACTAGTGGTCTATCATTAGCATATCCTTTCAGAGAATCACGTTACCCATTATCACTTTTCTAGACAACATATGTTTGTAACAAAATATTCAAAAATCATAGCTACATGGTCTTACTCATGTTTCATTGTAGTTAAGTGGCCTCACTATGGCCCTTCCTCCCCCACTTGGGGCGAATGTCCTGGATTTCGATACAAGTCTTGAATTTAGCAACTTGAGGGGCATATATCTCATGTCTCTAGCCCTCGTATATATATATATATATATATATTCGACTATTAGGGAGATTTAAGTTGCCATGGTATTAACCTCATAAGTCCCCTACTCTTATTCAACCACACGGGCTTAGGATTCTAATCCCTTATATCACTATCCTTTACGAGTGTAATACAACTTTGTACCTTTCTGGATTCCTATAAAATTCATAGTACAAGGGTCTTCTCATTGTGGGTTCAATTGACTCTCCTTTCATAACTTCTTGTCTCCTGGGAGACTTACACTCTCACCATTAATCTTTTGGCCATGCCTTTCATATATCACATGCTTATATAATAAATTTTCTTTTACACCTTGGGATCATATATATGCTTCCCACACTACCCATATATGCTATTCAAGCTTACATCGTATTTATCAAGTCAATGTCTTTTTGGAGGTGGGTAATCACTTCTAACACTTTTCTTAAATAAAGTATGCTCATGGTACTATGTACTTATCCTATATGTCCATACCATTCGTTCAACAAGATACATGTGCCATCTCCTTAATATTCAGGCCTTTTTTCCCATTTCTCATGTTATATGATAACATTACTTGGAATAGATGAAAGATCGTTTAAACTTACTTTGATTCTCACGCACGAGTTAGAAGACAATCTTATAGTCAAGCTTTATCGCACAATCTGGAGTGTTGAAGAAGGGTACATTCCTAAATGTCTATGTAGCCTCGAACTTATAGATGTGGTCGACAACACACAGATAAGAAAGACCTTACAAGACATGACTCCGAGACATCCTAGGACACTTTAAAACCTTAGGCTCTGATACCAAGTTTGTCACGCTCCAAACTCGGGGAGCAAGACGGCGCTCAACCGGGTGAACCCTAAGCAAGCCTGTTAGATTCTTTCTACCCAACCCACTCATGCATTAAGAGAAAGAACATTTTCATTAATTAGATATTAAGGAGATCATTAATACGACTTCAAGTCATTTTCCTTAGCTACTTCATTATTTAATGTCTCAAAAGGCACACCATTTCATAGTATGAAGTGGAATAAATGATCCAAACACAACATGGTTCGTTTGACTTTCCCAGCACCCATATACATATAACCTACGCTATACCTACGGAGCTTCTAAATAGATACAAAAGAGTACTACAAAAGTGCCAGTAACAAGGACCCGACTATACCTCAAGCACAATACATAAGAACCAAAAGATGTATGACCCCAAAATAAAATGGGGCTCACCAAGACTGCTGGGAGGAGTATTTACCGCTAATGCTTATTAGCATTGCCTGCTATGGAACCAGCTGCATTCTTTTAAGATGCAACGCCCCCGGCGAAAAGGATGTTAGTACCGTTGAATGGTACTAGTATGTATAACTACACTATCTAATTGGAATGAACAATAATACAAGAAGGAACAATCATGAAATCAATAGAAGCCTCAACAATACCATAACATCAAGTTAAGAACCACATAAGTTTTCACGTAATTTCCATTATTTTAGGTTAGGAGGTCTTTAGTGCCAATTATGCCACAATCCACAATACTACCGTGTTCTTACACGGAGTCCGATCTCGACCCGCTCGGCTAGGTAATCTCATTTAAGACATCAACCATATCCACAATTTCAATTACCATTTCCAGCACAGTTACCACCATATGTACGGCATGGCGTCCGATCACGGCCCGATCGGCTAGACCGTCTCACTCGAGACATCATCTTTTAAATCAATCATTTCACTTCATGTTTCATTCCCATCTTTTCGATACATTGGCGTGAGTGGCCTCATTTATAAATTCATTCTTAGCACTTGGCCATATTTCATAATTCAAGTCCCTCTGTCCGCATTCCAATATTATTATCATCATCAACAAAAAAAAAGGCTTTTCATTCAGGATGTTTATTACACATGTGAGCAATTTAGAATATAAGGCACATAGAGACTTTTCACCCAATATGGTATAACAATCTTTATTCGAATTTGACTTGAAGTCTAGGCAATTTTTAGCACATATTCCATATTTTGAGCACAACCTCAAATGATAAGATAACATGAAAGCATTGGAATACATATTGCACATATACATTTCAACGCATACACATTCGGAATAGCAATTTCTATAACGATCAATTTGGGACTTACACTGATTTCATGAATACCATGGTATTCAATTCTAAGAAGAGGGGGTTTTTGCCATACATACCTCAATAGAGCTTCCTTAAATTCTAAAATATTCTGGAACTCTTAGCAACTTCAATCTATTTTAGGAGTATAACAAGTTAAACAAAAAATTAGAAAGATGATCATGATTCTAGCTCATCTGAGCACATTATCAAACACTAGGTATGCATTATGTTCTTAAGACCCTTTTTGTGAAAGATTCTATCATCCCATATCTCATTCTTTACCATTTTTAGCTCACAATCTTCCTATACTCTTTCATCACACATGCAAGCAAGATAAGCAACTCCCTTACCTAAGGATGGTCTTGCTAATTTTCCATTTTTAGGAAGATTTCGAAATTAAGATCTAGGGCATAGGTTCTTACCTTTAAGGTGAAGAATTAGTGAACTTTACTTGATAATCTTCAAGAATTGAGCAAGAATTATTGGATACTAGGTTGAAGGTTACTCCCCCACTCTAAGAACTCTTTCTCACTCTAAAAGTGTTAGATTTTACAAGAAAAATGATCAAAAATGCTTATAGAACGAGATTGGGTTGGGTTATAAAAACCCCAAAATGAAGCCCCATAACAGGATCTGCGGTCGCATTAATGATTCTGCGGTCCGCAAAATGGACCGCATAATTGACCCTCCGGAACTAATATTTTCTGCCTCGGTCTGCGATCAGTCTGCGGTTTGCAAACCTGTTCTACGGCCGCATAATGTACCGCAAAACCACCATCTGAAAAATCTCGAGGTGGATATATGATCAAAGTGCGGCCCGTGAAATAGTTCTGCAGTCGCATAATGGGCCGCAAAAATGGCCCAAATGACTGCCTTACTCTACGACCATTCTATGGCCCGCAGAGTGATTCTACGGCCGCATAATGGGCCGCAGAAATGCCTTATTCTGCCAACATTTTTCTTTAACCCCTCGGTGCACTGTTTAACCCAAAAAGTCTGTATCATGGCCTTTAACACATAAGCCTAACTCGGCACCATAAAATTTCGGGTTTTAGGTAAAAATTTAGGAGGCCTTACAAATAGGAGGTGCCGTCACTGGAAGAATGTCACTGGTAGCAATAACAACGAACCTTTTCATCCATCCACGATCGTTATTTCATCAATACTAGTGACGATGGCATGATGACCGCATTTAATGAGTTTGATCATGCCTCCTCGAAAAATCTTTGGGGAGTCGAGGTTGATAAAATGAGCAAGAGTGAGGCTTTTACCGACCGGGAGCACAGTACCCGAAGGTAAGCTACTGTTTGCCATATTGGCGTACCTACCTGAGCCAAATAGATATGGTAGTTATGGCAAAATTCTAAAATAATAGGATCGATTTCTCAGCCCATTCTTAAAGTAAAAGGGTACGTGCAAAATTACATGAAACCTAGTTTGGTAAAGGTGAACCCTTCCACTTTATTGGGGGATAATACTTCAATACTTTCTAGTAACAATCTTCTTTTACAATAGGAAAGCAAGCAGGATGGATAGAAGAAGGATATGCGAAAGGTAAAAATGATAAGAAGTGGAGAAGTTTATAGGCGACAGAATTCATGGTCATCATTATTTGGGAAATTGGCAAAATTATTTGTCGAATCACGGGATAACACATGTTCGACTCATTAAATGCAATGAGTTGTGCGTCTTTTTAAGTATCAGAAACCGTTCAGAAGTTTTTTTGCTAAGAAAATAGGTCTTATCTACTTTCTGGTAATATAGAGTTTTATCAGCGGAAAGTAAAAGGACTATCTGTATGGGGTAAAATTGATGAACGACAGGTAAATGCTCGACGAGTTGACACGTGAAAGTAAAGACAAGTAAGATACGAGTCAATAAATTACTGGCACCAATTACGAATATGTGACCGGTGTTGAATAAGTTTCGAAGGCACTGGAACCGGGGACGAAGATCTGAAAGGAAAATATCGGTTGGAAAAGACAACATTCAATGAGCAAGCGTTACAAAAAATCTTTGCACTAATACTCAATCAATATGCAGCCATCAAGAGTGGTTTTATTCATATTAAAGAAGAGCTTGATTTGGGGATCTTGTCTCTCTGAATTAAACTATAAATAGAAGAATTTGTATTCATTGTAGGACGCGAAAACACTCGTACGCAAAAAGGCTACTGATTTTATTAACGACATTCTTTCTTTCTGTTCTACATATTGTTCTTATTCTTGCTTTCGAAGAAGCTCATCTCTCAGGCTTGTATTTTCTTCAAGTTTATTTAATCAGTTTTTTTTGTTTCTAGCTATTTTATATTCTTGGATCAAATTAATTCACATGTCTATGAACCACGTTACAAATTTGATTGTACCGTTTTACAGGTAAACAATAACCATATATATATATATATATATATATATATATATATATATATATATATATATATATATATATATATATATATATATATATATATATATATATATATATATATATATATATATATATATATATATATATATATATATATATATATATATATATAGTCTTTCAAATTTTAATTTTTATATTTTCTGAATAATATATGTAGGAGTATTTTTAACGTGTTTATTATTTTAGTTGGATAAAGCACCTCCACAGGTATATCACAGCATGCAAATGTATGTAGGTGTCAAGGTGCTGTAACCATCAAGACATCAAATGGTTTTAATCCTTGACCAGAAAATTGTCCGTTTGATGATTGGTCAATTTTGATGCAATTCGATGACCTCGCCCAAAATTTGGCTGATCTAAGGAGTTTGACTCTAGAAATGAAGTAGGATTTTAATCTGATAGCTCTCTAAGGGAGGAATGACTAAACCTTTTCTTTCTCCTCAAAAATAGTTTCCTGATTCTTCTTTACTTATTAAACTTATAGCCTGTTTGGCCAAGCTTTTTTGTCAAAAAAAAAGTACTTTTGGCCAAAAATTGAGGTGTTTGGTCAAGTTTTTGGAAGGAAAAAAATGCTTTTGAGGAGTAGAAGCATTTTTGGAGAAACAGAAAAAAGTAGCTTCTTTGAGAAAAATACACTTAGAAGCAGTTTTTTAAAGCTTAGTCAAACATTAATTGCTGCTTAAAAGTGTTTTTCAAACTAATTAGTCAAACACAAATTGTTTTTCACCAAAAGTACTTTCTCAAAATAAGCTAATTTTTGCCGTTTGGCCAAACGGCTATTAGTCAATGTAAAAACAATCATGGATAAAGTCAAATAAAGTAACTATACGATAATGATCTGATGTTTTTATACGCAAATTATCATTGATTTCAGGGGCCACAATGAACATAAAGTTTTTGAGGGGGGCCACAAACAGTTAATGCAGCGACTATACGTAGACAAAAACTTTTGTTTTATTGCAGACACGACTAATTATAGCAAGGATTCAGGTGGTAGAAGTCTAGAATAAGTAGCATGAACATTACTCATTTATTAAGTATTTTTTTAAAAAGAAATTATTTATACCTCAAGTATGGCCATGGAGTCGATGGGTCTATTCTTTAGTTGTTCGCGGGAAAAATATAGTATGTAGGTAGGTAAAAAAATAAATTATATCTATGTATTGACTCTCCTTAATTTCTTAGTATGTTTACTTTTATATATTTTGACATCCCTTAACAAAAATTCTGATTCCGCCACTGCATAAAAGAAAAAATGCCAAATGAAGATGACGGATCATACGGCTTTGTTTGTTTCCTTGATAATCATTTTCAATATATATACTAATGCCAGTGAAGAAAGGACCCATATAATATATAAAATATAACTTTGCACCCACTCAATCTTATAGCATGCCCACCCCTTGATAAGACACATTTATAGGACTTTATAACTAACTTGAATTATAACAAACCCGTAGCTCATACTTTGTTCTAAACCACATTAGTGATTCGAACCATTGAAAGAGATTTCATAATATAAAGAAAATATTCAAGTCAACCAAATATGAAAAAATTGAATTCCATATCAAACCATCCTTAGCCTGAACTTTTGAGCTTTTGATTCTTGAAGCAATAGTTCCAAGTCGAGAGCTGGCATTATCACTCAGCCTGCTCAAAAAAATCATTTATTATCAAATGGCTCTACATGTGAAGGATATATAAAATCAATGCAATCATGTAGAACAGGATTAATAGTACACATTTCACGCACATTGGTTGAGCTATCATGTTGAAAGACATTCAAAATCAACTCAATCTTGAGCCTCAGTTGTCCATTAGAACAACGCTTAGAAGCAAAACCAAGAAGCTAGATATGATCTTTTTGAACTCTTTCACATCAGGTTAGAATTGGTTTAGTACTCTTCACCAAAAAAAATCCAGAGTCTATATTATGCCCCATTTCCTCTCCGCAAGTGGACCAAATTTTATTGGCCTAATCTCACTCTCCGCAATGTGTAATTTTAGGCTTGGAGTTTGGTTGTTCCTGCGAGTCATAACGAAAGGAGAGTTTAAATCCCCCACCCATAAAAAAGAAAAACTTTTTCTTGATTGAAGGCTTGGTACGAATAGGTAAGGAATATTGGCAGGAAGAATCAATAATTTATGCACATTGATTGAAAGGATGGAGGCAGGGTCATGTGTTGTTTATCCTTTTCTTGAACAATGTCTCTTTCATCTTCATTGTAATCCAAAAATGTGGATCGCATTTACACATAATTATTTTTGCGTCGAAAGTGATTTTTGACAAGAAATATACCCACGGGGTGCAACCGTATTTCAGTCATTTCAATAATACTGATTTTAGACAGTTTGGAACATTTCAAGTGCGAATATATAATTTCTTTATTTCCTTGGAGTTGATCAATTGATCTTCCATCGCTGCACTCCGTTTCGTTTTCTAGTTCGTTAAGTAGAAAGTTCTTTATCGTATAGGTCCACTTGCATGATTTGTTTTTAAAAAATAAAGAATAACAAATACAACAATATAAACCTATATATGTCCCGTTCCGAATTATTATATAGTACATATATATCTGCACCTTTAATTTTATAGTATATCAACCAGCTTTGTTAAACATAACCAAGTTGGATAATGTTATTTACCCCAGTGGAAACGAGAAGGGAGACAAGAGAACGTGTCAAAAGTTATTAAGCAATGCAAACAAAGAATGATATGATTTGGCTCTGCTATCATGAATAGCAAGATCGCAACTTAGTAGGGAGGAAATGAATACCATCTGCGGATTCCAAGAAAGATAAATAAAATTAGGTGACTTTTGATATGTCCAAATTTTAATGGCCGGTGAGAGGTGATAAGTAGCCAATAAAGTAATCAAAATTTGTGTGATCCGAACACCACTAGTAGTTAAAAAAAGGAAACGGTCTCTTCGTAAATCTTGCTGAGCAACACTGAATCATGGTAATCGGGGGATCCCCTTGCACAATGGAACCACCTTATACGTAGGGTATCAAATTACACCCCTTCGTCGGAAAAATATAATGCGTAAGTAGTTAAAATAAATAAATTATATGTATATACACTATGCATTGACTCTCCTTAATTTCCTAATATGTTTATATTTATATATTTTGACATCCTTTAACGAAAATTCTGGCTCCACCAATGCCCTCGCATTACTTAATACTGCCAAATAAGCAGATTGTGGCATATGGTTGCATGTCCACTATTTATTTATTTATTTATTTGTTGCATGTCCACTATTTCCTTTTTTTTTTAATGTTAGCTTCTGAATAGCAGGGATAATAATTTCTTCTTTTACCTCATGTAGATTTCTTTTTTGATATCTGAAAGTTCTGCAAAAATATGTAAAAGTTTGACGATTTTATGTTGATTACAGTGTGGTTATATTTTGTTCAACAGCCCAGGAACTTAAAACAACAATTACATTCACAAAAAAGAAACAATAAGTAAATCCCAAAAACCATACAAATGTTTTAAGGTCCAAACTCCATATACTTGGACTCTTACTCGACCTCGAAGTGGCCAATCATTCATTTAAATATCTGATGAATAGACTGGATCATATTGCGTTGCTTATCCATATTGAAATTTGTGCTCATGTCTGTATAAGTTTATAGTAATTCATTTTAGTGTCTAATTCAAGAAACATTTAATTGTATATTGTATTGGGAAAAATTGATTTTACATATTAAAGTGATTGGAAGATGGCGTGTCATGACATGTAGACTGGTCAAAAAGTTATGATTGGCAAAGAGGCACGAGTTGTAACAGATACGAGCAGACGCATAAGAGGAGGCACGAGCGGATACTCAAAAGATTCAACGCACGTACCTATTTAATTCCAAGAATCAAGGAGAATGAATCTGACAGCACAAGAGAGTACAGATACAGTATTTAATGGGCATTAAATACTAAAAACGTTAGAGAATCTGTATTAAAATACAATGATTATGTAACGTAGCATTTAATGTCTTTAATTGTCTATAATGACCTTATTATGACAAAGGCAAAACGCATATTTTCAAGATAACTATAAAAGCGAAAGAATGGGTCAATTGTAAGGACACAAAAGACTATCTGAATACATTGGTTTACTTTATCTTCTTCTAATTATCTTATTGCTAGCCAAATTACTTTCTCTTATACATTTTTTGATTATCAGTAACCCGAGTTCTTCTAAATTAAAGCTTTGACCGAAATTCCACTTTTTGGTTAAACAAATTGGTTCCATTACCGAGAACCTGATAATCTATTCTTTTTTAGTTTAACTTTCCTTATTGCATCAACCATGTCGAACAATAATGACAGCATTCAAGGAAACCAACAACTTCAGGGAAATCTACAGGCTACATGCACTCCGGTCCCTTCTCCACAAAGCTCTCCTCGGCGGTCTCGAGAAGGCACTCCTGATGGATCTCATGCAAATGGAAACGCTCAATTTGAAAATGTTGAAGCTATCGATGAAGCTTTGCAAAAACTAATTGCTGAACAGGTCAATAAAACTCTTAACGCTTTTGCTAGCCAGTTACCAGCTGCACCACCCACACCCACTCCAAATAACAATACTTTGGAGAACCCTCGCTCTGAGTTTGTTAATTCAGGTAGTGATGGAACCCCCAGCGAATCACAAGAGGGAGTACCAGGTAACTTAGTCATTTCTGATTTACAAAATTTAGTACTAACATTGCAGAAATAGCTCAAGGAGCAAAGTGACCGCATAGAGCAAATACCCGGGGTGCCACCCGTAATCAAAGGGATATATATGGATAAATATTCGCAATAATCATGGAAGCCAAGTGTTGCTCCCCTCCCATTTCCAAAGAAATTCAAAATGCTCGATATTCGAAAATACGATGGAACAACTGATCTACGAGACCACGTGACTGCATTCACAACAGGCGTAAAAGGTAACGACTTGACCAAATAGGAGATCGAATCAGTATTGGTCAAGAAATTTGGTGAAACACTCACTAAGGGTGAATTAACATGGTATTCTCTTTTACCCGAAAATTCTATAAATTCTTTTGCTGAGCTTACAGATTCTTTCATCAAAGCACACTCGGGAGCTCAAAAAGTCAAAAAAAGAATGGAAGATATTTTCAAAATCAAGCAAGGGGACTCAGAATTGCTTACAGAGTTCGTGGATAGATTCTAACGTGAAAGAATGACATCACTGCGTGTACCTAACAATTGAGCAGTTATAGCCTTCACAAGTAATTTGAATGAAAAAAGCTCAGAAGTTACGAGGCGACTCAAGGAAAGTCTTCGTGAATTCCCAGCTACAACATGGAATGATGTTTACAACAGGTATAGCACGAAGTTGAGGATAGAGGAAGATATTATCTTACGGTCTCAAAAAGAAGAAAAGGTAAGTTCGAGACGGGCGAAAATCGAAAAAAGTTTCGGTAAAAACAGGTACGAACCATACATGGGACCAGCAGGAAAAGACTCACGGTCAAAACAGGACAATCAAAGGTACGATCACAGGTCGAGGAATAGAGAGTCGGGCTCGTCATCAAGATTTGGGAATGATCGAAACACGCGTGAGTCACGAGATGATGATAGAAACTTGAAGGCAAGGTTTGGCGGTTATAATTTCAATGTGAGCACTTCCGAACTCGTAGCTGTTTTGAGAAGCATGGGTGACAAGGTACGATGGCCAAAAGAGATGAAATCGAATCCAAACAGGCACAATCCTGATCATTGGTGCGAATTCAAAACGATCACGGGCATAAAATCGCAGACTGTAGGTTTTTACAAAGTGAAGTTGATCATTTATTAAAACAGGTTATCTCACCGAGTTATTCAGTGAGAAAGGTAAGCAAGCATACATGAAGAATAGGTAGGAGCCCCCTAAACCACCTTCTCTCAAAAGGACCATTAACGTTATAAGTGGAGGTGAAGACATCAATGGTGTGACGTACACAGCAGCCAATAAAATTTTCAAAGTCACAATTACCCAAGGGAAACGGATGCGACATGTCTTAGAGGAAGAAAGCATTACGTTTGATGATGTAGATGTGGATGGCATATTATCTCCTCATAATGATGCACTGGTAATATCTCTACTTGTACATGATACTAATGTAAAACGAGTTTTGATTGATCCAGGTAGTTCCGTGAACATTATTCTGTTAAGAGTATTACGTGAGATGCAAGCTGAAGATAAATTAATACCAAAGGCGCATACTCTATCTGGATTCGACAATTCCAGTATCGTGATGAAAGGAGAGGTAATACTTACTGCATTCGCAGAAGGAGTTGTCAAAGATACAAAGTTTCAGGTAGTAGATATGGAGATGGCTTACAATATGATCCTTGGGAGACCATGGATCCACGAGATGGATGTCGTTCCGTCAACCTTGCATCAAGTTATTAAATTTCCATCACCATGGGGAATATGTCAAATCTATGGGGACCAACATACATCCAGGAACATCAACTCTGTAGCGGATTCAAGTACGAGAAACGAAGAAAAATAGCAAATCACAGAATCCAGTTGAGGGTACCACAACACAAACCTCAACTGAATAAGGGCAAACATATGTGGATTCAAGGCCAGATACCATTCAAGAACCAGAGGAAAACGAAAATATCAAGACAACAATTGAAGAACTAGAGGTTGTGGTGTTATTTGCACAATGGCCTGATAGGAAAGTCTACATAGGGGCCAATCTAAGCCAGGACATGAAAGGTAAGTTGATTGAATTTTTGAAAACTAACGTGGATTATTTTGCTTGATCCCACTCTGATATGACAGGAATACCACTGGAGGTAATAACTCACAAATTAAATGAAGACCCATTGTATCCTCCTGTCAAACAAAAGAAGAGAAAGCAAGGAACTTTCAAAAATCAGGTGATTCAAGATGAGGTTCAAAAATTACTAAAGATTGGGTCTATTCGTGAGGTAAAGTATCGTAATTGGTTAGCCAATACTGTTGTGGTACCGAAGAAGAATGGTAAGTAGCGAGTTTGTGTAGATTACACAGACCTTAACAAAGTCTGTCCTAAAGATTCTTTTCCACTACCACATATATATCAACTAATTGATGCTACTGCAGGACATGAATTATTAGGTTTTTTAGATGCATATTCAGGATACAATCAGATCAAAATGGATCCGATAGATGAAGAAAAAACTTCCTTCATAACTGACAGGGGGACTTACTGTTATAAAGTAATGCCTTTTGGTCTCAAAAATGTTGGTGCAACATATCAAAGACTAGTGACTAAAATATTTCAAGAACATTTGGGAAAAACTATAGAAGTCTATATAGACGACATGCTCGTCAAAACTCAACATTCAGGGGATCATATATCACACTTATCTGATGCATTTCAGATTTTGCGAAAAATTAATATGAAATTAAATCCTAAGAAATATGCATTCGGTGTTGTATCAGGTAAGTTTCTAGGTTTTCTTGTCTCTAACCGTGGTATTGAAGTGAATCCCACACAGGTTAAGGCCATTGAAGAAATCCCTGACATACTTACAAGTAAGAAAGAAGTGCAGAGGTTGACAGGAAGAATTGCAGCCTTGGGAAGATTCATTTCTAAATCATCAGAAAAGTATTTTAAGTTCTTTTCAGCTCTTAAAAATCAAGATCATTTTGAATGGAATGAGGAATGTCAACAGGCACTCAAAAATTTGAAGACATACTTATCAAATCCGCCACTGCTCGCAAAACCAAAGGTTGGAGAAAGACTGCTCATCTACCTTGCCATCTCAGAAGTAGCGGTAAGTGTTGTTTTAGTCCGAGAGGACCAAGGTAAACAATCTCCGATCTATTATGTCAGCAAATATTTATTAGATGCGGAGACGCGGTATCCTCAATTAGAAAAGCTTGCACTTGCATTAATCATGGCATCTAGAAAATTAAGGCCTTATTTTCAATGTCATCATATTGTTGTAGTAACTGCTTATCCATTACGCAATATATTACACAAGCATGAGTTGTCAGGTAGGTTAGCCAAGTGGGATATACAATTAAGTGAATATGATATCACATACCAACCTAGAACTGCTATAAAATCTCAATTGTTAGCTGATTTCGTGGCTGATTTTAGCCAAGGGATGCAATTAGAAGCACAAAAAGAATTGCAGGTGCTCAACGGAGCTAACCTAGGAATACCCTATTTGCTGATGATTCATCTAACATAAAGGGTGCAGGTTTAGGGATCGTTTTGGTACCACCTACGGGTAAAACCATTCGACAAGCCATTAAATATTATTCTACAACTAACAATGAGGCAGAGTATGAGGTAGTGATTGCAGGTTTAGAACTGGCACGAGAACTTGGAATTAATCAGATTGTAATCAAGAGCGATTCGCAACTCGTGGTTAACCAAATGTTGGGGACTTATATCGCCAGGGAAGCACGAATGCAACAGTATTTAGAGAAGGTACGAGATCTAATCAGGCAATTCCAAACCTGGAAGGTTACGCTAATACCAAGATATGAAAATGTTAAGGCGTATGCCTTAGCTAATCTCGCATCTGCAGCAGACGTGGCAAGCAATGAAAATGCTTCTGTAATACATTTGTTTCATTCAGTGCTCGATCCAGATAAAAATGAGGTAAATTTTAATAACTTAACCTGGGATTGGAGGAACGAGATTGTTGTCTTTTTGCAGAATGGTATCGTTCCTGAAGACAAGAGGAAAGCTCACGCGCTTCGAAAAAAGGCTGCTCGATATTGCTTAAAGCAAGGCAATCTTTATCGGAAAATGTTCGATGGTCCCTTAGCAAGATGCCTCGGACCTTCTCAGACAGAATACGTAATGAGAGAAATACACGAGGGGCATTGTGTGAATCACGCAGGAGGAAGATCACTGGTAAGAACCCTAATCAGGGCAGGTTATTATTGGCCCAAAATGGAAGAAGAAGCAAAACGTTTCGTGGCTAAATGTGATAAATGCCAAAGGTACGGTAATAATATGCATAGACCTGCAGAGTTGCTACATCCGGTCACTGCACCGTGGCCGTTTATGAAATGGGGGATGGATATCGTGGGTCCACTACCATAACCAAAAGGACAGGTAAAATTTTTGCTCGTACTCACTTACTATTTTACTAAATGGGTGGAAGCAGGAGCATTCAAACAGGTACATGAAAAAGAAGTTAAAGATTTCATTTGGCAGAATATCATATGCCGATTTGGTGTACTAAAGGAAATCGTATGCGACAATGGCCCTCAATTTATAGGCATGCAAATCACAGAGTTCTTTCAAAGTTGGCAGATCAAAAGAATTACATCCACACCTTATCATCCGGTGAGTAATGGGCAAGCTGAGTCAACAAACAAAATCATTATCAATAATTTAAAGAAACGTTTAGAGGAGTCCAAAGGTAATTAGCCAGAAGTGTTACCTGGTGTTTTATGGGCATACCGCACAACAGCAAAAATAAGTACAGGAGAAATATCATTTTCATTGGTTTATGGAGCTGAAGCTTTAATTCCAGTTAAGGTAGGAGAACCAAGTACAAGATTTACACAAGCGTCAGAAGAGTCTAATAACGAAGAAATGCGCATAAATCTTTATCTACTTGAAGGAAAAAGGGAAGCTGTACTGATAAGAATGGCAGCACAAACGTAGGTCATAGAACGATACTACAACTGAAAAGCACGCCTAAGATTCTTCAAAATTGGGGACTTCGTGCTCAAAAAGATTTTTCAATCTATGAAGGCAGTTAATGTAGGGAAATTAAGTCTAACATGGGAAGGACCCTATAGGATTTATGATATTGCAGGTAAAGGAGCATACGAGCTGGAAATAATGGATGACAAGATACTACCTTCACATTGGAATGTTGTTCACTTGAAGAGATAATATTTCTAAGAAATACCCAAGGTTAAGTATCCGTATTTTAAAATTTAATTTTTGAATTGTTAAATTTTACTAACGATTTTAGATGATAGGCATAAAGCTAGCCCGTACTAAATGATGAGTCACGACCTGCAAGGCACGTGGAATAAATTAAACTTCCCGATCTACGGTTACAATTATTCTGATAGAAATTCAAACGGGCTAAGCAGTCTTCATCTATAATCGCACCTCCGAGTCCCGTATGTTTTTCCTTTTCAGGGAAAGGACCAAATGAGAGGAACAATCAAGTGCTCGAGGCTTCATACTTCAACGCTCAAATAATTGGGGGACTATATAATATACACATGCATGTATATAAAGAAGGCAAAGAAGATTGGGAAATAATCAAAGATCAAGCCTGAAAAGTTCACTCAATGAATGAGTCAAGTACAGAGCAAAGTCACAAGCTAAGCCTAAAGAAAGACCTTACCATATAGCTAGGGTAAAGGCAATATACTGAAATGGGTTATAAATAAAAATCTCGTGTTTATTTTTCTTTTTTAAATCTGTTATAAGAAAAACTATTTACGAGAAAGTTATAGATGTAATTCAAATACATGTAAAGTGTTATTCAAAACTAGACAAAGTTCAAATAAAATTTGTCAAAGTTATTTTAAGAAACATGTGTATTCCTATTTCTTTTATCGTATATTAACACCGTTATGAAGTTTAGACGTCTTATTCATTAAGTGTCGAATATAAAAGGGCCCTCTTTTATAAAATTCATGATTAATTTAAGAATTCATGAAGTTAACAGAAACATTTTTTGAAGAGTAAAAATGCAAGTTATTCAGTAAGTCCTTAGAAATAAAGGCAAGAATAAACAAAACAGAAGTTTAAATAGTAACGAAAAACTTCTTAATATTAAAAAGTTTAGACTAAGTATAAACTTAGTCAAAAACTAAAAATTATTTATACATATTGCCCCATAAGAGGTCTGGGGACTTAAGTTTCCAAAACAAACCCTCAAATGAGACCAAGGGTTTTAACCACAATCTTCAAAAAAAAAACACAAAGAATTCAAACAACTTAAACTTGTCACTGAGAAGATGAAGGAACTGAAACAGGTACATCAACAACAGCGGGTTCAACTTGGCTTGAAAGAGTGGGGATAACCGTATCATCTTTAACATTTTTCGGAAGCTTCGACCACGGGAGAAGGAAAATCTTGGTTCTGTTGAGTCTTCTCAATAGTTTCATTGATCTTAGCTAACTCAGATTCCAAGTTAAAATTCTCTTGTCTAGCTTCAATAAGGGTATCACGGCGAGAATTCAAAAACGCCCAACTCACTTCAATGGCAGATTTATCTTCAAGGATCTCATAATCTCTTTCCCAGTCAGCAATTTCGTTCTTTAGCTTTTCATTTTCAGCCAAGGCAGATTAATAAGAAGCTTGAAGAGAGTCGTGAGAATTTTCTAAGGAACAAACCTTATCAGAAGAAACCCAGAGGTCTTCTTAGGCTTTAGTCAAATTCTGCACGAGTTCACCAGCATAGGCTTCTTTTGCATCCAAGAGAGCCTTCAACTCTCTAATATCTTCACTTGCCTTGGAAAGCTGCTCGGAAAAAGAAGTTTCAAGACGAGCCTTTTCATTGTCTGCTTGACTGGAGGAAGCCTTTTCAACTGCCAATTCCGAAGTCAAAGTCCGCACCTGCTGCTCCAAGGTACTTTTACTTTCTTCTAAGTACTCCACGCCGATATGAAGACTTTCATACTATTCCTTCTAATTATCTTCCTCCAATTGGTAATCACGCACTAACTGCTCTGAGAGGGTAACCCTTTTCATCATCTCCGTGCCGATGAGATTGGCCTAAAAAGGGGGAAAGGGAAGGAAATGAGAATCCCAAAGATAGAAAAATGACAAAGTAAAAGTTAGAAAAAAGGAATACCTTTAAAGAAGCATGCACAATGTCATTCATCAAAGTCAAAGAACTATGGCTCTCTAGCTGGCTCTCTCAACAAGACCAATTAAAGGCTTTAACCACATATTTGCTTGACCCGATTTCCTTAAAAGGTTGCCCTCAGCGGGGACTTCAATAATCACTTGCCTCATAGCACCACTCCTACTAGAGGAGCCAACCTCAGCACGGTGAGTAGGTGGAGGAGGAATTGTCGAAGGAGGAACAATAGAAGTAGTAAAAACAGCATGGGGAGGAATGGAAGCATCCATAATCGGCAAAGTAGGAGTCACAAGCACAGGAGGAGAAAAAGAAGCCAAGGGAGCTTCATCAGAAAAGGGACCTAAACTTTCACTACCAAACCCGCGGTCAAAAAGTTGCTCAACAGAATCATGAGCAGCAGCGGGAGCATCATCAGGGATCACTACCGGGGCTTCAATAGATTTGGTAAGAGGAATAGAACGGCGGGGGATGATTCTGCTTCATCATCAGAAATAATGCATCTGCGAGCCTGCGGCCTTGTTACCAAGTAACCCGTGTCTTCCTCTTCTTCGGAATCTTGGTCATCAATGGCTTTTCTTTTCGATGAAGAGCCCAGAATTATTTCTTGAGCCCTTTCCAAAGAGATACGAGAAGCCGTAACCACCTTAGCAGTAACTCCTTGAATAGTAAATCCTGATAGAAAGAAGGATTGAGATAAGTTCGGGAAAAACAATATGTAAAATAAAATAAAAACTTTTACCATGAATTTTTACTTTCCAACCAAAACGTTGGGAAAGGGTCTTCCAAGATCTACCATCCATTGGTACAATACTCAACAGCTTTCCTACCCAATCACAAGGAAATTGGGAACATCTTACACAACTCTCATGGTTGCTAGAAAAGAAAAGTAAAATTAGAAAAATCAACAAAATTGAAGAAAAAGGTATGAGAAAGTTAGAAGACTCACGTGCAAAATTCCACTTCTCAGGGAAGGGAACATTCTCATCACTCACTAAACCAACAGTGGGGGAAGCAACAAACCTGGCATACCAGACACGGTCTTTGTCATCTTCAGGGCTAACTAGAACTCTTTTGCTCCTGGCTACTAGTGTAAAAACACCATTGCGAAAGAGTCTAGGGGAGTAAAGATGAATTAGATATGGGAAAGTAAAAGGCACACTGGTTATGTTGGTCAAATACCTCAAACAGGCAACAACCCTCCATATTATTGGGCCAATTTGACCTAAGCAAATATCAAAGAAACGACTGAACTCGAGAATAACAGGATCAATAGCAGGTTTGAATCCTAATGTGAAAGGGTACGTATAGACAAAGGAAAATCCGGTTAAGTAAGAGGTAATTCTTTGATTCGGATTGTGAATAATGATAGGAAAGTCATGACTCCAGTGGCAGTCTCTACGAACTAAAGAAATCAAACCTTCAGTAATTTGAGTGGGATAGATATCAACACGATCTAAAGAAGATACTTGATTTCTAAGAGATTCTCTGTCATTATAGAAAGATAGTTCCGCAGGAACTATCTCCTCTACTAGAGGTTCAGAAGATTCCTTACCTCTAGAAGAAGATCTGTGTGAAAGAGAACCTCTAGTTCTAGAAGAAGGGCCAGAACTAGGCGAATGAAGAGAAGAACCACGCAAGGATGAAGATCCTAAATTACGAAGCGTACCTCTTCTTCTGCTCCTACTGGGGGCATTAGGGAAGTTATCATCTATGGCGACCCTTCTAGGGTTAGGGTTTGATGAAGACATGATAGTACGAGGAAGAAATAAACAAAGAACTGAATATTTTGAGAACTTTATGAGATAAAAACGAAGAAGAAAACTATATTTATACTGCGAAGCAACCGTCAAAGGAAAAGGTGCAATGATGGAAAAGTCATAGTGAGAACTGACGCTTCGTGGTTAGTGAAGCTGTGAAAAAACCCTAAAAAGCGCTGCAAAGTTGCAGAACCAGTAAAAGGGGTGCCACGTGTGAAGAGCATTAAATGGAAGTGACAAATGTAGCGTTGATTCTGCTATAGCATTAATGGTGACAAAAATTCCCGTTTTAATGAATTCCACTTCCCAAATATTTAATTGATGAATAAATGGCAAGTGGGGGGACTATTTGTATTGGGAAAAATTGAGTTTACATATTAAAGTAATTGGAAGATGACGTGTCATGATACGTAGACTGGTCAAAGACTTATGATTGGCAAAGAGGCACGAGTTGCAACAGATACGAGCAGAGGCATAAGAGGAGGCACGAGCGGATACTCAAAAGACTCAACGCCCGTACTTATTTAAGTCCAAGAATTAAGGAGAATGAATTTGACAGCACAAGAGAGTACATATACAGTATTTAATGAGCATTAAATACTAAAAACATTAGAGAATCTGTATTAAAATACAATGATTATGTAACGTAGCATTTAATGTCTTTAATTGTCTATAATGGTCTTATTATGACAAAGGCAAAACACATATTTCCAAGATAGCTATAAACGGAAAAGAATGGGTCAATTGTAAGGACACAAAAGACTATCTGAATACATTGGTTACTTTATCTTCTTCTAATTATCTTATTGCTAGCCAAATTACTTTCTCTTATACATTTTTTGATTATCAGTAACCCGAGTTCTTCTAAATTAAAGCTTTGACCGAAATTCCACTTTTTGGTTAAACATATACAATACACAATGATAGTTGATTAAATTCCTCAAGTAGTTATTTCTTCTTGTGGCAAAGAGATGGATCAAGCAGGAAATATATATTTTTTCCTCTCTCGTATATGGGCTTTCTCTTTGCTTCATTTTCCTCCTTTAATTTTCTTTTCCAAGTCCAGGGGTGGTTGAATTTTTCTTAAAAACTTGCCAAACGCATTTAATTAGCTTAAATGAGAAGCAAAACAGATTGCTATAAAATGGAGAATACTATAAGTTGCCCATTACTTAAATAGAAATGGAGGTTGCATTGCTCAGTTTACTTCAACATTTCTTCGCATTTCTTGGGGGTAAGTCTTCTTCTTTCCATTGCCATTTCTATTTCCTGTTTGTTATCTCAAGACTTTTTACTTCATCCGGGTTTAGTTTTTTTCTATCTGTTATTTGTTTACTTGAAATGCAATTGATTATATCACATTATCTTTCACAAGATTGCTTATTTTGATGATCAGCATTAATCCCCGAATTATACCATGACCATTTTCTTTTTACAACTTCTAACAATGGCGAAAACTGCATGATTGTGTTACCGATCTGAATACTCTTCTCTTTTCAATTATATGATTTTTGTTTTCTTCTTTATAGAATACCATGAGGGATTCTCTTTTCCTCTGTAACTCCTGCGGCGTAGATCCGAGGAGTTTCAGACAAAAACAGCAGTCTTTGCAAACCCTAACTTTCCAATCGCTTTTACCCACTTCTCCTTTCAACTCTCTCTTTGCTATTCCTCTCATCTTTTCCTCATCTCTATCAGCTGTTTCTGTATGTGCGATGCTTTTTTGACTATTTTGGATAGAGATCTGTTTGATGTGATCCGGCAGTGAAGTGTTAAACGACGGTGAACCTTTTTTCTGTTTATCTTATCTTATAACCACCTGTGTTTAAAAAAACGGGAACTATTTTCATTCCCTCAAGGTGGTGATTCCGAGTTTCCGATCGTTGTTCAATTGTTCCGGCCGACATTTCGACTCCGTCCTTGATTCATTAATGTAAAGAGGTAGCGGTGATAGCTCCTTCTGGTTTTTTGGTCGCGGTATTTTCTGTATTTTCAAGAATTCTCGGAGTATTGGAGACAAGTTGGGCGCACGAGCACTGGCAAAGGAGAGCAACCTGGGCGAGTGTCAGCAAGTGGGCGGAAGCGTACAACTACATCGAGCACAGCAAATCAGCCACAGGTTTTGTTATCGGGAATTGGTACCTCCTGTTTTACTGTTTCCCTTTTGGTGTTAGCTAAATTACTGTTATTTTACTTCGCAATAGTTAAACCTTTGAACTAGGATACTAGCTACCACGTGTTTCCTTCAAGTTTGATTTGTGTACGTTGTACACTAGCGAGACTTCTCTAGATTGTTGTAGGTGTAGTGGCTGCAGTCTGGGATGATAGAATAAGGGCATGTCCTCGGGTGGGGCAGAGTGTGGGGTGGGGTTCAGGGGGTGGGTCGGGTAGCAGGGTAGGTAGAGGGGGCAAGGGAGCATATAGGTTGAGAATCGGGTCATGGAACATAGGTTCACTAACGAGTAAATCCATAGAGTTGGCGAAAATCCTGCAGAAGAGGAAGATTAATATAGCGTGTGTCCAGGAAACTAGGTGGGTCGGATCGAGGGCGAAAAACGTGGATGGGTATAAGTTGTGGTACTCTGGTGTCTTGAGGGGTAAGAATGGAGTGGGTATCCTGGTAGATAGCCATCTTAGGGAGTCCGTGGTAGAGGTCAGGCGGGTGAATGATAGGCTAATGACTATAAAGTTGGTGGTGGGTGAGGGTACTTTAAATGTCGTTAGCGCGTACGCACCACAAGCAGGCTTGGATGAGGATATTAAAAGGCAATTTTGGGAGGGGTTGGATGAGATTGTTCGTAGTATACCGCCTTCTGAGAGGTTATTCATAGGAGGAGATTTCAATGGTCATATTGGGTTATCTGCAGGTGGGTACACTGAGGTGCATGGCGGATTTGGTTTCGGAGAGCGGAACGGAGGGGGCATTGCGCTGTTGGACTTTGCCAAGGCTTTCGATCTAGTCATTGCAAACTCGAGTTTTACGAAGCGGGATGAACATTTGGTTACTTACCAAAGTTCGGTGGCGAAGACTCAGATTGACTATCTACTCCTCAGGAGATGCGACAGAAGGTTGTGCGAGGATTGCAAGGTTATCCCAGGTGAGACCCTCTCAACGCAGCATAGGCTTTTGGTGATGGACATTTGTATTAGGATAAGGAGGAAGAAGAGGTCAGTACAAGGACGCCCCAGGATTAGGTGGGGCGCCTTAACTAAGGATAAAGCTAAAGAGTTGGAAGGAAGGTTATCGGCAATGGGAGCTTGGAGAAGTAGTGGGGACGCAAACACAATGTGGTCGACGACTGCGGACTGTATAAGAAAGGCGGCGAGAGAGGTGTTAGGGATATCTACGGGACACTATGGTGGACACAAAGGAGATTGGTGGTGGAATGCAGTTGTCCAAGGTAAAGTGGAAGCAAAGAAGGCAGCTTACCTAAGGTTAGTAGGGAGCACTGACGAGGAGGAGAAGAGAGAGAACAGTCAAAGGTATAAGGTAGCTAGGAAGGAGGCGAAGATGGCAGTGACAGAGGCTAAAACGACAGCTTTTGCTCGTCTGTATGAGGAGCTAAGGAACAAAGGTGGGGAGAAGAAGTTATTCCGACTCGCTAAGGCGAGAGATAGGACAACTCGGGATCTGGACCAAGTGAGGTGCATAAAAGATGATGACGGCAAAGTTTTGATGGGAGATGACCAGATTAAGAGGAGGTGGCAGACCTACTTTCATAAACTTCTAAGTGAAGAAGGGGATCAGGATATTATACTTGGGGGATCGAGGAATGCCGACAGTCACCATGAAGTAAGTAATTGTAGGGACATTGAGATCGATGAAGTCATGGAGGCAATGCGTAAGATGAGAAGGGGCAGAGCTACCGGGCCAGACGAGATTCCGGTTGAACTGTGGAGGTGTGTGGGTCAAGCAGGCTTGGAATGGCTTACTGCATTGTTTAGTGTTATATTCAAGACTAATAGAATGCCTGAAGAGTGGAGGTGGAGTACAATGGTCCCGTTGTATAAGAACAAAGGTGATGTCCAGAGCTGTAACAACTATAGGGGCATCAAATTACTAAGTCATACCATGAAAGTTTGGGAGAGAGTGGTAGAAATGAGAGTGCGAAGGACGGTGTCTATTTCAGACAACCAGTTCGGGTTCATGCCGGGACGATCTACCACAGAAGCTATCCACCTTATTAGGAGGATGGTGGAACAGTACAGAGATAAGAAGAAGGATCTCCACATGGTGTTTATTGATCTGGAGAAAGCGTACGATAAGGTTCCTAGGAAGGTCTTATGGAGCTGCTTAGAGGATAAAGGGGTCCCGAGTAACTATATTAGGGTGATTAAAGACATGTATGATGGAGCTAAGACTCGGGTTAGGACAGTAGGAGGCGACTCTGAACACTTTCCAGTTATTACGGGATTGCACCAAGGGTCTGCGCTCAGCCCATTCCTATTTGCCCTAGTGATGGATGCACTGACTCATCATATTCAAGGGGAGGTTCCATGGTGCATGCTATTTGCTGATGACATTATTCTAATTGACGAGACAAGAGGCGGCGTCAACGAGAGACTAGAGATTTGGAGACATGCTCTTGAGTCTAAAGGTTTCAAGTTGAGTAGGACGAAGACGGAATACCTCGAGTGCAAATTTGGAGTTGAGCCGACGGAAGCGGGAGTTGAAGTGAGGCTTGACTCTCAAGTCATTCCCAAGAAAGATAGTTTCAAGTACCTTGGATAGCTTATTCAGGGGATCGGGGAGATTGACGAGGATGTCACACACCGTATAGGGGTGGGGTGGATGAAGTGGAGGTTAGCGTCGGGAGTTTTGTGTGACAAGAAAGTGCCACCGTTACTAAAAGGTAAGTTTTATAGAGCATTAGTTAGGCCTTCCATGTTGTATGGAACTGAATGTTGGCCGGTAAAGAACTTACACACCCAGAAGATGAAAGTAGCAGAGATGAGGATGTTAAGGTGGATGTGCGGGCATACAAGGATGGATAAGATTAGGAATGCAGATATTCGAGAGAAGGTGGGTGTGGCCCCCATGGAGGACAAGATGCGGGAAGTAAGACTCAGATGGTTTGGGCACATTCAGAGGAGGAGCACTGATGCACCGGTGAGGAGGTGTGAGCGACTGGCTGTAGTGGGCACGCGGAGAGGTAGAGGGAGACCTAAGAAGTATTGGGGCGAGGTGATCAGACAGGACATGACGCGACTTAGGATTACGGAGGACATGGCCCTTGATAGGGAATTATGGAGGTCGAGCATTAAGGTTGTAGGTTAGGGGAGAGGGTGAATATTTCTACAGCACAACTGAGAGAGACTATCTAGTTAGGAGTTAGACTAGGAATGTCAGTGGTCGTCTATTGATGCAGGGCTTTACCTTCTAGTTGTACTATACCAGCCATCTAATTCGTAGTTCGTATTTCGTATCCTGTATTTCATATTTCGTATCCCCTATATATTGTTGTTATTTTATTACGCATTTTTATGGTACTAATATATTATCTCCTATTGCTTTTTTGAGCCGAGGGTCTCCTGGAAACAGCCTCTCTACCCTTCGGGGTAGGGGTAAGGTCTGCGTACATATTACCCTCCCCAGACCCCACTTGTGGGATTATACTGGGTCGTTGTTGTTGTTGTTGTTGTTGTTGTTAAATAAATAAGAGAATACTTATTCAAGAAGTCCATCCCAGTAATAATTCAGTGGCGGTGGCTCCTCATGGTATTGAATTGGTAGCAACGACTCAATAAAGCTGTCTTTCTTTTTATAAAACAAGGGATAAGCCTGAGCCATATTAATAACTTTTAAGTTTTAAAATCAAGAGCCGTGTGACTGTACTGCATTATATATAATTATCATGAGAATTTATTCTGATAGCGAGAAGATGAAGTAAAATCATGTCAAAAAAAAGGCAATGATATCTTCCAATCACGAAGTTCAGTTGTTAATAATTCAAGAATAAGGTCTAGATATTACAGCATTTTTCGGAACTCTTTCGCAGATGATAAAAAAAGAGAGAATATTTCTTTAATCTATAAGTTCTAGTGTGAAATTTGTGATAATGAGCTACATACATCAATCATAGCTTTCCAGATGTTTTCGACTTATCCAAATAGTTAAACTCATGAATCATGACATCTTCGCATTATTAAATTATAACCATCGATTAGCTCCTTCGTGGGGTATGATTAATGTCCCAAGTTTAAAATGGATGTTTTGACGAACGCTGGTAACTAGTGCATAATGTAGTAATGAATTTATTAATTTGTTTTTCTCAAGCCAATTATAATCCTTTTTTGAGATGAATATGCTTAAAAGATTATAATTTTTTTAATTAATTAACAAAAGAAAAGAGAATCTTAGTAGTTCAGTGATTAGCTAATCTTAACTTTACCTTTTCGGTTAAGGTTCGATTTTTTACGTTGTAATTCACTCCCACAATTTTCCTTCCCCTTTTCCTCCCCTATATAATAAAAAAAATAAAAGTTTAACAAAAGAAAAGAATGATTAAGAATTATTGACTGTAAAATACAACATTTACAATCACTAGATAAAAATATGTGCAGGCTTGAAATGAAAATGGGTGAATGATAAGTGTGGATTTTAACCACTTATTAGTATTTTTTTGCTTTAGTTTTGAGTCCGAAAGTAGTGATTTTTTGTTTCCGAATCTAATGAAAATGTGTAAACAGCAGGTGTGCTGGAGAATGTGAGCTCAACGAAAAAATCTAACTCAAAGAGCAGATGTTCCAGTTCAAACAGTCAAGAGGAGAAGTGCAAGAATAGTGCGGTCAGCAGAATTTCATCTGCGGCCGCAAAAGCAAATGCGACCCAAATGCGACCTTAGACAATGATATGCAGACGCAGAAGGAGCTCTGAAGCTTCAGAGGATTTTGGCAGCAGCGCGGTTTGTACACCAAAAAGTGCGGTCACATTTGAAGCTCGCCCTGTCAAAACCTGAGACATCAAAGAAGATGTAATAGGACAAGTCTAAAGCCTACTTAAAGTGCAGCCGCAGCGAAATTGTGCGATCGCAGAAGCTGAAGTGCTACCGCAGAAGCTTATGCGCGGTCGTAGAATCTCTTCATCTGAAAGCACCTGCAAGAGCAAAATTCCAAAGTGTCGACCGCATACGTAATTGTGTGGCCGCAAAACCCTCCGAAGGGTATTTTTGTCAGCAAATTCCAGAGCACTATAAATAGACGAGGAACACTTTTTTAGGGCAACTTTTTTGTCTTGTAGCAGCTGCTAGCTATTATATTTAGCCATTTTGGACAATTTGGAGCAACAATTAGAGAAGACCCATTAATTTACTCTTTAATTCTAGTTTTATGTCTTTAATTACTTCTTTATTTTTTTTTCATGTCAATGATTATGAGTAGAGTTGTGATCTAACCCTAGTGTGTAAAACTTATGAGTGTTTAATATTAGTGCTTGCTATTGATTGGGTGGATGTTATTTAGCCTTGTTTATGCTTTATACTTAAAATTAATGATTGCAAATATTGATTTATGCATATTTGACTTCATTCTTATTTGAAAAAGAGGGATTTAGTCTAGGAAAACTTGGCTAACAAGAAATTGAACTAGTTAAAGTTTTGATTAGTTTGATTAAAATATTTGAACTAGAGATATGGATAATCCAACTTGGACTCATATTCAATTGTTTAGATTGCTACTTATTTGGACTTTAGAAAACCAATTTGGGCAAAAACACTATTTTAACCGAGAGGTATTGAGTGGGTACTTGGGCATTAAAAGTTAAATCTACCAAACAAGTATAGATTTATTCTACCCATTAAGGTTTACACCTAGGTGAAGGTTACAACTCTAGGCTTTTCCTAATTGACAAAAACATCAAACAAATATTTCAATCATTATTTTCTTACTAGTTAGTTGAATCTCTTAGCAGTTAATTTAGATAACAGTTACACACCTTTGCTTGAAAGACAAATTTAGTTATTTCAAGTTCTTTTTCTCGAGGGTTTACCTTAACACCACTTTAAACTCCATGTGGATTCCATAACGACCCAACCAGTCATTTTGAGCATTTGCATTCTGTTCTGCTGTTTGAAGTCATGAGTAGTTTCATACGATGTATTATGACTTGTGTGAGTCGTCAATTTTGGTTTTCAGGTGATTCGAAGTTGATTTGAAAGAATGAATCTCATGTTAGAAGTTTTAAGTTGGAAGAGCTGACCAAGTTTGACTTTTGTGTATCTGAGCGCGGATCAGAGTTTTGATGATTCTGTTAGGTCCGAATAGTGATTTTGGACTTGGGCATATGCCCGAATTTGCATTTGGATATTTCTAAAAAGTTTGAGCACTATTTGGTGAAAGATGAAAATTTGAGGTTTGGATTGTTCATAAGTTTAACCCGAGTTGACTTTGATTATATCGGGTTCGAACTGTTGTTCCGTAAGTTGGAATAGATTCGTTATGTCATTTGTAACTAGTATGCAAAAATTAAGGTCATTCCGAGTTGATTTGATATGGTTCAGTACGAGTTTCGGAAGTTGAAAGTTCAAAAGTTCATTAGGTTTGATTTGAGGTACAATCCGTGGTTTTGTTGTTGTTTTACGTGATTTGAGGCCTTGAGTAAGTCTGTATTATGTTATGAGACTTATTTACATGTTTGGACGAGGTCCCGAGGGGCTGGGGTGGCTTTCGGATTAATTTTGGACCATTTTAAGCCATTTCCAACTGCTAGTTTTTGGCTACAGGAGTGTATATCATGATCACGGAGAATTGGTTGGGATCGCGAAGAGTAAAATAGAAAAATTGGACCGGTGAATCACGTTCTCGGGGAAGCTTTGCATTCGCGAAGAAGAAATTCTGCTATCACTGAGCTGATTTTAGAAGCTTATATCTTGAAATCTATAAGGAATTTGGAGATGATCCAAAAACAAAAGTTGTAGCCCTTTGTTTCTAACTATCAAAAAGTCAAATCATTTGTCATTTTGAGTTATGTACAAAAGGTGATGGCTGATAAATTATAGGTTATCTGATAAGAGTTTGGGAAGGGTTAATGAAAATTTGTTCATAGCGATCGCGGGAAAATGTTCGCGATCGCATATGGTAAAAATTTGCTGGAAAATTTTGGAATCACGATCGCGAGGTATATGACCGTCATCACGAAGGGTACCTCTAGAGCAGTGTATCAATTACTCTATTTCGAAGGTCTTGGTCATTTTATCATATTCTGAGCTATAAAGCTCAGGTTTGGGCGATTTTGGAGGCGATTTTTACCACATGGATTGAGTAAATGTTTTCTATTTGGGTTTGATTATATTTCATGAATCTATCTTCGATTTGGCATTTGAATTATGAAATTTAAAGAGAAATTGAGGATTTTTGTCTAAAGTTTCCTGAAGCAATTTTTTTTTTGAGATGCTCGGAGTCGGATTTGAGTGAAATTAGTATGGTTGAACTCGTAACTAAATGGATTGTCAGATTTTATGAGTTTTGTCGGGTTTCGAGGTGCGGACACGGGTTTTCCCTTTTGGTTGACTTTGAGCAATTGATTAAAGATTCGACCTTTATCGATTGGGTTTGTCTCTTATGGAATTATTTGATGTTTTTGAGTTGCTTTTGTCTAGTTTCGAGCCATTTGGAGGTTGATACATGTAGGATGGCATTTCTAGAGGGTCGTTTGGATTGCTCGATATTTGTTTTGGCTTATTTGAGGCAAGTGTCTTATCTAAACTTGGTTGAGGCACTAATTTCCTGAATTATTAGTGATAGCTACGCGCTATGAGTGCACATATATGTGAGGTTGAGCCCATGTGCGAGTACCAGGGTGTTTATCCATGCTCGGGGTGATGCTTAGGTTATGATATGCCTAGAGTTAAGTGTTAAGCTTTGAGCTATAATGTTTCTCATAGTTTTATCATTGTTGTGAACTATTTAAGTCATGTTTGAGGTTACAGAGAGCTAATTCCCTAAATAAACTTGCTAATTGCTATTTTTGTGATAAAATTATCAATTTGAGCTATGATAACACACTTTGTACATGTCTAAACTTTAGCATGTTATTATACCAGTCCAAAAGCATGAAATTTAATAATTATTCATGATATACATATGTTTTTGTATATTTACTTTTGTGTGATATGATTTGGACTAGATGCTTGTGACCACGTCAGACGGATTGTATTGTTATGCTTGTGATCATGCCAGGTGAATTGTATTGTTATGCCTGAGACCTCACCAGGTAGATTGTGTTGCTATGCTGGTTAACACGTCAGGCGGATTGTGTTGATATGCTTGTGACCATGCCGGGCAGAATGTGTCGTTATGCCTGTGACCATACCAGGGGGATTGTATTGTTATGCTTGAGACTACACCGGGCAGATTGTGTTGTTATACTGGTGAATATGTTGGGTGGATTGTGTTGATATGCTTGTGACCATGTCGGGTGGAATGTGTTGATATGCCTGTGACCACAGTGGGTGGATTGTGTTGATATGCATGTGACCACTCTGGAAAATTGTGTTGATATGCCTATGACCACGCCAGGCGGATTGTGTTGATATACCCATGACCATGCTGGGCGGATTGTGATATAGCATGTGATCACTCCAGGCAGATCCATCACATTGAGCATGTGACTATGCCGAACGGATTATGATATTGAGCTTGTGACCACGCCGAGCTGATATCACGTTGAATTGGTCGTGCTTGCATGTGGATAAGGATCCATCCCTGTAGGTTCACCCTCTCATATTTTTCTCTTGATGATGTACACGTGGATTGTGAGAAACCGAAGGGTTTCTACTTGATGTGAGTTTTGGGAGTGCTGGTTACTATTGATGAATCGGGTTGCATGCCGCAACATGCCTTATTGGCTTATGGTTATTGTATCGGGTTGTGCGCATTAGTTATTGCATTTCATCTTTACTTGCAATCTCCTTGATGTTTTACCTGATTTACTTTCATATCTTCTTTATATGCTATATTGTTGACTAAGTGGGTGTTTGGACATAAGAATTGTAAAATTCCAAAATATGGTAAAAAAAGAATTCAAGTGAAAATGGTATTTGAAATTTAGAATTGTGTTTGGAAATGAATATAATTTTGCGTTGTTTTTGAAGTTTTGTGAGTGATTTGAGTGAAAATTTTGGAAAATAATTTTTTGGAGTTTTTAAAATTTTCAAAAATTTCCAAAATGCATCTTCAAGTGAAAATTTAAATATTTATGAACAAACGGTAATTTCGTGAAAAGGTGAAATTTTTTTGGAATAAAGGGAAAAAAATTGTGTCCAAACGAGCTCTAAGTAGAACACTTTAAAACAAAGAATTGTGCTCATCAAAGTGGGTTTTACCTGAGACTTTCCTGATTTGATCACATATCTATTATATACTTGTTAAAATTATGAACTACACAAGTGTTAGTGAGTATCATTTATAGTTCTTGCTCCTTTTACCTCGTCGAGGTTAGTTAGGATACTTATTAAGTACATGAGTTCGGTTGTACTCATACTACGCTTCTGCAACTTGCGCGTAGATCTTGGAACTGATGTTGATGTCATGGTGGAAGCAGACATTGAAGATGTACCCACATTCTAGTTATGGCTATCATTTGTCCTTGGTAGCTTTAGATCCGAAATCTGTTCATGTACATTCCAAACAGATATTGTAATTGTTTCATTTTGATTTGTAAATCTAAGTCTTAGTGGCTCATGACTTGTACTACCAGTCCTTGAATTGTTGTATCAAAATTTATTTATTTCTCATTATTCTCATTTGGAATATGCTGACGGTTAATTGACTTACCTAGGGGGTTGAGTTAGGTGACATCACGACTAGTGGATTTTGGATCATGACAAGTTGATATCAGAGTTATAGGTTCATAAGTTCTGTGAGTCATGAGCAAATGTCTAGTAGATTCTTGCGGATTGGTATGATGACGTTCATACCTATCTTCGAAAGGCTATAGGGCATTTAGGATAAACTTTCCATTCTTCTTTCTTTATCGTGCGGTATTGATTTAGCTTAAAGCATACCTCTTTGAATTCCTCCCACTCACTCATGTGTTGTGTTGAGCGCTCGGTATTAGTTGTGCATCGACGGCTTGCTATTCCATGGATGAGGTACAAGATGTGTACTCGGTATTGTGGTTTTAGGCATGTCTGGAGGACTTGAGGTCGGGTTTTGACCATAGCTCAGGTGCGGTAAGTTTAGTCTTGTGAGTATCTGCTTTTGGACTTATATGTCTGCTAGTGTCCCTAGGAGTGAGACTGGCGGCTCGGTGTGGTCGGATAGCTATATGATGTGTATTATGTGACTATGGGATGTGTTCAGATGGCTTGGACAAGACGAGAAGAGTTTTCTTGGGATGTGAAAAGGACTATCGAGTGCTTGATTTCTGTCTTGATATGTGTACAGTCCGGAGTTACAAGTGTGTTAGGGATATTTCAGTTGTCCGGTTATGGAATGAAGCGTATTCTTATATCGTGATGACGAGTTCAGACTTGGGAAGATTTAGTGATTGCTTAGCGGTCGTGGCCATGAAAGGGTATAGAGAGACTCCATTTTGAGGCTAAGCAGGTGGGCTATCTCCTGCGGGATGTTCTGAGGTTGCTTGATTCTTATGATGGTTCTATGGAGAATTTCTTTCTACCAGTGGGTTATGTGTGTTGCAATTTGAGATTGGATAAGTTGAGAAAGTTGACTTGACTGTTACAAGGATGAGTGCGATCTTAATAGATGAATTGAGTTATTTTATGGTTTGTGTTACTTGAGATTATGAAGGATTCAATTGTATTTTAGTACGGGATTATGGCAGTAATAGAATATTAGTATTGTGATTATTGGATATTTTGTTCTATCACTGTGAGCCAAGTGGAGGAGCCTGCTATCGACAATCAGATATGTGGTGTATTGGTATTCGTCTGAGCTATGTTTATGGATCAGTTATGACTTGCAAAGATTGAGATCGAGGATGACTCGAGTAAGGAGATTTCTGGATACGGATATATTGTGCATGGAGTAGGGATTTACTCATTTGCATTAACATCGGGTTACTTCTTTGGGTGTTGGTGTGATAATGGAGCACATATTGTTCGGCTTGTTTGGATGGTGCATTGAGATTAGAATAGGGTGGATGACCTTAGAGAATGTTCTAATAGGTTCAAGGTTCATATATGGCAGTTGAGGAATTTCAAAAAATTGTTAAAAAAAAAACACGATTTTTTAATGTGTTTCGATTTTATTTTTTGAAATAAAAAAAGAGCGATGATAGATATGAAGAGTGAGTAATGGAGTGAAAAGACAATGAAAAAAAGGATGAAAATAATGGAGAGGGAAAAAATTGAGGCTATAAAGAAGAGAAAGGGATTTAAATTAATGGGGGCTTTATCAAAGGGACCTAGAGGTTGTTCTTGTGTAAAATAATGTATGCACTGTGTTGGTTGCTCTAGGTAATGCTGATGCCATAGAAGGGAATAGTTCGTGTGTAGGTGCCAACAATGGAAGTTTGGTTTGTAATATGTCAAGACTTGATGACTAGTTCTTAATATATTATCCTTATTGCTAAAAAAAAAGTTAATGGGGGCTTCGGACAGGGCGGGTTAATAAGCTGGGGTCGGATAAGATTTAACTAAATCTGGCGTGGGTTATTTTAAGTGAATGAGGGCTTGCCACATGACTTTTTAAAGCTAGGAATGAAGTTTTAACAGGTGAGGTAAAAATTGCTTTGAAGTATAATAGTAGGGATATACTTGTTAAAAATTAAAATTCAGAATAAACATAATTTATTATCGATAGTAAATGGTCAATATGACCCTTTTAAATAAGGATGTGCCGAACTCAAGAACATATAACACTTGGGTTTCTCATAACACTTGGAACCTCCTCTTTTATCTCTCTAGGTAGGATAAGATCTGTGTATACACTATTTTCCCCATAACTTGTGAGATTATACTAAGTTTTTTGTTGTTGTTAGTGTAGTACTTGGGTTTCTCATAAGATTAATTACTCGGACATTAATCAATATTGTAGTCTCTGTACACCACATGTCATGTTCCTACAGTGGTCGAAACTAGATTATTAGAATTCTTTGTGATTTTATATGTACCAAACTAACTGGGACACTACGCGAAGAATGATAAACCCATTAAATAATTGGAGGCCCAGTGGGTAAAACCATGCTATCACGTTTTGTATAATTCTCTGGTATTCAATACAATTTGGTGATTAATACTCAATAAACAGGAAGCTATTCTCTATCAAAAATTTCTCCATTCTCGAGGTAGAATCTAGGAACTCTGATTAAAGGTGAAACTGATTTCTCTTGTCCCACAGTATCTATTGGTGATAAAAACTCTGACTTGGCTGTCACGAAAAGTTTCATTTTACGTCTCATACGACTGACACTAGTTATATGAAACTTCTTTTTATCTCACAAATTTATGGATCCCAATCTTATACTTTTGGGTCCACAAAAATCTGGACCCACAAAATATGAGACAAAAACACAAAATAAAATTTTCGGGCTATCACTTATGGATTATCAAAAAAGGAAAAGACTATTCGTAAGAGCTGAGGCTCCTTCTGTCTCTGACCATTCATGCAAATCAAGGAGATAGGTTAAGTAGCTGTTAGTAAGTAGCAGTACTTCCATTTTCAGAAATATTTTTGTGGTCTGCAGACTACTGCTCTTATGGATCAAAATGAGCTGTTCTGCATTTACACCTGAGCTGTTTCCAGTTTTACGTACACAGTTGTTGGTACTAATTGTCACTTCTTTTTTGTACTCCTATTATTTATGGAAAAAGAATATTTCAAGCGAGAGAAACGTCCATCAGTAATTAATTAAATTTTGGTACTCTGAAAATATATTCAGTTGATTAATTAAATGGAGCTGCATTTCCATCCATTTGAGATTTCTTTTAAAGTCGGCCAGCTAAATCAAGGCTCATAAAATAAAGTACCCTAACCATAGGAATCGGATCTGGCCGGTCATCCTTCGTTTGCAGTTGACATTTGGCATTTTTTCATTGACAACAAAAAGCATAGATATGGTGTTAATCTTTCTGGCAATTTTTTTCTAATCCTAATAGTCACAGTTTATTTAAGTAGTACTACGTATGACATAGGTACTCAAAAGGATACTCAATAATACTCCTTCCGTTTCAATTTAGATGAGTAGTTTGACTTGACACTAAATTTAAGAAAAAAGAAAAATTTTTGAAACTTGTGATCTTAAAAGCTTAAATGATAAAAGTTTTGTGGGGCCATTGTCATGACCCAAATCGATGGGTCGTGACGGGCATCCAGTACCTTACTCAACCGAGTACCAACGTAACGTATCTTTCTTATTACGTCATCATATACACGTGACATACGGGCTTAATAGGCCAACATGATCATTTATAAATTCAAAACATAGGCCGACAAGACCGTAAAATCTTTCGCGTACACGACATATGTCTACAAACCTCTAAAATTACATAAATGTCATAAAGGTCGGGACAGAGTCCCGCCATTCCAAACAATACACGTCTAAAATCATACTAACCAACCACGCAACTCCGAAGCAAATGGAGCGCACCAACATCTTCCCCTGAGCTGATAGCCTACTTGGATGGTTCTCAACCTGTCTGTCTGGACCTACGGGCATGAAACGCAGCGTCCCCAGGCAAAAAGGACGCTAACATGAAATAATATACCAAGTATGTAAGACAATATACTGAAAGCTGAAACTGAACTGATAATATAATAACTGCAAGTAGCTGGAAGTCAAAGATAATCTGAAGATATGCTTACCTGTTGATACTGACTCAACTCTCTCAATATAGTAAGTAAAATAGTTGTCCGACCTTATAAGGCTCGATATATATATAAAACTGCTCTGCCGTAGTAGGCTCGCTCATAGACGCTCGGCCATACTAGGCTCTGTATCTCGGCCATGCTGGGCTCGCTCATAGGCGCTCGACCACAGTAGGCTCGGTATATAACTTACCATCTGATTAGAGGTTGCCCAATAGGGGCCTGCCCATCGATTATAGCTCGATGGTAATGAAAATACTTTAATATTGTATATACGTAAATTCTCTGCTCTCTTGACTGGAAGAAGAAAATACTCAATTGAATATGAAGTCCCAATAAGGAGAATATTATAACTTACAAAACTAAGAAAATATATGTAATTTGCGAGACTAGCCAAATATACATAAATTTTGGGATATGAATTTTTTTTTATGGCTCGTTATCAAACCTGTGTAATGACGCGATCATGCTAAAATGGAGGAAAAGCTTAGCCTTAACATACCTGGAGTATGAAAAACTCTGTATAATATTCTGTTGGAAACCTTCGTGAATTGAACTTAGAACCTAAAAAATCGGATTTAACCTTCTGTCCTTTTGAAATTCTTGAACGAATCAAGCTTCCCTTACTTTGAAATTTTTGGAAAGAATTAAGTTTTTGAATTAGGAAAAAAATGGAGGAGTATGTATCTTGTTGGGATATTGACGTTATTTTTTGGTTATGTTTTGTCAATGTCAAAATTGAATGGAACAAGACCATTTTGTTTGAAATAAATTGCTTCTATTCCTAATGTTCTTAGCTTTTTAAGCCAAAGGCATATTGGCTTGGCCTTTTACAAGGAATTCGATGGATAAGATATTCAATTCTTATCAAGATTTAACTTAGTCATCATTTGGTTACTACATGGTAGCCATTTGGCAAGGTGACTTAAGAGTCATCTTTTGCCTAATGTGGCTTTATGCCACGTAGAAGAGTGGGTGAAGATTATCAATTTTTACCTACTTATTAGTTAACTGGGTAATGTCCCGTTGCCCGATAATTAATTAATTACCCGTAATTTATTTTAAATAATTTGCCTCGAATTACTTAAAATACTATTCTCTTTTAATACGCCTTATACACCTTATTATCATGGCTATGGGGTACCTTGTATGGTACTAGTCCATAAATATCGAATATTTTAGCTCGGGCCGTATTTTATCTCAAAATGTCAAACTTCGACGAAATTCGTTTTCTTCGATATTACCTACCCTCTCACCTTCACGAATTTACTAATCACTTGTGAAATAGAATAATCCTTATAACCTCCAAATAATCTTTTACTTTGACTGATGTCAATTACCTTACGACAAATTTTACGTACAATACTTGTGAAATAGCATAATCCTTATAATCTCCAAATAATCTTATACCTGGACTGATGTCAATTACCTTACAACAAATTCTACGTACAATACTTCAGGGTGCAACATCGTCGTAACTTAATACTGCGAAATGTGATATCGCCGTAATATTGCGGGGCGTAACATTATTCCCCCTTTGGAACATTCGTCCTCGAATGTTGACTAATGCTCTTATCATTTTCATAACTTATATCTTTCGAATACTTTAGAACTTCCCTTGCCATCTAGGCTACTGTTTTGTGAATAAGTCCAAAGTCCAGGGCATTCCCCCCTTAGGCCTCCTTCTTACCCCACAACTTGCAGTCGGAATCCTTCCAATCTCGTAACTGTTGCTACCTTTCATCATGCAGCCTGTACGATTTTGACCTTGTAAGTGTGCCCAATCTCTAGGCTTTATATGTAGAGCTTGATAAGATGTCCCTTTGGGTATTTATGAGTATATTGAAATTCTTTGTTCGGTACTTTGTTGAATTCGCGAATATTTATCTCATCGCATATGTCCGTTTAGCCATCCGTATGAATTTACTACCATAACTTTTACTTTAATTTATCGTTGCTGAGGTCTGCTACCAAATCCCAATTTACTCTCATTGCTTATTCCATATGTATAAATTTAAGTCCTTTAATGCTTCCTCATTACTGCTCATCTTTAGAATGACGGCCAAATCTCATCTCATACTTTGTGACTTTTGTCCATCCATTGTTGATTCACCTCAATATTGATCTATAATATACCACTGATAACTTGAAACTTCTTACGTAATGCTTTTCCCCTAGGTCTTACGTTACATCAAGGAATATTCGAAGTAATTTTTCTGATCCACTTAGCGGCTATACTGTACTTCAATAACCGTATTCTATAGTATCCCAAGGTGATTCTCTTACATGAGTATTTTGATCCCGCACAATTCATGAATCCCTTTTCTTTTACTTTTTTTTCCAAATTATTACTCAATCGAAGGCCCAAACGTCATCCTTTATCTATCACAATTACACCCTTATTCTACTATTAGGGCAGCATTCCATCTCTTCTAAATGCTACTTATGAATAGTAACTCCTTTGAGTCCATTCAGGCTATACTGAGCTAACTATAATATAGAAAATCCATTAGCTCCCTTGTTTTCATGGGCCTAATTCTAAGGACTAATCCATTCTCGTCACCTTCTCACTTCCCTTTCTTATCCATATTCCTGTCTTCCTAAACCTTGTCGCTTTTATCATACTTTAGCTCGCGACCTATACATATCTATTTATACTACCCGTAATCTTCCTTCAACTTGCTTAAATTTCCTTGTGTTATTTTAGAACATCAAGAGAGACATCACATTGTTTCTAACTCTTCTTTACTTTCTTAACTAGACCTCCCGATACCTAGAAATCATTGACTAGAAGATATGCCACTGATGATGCCGCTATCATTCTTGGATATTGAATCCTCGTGCTTCTGGCCCTTTTATCCGAAGTATGGATTTGGACTATTCACAATCTTATGCCTTTGATTATCTCGTACGTCGTTCATTTTTACCTTACTTACCTTAAAATCTCGCATCGTATCTTCTATCTCTCTCATGACCTCCTTTCCACCTAGGTGTAATTCACGTCCATAACTTGAAGCTCTATTATAATACTTGCACCTATGGTATATACACAATCCTGTGGGAGTTTCATACTGACTTCTTATGAGACTGGTACCTTTCTAACTAGCTTTATCGTAGAGCCATTATAGAACATAGTCGTTGTGCTATCTCTCTTGCACCTCTAATATTAAGAGTGATTCTGCTATGTTCTCACTCATGATTCCTATAACTTCTGGGTCCAATAATAAGATTCCTTATTTACTTTGTTGATGTAATTCTTTAGTTTCCTTCTTCTTTTGATCTGCCTTTATGCTGGCTTAAGTTATCTTCCAATTTACGGCTTATGGTATTAGTTATTACTTTATCCCTCCATGGACGCTATGGAATATCCATGACACAATCTTTTAACAATTCATTCCTTTGTCTATGACCTGGGCTTAATTCTTTCTTTTAATTTATACCGGAATCTTTTATGGCTGCATGATTGTCGACATATATGCTGCATGTATAAAAATCCAAACTCTTAAGTGCGTTCATAACGTCACCAACTCGAGATCATTGATCAAATAATTCCTTTCGTTCTTTCTCAGCTTTTTTTAATGTAAGCTATTACCTTTCCTTATCTTTCTTCCCCTTGTTTCGTGCATACTTAGCTTATCATAGCTACCATGCATTTCGGAATTTCCGTACAACTCATATGATCTTCGAATATTTCTTTTGATTTTTACTTCCCTTTCACTAGCCACGGTAGATTCCTCTTTCTTATGGAGGACGTACAATGTTGTTGTGAAACTATTGTTACAAGACCATTTCCTCTTTAGATCACTGTGCTTAGCTTGAAGTCTTCTTCCTTATTTCCTCAGCTAGTCCTTCACTGTAGTACTTAGGGAGGATCCTCTGACTCTTGTTTTATGTGAGCTTATTATACCGTATTCCCGATAGAATTTTTGATGTTCATGCTTACTTGTAATTATCCTTTGTTACTTACCTCCACACTCATCTGCTCGTACGACTGCTTCTGAACTAAAGTTTTGACTGTCTTCCCAATGGAACTATCTTTTACTTCCGTAACACTCATATGGTACCTTTAACTACCCCAACTCCTATTTGAATATTTTTCAAGTATTACAATGTCATAACTGTGGGGCTAAATTCACTATATTGGGTTTAACTATCTTTATCTTGAACGACCTGTTGTCTTGTTTTGTACCCTCTTTACTAGCCATAGCTAGGCTCTTCCTGAATCAACTACTAACTACTTGTTGGCCCATCCTCTTGTCAATATTTCGCGAAATCTTTCTTAGGTTATTTCCTTGGTCTTAACTTACGATTCACACTGTCTCCTTAATTATCAATAACATCTCAGGCAGGAACCCTTACTTTTTTTCCTTGACATCGTGTTTGAATAATGTTATGGAATTGTAGCATATCTGTAGCATTTAGATAAGTACAATCTCATCCCTTTCTCATTTTTATCGCATTCTTCCTTTTTTCATTCAATATTCCCCCCTTTAGGGGAATACTAAGAGTTGGAGCTACGACGACCTGCCTATAGATGTTTCACCTTTTCATCTTTGGCATCCTTTCACATCATCGATGACCCTTACTCGCCTTGCGATAATCCTTCCGTACCAAGGATAGTAAAATTCCTTACTCACGAGGGTGAAACTTAGTATAACTGGTACATATAGTCCCTTAAGCTGAACTTTACTCACATTGCTTGTTGTAGGGGAGCGTCTTCCTGAATGATCATTGTCTGAATTTCTCATGAATCTTTTTCTATTGTCGATTCTATTATTGTCGGAATGCAATATGAAATTCTCATGATGTTGACTATTAACAAATCACTCAGTTCCTTATTCATGCTTAGCTTATCTTATTCACCAGTCCATACTGATTTCTATTACTCTAGGGTCTAACTTTTCTTTCTGTTAATCACGTTAGAGTCGCGAACTTATTTCTCAAAATGAGGATGTGACTGTATGGCCTATACTCTTTTGTTATCTTAAGGCCCATCACCTTTCGTCTCTTTCTTCATTTGACTGTAGGTTCTGTAACATTCTACCGTTGTTATCCATGTGTAACACCTTATTCATAATGCTCCCTTATCTCTTTTCTCATTGCTCTGCTATTATTTCTGCATATCCCTTTTCTTGTGAAAACTTCAACACAACATTCTTTCGTTTTTAGCTCTCCTTGCTTCATTTATCAGCTCTTCGGGTTGCTCAACGTCCTCGCTCTACTAGGGACGAGAGTCACATAAGGTAATCTTTATCCCTTCCAGGCTTTCAGTGCCTATCATCTGGAGAAAAAATTTGATCATGCTAGTATTCACATCTAATTGTAATATTCTAAAGTACACCATCAGGGTGTCTCACAAGGGGATCTATTAGCACATTTGCAATATTCTTCGGCAATGTCAACTAACACAAGCAATCCATTTACCAATTTGGGTTACCCTAACCCCAACTGGATCTTGATATCCCGTCCTTATCTTAACTATACCTGTTAGCCCCCACAGGGCATAACTGAAATGGGTGTGACCAATTGTATATACCTCTGTTACTACTGAATATAACTCAAAAGCTTATGCTCCTCTGCCTCAATTATAAACATTGTTAACCTTCATTAACTGGGCGCCTCGTATCCCTCTTCATTTTGCTTCTTTTACTTGCTGAAACTTGTACTTATCTTTTTAATCTCTCATTGTCTTTCACCATAAAGATGGATAGGCATTCTTGCCTTAAGGCTTCTTATCAGGAAGCTTACACCTTTCAGTACACCCATGATCTGCTAAGGACCTCATATTTACTTATCGTAGGCATCATATAAAAATCCAATTCCTCTGACTGAGCTCTTCCACAACTATCTCTCTTTCCAACCTTCTTTCCTGATGTAGGTATCGTCGAATAAAATAGAATTTCAGAATTTGAATTCTTATAAGTGAGCTCTACTACATGATCTAGAGTAAGAAGAAAGAGTGACAATCCAAATGCTCTGTAGCCTCCTGCTTATAAGTGTGGTGCACGACACACTCATAAACAAGACTCTACTAGACATGGCTTGTAGATTCCCTAGGATAGAACTGCTCTAATACCACTTTTGTCACGACCCAAACTGATGGGCCGTGACGGGCACCCGGTACCTTACTCAACTGAGTACCAACGTAACGTATCTTTCTTATTACATCATTATATACACGTGACATACGGGCCTAATAGGCCAACATGATCAATTATAAATTCAAAACATAGGCCGACAATGTAACGACTCGACCGGTTATTTTGAGATTTTGCACTTTGCTCGCCAGTTCTTGGGCATGTCTAGCCCCGTGTGATGTATTATGACTTGTGTGAATCGTCGGTTTTGGTTTTTAGGGTAATCGGGATGAATTTGGAAGAACAGTCCTCAGTTTGAAGTTTAAAATTTGAAAGGTTTGACCAAGATTTGACTTGTTGGTATAAGATCTCGGATCAAAAATTTTATGATTTGGTTAGCTCCGTTAGGTGATTTGGGACTTAAGAGCGTGATCGAAATGTGTTTTAGAGGTTCGTGGAAGGTTTAGGCTTGAATTGGCGAAATTGAAATTTTGGCATTTTCAGGTTCATAGGTAAGAATTTTGACTTCATAACTAGTTTATATGTGATTAAAGGCCTAATTAGTGGTGAAATTTTGGGAAAAATAGTGCAAAAATGGGTAATTAGGGCTTGAGATTAAGAGACCTTTGAGTGGGGATTTGAGGGGTCATTTGAGGTCCGATTTTGATGTTCTTGACATGTATAGACTCGTGGGAGGATGATGATTCTATTAATATAATTTTTGTCGGGTTTCGAGGCGTAGGCCAGGGGGGCGGGTTTGAGAAATTTTGGGATTTATGTTGTAAATTGATTATTTTCGCATGGGCTTCGTTCCTTTAGCATATTTTGACGCCGTGATTCTAATTTGGATAGATTCGACGCTAGTTGAGGCCGATTCGAGGAGCAAAGGCATTGCATGCTAGAGTTTGGATCGAATCGAGGTGAGTAATAATTTTAAATGTTGTCCTGAGGGTACGAAACCCTGGATTGCGCATCGTTGTGCTATATTGAGGTGACGCACATGCTAGATGACGAGCGTGGGGTCGTGCACTGTTGGGGATTGTGACTTAGTCCATCCTGAATGATGGTTTTACCGCGTATTTGACTGAAAAACTATTTACTATCATCATGTTTTGGGCTGAATGCCATATTTGGGCCTCGTGCCAACTATTTGAACCCTTAGGGGATTTTTACTGATATTTCCTCACTGTGTTGACTTTATACTTGTACTCAGTCATGCTATATTCTACTATTTTCATGACTCATCCATGCTTATTCTGCTTTAACACTTAAAATAATATTTTAAATGATATTTTGGGCTGAGCACCATATTTTACTGTTGCCCGAGTGGCTTGTAAGATTCTGACTGAGTAAGGCCGAAGGCCTATGTTGTGAGGAAACACTGATTATGATTATGAGGTCGAGGTCCTGAGATTTGTACACCATGAGGTGGTTTGTTGATATGAGGCCGAGAGCCTAGTGATGATGCCACAGGATGGCTTGATATTGCGCTTGGGTCGTAAGGGGGCCCTCCAAGAGTCTGCACTCCCCCAGCGAGCGCGGCTACCCATTGTGATATGAGATCGAGCCCGAGGGGCTGGTATTGTTCCATGTGTTGCCCAAGGGGCTGATTCTATTGGAATTCTGCCCAAGGGTCAGTTCTTTATGTGTTTACCTTTTCTAGCTGCCTGTCTTTTACTTGCTTAACTGTTTAAAAATGCATTTTAAGAATCTTAAACTGAACTAAAGTGACTTTGCATACTTTCACTGTTTCATTACTTTTACTAGCTTTTACTGTTTCCTTATAGCCTGTAACGTGCTTTATGTGATTTCGTATTACTCAGTCTACATTTATTATTATTACTCACTGAGTTGGAGTACTCACTTTACTCCCTGCACCCCGTGTGCAGATTCAGGCGCTTCAGGTCCCGCTAGTGAATGTTGATCCTTCCAGCTCAGGCAGATTCGGAGATCCTCTAGGTAGCTGCCGGCGTTCGCAGCGCAGAGCTTCTTCCCTTATCTTATTTTCTCTGTTTTAGCTCTATTTAGACTATGTAGACTCTTCAGACTTGTAGTATAGTGATAGATGCTCATGACTGGTGACACCCCGTTGTTAGGCTGTGTTGGTTTTTGCTTCCGCAAATTGTACTATTCACTGCTTATTTTGGAATTTTATCATGTTTAAGACTTGATACTTATTATTTTAATTGCTTAAGATTGAAATGGGAAAGTGTCGGCTGGCCTTGTCTTCACGAGAGGCGCCATCATGATCGGGTCCGGGTTTAGGATCATGACAAGTTGGTATTAGAGCCTAGGTTACATAGGTCTCACGAGTCATGAGCAGGTTTAGTAGAGTCTCGCGGATCGGTACGAAGATGTCTGTACTTATCCTCGGGAGGCTGCAGAACCTTTAGGAAAAACTTCACATTCTTGAATTCTTATAGTGCGTCCTTGATTTAGCTTGAAATATAACTCTTTGACTTCTTTCCACACATTTTTATGCGCGCTTAAGCGCTCAGTATCAAATGTACATCGATGTCTTGTAATTCCCTGATCAAGGGGCGAGATGTGATCTCTGTGTGTTGATGATGGGCTAGTCTGGAGGACTTGAGGCCAGATCTTTGCCTATAGCTGGAGCACTAAGGCGTTGATTGTGTGGGCACGCGCTTTTGGATTTGTATTGTCGATAATGTCCCTATTAGTGGGAGTGACGACTGGATAGCTGTGTGATGAGTATAACATGATCGTGAGATGTATTCATACGATTTGGAAGCGACAAGAAGGATCTGCTAGAGGATAGAAAAACTATTAGGTGCTTGATTTCCATCTTGATTTGAGGTATAACCCTGAGTTATGGGTGTGTGAAGAATATTTTCATGTTTTCTAGTTGGGGAGTGAAGAAGATTTCACGTTGTGTTATGAGTTCAGACTCAGGAAGATTAAGAGACTACCTAATGTTTATGATAGTAGAAGGTATAAAGAAATGTTAGTTGAGGCGAAACAGGTAGGTTATCTCCTGCGGAGTGTTCTGAAGTTGTGTGATACTTATGTGGTCTGATGGAAGATCTCTTCTACCAGTGAAATGTATGTGCTGCAACTTGAATTTGGGTCGCCTAAGAGAGTGAGGTTAACTATTTCGAGAGCAAAAGCGAGATTTGCAGAAGATTTAAAGTATTAAATGGTATGTGTTTCACGAGCTTATGAAGGATTGAGTTTAATCTCACTATGGGATTATGACAGCAATAGAGTATATGCGTTATGGGTTATTGTGTGTGTTTTGATCTATGGCTTCGATCCAAGTGGGGGAGTCAGCTAATGATTAGTTGATTGCACGGTTATGTGCTATATTGGTTCCATTTGAGGCGTGCGGGTGAATCAGTTATTGCTTACGGAGATTGAGACCCAGGATGGCTCGAGTAAAGGAAATTTAAATAAAGGTTATGCTATGCTTTATGTGTGTATGAGAGTCACATAATTACTTGAGTTGTTATTGGTAAAGGATGCTCGGTGCATAGGGCAAAAAGTTTCTTGGTTGCATTAAGGTGAGGTTGAGTTCTGCGGTGTTGGAGTGCTAATGAGGCACAGATTGCTCGGTTCATTTGGTTAGGCTAATTGTAGTTGAGTAGAGTGGAATACTCTCGAGAATGGTTCTAATGTGTTCAAGATTTCACATGTAATAATTGGAGATTTTCAAGTTGTATTTTTGGCTAAAAACTGAGGTTTGCGTTGGAGGGTGTCAAGACTTGTGGCATTTCTATATCAACTATGGGATTCTATTCATTAGCATCGGGAAGGTGAAGGTAACGGATTTAGATTCGCAGGAAATCTCTTCAGAGTAAAGTATTTCGAATGTGATGCTTTTGGGGACGTTTAAGAGAGTATTCAGCGGCTTATGAGCCTTAGACGATGTGGTTTTATGCTCGGGTCTCGTGTGGTGAATCTGGGCTGAGGAATTGTGGTGTTACAACAATAAGGAGTATCAAGTTGAAGGTAAATCAGAAGGAAACTTAGATACATAGGGTATCTTGGTAGTAGGCCGATCGGTATGGTAAGGATATGATTAGCTCTTTGGATGCTTATGAGGTAATGAGCCTATACAGGTGTTTCACGGCAATGCTCTTGGGTTTTAGTGGCCTGCGTTGCTTGGTTAAGTTAGAAGGATTCAGTCCTGACGGTTTAGTTTTGTGCACATGGAATTCGGGGAGTTCTTGATGGTTTCTACCTCAGTTAGAGATGTGTATTTTCTACGAGTGTGAGGAGCATGGGATGTATAGTGATTTTCTTTTAGACGGGATCAATGGAAAGTTCTTAGCTAGTTGAGTACATAGTTTCTTGTGGGTCGGAAGGGATAGGAAGTTCTCATGGTTATCCTAGGACGGTATGGTTAATGCGGGATGTTGTGTAGGATTGAGATTTGCATTTGTAAGGTCATGGTTCAGTTCTGAAAGGAAGGTCATAAAATCCTTAGGCAACACGGGTAACTTCAGATGATTAGGGAAAGGATCTTCGGATGATTAGGGAAATGATATTACTAATTGGCATGGCTTGATGGGGGTATACGTTTCAAAAAAAGGGCAAGTGTTTGAGTTGATGGTACTTCATTAGTATTGCGGCACTCTCTTGTTGGATCGACTGCTGATATTCGAGTTTGCTTGGTGGTACGTGATAACTAGGGATTTTGACGCATTTTATACTCCTTCTTGCTTATTCGAGTTTGCTTATGTTGTGCGGTCCGCGGAGCTCGAGTTCAGAGAACAAGATCTTCAAGTTCAGAGCCCTAGTGCGGCCGCACACCATTTTGTGCGGTTCGCACTAACCCCGCAGGGATATTTTTGTCCAGATTTTTCAGCTTAGTATAAATAGATTCTTTTTTCATTTTTAGGGAATCAGATAGTTTTTAGAAGCAACTGCGCTCGTGGGAACGACTCTTGTAGCCATTTTGGGCAATTTTATCTACTTTGCAACATTGAATCTTTATTTTTATCTTAGTAATTAATTAATATGAGTTTATCTTCATCTATTTCTTATTTATCTTCTTTGAATATGAGTAGCTAGACCCTATAGCTAGGGTTGTGGCTCAACCCTAGTGTGGGTAATTGATGGGTCTTGTATTTTAGGGCTAAATTGACTATTAGTGTTTGATATTTGGGTCAATTTCATGGTTAATTGCTGAATTAGTGGTTGCAAACACTAGTTTGTGTTTAGTTGACTAAGGCTCTTTTTGAGAAAGAGAGCCTAAGTCTCTGAAATTGATCCAACAAGGAATAAGGGCGTACTCAAGAGATTGATATCCCCAATTAAAGGGTTAAACCTCGAGAGAGTAATACCCGCCTTGAACCATAAGTTGCTTGTGTAAATTTGCATACCTAGTTGGTCTTTATCAAGGTCAACGGGGCAACTCTTCCAACCAACAACAATGGAGACCTCAAGGCAATTAGGGCAATCAACAACAAAACAGTGGCAATTGGGGCAATCAACAACAAAACAGTGGTAATTGGGGGAACAACAGCCAAAACAACAACTGGGGCAATCAGAACAACAATCAAGGCAATCAAGGGAATTGGAATGGTAATAACAACTATTGGGGTGGCAACAATAATCAAGGAGGATGGAATAATGGAAACCGGGGGCAGGGCTTTCAAAGGCCCCCAATGTACCAACAACCGAACAATCCACCCCTATTTCCATCTCAAGGCCCTAGTTCTTCGGGTAATGATATGGGTATAATTGAAATGATGTTCGAGAAGATGATGAAGAAGAATGCATATTCTGATGCACAGTTAGCTTCTCACAATACCTCTATCTAAAACTTGGAGGTGCAATTAGGCCAAATCTCTCAGTCATTGAATATTCGCCCGAAGGGTGCTCTACCAAGTGATACGGTAGTGAACCCGAATGGTGGGAACAATCATGTTATGGCGGTTATAATAAGAAGTGGGAGAGGCGGTGATGTGAATGCCTCTAAGCAAAAGCAAGTCATGGATGATGATGTTGAATTGCAAGATGATGAAGTCCCTTTGGTAGTTGAAGATGTGGTTGATGAAAATGTGAACAATGAAGTAAGTATTGATATTCAAGAAGTCGAGGTGGAAACTCAAAATGATGTGAACCCGTCTAGGGAACACGTAATAGACATGCTGGAGCCGGTTGTGCCAAAAGCCAAGGCTCCTTTGCCATGACCACCTCCACCTTATCCTCAAAGTCTCGCGAAGAAAAAGAATGATAATCAGTTTAAAAAGTTCATTGATATGATGAAGAGCTTATCTATTAATGTGCCTTTGGTGGAGGCACTTGAACAAATGCCGGGCTATGCAAAATTCATGAAAGACTTGGTCACAAAGAAGCATTCTATGCATTGTGAAACTATAAAGATGACTCACAAGTTAGTGCTATAGTGAATTCAATGGCCCCAAAGCTTGAAGATCCCGGTGCTTTCACCATTCCTTGCACCATTGGGAGTGAGTATTTTGCCAAGGCTCTATGTGATTTGGGAGCTAGTATCAATTTGATGCCCTACTCAGTTTTCAAAACAAATGGCGGATAGATCGATGAAGAGACCCTTGGGTATTATTGATGATGTGCTTGTCCGAGTGGACAAATTTATCTTGCCAGCTGATTTTGTGATCTTGGACTACGAGGTGGACTACGAAGTTCCTATCACACTGGGCAGACCTTTCCTAGCTACGGGGAAACATGGGAACTTACCTTTCGGGTGGGTGATGAAAAGGTGGTCTTTCATGTGTGCAAATCTATGAAGCAACCCAACAGTACCGAGGTGTGCTCTTTTGTTGACCTCGTCATAGCAGTGATAATTGATGACACCAGTGCAATAATCAATGTGAAGGACCCATTGGAGGTCGTATTGTTAAATCTTGATATCAATAAGGATACAAGCCGAGTGCAGTGCATGAATGCTTTACATGGAATGAGCTCTTATTCTTATGAGCCTAGGAAATTGTCTTTGGATCTCGAGAATAGAAAGACTCCACCAACTAAACCTTCAATTGAGGAGCCTCCAGTGTTGGAGTTGAAGCCACTTCCTCTACACCTCAGGTATGAGTTCTTAGGCTCAAATTCTACTTTGCTAGTTATTCTTTCTTCTTGCCTTACTAACATGCAGGTTGATGCCACATTGGCGGTGCTTCAAAAGCGGAAAAAGGCAATTGGATGGACTCTAGCTGATATTTGGGGAATAAGCCCCACATTCTATATGCACAAAATTATCTTGGAGGATGATGCAAAGCCTTCCTTGGAGCATCAAAAAAGATTGAACGAAGCAATGCAAGAAGTTTTGAAAAAAGAGGTGATCAAGTGGTTGGATGTCGGGGTTGTGTACCCCATCTTTGATAGCTCTTGGACTTCACCGGTGCAATGCGTACCGAAGAAAGGTGTCATGACCGTGGTTACAAATTCCAAAAATGAGTTGATTCCGACAAGAACCGTCACTGGTTAGAGGGTATGCATAGACTACCGCAAGTTGAATAAAGTGACCCATAAGGATCACTTTCCTTTGCCATTTCTGGATCAGATGCTAGACCGACTTGCTGGGCGTGCCTTCTATTGCTTCTTGGATGGGTATTCTGGGTACAACCAAATCTTGATTGCTCTAGAAAATCAGGAAAAAACCACATTCACTTGTCCGTATGGCACATTTGCTTTCTCTAGGATGCCTTTTGGGTTGTGTAATGCACCGACTACATTTCCGCGGTGCATGATGGCCATTTTCACCGATATGGTGGAAGACATTTGGGAGGTGTTCATGGACGATTTTAGTGTTGTGGGGGACTCATTTGATGAATGCTTGAAGAATATTGATAGGGTGTTGGCCCGTTGTGAAGAAACCAATCTTTTCCTCAATTGGGAGAAATGCCACTTTATGGTGGAAGAAGGAATCGTTCTCGGGCATAAAATTTTGAAGCATGGCATTGAGGTGGATAAAGCAAATATAGATGTGATTTCAAGGCTCCCCCTACATCCGTCAAGGGAGTCCGGAGTTTTCTTGGGCATGCGGGGTTTTATCGGAGATTCATCAAAGTCTTTTTGAAGGTAGTGAACCCCTTGTGCAAGTTGTTGGAAAAAGATGCTAAGTTCGTATTTGATGACAAGTGTATGCAAGCCTTTGAAATTCTCAAGCATAAGTTGCCCACCACTCCTATCTTACCGCGCCTAATTGGAGCTTGCCCTTTGAGCTCATATGTGATGCTAGTGATGTTGCGGTTGGGGCAGTTTTGGGTCAATGAGTGAACAAAATATTTCATCCGGTATACTATGCGAGCAAGACAATGAATGATACTCAAGTGAACTACAAGGTGACCGAGAAGGAACTTTTGGCTATTGTGTTTGCTATAGAAAAATTTTGGTCGTATCTTATGGGTACTAAGGTTATTGTTCATACCGACCATGCCACTCTCCGGTACTTGATGACGAAGAAGGATTCCAAAGCTAGACTGATGCGATGGGTCTTGTTACTTCAAGAGTTTGATTTGAAGATTGTGGACCGGAAGAGTAGTGAGAACCAAGTGGCGGACCACTTGTCCCGCTTGGAGGAGGAGAGGAGGCTTGTGATGTCCTAGAGATTAGTGATTCATTTCCCGACGAACAACTACTTTCGGTGTCGATGAATGATATGCCATGGTTTGCCGATGTTGCTAATTTCCTTGTGACTGGTATAATCCCGTGTGAGCTCTCTTCTAACCAAAGGAATAAGCTATTCTCAAGTGGGATAGTTTGGATTTCTATTGGGATGACCCATACTTGTTCAAGATTTTGACGGATGGTGTGATCCGAAGGTATATCCCGGAGGAAGAGCAATCGAGTATTTTGGAGGCTTGTCATTCCTCTCCCTATGGTGGTCATCATGGCGGGGTGAGGACAACTTCTAAAGTTCTTAGTTGTGGGGTTTTATTGGCCAACTTTGTTTAAAGATGCAGGTGACTTTGTGAAGAGATGCGACGAATGCCAAAGAGCGGGTGGAATTTCGAAGAAAGATGAGATGCCTCTCAATACCATTCTTGAGGTTGATATTTTTGATGTATGGGGCATTGATTTCATGGGCCCATCTGTTAGCTCTTGTGGGAACACTTACATCCTTGTAGCGGTGGACTATGTTTCAAAGTGGGTTGAAGCCGTGGCTTTGCCTAAAAATGAGGCCCGGAGTGTTGTTGCATTTCTCAAGAAAAACATTTTTACAAAGTTTGGTACTCCTCGTGCAATCATAAGTGATGGGGGGTCTTATTTTTGCAATAGAGCTTTTGACACGTTGCTTTCTAAGTACGGTGTCAATCACAAAGTTTCTACCCCCTATCATCCTCAAGCAAGTGGTCAAGTGAAAGTCTTCAACAAGGAAATCAAAAGCATATTGTCAAAGACGGTCAATACAAATAGGACCGATTGGTCGAAGAAGTTGGATAACGCTTTATGGGCTTATAGGATGGCTTACAAGACTCTGATTAGTATGTCTCCGTATCGGTTGGTGTTTGGGAAAGCTTGCTATCTACCAGTTGAGTTAGAGCACAAGGCCATGTGGGCTTTGAGGAATCTAAATCTTGAGTGGGATGTTGCAGCCAATCTTCGTGTCGAGCAAATTAATGAACTTGATTCAGATTTCATGCCTACTCTAGTTCGTCCTTGTATAAGGACAAGATGAATTACCTTCATGATATATATGCTCGTGGAAAAGATTTCAAAGTAGATGATTTGGTTCTCTTGTTCAACTCCCGATTACATTTGTTTCCGGGAAATCTCAAGTCCAAATGGAGTAGACCTTTTGAAGTGGTGTGTGTGACCCTGTTTGGTGCTCTTGATTTAAAGAACAAAAATGGTGAAGTCTTCGGAGTTAATGGGCACCGGGTCAAGCATTATCTTGGAAAAATTGATGACAGCCACTGTCACACCTCCTTTTTTACCTACACCCCCGGAAGAAGCGTAAAGGAGTTTTTCCAATTAAAGGACAATCGGAACGGGATTTAATTATTAATTATTCAGAGTCGCCACTTGGGAGATTAATGGTGTCCCAAGTCACCGGTTGAATCCCGAACCGAGGAAATTTATGACTCTGTTAACAGTCCGCGAACCAGAAATCCGAGTAAGGAATTCTGTTAACCCGGGAGAAGGTGTTAGGCATTCCCGAGCTCCGTGGTTCTAGCACGGTCGCTTAACTGTTGTATTTTATCTGATTTTAATACATGCTAACTTATGTGCCTTTGATTAATTTTACACAGCTTTTATTATAATTATTTTTAAAGAATTGCGACGTCATGAAAACGCATTTCGAACCACGTCGCAATCAATGCACCCTTAGTTATGGACACATTTCGACTTCGTCGAGATTTGGATTTGAGTCGCATCAATGCGCACTCTAATTTTAAGAATGTTATTTAATTAAATCGTGCCTAAGATACTAACGTAGTGTTATTTTGGGGGAAGACCATGAAATTTGCTAAACAACCTTCTCAAATCTAAACAGCGAGATAATTATGTCAACAATTACGTAAGGATCCTAATTGATTAAAAGGCCAATCATCCGTTAAACCTGAATTTTGAACTTCTATGCAGAAATACTGAGGAAATGGGCTTTGAGCCCATACAGTCCAAAGCACTGTCATTACATATGTTGCAGGTGAGGGCTCTTAGAGCTCTAAGAAACAGGCCTTACGGAGGCCAAATTTTACTTATGGACGGGCCAATGCACAGCCCAAAGATCGAGCCCTCGGGGCTCCTTCCTATTTAATTAAACTCTTAAACCTTGATGTACCTAGGCCCCATTTCGATTTCTCGCCTAACCACAGTCTGGGCCGACTGCAATTTCGCCAGGCCCTAAATTGGCCCAGTATGAAGCTGTGCCCAATTCATCTTAGACCAAAACTAAAAGCAACCATGTGTGTTGAACTCTAAATCAATTATAATTTTGCAGACTTGACATCAACATGCTGTGAAACTTTAAACAAATTGAAAATGACAATCGTGTAAACATGCAATGCTCAATTTAAACAACCCCCACCCCGGACTATATACATGAATCTGAATACCCGAATGTCCACTTACTAATTAAAATAATCCAAATCATGTTGGACAATTCATCAATCTCAATTATGCAAACCAGTTATTGGCTCGAATCAACACCAACTAAGTCAATTAGTAATAGTCAGACAATTTAAACAAACTAAACTATGAAAAGGTAATCAACAGACAATGTTTTCCTAAGGCAATAGAATTCAGTAGCATTCTTCATTGTTCTCCACTTCAAACTTGGACTTACATAGATGGGAGTCAAGGAAATGTACCTGGGAATTGTAATGAAAATAGAGAAAAGGAGAGGAATCAACTACTTTCAACAGCAACAAACAACAAACCCAGCAATGTTACACCACAGAAACACAGGCAGATTGCTTTGAAACCAGAAATATAAGCAAATTCCCACAGATCAGCTTAACAGACTTCTAACATTTCCCTGACCCTCACAGCTGAAACCTAGAATTAGTAATGAAATTGTGAAGCTGTTTCAGATCTCCATATTTTGATGTTTTTATTTTCTGAATAACCTCAGAATTGAAATGCTAGCTGAATTTAAAAAAAATGAAAGCTCAAATTAAAACTTAGGGCTCAAGGCAGAAAACTGAGAGCAGACCCCCTTTCCCAAGGCATCTTATGCCCTTTTATAGGCAACTCCCAAAGAGAATGGACTAGATTCTGATTTGCCAATCAGTCCCTCTCTATTTTCAATTAGCCCCTCTAGTTTTATCTTGCTAAACAAGTAACTGCACTATAATTGTTCAAATTTGCACTTGAACCCCATTCTAGAAGGCCCTAAGGCATTCCTCTACCCATACAATACCTATACTGCCCTTCCTTATACCTTGATATTACTATTCCTATCAGAACTACCCTTTTCCATACCCAGATTACCCCTGAAAGCCTTTTAGAATCACTGAACCTACCCTTATCCCTAACAGTTATACCCAATATCCTAAACCATTCTGAAACTTAGCTAAAATTAATTAACTAGCACTCAGAAACTAACTAATCAGACTAACTGAACCAATTCTGGTCAATTAACCAACTCAAACAAGCTAAACGAAATTAAACTGAGCTTAAGCTACCACGATTAACATTAAATGAACTTAAAACTAATTATTGAACCATGAACTTATAATCATTCAACCAACTAACAAGCTCAGAATCAACAGTAATTAACAGAACCTAAACTAACACAATTAAACCCTAAAATTAACAGAACAACAATGAAACAACGACTGCAATAATATTTTAATCATGCGAGTGAAAGAAGCAGTAAAAAGAAAAGAAAAACTCACAAAGGCCTAAAGGATTCCGGCCGGTCATGGACATCTGAATCCTTTCAGATTTTTGACGCGTAACATCCCTAACCATGTGTTCTTACACGAGAACACATGGTTAAGGGTACTACGGTTCGAAATCAAAAGGATTTGATTTTAGTGTTTGGCCAGTAATTCTTAGATCTAAGATGTGGGTCGTTTCATGGTGATTTGAAAGAAAACAAACACAGATTAGTGTTGTGGAAAGGCTGGGGGTTGTAGGGTGTGATTTTGGGCTGATTCGGACAAACTGTCACCTGGCCGGAAAACTTCAAATCAAGATTCGAAGAGTTCCGGCCTTATTCGAGGCAAACCAATGGGTGCCATGGAAAGAGGAAGGTGAGGGGGATCCGTAGTGTTAATTTCAGGGTGAACGGCATAGTTTGTGTTCACCGCCGGCAAGGGATTTTAGGGCGGCGCGGATTAGGGTTTGGGGAGAAGGGGTGGGGTGAAGAAGACGATGGAAATGGGGGTAGGGGGATGGTTTGGACACTTATATACTGGAAACCTAGTTAGTTCCGGACCATTGGATTGATGAGATCCAACGGTCCTGATCCAAGGACCTCGAAACGACGCCGTTTTATTTAGCAGGGGGCAGACCGGGTAAGGACCTGAGCTGGACTTGAATGCATGCGGCGTTTGGGCCTGAAGTATTTTAGTGTGTTTGGCCCAAATTTCGGGTCTCAAACAAGACCACTTCTATACTATTTTTCTATTCTTGCTTTTACAACAATTTTTTTATAATAATTTTTATCAAGATGTAAAACTTAACATGAAAATCCTGATTGTTTTAAAACAAAGACTAATTAATTCCTAAAATTGTTCAAAAACTATTTTGTGACAAATTCACAATAAAATCATTAAAAATGCAAAGGTGAACTATTGTTGTGATTTTTCATGTTTTGTTCTAAACAAATCAATCCTTAATTGATACTAAAATATAAACTAAAACCTGAATGCACAAATGCGTATTTTTGTATTTTATAGAAATTACACGCACAAATAAAAAAAATGCAACAATTATCAAAAGGGACACCAAAACGCACAAAAATTACAAAAATAAAGAAAAATTATTTTGTTTGGGATTTTGGGAATTATTCATATATAGGACAAAAATCATGTGCTCACAGCTGCCCCTCTTTGCTCGGAAACGCGAAGGTTTCCGGGCAAAGACAAGTGAGCAAATACGAGCAATTTTTGCCCGTTCGAAAATTCCGTGCGAAGCATTTTTTTTTGAAAAGTTTGACCGCATCCTGCTTCGGAGGTTGCCTACATATCCTGGGCTAAACAGGAATTAGGTCGGTATAGTTCGGGAGTGTCTGGTAGCTGGGACTACCAGGAACTGTGATTGCACTGCGCTTGTTGTTGTTACTGCTGCTGTTGCTGCTTGCTGACCTCCCTTATTATATCGTGTCAAAGATAAAAGAAGCTAAACTAACTATGCTCTATTAATTATAAAATCCTATCTAAATTCTTCAAACTTGCTCTTGTACTTCCTTGTTGCCTTGTTGTCTTGTTCTTCCTTGATAAAAATCCACGTTGCTATTCCCTGGTTAATTGAGATGTTATTCCCTCTCTCCCAACTGTTGAACTTAAATAAACTCGAACCCGAATGTATTCCTCTGTTATCCAGGTGGGCTCCTGACTGCCGAATCTAAAAATTGAAACTACTCCTCTATTATCCAGGCGGGCTCCTGACTTCGACTACTTAAAATATCTAACACCTCCATTTTCCAGGCGGGCTCCTGATTACTGAACTTAAAATTGAAACTGCTCCTCTATTATCCAGGCGGGCTCCTGATTTCGATTGCTTAAAATATTCAACACCTCCATTTTCCAGGCGGGTTCCTGATTGCTAAAACAGAACTGCATGTCTCTATTCTCCAGGCGGACTCCTGATTACCAAAATTAAATTGTATGTCTCTGTTTTCCAGGCGGACTTCTGATTACCAAAATTAAATTGTATGTCTCTGTTTTCCAGGCGGACTCCTGATTACCAAATTTAAATTGTATGTCTCTGTTTTCCAGGCGGACTCCTGATTTTCGGGTATATGAACTACATCCCCAGGAAGGTCCTAACAATTTACACTTGTTCTAATCGTGCCAACTTTGCAATTAAATTTGGTTCCGCACTTTGCAATTAAACCTGGCTACTACTTGTCTTCCTTCTTGGAGAATTCCTTTTCAACGGCTAACTTTCTGCATCTGTCACAATCAAAGAAAATTTCGTCAGTTTAAAATGGTGGTTAGTTGATGGCATTCTTGCTGAAAAACCCTTCCCCTGCATTGCTTTGTGTTGACTAGTTTCCACATACTGTCCCTGAACCACTTGACTTTCTGACCAACTTTTAAATTTCCGACATCCGGCGACCCAAGTGTTTTACACCCCTACTGTTGTTTTACTTTTCTGACCTTTTGCTTGAGCTTTTGTCTTTCCCACGACATTCCGCAATCATTTCCCCGATGAAACTTCCGTTAATTCCCTGTATTCCACTTTACCTCATGTTGTTTTTGACATGCTTTGACCACGTTGTGCTTTACAATTCCGGAAACAGGTAGTGGGCTTTGCAGTCCCTTCTGCTTGCTTTAACCAAAATTAGTACTGGAGTATCTCAACTAGATAAAACCCTCAACAGAAAATGAAATGCGATGATTTTTGAGTTAAGGATAAGAAAAATCCAAAACCAGATGATTGTTTTAAAAAGCGAAAGAAAAGAAACATATCTGAGCGAAACAGCTGGTACCCATGATCATGACATGCATTTTGGATTAATCGGCCCAATCTGTCCAAATAACCAGCTTTCAATTGCCATACTTTGTTGCCCAGAACTTCTATCAATTGTTTGAATTACCCAGACCTTACCCTTGTTTTCCTGCGGTACCTCGAAACATTCTTCCACTCACAAACCTTTTGCCTTATAACCATCTTCCAACTCACTTTCGCCTCGAGGTGCCCACGAGGGTTTTCACCAATAAGACTCTCTCATTTATTTTTCTCTCAGCTCCCGTCGCCTTACGGTGCCCGTAAGGGTTTTCACCGATAAGACTCTCTCATTTTGCTTTCGTTCTTTCTTGCTTGAACCAGAGTGTCGCCACTGATATGAATTACCGTCACCTGCTCGACCTGGCATTTCTTAGAGATTGATCAAAAGGTCTTTCTTTGGACCGTAATGTAGGCTTTTGGATTGGGTTTAGAAAGAAAGGTATAAAAGGCTCAAAACACTTCGAATGAGTTCAAATTACAACTTTCGAAATCCAACTTTCATAACAACCACAACTTCTGCCCCAGTTTCTTGCTTGGGGATTTTAGGATTTCTATTTGATATGACTGAATCTCGGAGTAAGGCTGCCTACGTACCCTTTTGGGATCAAGTCAAGCGTAGTTCACTGTATTTAACTTTTGTTGTTGTGATTTTCTTTCTTTCTTTTTTCTTTCTTTTCCTTTCTTTTTTTTCTTTGCTTCTCTTTCTCTTTTTTTTTCTTCTTTTCTTCTTTTTTCTTTTCTTTCTTTTCTTTTCTTTTTCTCTTTTTTCTTTTCTTTTTTTTTTCCTTTTCTTTCTTTTCTTTTCTTTTTCTCTTTTTTTTTTCCTTTTCTTTCTTTTCTTTTCTTTCCCTCTTTTCTTTTCTTTCTTTTCCTTTTGTCTTCTCTTCTTTCCTTTATGTTCGGCACCTGTGTTCTCTGATAGTGCCGCTGATTCCAGAAGAGGGGTATGAAAAATAAGTAAGGCTCGAAGGGGATAACAAGAGATAAGAGTGTTTGGATAGCACGCCAAAATGCCTTCATCATTTCAATCTTTAAGATATGCCAGATACAAACAGATACATTCAGAAAATAAAGAAATCATACATAGTATCTCTTGACCGCATCAGAGTTGATGGCCATTTCTACACATTTTCTTTCCACATCTGTCAAATACAATGCTCCGTTAGACAACACTCTGGTTACTACAAATGGTCCCTGCCAGTTTGGGGCAAATTTTCCTTTTGCCTCGGCCCAATGAGGCAAGATCCGCCTCAGTACTAATTGCCCGACTTCAAATTTCCTTGGACGTACTTTCTTGTTGTATGCTCTTGCCATTCTTCGTTGGTACAGTTGTCCATGACACACTGATGTCAATCTTTTCTTATCGATCAAGCTCAACTGCTCAAGACGGCTTTTCACCCATTCATCATCATCGATTTCAACCTCTGCAATGATTCGCAGAGATGGGATTTCCACTTCTGCGGGTATTACTGCCTCGGTACCGTATACCAATGCGTAAGGAGTCGCCCCTATCGAGGTACGCACGGTGGTGCGATATCCCAACAATGCAAAAGGCAATTTCTCGTGCCATTGTCTAGATCCTTCAACCATCTTCCGGAGTATTTTCTTTATGTTCTTATTAGCCGCTTCAACCGCACCATTTGCCTTGGGACGATACGGAGTAGAGTGCCTGTGAGCAATCTTAAACTGCTCACATGTCTCCTTCATCAAATGACTATTAAGATTAGCCCCATTATCTGTGATGATTACCTTTGGGATCCCAAACCGACATATGATATTTGCATGCACGAAGTCAACTACAGCCTTCTTGGTCACAGACTTGAACGTCTTAGCTTCCACCCATTTGGTAAAATAATATATAGCTACCAAGATAAACCTGTTCCCATTTGATGCTGCTGGATCAATTGACCCAATAACATCCATGCCCTATGCAACAAAAGGCCATGGCGCGGACATCGTATGTAATTCTGATGGTGGAGAATGAATCAAATCTCCATGTACTTGGCATTGATGACACTTACGCACAAAACCGATACAATCGCATTCCATCGTGAGCCAATAATAACCTGCTCGGAGAATCTTCTTTGCTAGAACATGCCCACTCATATGCGGTCCACAAACTCCAGAATGCACCTCAGTCATGATAGTTGTGGCCTGCCGTGCATCTATACATCTCAACAAACCGAGATCTGGCGTTCTTTTGTACAACACTCCTCCACTAAGGAAAAACCCACTTGCCAACCGCCGAATTGTTCTTTTCTGATCACTGGTGGCCTGCGTTGGGTATACTTCCGCTCTAATGTACTCTTTGATATCATGGAACCACGACTCTCCATCGATTTCCTCTTCTATCACGTTACAGTAAGCATGCTGATCACGGACCTAAATCTGTAATGGATCAACATAAGCCTTATCTGGATGGTGCAACATTGACGCCAAAGTAGCCAAAGCGTCAGCAACCTCATTATGAATCCTTGGAATATGCCTGAACTCTATGGCCTGAAAACGCTGGCAAAGCTCATGCAGACACTGTCGATACGGTATAAGCTTCAAGTCCCGTGTTTCCCATTCCCCTTGAATCTGGTGTACCAGTAGGTCCGAGTCACCCATGACCAAGACTTCCCGTACACCCATATCCACAGCTAATCTCAATCCCAATATACATGCCTCATATTCTGCCATGTTGTTTGTACAGTAGAAACGAAGCCGAACTGTAACAGGGTAATACTGACCTGTTTCCGAAATAAGTACCGCTCTTATTCCTACGCCATTCATATTTGCAGCCCCATCAAAGAAAAGTGTCCATCCTGACTTCTCAGCTTGTTACAATTCATCAATGTGCATCACCTCTTCATCAGGGAAATAGGTTTTCAAAGGCTCATAATCTTCATCAACGGGGTTCTCAGCTAAATGATCGGCCAATGCATGTGCTTTCATGGCAGTCCGTGTCACATATATAATGTCGAACTCTGTAAGCAAGATCTGCCACTTTGCAAGCCTTCCTGTAGGCATAGGTTTCTGAAAAATATATTTTAACGGGTCCAAGCGAGATATAAGGTAAGTGGTGTAAGATGACAAGTAATGTTTCAACTTCTGTGCCACCCAAGTTAGGGCACAACATGTCCTTTCCAGATGAGTATACTTAACCTCGTAAGATGTGAACTTCTTGCTGAGATAGTAGATAGCCTGCTCCTTTCTGCCCGTAATATCATGTTGTCCCAGTACACAACCGAATGAATTATCCACAACTGTCAGATATAGAATCAAAGGCCTCCCTGGTTCTGGTGGGACCAACACGGGTGGGTTTGACAAATACTCCTTTATCTTATCAAAAGCCTCTTGACATTCATCAGTCCATTTGACCGCAGCATCTTTCTTTAACAACTTGAAAATTGGTTCACAAGTTGTCGTGAGCTGAGCAATGAACCTACTGATATAGTTCAATCTTCCCAACAGACTCATCACCTCGGTTTTGTTTCTTGGAGGTGGCAACTCCTGAATAGATTTGATCTTTGACGGGTCTAATTCAATACCCCGCCGACTGACTATAAACCCCAACAACTTCCCAGATGGCACCCCGAAATCACATTTCGCAGGGTTGAGCTTAAGATTGTACCTGCGAAGCCTTTGAAAGAATTTTCTCAAATCTCTGACATGGTCGGATTGCTGCCTAGACTTCATGATCACATCATCCACGTATACCTCAATTTCTTTATGTATCATATCATGGAAGATAGTTGTCATAGCCCTCATATAAGTTGCCCCAGCATTTTTCAAACCAAATGGCATGACCCGATAACAATACGTTCCCCACGGCGTGATGAATGCCGTCTTTTCTACATCTTCCTTGTCCATTAGAATCTGATGATAACCCGCATAACAATCCACAAAAGAGCCAATATCATGTTGGCACAATTGTCGATCAGTATATGGATGTTGGGCAATGGGAAATTATCTTTTGGGCTTGCCTTGTTAAGGTCTCGATAATCGACGCATACCCTGGTCTTGCCATCTTTCTTTGGCACAGGCACGACATTGGCTAACCAAGTGGGGTACCGTGTCACCTGAATGACTTTTGCCTCAAACTGCTTGGTAATCTCTTCTTTGATTTTCACACTTATGTCCGTTTTGAACTTTCTTAACTTCTGCTTGATAGGAAGGAGTGCTGGATCGGTGGGTAATTTATGGACCACCAAATCGGTGCTTAGACCTGGCATATCATCATATGACCATGAGAAATCATCTTTGTACTCATGCAATACTTTAATTATCTCCTCCTTGAGTTGTGGCTCCAAATGAACACTTATTTTAGTTTCCCGCACATTGTCTTGGTCCCCTAGATTAACTGCTTCTGTGTCATTTAGGTTAGGTTTGGGTTTTCCTTCAAAATGACTTAATTCTTTACTAATTTCCTCATAAGCTTCATCATTGTTACAATCCACCCCATCATCACACTCGATCTCTTGTATTATTACTTCTGAGCTAGATTGGCTTTTAAAACTGGGCCGAAGATTCCTCATGCATGTCATATCATTGATATCAGCATAAAAAGAACTGTACAAAGAAATAAAAGAAAAGAAAATGGAAAGAGAATTAGGGACAAAGAAAATTGCATTTCATTAAATGTAAAGGCAGCAAGGTTTTAACTCATCCAAATGGACGGAACATAGCAACTGGATTACAAACCCTGGAATAATCCAGGTGACAAAAAGGAAAACAAAACCCACTACTATGACTCCCTCCGGACTGGAAGAGGAGTAACTTCCCAATTGTTGATGTTGGCATGTGGTCCGATGTATTGTATGTCTGCTCCGCTTGACCCTTCTCCGGCCTCAACCATGTTTGCTTTAGCAAATACTCTCTCGAACACCTTATCCAAATTCCCCTCTGCCCCAATTAACGAACATGACATCTTTGCCAATGACTGTTTCTTGATATCCGGCCTGACGAAGGACCTAGACAATCGAGGGATTGGTTTAGGAAGCACCCAAGCTTTCTTCTTCAATTTACGGGCCCTTCTGACATATGCCATTGTTGGCTTGAACCCTAACCCGAAGGTGTCCAGATTTTTGGGCAAAGACACAGGTTGAGTAATGCCCTGAAGCTCGACCCCTAAACCTTTCCCGGGCACGAATCCGTTATCCAGCATTTCTGACACTACCATGACGGTCGCAGCTGGCATCCTGGGACATGGCATGCTTTTACCCTCGGGCACCCTGCTCACCGGAACCGTGTTAAAGACCTGATAAACCCATGGCCCCCTATCATCTTCAGTCTCTATAAAGGGTACAAGGGCATCATTCATGGCGCATGAGGGATCTTCCCCATGTAACACAATTTCTTGTCTGTCCCACTCGAATTTGACCATTTGGTGCAGCGTGGAGGGCACAGCTTTGGCCGCATGAATCCATGGTCGACCCAGCAACAGATTATAGGATACTGCAGCATCCAACACCTGAAATTCCATTGTGAACTCGACTGGGCCAATAGTCAACTCGAGTACAATGTCCCCTACCGTGTTTGTTCCTCCTCCGTCGAACCCTCGAACACAAATGCTATTTTTACGGATTCTATCTTCATCAATATTTAACTTGTTCAATGTGGATAACGTGCAAATATTAGCGCTTGACCCATTATCGATTAGTGCCCGAGTAACCATTGACCCTTCACATTTGACCGTCAAATAGAGAGCCTTGTTGTGTTCTGTGCCTTCCATAGGCAATTCATCATCAGAAAATGCTACCCTGTTCACTTCAAATATCTTGCTGGCAATTGTCTCTAAGTGGTTCACTGAAATTTTGTCAGGCACATGAGCCTCATTCAATATCTTCATTAAAGCACGGCAATGCTCATCAGAGTGAATTAATAATGACAACAACGAGATTTGGTCCGGTGTTTTTCTCAGTTGTTCAACAATGGAATAATCTTGTACTTTCATCTTTTTCAGAAACTCTTCTGCCTCTTCTTCCATTACAGCTTTTTTGACTGGCACCGGATTATCTTTTGCGCCCTTAGCCTTTCTCAACTCTTCGAGAACGAAACAACGCCCCGACCGGGTCAGTCCCTATGCTTCACAACTCTCTTCCTCAATTTCCTTTCCTTTGTATGTCACCACTACCTTGTCATATCTCCAGGGTACGGCTTTGCTATCAACCATGGGTAACTAGACTACCGGTTTTATGACAACCGGTTCTACATAGGCTCCCTTAACAACCACCACGGGCGTGGATACTGACCTTGGTACCACTATCTTGACTGGCTCCTGCTTTTTCTCGGCCACAGATGGTCCCTTTCCCATTACTAACGCTGGCTTATCTTTTATCGCTTTTAACTGAACCACTGGCCTTGCACTCACTGTCTTTTCTTTGGCTTCCGTAGAACGAATCACCATAACCACCTGCGAAGGTTTCTTAGGATCTGCCCCCTTATGTATCAGTTCGATCATGTTGGCCTCATAATACGCTGGTAACGGATTTTGATTGATGTTCGGGGCCTCTGGAGCCTGTACCTCAATACGATGATTATCAATGAGCTCTTGTATTGCGTTTTTCAACTTCCAACATTTTTCAGTATCGTGCCCCGGCATCCCTGAGCAATACTCGCAGCTAACAGAGTGGTCCAGGTTTCTGGGAAGAGGATTTGGTGTTTTGGATTCAACTGGGGTCAGCATCCCCAACTGTTTCAATCTGTGGAAGAGAGCAGTGTAAGATTCTCCCAGCGGAGTAAATGTTTTTTTGTTTGGGGCCTTCTCATTTCTAAAAGCTTGGTTTGAGCGGAAGTTGGTTCCTGGTCTGTTAGCCCTGGGAGGTGGATAGGTGTTTTGTGGGTGTGGCTGTGTATTTTGGGGACTTGGTGTATGCCATTGTGAGTGCACTGGGGGCTGAGTATAGGTCTGGGCATGGTGGATAGAAAAATGTGGTTCTGGTGGTGGATAATAGTGTTGCGGTGGGCCATATAGGGTATATTGGAAATTTGGGTGGTGGGGTCTGGGTTGGTTGTAGTAGAGTGGAGGGTTATTGTGCCTGGACCAAGCATTAGCTTCAACTGTAGCAACTTCTTCTTTCTTCTTCTTCCCCAGCACACCACCAGTACCCTTTGGATGGCCTGGGTGGTTACTTTCAACGCCGAGTAGCTCAAGATCTTGTTAGATTTCAACCCTTCTTCAATCATGGATCCCATCTTTACCACTTCATTAAACGACTTTCCGATAGATGTCACTAGATGACCAAAATAGGTAGGTTCCAATGTTTGGAAGAAGTAATCTACCATCTCACTCTCCCTCATGGGAGGATCAACCCTTGCAGCTTGTTCCCTCCAGCGAAAACCAAACTCTCTAAAACTTTCCCCAGGCTTCTTTTCTAGTTTCAACAATGACAGACGATCAGGGACTATCTCGAGGTTATATTGAAAATGGCCAATAAATGCCTAGGCCAAATCATCCCATGTATACCATCGGTCGGGGTCTTGCCTCGTGTACCATTCTAGTACTGACCCGCTCAGGCTTTGCCCGAAATATGCTATCAACAACTCATCCTTTCCCCCGGCACCTCTCATTTTGCTACAGAAACCACGCAGATGGGCTACTGGGTCACCGTGCCCCTCATACAAGTCAAACTTCGGCATTTTAAACCCCGCAGACAACTGTACATCAGGAAAAGGGCACAAATCTTTGTATGCGACGCTAACTTGGTTTCCTAAACCATGCATGTTCCTTAAGGATTGCTCCAGGCTTTTGACTTTACGAATCACCTCCTCTTGTTCTGCATTCTTAACCAGTTTCTCAACTTCTTCTGGGATTTCAAAATGGGGAGAGTAGGTATATGGCTCAGGCGCTTTGAAAGTGGGTTCGGGAGGGTAATATTGGGTGTCGTGAGCTTGGAATAGCGGCTCACTGGATGATCTATGTAGTGGAGCTGGGGGAGGTGCCACAAAGACGGGAACCATGGGTGGTGGAGGGTTCTGTTTAGAGGGTGGAGCTGGGGGAGCGTATGACGTGGTACCATAACCCTGGGCCTGATAAGGGAAAGCTAAAGATGCGTGGGGAGTGGTAGGCTCCTGAGCTTGAGCCAGGGGTGGGATGTAAGATGGGTTGGCAGGATATAGTGGTGCCGGGTGTCCCTGCGACCATGCCCGATGCATTTCAGCCATTTGTGCTTTTAATTTCCTCATCTCCTCTTTCATAGCACCCACATCTGCTACCTCAACCTCATTCGAAGGGTCTACGATGCTGATTTCTGAATCCTGCCCTGTCATTTTTACTTGATCTTTCGACTGGGTGTTGTATGGATGAGTTGCCAGAATTGCCAATCAACTAACCACCTGCCTGGGCTCACACATTTAGACAACCACTTTGTTAGCGATTAGGTCTTAACATATTTAACAATCATACGTTGGCATGAATGCACTTATACAGTCATTTCTTTCTATTGTTCGTTTGCTCGATTGCATGCGTCATCCCGGCATTTCATTCCTTGTCTCGTTTTTCTTCTTTTCGCCTTATCCCTCTATTGTGCTTTTTCTTTTCTCTCTCTTGTTTTTCCGCTCTTTTTCTTTCTTTCTCTTTTTGTTTTTCCGCTCTTTCTTTCTTTCTCTCTTTTTCGGTTTTCCTTCTATTTTCACTTTCATTCTTTTTGTTTTTCTTTCGGTTATGGTTGAATCCTATGGAGATTGCCTACGTATCGTGACCCCGCACGAATCAGACCAAGCGTAGTTCGTGAAGATAAATGTAAAAATAAGGGTGGAAATAAAATGCTCAACTTTCATTAATAAACAGACTCTTACAAACTCGACATCTTTTGTTTTGGAAAGAACCTAACAAACACAATCTGAAAGCAAACCAAAAACTCTAAGCCTGCAAACATACTCAATCCAGAAAGATAACGGACGTACAAAAGACTGACTCGAAATGGTAGACACTCACAGACACGGACTATGCATATTCTAGTGCTTCAAACTTAGGTATCCGCGGGGCATCGTTCGGCCTCGCCGCGGGTCTAGGATCCAAATCCCTTTCAAACTGCTCTAACTCATTCATGGTTCGCTTCACATAGATCATCACTGCTGAGATAAAAGTAGTACGGGTCATGTCTTCACAAACCCGGCATCTCTTGACAATATCATGAGTAATGGCTCTAATCCTGTCTTTTGTTTGCTTCTTTTCTATGAGCAAGCGTCTTATCTGATCGCTGCACGTCTTTAAAGCTCGGGAGTCTTGCAAGTGCTGGTCTTGCAGCTGTTGCACTTCTGCCTCCATTTGGGCCAACAAGTTGTAACAATGTCCCTTTTCAGTTTCAAAGTCTCTAGCCTGCCTAACCGTTTTACCCTCAAGGGCAACTACTTTTCTCTTTAAATTGGCAACAATTTTCTCATGGTCCCTTTTCAACTGATTCAAGTATTGGCGACGCTCTTCGGTTCTTGTCGCCCACTGTGCTTTAAGTTCTGCCATGACGTTTTCAGCTTTTCCTAGCTCATCCCGCCATTCTCTGACTTCGCTTTCCAATCTTTTTACCAATTGTTCATCGGATCGGCTCCTCGGTTGCTTATCGATGGTTATCTTCAACTGTCGGATTTGGGCCTTAAGAGCGTCATTTTCTCTGGCTAGTCTATTCTTTTCACCTTGATCCGCGGCAACCTGTACACTGTTCTCCAATTTCAGACTCTCGACTTGTTGCTTTAATTTACCAATCTCAACTCGATAGCTTTCTTCCTTTGCTAACCAATCCCACTGCTTTTGGGATGACTTGGCGAAATCTTCGAGATGAGGTCTTTTAGCCGGTCTCCCATATGCTACGTCACCACTGAACCACTCGTGATACCCTGGAGCAATTTCCCCTTTGACCCTATCAGACACACAAGTGTTTGCCATCAGATATTGACACTCACTCCAAATTTGACGAACCTCTTCCTCGGGGAATCGACCGTCAGGACTAATTTCGACCACTTGGGTACTCAAATCGTCATCTCTCGGTACTACTTGATATCTACCGAGTTGCCTCAGAACCCGATATGGTGCATAGGGCTGTATGCTTTTGAGTCCCATCAACAAAAAATGCGGTCGGGCTGCTGGCATATATATGACTTCCTCGACAGACAGCCATCCAAGCACCCACTGTATCTGGCTAGCCTTGAGGTTCCGAAATAATAATGCCCAAGCCGTGACTCCTTCAGGTAGATTAGCCCCTTTGATTCTCGTACAAAATTCTCCTATACAAGTTTTCTCAGCCGAACCATAACTCAATAATTGAGAGCGCGGGCACAAATGTTCAATCATACACATTTGTAACAATAAGTTACATCCCTCAAAAAATTTGCCCCCAGCTTTGCACTCAGTGAGAGCCCTGAAGATATCAGCCACAATCATAGGTGCTAAAGTGATTTTCCCCATGGTTTGCAAGGTACTGACGACGCCTGCTACTTTTAAATCAATATTACCATCTTTCCTTGGGAATATTACGAGACCCAAAAAAGCTATCATAAATGCCACTCGTCTGTGTTCCTCCCATTTTTGTCGGTTATTTCTGCTGCACAGCTTAAAGTCTGGATTATTGAACCCGCCCACATGACCATATCTATCATACATGAAGCGGAAATTGCAGAAACCCTTAGCAAAATCTGGATGATGAACTGTTCGGGGTATTTTTAAGGAATCCAGGAATCGGTGTATGGTAAAGGCCCTAGGAGCAATCAAGTATTTGAATCTCAATGGAGCTTGGTCACTTCCAATGTACCCCGCTATTTCTTCCAATGTTGGGGTGAGTTCAAAGTCTGAAAAATGAAACACATTATGTGCCGAATCCCAATGGGCGACCAATACCCTGATGATATCCCCCCGAGGCTGAATGTTTAATAAATCCGGAAGGTCTTTCAAATATTTTCTCACTTCGTCTTGCCCCTCTTTGCCCAAATCATTCCACCACAATTGCAGCTCAAAAGGGATTTTGGTCATTATTGAAAAAAGGCTCGTTTACCATCGTGCTCATCCTGCACATTTATTAAAGCGTTTAAGCAAAAGAAAACCTTTATTTAACTCCAAAAAAAAACTATCTATATTATCGACTCAAAATTACCCCTATATTTTCCAAATTACTTTTTTTAAGATAAAAGACCCGATATTGCGACACGGCCTTTCAATGCCTCGAGGGCGAAAATTTTAAGGCTGTGAGGGTCAAAAATCAAAATACGACCAAATGTGGCTGTTTATGCAAAGTCAGCCTTCCGGCGCCCCGTTTGGGAACATTTGGCTTTTTTTGACAAAAACGGCATCACCTGATTTATTTGTGACAAAATTAAAATTTTGATATTTTTTGCAAAGGGGAGGTTGGACCCGATGAGGGTTGCCTACGTATCTCACGCCCTGTGAGAATCAAACCATGCGTAGTTCGGGAAAATTAACCGAACTATTTTAAAACATGACTCTTTTTCCATTTTTATTTTTTCATGACAAGACAAACTATTTTCCTTTTCTATTTTTGAAAACAAGACAAAATACGATTTTTCCATTTTCAACAAACAATAAAACAATCTATTTTTCCAAACTAAAATGAAAGACTTTTTTTCTTTTCTATTTTTTTTAGTAAAACAAAAATAAAACATTTTCCTTCGTTTTTTTTTTCAAAATTTCGGCAGAGTTTCGCCAGTAATTGGTCATTGATTTTTTATTTCTAAAATAATCAATTAACTCCCTAACTGATATATTTTTTTTCTTCTTTTTTTTCTCTCTTTTTTCCCCTTCAATTTTCCAACATTCCCGAGATTTAGAAACCGGTTAACATGCAAATTCAAAACAAATATATGTACAGAGCAAGTAGGATGCATCAGAATGGTCTTTTCATTTCAGGTTGCTAGTCCCAGACGGACCCAACCCCTATGTTGAGTCCCCTAAGTCAAATGCAACGTGATGCAAATAACCGTTCCTACTAGGGATCCGGCATGAAGTCACGTTATTCTATATTTAAAATCTGGGTCAGTGTACTAGACTGTGTACCCGAGCGGACAACTCGAGTCGAGAAGGGGGCAACTTACCGGGAACCAAAAGGTCATTCGGCTTCGTAACTTGTCCGACCTCTTTCTTATTTCAGGGTATGACACTAACAGAATGGGGAGTCTCAACCAGTAAGCACATCCCCGGAGGTGAAGAGAGAAGGGTGTCGGCACAATTTATATACAGTTCAGACGATATCAAAGCGGTAACATTTAGCACAATTAGCATAAAAAATGTAGGAAAATCAGATATAATTAAATACAACAATTTTTCTAAGCTCGAATTCTAAACCCTGGTCTGCGAAACCAGAGATTCTGGGTTCGATCCCCAGCAGAGTCGCCAGAGCTGTCACACCTCCTTTTTTACCTACACCCCCGGAAGAAGCGTAAAGGAGGTTTTCCAATTAAAGGACAATCAGAACGAGATTTAATTATTAATTATTCAGAGTCGCCACTTGGGAGATTAATGGTATCCCAAGTCACCGGTTGAATCCTGAACCGAGGAAATTTATGACTCTGTTAACAGTCCGCGAACCAGAAATCCGAGTAAGGAATTCTGTTAACTCTGGAGAAGGTGTTAGGCATTCCCGAGCTCCATGGTTCTAGCACGGTCGCTTAACTGTTATATTTGATTTTATCTGATTTTAATACATGCTAGCTCATGTGCCTTTTATTACTTTTACACCGCTTTTATTATAATTATTTTTAAAGAATTGCGACGTCATGAAAACGCGTTTCGAACCACGTCGCAATCAATGCACCCGTAGTTATCGACACATTTCGACTTCGTCGAGATTTGGATTTGAGTCGCATCAATGCGCACTCTAATTTTAAGAATGTTATTTAATTAAATCGTGCCTAAGATACTAATGTAGTGTTATTTTGGGGGAAGGCCATGAAATTTGCTAAACAACCTTCTCAAATCTAAACAGCGAGATAATTATGTCAACAATTACTTAAGGATCCTAATTGATTAAAAGGCCAGTCATCCGTTAAACCTGAATTTTGAACTTCTATGCAGAAATACTGAGGAAATGGGCTTTGAGCCCATACGGTCCAAAGCACTGTCATTACATATGTTGCAGGTGAGGGCTCTTAGAGCTCTAAGAAACAGGCCTTACGGAGGCCAAATTTTACTTATGGACGGGCCAATGCACAACCCAAAGATCGAGCCCTCGGGGCTCCTTCCTATTTAATTAAACTCTTAAACCTTGATGTACCTAGGCCCCATTTCGATTTCTCGCCTAACCACAGTCTGGGCCGACTGCAATTTCGCCAGGCCCAAAATTGGCCCAGTATGAAGCTGTGCCCAATTCATCTTAGACCAAAACTAAAAGCAACCATGTGTGTTGAACTCTAAATCAATTATAATTTTGCAGACTTGACATCAACATGCTGTGAAACTTTAAACAAATTGAAAATGACAATCGTGTAAACATGCAATGCTCAATTTAAACAACCCCCACCCCGGACTATATACATGAATCTGAATACCCGAATGTCCACTTACTAAGTAAAATAATCCAAATCATGCTAGACAATTCATCAGTCTCAATTATACAAACCAGTTATTGGCTCGAATCAACACCAACTAAGTCAATTAGTAATAGTCAGACAATTTAAACAAACTAAACTATGAAAAGGTAATCAACAGACAATGTTTTCCTAACGCAATAGAATTCAGTAGCATTCTTCATTGTTCTCCACTTCAAACTTGGACTTACATAGATGGGAGTCAAGGAAATGTACCTGGGAATTGTAATGAAAATAGAGAAAATGAGAGGAATCAGCTACTTTCAACAGCAACAAACAACAAACCCAGCAATGTTACACCACAGAAACACAGGCAGATTGCTTTGAAACCAGAAATATAAGCAAATTCCCACAGATCAGCTTAACAGACTTCTAACATTTCCCTGACCCTCACAGCTGAAACCCAGAATTAGTAATGAAACTGTGAAGCTATTTCAGATCTCCATATTTTGATGTTTTTATTTTCTGAATAACCTCAGAATTGAAATGCTAGCTGAATTTAAAAAAAATGAAAGCTCAAATTAAAACTTAGGGCTCAAGGCAGAAAACTGAGAGCAGACCCCCTTTCCCAAGGCATCTTATGCCCTTTTATAGGCAACTCCCAAAGAGAATGGACTAGATTCTGATTTGCCAATCAGTCCCTCTCTATTTTCAATTAGCCCCTCTAGTTTTATCTTGCTAAACAAGTAACTGCACTAAAATTGTTCAAATTTGCACTTGAACCCCATTCTAGAAGGCCCTAAGGCATTCCTCTACCCATACAATACCTATACTGCCCTTCCCTATACCTTGATATTACTATTCCTATCAGAACTACCCTTTTTCATACCCAAATTACCCCTGAAAGCCTTTTAGAATCACTGAACCTACCCTTATCCCTAACAGTTATACCTAATATCCTAAACCATTCTGAAACTTAACTAAAATTAATTAACTAGCACTCAGAAACTAACTAATCAGACTGACTGAACCAATTCTGGTCAATTAACCAACTCAAACAAGCTAAACGAAATTAAACTGAGCTTAAGCTACCACGATTAACATTAAATGAACTTAAAACTAATTATTGAACCATGAACTTATAATCATTCAACCAACTAACAAGCTCAGAATCAACAGTAATTAACAGAACCTAAACTAACACAATTAAACCCTAAAATTAACAGAACAACAATGAAACAACGACTGCAATAATATTTTAATCATGCGAGTGAAAGAAGCAGTAAAAAGAAAAGAAAAACTCACAAAGGCCTAAAGGATTCCGGCCGGTCATGAACATCTGAATCCTTTCAGATTTTTGACGCGTAACATCCCTAACCATGTGTTCTTACACGAGAACACATGGTTAAGGGTACTACAGTTCGAAATCAAAAGGATTTGATTTTAGGGTTTGGCCAGTAATTCTTAGATCTAAGATGTGGGTCGTTTCATGGTGATTTGAAAGAAAACAAACACGGATTAGTGTTGGGGAAAGGCTGGGGGTTGTAGGGTATGATTTTAGGCTGATTCGGACAAACTGTCACCTGGCCGGAAAACTTCAAATCAAGATTCGAAGAGTTCCGGCCTTATTCGAGGCAAACCAATGGGTTCCATGGAAAGAGGAAGGTGAGGGGGATCCGTAGTGTTAATTTCAGGGTGAACGGCATAGTTTGTGTTCACCGCCGGCAAGGGATATTAGGGCGGCATAGATTAGGGTTTGGGGAGAAGGGGTGGGGTGAAGAAGACGATGGAAATGGGGGTAGGGGGTATGGTTTGGACACTTATATACTGGAAACCTAGTTAGTTCCGGACCGTTGGATTGATGAGATCCAACGGTCCTGATCCAAGGACCCCGAAACGACGCCGTTTTATTTAGCAGGGGGGCAGATCGGGTAAGGACCTGAGCTGGACTTGAATGCATGCGGCGTTTGGGCCTGAAGTATTTTAGTGTGTTTGGCCCAAATTTCGGGTCTCAAACAAGACCACTTCTATACTATTTTTCTATTCTTGCTTTTACAACAATTTTTTAAAATAATTTTTATAATTTTTATCAAGATGTAAAACTTAACATGAAAATCTTGATTGTTTTAAAACAAAGACTAATTAATTCCTAAAATTGTTCAAAAACTATTTTGTGACAAATTCACAATAAAATCATTAAAATGCAAAGGTGAACAATTTTTGTGAAATTGATACTAAAATATAAAACTAAAACCTGAATGCACAAATGCGTATTTTTGTATTTTATAAAAATTACACGCACAAATAAAAAAAATGCAACAATTATCAAAAGATGACACCAAAACGCACAAAAATTACAAAAATAAAGAAAAATTATTTTGTTTGGGATTTTGGGAATTATTCATATATAGGGCAAAAATCACGTGCTCACAGCCACGTGGTGGCGCTTCTTCATTTCAAATTATGTGATGGTAACTTGCGTCGTGCCGCGACGTTAAATCATGCACTTCTTGGGAGGCAACCCATGTGTTTTTCTTCTTGTTTTTATTTTGATTTTCATTATAGTGTAGGATTGACTTTTGGGCTGACCGGTTGTGAGATGTTACATGGTTGTGTTGATGCAGTGTAAGACATAGTGGAAAAAGTGTCAGGTCTCTAAAGTTGCCAATGCGGCCGCACTACATTCTGTGCGGACCGCACTGGTGAAGGGTGAATAACCACCTCTATGAAGTTTGCCACTGTGGCCACACTATATTTTGTGCGGTCCGCAGTGGACCTCTGTGGCTGCAGTCCATTTTATGCGAACCACAGAGTGTTGCCTCCTCAAGCTTGAAAGTATTTGTGCAGTGCAGACCGCGATCCACACTGGTTGGTGAGACTAGGCCCCAGGTCCTTTTCTATAAATAGGGCTTGAGGCCCTTCTTTTACCTTTTTCGCACTCTTGACTCTCAGACCCTCTAGAATACTGTTCATCACCTTCTTTACTCGTAATTAATTGTTGGACTCGTTATTCTTCATTACATCTCATATCTGGTACTATTTCATTCCTTTTAATTGTTTTCTTCTGTTAATTTCTTTCAATTCGTGCTTTTATTACTTCCCTCTCTATACTTCTCGTAGATTCTGCAATTATTTAGGTTAGGTTAGTTAAAAGTTTGATTCATGTTGAACTTGTTAGTTGAATACATTGGGGTAACATACAGGGACATTAATTAGGTGCAAAATTGAGCTTAAAATCGAAAATTCATGAACCCTAACTTAGTGCCAAGATTGGGCACCCAGTGCGGACCGCAGTTATTTCTGTGCGGTCCGCAGTACCATTTTGTGCGGACCGCATTGATGAATAACCTGAAAGCTGAACTTTGGGTAGTGGGGCCGCACTACATTTTGTGCGGGTCGCACTAGCCCTTGTGCGGCAGCACTACCATTTTTGTGCGGTACGCACTGCCAAGATATAGAGGGTGGGTAGTCTGAACCCCACCCCTGTGCGGACCACATGACCATTTTGTGCAGTCCTTATTAGACCCTGTGCGGCCGCACTCCATTGTGTTCGGTCAACACTGGGTGGTTTTTGCAATACTATTTGCAACTTTTCCTTCTGTCTGTATTTCTTTTTCTTGAGTGTTCTTGACTACTGTCTAATGATTCTAACAAGTATATTTGAATTGTGCTTGCAGACAAAGGTTAAACAACGAGGCAAAGGATCCAAACAACCTTGAAGAGGTGAATCTTCCCGGGGAGGGAAAAACAAAATGGTTAAACTCACTCCCCAATCTAGGCAAAACATCAAAAACATGAGGAAGGCCATAAAAGCTACTGACAGAGCCATTGATATGTCCGGGAGTTAGTACGAGCGCTCCCGGAAGATCTCTTCGGACTCAATCCCAGAATACATCCCTTATCCGAAGAGGCACAGACTGAGAGACACTCCACCCACTTCCCCCCCCTGCCCAAGCATCAATGAACATTTCTTCTGGGTCGTCTGAAGGCTCAGCAGCAGGTAGTGGGGATGAATACTCTACCTCACCCACAGCTTCATTATCTGGAGAGGGTGCCGTAAGAGATAAGGATGAAATAGGGGAGAGGAAGAAAGCCGGAGGTTTGGCAAGATAGATTCGTGAGTAAGGTGGCGTACCAAAATTTCGGGAGTGGTGACCGGTGAGAAAGTTGATCCCGGAGCGGAGTTTCATTGATAGAGACCTGCTACCTCACAATCCCAACGTGAGGAGGTAGTTTAGGACAAAAGTGGGTTGGGAGAGTTTTCTGGATGAGTGTGTGGACGCTAACGAACACTTGGTCAAGGAATTCTACTGCAATGTAGCCCACATCAAAAAGGGCTCCAAAATGACCAAGGTTTGGAATCTGAAAGTGTTATTTGACGAAAAATCAATAAATGAATACCTTGGCTTTAATGAGGAGGACGAGACCCTGTACATGACGAAGATGGAAATGGGTGAGGAGGTTCGTCCATGGTTGGCACAATACCTGGCAATCTTAGGTACCACCCCCGACTGGTTGAGTGTTGGAGTCAAGATTTTGAGACGGAGTTTAAACTTTGAGGCACGGGGGTGGGAGACCTTTGTATATAGCCGGTTGGACCCCACAACATATTATAACTCTCTCCCTCTCCACCGGGCGGTGTTAGTGGCTTCTATAATAGTGGGGTACCCCATCAACGTGGGGAATGTGATGTCGCAGATTATTATAATTGTAGGCGTGGAGCATGACAGAAACTATCCATTCCCCAATTTCCTCACAATGTATTTCCGGGACTTGAAAGTGGACAAGAGGTCTTTCGACATCAAAGTCAAAGCGAAGGCCCTCTTTTCTTGGTATAGCATGCTGGGGGATGACAACCCCAAGAGCAAGAACTTCAAAGGTATTGCTACTGCTCCAACTGGCCAGTCTGAAGAGCCAGTTGTGGTAGTGGCTCCTGCTGAGCCTACCTCTACTTCCACAGACATCCCTCCCGGTCCTTCCACATCCACAGCTGTTCCTGATAGCCCATCTACCTCAGTAGGCCCGGAGATTCCATCTTCCCGGGCCCATCCTATTACTGCCCACCGACTAAGCCAGGCGCTCCTTAGTATCAACAACTGGATGCAGACTGCCTCATCCAAGTTATCCACCCTCACTACCGTGGTAGAGGCTCAGTCGGCACCTCCAACCCTATAGGTTCCCCAGTCAATCGAGGATGATCTTAGAGAGATTTTAGACAACCAGAAGAAAATCCTCGACACTCAGGTAGTGCTCTCAAAGGCAGTTGATTCACATAGAAAGGCTCTCAAGGAGCTTGCTCGGGAGCACAAGAAGCTGAGGAAGACACGGGCCTCCAAAGAGTCCGTGAAGGAGCTGAGAGTAGATGTAGACAGACTGAAGGCGGATCACCTGCCTTGAGATTTATTGCTCCAGGACCCAACACCAGCAGTTCATATAGAGCTGGAGCAGTCACAGAGGCCTCCCAAGAGAAAAAGGATGATCCTTCGAGCTGATGAGGCAGTCATCCAGCTGGCTGACCCACAGGAGACCTCTTCCAGTCAGCCACAGGGTGCACTACCTACAGAGCCTGTCCAAGTCCAGGCCCAGCTCCCAGTAGAAGAGCAAAAGTCCACAAGGGACCAGTCTGAGGTCCTCGAGCACAGAGAGGACCCAGGGACCACAGATGACCCTATGCAGACAGACAGGACATAGGGAGTTTCTTATATCCTTTTTCCTCTTATCTTTTTGGTGCTTTATTTAGACTAGTTGGCATTGGGGACAATGCCAACTTTCATTTGAGGGGGTAGGCCCTACCTGTTATTCAATCGGATGATTGTATATATATTTGATACATTTTTATGCTTTCTTGATTTTTCATCTTTGGTCTGTATATAATTTTGATATTTCATTACATTTATCGTACTTTTATTTTACTTTGGGTCTGTATATAAAGTTATGTTTCATTGTACATATTCATCCCATCTATTGTATATTCAAATCCCCTCTTGTATATATTCATTCTATTTTCCGCAAATTTTTTGTTTTTAGCTTCTTATTTGTGATTCATAGCTTCTTGTTTTCAAAGTTTGCAATAAGCCTTTGGTTTTCTTAATGCCACGATTCTTTCCAAAGGTGGAGTGCTGTGTGAACCGGGTGGCTCTTCCCAATGATGGATGGTGTGACAACCTTCTTAAGTGTTTGAGCCCGTTTTTTCTTTTTGTTTTTAGTAGTTGGTAGTTAAGGGTACCTCAAACAAAGCTTCACTTGGGCCTAGCACATTTACCTTTGATCTTATGGTCAAAAACAAATTGTTGTGTTTAGGATGGTGAAAGTCGTGACCTTGAGACTCTTGTGTTGACCGATAATCATCAAGTGGTTTTTCGGGACCATTGTGTGCTCAAATCGTATCTAAGGTCGTTGTGGGCCCTCGACTCTATGTCTTTAGCAATCTCTTAGCTTGTGCGGTGAGTAATTGAATTGCAAGTCCAAGTCCCAAGCCATTGGTCTAGAACTTGCCCTGAATGTTTGTTGAGGCGAAATCCTAAGTGAATTTTGACTTGAGACATGATTATAGGTTCTCCTTGATCCAAATGATAGTTTGAATAATTCCATATCCTACCAATGATAAGATCCCTAGTCAACCCTCTTGAGCCTTAGACCTTTTTTCTTGCAAGAACTATGATACAAGCCTATACCCGTTCTAAAAGATACCCTCTCTTGGTAACCGATCTTTCCTTTAGCACATGGCAAAAATATAAGTTTGGGGGGAGAGACGAGGATTGTAACAAAGTGGTAGAAAGGCACAAAAATAAAGAAAAGGAAAGACAATAAAAAAAGAAGCAAAAATACAAAAAAAAAATGTCCAATGTGAAAAAGAATAAAAAGGGATTCAAGAAAAGCAAAGAATGAAAGGTGTGGAAAGTTGAAAAAGGAGACAAAGTTTGAAATGCATAAGAAAGAGTGACAGTGTGTCTCTCTAACCCTTTAGAAAGAAGTGAAATGACTCAAAGAGTCAAGTGAATATATGCCAAATGAATCATAAGAAGTGCTTAAGGGAAGATGGAACCTACTTAGACCAAAACATTCCCTACCTTGAACCAAAAGCCTTCATAATGTTTCCACAAAAGCCCTATATGATCTTGAGTTGAATGAAGCTTACATTAGTGGATACTCACATAAGGGGCAAGAATATGGTACTTAGAGCAGGACTTGTGACTTTTTCTTGAGAAAGATGAGTGAATTTCCATTAACCTCATTTTGCGTGCCACTAATTCTAAAGGTGAAGTTTGCTTAGGGAGAGTTGAGGATATATGAATTTGAGTTCTATAATGACCAAAGTAATTGAAAGAGTTCTTTGATGTGTTGAGTCAACCCTTGATGCTCTTGTGTCGCACTTAACCCATGGTGTTTCAATGAGTAAATGTTGTTAATGATTCATTTATATTGAGGGCAATTGTTAGTCACAATTGATACTAGTTGAGGTTGCTTTAGGACAACTAAAACTTCTTGGATTTCCCCTTAAGGGGTGTCTTATTTTGTTTGCTTGAGGACAAGCAAAACCTTAAGTTTGGGGGAGTTGATAACTAGGGATTTTGACGCATTTTATACTCCTTCTTGCTTATGCTTTGATTAGAAATTCACACAAAATAGTCCCAAAAGGCTCACAAGTTGTGCTTGATTGCAGGTTTGCTCAACAAAGTGATAAAATGTCAAAGATCAGCTCAAAAGGAGTAAAACTTGCACAAGTGCCAAATACAAGACAAGCTCAGGCAAAATAGGCCCAGTGCGGCCGCACACCACTTTGTGCGATCTGCACTAGGAGATTTAGAGAGCATGATTTCCAAGCTAAGAGGCAGTGCGGCCGCACTAGGTTTTGTGCGGTATGTACTAAAGGCAATGCAGCCACACTACCATTTTGTGTGGTCCGCACTAGAAGCCTCCGCGGTCGCAGTCCATTCTGTGCGGTCTGCGGAGCTCGAGTTCAGAGAACAAGATCTTCAAGTTCAGAGCCCTAGTGCAGCCGCACACCATTTTGTGCGGTCCGCACTAACCCCGCATAGGCATTTTTGTCCAGATTTTTCAGCTTAGTATAAATAGATTCTTTTTCCACTTTTAGGGAATCAAACAGTTTTTAGAAGCAGCTGCGCTCGTGGGAACGACTCTTGTAGCCATTTTGGGCAATTTTATCTACTTTGCAACATTGAATCTTTATTTTTATCTTAGTAATTAATTAATATGAGTTTATCTTCATCTATTTCTTGTTTTTCTTCTTTGAATATGAGTAGCTAGACCCTATAGCTAGGGTTGTGGCTCAACCCTAGTGTGGGTAATTGATGGGTCTTGTAATTTAGGGCTAAATTGACTATGAGTATTTGATATTTGGGTCAATTTCATGGTTAATTGCTGAATTAGTGGTTGCAAATAATAGTTTGTGTTTAGTTGACTAGGGCTCTTCTTGAGAAAGAGAGCCCAAGTCTCTGAAATTGATCCAACAAGGAATTAGGGCGTACTCAAGAGATTGATAGCCCCAATTAAAGGGTTAAACCTCGAGAGAGTAATACCCGACTTGAACCCTAAGTTGCTTGTGTAAATTTGCATACCCAGTTGGTCTTGAGAAAGTCAATTGGGCAAAATCACTTGAACCACCGAGAGGTGTAGAGTGGGTAAAGTAGTGCAACGGTTATATCATACTCTCCAATCATGTCAATTGTGCCTTAGACTCAAGTACCCGTCAATTGACCACCTAGGTGGATGTCATTACCCTAGTTCCCTTTAAACCATTTGAATTACCCTTTTAGCTTATCTCTTAGCTTAATCTAGTTGCAATTATAATCTGTAGTTTGATAAAAGTAGAATTATAAAAAAAAAACCCAAAAATGATTAGAAGTGTAATTTGGAATACTTACGCAATCCTTAAGCTAAATAGACACTAAATTCCAATTCTAGCTCTGTATGGATATCGATCTTGACCCAAAATCAGGTAAAAGCTGCTTCGACCCTCTCTCGCTACATAATTAGTAGTGCGGAGTAGGCTGAGATCAGCACGGAAGAATTCTCGGAGTATATCTCGTGGAAATATTGGGTATTAGAGGTGTGTCATGTGTTCGGACGGCAAAATTGGAATCAGATATGGTGATTCTTGTGCTATATGGAGTTGGAGACTGGGAGTTCTCACATACAGGTTATGTTGTGGTTGTGGGTCGCATGTATCGGTGCTGTATAGTGACTAACGGGGTTTGGAGACTCGAGTGGATCTTTTGCGGCTTGGTATATTATATTTTGATGTAATATTAGGTACAGACTGGTTGTCTCCATATCGTGTTATTCTGGACTATTACGCTAAGGCAACGATGTTGGCTATGCCGGGAATGACACGGATTGAGTGGCGAGGTTCGACGAATTATGTTCCCAACAAGGTGATTTTATTTTGAAGACTCAGCGGATAGTTTGGAAGGGTTGTCCTTCTTATTTGACCTTTGTGATGGGTTTCAGGGCAGAAACTTCTTCTATGGATTCAGTTCCGGTGGTGAGGGATTTTCTGAATATGTTTCCTGCTATCGAGCATGTCGTCGGACAAGGTTGTTGATTTTGGTATTGATTTGGTGCTGGACATCATATCGTATGGCACCGGTGGAGTGAGAGAAGTTGAAGGAGAAACTTCAGGAACTCCTTGACAAGGGGTTAATCGGTAGGCCTATATGGATATGTGTTCTGCATCGGGACGACTTTGTTGACTTCGAGTTGCTATTGGTGAGAAAGGTGTTGATTCGGTTGTTATTGAGCTATTAGTGTTCTGAGGTGATCTATGAGTTACTTTTCTGTGTTGCGAGACGTTATGATTTGTTGGTTATAGGCACATATGGTATGGTTCTGTTGGGGTTTCATAATGGAAGTCAAGCGGGAAGAGTATTTGGGTATTGCTCGGTGAATGACGTATCAGTTATGTCCTTTCGGGTTTGTGTGGTGTTATGTTATTTGCTTCACCGTAATTATGAAGATTTGCATTGGTTCTAGACATCCAATTGCGCGTGATTTTCGATTTTTGAGCAGAGTGACTTGAGGTGTTTCATGTGGACCAATGTTTGGATAGGGTCGCGCATTGCAGCGAAGTTATGTGGAGGCATGATCCTTCGGGCTAAATTCGTGTGTTCTATTTCTACGATGTGTGACGGGTTTTCAGCATAGCGTGTGGTGGTACTAGTGAGCTTGCGGTACAACTCTCTCATTTGAGTCATTTTTCATGATTTGAGTATGTTCGGATTATTGCTGGTTGGTGTGCGGATTTCACGAGATGTGGCTTTGGATTGTATTCGTGTTGGATTAGATGAGATCGTTGGGATCAATAATGAATACAAACGGATTCGATTTCAGCATGTTAGAATGATAATATCGAGGTTCGGCTCCGAAATTTGCCATGGTCCTTGCCAAAGGAAAAGTGGCTTCATGAGTGGTTGATCTAAGGAATGGTTATGACTTTCTACATGGTTCATTTATCATTGGCAGTATATGAAAGTGTTGGGATGAGACTTTAGTTGATAAGAGGTTTACTATCGGTATTCGGTTGTTGTGTGCAGCTATTGTGATTAGAAGTTATCGCTACAAGTGTTTGAGTTATGTAGTATATCATGTAATTGCACCTGAGATTGCAGGTATGGGTTAATACAGCTTGTTCGGGCTTATTCAGAGTATAGATGTGAGATTCTGATCTTATGGATGATTTCAGAAGCGAAAATGTGGTTCTAAGGTTTGTGGGCTATGTTGGATTGTGAAATTTCAGTTACATTGTGGTATCAGACCGATATGAGATAGGGTAACGTGGGATCACCCCCGGGTATCTACATGGTAAGGTTAATCAGCGAATTGTTGGTTTTTGGAACAATTATGAGCACGTTCGAAGACGAACGTATGTTTAAGTGGGGGAGGATGTAACAACCCGACCGGTCGTTTTGAGCTTTTGCACTTCGCTTGCCAGTTCTCGGGTATGCTAGCCCCGTGTGATGTATTATGACTTATGTGAATCGTCGGTTTTGGTTTTCAGGGTAATCAGGATGAATTTGGAAGAATAAGCCTCAGTTTGAAGTTTAAAATTTGAAAGGTTTGACCAAGATTTGACTTGTTAGTATATGATCTCAGATAAGAATTTTTTATGATTTGGTTAGCTCTGTTAGATGACTTAGGACTTAGGAGTGTGATCGGAATGTGTTTTGGAGGTCCGTGGAAGGTTTAGGCTTGAATTGGCTAAATTGGGATTTTAGCTTTTCCGGTTGATAGGTAAGATTTTTGACTTCATAACTCGTTTATATGTGATTAAAGGCCTAATTAGTGGTGAAATGTTGGGAAAAATCAGTGCAAAAATGGGTAATTAGGGCTTGAGATTAAGAGACTTTTGAGTGGGGATTTGAGGGGCCATTTGAGGTCCGATTTTGATGTTCTTGACATGTATAGACTCGTGGGAGGATGAGGATTCTATTAATGTGATTTTTGTCGGGTTCCGAGGCATGGGCCCGGGGGACGAGTTTGAGCAATTTCGGGATTTATGTTGTAAATTGATTATTTTTGCATGGGCTTCGTTCCCTTAGCATATTTTGACGTTGTGATTCTGATTTGGATAGATTCGTCGCGAGTTGACGATGATTCGAGGAGCAAAAGCATTGCGGGCTAGAGTTTGGACCGAATCAGGGTGAGTAATAATTTTAAATATTGTCCTGAGGGTATGAAACCCCGGATTGCACATCGTTGTGCTATATTAAGGTGACACACACACTAGATGACGAGCGTGAGGTCATGCACTGTTAGGGATTGTGACTTAGTCCATCCCGAATGATGATTTTACCGCGTATTTGACTGAAAAACTATTTGCTATCATCATGTTTTGGGCTGAATGCCATATTTGGGCCTCGTTCCAACTATTTAAACCCTTAGGAGATTTTTAGTGATATTTGCTCACTGTGTTGACTTTATACTTGTACTCAGTCATGCTATATTCTACTGTTTTCATAACTCAGCCATGCTTACTCTACTTTAACACTTAAAATGATATTTTAAATGATGTTTTGGGCTGAGCACCATGTTTTACTGTTGCCCGAGTGGCTTGTGAGTTTTGATTGAGTAAGGCCGAGGGCCTATGTTGTGAGGAAACACTGATTATGATTATGAGGCCAAGGACCAGAGATTTGTACGCCACGAGGTGGCTTGTTGATATGAGGCCGAGAGCCTAGTGATGATGCCACGAGATGACTTGATATTGCACTTGGGACGTAAGGGGCCCTTCCAGGAATCTGCACACTCCCAGTGAGCGCGGGTACCCATTGTGATATGAGATAGAGCCCGAGGGGCTGGTATTGTTCCATGTGTTGCCCGAGGGGCTGATTCTGTTGGTATTGTGCCAGAGGGGCGGTTCTTTATGTGTTTATCTTTTCTACCTGACTGTCTTTTACTTGCTTAACTGTTTAAAAAGGCATTTTAAGAAGCTTAAACTGAACTAAAGTGACTTTGCATACTTTTACTATTTCATTACTTTTACTGGCTTTTACTGCTTCCTTATAGCCTGATGTGCTTTACGTGATTTCTTATTACTTAGTCTACATTTATTATTATTACTCACTGAGTTGGAGTACTCACTTTACTCCCTGCACCTCGTGTGCAGATTCAGGCGCTTCAGGTTCCGTTAGCGAGTGTTGATCCTTCTAGCTCAGGCGAATTCAGAGATCCTCTAGGTAGCTGCCGGCGTTCGCAGCTCAGAGCTTCTTCCCTTATTTTATTTTCTCTATTTTAGCTCTGTATTAGACTATGTAGACTCTTCAGACTTGTAGTATAGTGATAGATGCTCATGAATGGTAACACCCCGATGTCGAGTTGTGTTGGTTTTTACTTCCGCAAATTGTACTGTTCACTGCTTATTTTAAGATTTTATCATGTTTAAGACTTAATACTTATTATTTTAATTGCTTAAGATTGAAATGGGAAAGTGTCGGCTGGTCTTGTTTTCAAGATAGGTGCCATCACGATCGGGGCCGGGTTTAGGGTCGTGACAGACAAGGCCGTACAATCTTTCACCTATACGACATATGTCCACAAGCCTCTAAGAGTACATAAATATCATAAAGGTCGGGACAGAGTCCCGCCATACCAAACAATACACGTCTAAATCATACTAACCAAACACACAACTCCGAAGCAAATGGAGCGCCCCAATATCTTCTGCTGAGCTGATAGCCTACTTGGAGGTTTCTCGACCTGTCTGTCTAGAACTGCGGGCATGAAATGCAGCATCCCCAAGCAAAAGGGACGTCAGTACGAAATAATGTACCGAGTATGTAAGGTAATGTACTGAAAGCTGAAACTGAACTGATAATATAATAACTGCAAGTAGCTGGAAGTCAAAGATAATCTAAAGATATGCTTACCTGCTGATACTGACTCAACTCTCTCAATATAGTAAGTAAAATAGTTGTCCGGCCCTATAAGACTCGGTATATATATGTAACTGCTATGTCGTAGTAGCTATAAGGCTTGACATATATATATATATATAACTGCTCTGCCGTAGTAGGCTCGCTCATAGGCGCTCGGCCATACTAGGCTCTATATCTCGACCATGATGGTCTCGCTCATAGGCGCACGACCACAGTAAGCTCGGTATATAACTTACCATCTGATCAGAGGTTGCCCAATAGGGGCCTACCCATCGATTATAGCTCGATGGTAATGAAAATACTTTTAATACTGTATATATGTAAATTCTCTGCTCTCTTGACTGAAAGAAGAAAATGCTCAATTGAATATGAAGTCCCAATAAGGAGAATATTGTAACTTACAAAACTAGGAAATATACGTAATTTGAGAGACTAGCCAAATATACGTAAATTTCGGGATATGAATTTTTCTTTATGGCTCGTTATCAAACCTGCGTAATGATGCGATCATGCTAAAATGAAGAAAAAGCTTAGCCTTAACATACCTGGAGTAGGAAAAACTCCGTATAATATTCTGTTGGAAACTTTCGTGGATTGAACTTAGAACCTAAAAAATCGGATTTAACCTTTTGCCTTTTTGAAATTCTTGAACGTATCAAGCTTCCCTTGTTTTGAAATTTTGGGAAAGAATTAAGTTTTTGAACTAGGAAAAAAATGGAGGAGTATGTATCTTGTTCGGATTTTGACGTTATTTTTTGGTTCTGTTTTGTCAATGTCAAAATTGAATGGAACAAGTCCATTTTGTTTGAAATAAATTGCTTCTGTTCCCAACGTTCTTAGCTTTTTAAGCCAAAGGCATATAGGCTTGGCCTTTTACAAGGAATTCCATGGATAAGATATTCAATTCTTATCAAGATTTAACTTAGTCATCATTTGGTTACTACATGGTAGCCATTTGGCAAGGTGACTTAAGAGTCATCTTTGCCATATTTTGGCTCTATGCCACGTGGACGGGTGGGCAAAGATTATCAATTTTTATCCACTTATTAGTTAATTGAGTAATGTCCTGTTAATCGGTAATTAATTAATTACCCGTATAATTTTATAAAAAATTTGCCTCGAATTACTTAAAATACTACTCTCTTTTAACACGCCTTGTACACCTTACTATCATGGCTATGCGGTACCTTGTATGATACTAGTCCATAAATATTGAATATTTTAGCTCGGGCCATATTTTATCTCAAAATGCCAAACTTCGACGAAATTCATTTTCTTCGATATTACTTACCCTCTCACCTTCACGAATTTACTAATCACTTGTGAAATAGCATAATCATTATAACCTCCAAATAATCTTTTACTTTGACTGATGTCAATTACCTTATGACAAATTCCACGTACAATACTTCAGGGTGCAACACTGATGTAACTTAATACTGCAAAGTGTAACATCACCGTAATATAATACTGCTGGGTATAACATCATCATAATATATTATTGCAGAGCATAATATCGTCGTAATATAATACTACGGAATGTGATATCGACATAATATTACGGGGCGTAATAGCCATGATGTTTGTGTGGTTATAAATCTTCTCATTAAGGGTAAAATGAGTAAAATGAATAGTTTAAAGTTGAATTATTTTCAAATTTAGAAATGTGTCATTTATTTTGGAACAAACTAAAAAGGAAAGTACCTCATCTAATTTGAAACGGAGGGAGTATTAAGTAAGGGGTAGTTTGGTTAAGAAATAAGTTATATTGGACTGTACTACTAAACATTAAGTTATATTGGACTGTACTAATAAACATTAAGTATTAAAAAGCACTATTAAGTACGAAAATTGATTTAATAAATAAGCAGTTACGTGTTTGGGTACAAGTGCTGAAATTGATGATAAGTTGCTGCAGTATTTGATAAAAAAGTGCCAATAAGCTCTTCTTTTGTTAAAATGACTTAAATAACCTTTGAAATGTTTATACTTATAAGGGCGTAATTTCTTTAAAATTTTAGATTCCAGACGGTTCAAATACAAAATATTCTATTTGTCATTTTATTTTAAATACAACTGTGCTTAGATACGATAAATTTTATGATAAATACTTTATTTTATGATAAGCATATAATCATAAGTTATACTAATAATTAATAAATTGACAAAAGTTTCTAAGTAAAAATAAATCTAAATAGGATAAAATATTTAAAAAGAAACAAACTCTGTCTTCATCACCACAACTCTAAGAAAATAATACACCAAAAATTTGATATCTCTTCATTTATTACATACAATTCAAAGATTAATACACAATCACATAGATATAAATATGCAAAGAAATAGAGAATTTGCTTATCTTAAATAGTCAATGAGAATTGCAAATTTGAAGAGGCAGGGGAGTTTAGGTTGAAAAAAATACACGGGACTGTGAGTATTGATGTAGGAGTTTTGAAAAACGAATATTTTAAGGATAAAATAGTAAAATTTTTGGTCAAACTTAAAGTGCTTATAAGCTTAAAATTTATAAGCTGGGAGTGACCAGGTTATGGCTTATTTTTTTACTTATAAGCATTTGACTTATAAATATTTTTAATTTTTACCAAACGCTATCTACGCCGAAAAGTGCTTATAAGCTAATTTGACCAACTTATAAGCTTAGCCAAACACTCTCTAAATTAGTAATGCAGAAATTATTTTTTATTGGGCGTTATTGGTTTATTATTGTATTACAAAATTGAATATACAGTCTATAACTTAAACTTACGTTTGATTTAAAATTGTAAGCAAAATTTATTTACAACTACACTCCTATAGGGCTAAGTATTTCATAACTGATTAAAGACGCGACCATTGCACTATGAGTGACAGTCAACACTAGTCCCACTATAATTTCCTTTGCTAAAATACCTTTAATGCATGTATCATTAAAATGAATAATAACTGTTGAGAGACTTTATTTATTGGAGCGAACAACAGCAGAATATAGAATAGTTGGAATGGAATTACATGAGCATAGGAAATAGAAAGAATGCAATCAAAATGAGCTACTGGATTAGAAGAGGAAATACAATTCACAAGCCAATTAGTTGGAACTTCCAATTAAAGGTGGGCGCAACTCTTATTTGTCATTACACAAAAAAAAGGCTTCCCCTACAGTTGCTGTTTTTAGGCCATGAATCAGGGACTTACTTCTCTTTTATGTACAACAACCTCAGGCCTACACTTTCTTTTACCACCCACTTCAATCAAAAGCAGATTTAGGGGCGGAAGGGGATCAATCCATTGTTCAAAAAATATTTGCTTGAACCATATAAGTTGTAAGTATATTTCATTATTAATTATTGATCGTATGGTTGGATTTGACACTTTACCATTGACATGTTTAGTGGAGTAAATGCTGTCTCTTTTGACAACACTAATGAAACACTCTTTTGCCTCATACATCTATTTATTTACGTAAAAGATATAAGTTGTTCTTTTTACATATAGATTTGAAAATAATTAAATCACGTAATTGTATTTGCGTAAGACAAGTGTGTTTTGAATTAGGAGGTAAATTATATTATTTTTCTGCTTCTCCTCTCTTAAGATAAAAGAAATGAAAATACTTGAGACGTAAAAGAATCCTAGTAGTAGTATTTACTATAATAGTGTATGGAATAACAATATTTAATTGTCCTAATATCCAGCCAATGTGGCCTAATAGTCATTCATTTCATGGAAAATTCCATGCAGGACTGTTTGTAGACTATTATAATACATCATTGACTCTGTCTCTGTTTTGGGTGGGATTTTTTTTTTCTTCTTCTAGATTTCAAGAATTAGGGGGTGTGGAGCCCAAAGCTGGTCCTTTGCTTTGCTGGCTTCAAGCTCTCCATTGTTGGTTTTTAATGGGGTTTGTCTGCTGACAAAGACCATACTTTCAGTTTGGCCCAATCCAACAAAATAAACATCTCTCTCTATTCATCACTCCCTTTTCACTCTCTCTCTCTCTCTCTCTTTCTTTCTATGTATAATAATCTTCCATCATCATATTCATCCTTAAAGAAAAAGTGACCCAAAAAAAAAAAAAACCACAGATCTAACCTCTTTCACTTTCAGATCTTCTTGCTTTTTCAACTGTAAAGGTCAGTTCTTTTGTTTTTCCTTTTGAGCTTATCCCTTTATCTGACAGTACTTAATTTTGGTGAATTATTCTGGTGCTTTATTAACTGTAGAATTGGTTTCCAAGAGTGTTTGTGATTCCTGAAAAACGTTGGCTATTTTTATCAAGTTCCAATTTTTCTTGCGTATTTTGGATCAAATTGGCTGACCATACATTTCTATGTTAAAATTTTGTGAATTTGACTACTTATATTTTTGAAGTTCCTTATTTTATTGCTGTTGACTTATTCTGTTGAACTAGAAGCAGCAATTGATATTTGCATCCAGAGATTTAAAATGTTAAACTAAAGGTGGTTTCTTGATATACATTTGCTTGGCTGTTGTTGATGCCATTTTATTTTCATTTTGATCTTGTTTGTTAATGCTGTTGTTTGACTTGCAGTCCACAGAATTTGCTGCTGCAAAATTGAGGTTTATAAAAGGCAGCTTTGAGTTGAGTCCTGCTAAATGTGGAGACTGAGATGAGGTATGTCATCTGGATTGATGAACTTGTTGAGGGCCTGCTTTCAGCCAAGGGCAGATGGACATGTTCATACAGGTTCAGATGCCGGCGGTCGTCAAGATGGCCTTCTATGGTATAAGGATATTGGACAACATTTTAATGGAGAGTTCTCAATGGCTGTAGTTCAAGCTAATAATCTACTGGAAGACCAGAGCCAACTTGAATCTGGCTGCTTGAGCTTAAATGATTCTGGTCCTTATGGTACCTTTGTTGGAGTTTATGATGGCCATGGCGGTCCTGAGACTTCAAGATTCATCAATAATCATCTCTTTCAACATCTCAAGAGTAACTTCTTCTTTCCATTTTGTATCCATTATTGAGCTATTTTGGGTGATTCATGACCAGAGGGGGGCTGAATCTGTTTTGTTGCTTATTCACTTAACTTCTAATCTTGCAGGGTTCAGTTCTGAGCAGCAATCAATGTCCGTGGACGTGATTCGAAAGGCATTTCAAGCAACAGAAGAGGGTTTCCTCTCTGTTGTATCAAGACAATGGCCGATGAAACCACAGATTGCTGCTGTTGGATCATGCTGTCTTGTTGGGGTTATCTGCAATGGGACATTATATATTGCCAACCTTGGTGACTCTCGGGCAGTCTTGGGTAGGCTTGTCAAGGCAACAGGGGAGGTACTTGCCGTTCAGCTCTCTGCAGAACACAACGCGAGTATTGAATCTGTAAGACAGGAGTTGCAATCTTGGCACCCAGATGACCCTCAAATAGTAGTTCTAAAGCACAATGTCTGGCGTGTGAAGGGCCTTATACAGGTACCTTCTCCTTTGCAGTTCTATGCAGTTCCTATTTTGTGTTTCTTAGTTCTAAGTACCATTTCAGCATGAGAATTATACAATGTTCTTCCCATAGAAATTCTAATAATTCCATTTATTAGCAATTAGTATCGCTGTAGGAGTAGACTACAGTGGAGGGTAAAGCATCACTTTCACGTCTTACCTTTCCCTTTTAGTATTTGATTTTTGTGGCGAATCATTTGGAAGTGAAAAGATTTTGATTTTGATATCCTTATGGGAAATGCTACTCTACCAATACCGGAACTCTAGATTACCATGACGAGACTGAAGTCAAATAAGTGGTTACCAATATTGGAAAGAACTCTTTGGTCAAGGAGATTACTGATGAGACTGAAGTCAAATAAGGATATCATGTGTATCTGGGACACATGATATATTTGTGCCTAAGGTTTTAAGAATCACCTATAGCTCTAAAAATGACAATATAGAGTGTTCACTCTTGTTTATTGTTTACCAAATTTATAACTAATAAATGTAGTGATAGATCTTCTATAAATTGATTTTGTTCGTTTTTTTTACTTTGACATTTTGCCCTATTTGGAGGCATATATAGCGTCTTTGAAGTTGGATCAGGCCTTCAATACTCTGCTGAACTTATGTAAAAAAAAAAGCTAAGTTTATATGACTACTAATATTTTCCATCAATATTACATCCCAAACAGTATCCAAAAGTTCCTATTTTTTTCCTATTGCCTGCTTCATTCCTTGCTCTGCCCGCACTATATGTTTAAAATGTATATTTTCTGATGCACTTTCTGTTGCTTTATGATTAATATAAAGATGTGCCCTTTGATTTATTTCTTCTCCTTCATTCTTCACGTAGTGATTTAACAAAAAATTGATTGTGGGGCAGATATTACACTGGCAGTTTATTTGATTCTTGATTGTATTGCAATTTGCATTAGTTAAGCGATGCAACTGTGACCCACATAGACAGCAATATAACTAGAAATGTGGGATCATAAAGTTCCATATCTTGTTTTCCTATGTAGAAACGGACCAGATCCTAGTCAGGGAACATAGGTACTTAAGCATGTGATACCAGTCATCAAGATTGAGTTTGCTCAGTGTCTTAAAAGATCTAGGATCAAAACATCCCAATCTGGCTGTTGCCAAATGATATTTTCTAGACTCCCATCCTTTAAGAGATGCATATGTTGATAAGGAGTTTAAAGAAAAGTCAGAGCAATTATGGTTATCTGGTGTCTGAAGTGGCCCTTTGTTCTGTTTTTCCTATTAGCTTTCTTTTGGTAGACCCCCTAACATCAATAAGAGATCCACTTTGTTCTGAAAAATGTACCAACTTGTATGGAAAATGTTTGAATTGTGGCATTCTTGCGGAGCTAAATAATATAAATGTACGGTGAAGTCTAAGTCTCTCTTTCTTCTGGATTCTTGCTATAATTCTAATGTGGTCCAGAATGAAAGCTGAACCTAAGTTTCCCGAAGAGGCAAAATATTGTTATTGTACTGGAACATACATGCGGACCTTAAGAAGCTGTTATGAGAATGAATTGTTGATTTTCGAGGAGGCTGGGACAAATTATTATAGAGCTAGGTACTTTCTTGGAATTGTATAAATCTTCTGCATTTACTATTGCACTTTTGTGCAGGCTAAGACATAATTGTAGTCCTAGCATTAATAAGCTGTCTTGATCTTTTCCCATAACAGATTCTTCATCTGCAGTTATTCAGAGACTCAAATTTACTTAGTATGTCTGGCATCACTCAGAAACTCTTGTCTGTGTCTCTGGATAATCTAATATTGCATTACTCAAATACTATTATATTCTAAGTTTTTGGATGATCAGCATAATTTGTTTTGCAGATTTCAAGATCCATTGGTGATGTGTACTTAAAGAAAGCCGAATTCAACAGGGAACCACTATATGATAAGTTTCGTCTTCGCGAGCCATTCAGTAGGCCCATATTGAGTGCAGATCCAGCGATATCAGTGCACCATTTGCAATCTCAAGATCTATTTGTCATATTTGCATCGGACGGTCTTTGGGAGCACTTAAGTAACCAAGAAGCTGTTGATATTGTACAAAACCACCCACGCAATGTAAGATATTTGAACCGATCTCATGCATCTCTTTAGTTTGTTGGTGATTCTACATAGGATTTTTTTCCTTGAAAAGCTTTATAATTTCTCCAAACCTACAAATCCTTAATAATAATAATGCAAATGAAGTCATGAATATAGATTTGTCTTGTAGTTGAAATTGTATTGCTTTCTGTCATTTTTCTGGCTCCTAAATCTGATCCTTTTATGGTTGACATCCTATATCTTCCTATTCATGGTACGTCACAGTATGAGTTGTGCTTTAGACAGTATGAGCTGTGTATATAATTCGTGTAATAGATACATCCGGTTAAGGCTACTCACTTCGGTGGTTCTTACCAGTTTTTTTGTTTTCTTTAACCTGTTATATGACAGGATTTAACAAAAAAATGTTGTGAAGATTGATACAGCAATATGCTTTACATTTGGCCCCAATTAACTACACAAACAAGTACTCCTACTAAATTTCATAAATGCAAGGTGATCCGGTGAATGCCATGATTCTTTCTCGTGTTTAAGTTTTTGCCCTTTACAATGGATTTGCCGGAAAGAAAAAAATGAATAAAAGGGGCCTTGGGAGGGGATTTGATGGAACTAGATGTTTGGTATGAAGGAGAACATTTTCCGGAAAACATTTTACTGAAGAGACTGTCTCATTAAGATTTAGAAAGTATACTTTATATACTATTAGAGAAAAAACATAAGCGAAGAAAGTTGTTTTTCCCCTTTTTGGTGTTTTGTTGGCAGAAAATGACTTATTTCCTTCATACCAAACATAAATGGTGGGAAAACTAGTTTTGCCTTACACATAGTGGGAAAACTGTTCTTACATAAATTCAGTATTTGCTTGCTCAGCATAGATAATGTACTCTAGACACTAGAAATTTTGCTCCTTGCAGAAGAAAAATTTGCAGGATGAACCTCATTTAGATCTTATTTGCCCCTTGGCAGGGAATTGCTAAAAGATTAGTAAAAGCTGCATTGCAAGAAGCAGCAAAGAAAAGGGAAATGAGGTATTCAGACTTGAAGAAAATTGATAGGGGAGTCCGTCGGCATTTCCACGATGACATTACAGTGGTGGTTGTATTCCTTGACTCAAATGTTGTAAGCAGGGCTAGCTCTGTCAAGAGTCCTAATGTTTCTGTTAAAGGGGGTGGCATCACTCTGCCTCCAAACACACTTGCTCCATGCACCACTCCAACGTAAGTTGGTGCTAGTTGATGGCTATTTCAAAAGGTGGTCGTTGTTGCTGTTGTTGTCACTACTCTTTCCTTGTGAATACGAGGTAGCTTCTTAAAGATAAAAGGCAGGTCTACGAAGTTTTTAAATGTACACCATAATCTAACTGAGACTAATACTCGGATTTAGTACCAGTGTAAAAAAGGGCGGAATCTCAGTGGATCATTTACTTGGATTTAGTTCTTGAGCACAAAGGGACCGGGAAAAAAGAGATCCTCACAAAATGTTAATTCGAGTTTGTCTCACTTGGCCCCTGTTATTCCTTCAGAGTTATTGGTTTATTTTTTCCTCTTGTAAATTATGTGACCTGGTGGTTGTAAATGTTTTAAAGCCTACTTAATTCTTTAATGGTATGTTTCTGACTACTGCTATAGTAATAACTGGTGAACCAGGATAAGATCAGCTGGACTTCCTGTCCAGCTTGAATATATAATCCGTATTTGGTTTCTAAATCCTAACCTCTTTAATTTTATCCTGTTTTATTTACCTAACTAATTTGCGTCTACCTTTGAAAATTACTCTACGACTTCTTTTTTCATTGAGGTTTTCACATTTCTAAATATTTTTCCTCTTACCGTCTATTCTGATCAACAAATTCTTCAACTTCTTTTTCTTTTAATATTAAGAATTTGGGCTTAATATTAGCAAAGCGATTGACAGTAGCACAACAGAATTCAGGCGTCAATATCATAGAATTCATCTCGAACTCTATTTCTCTAAAAGTCGCTTTATTATTCAATTTTCTAATTGTTCTTGTGATGGAATATCAAAACTTTAATACGAGATTCAAGAAAAAACTGATAACGAAGGAAGTAACAGAAAATTACGAAGTGAGTTTTGAATCACTAAATCCAAACTTGCGTTACATCAATAGAAAAGGGTAGACTCTTAACTTCAACGATTGAGGATTATAACGAAAATTCACAACCACTCAACCTAATTTGAGAACAAATAATTATCGTACACAAATATTCCTCAAATTTTCTTATTACCAAATTTACAATGAGGAGAAAAGGACCCGAAATGAACAAAATACTGTAGTTTATTTCTAGGCACAGAGCCTGGGCTCCTTCAACTTTCAAGTCAGGTCGGTAATAGCCGTTGAGTTCAGCAGGATGCTAACTAGCTGGAGACTCTTTCCTGCTTCGTTCACCAGGCCGAAGTACTGTCCAAGTGGATTTTATTGCAGGGCTGAGGATCAGGTGAGTAGTATAAATGAACGTCAAAAGAAGAAGAAGAAAGTGCTGATAGTAGGTTCAGGCTGGGCTGGCCTTGGAGCTGCTCATCATCTCTGCAAACAGGTTTGCCACTTTATTTAAGTCTACATCAACTTCAAAGCAATTGTAAGCTGTTACTGATTTTCTGGTATTCAATTTCAGGGCTTTGAGGTCGTTGTTCTTGAAGGTGGCTATGAATTTGGACCCAAAAATCAATCCCTAAGCCCTGACGATGTGGGTATTCGCGGTAAATGATACTTCCCGCCAATTTATTTGTTTTCATTTGTCTTGATTCTCGCGTTCTAGTTTGACATAGTTGAGTATTGTCTTACTGATCATAGGTATGGTTGTAGAATTTAAACTTTCCAAAAATAGGTGAATAATTGCAAGAACAAAGATAAACCAGTTGACTTTCCATTTGTTATCAGCTTATCCAAAATTCAGAATATACAGTTGGATTTAGTTTCTGCTGCAGCCGGTGCAGTTGTAACCTATTTGAATTAGTCATGTAATACCGCTAACTCATACTCTAATCTGCCAAATTTAACTTAAGACTTGTTACCTGGATTCCTTTCACAAGATATGTCTTGCATGTATTTCCTTTCTTTCTTGGAGTAAAAGGGCACAAAAAGTTGAAACTAATGGTGTAAGATACTGAAAACAACATTCTTACAGACACAGCTGAGAGTAGGATACCACATTTGGTGACGACACTTGATACATGTTCTCCCTCCCCCTTGCGCACAGATACGTTTTCGCAATCAATCAAAGAATTTAGAGAACTTAGTTTTCTAAAGTTTCTTTACTTGTATACTTTACACCATTAGTATTGCAAAAGTTTTCTGTTTTTCAAATTTAGGCTAAGTTCTAGAGAAACTTATGCTAAAATGTACTCCTATTAGAAACTGTTGGACGTGTCATAGGAAAATAAATAAAGGGTAAAAAGCGTAAACATAAGCCAGTGCACGTATAAAATGTTGGATGTCCTGATGTCAAGAACATAATAGGAACCAATAGTGGATATCAGACTTGGACTATATCGCTTCCTAGGTAATAGGCATTTGGCAAACAATCTGAGTTATGCTTTGATTCTCTCTTTTTTTTCTTTTTTTCTTTTTTGAGGATCTGCAGCTGCACTTATTTGAAACATGGGTTGGAGAGACAAATACACGAGTAGTGCTATATTTGGTTTAGAGCATTATATGCTGATATTTTAGAGGGAAAGTTGGATGGCTGAGTCTAAGGAATTCACTTTTTTCTCTAATTTTTAGCATGTCCACCAAGAGCAGTTACCACATTTTTCAGTGGATATCATTTTTCTCCTCTAACCAGGTGTTTGAATATGTTGCTAGGTTTCTGGTATCCCTATCGAAATATATTTGCTCTAGTTGATGAGATTGGTATCAAGCCCTTCACTGACTGGACTAAATCTGCTCAGTACTCGGCAGACGGATTGGAGGTGAATTTTCCTAGTGTTTTTGACTTCACTGATCCAAACATGCAAAATATGAGGTGAAGGGATGGTAGCACATGTGTTTACATTTTAACTTTTGGACTTCATTTGTACCATTTTGCTGCTCTCTTTCTCATTTATACAAGTTTGCAACATTATTAATATCTGAAGTATCACTTAAAAAATAGGTGGGTGCTAGTAATGATCCACAAGTAGTCAGCTGCTTTCGCAATTTTTCGTTACTGAAAGGTCTGTTCTTCAGGTTCAGTTTCCAGTACTCCAAAACGAACCCCAATTGCCTGCTCCTCTTGGATCATTATTATACAGTAAGGTATATCCTTAATGACTGATAAGATATCTGTCACCGCACATTTATTCATCTTGACCTTTTATCTACAATATTGAACATCTATATCTTTCTAATTGAGTTTAGATCCTTGTGGTTGTAGTTTGTTCGAGTGCCGTTGGTGGATCAATTGACATTGCTTCCTCTGATGGCTGCAAGTATGATATATCAAATGCTTTATCCAACTCTAAAAAAATACATGCTACAAATCCATCTACTCATGCTTTCTGATCTGTTTGCAGTAATAGATTTTGACTACACCGATAGTGCCTGGACAAAATATGATCCAGGTAACAGATATCTACAACATTCAGCTTCATTCATGGATAGGTCGTAGTCACATAATGTTGTTTAAGTGGCGTTATTGAAGAATATTACATTTAGTTACTGCAAGGGAGCTTTTGAAGCAATTTGGGTGCTCAGAAAGGCTTTATCGCGACATTCTTGATCCATTGATTGAAGTGGGCCTATATGCCCCTGCGGAGCAATGTAGTGCTGCTGCCACTCTTGCTGTGCTGTACTACTATGTCGTTGCTCATCAGGTTTTCTGCATTTTCTCCTTAGCGTTATGCTGCTCTTTCCAATTGATGTTGGCATTTGATGAAAATCAGTTCTCAAGGCTGGTAAAGCAAAAGACATAAAGAACAAAAGATTTTTTAATATTGTCAGAACAAGGCTGTGAAGTGTGACTTTGGTGAATTATCAAAAATCTGTTACTAGAGTGATGAATAAAGTACCACTAATCATGTCAAAAGCTGGGTCGACAAATGGAAGAAGTTGGGCTGACAAAAAGAAGTAAAGGAAAATTCCACAATAATCGTAATATGTATTGATATACATACAACATTATTAAAAAATCTGGGCATTCAATTCAAAATCTTAATATAATAGGTGTAGTTGTACAAAATCTTTATAAGAACCGTTTCAGTTCCCTTATATATGTACCCAACGGGGGACACTATATAACTTAACACCCACCGACATGCATGGTTAACCCGACTATGGGGTTCATATGTAGATTTGAACGCGAACTTATGAGCCTGAGAACGGGTTTACTAAAGGATAGTTCTAATACTATGAAAAAGAATCATAGCATCCAACACAAAACCTTAAGGTGGAATATTTAAGACCTCTACACTAAGAGGGATATTATATCGTTCAACGCCCTCCCCTACTTTTAACCCAAATATAGGATTCACACCAGAAAAAGACTTGTAAAAGGTTGGACTAGTATCCTGTGAAAATAAGGAAACCTTTTATAAAACACTTTGGATATCCTTTATATTCAATATGGACATTGTATAACTCAACACCTAAAACCTTAAGGTAATGAGGGGTTAGGATTTTTACTAACGTTCTGTCGCATCTGTAACCCGATTTTAAGACTCTTGCTATTAGGTGTGTGTGAATAAAGTCCCGCATGGAAAGTAGAAAGGAAAAAGAAGCTACTTATAAGGAGTTAGATACTCTTAATGGTATGAGGCATTTTGGGAAAACCGTGCAGGCTTGGCCCAGAGCGGATAGTATCATACCATATTAAGAGTATCTTTGTGTCATTTTAGCCAGCAACTGATATCAGAACCAATGGTTTGGTGAGACGAGTATGGAGATGGCAAAGTGTGGCGTGCGGCCTCGGCTTAGTGCCTTTTCCCGTCTACGGGTCGATTTATTACTTTTACACGTAGCTTTGAAGACGCACACACAACCTTTGGGCTTCGGTGACCATAACTACTCAGATCATGTGGGCTACACACAGTTAATCTCCAAAATTAGCCCATGAATGGTAGTGAGTCATGTGGAACTTAGTTCAAGAGGGAGATTGTTGGGTGAGTGTGAACAAAGTTCCACATAGAAAATAGAAAGAAAAAAGAAGCTACTTATAAGGAGTTGGATACTCTTAATGGTATGAGGCCTTTTTGGGAAAACCATGAGGGCTTGGCCAAAGTGGTCAATATTACACCATATTAAGAGTATCTTTAGGCCGCTTTAGTCCAACACATACATTGACCTAAACTGTTGACGTATGAGATTGTGAATGAGCTTATAAAAGATATGATACTATCTAAAAGAATCTGAGCGTCTAACCAAAACTTTAATTCAATAAGTAAAGTCAGTTATGACCCTTCGATACCCTTATATACCTACTATGGGACATTATATCTCTGAACAACATAGAGTCTCTAACTCCTACAGATTGATCAATTTCAGGCAAATTGAAATCTGATTCCATATGTCACAATTATTTGATTATAATGTGCATCCACTTTGTGCAAACGATGATTCAAAGTTATGCATGCATCTAATTACTCCACTGGCTGGATAAAGTGATGACCATCTTTTCTTCTATTATTGTTACAGGGATTTATGAATTTATGGATTCTTCATTTTCTATTTTTGGTAGAAGCACTTTGATTTGGCATGGTGTCGCGGGAGAGTTAGAGAACAAATTTTTGAGCCTTGGATGGATTCCCTCAAAACTCAGGGATGCAAATTCCTAAGGGGTAGAAAAGTAACGGACATGTTGGTGACTGGGGAAACTAACTGCATCTCTGAAGTAGTATGTGAGAAAGAAAGTTTTGTGGCTGATGCTGTAATCTTCGCTGTCGGAGTATCCACTCTGCAGGAGATCATTCAGAACAGGTATATATGCCCCCGCCTGTTAGTTACTATGAAAACACATGTCACAATGTATGCATTCCGCTCTACCCTTCATCTTTGAGTTATAGCCAAGTGGGTTTTGTGTAATCTGACCCAGCAATAGCTTGCTTTCTCCCTACTGCTCCAACCAAAATAATAAAACTTCAGAAATCTACTCAAGATGGTCCTATGACCACCATTTCTAATGGGGTGGTTTTCTTCATGCAGTGCAGCATTATGTTCAAGGGAGGAGTTTCTCAAGGTTTTGAACTTAGCCAGTATTGATCTACTTAGCGTTAAGCTACAACTTGATAGGAAGGTATGTGGTGGGAATTCCATTTTTGAACTTGTCGCAACTGATCCGAAGAAATATTGCCCTTTTGTCTTGCCTGTATAAAATAAATGCTTTTTACTCTAAGACAACAAAATTTTAGAAGTGGCTGCAATCTACTCAGTTTTTGTGCTTGCTAACATGCTTAAAGTTACACAAAGAGCCAATGCAGCTTCTTATATGTAAAGTACTGGTCTCATCTTCACTTTAGTATCCTGGTTGTTGTTCTTGAAAATTGCCTTTTGATGGAATGCAAATGCTCTAGTGGTCACATAGTGAGGAAAGTGACAACTAGCACCACTAACTTCCTCTTGAAAGATCATCGTACGATGCCTTTTCCATACTGCTTCATGATTTTTCTGATATTATTTACTTTCTTCACATTGCTTGTGGAACTGCTGATGACATTCTTTTCTTTCATCTTGCTCGTTTCGTATGGAGTAGTAATTGATGTTCAAAAAATTGACTGTAGCTTATTCTATTATATGGTATCTTCATGACTCAACAGGTCAACATTCCAAATGCATCCAACGTATCATCTGGGTTTGATAATTCACACGCATGGACTTTTTTCGACTTAAATATGATATATGATGAGCATAAAGAAGATCCAGTAACAGTGCTGCAGGCTGATTTTGTAAGTACAGGTTTCCTCTTTTGAATTAAGTTTTACTTTTCGTTCATAGGTCCCAATTTTCCCATTTCTTAAATACATGAAGAGCTATGCCAAATGTCAACTCTGATATATGTTAATCATGTTTTGAATCAGTTCAGTATCATGCAACTGACTTATTGCCCCTGAAGGATGATAGAATTGTTAGTAAAGTGATGTCTTGCCTTTCGAGGTGCATTAAGGATTTTGAGAATGCCACAGTGGTTGACAAAGAAATTGAAAGGTTTCCAAAGTCTCTGACACATTTCTTTCCTGGTGAGTTTCTTAAGGCTTTACTTTACTGACTCGCGGTAAACTCTTTAATTCACATGCTTTGAACCTCAACAAATTCCCTTGTGCCAATATTTTCCTTCTGGGATTACTAGTTGAAGAGTTGGAACATATATGGATACCCAAGGGAGAATTTGATTTGAAATCTAAAAGTAAAGTGCTCATATTACAGAAGTACTAATCCAAAGAGCGTTGTTTTGCTAAAATTCTCATACACCAACCAGAACATCTCAGAAACAATTCAAGGGAGAAACTTTGGTCCACAATACCATATCTTTTACTTATTTCCTTTCTATTTTTTTTCCACACTTTTCTTCCGTGGCTTTGAAAAGGTTCTTACAAGTACATGATGGGTGGATCAACATCTTTTAAGAACTTGTTCATAGCTGGAGACTGGATTGTAAACCGACATGGATCATGGTCACAGGTCATAGCTCTTGAACCATTACTTTTCTAGTATCTTTAGGTCCTTAGTGCTTGCAATATTTTGTTGGTGAGCAGCAAATTTATGTTTAACAGGAGATATCATACGTGGCGGGACTTGAAGCAGCCAACAGGGTGGTAGACTATCTTGGTAAAGGTACTTCTGCTAAGATAATTCCAGTTGAGGAAGACGAGCCTCACATTCAAGCTCTACGCACTCTAAACAGGAATGTTAAGGAGATAAGAGCCCTCTTTCCGTGGTCTGATTATTTTCTTCAGTGATGTGTATGCCTTTGTATATTTCAATTATTCAATCAGAATTCCCACAGATATGTATCTAATGAGTAATGACTAGCACGTTAGTGACTTAGTGTCTTGATACAAAAAGAATTCAGGTGTTAGATGGGTAGCTCAGGAAATTGCTCTAGGAGAAAAAAATAACCCAAAATGAATTACACAACATGAAGAATAAGAACCTATGCAAGAATATGACTCTATTGATTATTGTAATTGAGTTTGACATAATCTAAGTACAGAATGCACCTTGATAACAGAAACCACTTCTCCTCTACTGGTTAACCAACTAGTAACTAACCGACTAACAAGTTGAACTAACCAATGCGCTAACTCAAACTGTCATATGTTTTACTACTGATGTTTATTTTGCTTTAGTTATCTTTCAATTTCTACTGTTAATACTTTTTTTTACTTCAGTATTTTCATCATAGCTTCTTTACTCTTGATTTTTTAAACCCGTTTTAAAAAATGTGTTTATTGAGCCAAAGGTCTATGTTGTTGTTGTACTATACCCCATATAACTTATGTTGGTCATATCTAAAAATAAACTGAAATAACAGAGGAAGTTGAATCATGATTTGATGCGATTTGAAACTTGATGAAGAAGCGTATGTCACGCTCCAAATCTGGATGAGCATGGCGCATGATGGCACCTGATGTCTCATCGCTTGAACCACTGATCTTTGAACTAATGAAAAAATTGTGCATATGTCATAAATTAATAATTCTTAACGTTCGAATATAACATAGAGCTCATAGGAATATTCAAAACAATTAAATCCTTATACACAAATCATGAAGTACAATGATAATACTATGAACATAAATACATGACCTACAGTGTCATGGATCTTCTAGCTGACTGAATGATACATAAATGCATGAATCCTAACCCAACAAACAAAATACTAGACAAGGGGCACCATTAAAACTGTAGTGAGGCCTAGGGCGGCTTGGCAAAATTGGGAGCCTAAAGCCAAATTTTAATAAGGGGCTTTAAGCCTTTATTAAAAAAATATGTATATATTTTTATTTGAAATTTATTTTTCTAGCTTTTTTGAGATGCAAAGTTATTAATAATTTTATATATAATCGATTTCTTCTAATAATATTTTTCAATTGATAAAATAGCTAATTCATTTAAAGATATTGTCAATCTTAAGATTTGATTATTTTTAGCTTTCAAAAGTTTCTTTCTATAGAGGCAATTGCTATAAGGACGGCTAACATTATCTTATAAGCAATATAGGCATTTGAAAAAGAAGAAGTCATTTAATAATATTGAATATATCAATCAGAGTATTATCTTCTACTTGCACTATTTTCTTTAATACTTTTAATTCGAAAAATACGTCTAGACCATCAATATCGGAGTGACTATTATGTTTTAAAGAACTTCCAAGAATAAGGTAATATTAGTTCATATTCACATCATCAGGTGATATCAATTTTAACCATTAAATGGAAAACCAAAAATATTTTCATACAGTTCGAATTGTTCAGATCTATTTTTAAGCGAAAAAAATGGTTTGATCTACTATGTATAAGAGGTAGAAGAATTAATTAACATAAAAACCGAACAATAGAATATAGGTATAAACAACGGAAGAAAATAATCATGATCACTTGCATATAATATAGAAAACACATGTCATGGACCATATTCAAATATAAAAGCGATATTTTTCTCTTGAAGTGCGACCGTGAAACGAGCCTTCAAGCATGAGCAAATCTTTCACGAGATCATCCTCCGGTTACACGATCTTCTATTGTGGTACCCGAACAATTCTCAAAACTCGTGTAAGCGAATTTTCTTAGGAAAAACGTGTGAGCTTTTGGTGTAAAATTGTATGAAAAATACATCCCGCAATTGTGGTGTAAGACCCCTTGCATAGCCATAGGTTTTAGGATTTAAAACCCTTTTTCAATCCTACTAGGTCTTTATTTTTTACTAAGAAATTAGATTCCATTTAATTCCTAATTATTCAGGCATAAGAGGGGCAACTAAATAAAACTTATATATACGAGATTTTAAACTTATTTACCTGGTTTATCTAAGTTTTTATATTTACAAAAAGTAACTAAATTATTTTACAAAATATATGCACATTCGGTTAAAATTTACAATTTATCTACAACTTAAATATAATTTTTTTTTTACAGAATTTGGTCAAAAACTATAATTTACATATGATTTATATACAACTTGTATACAACTATATAAGTTGTAGATATTTGTATACCGTTTCTACACTCCACATATAATATATATATATATATTTCATTATGAAATTCCAACCAAAACCACCTTGAGTTTTCACCAAGTTCTCTAATTGAGATATAAACTCCAAATGATATTCCCAATCATTTGCAATAACACTCAATCCAAATAAATAACAATTTTGCAATTTTAATTTTCGAATTCAAAGCTTCTAAGCTTTCTAATGGTTATCAATGGAGTTTAAGCTCATGTATACACGTCCAACTTCGGTTTAGTTTCTATTACATAGTTAATTAGTTTCAGTTTAGTTCCAAACGCCACTCTTGTTGACAATGTCTTGTTTATTCATCTACGAAATATTCTGGTAACTTATTTGTATTGGTGCTTCCTGTATGTATTATATGGCTTTTAACCAGTTGAATCATTTTTCTTCACCATTCTTCAAAACTCCAAGCATGTTCATCTGGAAAAGCCGAATCGAAGAATTGAGAGAGAAATATCTATACGGAGAAGAAAAATAGAGAAGAATAAAGCCTAAAATGGGTAAAATTGAAATCTAATCTCTTATTTTACATATAAATAGTAAGTTGTATATGCTAATATAATTAAGTAATAACCTCTCTATAAGGGGTAAATAAGTTTATAATGAAGTATAAATAGGTAAAATTTCCAAAATTTAATCAACCAGACTTACTATTATAGACTTAATTGGAAACATCAAGATTAATCTTACCATAATGAATTACGAATTATTCCACTAAACATTCGCAATTTCACTCCTCAATTTGTTTTCAAAATTCTTTCGTTAAACCTTATTTGTCTCTCTATGTTAAGATTCATATACTAATCAAATAAATTAAGTTAGTGACAGTTTCATTCATAATTATTTCCTTTAGATTTTCTCTAAACTCATTTCATTTTACTGATATAAAATCCACCGGCCGGGTTTGCACATGCAAACTTATAAGCTTTCATAAAGGTATATCATCAATCTCTAAACCGAGACATGGATTCCATCAACTAACTATTACTTCGCCAATGTATATTATTATTATCCAATTTACCAGGCATATTGACCCACGAAAGAATCTCGCCTTTTAATAAATCAAAACAATAATAATATACACAACTAATAATAATTATATCAAGATTAAGAGTATAAGTACATTTAATGGCTAGAGAATTTATTTTATTAAGTCAGTATAAAATACTTATCTGTACTTGGTCCATTCAATATATACAAAACGTACTAGCACAAGAAGTCGGAATTAAACATTCACATAATCAAGATAAATTATATTTAATCTTGTGCTACAAATTGCTTTTTTCAATATATTAAATGTTTATTATGAAGTTCAAGTTTTATATTCATCTCAAATGTAATTTCTTAGCATCATAGCAGTTGCAAATCCTTCTTCTCTATATTTTTAAAGAAAAAAAATTAAATCTCTTAGTTGATCTATGGCAACATCAATATACATATTTCTTGATTGTAAACTTTTACGAAATGAATTAACAACAAATAATATATCATTCCAAATAGTCATATACTCAATAAAAACTCAAAATTTTCAAGATTATATATTATTTACTTTTTATTTTTGGATCCTCATTAACTTCTACAAATGTTAGTGAATCATCTCTTATTTACGGAGCTTCAAATTTTGTTTCTCTAATACTCCCTCCATCACAATTTGTGTGATGGTGTTTGATTGGGCATACAGTTTTAAAATGAAAGAATTTTTTTTGAAACTTGTAGTAAAAAATAATCCATTGAAATTTTTGTGGCCATAAATCATCATAATTAGGGATTAGATAAAAAATTTAAATTTAAATTATTACTAAATATGGAAATTAGAAAGGTGTCTTCTTTTTGGGATGGACTAAAAAAAGAGTGTCACATAAATTGTAAAAAGATTGTGTAAAACTTTTCACCCGAAAAAGAAAATAGTGAATATAGATGTTGTACCACTCCAACGAATAATATAGTTGTAGTATATGAATTAGCCATGTCATAAAGTACCAAACGTTTGGGACGATGAAGATGCCCGAAAGGTGGGGTACGATGATCTCATTGTATAAGAACAAATGTGATATCCAAAATTGTAATTACTATAGGAGTATCAAGTTTCTTAGTCATACTATGAAAGTTTGGGAGAGGGTGTTCGAGGCGGATAAGGCGAATTATGTATGTATTTGAAAATCAGTTCGGATTCATGCTAAGACGTTTGACTATGGAAGCCATCCACCTTGTCAGAAAGTTGGCGGAGCAGTATAGTAAAGAAAGAATGATTTGAATATATTGATCTAGAGAAAACATACGATAAGGTCCCTCGGGAGGTTCTTTAGAGATGTTTGGAGGCTAAAAATGTTCCTGTTATACATTAGGATGATTAAAGACATGTATGATGGGGCTAAAATTCGGAAGAGGACAGTGGGAGGAGACTCAAATTATGATGGTGTTACACCAAGGATCTGCACTTAGCCTGTTTTTATTTGCATTGGCGAGACGCATTGACGCGACATATTCAAGGGGAGGTGCCATGGTGTATGCTATTCACAGATGACATAATATTGAATGACAAGATGCGAGGCGGTGCCAATGACAAGTTAGAGGTTTGTGGATAGACCCTAGAGTCTAAAGGGTTCAAATAAGCAAGACTAAGACAGAATACTTGGAGTGCAAGTTCAGCAACGCGATAGAGTGAGCGGACATGGGTATGAGGCTCGATTCACAAGTCATCCCCAAGAGAGGAAGTAAGTATCTTGGATCCATTATCCAAGGGACTGGGGAGCTCGAAGAGAATGTCACACATCGTCGAGGGGCGGAGTGAATGAAATGGAGGTTGGCGTCCGGCATCTTGTGTGACAAGAATGTGCCACCAAAATATAAAAGTAAGTTCTACAAAGTGGTAGTTAGACCGACTATGTTGTATGGGACAGAGTTCTGGCCAGTCAAGAACTCCCATATCCAGAAGATGAAAGTAGCAGAAATAAGGATGTTGAGATGGATGTGAGAGGATACTAGGTTGGATAGGATTAGATATGAAGATATATGGGTTAAAGTGGGTGTGTCTTCCATAAAGGACACGATACAGAAAACGAGACTTAAATGATTTGGGAGTGTGAAGAGGAGAAACTTAGATGCCCCTGTAAGTAGGTGTGAGCGATTGGTTTTGGTGGGTGTGAGAAGAGGTAGAGGGTTGTCCTAACCCAACTCCCACAATAGGCCGCGATGGCATCCAACGTCGCCGTTAGGCAAGACTACAGTGAACTATCAACTTAATTAATTATTTTATTACTTTTGAAATCATGAGTTTTATTTAATAAATAAATAATCAATGCGGGGAAAACCATAGCAATACATACATTAATAAAACATGAAAAGGAAGTGGTGACAATATTAAGCAAAACTATAACATTTACTAGAAACTCTCAAAATTCGGTGTCACAAGTGCATGGACATCTATTAGGAGGTACATACTAATACAACATCTGTCTGGAATGTAAAATAGAGAGGTCAATATAAATGAACATGATGGAGACTCCGTGTCACGACCCAAAACTATTAATCCATTTTCACGTTAAAATCCAAACGTGATGTTGTATTCCCAACGTGTGACACTCTGTGTAAAATGGTGTGTCACTAGACATGCCGGCTTTTCAAAAATATTCCCAACACTTTTAATAGAAAATGGATTAAAGCAGTTTAAATAGTAAAACTTCTCATAAACAGGAAAGAAAATCCAAAACACAATGCGGAAACTCCCAACATCAGGGTGTCACTGAGTACAAGAGCATCTAGATATCACAAGTATGGGAAAATATTGTCTATCATAATCCAAAATTAAATACAATAAGTGGAAGGATAGGGAAAGAGAAACAAGGTCTGCGAAAGCCAGGCAGCTACCTCGAAGTCTCCAAAAGGATCAACTGCGTAGAGAATCAACACCCACCGTATCCGAAAATACCTGGATCTGCACACAAAGTGCAGGGTGTAACGTGAGTACAATCAACTCAGTAAGTAACAAGACTAAATAAAGAACTGAAAGTAGTGACGAGCTTCACACTTATAGTTCCATTACAATAATTTTAACATAGGAAAGTAGGAATGCTTTCAAGTTCAATAAATTAGGTCGAAACAGTTACTTCATGACAAGTTTAAGTGAAACAGAGTGTAATATCTTTCAGAAATTTCGAGACAATGATACATGACAGCTAAGTGAAAAAATGATGAAATCAATTGTATCCTCTTAGGGCCTCAGTCACTCAGCCCTCCAAATCACTCAGCACACGATACTTGGCACTCAACATATGTACTCAGTAGGTACCTGTGCTCACTGGGGGTGTGTACAGACTATGTAGAGGCTTCTTCAGCCCAAGTGCTATATCAATCCAATCATGGCATAAACCAATAAAACATGTTGTGGCGTGCATCCTGATCCCATAAATAAATATAGCCATAAGGCTCGTTGCAGCGTACAACCCGATCAACATATATACAGCCCTAAGGATCGTTGCGGCATGCAACCCGATCCACACTCATATATATATATATATATATATATATATATATATATATATATATATCGCTCACAGCTCGGCACTCAGGGCCCAACTCAGTCACCAACCTCTCCAATCTCTCGGGCTCTCAAACATCATGAAAACTAGCCCAAACATAAATGATGTAATGTGTTAACAAGGAGCAAAAGAGATTGAGATATAATATGCAAGTAAAATGGAGACTGAGTACAACAACAATTTAGTAGATAATTAACATGTAACAGAGCCTCTCTAGGTCCCTACAGTGTCAGCACATAGCCTAAACATGATTTCTAACATGGTTTGTAGTTCATTTGTTATAACACATGGAGAATATACAGATAACAACAGGTTTTTCAGCTATACAATTCTATGGAATTTGACCAAGTCACGATTCCTCGGGACCACGTCTCGAAATCTGAAAAAAGTCACAAAACCCGAAAGCAACCACAAGTCTAACCATACCAAATTTATAAAAATCCGACACCAAAACGTCACCCAAATCCCCGAATCAAACTCTCCAAATTCCTAGTCAGAAACCCCCAATTTACACCTTAAATACACACCATTTAGGTGGAAAAATCAATGGGGAAACAAGATTATCAATTGAAAACGAGCAAAAGGGACTTACCTCAAGAATTCCCTCAAAAATCCTCTCAAGACTCGCCAAAACCTGAGCTCAAAATATTGAAATGAAGCCAAAATCGCGAACCCTTGCATTTAAATTTCTGTCTAGCACTTCTCTTCTGCGGACACTTAACCGCATATGCGATGTCACAGAAGCAAAAAAAATTCTGCTTTTGCGGTAAACCACTGGAGTTGGGCCTCCGATTCTACGGTCCTTACCCCCACATCTGCGCAATCGCAGGTGCGAAATTGCCCATCGCACATGCACAATGTCCGGTTCTGTGCACATCACTCCACTCCTGCGACCACGTAGATACAGAAATTTTTTTGCATCTATGACCACAGTCCTCCCCAAGCCTGGCCGTATCTTCTCTCCTCAGCTCGCACCTGCGAGCCCGCACCTGCGATCCAAACTCCGCAGGAGCGATTACACCAGCAGAGTTCACCTTCAGCAATCACTTAACTTCAACTTTTGACCCGTTAACCATCCGAAATCACCCCGAAGCCCCCGGGACCTCAACCAAACATACAAACAAGTCCTAAACACGCTACAAACTTAGCCGAGCCCTCAAATCACATCAAACAGCATCAAAAACAAAACTCGTGCATAGATTCAATCCTAATGAACTTTGAACTTCCAATTTCTACAAACGATGTTGAAACCTACCAAATCACGTCCGATTGAACTCAAATTTTGCACACAAGTCACAAATGACCCCAAAGACCTACTCCAACTTCTGAAATTCCAATCCGACCTCGATATCAAAAAGTCCACTCTCGATCAAACTTCCCAAAAATCCAACTTTCACCATTTCAAACCTTATTCAACTAGGGACCTCCAAATCACAATCCGTACATGCTCCTAAGACCAAAATCACCAAATGGAGCTAACAGAACCATCGAAACTCCATTCTAAAACCGTTTACACATAAGTCAACATACGGTCAACCATTTCAACTTAAGCTTTCAACCTTGAGATTAAGTGTCTCATTTCATTCCAAAATATCTCTGGACCCGAACCGACTAACCCGACAAGTCATATAATAGCTATAAAGTACAAACTATAGTAAATGGGGAATGGGGCTACAACTCTCAAAATGACCGGCCGTGTTGTTACATTCTCCCCCTCTTAAATAAACGTTCGCGCTCGAACGTGTCTAGAAATGTACCTGGAGTCTCAAATAGGTGTGGATATCTGCTCCGCATCTCCCACTTGGTATCCCAAGTAGCCTCATCGGTTGGTTGACCTCTCCATTGCACCTTCACTGAAGCTATGTTCTTCGACCTCAACTTTCGAACCTGCCGATCCAAAATGGCCACTGGCTCCACATCATAAGTCAAATCAACATCCAACTTAATTGTGTTGAAGTCCAAAACATAAGATGGATCGCTGGCATACTTTTCGAGCATAGAAACATGAAATATTGGATGCACACTCGACAAACTAGGTGGCAAGGCAAGCTTGTAAGCCACCTCTCCAATCCTCTGGAGTACCTCAAACGGCCCAATATACCGAGGGCTCAACTTGCGCTTCTTCCCAAACCTCATAACACCCTTCATGGGTGAAACCTTCAGTAGAACCTTCTCCCCAACCATGTAAGCAACATCATGGACCTTCCTATCGGCATAACTCTTTTGTCTAGACTGCACCGTGCGAAGCCGATCCTAAATCAATTTAACCTTGTTCAAAGCATCCTGAACCAAGTCAGTACCTAATAGTCTAGCCTCGCCCGGCTCAAACCCACCCACCGGAGATCGACACTTTGTCTCCCATACAAAGCCTCATACGGGGCCATCTAAATGCTCGACTGGTAGCTGTTGTTGTAGGCAAACTCCGCGAGCGAAAGAAATTGATCCCATGAACCCCCGAAATCAATGACACAAGCACGTAGCATGTCTTCCAATATCTGAATAGTGCGCTCGGACTGACCGTCTATTTTGGAGGTGAAATGTTATGCTCAACTCAACCTGGGTGCCCAACCCTCTGTGTAATGCTCTCCAAAATCATGATGTAAACTGCGTGCCCTGATCTGAAATGATGGACACTGGCACATTGTGAAGGCGCATAATCTCTCGGATGTAAATCTCAGCCAACCGCTATGAAGAATAAGTAGTACCAATTGGAATGAAGTGCACGGACTTGGTCAGCTGATCCAAAATCACCTAAATAGCATCGACCTTCCTCGAAGTCCGTGGGATCCTAACTACAAAATCCATGGTGATCCGCTCCCATTTCCACTCTGGAGTTTCTATCCTCTGAAGCGATCCACCCCGTCTCTAATGCTCATACTTTACCTGCTGATAGTTAAGGCACCAAGCTACAAATCTCAGTATATCCTTCTTCATTCTCCTCCACCAATAAGCTTCCTCAAGTCCTGGTACATCTTCGCGGCACCCGGATAAATGGAATACCGCAAATTGTGGAACTCCTCAAGAATCAACTCACGTAGCCCATCTACATTGGGCACACATATCTGGCCCTACATCCTCAACACCCCATCATCTCCAATAGTAACATCTCTGGCATCATCGTGATGGACCTTGTCCTTGAGAACAAGTAAATGAGGATCATCTTACTAGCACTCTCTAATGCGATCAAATAAGGAAGACCGAGAAACCACACATGCTAGAACCCGGCTGGGCTCCGAAACATCTAATCTCACGAACTGGTTGGCCAAGGCCTGAACATCAACTGCAAGAGGTCTCTCACTAATGGGAATGAATGCAAGGCTTCACATACTCACTGCCTTCCTACTCAAGGAATCGGCCACCACATTGTCTTTCCCGGGATGATACAGAATGGTGATATCATAGTCCTTTAGCAACTCCAACCATCTCTGCTGCCTCAAATTTAGATCCTTTTCTTTGAACAAGTGCTGGAGACTCTGATGATCTGTAAATACCTCACAAGACACACCATAGAGATAGTGCCTCCAAATTTTCAATTCATGAACAATGGTAGCCAACTCCAAATCATGGACAGGGTAGTTCTTCTCATGGGGCTTCAACTGGCGCGAAGCATAAGCAATCACTTTACGCTCTTGCATCAAGACACACCCAATACCGATCCGAGAAGCATCATAATACAGTATATAAGAGCCTTAAGCTGATGGCAAAACTAGAACTGGAGTTGTTGCCAAGGCAGTCTGAGCTCCTGAAAGCTCTCATCACACTCATCCGACTACCTGAAAGGAGCACACTTTTGGGTTAATTTGGTCAAGGATAGATGAGAAACCCTACACGAAATGACGATAATAACCGGCTAACCCGAGAAATCTCCGAATCTTTGTAGCTGAGGATGGTCTAGGCCAACTCTGAACTGCCTTTATCTTCTTCGGATCCATTGAATCCCCTCACTGGACACCACGTGCCCCAAGAACGCCACCGAACTAAACCAAAACACACACTTGGAGAACTTGGCTTAAAGGTTCTCCTCCCTCAACTGCTGCAACACAATCCTCAAATGTTGGGCATGCTCCTCTTGGCTACGAGGCTACACCAGGATATTATCAATGGATACTATGACAAACTAGTTGAGATAAGGCTTAAATACACTGTTCATCAGATGCATGAACGCTGCTGGGGTGTTGGTCAGCCCAAAAGACATCGCAAGGAACTCATAATGACCATAATGGGTCCTGAATGTTGTCTTTAGAATATCCAAGTCTTGAATCTTCAACTGGTGATACACAGACCTCAAATCAATCTTAGAGAACACCTTCGTTCTCTGAAATTGGTCAAACAGATCATCAATACGCAGCAAAGGATACTTGTTCTTGATTATGACTTTGTTCAACTGCCTATAATTAATGCACATTCTCATAATACAACCTTCTTATTCAAAAATAGAACCGATGCACCCCAAGGTGACACACTAGGTGTAATAAACCCTTTATAAAGGAGTTCCGAAGCTGCTCCTTCAATTCCTTCAACTCAGCTGGTGTCGTACAGTACAGTGGAATAGAAATGGGCTGAGTGCCCAACACCAAGTCAATACCGAAATCAATATCCATGTAGGGCGGCATGCCCTACAAGTCTTCAAAAAACACATCCAAGAAATCTTGCACTACCGGAACATAATCAATAGTAGGATTATCAGCACCAACATCCCTTACAAAGGCCAAATAGGATAAACAACCCTTCCCAACCATCTGACAGGCCTTCAAGTATGAAATCACTCTGTTGGGAACATAGTCTAGAGAACCTATCCACTCAACCCTTGGCAACCCCAGCATCGCCAACATCACTGTCTTAGCGTGACAATTCAAAACAGCATGACATGGAGACAATCAATCCATACCCAAGATCACGTCGAATTCCACCATAGTAAGCAATAAGAGATTAACTCTAGTTTCCAATCCCCCAAAAGTTTTTACACACAACGGATATTCACGGTCCACAATAATAGTATCGCCCACTAGCGTAGATACATGAATAGATGAAATTAAGGACTCACGAGGCATATCCAGATAGTGATCAAAATATGATAAGACATACGAATAAGTGAAACCAGGGTCAAATAATACATAAGCATCCTTGTGGCATACTAAGACAATATGTGTGATCACTGTGTCTAAAGCAACGGTATCTGGTCTAGCAGGAAGAGCATAGAATCGGGCATGGCCACCACCTAATCGACATGGGCGAAGCTACATGTGTTAAAGGGTGGTCAATTGACCACCCTTTGCCGAAAAATTACACAGCATATATAGGTAAGATATGAGGTTTTAGAGGTACATAACATATACTGAACACCCTTTATCGGAGATTTTTTTTGTCACTTCTTTTAAGTTTGAACACCCTTGAGGAAATTCTTGGATTCGCCACTACTGATCGGCCTCCCCCTCTAGGGCGGCCGCTAGCTGCCTGAGCTCCACCCCAAGCTGGCTGGCAGGTGGTGAATTGACTGGTGCTGAAGTCATAGTATGACTCCTTTGCTGAGCTGGACCTCCCAAGAAACGGTAACACTGCCTCTTGATATGACCAAGCTCCACACTCATAGCAACCCCGATCTGACAATAATGGTGGGGACTAAAGGGAGCCCCGAGTACTGCGATAACTGCTAGAAGGACCCGACATAGATGAACCCTGAATTGATGGAGCACGGGACGAACTCTAAGCTAGAAGGGCACTGAGAGATGACTAACGCTGATGAGAATTGTATGAACCATGGCCGAATGATGCATCACGGTGAACTAGACGAGCCATTTGAGCATGCCAATAAGGACGACCCCTGCCATGGTAGAACTGCCCCCAGAAGGTACACCACCAAAACCACCCGAACCTCGAGGCCCCTTGGCCTCCCTCTCACCACGATCCTAGCTATGAACCATCCATATCTGCCTAGCAATGTCGACCACCTCATCAAAAGTAGCACCAGATACCCTCTCCCTAGTCATAAGCAACCGCAGATGATATGTGTAGCCATCGATGAACCTCATGATCCTTTCCCTATCAGTGGGAACCAACCAAACTGTGTGATGATCCAACTCAGAAAACCTCATCTCATACTACGTCACATACATACCCTTCTGACACGACTACTCAAACCGTCTGCGCAGCTCCTCTCTGCGAGACTGCGGTAAGAACTTCTCTAAGAAGAGAACGGAGAACTCCTGCCATGTAAGTGGTGCTGCACTGACCGTCTTATGCCTCTCATAAGCCTCCCACTATCTGAAGGCAGACTTAAAATACTAAAAAGTAGTGAACGAGACCCTACTGGTCTCCAGAATACCTGTTGTACGAAGAATTCGCTAACACTTGTCCAAGAAACCCTGGGCATCCTCCAACTCAGCCTCGCTAAATGTAAGCGGGTGAAGCCTCCCAAATATTTCGAGCCTCTTCTGCTCATCATCAATCATAACAGGAACCACCTAGGCCTGAGCCGCTACAATCGGCTGGGTTGGTAGTTCCCCCGGTGTCTGCAGTCCCCGCATCACCTACTTTGGTGTACGGGCAAAACTGAGACCGCCTGTGCAAGACTAGTGCACATGGTCAAAATCTGAGCCAAGGCCTCCTAAAGGCCTAGAATCACAATGGGCACAGCTGGTGCCGGAGCTGGCCTCACTAGCTCAACTGCATCTGGTACCCGCTCTTGAGCTGGAGAGACTAGTGGGTTTGCAGGTGCTGCTCCAACTGTTGTACGAGCTGCACCTCTGCCCCACCGTGACCCCTACCATGACCTCAACCTCTTGTGGCCCTAGCTGGTGGTACTGGTGGTTGTCCGTCCTTCCCGGTAGCATGTGTCCTCACCATCTGTGAGAGAATAGAATAACAGAAGTTTAGTTACCAGAGTCAACAAATCCGTACAACAAGAAAACAAGAATGTGAAGATTCCTAAGGGTTCGATAGCCTCTTAAAGATAAGTACAGACGTCTCCGTACCGATCTGCAAGACTCTTCTAAACTTGCTCATGACTCGTGAGACCTATGTAACCTAGGCTTTGATACCAACTTGTCACGACCCAAAACTAGCCTATCATGATGGCGCCTAATGTGGAACTAGGCAAGTTGACTCTTCAAAAATATTCCCAGCACTTTTAACAAAAAATGGATTAAAGCAGTTTAAATAGTAAAACTCTCATAAAAAGGATAGAAAATCCAAAACACGACGCAGAAACTCCCAGCATCGGGGTGTCACTGAGTACATGAGCATCTAAATATTAAAGTCTGGGAAAATATTGTCTATCATAATTCGAAACTAAATACAATAAGTGGAAGGATAGGGAAGGAGAAACAAGGTCTGCGAAAGCCGTGTAGCTACCTGGATATCTCCAAAAGGATCAACTACGCTGAGAATCAACACACACCATGTCCTAAAACACCTGGATCTGCACACTAAGTGTAGGGTGTAACGTAAGTATAACCAATTCAATAAGTAACAAAACTAAATAAAGAACTGAAAGTAGTGACGAGCTTTACAGTTATAGTTCCATTATAGTGATTTCAACATAGGAAAGTAGGCATGCTTTCAAGTTCAATAAATTAGGTCGAAACAGTTACTTCATGACAAGTTTAAGTGAAATGGAGTGTAATATCTTTCAAAAATTTTGAGACAATGATATATGGCAGCTAAGTGCAACAATGATGAAATCAAATGTATCCTCACAGGGCCTCAGTCACTCAGCCCTCCCAATCACTCAGCACATGGCACTTAACACACGTACTTAGTAGGTACCTGCGCTCATTGGGGGGGGGGTACAGACTCTGGAGGGTCTCCTTCAGCCCAAGCGCTATATCAAGCCAATCATGGCATAAATCAATGAAACACACCGCGACGTGCAACCTGATCCCATAAATATATATAAATATAAGGCTCGTTGCGACATACAACCCGATCCACATATATACAACCCTAAGGCTCATTGTGGCGTGCAACCCAATCCACATATATACATATATCGCTTATAGCTCGGCACTCAGGCCCCAACTCAGTCACCAACCTCTCCAGTCTCCCGGGTTCTCAAAAATCATGAAAATCAACCCAAACAAAAATGATGTAATGTGTCAGCAATGAGCAAAAGAGACTGAGATATAACATGCAAGTAAAATGGAGACTGAGTACAACAACAATTTAGCAGGCAATTTAACATGTAATAGAGCCTCTGTGGGTCCATACAGTGTCAGCACATAGCCTAAACATGATTTCTAACATTGTTTGTAGTTCATTTGTTATAACACATGGAGAATATGCAAATAACAACAGGTTTTTCAGCTATACAGTTCCATGGAATTTGACTAAGTCACGATTCCTACGGTGCATGCCTATATGCCCGTCACCTAGCATGTGTGTTACCTCCAAACCAGTCAGAAGACACATAATACGGGGTTTCATACCCTCAAAACCAGATTTAGAACTGTTACTTACTTCAATCCGAGTAAATCTCTACTCCAACACACATTTACCTCGCAAATCAACCTCCAAATATCTCGAATCTAGCCACAAATAATACGATACAGTCAATACGGGCTAAAGGAATTAATTCCACATGAAAATACGAAGTTATTAATCAAAAGTCAAAAATCGACTCAAAACCAGCCCCCAGGACCATGTCTCGAAATCTGACAAAAGTCACAAAACCTGAAAGCTCATTCAACCACAAGTCCAAGCATACCAAGTTTATAAAAATCCGACACCAAAACGTCACCCAAATCCCTGAATTAAACTCTCCAAATCCCTAGTCGCAAACCCCCAATTTACACCTTAAATACACACCATTTAGGTGGGAAAATCAATGGGGAAACAAGTTTATCAATCAAAAACAAGCACAAGGGACTTACCTCAAGAATCCCCTCGAAAATCCTCTCAAGAATCACCAAAACCCGAGATCAAAATGTTTGAAATGAAGCCAAAATTGCGAACCCTTGCATTTAACTTTCTGTTTAGCACTTCTGCTTCTGCGGACACTTAATCGCATATGCTATGTCGCAAAACTGACCAAAATTCCGCTTCTGTAGTGAACCACTGGAGTTGGGCCTCTATTTTTGCGGTCCTTAGCCCCGCACATGCGCAAATGCAGGTGCGGAATTGCCCATCGCACCTGTGCAACATCCGCTTCTACGCATATGACTCCGCTCTTGCGACCACGCAAGTACGGAAAAATCTTTGCACCTACAAACACAGTCCTCCCTAAGCCTGGCCGCATATGCGCTCCTCATCTCGCACCTGTGAGCCCGCACCTGCGATCAAAGCTCCGCAGGTGCGATTACACCAGTAGAGTTCACATTCAGTAATCACTCAACTTCAACTTTTAACCTGTTAACCATCCGGAATCATCCCGAGGCCCCCGGGACCTCAACCAAACATACCAACAAGTTCTAAAATACGTTAGGAACTTAGTTAAGCCCTCAAATCACATCAAACAACATCAAAAACACAAATCTCGCATAGATTCAAGCCTAATAAACTTTGATATCTCAATTTCTACATGCGACGCCGAAACCTATCAAATCACGTCCGATTGACCTCAAATTTTGTACACAAGTCACAAATGACCCCACGGACCTAGTCCAACTTCCAAAATTCCAATCTAATCTCGATATCAAAAAACCCACTTCAGGTCAAACTTCCCAAAAATACAATGTTTGCTATTTCAGGCCTAATTCAACTATGGACCTCCAAATCACAATCCAGACACGCTCCTAAGTCCAAAATCACCCAACGGAGCTAACAGAACCATTGAAACTCCATTCCAGAGTTGTTTACATATAAGTTAATATTTAGTCAACCATTTCAACTTAAGCTTTCAACCTTGAGGTTAAGTATCTCATTTCATTCTAAAGTCTCTCCGGACCCGAACCGATTATCCCAACAAATCACATACCAGCTATAAAGTACAAAATGAGAAGTAAATGAGAGAATGGGGCTACAACTCTAAAAATGACTGGTCGGGTCATTACACTTCGTATGGTGCAGATCGTAACATGGAATATAGCTCACCGTAAAGTTTCCTCAACAACTGTGTTCATGCGCCCGAATGACCACCAAAATACCTGCACAATCATGCAGAAGTATAGTATGAGTACATAAATCAACGCGTACCCAGTAAGTATCTAACCTAACACCTGAGAAGTAGTGATGAGGTCGACATTAACACTTACTAATGGTCCCATAAATGAGTACATTAAATTATAAATAAATATGAAACACAATGGTATTAATAAGGTAAGAACTGTATCTAACATAATCCTCCAACATAATGAAAATATGAATTTCTCAAATATTATATGCTATCTTAAACAAATAAGAAATATCAAGTGTTATATTATCAGATAAGGAATATCCTGTAAATGCTAAGTCTCAATCAGAAAGGAATTCTCATGAATATTCGGACTCCTAACAATATTATGCACAAGTTATGCCGAGGTCGTACGATCCGATCCATATAGTTGTGTACATATACTACCAAACTCATACGGTCCGATCCGTAGATGCATCTCATATTGCTATTTCATAGTACTGCCGGGGTGTTCGGCCCGATCCCCTGGAAGAGCAGAAACTTATCGAATTACGGACCACATATTTGCAATACGAGGACAGGAACATAAACTAAGCATGACTTTTACCAATAATCAAATACTCTGCCAAACAACTCAAAGTAATAAGGTTCTACCTAACATGATCTCTTATCAAATTTCAATTATAAGTTTTCGGTAATCAAACTAACAAGTTGAGTTCAAGTAATACAAATATTGTATGATAACGTCCTAAGTCTACCCAGACATGAACATGATTTTAGCCATGTACGGACTCTCATCACCTTGTGCATATGTAGTACCCACAACTAGTAGCACATAACAAATATAAGACCTATGAGGTAAATTCACCCTCACAAGGTTAGACATAAGACTTACCTCGCTCCGAAATCTGATAACCGGCTCCAAAGCCTCTCTAACACCTCAAACAGATGCCAAACGATCTGAAACTAATCAAACAATGTGCAAACCAATCAAAATATACTCCAATACTCATAATTTAACAATTTATAACAATTTTCAACTCCAGTCGAAAAGTAAACAAAGTCAACCCCCAGGCCCATGAGCCTAGATTAAAAAATGTTCGAAGATAAACATTACCCATAATACTACAAACTCAAATATATAATTTATTTTTAAATCCATGTCCAAAATAGTGGTCAAAACTCGAAAACACAATTCTAGGTCTTCTACCAAAGTCCCACGTTTTCTACAAAATTTTATGTTAAAATCCATATATAATCCATGTATTTAACTTACAATAAGTGGGAATAATTTACCTCATGATAGATGATGAAAATGGCTACTCCAAATCGCTAAAAAATCGCCCAAGCAAGAGGAAAATGAGTTGAAACAAGAAAAATCCTGACTTGCAATTCACGATCGTAGTCCAAAACCTCGCGATCACAAAGAGGAAATTTCATGGCTGACCAAATGACCTATGCGATCACGATTTCCCTCAAACAATCCCGATGAACGAACAACCTCCCAACCGCGAACGAGGAATGTCTTCGAGTTAGCAAAGACCAGCTTCACCAGCCCCCGCTTCAACACTAACTGAATGCGTACCTCGACTCGTGAACGCGACCATCCGGCCAAGGAAACTATGTGATCGCGGAGTTTCACCCGCGAGTACGAAGAACAAAAGACCACCAGCTTCGGATTACCTTTCGCGATCGGTCTCCCACTTCGCGATCGCGAAGCATGCCAAAGACACCTGAAACCAGCACTGTAAAATAAGGGAAAATGGTCTGAAACCATCCCGAAACACACCTGAGGCTACCAGGACCCCATCTAATCACACCAACAAGTCCTAATATCTTATCCGAACTTATCCAAAAACTCGAAACGCCATGAATAACACCAAAATCATGAATCGACGATCAAAATCCTTTAAACTTAAGGTCTACCGGAGACAACCTCTCTACCTCCTAAGGGTAGGGGTAAGGTCTACGCACACACTACTCTCCCCATACCCCACTTGTGAGACTACACTTGATGTGTTGTTGTTGTTGTTGTTGTTGTTGTTGTTGTATGAAGTACCAAATTTAGATTATGACAACAACATAGTGTATGAAATAATCTAGGATTTATATCGAGAAGTCTTTTTTGCACTCATTGGCGCTTCTTTCATATTGGATCAGTTATCATTTCCTTGTCCTCTTAAATCATCAATGTTAAGTGCAATATTTTTTATTTTATCTACAATAACTTCAAAGATACATTTTCTACTTGTATTATCCTATTTTAAAAAATTCAAAAAAGATCTAGTAATTTTTAAGTTGCTAAAATATCGACACTCTATAATATAAAAGACAACATTTATTATAATTACACGATATAATTACCACCAATTGTTATGTTCATCTTGAGAATTGGAGAGTGTAATTATGCACCTTTAATTACACCCAGTTTCATGCTGACCAAGTAATTATTTGGCCAAACAACTATGAAAGATTATATAATTACACTCAATCACATACAAATCTAATTCTTAAGTGGCTTTCCAAGTATGCTCTAACTGATTTCTTCATTATGTCCAAATGTTGGCCAATACCTATTATGTTTCCTGAGCGAATTTCTCTATTTAGGTTTCGAAATCATGAAACTTCAACTCAAGTTTGATATTGTTATTTTGTCAATGTTGACTTGAGATTGCTAGCCTTCACCATCACTGTTAATTTGGTGTTTACCTCGAAAATGGTAATAATAATTAGATTTAATTTTGTGGTTCTAAAAATACGTGATTTATTTTTATGCTAGTTGTTAGGCAGTAGATGCTAAGTGTGATACTAGAAAATAAGGTAAGAGCTTGAAAATAGAACGCTATGCAACCCGAGTAGTCGAGGATCGGGGCCTCGAGCTGGCCTATACTGGGCCTTGGGGTTAAGCTAATGAGCTCGACTGGATATGGCCGATGATGGACTAACAGTTCTAAGAGCTTTAATGAGGGTTCTTTATGATCAATGATGAGTAATAAATGAAGAACAATCAATGAAACGCAATAAATGTAAGCAATGCAATAAATATAAGCAATAAAATCAAGGGAGAATATGTTTGAGTTAGAGAGCAGAGAATGTTCTTGTGCTTGTATTCAATGTCATGTGTGCAAAAAATAACAAGGGTCCCCTTTATATAGGAGGAGGAATCCCAACAAAGTTGCATTTACAAATACAAATGGCAGGTACAACCATTTAATGCCACGGTACGTGCTTGTACTATTCTTATAGACTTGGTCAGCTCTAAGCACTTGCCTTAGGAATCTCCTACTCGCTCATCATAGCCACCGATTTGCTCTTCCCCAAGGTCGAGCATAGGGAACCCTTGGGGTTGGGCTTCGAACTGTGCCTCTAACCTCCCGAAGACGAGCTATGGGATGTCATAATAATCATAAAATTAGGCTCTCCGATTTTAGTCGTATACAGATAATCCCAATGTTTCTTAGATAAAATGATAAGAAACGGTCTTGAATTCTTGCTTCTTCGATACTCCCATTATGACATCAGTTCGTCAGAGCATTAAATACCATGACTCAAAGGCTGCACAGAGGTTGCTATCAACATGATTACCGAAGAACCCACGAACCGTCATTGGTTCGACCTTTCCGCTCCTCAAACATTGCCCAAATGGCTTCTATAAATACTTCAATTTGTTTTTCCATTCACACTTTACAACATCAAGTTTTTAGGGATAAGCTCACAACTTCCTGCATCCATCTTCGTCCAGTGCTTACTTCTTCATCCTCTTCCTTAGAAACCTTTTTTATAATTATGGCTAGAACCTCTAGAACGGTACCTCAGAAAGAGGGCGTTGCTTCCTCATCACGCCCATCCAAAGGAAAACCAAAAATACCTCCGACTGTCGAGCAATGTACCCCCGACCACTTTGATACAGTTTCTGACTTTGCTATCAAAAATCCCCCTTCTACCCCAGGCCGATGCGAGCCCGTATCTCGGTACATCAGCATGGTGACAAAGAGTGAAGAACGATTGCCGATGGGGGCGGTAGTTCAAGTAGAGATCCCCAAGCCTGAGGAAAGCATATTAGATTACAAAGCTGGCTTCCTCGACATATATACATACCCATTCACTCTAGGTCCCGTAGATCCTTCTTCCCCGAAGATAGATCCAGTGATTCTCGATTTTTGCTGTGAGTACCGAGTGACACTCGGTCAAATATATCCTTCTTTTTGGAGGATTGTTTACATGCTCCGATACTAGGGTTTTGAACCTAGTATAACAATACCTCATGCCGGATCCCTAGTGTGAGCACGTGATTTTTGTTTCGCACGACAATCGCTCCAAAAGAAATAAAAAATAATAATTGGCCCTGCTGTACAATTTTCGGATTTCTGTGCGGCACTTTGTTGATTTATTTGTGACTTTTGCCCATTTTTATTTTTTTTTCTTGTTTATTTATTTAAAATGCAAAGTGTGTGTGTCAGGCGTAATTCGAACCATAATCCGGTCGTTAAAAAAAGAAAATCATAAATAGGCATCTTCGTCCGTGATTTTGATTTGTTTGATTTTACCTGTTTTGAAATATTTTAGTGTGTGTGAATAATTGTATTGAGTGTGTATTTCATTTTTAATTTGATTTTTTTGCTTAGTTTTGTTTTTAAAAAAAAAAAAAAAAGAAAAGAAAAAGAAATAATCTTCTTCCGGATTGGGCCAATTTATTAAAATTGGCCCAAAACAAACAACGTCCAAACCAGGCCTGCCCGGTCCAAGTCCAGCTGATGCCTAGAGAGTCCAAACGACGTCGTTTCAATCCAGTGTGGTCTGGTCCGTTGATCTCAGATTGATCAACGGCCAAGATCACATTTCCCATACCCACGAACAAAACCCGACCCGTTCACACCCGGACCAACCCAAACCCTTTACCCTCGAAACGACACCGTTCCACTTAAGCCATCAGATCCAGACCGTAGATCTTGATTGATCTAACGGTTGAGATCCACCTACCCACTAACTATATAAGCCCGTAATCTTACCCTGCCCCCCTATCCGAACCCCAGCCTTCGTCTCCACAAACCCTTCCCCTCAAACCCTAGCCGCCCCTGCACACCTTCACCAGAAAACCGGCGGCATGAACGCCGGTGACCTCCACATGAACACCATAGAACCCCCATGCCGTCCTGAACCCGAATCTACCAACCACACACCTCGAATCCTATCCCACCTTCTCGAATCTTCATTTGAAGATTCGAGTCGGAACCTAATCTACACCGATCGGCCCTAAATTCATACCAGACACTCCCCAGACCCCCTCGTGATCAAACCATACTTGGTTTGGTCCGAATATGACCAGGGAAGCACGAATCCTAGATCTGAGTTTTGAAACCACAAGGTTCCTCGTCACTGGTTCATACCCATTCGAGCCAAGGAAATTAAGGTCTAAGGGACCTTAATCGAAGTGTTTCTCATCTGAGAAACACTTCGATTAAAATCCGTTCAGCCTTAAGAAGAGTCTGTCCAAGTCCGAGTCAAGGTTTTTGATTTTTTTTAAGATTTGAGGTGAGTCTTGTTTCCTTTCTTATTTCTGTTTGGTCCATGTGAGTGATTAAATGTCTGTCCGTGTTTTGTTTCAATTTGCGTCTTTGAATTTTTACCAACTTCTGTTTGTCCACTTTGCCCGAACCACTGTGTTTGTTTGAACCCCTCCTATTTTGATAAGGCATGTGTATTGGTTGTATTCCAAATTTGTACTGACTAACTGATTCCTCGAAGTATAATTCTGTTTAATCAGTATAAGTCGAGTCATGTGTCCCATGCTTTTGAATGTCTGATTTTTGGCTACGATTGTGTATGTTAATGCTAATATAGTCGAGTCGACATGTGTCGTCAATTAGTTTCAGCTATCCGAACAATAACAAATCGACTTACTTCTGCTAAGCATTTGATGAATCAATTAAGACCCAGTTTTTGTTTACTTATAGCTGTTGAATTAGATCAGTAATGTAAGAGGGATGTTTGGTTTAAATTCTGAATTGGAGGGCATGTGCACTCGTGCACAGCATGTGCATTGGTGCACCTCATGTGCTTTGTGCACAACCTGTGGCCTGCATAAAGGTTTTTGTTAAGTTTTAAATAATTTGACAGCATATGCTGTCAGATATATTCTACTGCCCATACCTTGCTTTGGTTTAAAAGTATTAAACCCTTTAAAAGTTAAGCCTGCCAATGGAATGATGGGGTTAATACTTAAATAACTAACTGGAATCTGAAAATGGGAGGCACATGGGAAGGGTACTGTGATAGCCCAAACAGGCTGTTAAAAGGGGTAAGGAAGGCTTATAAAAGGGATATAGATATACAGAGGGGAGGGTGATACACACTGGACCTTAAGAGCTGAAAAAGAAACACACACACTGTGAGGATATAAGAGATTAGAGGAGAAAGGATACCATCAGATAATAGAGATAATTAGGAGATCTGGAAGGGAATACACACTGAGAGGTATACACACACAGACATACATAGAGAGACACAGAGGAGCCTAAACTGAAAGTATCAGCTGAGTTCATTGGTTGATTCATATTGTTCGTTTCCCCTGGATTGGTCTGTCTTGGAGTATTATTCCTACTGCATTGTTTGCTGCTACCTGTCTACCATTTTTCATTGGCTCCAGCTGCATCTTGCACTGGGTTTTTGCTTCTATTTGGTTACCTGTTGTTGCTGCTGCTATTTGGTTTCCTGCTGCTGCTGACCTTTCTGCTTCACTTCTTCTTTGCATTTCAGTATTCAGTGTTCTCCAGGTACACATTTCAGATCCAATTTTGGTGTTAACTGTAACAGTTCAAAAGCATGAAATGAAAGGAGTTCTTGAAGAAGATTCAGATGTCTGTTTCGTAATGTTTGTGATATACTGACTTTTGTTGTATAAATTGATTAGCGTGATTCAGTAATGAAAGATTAGTTAGATAATACTTAATCAAGTTTAGCCTCTTGCATCTTAGTTCATAGTTGTTTGCCAGTACAAGATGTAATAGTATAATATGTAGAATGCATGGATAATTGACATAGAATTTTCGACCGGATTCCTGTTTAACTATAATGAGATGCATGCAATAGAGTACTTCCGTTTTTACGCAATGATGTTTGGTGTTATTATTAGTTTTCTTTTTATCAGAACCCGCTAGGCAGCATATAGAAGCGCGTTCGAATCCCTATTAGTAATAAGACATAGTAGTTAGTTCCCTTAATCCAGCCTAAATAAGTCTAGTTAAATTCAATTCAAGAAATGTTTTGGACGCACGTATAGCATTGGGTCAATCTCGAATGTAACTTCTTTGTCCAATTAAAGCATGTTTCACAAGGTATGACATCTCTCCATTTTTGTAAATAATTAATCAGAAATTGACAAGAATCCAGATTAGGCAAAAGCCTATAATTGAATTAGCATGTACCTTTTCTTCTAGTTTTAGAGACAAATGCATTAGAAATGTAGCCACTTTAAGATATCCTTTCTAAAATAGAGATGAGCCTCGCCAAATAAAAATGCAAAATTGCGGGGCCCTCAATAAATAACCATGATAATTATTTAGAATTCAGGATAGGCCATTTAATAAATTTCATGGCCTTCTACAAAATAATAACGCGTTAGACTCTGTAGGCGCGGCTTAATTAAATCATATTCTTAAATTCGGGTGCACATTGATGTGACCCAAATCCGAATCTCAACGAAGTCCAAATGTGTCGACGATCACAGGTGCATTGATTGTGACATGGTTCGAGATGCATTTTCACGACGTTGCAATTCTATAAAAAAAAAGTGATAATAATAAAAGCGTTTCAAACTTAATAAAAGCACGTAAGTCATAACATGTATTTAAATCAGATATTTAGCCATTATAACAATTTAAGCGACCGTGCTAGAACCACGGGATTCGAGGGTGCCTAACACCTTCCCTCGGGTCAACAGAATTCCTTACTTAGAATTTCTGGTTCGCAGACTTCATTTGGAAAAGTCTAAAATTTCCTCGATTTGGGATTCAAGATAAACCGGTGACTTGGGACACCAAAAGCCAAACCTTTCCCAAGTGGCGACTCTGAATTAAATAAATAATCCCATTTCGAATATTGTCACTTAAATTGGAAAAACTCCACCCGCGCATTTAACCCTTCGGGGCCGGGCGTGCAAAAAGGAGGTGTGACAGCTCTGGCGACTCCGCTGGGGACGATAAACCCAGAACCACTGGTTCAGGGTTCAAGAATTCGAGCTTAGAATAATTGTTATATTTGGCTTTATTATCTGATCTTTATTACATGTTTTGCATAAAAGTGCTAAATGTTGTCTTTTACCGCTTTGATATTATCTGAACTGTGTATAAACTGTGCCGAAACCCTTCTTTTCTTACCTCCGGGGAGAAGCTCGCTGGTCGAGACTCCCTATTCTGTTAGTGTCAATACCTGAAATAAGAAAGAGGTCGAACAAGTTACAAAGCCGGACGATCTCGCGGGTCCCCGGTACGTAGCCCCCTCCTCGACTCGAGTTGTCCGCTCGGGTACACAGTCTAGAACAAATACCAAGGTTTAAACCTAGTATAACGAAACTTCATGCCGGATCCCTAGTAGGAACGTTTATTTGCATCATGTTGCATTTGACTTAGGGGGCTCAACACAGGGGTTGGGTCCGTCTAGGACTAGGCAACCTGAAATGAAAAGACCATCCTGCTGCATCCTATTTGTCTTGCGCATCTATTTGCTTCGGTTCCGCATGCTGACCGGTTTCTAAAAAAAATGGAAAATAGCAGTGTAGGGAGATAATTACTTATTTCGGAAAAATAAAATCAATGTCCAAGTAGTGTCAGAACCTCACCAGAATTTTCCTAAAAATTTTTCTTTTTTAGTTTGATTTATTAAAAAAAACATAAAAAAAAAAATAATTTCTTTTTTATCACTCTCAAAATAAAAAGGGGGTATTTCTTTTTTTAAAAAAAAGAAAAAAAAACGGAAAATTCATAATTCAAAAAAAAAATGTTGTTTCTTTTGTAGTACCCCTTTTATAAATTTAGACTAATAGTCCAAATATTTCCCAAAAATAGTTAGTAATAAATATTTTTTAATCTTTCTCTCTTTTCAAAAAAAAAAAGCAATAATAATAAAAATATGCATTCTTGATTTTTAGGTTTATTTGATTTTCTCTATTCACGATAGCCCGAACTACGCCGGTTTGATTCTCACCGGATGTGAGATACGTAGGCAACCCTCGTCGGGTTCAACCCCCATTTTGCTAAAATAGCCAAAATCAATAAATAAATAACAAAAAATGTGTCAAATTTTTTAAAAGAGTCATGAATAAGTCGGGTGACGTTGTTTTGTCATAAATAGCCGAATGTTCCCGAAAGGGACGCCGGAAGGCTGACTTTGCATAAACAGCCACCTTTGGGTCTTGTTTAGCATTTTTACCCAGTAGACCCACACAGCCTTAAAATCTTCGTCCCCGAAGTGTCTCAAGGCCGTGTTCCAAACTTGATCCCCTCTGTAAAAATATTTTTTTTTTAAGTCAGTCATTTTGTTAAAATCACCTTAATAAATGTGCAGGATGAGCACGATGCAAAATGAACATTTTTCAATGATAACCAAAATTCCTGTCAAGTTACGGCTATGGTGGAATGATCTAGGTGTTGAAGGACAAAATGAGGTTAAGAAATATCTGAAAGGTCTTGTGGGTCTGTTGGAAATCCAACCTCGGGGAGATATCATAAGGGCTTTGGTTACCTATTGGGACCCGGCGCACAATGTTTTTCATTTCTCTGATTTTGAGCTCACCCCGACTTTGGAAGAAATGGCCGGATACATCGGGAATACTGAACTTCCGTTGAGCGAAAAATACTTGGTCGCCCCGAGAGTCGTCACGGTACATCGATTCCTAGATTCATTGAAGATACCCAGAACAGTCCACAACCCGGATCTAGCGGCCGGATTTTGTACTCCATGCTTCATATATGATAGGTACGGTCACGAGGGGGGATTCAATAATCCAATCAACAAACTGTGCAACAAAGGAGTTCGTCAGAAGTGGGACAAGCACAGATGGGTAGCGTTCATGATGATGTTCCTGGGCCTTCTGGTATTTCCAAGGAAAGACGGAAACATTGATTTGAAGATATCCGGGGTCGTCAGCACTTTACTCACGCAAAGTGACAGTACTCTCGCACCAATGGTGGTATCTGACATCTTTCGAGCTCTTACAGCTTGTAAAGCTGGAGGAAATTTCTTCGAAAGTTGTAACTTGCTCTTACAGATATGGATGACCGAGCACCTCTGCCATCATTCCGAGATTTTGAGCCATGGTTCCTCGGAAAAGACGTGCATAGAAGAATCCTACACGAGAACCAAAGAGATCAGTTTGCCCAAAGGAGTCCTGGCATGGACCTCGTTCTTTCAAGCTCTTACCGCCAGCCAAATACAATGGACGTTGGGATGGTTGCCTATTGATGAGATCCTATATATGTCTGCAGCTAAAACTCATTTCTTATTGATGGGGCTTAAGAGAATTCAACCTTACGCACCCTGCCGAGTCTTGAGACAGTTCGGAAGATGCCAGACAGTACCTCATGAGGAAGATCTTAGCGCTCAAGCAGTTGAGATAAGTCCTAACGGACAATTCCCGGAAGCAAAGGTTCGCCAAATCTGGAGTGAGTGTCAATATTTGAAATCAGATACTCGCGTGCGGGATCGAGCCAAAGGAGAGACGGCGCCAGGTTACCTTGCATGGTATAGAAGGGAACTTGAGCATGAAAGACCAGCTAAGAGACCCCACATCCGGAATTTCACCGAGTCGTCGCAAAGGCATTGGGATTGGTTAGCAGAGGAAAGAGGCTATTCTGCCGAAATCAGCAGGTTAAAGCAACAAGTAGAAGGCATGAAATACGAGCACAACGTGCAAATTGCTACCGATCTGGGAGAGCGGAACAGGTTAATTCAAGAAAATGAAATGCTCAGAGCCCAGATCAAACAAATAAGGTTGGATGCAGATAAACAACCAAGGCGTCGATCAGACGAGCACCTGATAAAAAGGCTAAAAAGCGAGATCAGAGAATGGCAAGATGGTTTGGAGAAATCTGAAAACGTCATAGCAGAGCTCAAAACACAGTGGGATACAAGAGCAGATAAGCATCGTCGATACCTGAATCAATTGGAAGGCGACCACGAGAAAACTGTTGCTAAAGTAAAGAGAGAGAGGGCTGCACTTGAGATCAAAGCAGCTAATCAGGCCAAGGATTTCCAAATTGAGAGCAGATACTGGTACGACTCAATGGCTCAGATGAAGTTGGAAGTACGGCGATTGAAGCATCAGCATATACAGGATACTCAAGTATTCGAGATATGTAGCGATCAGATAAAACGCCTACTCATAGAAAAGAAGCAAACCAGAGATAGGATCAAGGCCATTGCCCATGCCATCACCAGACGATGTCTACGATGTGAGAACATGTCCAGCGTTACCGTCCTCTCGGCAGTAATGGGTTATGTCAAGCAGACTATGCATGAGCTGGAGCAACTTGAGAGGGATCTCAGACCTAGGACGGCGGCAAGGCCGAACGATGCCCCGCGGACACCAATTTTCAAAACCATAATGCACTCATAAGTCGAGCCTGTATCTTAGCATCTTCTGCTTGTTTTTCCATCAGGGTGATTTTTAGTCTATTTTTGAGTCTAGGTTTATTTTCAAAGTTTGCTTTTTCTTTTGCAGAGTGTAGTTTGTAATAGACTGCTTCAATAATAAAGAGTTTGCTTCTTTTACGCTCATTTGTGTTTATCGAACTACGTAATGATCTGATTCACGTAGGCATCGTGATACGTAGGCAATCCTCATCGGATCCGGTCGCATTTCTTTATCTGCAAAATAAAAAAAAAATAAAAAAAAAAATAAAAGGAAAACAAAAGAGAAAAAGAAAAGAAAAGAAAAAAAAGGGGAAAAAACTAATAAGAGGAAAAATGCCGGAATGACGCATGCTCTCGTAGCAACATATAGTAATCCACTTAACCGTATAGGTGCATCATGCCCAACGTGAGATTAACTATCTGTTATTTGCTGCAAATTAACCGTGCGTTTGTCTTAGGGCCAGAAGCAGTACTCACACTTACTTCACCAGGTCAAAAGGAAGTGTGGAAATGTCTTCAGAAATTCCATTGCAAACGATCCCTGTTTCTGAGGAAAGCTCAATCTCAGTCGTCCTCACACCTGAATCCGCAACTGCGGAGGAAAATAGAATCCTACGGCTCCGCATGTTGGAAATGTTGGACGACTGGAACAATGGGAAAGAGCCGCCAAGTGTCGTCCCCGGATTCCCTGAATTATTCTCCAGGTCAAGTGGGACTTCTAATGTCCCCATAAATTATCCTGCTACCCCATTCGGGTACCCAGCCACCTCAGCCTTCTCCGCTGGATCACCTTCTGAACCTCATCCCCGAATGTCGGCCACTGATGCAAGCATGAACATCTTTACTGCATCGCCTTGCCCAGTTACGGCACAGCCTGCCACGTACAAGCCAAGCTTTGACTCATCCTCTTTTACATTCCAAGCACCCTCGTTCTCAATAGAACCATCTAGGCTCGCTACCAGCACTAATCCTCTACCGCCTCAGTGCGAGCTCGCACCAAGGCAGGATCAGAACCCCAGAATTGCAGAACAAAATGAGATTGCCAAGAGAATGAGAAGCCTTGAACAAAGTTTGAAGAATATACAAGGGTTGAGCGGACAAAAGAGCGTCTCTTACGCCGACTTGTGCATGTTCCCTCACGTGCACCTGCCGACGGGTTTCAAGACCCCCAAGTTTGAGAAATACGATGGGCACGGTGACCCCATTGCACATCTTAAGAAATACTGCAACCAATTACGGGGAGCCGGCGGAAAAGAAGAACTACTGATGGCGTATTTTGGGGAAAGTCTAGTAGGGATAGCTTCGGAATGGTATATGGATCAGGAAATGTCCCGATGGCATATATGGGATGATCTCGCCAGAGATTTTGTAAAACAATTCTAGTATAACATCGACATTGCGCCAGACCGAAACTCTCTGTCGAATTTGAAGAAAAAGCCTTCGGAAAGCTTTAGAGAGTATGCTATTAAGTGGCGTGAACAGGCATCGAGAGTGAAGCCTCCCATGGATGAAGTGGAAATGGTCACTACCTTTCTCCAGGCTCAAGAGTCTGACTATTTCCAAAACATGATGTCAGCCATGGGTAAGCCATTCGCGGAAGCGATCAAGATTGGAGAGATGGTGGAAAATGGTTTGAAAACAGGTAGGATTCTGAGTCAAGCAGCCATAAGGGCGACCTCACAGGCCGTCCAAAGCGGGTCCGGAGGAACGATAAGGGGGAAGAAGAAGGAAGAAACGACTATGGCAGCCTCTGAAGCAAGGGAGTATCGTCATCCCAGGCCTCATTTTCCGGAAAGAGCCCCACAACACTATTACCCCCACTCGAATTTGGCGTATGCTCATCAACCTTATATGGTCATGAATGCCCAACCTTATAACCATCCACCACAACAAGACAACCGAGGCCCAGCTCCACCTCCCAGAAATCAGCCTCCTTACCGCAACCACTATAACCCACAACCCCCGCAGAATAACTTTCGCCCTCAGGAGCCACCTCGAAGGCGAACTTTCACGCCCATCGGTGAACAATACTCTACTTTGTTCCCAAAGTTGGTCCAGTTAGGTTTCTTGCAACCAATCTCTCAAACAAGGCAAAACCCAACATCGCCTTCTTACAAAGCCGGAGTCAGATGCGCCTATCATTCAGGGGCCGAGGGACATGATACAAATGACTGCTGGTCATTGAAAAGAGTGGTCGAGAATTTGATAGAGCAAGGGAAAATAGTGCTAAGGGACGAGGAGATCCCGAATGTAACTAACAATCCATTATCTGCTCACAATAATGGGCCGCTGATCGGAATGATTTGCGAAGACAAAGAATTCTACCCTGCTCTGAAAGCCATAATTGCCATTGTTGACACGGGGAAGAGGCCCGAGACAGACCAGAAACCAGAAAAGGGGGAGGAGGCCAAAGCTATAAAGAAAAAGCTTGAAAAGAAGGTAGAGAAGAAAGTGGTACCTGTAAAAAATGAAGTTCTTTACATACCACGAGGTCGAGCTGAGAAGGCGCAGAACTTCGGGATCAAAAAGACAAAACCTATGTACGTGCCAAAAGGAGCCTATGTGGTCCGGGGGACGATTCAACCACCTCGGCTGAATGAGCCAGTGGTTATCGGACGCGTGCCGCAAAAGCCAATGACCAACCCGTCCACAGTACCGTGGAATTATCAAAAGACTTTGGTAATGTACAAAGGTAAAGAGGTCACGGGAGAACTTCCAGAAAATACTTTCATTGGAGGGTACTCAAATACCCAAGGACTGAACAACGCCACACAAAGGCGCTTCCCTCCAAAGAAGCCCGTGAGTGTTGAAGAAGCGGAAGTGTTCTTCCAACAAATGAAGATGCCGGATTACGAAGTGATAGATCAGCTGCGCAAGCACCCTGAGCAAGTATCCATGTTGTCATTATTAATGAGGTCAACCGAGCATCAAAAGATCCTGCTGAAAACCCTGAATGAAGCATATGTACCAGTTGAAACCTCGGTGGAGCAACTAGAGCGGATGACAGAAAGATTCTTCGTTGTCAACCAAATCTCTTTCAGCAAGAATGATTTGCCCCCGGAAGGAGAAGCACACAACAAGGCCTTGCATTTAACGGTTAAATGCGAGGACTACTATGTCAAGCGGGTAATGTTGGATGGGGGATCAGGTGTTGACATTTGCCCGCTCTCCATGCTACAAAGAATGGAAATTGGGACCGGAAGAATCCGACCCAACAATGTCTGTGTAAGAGCTTTCGACGGCATCAAGAGAGATACCATGGGAGAAATAGACCTGTTGTTGGTCATAGGACCAGTCGAATTTCGAGTAACCTTCCAGGTGATCGACATGGACACATCCTACAACTTTCTCCTTGGCAGACCTTGGATCCATGCAGCAGGAGTCGTGCCTTCCACCCTTCACCAGATGGTAAAGTTCGAGTATGAAGACCAAGAGATAGTGGTCCATGGGGAAGATGAGCATGCCATTTATCGGGACCCATCCATCCCGTACCTTGAACCGAGAGAAGGAAGTGAGCATACGGTCTATCAAGCTTTCGAGGTTGTACTGGCAGAGCAGCACGAAGAGGGAATACCTTGCCCCCAGCCTTTCTTGGCTAACGCCTCGGTCATGGTGGCCAAAGAGATGATCCGGCATGGATTTAGGCCAGGGAAAGGACTTGGACGAACCCTCCAAGGAATAACAGAACCCATTACCTTGCCAGTCACCAAGAAACCTTTTGGACTAGGTTTCGAACCTACTCCAGCAGACGAAGATTGGGCAAAGAAAAGGAGAAATGAGGGTTGGAAGTTGCCTCAACCACTACCGGATTTATATGCAACTTTCATCAGGCCAAGGTACGTTGAAGAAGAAGATGATGAGGTCTTCACAGCTGAGGAAATCGAGGAGATATGTGGGGCGATGAGGGAAATGCTCTATGAGGTCCACATGGTTCAACCAGGTGAAGGCACAAGCACTGCTAAGATGATGTACATGGGGCCAAATGCCAAACTCCAAAACTGGGAGGCCACGCCATTCCCGACTAGACGGAAGTCCGGGTAGACCTGTCCTGCCACCTTTCCTGTGTCACAAGTTATCTCCAGGACATAACTTGAACGTTTTCTTCTTTTTGTTGTTTTGAATCCCTAGTTGTAAACATTGTTGTTTTCCAACTTTCCAAAGAAAATAAAAAAAAATCATCATTGTTTTCCCATTCTTTCTTTTGTTCTAATTTTTTGTTATTTTGCCTTTTATCTTTCTTTTCAGTCCTAATAATGCGGCTTTAAATATGACATGCTTGCGGACTTCACGCCCAGATCACAGTGAGCTATTTAACTGCGAATTAATGAACCCAGAACCAGAATATGATGCGGAAGAGGCTTTTAGGGAGATAAACCGAGAGTTGGAATATTTCGAGAATAAACCTAAGCCAAATCTGAATGACACTGAACCGGTAAACTTAGGAACCCCGAAAGAAATCCGGGAGACCAAGATAAGCATTCACACAGACAAGAAAACGCGAGAGGCGATAATTCAACTTTTTTTTGAATTTAAAGACGTGTTTGCTTGGTCATATGATGACATGCCGGGGCTAGGTGTTGATCTAGTGGTTCATAAATTGCCGATTCATCCTGACTGTCCCCCAGTTCAACAAAAGCAAAGAAAGTTCAAAACTGAGGTCAGTGACAAGATTAAAGAGGATATCACCAAACAATTGAAAACGGGAGTGATTCGGGTAGTCCAGTATACAACTTGGTTGGCAAATGTGGTTCCAGTACCGAAAAAGGACGGGAAAACTTGGGTATGTGTAGATTACCGAGATCTGAACAGAGCAAGTCCTAAAGATAATTTCCCACTGCCCAACATCCACATCCTCGTTGATAACTGCGCCAAGCACGAGATACAGTCTTTCGTGGATTGCTACGCTGGGTATCATCAGGTACTGATGGATGAAGAGGACGCCGAGAAAACCGCCTTCACCACGCCTTGGGGCACCTACTGCTACCGGGTCATGCCATTTGGTTTGAAGAATGCGGGGGCTACTTACATGAGGGTCATGACTGCCATTTTCCATGACATGATGCATCAGGAAATAGAGGTGTACGTGGATGATGTGATAGTCAAGTCCAGGACGCAGGATAATCACATCCAAGACTTGAGGAAATTCTTCGAGAGATTAAGGAAGTATGACTTGAAGCTAAACCCAGCCAAGTGCGCTTTCGGAGTTCCGTCGGGCAAACTTTTGGGCTTCATCATAAGCAGGAGAGGAATCGAGCTAAATCCAACTAAGATAAAATCCATCAGAGATCTACCTCCCCCGAGAACAAAGAAAGACGTGATGAGTCTGTTGGGCAGGTTGAATTACATCAGTCGGTTTATTGCCCAGCTGACAAGCACGTGTGAGCCCATATTCAAGCTGTTAAGGAAAGATGCGGCGATTAAGTGGACAACTGAGTGTCAAGAAGCCTTTGATAAAGTCAAAGAATACCTTTCAAATCCCCCGGTCTTGGTCCCTCCAGAACCGGGAAGGCCACTCTTCTTGTATCTAACAGTCTTGGAGAACTCTTTCGGCTGCGTCCTCGGGCAACACGACATAAGCGGAAAGAAAGAGCAAGCAATTTACTACTTGAGCAAGAAATTCACCGGCTACGAGGCCAAATACACTCTGCTGGAAAGGACATGTTGCGCTCTCACATGGGTTGCTCAAAAGCTGAGACATTATCTCCAAGCCCACACTACATTCCTCATAAGCAGGTTGGATCCTTTGAAGTATATATTTCAGAAACCAATGCCCACTGGGAGACTGGCTAAATGGCAAATCTTGCTTACGGAATTCGACATAGTTTATGTCACTCGCACGGCAATGAAAGCCCAGGCGTTAGCAGATCATTTGGCCAAAAATTCGGTCGATGAAGAATACCAGCCATTGGATACCTACTTTCCAGATGAAGAAGTAAACACCGCAGAAGTGATCTCGGAGGAAGCTCATGTTTGGAAGATGTTCTTTGACGGAGCCGTGAACGCCACGGATGTGGGGATTGGGGCAATTTTGATCTCGCCTTCCGGTCAGCATTATCCTGCCACAGCTAGACTGCGTTTCTTTTGCACAAATAATACAGCTGAGTATGAAGCCTGCATTATGGGCATGCATATGGCAATCGATCAGGATGTCGAAGACTTACTGATTATGGGGGATTCTGACCTGATCATCCGACAAGCCCAAGGTGAATGGGAAACTCGGGATGTCAAACTTATCCCTTACCGACAGCATGTGGAGGACCTCAGCAAGCGCTTTACGTCAATAGAGTTCAGGTATATTCCGAGGTGCCACAATGAACTGGCAGATGCACTTGCTACTTTGGCTTCAATGCTACCCTACCCGGGCAACGCCCACGTCGATCCTTTGGAAATCCAAATCAAGGAAAGACACGGTTACTGCAGTGTAATCGAGGCAGGATCAAGTACGCAGCCTTGGTACCATGACATCAGGAAATTCCTGAAGACGCAAGAATACCCCGAGCATGCCACTGGAGATCAGAAGAGGACCATTAGGCAACATGCAAGTGGTTTCTTTCTAAGCGGTGAATTGTTATATAAGAGGACCCCGGATCTCAATCTCCTAAGATGTGTCGATATCGAGGAATCGAAAAAGATCATGCACGAAGTACACGCAGGTGTGTGCGGACCCCACATGAACGGGTATGTCTTAGCGAAGAAAATCCTCCGAGCAGGTTATTACTGGATGACCATGGAAAAAGATTGCTTTAGCTTTGTCCGGAAGTGTCATCAGTGTCAGGTGCACGGTGATTTGATTCGTGCACCTCCCACGGAGTTGCATCCCATGTCCGCACCTTGGCCATTTGTCGCATGGGGCATGGACGTCATTGAACCAATCGAACCAAAGGCTTCGAATGGACACAGGTTTATACTGGTTGCCATCGATTACTTCACAAAATGGGTAGAAGCTGTCACTCTCAAGTCGGTCACTAAGAAAGCTGTGGTGGATTTTGTGCACTCAAATCTTATCTGTCGCTTCGGTATTCCTGCGACTATCGTTACAGATAACGCAGCGAACTTGAACAGTCACTTGATGGGAGATGTATGCGAGCAATTCAAGATAACGCATAGGAATTCCACTCCTTATCGGCCAAAAGCCAATGGTGCCGTGGAAGCGGCAAACAAAAACATCAAGAAAATTTTGAGGAAGACTATCCAAAGTTCCCGACAGTGGCATGAGCAGTTACCATTTGCATTATTGAGGTACTGCACTACGGTACGCACATCGGTGGGAGCGACTCCTTACCTTTTGGTCTATAGGACCGAGGCTGTAATACCGACAGAAGTGGAAATTCCTTCGCTTCGAATCATTGTCGAAGCAGAAATCGAGGACAGTGAGTGGGTCAAGACTCGATTAGAGCAATTGACTTTGATCGACGAAAAGCGAATGACAGCTGTTTGTCACGGACAGTTATACCAACGAAGGATGGCCCGCGCTTACAACAAGAAAGTCCGACCCCGGAATTTCGAAGTAGGTCAGCTGGTACTAAGGCGTATTCTGCCGCATCATGAAGAAGCAAAAGGAAAGTTTGCCCCAAATTAGAAAGGCCCATACATCGTAAGGAAGATATTGCCGAGAGGAGCATTGTATTTAGGTGATATCGAAGGAAATGACCCCGACACAGCAGTAAATGCAGATGCAGTCAAGAGATACTACGTCTAGATCATACTCCAGTAGTCCTGACACATTTGAAAATGGCGAAGGTTTTATTCCCCACTACTCCCCAAACACTACCCAATTCTCTCTACCAACTTTTGAGCCGCTTACAAAACAAAAAAAAAACAAAGAAAAAAAAAAGAAAACAAAACAAAACATTGATTGAAGCCTGAACTACGTTTGACTTGATTCCGAAAGGATACGTAGGCAGCCTCTCCCTGAGGTTCAGTCACACCAACAATAAAATCTCATTCACCCTGAAACTGAAACCGGGGCACGTCGAGCAGTTGGGAAGTTAGTATCATCTACCTCTCTTTACCAGGCACGAGTCTTCAAATCAATTACCAAATATGGTGGGGAACCAATAAGCGTCACAAACGGAGACCAGCACACTCTGAATTGAGAGAGATAAAATGAGAGAGTCTCGGCGGTGAAAACCTTCGGGCACCACGAGGCGACGGGAGTAGAGAAACCAAAATGAGAGAGCTTGTTTAGTAAAAACTCGCAAAGAGTGCTATCAAGCGATTACAGGAAGAGAAATGAGAGAAGTCAGCCAGCGAAAACCCGCAAAGGGCGTTGTTGGCCGAAAAAGAATGACTCCACCCCAAGAAGGTTTCGGCAAAATGCCACCGGTTTGGAATTACAAGATCCGTTCGGGTTCAGGAAAACGCAAGTTCTTGGAAGGTCAGACGTCCAGTCCAAAAAGCATGTCATGTCCTTTAAAGCTGGCGTTATCCTCCTCAAATAAGTCTTTCTCGTCCTAAAAAGGACCCTCTGTTTTCTGATTTGTTTTCTCCTTTATTTGTTTCCTTCGAATCCCTTTTGTGTTTTAATCCCAAGGACAGGACACACCGGAAAGGGCAGGTGGCAGGTTTGTTTGCACGGAATCCCGTCTCACGAAGGAAAGCGCCTCATCTCGTTGGTACGATTGCCCAAGCCTGATGAATCATGACGTTTGATGGTGTTTCAAAGTAAAGAGGAAAGAGAGAAATCTTGAAATCTTCCCCAGCAAGTCCGCCTTCGAACAAATCCCCACAGAGTCTTCCCCCTGTACAAATCCCCACAGAGTTTCTCCTTTTGTACAGTCTCCCACAAAGTCTCCCCAGAGAAAAAAAAAATCCCCGTTGGATTTTCATCAGCACATCCCCAGCGAGTCCTTTTGTAAATATTCCCCAACAAGCTTACCCCCAACAAACCCTAGGAAACTCGTTTTGAAACAAAAAACCAGCATACCCCATTGTACAGAATCCGCACAAAGAATCCACTTTGTAAATATTCCCCCCACAGAGCTTCCTTTCGTACAAATTCCCACAGAACACCTCCAATAAAATCCCCGTTGAGAACTTTCAATCAAAACGGGACAAAAAGAAAAAAAAAAGAGGCCTTACGAGGCAAATTATCGCAGAATCTGGAAATACAAGCCTGAAAAGTCTAGAAGGGTTTCGCCATTCGAATCAAATCAATGGCGGAACTTCACAACAGAAATAAAGACGCAAGAAAGCAACTGGGAACGATCAAGGTCACCAAACCGACCGTCATTTCCGAACCAACGAATGATTCTTTGTTTTGAAAGGTTGAAACAGGTCTAATCCAAGACAACCGTGCAAGAAGCAGGTGTCGCCCAAAGAAGAAGGTACACGAGTACAGGAAGTACTTCGGCAATGATGAATTCAATCGAAAGGTAAGCTTCCACGAAACTCCCTTTCATCTTCTATTTTAAAACAAGAAAACTAAAAAATAGATCGTGTAGTATTCTCGAGCTTTATCCCCAGCCAATCAGCATTAGGGTTTTAAACCCTAAACTGAATTTTCCTTTTAGTCAGCATGGGGTTTTAAACCCTAAACTGAACTTTTTCAATTTGGCCAGCATTAGGGTTTTAAAACCCTAAACTGAGCTTTTCCATGCAATCAGCATTAGGGTTTTAAACCCTAAACTGAATTTTCCTTTAGTCAGCATTAAGGTTTTAAACCCTAAACTGAACTTTTTCCTTTCAGCCAGCGTTAGGGTTTTAAACCCTAAACTGAGCTTTTCCATGCAATCAGCATTAGGGTTTTAAACCCTAAACTGAATTTTCCTTTAGTCAGCATTAGGGTTTTAAACCCTAAACTGAACTTTTTCCTTTCAGCCAGCGTTAGGGTTTTAAACCCTAAACTGAGCCTTTCCATGCAATCAGCATTAGAGTTTTAAACCCTAAACTGAATTTTCCTTTCAACCAGCATTAGGGTTTTAAACCCTAAACTGAGCTTTTCCATGTAATCAGCATTAGGGTTTTAAACCCTAAACTGAATTTTCCTTTTAGTCAGCATTAGGGTTTTAAACCCTAAACTGAACTTTTTCCTTTCAGCCAGCATTAGGGTTTTAAACCCTAAACTGAGTTTTTCCATGCAATCAGCATCAGGGTTTTAAACCCTAAACTGAATTTTCCTTTCAGCCAGCATTAGGGTTTTAAACCCTAAACTGAGATTTTTCATGCAATCAGCATTAGGGTTTTAAACCCTAAACTGAATTTTCCTTTTAGTCAGCATTAGGGTTTTAAAACCCTAAACTGAACTTTTTCCTTTCAGCCAGCATTAGGGTTTTAAACCCTAAACTGAGCTTTTCCATGCAGTCAGCATTAGGGTTTTAAACCCTAAACTGAATTTTCCTTTCAGCCAGCATTAGGGTTTTAAACCCTAAACTGAGCTTTTTCATGCAATCAGCATTAGGGTTTTAAAACCCTAAACTGAACTTTTTCCTTTCAGCCAGCATTAGGGTTTTAAACCCTAAACTGAGCTTTTTCATGCAATCAGCATTAGGGTTTTAAACCCTAAACTGAATTTTCCTTTTAGTCAGCATTAGGGTTTTAAAACCCTAAACTGAACTTTTTCCTTTCAGTCAGCATTAGGGTTTTAAACCCTAAACTGAGCTTTTCCATGCAGTCAGCATTAGGGTTTTAAACCCTAAACTGAATTTTCCTTCCAGTCAGCATTAGGGTTTTAAACCCTAAACTGAATTTTCCTTTCAGCCAGCATTAGGGTTTTAAACCCTAAACTGAGCTTTTCCATGTAATCAGCACTAGGGTTTTAAACCCTAAACTGAATTTTCCTTTTAGTCAGCATTAGGGTTTTAAACCCTAAACTGAACTTTTTCCTTTCAGCCAGCATTAGGGTTTTAAACCCTAAACTGAGCTTTTCCATGTAATCAGCATTAGGGTTTTTAAACCCTAAACTGAATTTTCCTTTTAGTCAGCATTAGGGTTTTAAACCCTAAACTGAACTTTTTCCTTTCAGCCAGCATTAGGGTTTTAAACCCTAAACTGAGCTTTTCCATGTAATCAGCATTAGGGTTTTAAACCCTAAACTAAATTTTCCTTTTAGTCAGCATTAGGGTTTTAAACCCTAAACTGAACTTTTTCCTTTCAGCCAGCATTAGGGTTTTAAACCCTAAACTGAGCTTTTCCATGCAATCAGCATCAGGGTTTTAAACCCTAAGCTGAATTTTCCTTTTAGTCAGCATTAGGGTTTTAAACTCTAAACTGAATCTTTCTTTAGTCAGCATTAGGGTTTTACACCCTAAACTGAATTCTTCCTTTGTTCGGCGTTGGGGTTTTAAACCCCAAGCTGAACCTTTCCCCAGCTAGTCGGTATTATGGCTCCAACCCTGAACAGAACATTTTTATCTTCCTTCATCAATTTTATGAACTTCCTGGCGAATAATTAACGAAATTTTCCTAGTGAAACTGGGGCAGAAAATTTCGTTCGTTTGTTTGTTTTGTCCCGCAGGTCTAACCTCGAGCCACATGGATCGAAATGACCCACGAGATGAGTCCCAGTTCGGAATCAACGAAGAATAAGAAGAAAAAGAGAAAAGATGTCCCGAGATATCGGAGTAAACGGAAGACAGATTGACTCCAACATTTGATTAAGGTCCTGAACCCTGTCGATCGCGTCTCACTCAGTATCCCAGAGATTAAACAAGTCGCCGCAACTCGCAAGCATCAAGATTCAGATCGGAGTCTACAAGCAGAATCAGCTAAGACCCAAGATCAAGTCGTAAAAGAATCATAGATAGGAATCTTGTAACTAGCAGTTGACATGCATATAAGTAGTTAGTTCAGTTTCCAATTTTCGTTTGGTTGTAATAAGGCGGTCAGTGACGCAGCAGTGACAACAGCAACAGCAGTAGCAGCAAGCATTGCAATCCCATGGTAGTCCCAGCTACCAAAACTTCTCGAACTACATTGACCTGATTCCTGTTTAGCCCAGGATATGTAGGAAATCTTTGAAGCAAGATTCGGTCAGATCTTTCAAAAAAAACATGCTTCATACGGAGTGGTCCATAGGCAAAAATCGCTCATACACGCTCACTTTATCTTTGCACGAAAACTCTTCGTGTTTCCGAACAAAGAGGGGCAGCTGTGAGCACGTGATTTTTGTTTCGCACGACAATCGCTCCAAAAGAAATAAAAAATAATAATTGGCCCTGGTGTATAATTTTCGGATTTCTGTGCGGCACTTTGTTGATTTATTTGTGACTTTTGCCCATTTTTATTTTTTTTCTTATTTATTTATTTAAAATGCAAAGTGTGTGTGTCAGGCGTAATTCGAATCGTAATCCGGTCGTTAAAAAAAGAAAATCATAAATAGGCATCTTCGTCCGTGATTTTGATTTGTTTGATTTTACCTGTTTTGAAATATTTTAGTGTGTGTGAATAATTGTATTAAGTGTGTATTTAATTTTTAATTTGATTTTTTTTGCTTAGTTTTGTTTTTAAAATTAAAAAAAAAATCTTCTTCCGGATTGGGCCAATTTATTAAAATTGGCCCAAAACAAACAACGTCCAAACCAGGCCTGCCCGGTCCAAGTCCAGCTGATGCCTAGAGAGTCGAAACGACGTCGTTTCAATCCAGTGTGGTCTGGGCCGTTGATCTCAGATTGATCAACGGCCAAGATCACATTTCCCATACCCACGAACAAAACCCGACCCGTTTACACCCAGACCAACCCAAACCCTTTACCCTCGAAACGACACCGTTCCACTTAAGCCATCAGATCCAGACCGTAGATCTTGATTGATCTAACGGTTGAGATCCACCTACCCACTAACTATATAAGCCCGTAATCTTACCCTGCCCCCCCTATCCGAACCCCAGCCTTCGTCTCCACAAACCCTTCCCCTCAAACCCTAGCCGCCCCTGCACACCTTCACCAGAAAACCGGCGGCATGAACGCCGGTGACCTCCACCTGAACACCATAGAACCCCCATGCCGTCCTGAACCCGAATCTACCAACCACACACCTCGAATCCTATCCCACCTTCTCGAATCTTCATTTGAAGATTCGAGTCAGAACCTAATCTACACCGATCGGCCCTAAATTCATACCAGACACTCCCCAGACCCCCCTCGTGACCAAACCATACTTGGTTTGGTCCGAATATGACCAGGGAAGCACGAATCCTAGATCTGAGTTTTGAAACCACAAGGTTCCTCGTCACTGGTTCATACCCGTTCGAGCCAAGGAAATTAAGGTCTAAGGGACCTTAATCGAAGTGTTTCTCATCTGAGAAACACTTCGATTAAAGTCCGTTCAGCCTTAAGAAGAGTCTGTCCAAGTCCGAGTCAAGGTTTTTGATTTTTTTTTAAGATTTGAGGTGAGTCTTGTTTCCTTTCTTATTTCTGTTTGGTCCATGTGAGTGATTAAATGTCTGTCCATGTTTTGTTTCAATTTGCGTCTTTGAATTTTTACCAACTTCTGTTTGTCCACTTTGCCCGAACCACTGTGTTTGTTTGAGCCCCTCCTATTCTGATAAGGCATGTGTATTGGTTGTATTCTAAATTTGTACTGACTAACTGATTCCTCGAAATATAATTCTGTTTAATCAGTATAAGTCGAGTCATGTGTCCCATGCTTTTGAATGTCTGATTTTTGGCTACGATTGTGTATGTTAATGCTAATATAGTCGAGTCGACATGTGTCGTCAATTAGTTTCAGCTATCCGAACAATAACAAATCGACTTACTTCTGCTAAGCATTTGATGAATCAATTAAGAACCAGTTTTTGTTTACTTATAGCTGTTGAATTAGATCAGTAATGTAAGAGGGATGTTTGGTTTAAATTCTGAATTGGAGGGCATGTGCACTCGTGCACAGCATGTGCATTGGTGCACCTCATGTGCTTTGTGCACAACCTGTGGCCTGCATAAAGGTTTTTGTTAAGTTTTAAATAATTTGACAGCATATGCTGTCAGATATATTCTACTGCCCATACCTTGCTTTGGTTTAAAAGTATTAAACCCTTTAAAAGTTAAGCCTGCCAAGGGAATGATGGGGTTAATACTTAAATAACTAACTGGAATCTGAAAATGGGAGGCACATGGGAAGGGTACTGTGATAGCCCAAACAGGCTGTTAAAAGGGGTAAGGAAGGCTTATAAAAGGGATATAGATATACAGAGGGGAGGGTGATACACACTGGACCTTAAGAGCTGAAAAAGAAACACACACACTGTGAGGATATAAGAGATTAGAGGAGAAAGGATACCATCAGATAATAGAGATAATTAGGAGATCTGGAAGGGAATACACACTGAGAGGTATACACACACAGACATACATAGAGAGACACAGAGGAGCCTAAACTGAAAGTATCAGCTGAGTTCATTGGTTGATTCATATTGTTCATTTCCCCTGGATTGGTCTGTCTTGGAGTATTATTCCTACTGCATTGTTTGCTGCTACCTGTCTACCATTTTTCATTGGCTCCAGCTGCATCTTGCACTGGGTTTTTGCTTCTATTTGGTTACCTGTTGTTGCTGCTGCTATTTGGTTTCCTGCTGCTGCTGACCTTTCTGCTTCACTTCTTCTTTGCATTTCAGTATTCAGTGTTCTCCAGGTACACATTTCAGATCCAATTTTGGTGTTAACTGTAACAGTTCAAAAGCATGAAATGAAAGGAGTTCTTGAAGAAGATTCAGATGTCTGTTTCGTAATGTTTGTGATATACTGACTTTTGTTGTATAAATTGATTAGCGTGATTCAGTAATGAAAGATTAGTTAGATAATACTTAATCAAGTTTAGCCTCTTGCATCTTAGTTCATAGTTGTTTGCCAGTACAAGATGTAATAGTATAATATGTAGAATGCATGGATAATTGACATAGAATTTTCGACCGGATTCCTGTTTAACTATAATGAGATGCATGCAATAGAGTACTTCCGTTTTTTACGCAATGATGTTTGGTGTTATTATTAGTTTTCTTTTTATCAGAACCCGCTAGGCAGCATATAGAAGCGCGTTCGAATCCCTATTAGTAATAAGACATAGTAGTTAGTTCCCTTAATCCAGCCTAAATAAGTCTAGTTAAATTCAATTCAAGAAATGTTTTGGACGCACGTATAGCATTGGGTCAATCTCGAATGTAACATCTTTGTCCAATTAAAGCATGTTTCACAAGGTATGACATCTCTCCATTTTTGTAAATAATTAATCAGAAATTGACAAGAATCCAGATTAGGCAAAAGCCTATAATTGAATTAGCATGTACCTTTTCTTCTAGTTTTATAGACAAATGCATTAGAAATGTAGTCACTTTAGGATATCCTTTCTAAAATAGAGATGAGCCTCGCCAAATAAAAATGCAAAATTGCGGGGCCCTCAATAAATAACCATGATAATTATAGAATTCAGGATAGGCCATTTAATAAATTTCATGGCCTTCTACAAAATAATAACGCGTTAGACTCTGTAGGCGCGGCTTAATTAAATCATATTCTTAAATTCGGGTGCACATTGATGTGACCCAAATCCGAATCTCAACGAAGTCCAAATGTGTCGACGATCACGGGTGCATTGATTGTGACATGGTTCGAGATGCATTTTCACGACGTTGCAATTCTATAAAAAAAATAAGTGATAATAATAAAAGCATTTCAAACTTAATAAAAGCACGTAAGTCATAACATGTATTTAAATCAGATATTTAGCCATTATAACAATTTAAGCGACCGTGCTAGAACCACGGGATTCGAGGGTGCCTAACACCTTCCCTCGGGTCAACAGAATTCCTTACTTAGAATTTCTGGTTCGCAGACTTCATTTGGAAAAGTCTAAAATTTCCTCGATTTGGGATTCAAGATAAACCGGTGACTTGGGACACCAAAAGCCAAACCTTTCCCAAGTGGCGACTCTGAATTAAATAAATAATCCCATTTCGAATATTGTCACTTAAATTGGAAAAACTCCACCCGCGCATTTAACCCTTCGGGGCCGGGCGCGCAAAAAGGAGGTGTGACACCTAGTAGGAGCGTTTGTTTGCATCATGTGCATATTTGACTTTGGAGACTCAATACAGGGGTTGAGTCTGTCTAGGACAGGTGCACCCAAAACAAAAAGACCATCCTGATGCATCTTACTTGCTACTTGTGCATTTATTTGCTTCGGATTTGCATGTTGACCGGCTTTTGAATAAAAGGAGAGAATTTGGAAAAGAAATGACAGTATGAGGGCTAAAGAGAGTTAATCGCCTATTTTAAAAAAAAAACAATGTCCAAATAATGTCGAAACTCTGCCGAATTTTTGAGAAAATAATTAGAAAAAAGAGGAAAATAGTTTGTTTTATTTATGAAATGAAAAAAAAAAGAGAAAGAGTTTTGTTTTCAAAATAAAAAAACATTTTGTTTTGTTTGCCAATGAAAAAAAAGAGTCTTATTTTCAACAAAAAAGCAGTTTATTTTATCTGGCCGAACTACGCCAGTTTGATTCTCATAGGGTGTGAGATACGTAGGCACCCCCCATCGGGTCCAACTTCCTTTTTGAGAAAGTAACCAAAAGCAAAAATTTTACTTTTATTTGAAAATAATTAGGGTGATGCCATTCTTGTCAGATATAGCCGAATGTCCCTAAAAGGGCGCCGGAAGGCTGCTTTTGCAAGAATAGCCGCCTGTGGTTATTTTTCAAAGTTTTCACCGGTTAGCCAACACAGCCTTAAAAATTTCGTCTTCGAGGTACTAAAAGGTCGTATTTGAAAAACCGGGTTCTATTTTTGAAAAAAGGAATGAAAAAGTGCCAGTTTTGTCTTTGAGTCAAATGAGTCTTGATTTTGCTTAATCACCCTAATAAATGTGCAAAATGAGCACGAGTCCAAGTATGCCGATAGCAGTCATGAACAAAATCCCTTTGGAGTTGCATATGTGGTAGGAAGATCTGGGAAAATCGGAGTAAGATAAGGTCAATATACATTTGGGAGGTCTCACCGGGTTGTTAAAAATCAGGCCTAGAGGAGATGTCATAAAGGCTTTGGTTACGTTTTGGGACCCGACCCATAACGTATTTCACTTTTTGGATTTTGAACTCACCCCAACCATGGAAGAGATAGCAGGTTATATGGGTACCCTACCTTTGCTCCATTACTGCAGGGCAAATAGAGTGGACATTGGGTTGGCTTCCTGTTGAAGAAATTGTGTACATGCCTGCCACTGGTCCTTACTTCCTCCTGATAGGTATGCAAGGTATTCAACCTTACGCTCCTTACCCGGCGATGAGACAGTTGGGAAGGTGTCAGGTGATGCACCCAGATGAAGATCTTAGTGTGCATGCGGTTGAGGTTAGTTCTGACGGTCAATTTCATGAAGAGACAGTTCGTTCTATTTGGAATGAATGCCAGTATTTGACAGTAAACACTCGAGTGCGTGATTTATCTAGAGACGAAGTCTCACCCGCCTATCTTGCTTGGTATAGAAAGAAGAACACTGCAAGGGCTGAACCAGAAAGACCAGCCAAAAAGCCTCACGTTCAGGAATTCGTTGAAGCGTCACAAGAACAGTGGGCGTGGGTGGCTAAGGAGAATGAGTACAGGGCCACAATAGGAAAATTGGAAAAGCAAGTCAGAGAGCTTCAATTCGAGAGTAGCTTGCAGGTTGCGGCGGATGAAGGGGAAAAGAAAAGGCTAGCCAAAGAAAATGAAGCCCTTCGAGCTCAAATTCAGAAGATGAAAGTAGCGGCAGAAAATCCAACCCGAAGCGACAGGGATGAAAAACTCATAGCTAACCTAAGGCAGAAAGTGAGTGACTATAGTTTCGATTTGAACAAAGCAGAAAATGAACTAGCCAAGGCTCAAAAACAATTGGCTAAAAACACAAATGAACGGGTACGCCTGGTTAAGCAGTTGAGAGAAAGGTGATGATGAGGTCGCATGGTTAAAGAAAAGGGTCATTTCCACGGAAAACAAAATGATCAAGCACGCAAAAGACTTCAAAGTTGAAAGGGAACATTGTTATAAGGCATTGGCGCAATTAGAAATAGATTTGCAACGACTTCAGGAGAAAAATCATGCGGCTGAGCAACTTTGGAGGCCAGGTCCCAGCAGATTGGGCATTTGTTACAAGAAAAGGGCGTTAAAAGAGAGAGAATTAGAAACATCGCTTACTACATCGTTATGAAGTGCCACATCTGTGATGATATGACTCGCACTACATTCTTTGCAACAGTGATGACCTTTGTTAAACAAATAATGAATGACTTGGACCGACTTCAAAGGGATCTTGCACATAGGCCCGCGGTGAAACCGAATGATGTCCCGTGGGCACCAAGAGCATTGATGTACTCGTTATTTTTTTCGTTTGAGTTTGTATTTCCTTTTCTGTCAGAATCTGTAAGTCATGTTGGGTTTGTATTTTCTCTCTGTTTTTGAGTCTGTATTTCTTTGGAGTATGATAGCTTATTTTCGGAGTCTGTATTTTGTCTTTGAATCAGTCTGTTAGTCTTTTGGAATTTGTTAGTATTGAGTCTTTATAATCGAAGCATCTGTTTTTATAAAAACTGAAAGTCCCAAAAAATATTTTATTTACTTTCTCAGAACTACGCTTGGTCTGATTCATGCGGGGTCATGATACGTAGGCGATCTCCATAGGATTCGACCATAACCAAAAAAAAAAGAGAAAAGAAGAGAAAAATAAAGGAAAGACAAAGAAGAAACAAGAAAAGAAAAGAGAGAAAAATAAGAAACCATGGGGAGGAAACAATGGTAAAACAAGAGAGACAAATGAGAGGATAAAACAAAGAGAAATCAAGCATAGAAAGGCATGAGTGAAAAGAAAGGAGAAGAGGTTGCAAATGGAAATAAGGAAAAACCGGGATGATGCAAGCAACCGATCAAATGCATAATAGAAACGGTTAATTGCTTAGGTGCATTCATTCCCCAAATGTGCGGTTGCTTATCTGTTAAGCTCTAATCACTAACAAGTTTGTTGTTGATAATTCAGCACAGAAAGGTGGTTGGTTTGTGGTTCCCGAAGTAGTAACTCCTCTCCGCAACATAAATTCAAAAGGCAATGGCGGACAACAACAAAATTGGGTTAGTTGATATCGGTGCCCGAAAGCAGTTAGTTGAACGGGATAATGGTTTAGCTGATGAGGTAAGGATATTAAGACAACACATGACGGACATGTATCATGCTTGGATGACTGGGAGGGAACCACCCCCGCCGCCTCTTAGCTTCCTAAATGCTACCCTTACCCAAACACCGGTCACAGTGCCAGATGATCCCCCATACTCTCCAGATCTACCCGTTTATCATGGCTTTCCCATCCACCCTAGTAGCTCCATCACTCATCTTCCAATTACCTTTCCCAAAAATTGCCCTCTTGTCTTATCCACCATCCCCAACAATGAACACCCACTCAAAGCTCACGATGCCCAATATTACCCCTCAGAGGTTGCCCACAAGGTTCCCAACTCATACAAGCAGGGCCGCGGGATGAGCCTCATGTTGAAAATGAAAAGTTCACAGGAAAAAAAGGGCAAGATGGGATACCCAGGAGGCTGAAAGGCATAGAAAAGTCCTTAAAGAACAAGCAAGGAATGGGAGATCAGGGTAGCATGGCTTACAAAGATCTCTCTGTGTCCCCCGACATTCTTCTGCCTGCGGGGTTTAAAGTGTCAAAGTTTAACTTGTATGATGGGTGTGGAGATCCGGTAGCCCATTTGAGGGATTATTGCAGTGAAATGAGAAGTGTTGGCAAGAAAGATGATTTGTTGATAGCGTATTTCAGTGAGAGCCTGACTGGGGCAGCTTTGGAATGGCATAATCGTCAAGATGTTGGTAAGTGGTCTACATTGGGTGACATGACTCAAGATTTTGTTCGATACTTTCAATACAAATCAGGTGTTACCCTAGACCACTCCTCCCTATCTAGAATGGAAAAGAAGCCGAAGGAAAGCTTTAGAGAGTTTGGGCTCAGATGGAGGGAACAGGCTGCTCTAGTCAATACACTGATTGGTGAAGAATAAATGGTTGAGCTTTTCCTACGAGCCCAAGGGCCCACCTACTTCAGTCATTTGATCCCGGCCGTGGGAAAGCCTTTCAATGATGTGTTAAAAATAGGGGATCTAGTAGACGAGGGAATCAAGTCAGGCAAAATCATGAGTTGTTCGAAAGACATTCAAAACATCCCAATAAGCTTGGGTGGAAGAAAGAGAAACAGAAAAGATGATCCGATGGGCTTTCCCGATCAACACTTCCAACCTCAATATCATCCTCGTGGATATCCTTGTGCACCAGATGATCCTCCCTAATGCCACTTCTCTCCACAGAACTCCTAAAATCGTACATCACTTTCCCATTACCCAGCTCCACAAAATGCCTATCCACCCCCATGAGCCTACCGAAAACCCCCTAGATCAGGTTTTCGGCCCAATCAAGCATTTAAGAATGAGAGGTTGCTGAAAAAAGAAAAGGCTTTCACCCCTATTGGAGAATCATATGCCAGTTTGTTCCAAAAGTTGAAGCAATTGGACATGCTGAAGCCGATTCATATAAAAATGCCAAACCCTCTGTCAAAGAAGTTTGATTTTTCTCAAAGGTGCGCATATTGCTCAGATGCCCCAGGGCATGACATAGAGAAGTGTTGGAATCTGAAGAAAGCAATTCAGAAGCTTATTGATGTAGGTGACATTGTCGTGCAAAATCTAGATGCAGCAGACACTAGCCAAAGTCCATCGCCTGTTCGTAATGAGACGCATATAGTGAGTATGATTTGTTTTGAAAGGAATATGAAAATTCTTCTGAGATCCTCGAAGGTCCACGCGCTGCAAAGTTTTCAGTGCTATCAGAGGTTGATCTTAAGAATGAGCCAGCAAAGGGAACCCAAAAGCAATTTGTTAAGAACAATGTGATAGAAGTTTGTGAAGGTCCTAGTAATGTTGATGCGGAATTCAGTGGCTAAGATGCCGAGCTTGGCAATTGGAAAGACACTCCTGTTTTGGTTAGCCAGGGAGGAGTTTTGGTGGTTTATTTTGTTGTCATTTCTGTTGTCTGGGTTATTTCAGGGTTGTAATCCAGATATTGTCTTGTGACCCAAACCCTCCTGTCCTTTTATTTTGCCTAGTTTGTTTAGTCATAGTAACCCGTCTAGTGTTGTCTAGGTTTGTTCTAGGTTTGTAACCCCAGTTTAGTTTGTTTGTTTTATTGTCCAAACCCTTTAACCATCTATCTAATGCAATTTTCCGTTTTCTATAATTTCTAGTCATTTTCATTTAGTTCTCTTTTCTTTTTATAGTTCTTTTCCTGATTGACTCTAGTGACATGACATGCACGCGTAATTCTCAGCCTGGTTGTAAAAGTCAGTTTAGTCACGAAGCAACGAAAACAATGTTGAAGATGTAGGGACATTTGAGAGAAATAAGTGAAGGCATTTTGGGATCACTTCAAGCCCGAGTTGTGTGAAACTGGGGCAGATAGAACATAAAAATACACCATTAAAATGCATCATGCTGCATCGGGTGAAGATAACGGCAAGTTTGCCCCAAATTTGTAGTGGGTCGTTCGTGATAATGAGAGTGAGAGTGTTGTCCAATGGGTCTTGGTAATTAACAGATGTAGAAGGCGAATAAATGGATATGGTTATCAAATATAGTGTAATCAAAAGATGTTACAATGTTTTCCTTGGTTTGTTTAAATTGTGTAGTTTGCACTTGGCATGTTTTGGAGATTGGAATGACTAAGGCATTTTGTTCTGCTATCTAAACACTTTATCTTTCGTTACCCCTTTGAGCCTCATTTATTTTCTTTCATACCACTCTTTCGGAATCAGTAGCAAAGATCAGAAACACAAGCATGAAAGATAAGTAAAGGAAAAGGAGAAAAGAAAAGAACGAAAAGGGAGAGAAGAAAAAATGAAAGAGAAGAAAAGAAAAAAAAAAGAAGAAAAAAAGAGGAAAAAGAAGAAAAAACAACAAATCAACAAAAAGAGAAAAAGGAAGAAAGAAAAGAAAAGAAAAGAGAAAGGGAAAAGAAAAATCACAACAACAGAGCAATTCCTATGTCATGAACTACGTTCGACCTGATTCATTTTAAGGATACGTAGGCAGTCTCACGGTTCGGTCTCATCAAAATAAAAATCCAAAAGTCCCCAAGCAAGAAACTAGGGCAGAAATTGTGGTTGTTGTAAGGAATCTGGTTCTGAAAGTTGTAATTTTGAACCCATGATGAGTTGTTTTGAGCCTTTTGATACCCTTTCTTTCTAACCCCATCCAAAAGCCCACGTTACGGTCCAAAGAAAGACCTTCCGATTAGTTTTCGAGAGATGCCAAGTCAAGCAAGGAGAGGTAATTCATATCAAGGGAAACACTCTAGTCCAAGCAGAAAAATAATGAAAATGAGAGAATCTTATTGGTGAAAACCCTCGCGGGCACCGTAAGGCGATGGTAAGTGGAGAGAAAGAATCAAAAATGAGAGAGTCTAGATGGTGAAAACTCTTCGGGCACAACAGGTCGAATAAGGATTGTGAATCAGATTGGATAATCGGAGCATTGAAGCCCAGTTTCACGGTTTAGGGGTGTAATAGGAGTTGAACATCATACTTGCTCAACAGAATAGGCCACAGGTGCATGTCATGGTCATTAGCGTTGGTATCCACATCTGATAGGTTTCTACTTTGTAGTTTTCTTGTTAGGAATCATTTCTTTCCTTTGTCCTTCTGTTCCTTTTGTCTTGTTTACTTCCTCTTTTTGAGTCGGTTTGGTCAGAACAAGCGAGAAATGACTTCAAAATTTGCCGCCAGCTTTCCAATTGCACAAAATGGGATCTGGCCAGCACATCAAAGTGGCATAAGTTAGGAAAGAACAACAAGAACACTGAGTTGGTAGCAATCAACATGCTTTGGGGTCCATGAGAAATACAAAGGTTTGGTATATTTCAACTCGTGAACAGTACAACAGATGGGGGATGTTGGGTGAACGGGTAAAAGGTATTCTCTGTGATGAGATCAACAAAGAAAGTGTTTAATGAGTGACAAATGAGGTCTTTCAAGCAGAAATCAAAGTTGTCGTGGCAAGTGAAGGAGCAATAGACCTCAAGGCCAATGCCAGTGGGTTAAGTCAGGAAAGAACAACATGCACATTGAGTGGACGGTAATTGACGTGCTTTGGGATTCATGTGAAATACAAAGGTTTGGTACATATCAATCCAGGAACAATGCAACAAGATGGAGGGTGTTAGGTGAACGAATCAAAGGTATTTTCGGTGAAACACAAAGGTTGGTAAATGTCAGTTCATGAGCAATGCAATAGATAAAGGGAATTGGGTCTGAACAGAGAAAGGGTATTTTCTGTGATAAGGATGACAGAGAAAGTGGTTAGTCCATAAGCAAGCAAGGTCCTCGAGTGGAAATCAGTTATCATGGGAAGTGAAGGAGCAATCACCCTCAAAGTCAAGGCCACAAACCAACCACCACATTTTAAACTGACAAAATTTTTCTTTGATTAAAACAGGGGCAGGAAATTTTGGTTGTTTCGGAGAAACCCTCCGTGGAGAAAGGAAGTCACCAAACAGGTTTGATTTTTGATTTTCAGGACCCTCTTGGAAAATGGGACCTAGTTTAAAGTTCAGAAAATAGCATAATCTAGCATAAATGTATCCCAAAAGAATATAAGTTGGTTTAGAAGTTTGCATGTTCGAGATAGGATTCAATTAGGAGTTTCCAGGACCCTCCTGAATAATGGGACTTAGCTTTAAGATTTCGATTGGATAACAACATTTAGCATAAACTCTGTTGTAGGGTAGTATAATTTAGCCATAAAAGTTGTCACTCTTAAGATAAAATTTGACTTTTGACTTTCAGGACCTTCTTGGATAAGGGGGAGTAGTTTAAAGATTCTCTTGGATAGCAAGATTTAGCAGAAGTCACACCTGTAGAAGATATAATTTAGATTTAAAATTGTCGTTTAGTTAAGAGTTGTCAGGACCCCCTGTCACACCTCCTTTTTCCGCGCCCGCGGGGGCACAAGGGAGTTTTTCCAATTAAAGGACAATCAAAACGGGATTTGTTTATTTATTTCAGAGTCGCCACTTGGGAGGTTTAGGGTGTCCCAAGTCACCAATTTTAATCCCGAATCGAGGAAAAGAATGACTCTATATTATGGTCTGCGTATCAGAAATCCGGATAAGGAATTCTGTTAACCCGGGAGAAGGTGTTAGGCATTCCCGAGTTCCGTGGTTCTAGCACGGTCGCTCAATTGTTATATTTGGCTTGATTATCTGATTTTATACAAGTATGAACTTATGTGCCACTTTTATCTTTTAACCGCTTTTATCATTCACTGTTATTTTTGTAGGACTTGCAACGTCGTGAAAATGTATCTCGAACCGCGTTACAATCAATGTACCCGTGGTCGTCGACACACTTTGACTCCGTTAAGATTTGGATTTGGGTCACATCAATGTGCATCCGAGTTTAAGGAAATTAAGTTATTAAAGGCGCGCCTAAAGCGACTAGCGTATTTATTTTGGGTAAGACCGTGGAATTTTACTAAACGGTCCATCCCGAAGTCCAAATAATTTTTAAAGCAAATATTTACTGAGGGCCCCACAATTTGTATTTTATTTGACGATGCTCATCTCATTCTTATTTTTTTAAAATGAATTCGCAACGTCATGGACACGCATCTCGAACCACGTCACAATCAATGTACCACGTCCTAAAGATTCTAACGTATTGTTATTTTAGGAAGGTTGTGAGATTTGCTAAACAACCCGTCCTGGAAACTAAATGCTTCACTAATATATATTTAACAAGGGCCCCGCATCTGCGTTTTGTTTATTTTCATCGAGGCTCATCTCGTTGTTATTTTTAAAGGATATCCTATAGCAACTACGTTTCTTGTCGTGTTTGTCTCTATCAGTTGAAAGCAGTAAATAGCCTTAGTTGATTATAAAACCGGATTTAAAGTGCTTTTACAGAATAATAAAACGTGACTGCACTTATGGACAACTAGTCGCAAATTATGGGCCCAAACCTAGCTCATGCGAGATGGCCAGACTTGGGCCCTGTTTTTCCGATACAGGCCTAGCTGATTTTTCGATTTGGGCTCGGCCTTCCTGAGGTTGAGGCCTAGAACTGATTCTTTGTTCTTTATCAATTTATATGTGACAAACTAGAAAAAGGGAAAGAACTTTAACTCATGTGGATAGTTTTCCTATTTTGGCCTACATTATAGAATATGCTACACCATCAGACTAAGTCTAAAATACGACTTATTACACTGGGAATGTTTTTCTCCTAACAGCATACATACATGACTATCATTCATTAACCTACATTGCTATACTGAGCATGTAGGCTACTTCTATTATACAAACGAAAATATAACTATTTTATGACATTTAATGTGACAGTTCATGTATACATAAAAATAATCTGCATGTCCTCTCTTTTGCATTCATGCTCAAACTCTCAGTTACATTGGTGGTGTCAATTGTGTACCTGGTAAGGAAAGGAAAGGAAGAAGGAGAGTGATCAGTTGAGTAGTGTGCAGTAATCACAGCATCAACAGATACACAGCAACAGCACAGCAACAAACCAACAACCAAGATTGTTTTCCACAGTCCAAGAACAACCAACAATGATTCCCAGAATAAATGAAACCAGCAAATAGTCGAGTGCCAAACCAATAATTCCAGATGAAGAGTAATGATACACCAGAAGTAAAAGAAGTTCAGTGCAGCAAATACAACAGTTCAGCAACCAACAAACAGCTCAGTTACTGCAGACGGCAGAATTTGGCCAAGACAGCTTGACCAATATGAATTCTTGTTCAACTTTCAGATGGTGTTTGGTTACAATCTATTTGGAAACTAACTTATGTTTTTCAGCTTTTCTTTAAACTCCGTAAACCTTTCCTCAGACTAAAAGTTTCAGCTTTTAGACTAAAGATTCCAGCCCTTTTTTTCTTTTCTGAAAACTAAAAGTCCCAGCCCTTTTTCAGTTCTCAAATGGCCTATTTATAAGCCAAATGACTTAGTGCAGCTAGGCTGCCCTCATCCTGCAACTTGCAGCCTGCCCATACTCTTTAAAGCCCATGCCTAAGCATCTTTTGGTGTCAGCCCTCTTTATTCCCCACGCCTGGTTTTTGTTTAATCCAGAATTATGGGCTCATTTTATTTATTCATTTTGAGCCCCATACCCTTGTGTCTTGTTTCCCATTAGTATTAGTTTAATCTTAATTAGTACCCTACTTGTCAGCTTCATTTAACTAATCTTTCTGTCCTTTTTGACACCCCAGAACACCCCTGCTTAACCTTGATTATTACTGCCCTGCCTATTGCAGCATCAGGGCATTTTTGAACTGATGAAAGTTCAAATTCAAGACTGCCTGGACTGAACCTTTTCAGTCATTTTTACAATGCCAACAAACCATTTCAAACAATGCTGGGGCATTCAGTCAGTGGCCAAGTTCAATTAGTTACGTGAAATTATTAGCTCATTCGATTCATTAGTTATAGCAAACTAATCGACGACATTTATCGAGTCGACTATACTAATTATAACAGGTAATAATCAGTCGCTCATATAAACAATACGTTTAGGGACCTAAAGGGCATCAGACAATTTTTGTTCAATTACTGGGGCCTATATGAGTTGACTTATCTGACGATTAAACTAATCGACGATCATGTTTATCACAGAGTACATTCAGAATACACACATAGAAAATCAACCGACCAAATAAAAGGTCTTTACAGAGATGAAAGAAATCCGAATGAAAAATAACAAGAATAACAAACAAACACAACGAAACATGCTGACCACTTAATTAAAACTAACACAAAAGAAAGGAAAACTTACCGAAAATGTTTAAATCAAACAGACCCAAATCTGATTCAACTTCGAACTTTTGAGGCCGAACAAACTTTAATCAGGGTGTTCTCACATGAGAACACCTTGATTAAGGTCTATTAGACCTCAAACCCTTGTCCAGACCGGCCGGATTCCCCAAGTGCATGTGTTCTAAGGTCTGGATTTCCAGATCTGATTTTTAGGGAGTTGTGGGTAGATTCGGACCAAACCAAGCTTGGTTTGGTCACGAGGAAGGTCAAGGGAGTGGCTGATACAAAGATGGTGAGGTTTGGTGTGGATCGAGTTTTGTCTCGAATCTTCAAATCCAGATTCGAGACGGTAGGAGATGATTCGAGGTTCGTGGTTAGTGGATTCGTGTTTAGGGGAGTGAGGGGGTCTTAGGGTGTTCAGGAGGTGGCCACCAGCGTTCATGCCGCCGGGTTTTGGTGGAAGGGAAACTAGGGCGGCGTTAGGGTTTGGGGGTTTCAGGGTTCGGGGAAGGAGATGACTGAAGGGGGGGTTCGGATAGGGGGTGCGGGGTAAAGGGTCAAGTTTATATATGGAAGGGGAAAAGAGATTGGAGCCGTTAGATCAAGTGATCTGAACGGCTTAGATCTATTGGTGGGTAACAGGACGGGGTTATTTGGTATGGGAACGGGGTCGTTTTGGTTTAGGTGAGGGGTTGGGTTGAACCGGCTAAATAGGTCGGGTCATGAGGGAAGCCAGGGACCGTTGGATCAATGAGGTTGGACGGCTCAGATCAACTTGCCTGAAACGGCGTCGTTGAGGTGAGTTGGACAGCCTGATCTGGACCGTTCCTTTGAATCAGATCAACGGCTTCAAATGGGGACGCCGATACGACGTCGTTTGAGTCCGTGCTTGGGCAGGCTGGGTTTGGACTGGATCAGTACTTTGGTTTTGGGCCTTGTTTCGGGGCCCAAATCAGATTTTCCTTTTCTCCTCTTTTTTTTTTCAATTTAAACAAAAATTCCTAAAACAATGTAAAAATTAAAATAAACCTACACACATATTGAGTGACACCCACAACGATAAACACACATAAATGGACAATAAAAATTAAAAATAAAATAAAAAATGGTTAGATCACAGCTTAGAACAAACGATGCACACATACATATATTTTTTGAATTTTCTTTTAACGACAGGCATTTTGTATTTTTGTTTGGTAATGACTAGATGTAAAATGGACAGACCCATAAATGACTAACAACACATGTCACGGAAAACTCGAAAAATTGTACAGCGAAATCATTTGTCACTATTTTTATTTTCTTTTGGAGCGATTGCTCGTAAAGGAAAAATCACGTGCTTACAGCTGCCCCTCTTTGCCCGAAGACACGAAGGGTTTTCGCGCAAAGATAAAGCGAGCGATTTTTGCCCGTCCGAATACTCCGTGTGAAGCATTTTTTGAAAAAAATTTGACCGAACCTTTGCTTCAGAGGTTTCCTACATATCCTGGGCTGAACAGGAATCAGGTCAATGTAGTTCGGGAAATTTTGGTAGCTGGGACTACCGTGCGACTGTAGTGTTTGCTGTCGTTGTGCGCTGTTGTATGCTGCTGTAGGATGCTACTGCTCAACCGATCTCCCTATTACATTGCTCTAAAAGGAAAACAAGAAGCTAAGCTAAACTGAGGATCCTGAAATCTTATCCATCTTCAACTTGTTCTTGTTGCCTTGCTTTCTTGTCGGCTAACACTTTCCTCCGATGCCTTTATCTTGTGACTTTGGGAGATGATGCTGGTCCTTTGCTGACGTTTGAATGCCAGTTTTCATCACTTTGCTTGATCCGCTGGGGACACGGCTTTCTTCTTTAAAATTTCCAATGGTTTCTTCAGTGGTATGTTTCTTCATCAGCATCGTCATACTGGGCATGTTACAACGTTCCCAAACTGCTTCTTTTGAGATGCATTCCTTTTTCCTTTTGAATTGCGCGCTTGCCTCTGCAAGTTGTCTGCTTCTTGGTGCTGGGGATTTTATTGTTTCCCGTTTGGGGCTCTCTGTTGCACCCTTCCGTCTTCAGGTGGGGTGACTGATTCCAAAATCTAGAGCTGAATGTATTCCCGCATTATACTGGTGGGCGACCTAAAACTTAAATGTATTCCCGCATTATACTGGTGGGCGACCTAGAACTTAAAAGTATTCCCGCATTATACTGGTGGGCGACCTAGAAATTAAAAGTATTCCCGCATTATACTGGTGGGCGACCTAGAACTTAAAAGTATTCCCGCATTATACTGGTGGGCGACCTAGAACTTAAATGTATTCCCGCATTATACTGGTGGGCGACCTAGAACTTAAAAGTATTCCCGCATTATACTGGTGGGCGACCTAGAACTTAAAAGTATTCCCGCATTATACTGGTGGGCGACCTAGAACTTAAAAGTATTCCCGCATTATACTAGTGGGCGACCTAGAACTTAAATGTATTCCCGCATTATACTGGTGGGCGACCTAGAACTTAAAAGTATTCCCGCATTATACTGGTGGGCGACCTAGAACTTAAATGTATTCCCGCATTATACTGGTGGGCGACCTAGAACTTAAAAGTATTCTCGCATTATACTGGTGGGCGACCTAGAACTTAAAAGTATTCCCGCATTATACTGGTGGGCGACCTAGAACTTAAAAGTATTCCCGCATTATACTGGTGGGCGACCTAGAACTTAAAAGTATTCCCGCATTATACTGGTGGGCGACCTAGAACTTAAATGTATTCCCGCATTATACTAGTGGGCGACCTAGAACTTAAAAGTATTCCCGCATTATACTGGTGGGCGACCTAGAACTTAAAAGTATTCCCGCATTATACTGGTGGGCGACCTAGAACTTAAAAGTATTCCCGCATTATACTGGTGGGCGACCTAGAACTTAAAAGTATTCCCGCATTATACTGGTGGGCGACCTAGAAATTAAAAGTATTCCCGCATTATACTGGTGGGCGACCTAGAACTTAAAAGTATTCCCGCATTATACTGGTGGGCGACCTAGAACTTAAATGTATTCCCGCATTATACTGGTGGGCGACCTAGAACTTAAATGTATTCCCGCATTATACTGGTGGGCGACCTAGAACTTAAAAGTATTCCCGCATTATACTGGTGGGCGACCTAGAAATTAAAAGTATTCCCGCATTATACTGGTGGGCGACCTAGAACTTAAAAGTATTCCCGCATTATACTGGTGGGCGACCTAGAACTTAAATGTATTCCCGCATTATACTGGTGGGCGACCTAGAAATTAAAAGTATTCCCGCATTATACTGGTGGGCGACCTAGAACTTAAAAGTATTCCCGCATTATACTGGTGGGCGACCTAGAACTTAAAAGTATTCCCGCATTATACTGGTGGGCGACCTAGAACTTAAAAGTATTCCCGCATTATACTGGTGGGCGACCTAGAACTTAAATGTATTCCCGCATTATACTGGTGGGCGACCTAGAACTTAAAAGTATTCCCGCATTATACTGGTGGGCGACCTAGAACTTAAAAGTATTCCCGCATTATACTGGTGGGCGACCTAGAACTTAAAAGTATTCCCGCATTATACTGGTGGGCGACCTAGAAATTAAAAGTATTCCCGCATTATACTGGTGGGCGACCTAGAACTTAAAAGTATTCCCGCATTATACTGGTGGGCGACCTAGAACTTAAATGTATTCCCGCATTATACTGGTGGGCGACCTAGAAATTAAAAGTATTCCCGCATTATACTGGTGGGCGACCTAGAACTTAAAAGTATTCCCGCATTATACTGGTGGGCGACCTAGAACTTAAATGTATTCCCGCATTATACTGGTGGGCGACCTAGAACTTAAAAGTATTCCCGCATTATACTGGTGGGCGACCTAGAACTTAAATGTATTCCCGCATTATACTGGTGGGCGACCTAGAACTTAAATGTATTCTCGCATTATACTGGTGGGCGACCTAGAACTTAAATGTATTCCCGCATTATACTGGTGGGCGACCTAGAACTTAAAAGTATTCCCGCATTATACTGGTGGGCGACCTAGAACATAAATGTATTCCCGCATTATACTGGTGGGCGACCTAGAACATAAATGTATTCCCGCATTATACTGGTGGGCGACCTAGAACTTAAAAGTATTCCCGCATTATACTGGTGGGCGACCTAGAACTTAAAAGTATTCCCGCATTATACTGGTGGGCGACCTAGAACTTAAAAGTATTCCCGCATTATACTGGTGGGCGACCTAGAACTTAAATGTATTCCCGCATTATACTGGTGGGCGACCTAGAACTTAAAAGTATTCCCGCATTATACTGGTGGGCGACCTAGAACTTAAAAGTATTCCCGCATTATACTGGTGGGCGACCTAGAACTTAAAAGTATTCCCGCATTATACTGGTGGGCGACCTAGAAATTAAAAGTATTCCCGCATTATACTGGTGGGCGACCTAGAACTTAAAAGTATTCCCGCATTATACTGGTGGGCGACCTAGAACTTAAATGTATTCCCGCATTATACTGGTGGGCGACCTAGAAATTAAAAGTATTCCCGCATTATACTGGTGGGCGACCTAGAACTTAAAAGTATTCCCGCATTATACTGGTGGGCGACCTAGAACTTAAAAGTATTCTCGCATTATACTGGTGGGCGACCTAGAACTTAAAAGTATTCCTGCATTATACTGGTGGGCGACCTAGAACTTAAAAGTATTCTCGCATTATACTGGTGGGCGACCTAGAACTTAAATGTATTCCCGCATTATACTGGTGGGCGACCTAGAACTTAAAAGTATTCCCGCATTATACTGGTGGGCGACCTAGAACTTAAATGTATTCCCGCATTATACTGGTGGGCGACCTAGAACTTAAAAGTATTCCCGCATTATACTGGTGGGCGACCTAGAACTTAAAAGTATTCCCGCATTATACTGGTGGGCGACCTAGAACTTAAATGTATTCCCGCATTATACTGGTGGGCGACCTAGAACTTAAAAGTATTCCCGCATTATACTGGTGGGCGACCTAGAACTTAAATGTATTCCCGCATTATACTGGTGGGCGACCTAGAACTTAAAAGTATTCCCGCATTATACTGGTGGGCGACCTAGAACTTAAAAGTATTCCTGCATTATACTGGTGGGCGACCTAGAAATTAAAAGTATTCCCGCATTATACTGGTGGGCGACCTAGAACTTAAAAGTATTCCCGCATTATACTGGTGGGCGACCTAGAACTTAAAAGTATTCCCGCATTATACTGGTGGGCGACCTAGAACTTAAAAGTATTCCCGCATTATACTGGTGGGTGACCTAGAACTTAAAAGTATTCCCACATTATACTGGTGGGCGACCTAGAACTTAAAAGTATTCCCGCATTATACTGGTGGGCGACCTAGAACTTAAAAGTATTCCCGCATTATACTGGTGGGCGACCTAGAACTTAAAAGTATTCCCGCATTATACTGGTGGGCGACCTAGAACTTAAATGTATTCCCGCATTATACTGGTGGGCGACCTAGAACTTAAAAGTATTCCCGCATTATACTGGTGGGCGACCTAGAACTTAAATGTATTCCCGCATTATACTGGTGGGCGACCTAGAACTTAAAAGTATTCCCGCATTATACTGGTGGGCGACCTAGAACTTAAAAGTATTCCCGCATTATACTGGTGGGCGACCTAGAACTTAAATGTATTCCCGCATTATACTGGTGGGCGACCTAGAACTTAAAAGTATTCCCGCATTATACTGGTGGGCGACCTAGAACTTAAATGTATTCCCGCATTATACTGGTGGGCGACCTAGAACTTAAAAGTATTCCCGCATTATACTGGTGGGCGACCTAGAACTTAAAAGTATTCCTGCATTATACTGGTGGGCGACCTAGAAATTAAAAGTATTCCCGCATTATACTGGTGGGCGACCTAGAACTTAAAAGTATTCCCGCATTATACTGGTGGGCGACCTAGAACTTAAATGTATTCCCGCATTATACTGGTGGGCGACCTAGAAATTAAAAGTATTCCCGCATTATACTGATGGGCGACCTAGAACTTAAAAGTATTTCCGCATTATACTAGTGGGCGACCTAGAAATTAAAAGTATTCCCGCATTATACTGGTGGGCGACCTAGAACTTAAAAGTATTCCCGCATTATACTGGTGGGCGACCTAGAACTTAAATGTATTCCCGCATTATACTGGTGGGCGACCTAGAACTTAAAAGTATTCCCGCATTATACTGGTGGGCGACCTAGAACTTAAAAGTATTCCCGCATTATACTGGTGGGCGACCTAGAACTTAAAAGTATTCCCGCATTATACTGGTGGGCGACCTAGAAATTAAAAGTATTCCCGCATTATACTGGTGGGTGACCTAGAACTTAAAAGTATTCCCGCATTATACTGGTGGGCGACCTAGAACTTAAAAGTATTCCCGCATTATACTGGTGGGCGACCTAGAACTTAAAAGTATTCCCGCATTATACTGGTGGGCGACCTAGAACATAAATGTATTCCCGCATTATACTGGTGGGCGACCTAGAACTTAAAAGTATTCCCGCATTATACTGGTGGGCGACCTAGAACTTAAAAGTATTCCCGCATTATACTGGTGGGCGACCTAGAAATTAAAAGTATTCCCGCATTATACTGGTGGGCGACCTAGAACTTAAAAGTATTCCCGCATTATACTGGTGGGCGACCTAGAACTTAAAAGTATTCCCGCATTATACTGGTGGGCGACCTAGAACTTAAAAGTATTCCCGCATTATACTGGTGGGCGACCTAGAACTTAAATGTATTAAAATTGCTTCCCCGTTCTTCCGAGAAAATTTTCGACAATCGGCAGAAAATTTTCTGCCCCGGTTTTGGTGACTTCCCTGGCGTTGCATCTCGCTGTCATCATCAATCCTTTGTTTTCCTGCAGCAGACAAAAGGATTTAATTAGTTTTTATCGTGGTGGTAGAGGGTGCCTTTCTGGCGGATGATTTTCCTTTCTTCCCCCTTTTCTTGCTCTTTGTCCCCATAATTGGTTGGCGGGCAAAGTCGCCTGTTGGGGGTCTCTAGCCTGCTGGGGATTGGTTTTCAATTTATCCCCTTTTCTGCTTTCTCTTTAAACACATGATGTGGGAGTCTGCTTCTAACCCCCGAAACCAATCCCTTTTGGAGCTTACTTCTTCCAAAATTTTCGGGCACACTCCCTGCATTGCCTGGGACCGGCCTTTAAGACTGTTTGTATTATCCTGCATTGGATGAATTCCTCTTCGGTTTCTGGTAGTAAGGTTTGAAAAATCCTTTCAAGACACATTTTTAGGAAAAGAAATAAAAGATATGGAAAGGAGAAAATCTTTCTGAACCAATATTTTTGTGGGAGGAGACAATCAAAAGAACTTATCTGGAGGACACAACTGGTCCCTGTGATCATGGCTTGCACCATAGATTCCCGACCTAGTCTATTTGTATCAATTGATTTGCCCGATGGTTTGACTTGCTGGGGATGATAAAAGAGTGTTCATTTCGTTTCGAATGTGGTAGCTTTGCTGATTTGTCTCGTCGCCTCATAGTGCCCTTCGAGGGGTTTTCACTAATGAGACTCTCTCTTTTCTCTCATCTCCCGGCGCCTTATGGTGCCTGTGAAGGTTTTCACCAATAAGACTCTCTCATTTCATATCCCTCGTCTTACATCGCCTCTCGGTGCCTGTGAAGGTTTTCACCGATAAGACTCTCTCATTTTATTTCTTTCGAGGAATCAGGGCGTTGTAGATACGACCTTCTCTTCTGGAGACTCCTTTGACTATCAATCCATTCCCAGTCTTACGATCCTCTTCTTTGTTGGGGATTGGTGTACTATTCTCGGTCTTATTTGCCTGACTCGACATCTCTTGAACATTGATCGGGAGGTCTTTTGGACGTTGATGTTGGTTTTGGTGCGGAGTTAAAGAAAGGCTATGAAAAATGAAAATAATCTGATGGGTGATGTGCTACAACTTTTGGAATCAAACCTTTGTTGGATTTTAAAACATAACCTCTGCCCCAGTTTTCTTGCTTGGGGAATTTATTTTTTACACTTATGTTGCGCTATGTGCGTTACGCACGCTGTGCCTATTATGCACACTATGTACATTATGCATCCTATATTCACTATGATGCATACTATGACCGAGCCGTGAGGTGCCTACGTATCCTCTTTGAGGAATCAGGTCAAACGTAGTTCCCACGGTTTTGTATTTCTTTATGATTTCATCTTCTTTCTTTTTTTTTCTTTTTTTTTTTCCTTCTTTTCATTTTCTTTCTCTTTTCTTTTCTTTTTCTTTTTTTTTTCATGTCTTTTCCATTAGTGATTCCAAAAGAGGGGTATGAAAGAATTACTTAGGCTCGAAGGGGGAAGCAAAGGTTAAAAGTGTTTGGATAGAAGAAAGAATTGCCTCCGTCCTCTCATTATTCAACAAATGCCAAATACAAACAAATAAACCAAAAATTGCCATAATTAAAAAAAAATTACGCATAATATCTCTTGACTGCATCTGAATTGATAGCCATGTCGACACATCTACCTTCGACATCTGTCAAACACAAAGCACCGTTGGACAATATTCTGGTCACGATATAAGGCCCTTGCCAATTTGGGGCGAATTTGCCTTTTGCCTCGACCTGATGTGGGAGGATCTTCTTTAATACCTGCTGCCCTACCTCAAACTTCCTGGGGCGCACCTTCTTGTTATATGCTCTTGCCATTCTCTTCTGGTACAGTTGACCATGGCACACTGCTGCCAATCTTTTCTCGTCCATCAGACTCAACTGTTCCAATCGAGCTTTTACCCATTCATCATCATCAATCCCGGCTTCAGCGACAATTCGGAGGGACGGAATTTCGACCTCCGCTGGTATCACGGCCTCAGTTCCGTACACCAACAAATAAGGAGTTGTGCCTATGGAAGTTCGTACCGTAGTGCGGTAACCCAACAGAGCAAAGGGTAATCTCTCGTGCCATTGTCTGGACCCTTCCACTATTTTTCGCAGTATCTTCTTGATATTCTTATTGGCTGCTTCGACTGCTCCATTCGCCTTGGGACGATATGGGGTGGAGTTTCGGTGTGTAATCTTGAATTGTTGGCATACCTCTTTTATCAGGCTGCTATTAAGATTCGCACCGTTATCCGTGATGATCACTTTTGGGATCCCAAATCTGCAGATGATATGGGAGTGAACAAAGTCCACCACTGCCTTCTTGGTTACCGATTTGAAGGTTTTAGCCTCAACCCATTTGGTGAAGTAATCAATGGTCACTAGGATGAACCTATGACCGTTGGATGCTGCCGGCTCGATGGGCCCAATGACATCCATGCCCCATGCTACAAACGGCCAAGGTGCTGACATCGTATGTAACTCTGTTGGCGGAGAATGAATCAAATCTCCATGTATCTGGCACTGATGGCATTTCCTCACAAAAGTGATACAGTCGTGTTCCATGGTGAGCCAATAACACCCTGTTCGAAGGATCTTCCTTGCCAATACATATCCGCTCATGTGCGGTCCGCAAACTCCCGCATGTACCTCTGACATAACCGTCGTTGCTTGACTGGCATCTACGCATCTCAACAATCCCAAATCCGGGGTTCTTTTGTACAACACTCCTCCATTGAGGAAGAAACCGTTTGACAAACGCCGAAGAGCTCTTTTTTGGTCTCCAGAGGCATGTTCTGGATATATCCCCATTCTGAGGTATTCTTTGATATCATGAAACCAGGGTTTGCCATCTGCTTCTTCTTCTATGGCATTGCAGTAGGCGTGCTGATCACGGACCTGGATGTGTAGAGGATCAACATACATTTTGTCAGGATGGTGCAGCATTGATGCTAAGGTGGCCAAAGCGTCCGCAACCTCGTTGTGAACTCTAGGGATGTGTTTGAACTTCACCGATCGAAATTGCTTGCTCAGATCATGCAAGCATTGTCGGTATGGTATGAGTTTTAGATCTCGTGTTTCCCATTCACCTTGAATTTGATGTACCAAGAGGTCCGAGTCTCCCAAGACGTCCTGGACATCCATGTCGGCAGCCAGGCGCAGACCCAGAATGCAAGCCTCATACTCGGCCATATTGTTGGTGCAATAGAAGCGTAGTTGAGCCGTAACAGGATAATGCCGTCCTGTTTCAGAAATGAGTACTGCTCCTATTCCAACCCCTTTTGCGTTTGCAGCTCCATCGAAGAAAAGCTTCCAACCCGGTTCCTCGGGTAATTCCAACTCATTCGTATGCAACACCTCTTCGTCAGGAAAATACGTTCTTAAGGGCTCGTATTTTTCATCAACGGGATTCTCTGCCAAATGGTCTGCCAGTGCCTGGGCTTTCATGGCCGTCCTCGTTACGTAGATGATATCAAATTCTGTGAGCAGAATTTGCCATTTTGCCAACCTTCCCGTGGGCATAGGTTTCTGAAAGATGTACTTCAATGGGTCCAAGCGGGATATGAGATAAGTAGTATATGAAGACAGGTAGTGCTTCAACTTCTGAGCTACCCAAGTCAGGGCGCAGCATGTTTTCTCGAGTTGAGTGTACTTGACCTCATGCACTGTGAATTTCTTGCTAAAATAGTAGATGGCCTGCTCCTTCCTTCCTGTGTCGTCATGTTGCCCCAATACACAACCAAATGAATTTTCCAAGACCGTCAGGTAAAGAATTAGGGGCTTCCCGGGCTTAGGCGGGACCAATACGGGTGGATTAGACAGATACCCTTTGATTTGGTCGAAAGCCTCCTGACACTCTGCCGTCCAACCTACTGCAGCATCCTTTCTCAGCAGCCGAAATATGGGCTCACAAGTTGCTGTGAGTTGAGCGATGAACCGGCTGATATAATTGAGTCTACCCAGCAAACTCATTACCTCTGTTTTGTTCCTTGGTGGTGGCAAATCTCGGATGGATTCAATTTTGGATGGGTCTAACTCAATCCACCGTCGACTGACGATGAATCCTAGCAACTTTCCGGACGGAACCCCGAATGCGCATTTGGCCGGGTTAAGCTTGATATCATACCTCCGGAGTCTTTGGAAAAATCTCCTTAGGTCTGCTACATGGTCCTCCTGACGCCAAGATTTGATGATCACGTCATCAACGTACACCTCTATTTCTTTGTGTATCATGTCATGAAACACAGCAGTTATTGCTCGCATGTATGTCGCCCCGGCGTTCTTCAACCCGAACGGCATTACCCGATAGCAGTAGGTTCCCCATGGCGTAATAAACGCTGTCTTCTCAGCATCCTCTTCGTCCATTAGGATCTGATGATAACCCGCATAGCAATCCACAAAGGATCCGATCTCGCGCCCAGCGCAATTATCGATCAGGATATGAATGTTGGGTAACGGGAAATTGTCCTTGGGACTTGCTTTGTTGAGGTTGCGGTAGTCGACGCACACCCTGATTTTTCCATCCTTCTTTGGGACTGGTACCACATTGGCCAGCCACTCGGGATATCGAGTGACCCGAATGACCTTTGATTGCAACTGCTTAATCACTTCTTCTTTGATCTTTACACTCATTTCTGTTTTAAATTTCCTTAGTTTTTGCTTGACCGGAGGGTATGCCGGGTCAGTGGGTAATTTGTGAACCACTAAATTGGTGCTTAATCCGGGCATATCATCGTAGGACCATGCAAAAACATCTTTGAATTCCATGAGGGTTTTGATCAATTCTTTTCTGACATTTGGCTCAATGTGGATGCTAATTTTGGTCTCTTGGACGTTATCAGCGTCTCCTAAATTCACAGCCTCGGTATCATTTAGGTTAGGCTTGGGTTTCTCTTCAAATTGGCACAGTTCTCTGTTTATTTCTTCGAAGGCTTCACCTTCGTCACAATCAGATTCATCGTCACAAACGACCTTTTGCATCATTGAGTCGGTTTCAGATTGATTTATTAGACTAGGTCGAAGATCCGCTGTGCATGCCATGTCATTAGAACCAGTGAAAAGAGAACTGTTCAGAAAGAAAAAGAACAAAAACAAAAATTAAAATGGGACGAAAGAAAAGAACTTTATTAAATTTGCGGGATAACAGGGTTCACACTTTTACAAAACGAAAGTAAAATTTGGATTACACCCTTGAATAATCCGATCAAACAAACAAACAAACAAAACACTAATCAAAGCCTACTACCAAGACTCCCCTCGGACAGGAAGAGGAGTAACCGTCCAATTGTTGGTCTTGGCCTCAGGCCCCACAAATTGTATCTCTGCTCTGCTGGAACCTTCTCCAGCTTCCACCATACTGACATCCGCGAATAGCCTCTCCAAACTCTGATTCAGGTCTTCATTTATACCGATCAAAGGTCCTCGAATCTTTGGGATCGCTGACCCCTTGGCATTTGCTTTAACAAAAGACCTTGAGAGGCGTGGCACTGGTTTAGGCAGGAACCAGATCCTCTTCTTCATTTTTCGCGCTTGCTTCCTGTCTGATGCGGTTGGTTTGAACCCTAACCCGAAAGTTTCCAGATTCTTACGAAGGGAGACAGGTTGGACTATCCCTTGAAGTTCAACTCCCAGGCCTTTACCCGGCACAAATCCATTACCCAGCATTTCTGATACCATCATGACTGTTGCGGCAGCTACCCTAGGGTGCGGGATGATTTCTCCTTCAGAAATTTTGTTGGCCGACCCTGTATCGAGAATCTAGTAGACCCAAGGACCTTTGTCATCAGTGGTCTCTATGAAAGGCACAATGGTTCCGCCCATAGCGCATGTCGTATCCTCGCCGTGCAACACGACCTCTTGTCTTTCCCACTCGAACTTCACTGTCTGATGTAGGGTGGAAGGCACCGCTTTAGCTGCATGAATCCAGGGTCGTCCTAAAAGCAGGTTATAAGAAACTGTGGCATCTAACACCTGGAATTCCATTGTAAACAGGACTGGACCGATGGTCAGTTCAAGCACAACATCACCCACAGTGGCTGTTCCGTTTCCGTCAAACCCTCGGACACAGATGCTATTCTCCCGGATTCTTCCACGGTCGATTTTTAGTTGGTCCAGGGTGGATAATGGACAAATATTGGCGCTTGAGTCGTTATCCACCAATACTCGAGTTACCACCGAGTCTTCACATTTGACAGCTAGGTATAGAGCTTTGTTATGCTCTGTACCTTCCACCGGCAGGTCATCATCTGAGAATGTTACCCTGTTCACCTCGAAGATCTTGCTGGCAATAGTTTCCAGGTGGTTTACAGAAATCTCACCGGGTACATGAGCCTCGTTCAATATCTTCAACAGGGCCCGACGATGCTCTTCAGAATGGATCAGCAACGACAACAGTGAGATCTGGGTTGGTGTTTTTCTCAGCTGTTCGACTACAGAATAGTCATGTACTTTCATCTTCCTCAGGAATTCTTCAGCCTCTTCTTCGGATACTGGCTTCTTGGTTGCCACTGGGTTGGTTTTTCTTAACTCCACCGGAGCAAAACATCGACCTGATCGAGTCAGCCCTTGCGCTTCACAACTGACTTCTTCCACCTGTTTTCCCTGGTATGTCACCACTGCCTTTTCATATTTCCAAGGCACCGCCCTGCTGTCAATCATCGGCAGTTGGACCACAGGCTTTATGGTCACCCGTTCTCTACATACCCCTTTCAACACGACTACCGGTGTGGGCAGGGTCCCTGGTATTACCAACTTGCCTGGCTCGGGTTTGCTTGCTATGATGGACGGGCTCTTCCCCAGTATCACTACCGGCTTGCCGCCTTCTCCCTGCGACTGTACACTCGTTCCTCCACAGGTTGAGACTTCTTTCGGGGCGGCTTGGATCATCATCACTGTTTGTGAGGGTTTTCTTAATTCTCCTCCTCACACACCAACTCAATCATGTGAGTTTCGTGGTGCGCTGGCAGTGGGTTTTGGTTGATGTTAGGAGCCTCCGGTGTCTGGACCTCGATCTTATTGGTGTCAATAAGATCCTGTATGGCGTGCCTTAACTTCCAGCACTTCTCGGTATCGTGCCCGAGCATCCCTGAACAGTATTCACAACTGATTGATCGATCCACATTCTAAGGTGGGGGATTTGGTTCCCGAGTCTGGACAGGACTAACCAAACCCAATTGCCGCAGCTTGTGGAACAAAACGGTGTAGGTTTCTCCCAGTTCCGTGAAGGTTCTTTGCTTCCGCAACCTGTCATTCCTAGCATCTGGATTTCCCCGGAAGCCTGCCCCTAAAGGGTTTCTATATGCCCTTGGCGGAGGGTAGGTGTTTTGTGGTGGTGCATATATGTTCTGGGGAGCGGGTGCGCGCCATTGTGGGCGAACCGGAGGCTGAGTGTATACCTGGGCTTGGTGTACGGAACAATGTGGTTCTCGAGGTGGATAGAAGTTTTGTGGTGGGTTGTATGGGTAGTTTGACCTGTGAGGCCTGGGTTGGTTGTAGTGCGGCCTGCCAGCCCCGGACCAACTGCCTGCCTCGATCGTGGCAACCTCTTCCTTTTTTCTTCTCAGCGCACCTCCCGTGCCGCTATGAATAGCCTGGGTTGTGGCCTTAAGTGCCGAATAGTTCAAGATCTTGTCCGACCTCAAACCTTCTTCTATCATGACCCCTATTTTGACCACCTCGTTGAAAGATTTTCCAACCGTTGTCACCAAGTGACCAAAGTAGGTTGGATCCAATGTCTGCAAAAAATAGTCCACCATCTCTCCCTCTCTCATGGGAGGATCGACTCTAGCTGCTTGTTCTCTCCAGCGGAACCCGAACTCGCGAAAACTTTCCCCGGGTTTCTTCCCAGTTCTCAATAACGTGAGACGGTCAGGGACTATCTCCAGATTGTACTGGAAATGACCTGCAAAAGCCTGCGCCAGGTCATCCCACGTGTACCACCTGCTGAAATCCTGCCTGGTATACCATTCCAGTGTAGATCCGCTCAGACTTTGGCCGAAATAAGCTATCAAAAGCTCATCCTTGCCTCCTGCCCCTCTCATTTTACTACAGAATCCCCGCAAATGTGCCATGGGATCACCGTGCCCTTCATATAAATCAAACTTGGGCATCTTGAACCCAGCCGGGAGTTGGACATCCGGGAAAGGGCACAGATCTTTGTATGCCACGCTGACTTGATTGCCCAGCCCGTGTAAGTTCCTGAAGGATTGCTCCAGGCTTTTGAACTTTCTCAACACTTCATCCTGTTCAGGGGCCTTAACCAGCTTCTCAACCTCTGCCGGTACTTCCAACTGTGGATTGTAAGCCTGTGGTTCGGGTGCATGGAATGTAGGCTCAGGGGGATAGTATTGGGTGTCGTGAGCCTGAAACAATGGCTCACTGGTCGTTCGCTGCAAAGGGGCTGATGCAGGTCCCATAAAAATGGGAATATTGGGTGTTGGGAGAGATTGATGGGGTGGTGGAGCTTGGGAATCATGAGGGCTTCTTTCTTGATGATAGAGGGGATTTGGGCGGCTTGTGGAAGGGTCAGAGTGAGGGTACTCCGGCATGTGTCCCAGTGTTTCATGACTCTTTTGTGTTTTGGCTAGGGCTAGTTGCATTGCATTCATTTCTAGTCCCATCCTTTCAATCTTTTCCATCGCTTCTTTTAACAACTGGCTCATCGGCCTTTCTTCCTCATTACTATTCTCTGAAGTAGTCATGCTTGTTGCTACCGGTCCTTTGGATCTGGTTTGGTATGAATGTGTTGCCAGAATTCTTTAACAACTAACTGTCTGAATCAGACAATAACAAACTTCGTTAGCGTTAGATTTCAACAGATTTGATCATAACACATAGAGGATGCAATGCACCTAGGCAGTTAACCGTTTCTATATGCTTTGCTTCAAACAACATGCGTCATCCCGGCTTGCTCAGTTATCCCCTTTTAAAGTATTTGGAAATTCTGTGTTTCATTTTATTATGTACCTTATTCTCTTTCTTTATTAAAAGCGGTCGAATCTTATGGGGATTGCCTACGTATCACGTCCCCGCGTGAATCAGACCAGGCGTAGTTCTGCCTTAAAGTAAAGAAACACACAATTCTTGTGAAATCATTAAATTCATTCTCAAAATTTTGCTATTACAAATTACATCAAGCAAGGAATAGCAATAGTACAGACTCCACAGTTCTTAACCCGTTTTGACTAAAAGAAAGGAAAATAACATATGGAAAAACGACAAAGCCAAATAAACAGGACTCAACCAAAGATTAATTTTCCAACTTAGGGACCCGCGAGGCATCATTCGGCCTTTCCGCGGCCCTTGGTGTGAGGTCCCTCTGCAGGTTTTTCAACTCATTCATGATTCGGTGGACGCAACCCATGATGGAAACAAGGAGGGTCTTTCGAGGCTTTTGCTCGCATGCCAGGCATCTCATGTAGATGTAATGACCAATCTCGTCGATCTTTCCCCGGATGTTGTCCCTTTCTGTGAACAAATGCCTTATCTGTTGGTTCTTCAATACCAGTGTTTGCGCATTGTTGGCAAGCTGATCCTGGAACATCTCCATTTGCCTTTCCATTCTGGTCATTGCATCGTAACATTGCCTTCTGTCGGCTTGGGCATCTCGTGTTTGCTTGAGGATCCTTTCTCGAAGAGAGGCATTCGTTTCCCTTAATGTCCCGATGCTCAGTTCATACTCCCTTATGACTCGTTGCAGGCGCTGCCTCCGAGCCATCGCACCCTTTGCCCACTTGGTTCGCAATTTTGCTGTGCTGGCCCTGGCTTTTTCCAAATCTTCCTGGCATTCCGCAACCTGATCCTTTAACCCTACTATCAATCTTTTATCTGCCCGGCTTCTCAGCTGGCTATTAGCCTCTTTTTTCATTCTCCGGATCTGAGCTTTGAGGATCTCGCCTTCTCTGATTAACTTGTTCTTTTCTCCCTTGTGGGCAGCAGACTGTAATTGGCACTCAAACTTCATATCCTGAACTTGTTGCTTCAGTTTGCCTGCTTTGACAAGATATTCCTGCTCTTTGGCCAACCAGCCCCACTGTTCTTGTGAAGATTTGGCAAATTCTTGCAGGTGAGGTCTTTTGGTCGGTCTTCCAGATGATGTCTCCCCTTTGTACCAGGCCTGATACCCGGGCGAAACTTCCCCTTTTGCCCGATTCATTACACAAGTATTTGCTTCTAAGTATTGACATTGGCTCCAAATTTGACGAACCCTTGCTTCAGGAAACTGGCCGTCGGGACTGATCTCGATTACCTGGATGCTCAGATCCTCATCTTTCGGCACTATCTGATACCTCCCAAGTTGCCTTAAAACCCGATGCGGCGCGTATGGTTGAATACTTTTAAGTCCCATTAAGAGAAAATGGGGCCTGGCTGCTGGCATGTATATGACTTCGTCGATCGGTAACCACCCTAGCGCCCACTGTATTTGACTGGCGTTGAGGGTATGGAAATATGAGGTCCATGCTGTGACTCCTTCTGGTAGGTAGGTTTCATCAACTCTGGTATAGAACTCCTCTATGCAGGTCTTTCCAGCGGATCCATGGCTCAGAAACTGGGCTCGGTGACATAGGTGTTCGGTCATCCACATTTGCAACAACAAATTGCAACCCTCGAAAAAGCTTCCTCCGGCTTTGCAAGAAGTGAGTGCCCGGAATATATCAGATACTATCATGGGCGCCAACGTACTATCACTCTGTGTGAGCAACGTACTGACGACCCCTGCTATCTTTATGTCAATATTCCCATCTTTTCTTGGGAATACTAGTAGTCCTAAGAAAGTTATCATGAAAGCAATCCGTCTATGTTCTTCCCACTTTTGGCGATTACCTTTGCTGCACAACTGGTTTTCTGGCTTGTCGAATCCTCCTATGTGACCATATCTTTGATATATGAAACTCATGCTGCAAAAACCTTTTGCCAAGTCAGGGTTATGAATTGTTCTGACTATCTTTAAGGAGTCCAGGAACTGGTGTATTGCTACAGCTCTTGGAGCAATCAGATATTTGTGCCTCAAAGGAGTCTCAGCGCTGCCGATATACCCTGTTATTTCTTCTAAAGTTGGGGTAAGTTCAAAATCTGAGAAACGGAAGACATTGCGCGCAGGATCCCAGTGGGGGACTAGTGCCCTTATGATATCTCCTCGTGGCCTGATATCCAACAAACTCGTGAGGCCTTTCAGATACTTCTTGATTTCGTCATGCCCTTCTTTGCCCAAATCATTCCACCAGAGCCGCAATTGGAGGGGAATTTTATTCATGATTGAAAAGGGTTCATTCGGAATCGTGCTCATTCTGCACATTTATTAATAAGATTTTAACAAACGACACTTATCCTGATAAAAACAAAAATATATGCGATTTTTTGGGAATTTTGAATTTTCGTATATATATATAAAAACTTTCTAAAGAAGTCAATAACGGAAAATATTTTGGATTTTTGTTTCGAAAACTGGGAGCCTGAAAGGACTTTTCTAGACCTTTAGCAAGACAAATACTTTTGCCACAAATAAAGATATATATACATTTTGAAGTAAAGCAAAACTTTTGAATTTTTCATATATATATATATTTGCAACAAATAATAAAAGTAAAGACAACATAAGACTCTTTTTTATTATTATTTTCATAAAAAAAACCATTTTAAAAATAAGATCTCTTTTTTTTTTAATTTTTATGACAAGACAAACTCTATATTTCTATTGATATTTTATTTTTTGAAAAACAGAACAACGACTTTTTCAAAATTTTGGCAGAGTTTTGACAGTATTTGTTTTTTTCTTTTTTTTCAACAATAAACAATCAATTCCTAACCGTTATTTCCTTTTTTTTTAACAATATTCCAAATATTCAAACACCGGTCAGCATGCGGGCATGAGACAAATAAATGCACGGAAAACAATAGGATGTATCAGAATGGTCTTTTCATATCAGGTTGCTAGTCCTAGACGGACCCAACCCCTGTGTTGAGTCCCCTAAGTCATATGCAACATGATGCAAATAAGCGTTCCTACTAGGGATCCGGCATGAAGTCACGTTATTCTATGTTCAAAACCTGGGTTGGTGTTCTAGACAGTGTACCCGAGCGGACAACTCGAGTTGAGGAAGGAGCTCCTTTCCGGGAACCAAAAGGCCAGCCGGCTTAGAAACTTTCCGAGCCTCTTTTATCTAGGGTATGACACTAACAGAATAGGGAGTCTCAACCAGTGAGCACATCTCCGGAGGTAAGAAGAGAAAGGTTTCGGCACAGTTTATATACAGTTCAAATAATATCAAAGCGGTAAAAGCACCATTTAGCACATTAGGCTCAGAACATGTAATAATCAGATAATAAATAAAGCCAAATAATAACAATTATTCTAAGCTCGAATTCTTAACCCTGAACCAGTGGTTCTGGGTAGAATAAATCCCCAGCAGAGTCGCCAGAGCTGTCACACCTCCTTTTTCCGCGCCCGCGGGGGCACAAGGGAGTTTTTCCAATTAAAGGACAATCAAAACGGGATTTGTTTATTTATTTCAGAGTCGCCACTTGGGAGGTTTAGGGTGTCCCAAGTCACCAATTTTAATCCTGAATCGAGGAAAAGAATGACTCTATATTATGGTCTGCGTATCAGAAATCCGGATAAGGAATTCTGTTAACCCGGGAGAAGGTGTTAGGCATTCCCGAGTTCTGTGGTTCTAGCATGGTCGCTCAATTGTTATATTTGGCTTGATTATCTGATTTTATACAAGTATGAACTTATGTGCCACTTTTATCTTTTAACCTTATCATTCACTGTTATTTTTGTAGGACTTGCAACGTCGTGAAAATGTATCTCGAACCGCGTTACAATCAATGTACTCGTGGTCGTCGACACACTTTGACTCCGTTAAGATTTGGATTTGGGTCACATCAATGTGCACCCGAGTTTAAGGAAATTAAGTTATTAAAGGCGCGCCTAAAGCGACTAGCGTATTTATTTTGGGTAAGACCGTGGAATTTTACTAAACGGTCCATCCCGAAGTCCAAATAATTTTTAAAGCAAATATTTACTGAGGGCCCCACAATTTGTATTTTATTTGACGAGGGTCATCTCATTCTTATTTTTTTAAAATGAATTCGCAACGTCATGGACACGCATCTCGAACCACGTCACAATCAATGTACCCGTGATTAGAAATACATTTCGATTCCGTTGAGATTTGGATTTGGGTCACATCAATGTGCACCCGAGTTTACGAAGGTAAGATTTATTAGGGCGCGTCCTAAAGATTCTAACGTATTGTTATTTTAGGAAGGTTGTGAGATTTGCTAAACAACCCGTCCTGGAAACTAAATGCTTCACTAATATATATTTAACAAGGGCCCCGCATCTGCGTTTTGTTTATTTTCATCGAGGCTCATCTCGTTGTTATTTTTAAAGGATATCCTATAGCAACTACGTTTCTTGTCGTGTTTGTCTCTATCAGTTGAAAGCAGTAAATAGCCTTAGTTGATTATAAAACCGGATTTAAAGTGCTTTTACAGAATAATAAAACGTGACTGCACTTATGGACAACTAATAGCAAATTATGGGCCCAAACCTAGCTCATGCGAGATGGCCAGACTTGGGCCCTGTTTTTCCGATACAGGCCTAGCTGATTTTTTGATTTGGGCTCGGCCTTCCTGAGGTTGAGGCCTAGAACTGATTCTTTGTTCTTTATCAATTTATATGTGACAAACTAGAAAAAGGGAAAGAACTTTAACTCATGTGGATAGTTTTCCTATTTTGGCCTACATTATAGAATATGCTACACCATCAGACTAAGTCTAAAATACGACTTATTACACTGGGAATGTTTTTCTCCTAACAGCATACATACATGACTATCATTCATTAACCTACATTGCTATACTGAGCATGTAGGCTACTTCTATTATACAAATGAAAATATAACTATTTTATGACATTTAATGTGACAGTTCATGTATACATAAAAATAATCTGCGTGTCCTCTCTTTTGCATTCATGCTCAAACTCTCAGTTACATTGGTGGTGTCAATTGTGTACCTGGTAAGGAAAGGAAAGGAAGAAGGAGAGTGATCAGTTGAGTAGTGTGCAGTAATCACAGCATCAACAGATACACAGCAACAGCACAGCAACAAACCAACAACCAAGATTGTTTTCCACAGTCCAAGAACAACCAACAATGATTCCCAGAATAAATGAAACCAGCAAATAGTCGAGTGCTAAACCAATAATTCCAGATGAAGAGTAATGATACACCAGAAGTAAAAGAAGTTCAGTGCAGCAAATACAACAGTTCAGCAACCAACAAACAGCTCAGTTACTGCAGACGACAGAATTTGGCCAAGACAGCTTGACCAATATGAATTCTTGTTCAACTTTCAGATGGTGTTTGGTTACAATCTATTTGGAAACTAACTTATGTTTTTCAGCTTTTCTTTAAACTCCGTAAACCTTTCCTCAGACTAAAAGTTTCAGCTTTTAGACTAAAGATTCCAGCCCTTTTTTTCTTTTCTAAAAACTAAAAGTCCCAGCCCTTTTTCAGTTCTCAAATGGCCTATTTATAAGCCAAATGACTTAGTGCAGCTAGGCTGCCCTCATCCTGCAACTTGCAGCCTGCCCATACTCTTTAAAGCCCATGCCTAAGCATCTTTTGGTGTCAGCCCTCTTTATTCCCCACGCCTGGTTTTTGTTTAATCCAGAATTATGGGCTCATTTTATTTATTCATTTTGAGCCCCATACCCTTGTGTCTTGTTTCCCATTAGTATTAGTTTAATCTTAATTAGTACCCTACTTGTCAGCTTCATTTAACTAATCTTTCTGTCCTTTTTGACACCCCAGAACACCCCTGCTTAACCTTGATTATTACTGCCCTGCCTATTGCAGCATCAGGGCATTTTTGAACTGATGAAAGTTCAAATTCAAGACTGCCTGGACTGAACCTTTTCAGTCATTTTTACAATGCCAACAAACCATTTCAAACAATGCTGGGGCATTCAGTCAGTGGCCAAGTTCAATTAGTTACGTGAAATTATTAGCTCATTCGATTCATTAGTTATAGCAAACTAATCGACGACATTTATCGAGTCGACTATACTAATTATAACAGGTAATAATCAGTCGCTCATATAAACAATACGTTTAGGGACCTAAAGGGCATCAGACAATTTTTGTTCAATTACTGGGGCCTATATGAGTTGACTTATCTGACGATTAAACTAATCGACGATCATGTTTATCACAGAGTACATTCAGAATACACACATAGAAAATCAACCGACCAAATAAAAGGTCTTTACAGAGATGAAAGAAATCCGAATGAAAAATAACAAGAATAACAAACAAACACAACGAAACATGCTGACCACTTAATTAAAACTAACACAAAAGAAAGGAAAACTTACCGAAAATGTTTAAATCAAACAGACCCAAATCTGATTCAACTTCGAACTTTTGAGGCCGAACAAACTTTAATCAGGGTGTTCTCACATGAGAACACCTTGATTAAGGTCTATTAGACCTCAAACCCTTGTCCAGACCGGCCGGATTCCCCAAGTGCATGTGTTCTAAGGTCTGGATTTCCAGATCTGATTTTTAGGGAGTTGTGGGTAGATTCGGACCAAACCAAGCTTGGTTTGGTCACGAGGAAGGTCAGGGGAGTGGCTGATACAAAGATGGTGAGGTTTGGTGTGGATCGAGTTTTGTCTCGAATCTTCAAATCCAGATTCGAGACGGTAGGAGATGATTCGAGGTTCGTGGTTAGTGGATTCGTGTTCAGGGGAGTGAGGGGGTCTTAGGGTGTTCAGGAGGTGGCCACCAACGTTCATGCCGCCGGGTTCTGGTGGAAGGGGAACTAGGGCGGCGTTAGGGTTTGGGGGTTTCAGGGCTTGGGGAAGGAGATGACTGAAAGGAGGGGTTTGGATAGGGGGCGTGGGGTGAAGGGTCAAGTTTATATATGGAAGGGGAAGAGAGATTGGAGCCGTTAGATCAAGTGATCTGAACGGCTTAGATCTATTGGTGGGTAACAGGACGGGGTTATTTGGTATGGGAACGGGGTCGTTTTGGTTTAGGTGAGGGGTTGGGTTGAACCGGCTAAATAGGTCGGGTCATGAGGGAAGCCAGGGACCGTTGGATCAATGAGGTTGGACGGCTCAGATCAACTTGCCTGAAACGGCGTCGTTGAGGTGAGTTGGACAGCCTGATCTGGACCGTTCCTTTGAATCAGATCAACGGCTTCAAATGGGGACGCCGATACGACGTCGTTTGAGTCCGTGCTTGGGCAGGCTGGGTTTGGACTGGATCAGTACTTTGGTTTTGGGCCTTGTTTCGGGGCCCAAATCAGATTTTCCTTTTCTCCTCTTTTTTTTTTCAATTTAAACAAAAATTCCTAAAACAATGTAAAAATTAAAATAAACCTACACACATATTGAGTGACACCCACAACGATAAACACACATAAATGGACAATAAAAATTAAAAATAAAATAAAAAATGGTTAGATCACAGCTTAGAACAAACGATGCACACATACATATATTTTTTGAATTTTCTTTTAACGACAGGCATTTTGTATATTTGTTTGGTAATGACTAGATGTAAAATGGACAGACCCATAAATGACTAACAACACATGTCACGGAAAACTCGAAAAATTGTACAGCGAAATCATTTGTCACTATTTTTATTTTCTTTTGGAGCGATTGCTCGTAAAGGAAAAATCACGTGCTTACAGCTGCCCCTCTTTGCCCGAAGACACGAAGGGTTTTCGCGCAAAGATAAAGCGAGCGATTTTTGCCCGTCCGAATACTCCGTGTGAAGCATTTTTTGAAAAAAATTTGACCGAACCTTTGCTTCAGAGGTTTCCTACATATCCTGGGCTGAACAGGAATCAGGTCAATGTAGTTCGGGAAATTTTGGTAGCTGGGACTACCGTGCGACTGTAGTGTTTGCTGTCGTTGTGCGCTGTTGTATGCTGCTGTAGGATGCTACTGCTCAACCGATCTCCCTATTACATTGCTCTAAAAGGAAAACAAGAAGCTAAGCTAAACTGAGGATCCTGAAATCTTATCCATCTTCAACTTGTTCTTGTTGCCTTGCTTTCTTGTCGGCTAACACTTTCCTCCGATGCCTTTATCTTGTGACTTTGGGAGATGATGCTGGTCCTTTGCTGACGTTTGAATGCCAGTTTTCATCACTTTGCTTGATCCGCTGGGGACACGGCTTTCTTCTTTAAAATTTCCAATGGTTTCTTCAGTGGTATGTTTCTTCATCAGCATCGTCATACTGGGCATGTTACAACGTTCCCAAACTGCTTCTTTTGAGATGCATTCCTTTTTCCTTTTGAATTGCGCGCTTGCCTCTGCAGTTGTCTGCTTCTTGGTGCTGGGGATTTTATTGTTTCCCGTTTGGGGCTCTCTGTTGCACCCTTCCGTCTTCAGGTGGGGTGACTGATTCCAAAATCTAGAGCTGAATGTATTCCCGCATTATACTGGTGGGCGACCTAAAACTTAAATGTATTCCCGCATTATACTGGTGGGCGACCTAGAACTTAAAAGTATTCCCGCATTATACTGGTGGGCGACCTAGAAATTAAAAGTATTCCCGCATTATACTGGTGGGCGACCTAGAACTTAAAAGTATTCCCGCATTATACTGGTGGGCGACCTAGAACTTAAAAGTATTCCCGCATTATACTGGTGGGCGACCTAGAACTTAAAAGTATTCCCGCATTATACTGGTGGGCGACCTAGAACTTAAAAGTATTCCCACATTATACTGGTGGGCGACCTAGAACTTAAAAGTATTCCCGCATTATACTGGTGGGCGACCTAGAACTTAAAAGTATTCCCGCATTATACTGGTGGGCGACCTAGAACTTAAAAGTATTCCCGCATTATACTGGTGGGCGACCTAGAACTTAAAAGTATTCCTGCATTATACTGGTGGGCGACCTAGAACTTAAAAGTATTCCCGCATTATACTGGTGGGCGACCTAGAACTTAAAAGTATTCCCGCATTATACTGGTGGGCGACCTAGAACTTAAAAGTATTCCCGCATTATACTGGTGGGCGACCTAGAACTTAAATGTATTAAAATTGCTTCCTCGTTCTTCCGAGAAAATTTTCGACAACCGGCAGGCCAAGAAAGTTTCAAAAGTTACAGTTACACATGGGAAGCGGGTCCGACATGTGTTGGAGGAAGAAAGTATTACATTTGATGATGCAGATGCGGATGGCGTGATAACTCCACATAACGATGCACTGGTAATATCTCTACTTGTGCATGATACTAATGTGAAACGAGTTTTGACTGATCCAGGTAGTTCCGTGAACATCATTTTGCTAAGAGTATTAAACGAGATGCAAGCTGAAGATAAGATAGTACCTAAGGCACATACTTTATCTGGCTTTGACAATTCAAGCGTCGTGATAAAATGGGAGGTAGTATTTACAACATTCACAGAAGGAGTTGTCAAGGAGATGGAAATGGCTTATAATATAATTCTCAGAAGACCGTGGATTCACGAGATGGATGTTGTACCGTCTACCTTACATCAAGTTATTAAATTCCCATCACCATGGGGAATATGTCAAATCTGTGGGGATCAACAGACATCTAGGAGCATCAACTCTGTAGTAGATTCAAGAACAAAAAACGAAGAAAAGTAGCAATTACAGAATCCAGTTGAGGATACTATGACACAAGCCTCAACTGAACATGGGCGAACAGATGTGGACTCAATGCCCGATTATATCCAAGAACCGGAAGAAAATGAAAATATCAAAACGACGATTGAAGAGTTGGAGGTTGTAGAGCTATTCACACAATGGCCTGAAAAGAAAGTCTACATTGGGGCCAACTTAAGCCACGAAATGAAAGGTAAGTTGATTGAACTTTTGAAACTAACGTGGATTGCTTTGCCTGATCCCATTCTGATATGACAGGAATACCCCTGGAAGTAATGACTCACAAGTTAAATGAAGATCCATCATATCCACCTATCAAACAAAAGAAGAGAAAGCAGGGGTCTTTCAAAAATCAGGTGATTCAAGATGAGGTCCAAAAACTTTTAAAAATTGGGTCTATCCATGAGGTAAAGTATCCTAATTGGTTTGCTACTATAGTAATAGCACCAAAAAAGAATGGCAAATAGCGAGTTTGTGTAGACTACACTGACCTTAACAAAGCTTGTCCTAAAGATTCTTTTCTGTTACCACATATAGATCAACTAATTGATGCTACTGCATGACACGAATTGTTAAGCTTTTTAGATGCATATTCAGGGTATAATCAGATCAAAATGGATCCCCTAGATGAGGAAAAAACTTCATTTATAACAGACAGGGGGACTTACTATTATAAAGTAATGCCCTTTGGCCTCAAAAATGTTGGTGCCACGTATCAAAGGTTGGAGACCAAAATGTTCCAGGAACATTTAGCAAAAACTATGGAAATCTACATAGATGATATGCTTGTCAAATCTCAACAATCAGGGGATCATATACCGCACTTGTCTGATACATTTCAGATCTTACAAAAATTCAATATGAAGCTAAATCCCGAGAAATGTGCATTTGGCGTTTCATCAGGTAAGTTTTTGGGTTTTCTTGTTTCTAACCGTGGTATTGAAGTAAATCCTGCACAGATTAAAGCCATTGAAGAAATTCCTGACATGCTTACAAGTAAGAAAGAGGTGCAGAGACTAACGGGAAGAATTGTAGCCTTGGGAAGATTTATTTCCAAGTCATCAGAAAAATGCTTTAAATTCTTTTCGGCTCTTAAAAAGCAATATCAGTTCGAATGGTCTGAGGAGTGTTAACAAGCACTCAGAAACTTGAAGGTATACCTATCAAATCCATTGTTGCTCGCAAAACCAAAAGATGGGGAAAGGTTGCTTATCTATCTAGCTGTTTCGGAAGTAGCGGCGAGTGATGTTTTAGTTCGTGAAGACCAAGGTAAACAGTCTCCAATTTATTATGTTAGCAAGTCATTATTAGATGCAGAGACACGATACCCTCAACTAGAAAAACTTGCAATTGCATTAATCATGGCATCTAGAAAGCTAAGGCCTTATTTTCAATGCCACCCTATTTCTGTAGTAACTGCTTATCCACTGCGTAATATATTACACAAACATGAGTTATCATGTAGGTTAGCCAAGTGGGCCAAAGAATTAAGTGAATACGACATCATATATCAGCCCATAACCGCAATAAAATCTCAGGTGTTAGCAGATTTTTTGGCTGATTTTAGCCAAGGGATGCAACTAGAAGCAGAAAAAGAATTACAAGTATTCAACGGGTCTAATCCAGGAACTTAGACCTTATTTATTGATGGCTCATCAAATGTGAAGGGGGAAGTCTAGGAATTGTTTTGGTACCACCTACGACAAGCCATAAAATATCATCCTATAACTAACAATGAGGCAGAGTATGAAGTTGTGATTGCAGGTTTAGAATTGGCACGCGAACTTGGCATCGATCAGATCGTAATCAAAAGTGATTCGCAGCTCGTAGTTAATCAAATGTTGGGGACTTATACAGCCAGGGAAGCACGAATGCAGCAATACTTAGAGAAGGAACTCAATCTGGTTAGGCAATTCCAAAACTGGAAAGTTGTGCAGATACCAAGAGAGGAAAATGTCGAGGCAGATGCCCCAGCTAATCTCGCATCTGCGACAAACGTGACAAGTAACAAAAATGCTTCTGTAATTTATTTGTTTCATTCAGTACTCAATCATGACAAAAATAAGGTAAATTTAAATAACTTAACCTGGGATTGGAGGAATGAGATTGTCACTTTTTTGCAGTATGGAACCGTCCCTGAAGATAAAAAGGCTCATGCGCTTCATAAAAAGGCTGCTCGGTACTGTTTAAAGCAAGGCAATCTTTATCGTGAAATGTTCGCCGGTCCCTTAGCAAGATGCCTCGGGCCTTCTCAAATAGAGTATGTAATGAGAGAAATACACGAGGGGCATTGTGGAAATAATGTAGGAGGAAGATCATAAGTAAAAACCATGATTAGAGCAGGCTATTATTGGCCTAAAATGGAAGAAGAAGCGGAAAATTTCGTGGCTAAATGTGATAAGTGCCAAAGATACGGTAACAATATGCATAGACCTACAGAGTTGTTACATCCGGTCGTTTCACCATGGCCTTTTATGAAGTGGGGGATGAATATTGTGGGTCCACTACCACAAGCAAAAGGCAAGGTAAAATTTCTGCTAGTACTCACTAATTACTTTACTAAATGGGTAGAAGCCGGTGCTTTTAAACAGGTATGAGAAAAGGAGGTTAGAGATTTCATTTGACGAAATATTATATGTCGATTCGGTGTACCAAAGGAAATCGTATGTGATAATGGCCCGCAATTTATAGGCACACAAATCACAAAATTTTTTCAAAGTTGGCAGATCAAAAGAATTACCTCAACGCCTTACCATCCAGTGGGTAATGGACAAGCTGAATCAACAAATAAAGTCATTGTCAACAATTTGAAGAAACGATTGGAAGAATCTAAAGGCAATTGGCCAGAGTTGCTACTTGGTGTTTTATGGGCATACTGCACAATAGCAAAAACAAGTACCGGTGAAACACCATTCTTACTGGTATACGGAGTTGAAACCTTAATTCCAGTTGAGATAGGGGAGCCAAGCACGAGGTATACACAAGCGATTGAGGAATCCAATGAAAAAGAAATGCGAATAAACCTAGATCTACTTGAAGGAAAAAGGAAAGTTGCATTAATAAGAATGGCAGCACAAAAACAAGTCATGGAATGATATTATAATCGGAAAGCTCGCCTAAGATACTTCAAGATTGGGGACTTCGTACTCAAGAAGGTTTTTCAATCCATGAGAGCAGCTAATGCGGGAAAATTAAGTCCAACTTGGGAAGGACCTTACAAGATTCACGGTATCACAGTAAAAGGAGCATACGAGCTGGAAACAATGGATGGCAAGATATTACCTTCACATTGGAATGTCATTCACCTGAAGAGATACTATTTCTAAGGAGTACCCGCGGTCAGGTATCCTCATTTTAAAATTCTATTCTTGAATTGTTAAAATTTTACTAACGATTTTAGATGATAGGCAAAAAGTGAACCCGTACTAAATGATGAATCACGACCTACAAGGCATGTGGAAGAATATAAATTCCCGGTCTAGGGTTATAACTATTCTAATAGAAATTCAAACGGGTTAAGCAGTCTTCATCTATAATCGCACCTCCGAGTCCTGTATGTTTTTTCCTTTTAAGGAAAAGGACCAAATGAGAGGAGTAATCAAGTGCTCGAGACTTCATACTTCAAAGCTCAAACACTTGAGGGACTATATAATATACATAGGACATATGTGTAAAGAAGGCAAAGAAGACTGAGAAATAATCAAAGTTCAAGTCAAAGCCCAAAAAGTCTACTTATTGAATGAATCAAGTGCAAAGCAAAATTACGAGCCAATAACATAAAGCCAAACAAAACCTTATCATATTTAGGTTAAAGTCAATGTATAGAAACGGGTTATAAATAAAAACCTTGTGTTTTATTTCCTTTTTTGAAAACTGTTGTATAGAAAACAGTTATGAAAAAGTTATAAAAGTTATTTAAATTCATTTAAGATGTCATTTAAACTTGACAAAGTTCAAATGAAAATTTTATCAAAGTTATTTCAAGAAACATGTGTGTTCCTATTTCATTTGTCGTACATTTACACCATTATGAAGTTGAGACGTCTTCTTCATTAAGTGTCGAATATAAAAGGGCCCTCTTTTATAAAATTCATGTTTGATTTAAACATTCATAAAGTTAAGAAAGCGTTTTGTGAAAATGCAAAAAAGGGTAAAGTATAAACCCACAAATTAACTAAAATATCTTGAGTACAAAGGCAAGAACGAGCAAAATAGAAGCTCAGAATAAACTAAGTCAAAATGGAAAACTTCTTAATACTGAAAAGTTTAGACTAAGTATGAACTTAGTCATAAACTGTTTGTCATTTATACAAAATACCTCAAAAAGGTCTGGGGACTTGTCATTTCCAAAAACTAAACCCCCAAACGGGATGGAGGTTTATAACCACATTCCACCAAAAAAGAAAGAGAAAAAAAGAAGAAGTCATATTCCATAAACTTGTCACTGAGGAGCTGAAGAAGGATCCAAAGTAAGGTCACCAGCAGCAGAAGATTCAAGTTGGCTTGAAAGAGTTGGGACATTTACTGTACCCATATCATCTTCAATATGTTCAGAAGTATCAGTCATGGGAGAGGGAAAGTCTTGGCCTTGCTGAGTCTTTTCAATAGTTTTTTTTATCTTAGCTAATTCAGCTTCCAAGTTAAAGCCCTCTTGGCTAGCTTCCACAAGGGTGTCATGGCGAGTATTTAAAAATGCCCAACTCACTTCAATTGCGATCTTGTCCTCAAGAATCTCGTAATCTTTCTCCCATTGATCAATTTCACTTTTGAGCTTTTCATTCTCAGCCAAGGCAGAATCGTAAGAAGCTTGAAGAGAAGCACGTGAACTTTCTAAGGAACAGACCTTATCAGAAGATTCACGGAGATCTTCTTGAGTCTGAGTCAAAGTTTGCTCAAGTTCACCGGCATAAACTTCCTTCTCACTTAACAAAGCTCTCAACTCTCTGATCTCTTCACTAGCCTTGGAGAGTTTCTCAAAAAAAGATGTTTCGAGGAGATTCTTATCTTTGCCAGCTTGGTTTGATGAAGCCTTTTCAACTGTCAACTCTGAAGTTAAAACCTTCAACTGCTGCTCTAAGGTGAACTTGCTCTCTTTTAATACTTCCATGTCAATTTGGAGGCTTTTATATTGTTCTCTTTAGTTGTCCGCTTCAATTTGGTAATCATGCATTAACTGATCCGTGTGAGAAACCCTCTTCATTATCGTTTTACCAACAAGGTTGATCTAAAGAAAAGAGAGGAAAGGTAAGAATCTTAAATAGAAGAAAGAAATAATAAAGCATGAAGAGGAATACCTTTAATGATGACTGCACTATGTCATTCATCCAAGTTAAAGAGTTGTGACTCTCAAGCTTGGATCTCTTGATTGAACCAATCAGGGATTTCAACCACACATCAGCCCGACCTGATTTTCTCAAAATATTACCATCGGCAGGAACCAAAAAGTTTGAAGATTCTTCTCTCACTACCAACCTCAGTGTGATGAACAGTTGTAGGAGGAAATGTGGAAGAAGTCAAAACAGCCTGAGGCGGAGCAGCAATGGCAACAGTCACAACTGGAAAAGAAGATATCACAGGAGCAGACATGGAAAATGAGGCAAGGGGCACTTCATCAGAAATTGGACCCAAACTTTCATTATCAAACCCATGAGCAAAAAGCTGATCAACAGAATCATGAGCAGCCGTGGGAGTATCGTCATCGGAAATCACCGAGGTGGCTTCAATAGGCTCGGTTAGAGGAACAGAACGAGGGGGAGATGCTTCATCATCTGAAATAATGTGTCTCCTAGCTCGTGGCCTTTTTATCAAAGAACCCTCATCTTGTTCTTCCTCTTCTTCAGAGTCTTGGTCAGCAGAAGTTTTGCTTTTCGATGAAGAACCCAAAATTATTTCTTGGGCTCTTTACAAAGAAATTCTGGAAGCTACGACGGCCTCAACACGTATGCCTCGAATGGGAAATCCTGACAAAAAGAAGGATCAAAATAAGTTCTAAGGAAAGAAGTGAACGGAAATACAAAGGATATAAGGAAAAAAGCACTTACCGTGAGTTTTCACTTTCCAACCAAATCGATGAGAAAGGTTTTTCCAGGATCTACCTTCCATCGGAGCAACACTTAACAACTTTCCTACCCAACCACAGAAATTGGAAATCTCATTAACAGTTCTCATGGTTGCTGAAAAAGAAAAGGAAGTTAAAATGGCAACCATCAAAATTGAGAAAAAGGTATAGAAAAGTTATAAAAAAAAACTCACGTGAAAAATTCCACTTCTCAGGAAATGGAACATTCTCTTCACACACTAAATCAATAGTGGGGGCGGAAACAAACCTGGCATACCAGCCACGGTCCTTATCGTCTTCTGGGCTGACTAGAACTCTTTTGCTTTTCGTTACTAAAGTAAAAATTACTTGACGGAATAGTTTGGGAGAATAAAGATGGATTAAATGAAAGAAAGTAAAAGGCATGCCAGCCATGTTGGCCAAATGTCTCAAACAAGCAACAACCATCCATACGATAGGGCCAATTTGTCCTAAGCAAACATCGAAAAAGTGACAGAACTCGATGATAACAGGGTCAATAAGAGGCTTGAAATTCAATGTGAAAGGGTATGTATATACGAAAGAAAACCCAATCAAGTAAGAAGTGATTCTTTGGTTTGCATTGGGGATTATAATGGGGAAATCATGACTCCACTGGCAATCTCTACTAACCACAAAAATCAAACCTTCAGTGATCTAAGTTGGGTAAATATCAGCACGATCTAATAAAGACACAGAGGAAACTTGGTTTCCGATGGACTCTCTATCATTGTAAAAAGATAGTTCAGCATGAACAATTTCATCTACCAAAGGTTCACGAAGAGGTTCATTGGGTACTTTACTTCTAGATGAAGACCTCTGAGAAAAAGAACCTCTGGTTCTAGAAGGTGGAGTAGAACTCGTTGAAGGATGAGAAGGGCCTCGTGATGATGAAGATCCTAAACTACGAAGTCTTCCTCCTCTCCTACTTCTAACAGGATCAAGAGGAAGGTTATCAACGATGGGGACTCGCCGAGGGTTGGGGTTTGAAGAAGACATAGTAGTACGAGGAAGAAGAAAACAAGAATTGAATATTCTAAACCTTTTGTGAGAAAGACAAGGATGAAAAGTTATATTTATACTCAGAAGCAACTGTCAAAGGAAAAGGTGCAATGATGGAAACGTCATGATGGGAACTGTCACTTCGTAATTGGTGAAGCCGTAAAAAAGCCTTAAAAGACGCTGAAAAATTGCATAACCAACCAGGAGATGCCACGTGTCACGGACATTAAATGGAAGTGACAGATGAAGCATTAGTTCCAGAGAAGAATTAATGGCGACAAATATTCCCGCTTTAATGAGATCCACTTCCCAAATATTCTATTGATGAATAAATGAAAAGTGGGGGGACTATCTGTATTGGGAAAAATTAAGTTCATATATAGAACTAATTGTAAAATGACACGTCATGATACGTGGACTGGTCAAAGAATGACAATTAGAAAAGAATAATTAAAGATGCACGAGCTTCAATAGGCACAGGCAGAGGTTCAAGAAAAAATAGAAAGAATAGATGCTCGAACCTCTTAATGTCCGAGGGTCGTATTAAGAGAATGAATCTGATAGCAAAAAAGGATATAAATACGTATTGTCAGTAATTAATAGGCATTAAATACGGAAAACGTTAGGGAATTTGTATTGAATCAAAAATGATTGTCAATTATAACGTTACATTAAATGCCATTAATTATCCATAATGGCTCTATTATGATAGAAACAAAACGTATTACCTAGACATAGCTATAAAAGGAGAAAATTGATCATTTGTAAGGGGACGAAATACTATTGGAATATATTGATTTACTTTGCTTTATATTTTGCTGCTATTTATCAATTATTCTTATTTCTATTTGATTATCAGTAGCCCGAGTTCTTCTAAAATAAGCTTTGGCCGAAATCCCGATTTTTGATTAAACAATATGTTAAACTTTTTTTTATTTTGAAATTGTGTTATATTCGTGGTTCAAATTTACTTGTTTTAGTAGTATTTGTTGCATGTTGTTTATTATTTAGATAGAATTGATAGTTTAGTTTTGTCAAATATTGAATAATGTTATGATATTATATTTATAAATATTAATATATTTTATCAAATACGCATTCCATGATGTTCTTACAAAATATATGTTTTTAGTTTTTATAACTATCTAAACTAAATATTATTAATTTGGAAAATATATATAAATTATTTTTACAATATTAGTTATAAATATATGATTACTAATTAGTGTATATCCACGTAAAAATATATATCTTAAATACCAAATATACAATTATTTATACTTATAAAAATTTATAGGCATATATTTATTATATTAACTTTTGAATTTTGATAAATACTTCATTTAAAATTTAATTTAACTGTGTAATTACACTTGTGCAACCAAACAGTAAACTTGTAATTACACTATGACAACAAATAGGCCGTCGTAATTACACAACTGTGTAATTACTAGGCTGCGTAATTACTATCATAGTAATTACACCAATTCCAATTACCTTGTGACTTTCCAGACCCCTAATCTAATGGCGGGTTATTTGAAAATCTATTGCATCGCTTATCTCATAATGATTAGGAGAATTAGAGGGTGTTTGGATTGGCTTATAAAAAATAGCTTTTAAGCTAAAAGCCAAAAGCCATAAGTTGTTAATATCCAACTTTTGGCTTTTGGCTTATTTTTGTACTTTTTGTGCTTAAAAGTAAGTGTGTGATGACGCAAAAGGTCATCACTTGTGTTGCAAGTAAATTCAGTATCCCGAGGCCTTAAAACCTCCTTTTATCTCACCTTGATTCGTGTGCACAGTCCAGACGTGTATCTAGAAAGCTGTTATGTAAAAAAATCTATGAAAAATGATAAATTTTACTTTTAAAATGAATTTAAGTTGACTTCGGTCAACATTTTGGGTAAACGGACCCGGATCTATGATTTGACGGTCCCATAAGGGTCCATACAAAAATATGGGACTTCGGTGTATGCCCGGAATCGAATTCCGAGGTCCCAAGCCCGAGAAATGAATTTTTAAAGAAAATTATTTTCTGAAATTTTAAGAGTTTTTAGAAATTTGAATGTATTGGAATTTGTTGGTATCGGGCTCGTATTTTGGTTTCGGAGCCCGGTACAGGTCTTATATGGTATTTAAGTTGATCCCATAAAATTTGGTAAGAAACGGACTTGATATGACGTGAATCAGACCCTCGGTTGTTAAAAGTGGAATTAAAGAGTTCATGAGATCTTTCTGTGATTTTGATGCTAAATTCGTCGTTAAAGGTGTTAATTTGGAGATTTAATCGCACGAGTAAGTCCATATGATATTTTTGAGTTAGTATGCATATTTGGTTTGGGGCTCCGAGGGCTCGGGTGAGTCTCGGATAGGTTTTACATTTAGAAAAAAAAAGTTGCAGATTCAGAGAAGTTGCAGGTCTCTGAAGCCAGATCTCGCGGTCCGCGGTGGAACCTTCGCGGTCGTAGTGGGGTCTTTATGACCGCAGTGGAATATATGTGGTCTGCTGTGGGCAAGGCTAGGTCTTCGCGGCTGTGCTCGATTTCTTGCGGTCCGCGGTAGAGCTTCGTAGCCACAGTCCTTTTTTATGCGGTGCACAGTGAGGGTCTGAGAGGGGTATATAAACGGGACTCTTCAGCTATTTTTCAATTTTCAAAACCCTGGAATATAAGAGGCGATTTTTCAAACATTCTTTCTTCCCCAAAATACTAGTAAGTGATTTGTAACTTATTTCTTTCACTCCTTAACTTCTTTTTATAAGATTTCATCCTAAAATCTAGGGTTTTCATGGTGGAATTGGGAATTTTGGGTAAAAACCTAAGAATATTAGAATTTGGGGATTTAGACCTCAAATTGAGGTTGGATTCCAAAATAAATAATATATTCGGGCCCGAGGATGAATAGGTAATCGAGTTTTGGTCCAAATTTCGGGTTTGGACCAGGCGGGCCCAGGGTCAATTTTTGACTTTTTGGGGAAATTATTGGAAAACCTGTTTTTATGCATTAGAATTGATTCATTTAGCATTTATTGATATCGTTAAGTAAATTGTGGCTAGATACAAGCAAATTGGTTGTGGAAACAAGAGGTAAAGTGGTAGTTGAGGCTTGAATTGTGTTCGTGGCATCGAGGTAAGTGTTTGGTCTAACCTTAGCTTGAGGGGTTAGGATTCGTGTCTTATTTGCTATGTGTTAATTGTTGAGTACGACGCATAGGCATGGTGACGAGTATCTATACGTTGGTGTCAAGCATGCCCGTGAGTCTTATACTATGATTAATATGACTCTGTTTCATATTGTTCATGTTTTATATAATAATTTCTATTGATGAACAAGGCTTGTGAAAGCATTTTTTGTAATTGAACATTGTAGAGCGTTGGCTCAAGTTGAAAATTGAGTAATTGAATATTGTAGAGTATTGGCTCAAGTTGAGAATTGAGTTGTGAAGTAAATGTGAGAAAGAGAAAAGGTTTATGATATTATCTCCCTTGCCGGGATGTTATTGCTTTGATATTATTTCCCTTGCCGGGACTTTATTATTCATGATATTGCTTTCCCTTGCTGGGATATTGTTGTTGTGCTATTGTTCCCTTGTCGGGATTTTATCGTAATTTTATTGATTCTCTTGCCCTTATTGCTTTGTGATTGTTGTTTGGGTAAGGAAGAGTGTTAAAGCACGAAGGGTGATGTCGTGCATGATATTTGTGAGAGAGTGTAAAGCACGAAGGGTGATGTCGTGTATGATTTTGAGAGTGTTAATGCACAAAGGGTGATGTCGTGCCAATATTGTGAGGTAAAAGCACGAAGGGTGATGTCGTGTCGCATGATGTACAATTCCATGTCGATTATATTGATTCTATTGGTGAGGACGAGAGTAAAAGCACGAAGGGTGATGCCGTGCAGATTATATTGATTCTTATGGTGAGGACGAGAGTAAAAGCACGAAGGGTGATGTCGTGCACTTGTCTTTTATTTCTGATTCTTGTTGGTAATTGAACTTTGGTGATCCTTATATTTATATGATGTTCTTCTGTTATTACTTGATGTTCTCCGCAACATGTTTCCCCCTCCTATCCTTAATTGTACATTTTTGCTTTTATTTTCCGTTGTATATGATTTAACTGCATAGGTTTATTTGGTAGTCTTGTCCTAGCCTCGTCACTACTTCGCTGAGGTTAGGATAGGCACTTACCAGCACATAGGGTCGGTTGTGCTGATACTACACTCTGCACTATGTGCAGATCCCGGAGTTGTAGCTTTTGGACCGCAGTGAGGGTGCTATCTTCAGTCCATTCAGGCGACCCGAGGTAGTCCTGCAGGCATCCGCAGGCCCTAGCGTCTCCTTCTATCTTTCTATATTGTTTCTTCTATGTAATTCTGGAACAGCTTGTATTTATCTTTAGGACCCTTATTTTTAGTAATCTTAGATAGTCTGTGAAATCGTGACACCAAATTCTGGGTAGAGTTGTACTTAGACTTCCGCAGTTGTATTAATCTAAACTATTATGTTTTCATCTTCCGTACTGTTTTTATTAATATTATTTTTGCTGCTTTTGTTATGTTGTTTTGGAATTTCTAAGAGATTATAAATGACAATGTTTTAATAATTGGACTAATTGGCTTGCCTAGCTTTCACTAGTAGGCGCCATCACGACTCCTGAGGGTGGGAAATCCGGGTCGTGACAAGTTGGTATCAGAGCTCTAGGTTACTTAGATCTCACAATTCACGGACAAGCTTAGTAGAGTCTGAGGGATCGATACGGAGACGTCTGTATTTATCCCCCAGAGGCTACAGAGTTAGGAAAAACTTTACATATATTCTTTCTTATCGTGCGGTTTGGTTTCTCAAAGCTAATTAAATTTCTACTCTGTTCTTTCGCATATGGCGAGAACACGCGTTTCCTCATCCTCTGATCAGCAGCCTGAGCCCCCATCAGCAGCTCTCACGAAGGGCAGAGGGCGAGGTCGTGCTAGAGGCAGGGGCAGAGCTTAGCCCATTGCAGCAACACCAGCGGCGGAGCCTCAGGTTGAGTTTGATGATGAGGTTCCGACCCAGGCAGTTCCGGTGGGCCCAACTCAGGTCCTAGAATGGTTCATTGCTACCTCAGTATTCCAAGATGCTCCGGTCTGTCTAGTGGGCCTTATGGAGAGCGTCACCCGGGCAGGCTTGTTTCATGTAGCACCAGCCGTCTCTCAGGTTGGAAGAGGATCCCAGACTCCTGCTACTCGCACTCCGGAGTAGATGGCTCACCAGTTTCAAACTCCAGTAGCTCAGCCAGTTGGAGTAGTTCAGCCGGGTATGGTAGCTCAGATCGATGATGGAGTAGCTATGTCTACTGATGCCTTGTGGAGATTGGACAGGTTTACCAAGCTCTTCACTACCACTTTCAGCAGTGCATCTTCTAAGGATCCCCAGGATTATTTAGACAACTGTCATGAGGTTCTTCGGAACATGGGGATAGTGGAGTCCAATGGGGTCAACTTTGCTACTTTTTGGTTGTCTGGATCCGCCAAGACTTGGTGGAGAGATTATTGTTTGGCTAGACTAGTTGGGTCACCAGCTTTGACTTGGGATCAGTTTTCTCAGCTATTTTTGGAGAAGTTTCTTCCCATCACTCAGAAGGAGAACTATCGGTGGCAGTTTAAGTGTCTCCAGTAGAGTTCTATGACTGTTACTCAGTACGAGAGCAAATTTATTGACTTGGAATGTGATGTTATTCTTATACTTCCCACTGAGAGAGAGAGAGATAGAGTGAGGAGGTTCATTGAGGGACTCATTCAGCCTATTCGATTGCAGATGGCTAAGGAGACGGGGAGCGAGATTTCTTTACAAGAGGCGGCCAATATGGCCAGGAGAGTTGAAATCGTTCTATCGCAGGGGAGTGGTCAAGGGTTTGACAAGAGACCTCGCCATTCGGGCAGGTTCAGTGGTGCCTCATCTGGAGGCAGAGATTCTTTTGGTAGGGGCCATTCTTCCAGGCCGTTTCATTCAGCACTTCAGGCTTCGCACTGTGTTCCAGGTGGTCGTGGTTCTCATATTCAGTATTTCGATTAGTTGCCCTACAGTACACCACCAGCTCCTATTAGTGCACCTCTGCTCCAGAGTTTTCAGGGTAGTTATTCAGGCCTTCAAGGTCAGCAATCTCAGCAGCTGAGGGCTTGTTATACATGTGGCGGTACGGGGCATATTGCTAGATTTTGCCCTCGAGCACCGAGCAACTCTCAGCATCAGGGTTCCCGTGCCATGGTTCAGGCACCGAGTGTTCCACCGCTCGCTCAGCCGGCTAAAGGTGGAGGTAGAGGTATTAGAGGTGGAGGTCAAGCCGCTAGAGGTGGAGGCCAGCTAGTAGCAGGTCGTCCTAGAGATATAGTTTAGAGTGGTGGGGCCCAGGCCCGATGTTATGCTCTTGCAGCCAGGCTTGAGGCTGAGGCTTCCGATGCAGTTATCATAGGTATTGTTCTGGTTTGTAGTAGAGATGCTTCAATTTTATTTGATCCGGGATCTACATACTCCTATGTGTCATCTTATTTTGCACCGTATCTGGTCATGCCTAATGATTCTTTGAGTGCTCTTATATATGTGTCTACACCGATGGGTGATTCTATTATGGTATATCGTGTCCATCGTTCATATATAGTTGTGATTAGGGGTCTTGAGACTCGAGTAGATTTGTTACTGTTGGACATGGTTGATTTTGATGTCATATTGTGGATGGACTGGTTATCACCTTACCATGTTATCTTGGACTGTCATGCCAAGACTATGACCTTAGCCTTGCCGGGGTTGCCTCATTTAGAGTGGAGAGGGACTCCTGGTCATTCTACCCGTAGCATTATCTCATATATGAAGGCTCGGCGAATGGTTGAGAAGGGGTGTTTGGCCTATTTGGAATATGTACGTGATTCTAGTATTGAGGTTCCCTCTATGGATTCTATGCATGTGGTACGTGAGTTTCCTAATGTATTTCCTTCAAACCTGCCAGGTATGCCACCCGACAGGGATATTGATTTGGCTCCGGGCACTCAGCCTATTTCTATTTCACTGTATCATATGGCCCTACCTGAGTTGAAAGAGTTGAAGGAGCAATTGCAAGACTTGCTTAATAAAGGCTTCATTAGACCTAGTGTCTCGCCTTGGGGTGTGCTGATGTTGTTTGTTAAGAAGAAGGACGGATCGATGAGGATGTGTATAGATTACCGGTAGTTGAAAAAGGTTACAATCAAGAATAATTATCCTTTGCCGAGGATTGATGATTTGTTTGATCAGCTTTAGGGTGCCAAGGTATTTTCGAAGATTTATTTGAGAGCAGGATACCATTAGTTGAGGATTAGAGAATCTGATGTTCCTAAGACAACTTTCTGCACTCGGTACGAGTATTATGAGTTCTTGGTGATGTCATTCGGGTTGACAAATGCCCCAGCAGCTTTTATGGATTTGATGAACTGAGTGTTTAGACCTTACTTGGATTCGTTCGTGATAGTCTTCATTGATGATATTTTGATCTATTCTCGCAGCCGGGAGGAGCATGAGGAGCATCTGAGAGTTGTTCTTCAGACTTTCAGAGATAGTCAGTTGTATGCAAAGTTTTCGATGTGTGAGTTCTGGTTGAGTTTAGTTGCATTGTTGGGTCACGTTGTTTCAGCAGAGGGTATTCAGGTGGATCCAAAAAAGATAGAGGCAGTCAAGAACTAGGCTAGACCCACATCAGCTATAGAGATCCGGAGTTTCTTGGGTTTGGTAGGCTATTATCATCGGTTTGTGGAGGGATTTTCATCTATTGCAGCCCTGATGACCAAGTTGACCCAGAAAGGTGCCCAGTTCAGGTGGTCGGACGAGTGTGAGGCGAGCTTTCAGAAGCTCAAGACAGCTTTGACTACGGCGCCAGTGTTGGTTTTGCCCACAGGGTCAGGGCCATATACAGTTTATTGCAATGCATCTCGTATTGGACTGGGTGCGGTGTTGATGCAGGATGGCAAGGTCATTACTTATGTTTCGCGGTAGTTAAAGATTCATGCGAAGAACTATTTGGTTCATGATTTGGAGTTAGCAACCATTGTTCACACGTTAAAGATTTGGAGGCATTATCTGTATGGCGTGTCATGTGAGGTGTTCACGAATCACAAGAGTCTGCAGTATCTGTTCAAGCAGACGGAGCTAAATTTGAGGCAGAGAAGATGGTTGAGTTATTGAAAGACTATGATATCACCATCTTATATCATCTGGGGAAGGCCAATGTGGTGGCCGATGTTTTGAGTAGGAAGTCAGCCAGTATGGGCAGTCTGGCATATATTCCGGTCGGTGAGAGACCGCTTGCTTTGGATGTTCAAGCTTTGGTCAATCAGTTCGTGAGGTTGGATATTTTTTAGCCCAACCGTGTGTTAGCTTTCACAGTCGCTCGTTCTTCTCTATTAGAGCGTATCCAAGATCGACAGTATGATAATCCTCATTTGTGTGTCCTTAGGGATATGGTGCAGCATGGTGGTGACAAGCAGGTTACATTAGGAAATGATAGAATTTTGAGGTTGTAGGGTTGAGTTTGTGTGCCTAATATGGATGGGCTTCGAGAGTTGATTTCAGATGAGGCTTATAACTCCCGGTACTCTATTCATGCAGGCGCTGCTAAGATGTATCAGGATTTGCGGCAACATTATTGGTGAAGGAGGATGAAGAAGGATATTGTTGCATATGTGGCTCGGTGTTTGAATTGTCAGCATGTAAAGTACGAGCATCAGAGACCTGGTGGTTTGTTCCAGAAGATTGAGATTCCTGAGTGGAAGTGGGAGTATATCACTATGGACTTCGTTGTTGGACTCCCACGGACTTAGAGGAAGTTCGATGCAGTATGGGTTATTGTTGATAGGTTGACCAAGTCAACACATTTCATTCCTGTGTCAGTCTCCTATTCTTTTGAGAGGTTAGCTGAGATCTATATCTGAGAGATTTTTCATCTTCATGGTGTTCCCGTGTCTATCATTTTTGATCGAGGTACGCAGTTTACCTTACATTTCTGGAGAGTAGTTCAGCGTGAGTTGGGCATATGGGTCGAGTTGAGCACCACATTTCATCCTCAAATGGACGGGTAGTCCGAGCGTACTATTCAGATTTTAGAGGATATGCTCCGAGCTTGTGTCATTGACTTTGGAGGCTCGTGGGATCAGTTCATGCCTTTAGCGGAGTTTGCCTACAACAACAGTTACCAGTCGAGTATCCAGATGGCTCCTTATGAGGCTTTATATGGTAGGCGGTGTCGGTCGCCGGTTGGATGGTTTGAGCCGGGAGAGGCTTGGTTGTTGGGTATGGATCTAGTATAGGATAACCTAGATAAGGTCAGGATCATTCAGGATAGGTTTCGTACAGCTTAGTCCAGGCAAAAGAGTTATGCCGACCGCAAGGTTCGTGATGTGGCATTCATGGTCGGCGAGCGGGGTTGCTTCGGGTGTCGCCTATGAAGGGTGTGATGAGATTTGGGAAGAGGGGCAAGCTTAGCCTTAGATTCATTGGCCCGTTTGAGATTCTTGATCGAGTGGGAGAGGTGGCTTACAGACTTGTGTTGCCACTGAGCTTATTAGCCGTGCATCCAGTGTTTCACGTGTCCATGCTTCGGAAGTATCACGACGATCCATCCCACGTGTTAGATTTCAACACTGTCCAGTTGGATAAGGACTTATACTATGAGGAGGAGTCGGTAGTTATTCTAGACCGGCATGTTCGTCAGTTGAGATCAAAGAGTTTTCCTTCTGGCAGTGGAGAGGTTAGCCTATTGAGGCAGCGACCCGAGAGTCCGAGTACGATATGTGGAGCCGATATCCTCATCTTTTCTCCGACTCAAGTACTTCCTTCTTATGTCCGTTCGAGGATGAACGATTGTTTTAGAGGTGGAGAATGTGATGACCCAAAAGGTCATCACTTGTGTTGCAAGTAAATTCAGTGTCCCGAGGCCTAAAAACCTCCCTTTTTGTCTCACCTCAATTCATGTGCGCAATCCGGGTGTGTATCCGGAAAGCTGTTATGTAAATAAAAATCTGTGAAAATGATAAATTTTGCTTTTAAAATGAATTTAAGTTGACTTCGGTCAACATTTTGGGTAAACGGACCCGAACCCATGATTTGACGGTCCCGGAAGGGTCCGTAGGAAAATATGGGACTTGGGTGTATGCTCGAAATCGAATTCCGAGGTCCCAAGCCCGAGAAATGAATTTTTAAAGAAAATTATTTTCTGAAATTTTAAGAGTTTTTGGAAATTTGAATGTATTGGAATTTGATGGTATCGGGCTCGTATTTTGGTTCTGGAGCCCGTATAGGTCTTATATGGTATTTAAGTTGAGCCCGTAAAATTTGGTAAGAAACGGACTTGATATGACGTGAATCGGACTCTAGATTGTTAAAAGTGGAATTAAAGAGTTCATGAGATCTTTCTGAGATTTTACTGCTAAATTTGTCGTTAAAGGTGTTAATTAGGCGATTTAATCGCACGAGTAAGTACATATGATGTTTTTGAGTTAGTATGCATATTTGGTTTGGGGCCCCAAGGGCTCGGGTGAGTTTCGGATAGGTTTCGGGATGTTTTTACACTTAGAAAAAAAAGTTGCAGATCCAGAGAAGTTGCAGGTCTTTGAAGCTAGATCTCACGGTCCGCGGTGGAACCTTCATGGCCGCGGTGGGGTCATCGCGACCGCGATGGTATTTATGCGGTCCGCAGTGGGCAAGGCCGGGTCTTCGCGGCCGCGCTCGATTTCTTGCGGTCTGCGGTGGAGCTCCGCGGCCGCAGTCATTTTTTATACGGTCCGCGGTGAGGGTCTGAGAGGGGTATATAAACGGGACTCTTTAGTTATTTTTCAATTTTCAAAACCCTGGAACATAAGCGGCGATTTTTCAAACGCTCTTTCTTCCCCAAAACACTAGTAAGTGATTTTTAAATTATTTCTTTCACTCCTTAACTTCTTTTTACAAGATTTAATCCTAGAATCTAGGGTTTTCATGGTGGAATTGGGAATTTTGGGTAAAAACTGTAAGGCCCCGTGAAAATTTCTACTCAAAACCCCAAAATCTCGTTGTGCCAAGTTAGGATCATGTGTTAGAAATTCGTAAAATTGTTCGGACCCTTTGGATTGATCTGCGCATTAAAAGTTAAGGAATAATGCTTTCCAAAAAAGTGTGTTTTTGCAGGCCATTATGCGATCGCATGATAGCTATGCGGACCGCATAATCGCCGCAGAGTCAAACAATTTGATGGTTAATTTGAGGTCAACTATTCAGTTAATTATGTGATTGCATAATCAATATGCAGGCCGCATAGTTATCGCATAATCCCCTTGGAATTTTTGTGAGAAGCAGTTCTGCGGTGCATTATGCGACCGCAGAACAGGTATGCAGACCGCATTTTTGTCGCATACCCAGACAGTTTGTTTAGGTTTTTGGGGCCATTTTTGCGGTCCCTTTTGCGGGCCGCATGTCCATTATGCGATCGCAGATTTCGTCGGGGCTCCTATTTTCTAACTTTTAAAACCCGACCCCATCCCATTAAAAACACCCATTATACCTCTTTTGTGTTATTTTTACTGCAAATAGAATGAGAGAGGGAGCTCTAGAGGGAGAAAATAACTCTCAAAACTTGCCAAATCTTTGAAGAATTTCAAGCAAAATTTGCTAGGCTTTCACCCCAAGAGGTAAGAACCTGAGCCCTAATCTCTGGTTTCGAAATTCACATTAGAATGAGTAATTATCTTGGGGGTTCATGGGTATAAGAATGGATTTTCTTGCATGCATAAAAGTTAATAGGGTATGGGGAGGTTGTGAACTAAAAAGATAGCAGTTGGGGTGTAAAATAATAGAAATCTCTCACAAAAGGGTCCTATAATCACAATGCACACCTAGTGCTTGATAATGTGCTCAAATGAGCTAGAATCTTAATCATGTCTCTAATTCTTGGTTCAATTTGTAATTTTTATAAAATAGATTGAAGTTGCTAATGGTCCCGGAATTTTGTAAGAATTTAAAGAAAGCTCTATTGAGGTATGTATGGCTATAACCCCCTCTTATTAGAAATTGAGCTCCGTTGGTGTATATGCAAATGTGGTAAGACTGAAAATGGATTGATGAATTGATTGTTATTTCACATGAATTGGTGTTGCAACTGTATATACGTGATAGGGGTGCCTCAATATTCCTAATATACTATTCTTGCTAATTTAAAGATGTGTGAAAAATATAAACCATGTGTTGGAATGCCTAGACCTCAATGTTAGGATTTAAACTGAGATTGTCATGCCAACTATGTGAAATCTTGTCTATGTTTACACTTGATTTGCTCTTGTTTGTGCCTATTATCCTAAATTGCAATATTGGTATTGAAAGTGGACATGATGTGAAAATTTTGGCCCTAAGTGCCAATGACTTGACATGATATATGTGAAACAAAGATTCAAATGAGATGATTAATGAGAAAGGAACAACGCCTAGGTAAGGCGGCCTAGCTGATCAGGCTGTGATCGGACACCATGCTACACACATGGTGGTAATGTGCTGATATTGAATTTCGGAAAAGGAAAATGAGATGGTGATTGAGGTATATGTCTCAAATGAGGCAACCTAGCCGATCAGGTCGTAATCGGACTCCGCACAAGACAGTAGTGGTATTGTGAACAATGATGAACATATGAAATTCCCCAAACTAAAGTTATGGAAATCATGTGAAAGTGGTATGATTCTTTATTTGATTATGTGGTGTTCGGTTAAAGCTTTGATTATCTCATGTGATTTCCTTGTTCTTGTATAATAGTTCTTTCTAATAAGACGGTGTTTAGTTATACATACTAGTACTATTCCATGGTACTAACGCCCCTTTTTGCCGAGGGCGCTACATTTTTAAATGAATGTAGGTGGCTCTATAGCGGACAGTGCCGATCGCGCGTAGCGGAGTATCCTCCTCTCATAGTCTTGGTGAGCCCCTTTTTCCTTCAAGGGGTTATATTGCACATCCTTTGTTGTAGATTTCCACTTTTGAGGTATAGCCGGGGCCTTGTTGCCGGCGTTGTCATACTTGTCTTTTGTATCCTTAGAGGCTCCGTAGACATTTGTGTGGGTTATGTACGAGTGTTGGATAGGTCTATGAACTATGTTATAAATCTAAACTCTTGTTTTTCTAGATTGTAATTGGATGGAACCTTGGAAACTTAACTACGGTTTAAGGTTGTGATATAAAATGAACTATCAATGTTGAATGTACAACCTTTCCTATTGTCTAAATAAACGAAAGCATAGTTTCCTTAATCATATTGAGTTGGGTAGAAAGTGTTTGATAAGGCTTGCTCAGTTGAGTTCACTCGATTGAGCGTCGATCGCGCCTCCCGAGGTTGGAGCGTGACAAAAACCTAAGAATATTAAAATTTAGGGATTTAGATCTCAAATTAAGGCCGGATTCCAAAACCAATTATATATTCGGGCTCGGGGGTGAATGGGTAATCGGGTTTTGGTCTGAATTTCGGGTTTGGACCAAGCAATACCGGGGTTGATTTTTGTCTTTTTGGGGAAATTATTGGAAAACCTATTTTCTTGCATTAGAATTGATTCATTTAGCATTTATTGATATTGATAAATAAATTGTGGCTAGATACAAGCGAATTGGTGGTGGAAACAAGAGGTAAAGCGGTAGTTGAGGCTTGAATTGTGTTCGTGGCATCGAGGTAAGTGTTTGGTCTAACCTTAGCTTGAGGGGTTAGAAATCGTATCTTATTTGCTATGTGTTAATTGTTGAGTACGACGTATAGGCATGGTGACGAGTATCTATACGTTAGTGTCAAGCATGCCCGTAAGTCTTATACTATGATTAATATGACTCTATTTCCTATTGTTCATGCTTTATATAATAATTTCTATTGATGAACAAGACTTGTGAAAGCATTTTTTGTAATTGAACATTGTGGAGCGTTGGCTCAAGTTGAGAATTGGGTAATTGAATATTGTAGAGTATTGGCTCAAGTTGAGAATTGAGTTGTGAAGTAAATGTGAGAAGGAGAAGAGGTTTATGATATTATCTCCCTTGCCGGGATGTTATTGCTTTGATATTATTTCCCTTGCCGGGACGTTATTATTCATGATATTGCTTTCCCTTGCCGGGATATTGTTATGGTGCTATTGTTCCCTTGTCGGGATTTTATTGTAATTTTATTGATTTCCTTGCCCTTATTGCTTTGTGATTGTTGTTTGGGTAAGGAAGAGTGTTAAAGCACGAAGGGTGATGTCATGCATGATATTTGTGAGAGAGTCTAAAGCACGAAGGGTAATGCCGTGTATGATTTTGAGAGTGTTAATGCACGGAGGATGATGTCGTGCCAATGAGGTAAAAGCACGAAGGGTGATGTCGTGCCGCACAATGTACAACTCTGTGCCGATTATATTGATTTTATTGGTGAGGACGAGAGTAAAAGCACGAAGGGTGATGCCGTGCATTTGTCTTTTATTTCTGATTCTTATTGGTAATTGAACTTTGGTGATCCTTATATTTATCTGTTGTTCTTCTGCTATTACTTGATGTTCCCCGCAGTATATTTCCCCCTCCTATCCTTAACTGTACATTTCTACTTTTATTTTCCGTCGTATATGATTTAACTGCACAGGTTTATTTTGTAGTCTGGTCCTAGCCTTGTCACTACTTCGTCGAGCTTAGGCTAGGCACTTACCAGCACATGGGGTCGGTTGTGCTGATACTACACTCTGCACTGTGTGCAAATCCCGGAGTTGCAGCTTTTGGACCGCAGTGAGGGTGTTGTCTTCAGTCCATTCAGGCGACCTGAGGTTGTCCGCAGGCCCTAGCGTCTCCTTCTATCTTTCTATACTTTTTCTTCTATGTAATTCTGGAATATCTTGTATTTATCTTTCAGACCCTTATTTGTAGTACTCTTAGATAGTCTGTGAAATTGTGACACCAAATTCTAGGTAAAGTTGTACTTAGACTTCCGCAGTTGTATTAATCTAAACTATTAAGTTTCTGTCTTCCGCACTGTTTTTATTAATATTATTTCTGCTGCTTTTGTTATGTTGTTTTAGAATTTCTAAGAGATTATAAATGAAAATGGTTTAATAATTCGACTAATTGGCTTGCCTAGCTTTCATTAGTAGGCACCATCACGACTCCCAAAGGTGAAAAATCCGGGTCGTGACAATGAAATACTAACTAATCTAAAATTCTATCAATAAAATATATAGTTTTTTAAAATACGATAGTTGTTGATAGTGATGGCTAACGGGTGAATGCCGACTAGAGGTGGTGGTTGGTGGTAGCTTTGGTTGATGATGGTGGTTCATGCTAGTAGCTAGTAGGGATTGGTAGTGGTGGCGATTATGATTGAGGATGGTGGTGGCAGGTGGTGATAGTTAATATTGGCGGATGGTGGTAGTAGTTGTGACTGATGAAGGTGGTGGGTTGGTGGTGGTAGGTTATAATGATGGGCAGTACCGGCTGTGGTTGTTGATGGTGATGGGGTGGTCAGTTGTGCTAGTTAAGGTGGATGAGTGTTGATTGTGGGTGAGAATGATTATGGTGGTCAGAGTGATGGAGATAGTGGGTGGTGATGGTCGATAATGGTGGCAGCTATGATTAAGGATGATGGTGGCATGGTGGCAGTGGTGGTGGTGGCATGGTGGTAGTTGATAATGGTAGGCGGTGGCGACAGTTAATAATGAATATATGATAGCATCTTAATGAAATTAAGTCTCTGTTATAGATCTTAATCATACAGATCTATTCAGACCCAATAAGTGGCTGTGAAGTAAAAAAAATAAAACACTTAATGATTAAGATCTGAATAATTAAAATTCAGACTTTAAAAATAAACACACTTAATGTCTAAGATCTGAATGATTAATATTCAGATCTACATTAAGTGCATATAAATAAGGCCTTAATCTCTCTTATGCCCCGAATCAAACTTTGTGATCAGAGGAATATTACCATGTATGTAAAAATTAGATGCTTGATCGTCCAAATTGACTCCATTTTTTCTAAATCTCCTTTAATACATTGGACGATTGAAGAGGACAAAGGAAAGGGGAACAAGACAATGAGAATTGAACAAGCCATTTATTATTAGATTTTCTTCCCCTCTGTCTTTCCTTTCTTTTTTTTTTTGGGAGAATAGGTCGGGACCTTCATTTTGTTTAGTTCCTCCTTAAACTTCACATGATCTATAATACCTTATGAACTTGGTAATTTCATAGCCTCGACCCCTTTGGACATTGACAATCCATGAGAGTGTGACACACGCGCTACCACATGAAATTTTTTGTCTATGTGGCATTTTTACAATAAACTATATATTTCTATCTTTTTAAGTCCGATCCACTAACTATTTAAAAAATAAATTTGTGCCAAAATCTGTAAAAATAAAATAAAATTGAAACAACATTATTTTGACTATAATTTTTTATTTGGCAAAAAATAATAATAGTTTAATCAAGTTACTTTTACATTTTTGATCAGAAAAAGAAGGAATACACAGTTAAAATATATTATCATTGCATCCAAAAAATACATTGTTGGAACTCCATATATTGGCTAACAAAATATTTTAGCTAAAAATAGTAAAATTCCGACCAAATATTTTCGAATTTGAGTCAAAAAGAAAAATGCATAGTTTAAATAAATAGTCATTGCTTGAAAATAAAAATAGAAGTACACAGAATCTTTTTTGTGTAGAAAATACTGGTTTTGAACTTTATTACTTTCGCTAAATCTTTTTTTTGGGGGGGGGGCTAGAGTAAATGAAGTTTCAACTAATTTTTGTAGATTTGAGCCAAAAAATAAAAAGAAAAGAAATACATAATTGAAACATATATTTATTGTATCTAAAAATATACGATTGAGATCAAATATGCAATGTATATTAAGAAGAAATAATGAAAAATATAATTTGAACAAGAAAATATTATATTCGATTATGTGGTAATTAATATTTGAAAAATATTTCACTTGAAAGCTGATTTATCGATTTTTCTTTCTTCCTGCGCACCTAAAAGAGAGTGTATTGACGCTCTTTGCAACATCAGCATCTGCAGGTATTAAAGAACACGTGATGTTTAAATGAGAACTAAACAAAAGTTGGAGTCCGGAACATTTTTCCATCCCCCCCCCCCCCCACGTATATTCAATATCAGTGTGCATCACACTATGGGTTCCACACAACTAAGCAATCAATTGGTAGGGGGCCTGAGGCAAGAGTCATGTGGCCGCAGGTGTACCAACGGCGAAATTAAACTTGTCTACCAGCAGTTCACTTCCATGGTTTTACCGGTGGATAACTACAAATGTCCTTGTCTTTTTTTGTTTTTCCTTGTATTACATCCTTGTCAATTGTTTGAATGTTGTATTTATGAAGAGTTAATTTAATTAACTTACAAATATATTGAAAATTACCACTTTTGTGTAAAGTTTTTCGGTAAATACATATTTAAGAACATTAGTTAAGATGAAAAAATATCACATTTTAATATGTTAAAAAGAATATCACATTTTTATACAAAAACTAAGAAATGACAATTATCACTTTTGTACTTTTCTTTACCTTTTAATATGTTAAAAGGACTATCACATATTTAACAAGCTTTTGATTTTAATTTTAATATTTTAGTTTTACTTTCAATGATATTCCGTTATAGAAATAATATGACATGTTTAAGACTATAATTTTTTAAATATTTTAACTTAAGATATTAAGATTCTAAACAATTATTATATTTTTAAAATTCATATCCAATCGAATAAGATACAAAAAGGAGGGAGTAAATGAGAAAATGTCACCAATTGGGAATATTACTTTAATTTCCAATTTTAACAAAACAAAACCAGTAAATGTTATTACTGTAATAACATAACAAAACCACCTCCGTCTTATCATGATCTCATTTCATTTACATGCTGGAGTAGTATTAATTATTTATCTCCACCATCAGATCTCAGTTCCATTTCTCTACGGTCCACCTCTATCTCTCTCTCCTCTATTTCTCTTGGCTCTGTCTTGGATTCAGAAGCAGAAAAGGTACATCCTTTTTCTTACAGATCCATTCTCCAATCTTCGATTTTTCACCTTTCCATTTAGCTAACGCAATTTACAACCCTTCGATCTCAAGCCACACATCTCTATACAATCCACTGCCTTTGACTTTACTCATAATAGTTTCATTTGTATATATCTCCTAATTGCTCTGTTCTATTACTGTTGATATCTCTGTTTGTTACTGCCCTAGCGTTTTAGGCCTTTGGCTCGCACTTTATGTATAGTTGAAAATTTATCTATACTAAATAGTGAGTGTGGTAATAATTATATTTAGCATCTGCTGCTGATTTAAAGTTTTTTTGTATCCGTCTCTGCTGCCCAGCTTGGCATTTTGATGCTTTCTTGTTTATGTAATGAGACGTGATCTGATGATCAATTGTAAAGTGATTTATCAGCACTTGCGGGGCGGGCATATGATGTTGCTTCATTTTCTTTGTTTGTTAATTTTCAGGTTAAAATATGGGTGCGGAAAACAACAATATTGACATGGAGGAGGGAACCCTGGAGGTTGGAATGGGTATGTTTATATCGTTTTCTTCTTCTTCGCTCGCCTTCTGTTTGTTAGAGGCGTAAAGTCATGTTTATATCGTTTTCTTCTTCTTCGCTCGCCTTCTGTTTGTTAGAGGCGTAAAGTCATGTTCCACTTATGGTATGCAGATGTGGTAGTTTTTTGCTTAAGTAACAGGCCTTGGAAATGAGCCCTTAAACCTGTGTTAGCACTTTTTCAAATGAATCAAAGAATTCTAGGAATAGTGAAGTGATGAATAGGGATTCTAAATGAAAATATGTGGTGCGGGTTCATTATGATTGCAATGATCTTCAATTATAACTAGAGCTGAGTTACACATGCTATATTGAACTAGGACTACCGAGATGAATGTCTCACTTGTGGTCCTATTTAGTTTGTAGATTTAAGAATAGAGTGTTCCCCAGGTGGCAGAGAACTGTTTTCAAAGCCTGTCTGATGCCTTCTGCCGATGATTGGGCATGAACACGTATCAGCAGTTGAAACGCTGATGGCAGTAGATCTTTTTTCCCTTATAGTTTCAGTAGGTATTAGGATTTGATGGGTATACTTAATAACTCTTGAGAATATGTTGTTTGGTTTTATCTGCGCAGCAACTGAAGTAAATATATCAAAATTTTGCTGTACCTTCTGTCTATACACTACAAGGAGGATATTCCTACTTTTTGAGGTTTCAGGATTCAATATATCCATTGTCATATCCATTTTCAGTAACATGGCAATCTTGTGGATCATCACATATAACTCCACATCTTTTCTGGCTTTTGGTAGTTTCTACTCAATCCAAACTCAAAACTTGCTAAACTTGTCATTCTTATTCAAAAAAAAGAAAGAAAAAACTTATTCAACTTGTCATTTGTTTAAGATAAAAACTGCTGACTTCCAATACTGTGTACAATTGCAGAATATAGAACTGTCTCAGGTGTTGCTGGACCACTTGTTATTCTCGACAAAGTTAAGGTAATCCTTGTACACTTTGCAATACATTTTTATTATTTTCTTAAATTTGATGTTGTTTATTGTTGCTTGTTTATGTTAATGCTTTAGAATAATGTGTGTGTATATAATCTCTTGTCAGGGACCCAAGTACCAGGAGATTGTTAACATTCGTTTGGGAGATGGAACAACAAGACGTGGACAAGTTCTGGAAGTTGATGGGGAAAAAGCTGTTGTTCAGGTAGGTTATCCTTTGGCATCACTCTTTGCATGATATAATTGTTTGGAATTTTCAAATATGTATCATCTACTTTAACTTTTAATATTCACCAATTTTTCCGTAATTCAATCTGCTTATGGGATGGTTATTTTCCCTTTTTCTAACCAGGTTTTTGAAGGAACATCTGGAATTGACAACAAATACACAACTGTGCAGTTTACCGGGGAGGTATAGTGTAGCTCATATTTGCTCTAACTTTGTTGCATAGAACCCAAAAACGTATATCACTGGTACCTAAGTTCCATGAATTGGTTGCGTAATCCATAGATAAACCAACAACAACAACAACAACAACCCAGTGTAATCCCACAAGTGGGGTCTGGGGAGGGTAATATGTACGCAGACCTTACCTCTACCCCGAGGGGCAGAGAGCCTGTTTCCAGGAGCCCCTCGACTCAAAGAGGCAACAAGAGACACTATATTAGTACTATCAATAGACTCATAATAAAACACCATAAAATCCATAACATAACATAAATACCATAAAAAACAAAGTAACAGCAATATAAGAGATATAGGAAATACGAGAATATGTAAGGTATTAATACACAGAAGATAAAGCCCATCATCAGTAGTTGATCAATAGCATCCTAAGACTAATTCCTAACTGGCTAGTCTCACTCTAGTGCGCTGTAAAAAGACATCACAAATTTCCCCTAACCTACAACCTTAATGCTCGATCTCCACAATTCCCTGTTTAGGGCCATGTCCTCAGTAACCCTAAGTCGCGCCATATCCTGCCTGATCACCTCTCCCCAATACTTCTTAGGTCTCCCTCTACCTCTCCTCGTACCCACCACCGCCAGTCGTTCACACCTTCTCACCGGTGCATCAGTGTTCCTCCTCTGAATGTGCCCGAACCATCTGAGTCTTGCTTCCCGCATCTTGTCCTCCATGGGGGCCACACTCACCTTCTCTCGAATATCTTCATTTCTAATCTTATCCTTCCTTGTATGCCCGCACATCCACCTCAACATCCTCATCTCTGCAACTTTCATCCTCTGGATGTGTGAGATCTTCGCCGGCCAACACTCGGTCCCGTACAACATAGCAGGCCTAACCACTGCCCTATAAAATTTACCTTTCAGTAACAGAGGCACTTTCTTGTCACACAGGACTCCCGTCGCTAACCTCTATTTCATCCACCCCACCCCTATACGGTGTGTGACATCCTTGTCGATCTCCCCGGACCCCTGAATAAACGACCCCAGGTACTTGAAACTACCCCTCTTAGGGATGTCTTGAGAATCAAGCCTCACTTCCACTCCCGCTTCCGTCGGCTCTGCCCCAAATTTGCACTCAAGGTATTCCGTCTTCGTCCTGCTCAACCTGAAACCTTTGGACTCAAGGGTATGTCTCCAAACCTCTAACCTCTCACTGACGCCGCGTCGTGTCTCGTCGATTAGGACTATGTCATCAGCAAATAGCATGCACCATGGCACCTCCCCTGAATATGATGCGTTATAGCATCCATCACCAGGGCAAATAGGAAAGGGCTGAACGCAGACCCTTGGTGCAACCCCGTAATAACCGGAAAATAATCTGAATCGCCTCCTGCTGTCCTAACCCGAGTCTTAGCTCCATCATACATGTCCTTAATCGCCCTAATGTAGGCAACCGGGACCCCTTTAGCCTCTAAGCATCTCCATAAGACCTCCCTAGGAACCCTGTCGTACGCTTTCTCTAGATCGATAAACACCATGTGGAGATCCTTCTTCTTATCCCTGTATTGTTCCACCATCCTCCTAATAAGGTGGATAGCTTCTGTGGTAGATCGCCCCGGCATGAACCCGAACTGGTTGTCTGAAATAGACACCGTCCTTCGCACTCTCATTTCTACCACTCTCTCCCAGACTTTCATGGTATGACTTAGTAATTTAATACATGTTTGCTCCCTTACTTTAGCCTTCAATCTTCTCTTGCATTTTGCCTTTTTTATCTTTAAAAAAAAAAACCTAATTCTTGTATGTAGCACGTGAAATGCTCATATGAAGTTTATCAATAAACTTGAGAATTTAAGCATGTAACCATTCTCTATTTGCATGTAAAGAAAAAGTCTCAGAGATGGCTTCTATATGAATAAAAACTATTAGTTTATTAGTCATGTTTCTGGTAGATGATGTGCTGTTTTATGCTTCATTTGTTTTAACATTTGTACTGTTGTCTAAGAGCGCTCTCGGTAATATGTTTGCAGGTGCTTAAAACACCGGTCTCACTAGATATGCTTGGACGTATCTTCAATGGTTCAGGGAAGCCTATTGACAATGGTCCTCCAATTTTACCCGAGGCTTACAGAGATATTTCTGGCAAGTGCTGAGCTCTAATATGACCTAATTCGGATGTTCTTGTGATTCTCCACTAATATTATGCTAATGCCAATCTTAGGGAGTTCTATCAACCCTAGTGAGAGAACCTATCCTGAAGAGATGATTCAAACAGGAATTTCAACAATTGATGTCATGAATTCAATTGCTAGAGGACAAAAAATCCCTCTTTTCTCTGCTGCCGGTCTTCCCCATAATGAAATTGCAGCCCAGATCTGTCGTCAGGCTGGTTTGGTGAAGAGGTTGGAGAAATCTGAAAATCTTCTTGAGGTAAGTAGTATTGCGTGATGATTATATTTCAAATGCCTAAAATGCTGATATGGAATTCTGTTGCATTGCTTAAAAAGGTCTTAAGCATTTGGCTGCCTCTCTAAGATATCAAAGCATGTTTTGAGATTTGACTAGTATCTTTTTTTTTTTTTTGAAAAGGTAATATGTTTGTATTGAATATGAAAATGGTTACACTAATAGTGTAACCTTCTGATAATTACAATGGGGAAACGAGAAGAGAGGCCTAAGATTCTATAAGACTCACAATTGATCTAAAACATAAAAAATTATCAGAAGAGATTTGACTAGTATCTTAATAATCTTACTACTGCCATTTGACATGGTAGCCTGCATTGAAGACGACAGAAACAAAATAGATTTCTGCATTTATTTTTTCTTTTTTCTTTGGTCTTCTGAGGAAGTTCATTAACATATAATCCTTGAAACAGCCTCCTTTTTTCGTCCTAACCGACTTTAGTTCACCCTTTTGCGGATTAGGTACAGAGGGTTGGTTCATTGTCTATTCCTTCTTTTAGGCCACCAGCAAATAGCTGGTCAGGCACATTTCGTCATCCATTTTCGTTTATTCGTGGCGATTCAATTGTATGTATATTGATATAAATCTTACTTTTCTACTTGATGCTACAGGGTGGTGAAGACGACAACTTTGCCATAGTTTTTGCAGCTATGGGAGTCAACATGGAAACAGCTCAATTTTTCAAACGTGATTTTGAGGAAAATGGATCCATGGAGAGAGTGACACTTTTCTTAAACCTGGTAATTCTTGCAATTTTAACATGGATCAATAAATGATATTTACACCGCTTCAGTTAATAAAATGATTGCACTTCTTTAAGCTGAAGCTCAATCTGATCTATTATGCCATACTTCTTGCAGGCCAACGATCCCACAATTGAACGTATTATTACTCCCAGGATTGCCCTTACAACTGCCGAATATTTAGCATATGAATGTGGCAAGCATGTTCTTGTGATTCTAACTGATATGAGTTCATATGCTGATGCTCTTCGTGAGGTATTCTTCAATAAGTGCATCTGCATCTTTTTTATTTTGTATTCTTATGATTTGGCCTAATTTGATCATCATTAAATCTTAAAATCAATACCCATGGGTTAAGTGATGTTGCAAGTATTCTAAGCTTTCTTTAAGACTACTGGCACCATATAACTACATATCCTATTACAGGTATCTGCTGCCCGAGAAGAAGTGCCTGGAAGGCGTGGATATCCCGGTTATATGTATACTGATCTTGCAACCATTTATGAACGAGCTGGACGTATCGAGGGACGGACTGGATCTATCACACAGATTCCAATTCTGACCATGCCTAATGATGGTAACAAACAGCTAGCCATATATTTTGGATATTACACTGCTTCTGCTTGATTTTTCTTCTTATTGATCAATTTCTATCTTATGTTGTATGGACAGATATTACACACCCAACTCCAGATCTTACTGGTTATATCACTGAAGGACAAATATATATTGACCGACAACTTCATAACCGGCAGGTATATTATGGAACTCTCGGACTGAGTACATATTCACACCAGCAAAGGGGCAAAATACTTCATGTCATAAGAGATCTAAGTAATAAATGAGCAACCAATCAAATTGAAGCAGTGGTACTTTAGGTTCTTTTAACTAAAGAAGGGGTACTGTCAATTCTTTGCGTTCTCGATCCGTTTCTCTTGCTGGCAATGGGGAGGTATTTCATGCTAATCACATTTTAAGTCCAGATCATCTCAATCAGGTAGCGTATAAACTGAAATGATTATTTGATAAACTGGATAATCAAGTAGGAAGAGAAAGCATCATCAAAATTTGCTTGTCCTTTTTGTGCGTGAGCATTTGGGAGGGAAATTTAACCATTGTCATGTCTTCTTTCGGTCTCCTCATTCTATACTAACTTATACAAAGACCCTCCAAACGTTTTCTGGTGATTCTAGGAGTTATTCCTTTTTCTTTTGATGTTGAGTCACTGCATGATATTCTTTCTCATTTATCATAATTTCAAGTTGTTTGCGTACTTCATAAATCATGCCGCATACACTGAAAATAGATTGAAGGAAGATAGCTTTTCAGTTTTTCTATTCTAATTCTATTTCCTGAATCAACTTAACAGGCTGACTTCCATCCTATAGCTTACAGTTACCTTGGAAGGCGAAAACTGTTTCTGCTTTTTCTGCTATGAACTTTCTGAATATTATTCAAATAAGCTTTTGCATAATTCCTTTTTCTGTCTAGGTTGTTTTATGATATTATGTTAGTGGTAAGTTGTGCACTAATAAGAAATAATATTTCTATTATGCATTTATGCATCACCTTACACCTTTATGAATTGCATGCCACCATTTATCTTGAAATTTAGGTTGCTTTCCGGTTGGACTTGGGGATGAATTTCACTAAATGACCAGTAGGATCTAAAGCAATTATGATTTTTTCTTCTGGGGAAAATGATAATAATAAAAAGATTTATGGTACTTGTATGATTATACTAAGGCCCTATAGTGTCAAGTTTTTTTTTTATCTTAGATGAAGCCCTACAGTTACCACTTACCAGATTTTGCTTATCCTTTCCATGAATGGCCTTAGTGCCATAAACTTCATCAGATATTTGGACTTACCCAACAGTTTCATTCTTGCATTATATCTGAACAAAATATAATATCTTGCAAATGTTTTATATGTGTTTTGCACATACTGCCTGGAAATGTGTTTAATAGAATGACATATAGCATAGGAATCCTGTTTTAACATATCATCTGCCAATTAAAAAGAATGCTGCAAAAGTAAAACCAAACACATTCAACTATATTTGGATTCTTGGAAAATTAAGGAAGTTCCACTTTATAGTATTACTAGTCCAAAACACATCCACGAAACACTCCATTGGTTTGTAATATTTCTATTTGCATATTTGGAATTGTGTCACATTACAATTCAATTGTGGACAATTTCATTTAACATGTATTCCACACATGGAATATCTATGATGTCTTGACTCCTGAGTCACTGTAAGCATTCTGTTGCTTGCTGAGTCGAGTATTTCTTGATTTCGGCTGTGTCACAGCAACAGAAGGTTGCCTTTTTGTGATTAGCTACTGTTGAAGCTTTTATGACTGTGGATGGGTTGAATGTGTTTACTCTTTTAAAGGCATTGGACTTTTGAAGAAAAATGTCTAAAACATTTTTTTTCATTGTCTGAACTGTAACAGATATACCCACCAATCAATGTACTTCCATCCCTGTCTCGGTTGATGAAGGTGAGCATTCGGATCCTTTTGTTTTCAGTCCATCTAGATGCTTTTGACTAATTGATATTAGGACGACTAACCCTTGAAAACTTTTTCAGAGTGCCATTGGTGAGGGTATGACTAGGAGGGATCATTCTGATGTATCCAACCAGGTAAGATCAACTTTCGGAAAGCATGTTTTTTGCTGTTCCCTTTCATTTTCATTTCTTCAGGCAGACTTGATACATTTTTACTTTGTTTGCAATTGATGGCTTAATGTGTGTGTTCTTTCTCCTTTTTCTTTTTGCATTAACTTTTTAAAAAAATCAGCTGTATGCAAATTATGCCATTGGAAAGGACGTCCAGGCAATGAAAGCTGTTGTCGGAGAAGAAGCACTTTCTTCTGAGGACTTGGTAATTTGACTGAGAAAAATATTTGAATTAGTTTACCTGTGTTTTGGCGGGGGTTATCATCAAGTCAAGATTACTAATAGTCTTCCTATAAATGAAACAGCTGTATTTGGAGTTTCTTGACAAATTTGAGCGGAAATTTGTCGCTCAAGGAGCCTATGACACACGCAACATATTCCAGTCACTTGATTTAGCATGGACACTCCTTCGCATCTTCCCTCGTGAGCTACTTCATCGTATCCCAGCAAAGACCCTAGATCAGTATTACAGCCGCGATGCATCTAATTGATAAAAAGGGATGCCAATGGGAAGGACGAGCTTTGTACTTTCGTCTGTGTGATTGCCTTGGTACGAGCTTTGACAATACTCTATTTTTTTGTGCGGTCTGTTGTGTATCTCCTTTCATCTCAATAATAAAAGCCCTCTCCAATGAGTTCCAAACCGAGGCTCTTCAGCATTTTGAAAGACATTGATATTCTTTTGAGAACCAATTAAACCGTGTAATCTAGTGTGTTTTTTAGCCAAAAGTATTGCAAAGGTTTGGTTTATTTACTAAATTTCAGTAATAGTAGACGCTTGTAGGAATTACAAAGCCTTGTCATATAGTTTCTGTTTTTTTTTTTTAATTGCTCTATGGCGTGTAAGCTGATTCTTTTGGATTATTGGTGAATAATGCTGCTTCCTTGTATAAGGTTTCTCTGGAGAACTGGAAACTATGAGATTTAGGATATTTCACAACTTGCTTGTTGATATATTTTCTCCAAAAGTATTTTTTGAAAAGCATTTTTGCTAAAAAAAAAAATCTTTTGCAAAATAAGCCAATTTTAGAAGTTTTGCCAAATAGGCAAATCAAATAATTGGCTTACTGGTGCATTTTAAATCTTGCATGGGAAAGCGCTTTGCACTGGACACTTGTTTGTGGTATCAGTTGTAAACGTTACAATTTCCTGCAAACTGACAGACTTTTCCCTTAAACTTCCATCTGGGTAAAACCTTTAATAGCTGAAGAAAATTAAAGCGAGATAGGATAAACTTCTCTAATCTTTAATTACATACATAAAAATTAAAATCACTTCAGTGGTGTCCAAACCCAGACCCCAACCCCTCGACTAGCCGACTGTACCTGATTAAAAGGAGAGAATTACTTTGTGGGGAAATTAAAGTGGAGAATCATGGTTCAAGGGAAATTAAAGTTAGTATCGGTTCAGCTTTCTCCCAGCCTGTTTCTGCCAACCCTGCATATCTCCACCAAGCTCGTAGCTTTTCATAAACATTATATTTTGCTAAAAGATAAAGTTAGAAACTTTTTGAATTACAATGCTTAACTTCTTGGAATTATAAAATCAGCGGTTTAAAGGTAAAAATTGCACGGGACGCCCTATCTAGATACTCCTTTTTAATCTGTAGCTGCTTTGTCTTTCTGTTTGCACTCGTACCCGTTTTTTTGTTAAAAGCCTTTTAAAAAGACTATTTTGCCCTTCTTCATTAAAAGACTACTTTCTCTCCAAGTATACGCTAGTCCTTTACTGTCTCTGTCTCCCGTTATTCGTGTTTTTTGATTTGTTCTTTTCTGAAATCAAAGGATTTTCGTCGTTGTTTTGATTTTTCAACTACTATTCGTCGTTGTTCCCACATTACGATTTAATCACAGGTACATTGCATTAATTTTCTGGGTTTTATTTTACGATTTTCTGGATTTCTTTCTGGTTTTGGTTTTGATAGTCATGTATTTATGATTAAATAGTTTCTTAGTGTTTAATTTGATAAGTGCATTAGTTTTACTTTTACGATTGTGTTTTAGGTTTTTTGAACGAGTTTTTATGTTGTTGGTGAAAATTCTATAAATTCTTCAGTGATTAGACGTCCAAATTTTAAAAAAAAAAATTGAGAGTTAAATAGATGATACTATTAAAGTGATGATACTTTAGATAGGAACTGAAGTTTTTTTTTCATGTTTTGGCATTATTTTTGGATTTGAATTTGTGTTTTATTTTTTGTGAATACTACAGCATGGGGCTGAATGTTTTGTATTTTGTAACTGGTGAGATGAAGTTTTTGTGTTTTGTTACTAGTGAACTTCAGCTCTAGAGTTGAAGGTTTTGTTTTTGTAACTGTCGAAGTTCAGCTCTAGAGCTGAAGTTTTTGTTTTTGTAACTGGCGAACTTCAGCTTTAGAGCTGAAGTTTTGTTTTGTAACTGTCGAACTTCAGCATTCTTAGAGATTGAAGTTTTAACTGATCTTTTTGATAATGTCATAATGTTATTTTTTGTATGTTTTACTTTTTTTGAACAGATGGCACTTAAAGATCCTAATGCAGCTAAAGTACGCAAAGAAGCTAATGCACCTAAAGCACCTAGACTACCTGTAATACCCCCAAGTCCTTATGTCCCTGCTCCTCCACCTACAAGACCAGGTCAAAGATATTTTAAGTTTCGAAATTGGTTTAACTCTAAGTGTTACTGGAAGGGGAACCACGATTTGAAGAAATTAATTGCAACTTTCTTGACTCTTACACAACGGGATAAGCTTCATAATGGTACATTTCGATACATTATGGCTATGGAGAATTTCAAATGCAGCATGAAGTTGGTTCATTGTTTGTGTCTTTCTCGAATATTCACGAATGATCGAGACTCGATTAGTTCCAAGAATTTTTGGCCATGATGTTTCCTTCACCCTTGAAGACTTTCACATTATGTGTGGTTTGCGGATCACAGCACATAATGTTGAAAAACCAATTAATCGAGAGAGCAATATTCTGAAGCGCAAAGTCCAAGGGTGTAACTTTGAAGGATATTCGAGATTTTATGACTCAGAATAAAATTCCAAAGAATGTTGTGAATCACATACACGTATGCGAGAGCGATGATGATGCTGTGAAGCTTATGGAAATTCTTGTCGTAGAGTCTATTTTGTTTGGGAAAAAGACCGAGTCATCTGTGATGGAGGAGTATGCATCTATTATTGAAGATGATAAGGTTTGTGTTGAATATCCTTGGGGTAATGTGGCTTATGAGAAGCCCATTTACTCACTAAAACATGCATTGGACAAGCAGAACAAATTCCATGCAACTGAGTATAAACTTGGTGGATTTCCTTATCCGTTATGTGCTTGGTTCTATGAGCGCTTCCTAGATATTCGGGAGAAGTATAAGAGAGGATGAGTACCTTGATACCCCTCAGGTTTTGTCTTTGTGTTAATATGTTGACGTATTAATTTTCTTCTTCTCATAATATACTTTTTTGTACTAAACAGAAATATCGCAGCTTTAGGGTATTGGATATAATTCCTACAGAAGAGGAATTGAATTCAATGCCTTTAATTTACCAATTACCATGCAGCCGGATTCGTTCAAAGGTACTTAACGCGGGTCCTTCAACTGGTGAATCACCACGTACTCTGAGTCGATCAAAAGAATCGAATCGAACTCCTGTTATTGGTAAATCACCACGTAGTCGGAGTCGATCAAAAAAAGCGAATCGAACTCCTTTTATTGGCGAATCATCTCGTACCCAAAGTCGTTCTAACCATTCTACAAGTGACTTTGATGACAATGAATTACTCGACATAATATGTTCTGTAAGTTTTGATCTGAAGTTTTTTGGTTTTATGTTTTGTAAAAGTACAACATGTTTTTGAGCTGAAGTTTTGTTCTATATCTGAATTTTTGTTGTGTGTCTATTCTAGAGATTAACGATGGAGGTTCAAAGGCATGCAGAAAAAGAAAGAAGCACAATCGTGAAAGAAGTTTTTGATAAGTTTAAAAAGGAGGAGCGATCTGCTTTTGTGGATGCGGTTTTTGTAAAAGTGAAGGTAAGCTAATTTATAGAGAAGTCTTTTTATTTCTGTTGATGTTATTCAGATTAATCATTGTTAGTAAATTTTTTTCTAGGAATATTTCGATGAGAAGTTTGAACAGTTGTTTAAGATTGTAAACAAATCAAATGGAATGGACGATGGCAATTTTGATTTGAGTAACCATCGAGAATATGATAGGGGGAACGACTATTACGAACATCCATTGGATATTAATGTGGTTGATGATGCATTAGATAAAGTCGCAGATGTAAATGCTACACGTGAGGAAACGACTTTTGTAGACGATCAACATGTTCAAGAACAATTTGAAGAGGAACGTCCCAGTGAGGCCTTAAAAAGCTCATTTAGAGTCGCTTCGATTTGCGTGCGCAGTCCTGGCGTGTAGCCGGAAAGCTTAAATATGAAATTCTGTGAAAAATGCTAAGTTTTGATATTAAAATGAATAAAATTTGACCTCGGTCAACATTGTGGGTAAACGGACCTGGACCCGCGATTTGACGGTCTCGGAGGGTCCGTAGGAAAATATGGAACTTGGGCGTATGCCCGGAATCGGATTCTGAGGTCCCAAGCCCGAGAAATGAATTTTTGAGTAAAATTGTTTTCTGAAATTGTTAAGGAAAATTGAAATGAAAATTGATTAGAACGTGTTGGTATCGGGCCCGTATTTTGGTTCCAGTGCCCGACACAGGTCTTATATGTGATTTAAGAGGTTTTTGTAAAGTTTGGTTAAAATCGAACGTCGTTTGACGTGTTTCGGACTTGAATTCTTAAATTTGAACTTGATAAAGTTTTTGAAAATTTCATTAATCTTGAGGTTTAATTCGATGTTCATAATGTTATTTTGGCGATTTGATTACACGTATATGTTTGTAGAATGTTTTTGAGGTTGTGTATATACTTGGGTTAGAGTTTCGAGGGCTCGGGTGAGTTTCGAGTAGGTTCCGGGATGCCTTAGGCTTAAAAAGATCAGATGTTGCAGGTTCAGGAAATATTGCAGGTCTCTGAACCCTCTTGTGCGGTCCACAAGAAATCGCGTGCGGCCGTGGTCGCCTTTGAACGGTCCGCGGTGGATGCTGTGCGGCCGCAGTCGGCTTTGTGCGGTCCGCACGGGGCTATGATCTGCAGGTCTTCAGGGAGGCCTGTACGGCCGCGGTCCTTTTTGTGCGATTCGCACATGGAGTTTCAGAGGGGTATAAATTCACGTGGATTTCAGTTATTTTTACACTTTTCAAAACCCCAAAATGTAAGAGGCGATTTTCTAAACAACTTTTCTTCTCCAAAACGATTGGTAAGTGATTTCTAACTCATTTTCATCACTTCTTAACATCTTTTAACATGATTTCAACTTCAAATCAAAGATTTTCATGGGGAAATTGGGTGTTTTGGATAGAACCTAGGTTTTCTAAAATTGGGGATTTGGACCTCAATTTGAGGTCCGATTTCAAAACAAACCGTATATTTGGATTTGTGGGGGAATGGGTAACCAAGTTTTGGTCCGAACCTCGAGTTTCGACCACGTGGGCCCGGGGGCATTTTGACCTTTTTGGGTAAAACCTTGTAAAACTTATTTTCATGCATTGGGGTTGACTCATTTAGCATTTATTGATGTAATTAAGTAACTTATGACTAGATTCGAGCGGATTGGTGGTGGAATCAAGAGGTAAAGCTATAATTAAGACTTTAGTGGTGTTCAAGGCATCGAGGTAAATGTTTGGTCTAACCTTAGCTTGAGGGATTAGGAGTGGAGTCATATTTGCTACTTGCTTCTTGTTGAGTACGACGTATAGTCATGTTGACGAGTATCTATACGTTGGTGTCGAGCATGACCGTGAGTCTTAAATTGAAAGTGGTTGTGTCCTTAAATGACATTTCAGATGCTTAAATTAATGATCTTCTATATTGCGCAAAGAATTGTTCTATCCTCGCAGATTTTATTTATGTTTGAGCATTGTCATTATTTGGGCTAAGTACAAGCTAAGGTAAGATTGGTTATAGTTGATTCTCCCTTGTCGGGATGATTGTTTCGATATCTTTGTTCCCTTGCCGGGAAACTATTATATTGCTTTTGTTCCCTCGCCAGGAGTTTATTATATCGCTTATGTTCCCTTGCCGGGATTTCTTGTAATTGTGTAATGAAATGGGAGCGGGTGGTACGCCTACCACAAGATATTATGAAATGGGACCGGTACGCCTACCACAAGATATTATGTAATTGGAGCGGGTGGTACGCCTACCACAAGATATTATGAACTGGGAGCGGGTGGTACGCCTACCACATGATGTTATGAAATGGGAGCGGGTGGTACGCCTACCACAAGATATTATGAAATGGGAGTGGGTGGTACGCCTACCACAAGATATAATGAAATGGGAGCGGGTGGTACGCCTACCACAAGATATTATGAAATGGGAGCGGGTGGTACGCCTACCACAAGATATAATGAAATGGGAGCGGGTGGTACGCCTACCACGAGAAATGATGAAATGGGAGCGGGTGGTATACCTACCACGATATATGAGAAATGGGATCGGGTTGCACGCCTGCAACAAGATGAAACTGAAAGTGAAAGTTGTCTTTATTTTCTTCATTTGTGATAGAAGTTATATTGCTAGCTTCCTTATTATTCCCTGTTATTTTCTTTTAACTACTATCCCCGAAGCATGTTTCCCTTCCCCAACTTTAACTGCTTATTACTTGTTTACTTTTTCACCATATATTGTATAACTGCACAGGTTTATCTGGAGTCTAGTCCTAGCCTCGTCACTACCTCGCCGAGGTTAGGCTAGACACTTACCAGCACATGGGGTCGGTTATGTTGATGCTACACTCTGTGCTCTTTTGCATAGATCCAGATCTTGGACAGCAGCAGTAGCGCGGGAGCCAGCCTTCAGTCTAGTGAGATACCGAGGTAACCTTGCAGACTTCAGCAGGCCCGGCGTCTCCTCTATCTTTTATTTCAGTCTGTTATCTTATGTACTCGAGACAAACAATTTATATTTTCCTTCAAACGGTTGTATTTAGTACTCTTGAAGTTCGTGAGTAATGTGACACCAGTTCTTGGGTAGAGGCATATGTTGATTCTCGTATTATTGTTTCGTCTTCTTTAATTTAAGTCTTCCGCATAATTATTTAATTCCGTTGTTTTTATGTTATCACTGATAATTGTTAAAAGAAGTAATTGTTAATGAAGTAAGCAGTTAAGGATTGGCTTGCCTAGCTCACATTAGTAGGCGCTATCACGACTCCCGAGGGTGAAAAATCTGGGTCGTAACAAGTTGGTATCAGAGCTCTAGGTTACATAGGTCTCACAACTCACGGACAAGCTCAGTAGAGTCTGAGGGATCGGTACATAGATGTTTGTATTTATCCCCAGAGGCTACAGAGTTAGGAAAATCTCACATTTGTTCTTTCTTGTCGTGCGGATTTGTTCCTCAAATGCTAATTGAACTTCTACTCTGTTCTTCGCAGATGGCGAGAACATGCGCTTCCTTATCTACCGCTCAGCAACCCGAGCCCCCTGCAGCAACTCCCACTAGGGGCAGGGGGCGAGGCCGAGGCCGTGCTAGAGGCCGAGGTATGGGCAGAGTTCAGCCCCGAGCAGCAGCACCAGTGGCGGAACCTCAGGTTGATTTCGAGGAGGAGGTTCCGGCCCCAACAGTTCTAGTGGGCACAGCTCAGGTCCCAGAGGGGTTCATTGCCACCCCAGTTCTTCAGGACGCTCTGGTCCGATTGGTGGGCCTCATGGAGAGTGTCACCCGAGTAGGTTTACTTCCTATAGCACTAGCCATTTCTCAGGCTGGAGGAGGGGCTCAGACTCCCGCTACTCGCACTCCGAAGCAGGCAGCTCCCCAGATTCAGGTTCCAGCGGTTCAGCCAGCAGTGGCAGTTCAGCCGGGTGTAGTGGCTCAGACCGGCGATGGAGCGGCTATGTCCGCCGATGCTTTGTGGAGACTGGACAGATTCACCAAGCTCTTCACTACTACTTTCAGCGAAGCTCCTTCTGAGGATCCCCAGGATTTCCTATACAGCTGCCATGAGGTTCTCAGGAACATGGGCATTGTTGAGACCAATGGGGTCGATTTTGCTGCATTTCGCTTATCTGGATCCGCCAAAACTTGGTGGAGGGATTATCGCTTAGCCAGGCCAGCCAGGTCGCCATCTTTGACATGAGAGTAGATCAGTGTTGTTTCTGAAGAAGTTTCTCCCCGTGACTCAGAGAGAGGCCTTCCGGAGGCAGTTTGAGTGCCTATAGTAGGGTTTCATGACGGTCACCCAGTATGAGACCAGGTTCATTGATCTAGCTCGCTATGCTCTTGTCATACTTCCCACCGAGAGAGAGAGGGTGAGGAGGTTTATTGATGATCTTATTCAACCGATTCGTCTTCAGATGGCCAAGGAGGCCGGGAGTGAGATCACATTTCAGGAGGCGGCCAATGTGGCCCGCCGAGTTGAGATGGTTCTGTCATAGGGAGGTGGTTATAGGTCAGATAAGAGGCCCCGTCATTTGGGTAGATTTAGTGGTACCTCGTTTGGAGGTAGAGATTCATATGGTAGAGGCCATCCTCCTAGGCCCTTTCAGTCAGCTCTTCAAGTCTCCCATGGTACTCCAGGTGGTCGTGGTTCCCAGACGCATTATTCTGATCGGCAGTCTTATAGTGCACCATCATCACCTATCAGTGCACCGCCGCTTCAGAGTTTCCGAGGTCATCAGCCCCAGCAACCGAGGGCTTGTTTTACTTGTGGAGACACGAGGTACATTGCTAGGTATTGCCCTTGAGCTCCGAGCAATTTTCCACATCAGGGTTCTCGTGCTATGGTACAGGCACCAGGTGTTCCAGAGCCTGCCCAACCAGTTAGAGGTGGGGGTAGAGGTGCTAGAGGTAGAGGTAGAGGTCCTAGAGGTGGAGCTCAGGACGCTAGAGGTGGAGGCCAGCCAGTAGCAGGTCATCCTAGAGAGGTAGTTCAGGGTGATGGGGCCCAGCCCCAATGCTATGCCCTTCCAGCTAGGCCTGAGGTTGAGGCTTCAGATGCAGTTATTGCAGGTACTATTCTAGTTTGTGATAGAGATGCTTTAGTATTATTTGATCCGGGGTCTACGTATTCGTATGTGTCAACTTATTTTGCACCGTACTTGGTCGTGCCTAGTGATTCGTTGAGTATGTCTGTTTATGTGTCTACACCGGTGGGTGATTCTATTATGGTCGATCGAGTTCATCGTTCTTGTATTGTAGTGATTGGAGGTCTTGAGACTCGTGTTGATTTGTTGCTTTTAGATATGGTCGATTTCGATGTTATATTGGGGATGGACTGGTTATCCCCGTACCACGCTATCTTGGATTGCCATGCCAAGACTGTGACTTTAGCTTTACCGGGTATGCCTCGTTTAGAGTGGAGAGGGACCCCTGGTCATTCTACCAGTAGTGTTATCTCTTATGTGAAGGCTCGGCGTATGGTCGAGAAGGGGTGTTTGGACTATTTGACTTATGTTTGCGATTCTAGTGTGGAGGCCCCTTCTATTGATTCTGTACCCATTGTTCGGGAGTTTCCTGAGGTTTTTCCTTCAGACCTGCCGGGTATGCCACCCGACAGGGATATCGACTTTTGCATTGATTTGACTCCGGGCACCTAGCCCATTTCTATCCCGCCGTATCGTATGGCCCCGCCGGAGTTGAAAGAGTTAAAGGAACAGTTGCAGAATTTGCTTGAGAAGGATTTCATTAGACCCAGCATTTCGCCTTGGGGTGCGCCGGCGTTGTTTGTGAAGAAAAAGTATGGTTCGATGAGAATGTGCATTGATTATCGGCAATTGAACAAGGTTACGATCAAGAATAAGTATCCACTACCGAGGATTGATGATTTGTTCGATCAGTTTCAGGGTGCCAAGGTATTTTCAAAGATTGACTTGAGATCTGGCTACCATCAGTTGAGGATTAGGGCATCTGACGTCCCTAAAATAGCTTTCCGCACTCGGTACGGGCATTATGAGTTCTTGGTTATGTCATTCGGGTTGACCAATGCCCCAGCAATGTTTATGGAGTTGATGAACCGAGTATTCAGGGCTTATTTGGACTTGTTCGTGATAGTATTTATTGATGATATTCTAATATATTCCCGCAGCCAGGAGGAGCACGAGCAGCACCTTAGAGTGGTTCTTCAGACTCTGAAGGATAGTCAATTATATGCTAAGTTTTCGAAGTGTGAGTTCTGGTTGAGTTCGATTGCATTTCTTGGTTATATTGTATCCGCATAGGGTATTCAGGTTGATCCGAAGAAGATTTAGGCAGTCAAGAACTGGCCTAGACCAGCATCAGCTACAGAGATTCGGAGTTTCTTGGGATTGGCAGGCTACTATCGTCGGTTCGTGGAGGGGTTTTCATCTATTGCAGCCCCGATGACCAGGTTGACACAGAAGGGTGCTCAGTTCAGATGGTCGGACGAGTGTGAGGCGATCTTTCAGAAGCTCAAGACAGCTTTGACTACGACACCGGTGTTAGTTTTGCCCACAGGTTCAGGACCTTACACAGTCTATTATGATGCTTCCTGTATTGGGGTTGGTGCAGTGTTGATGCAAGATGGCAAGGTCATTACCTATGCTTCAAAGCAGTTGAAGATTCACGAGAAGAACTATCTGATTCATGATTTAGAGTTGGCAACCATTGTTCACGCATTGAAGATTTGGAGGCATTACCTGTATGGCCTGGCATGTGAGGTGTTCACGGATCACAAGAGTCTTCAGTATTTGTTCAAGCGAAAGGAGTTGAATTTGAGGTAGAGGAGGTGGTTGGAGTTGTTGAAGGATTATGACATCACTATCTTATATCATCCGAGGAAGGCCAATGTGGTGGCCGATGCTTTGAGTATGAAGTCAGCCAGTATGGGTAGTCTTGCTTATATTCCGGTCGGTAAGAGGCCGCTTGCCTTGGATGTTCAGGCCTTGGCCAATCGGTTCGTGAGGTTGGATATTTCTGAACCTAGTCGAGTATTAGCTTGCATGGTAGCTCGTTTTTCTTTATTGGAGCGTATCCGTGATCGACAGTATGATGATCCCCATTTGTGTGTCCTTAGAGACACGGTGCAGCGCGGAGGTGCCAAGCAGGTCACCTTAGATGATGATGGAGTTTTGAGATTGCAGGGTTGAGTTTGTGTGCCTAATGTGGATGGGCTCCGAGAATTGATTTTTGAGGAGGCCCATAGCTCCCGATACTCTATTCATCTGGGCGTCGTGTAGATGTATCAGGATTTGCGGCAGCATTATTGGTGGCGTAGAATGAAGAAGGATATTGTTTCATATGTGGCTCGATGTTTAAATTATCAGCAGGTTAAGTATGAGCATCAGAGACCTGGTGGTTTGTTTCAGATGATTGAGCTTCCCGAGTGGAAGTGGGAGCGGATCACTATGGACTTCGTAGTTGGACTCTCGCAGACTCGGAGGAAGTTCGACGCAGTATGGGTCATTGTTGATAGGCTGACCAAGTCAGCGCATTTCATTCCTATGGCAATCTCCTATTCATCCGAGAGGTTAGCTGAGATCTATATCTGGGAGATTGTTCGCCTTTATGGGGTGCCAGTATCCATCATTTCGGACCGAGGTATGCAGTTTACCTCGCACTTCTAGAGAGCAGTTCAGTGAGAACTAGGCACTCAGATTGAGTTGAGTATAACATTTCATCCTCAGACGGATGGGCAGTCCGAGCGGACTATTCAGATTTTGGAGGATATGCTTCGAGCTTGTGTCATTGACTTCGGAGGATCGTAGGATCAGTTCTTACCTTTAGTAGAGTTTACCTACAACAACAGCTACCAGTCGAGCATCCAGATGGCTCCCTATGAGGCTTTATATGGTAAGCGGTGTCGATCTCCAGTTGGATGGTTTGAGCCGGGAGAGGCTCGGTTGTTGGGTACAGTCCGTACAGCTCAATCCAGGCAAAAGAGCTATGCAGATCGTAAGGTTCGAAACGTGGCTTTTATGGCTGGTGAGCGGGTGTTGCTCCGAGTGTCGCCTATGAAGAGCATGATGAGATTTGGGAAGAAGGGCAAGCTTAGCCCTAGGTTCATTGGTCCATTTGAGATTCTTGATCGAGTGGGAGAGGTGGCCTATAGATTTGCATTGCCGCCGAGCTTATCAGTCGTGCATCTAGTTTTTCCTGTGTCTATGCTTCGAAGGTATCACGACGATCCATCCCACGTGTTAGATTTCAGCACTGTCCAATTGGACAAGGACTTGTCCTATGAGGAGGAGCCGGTAGTTATTCTAGACCGGCAGGTTCGTCAGTTGAGATCCAAGAGTTTCCCTTCTGTTCGTGTTCAATGGAGAGGTCAACCTCCTCAGGCATCGACTTGGGAGTCCGAGTCCGATATGCGGGACCATTATCCTCACCTTTTCCCCGACTCAGGTACTTCTTTCTTCTGTCCGTTCGAGGATGAACGGTTGTTTTAGAGGTGGAGAATGTGATGACCTAAAGGGCCATCACCTTTTTTCTTACCCATTATGTACTTCCGAGGCCTTGAAAACCTCATTTATAGTTGCTTCGATTTGTGTGCGCAGTTCGGGCGCGTAGCCGGAAAGCTTAAATATGAAATTCTGTGAAAAATGCTAAGTTTGATATTAAATTGAATAAAATTTGACTTCGGTCAACATTTTGGGTAAACAAACCTGGACCTGTGATTTGACGGTCTCGGAGGGTCCGTAGGAAAATATGGAACTTAGGCGTATGCCCGGAATCGGATTCCGAGCTCCCAAGCCCGAGAAATGAATTTTTGAGTATAATTGTTTTCTGAAATTGTTAAGGAAAATTGAAATGAAAATTGATTAGAACGTGTTGGTATCGGGTCCGTATTTTGGTTCCGGCATCCGGCACAGGTCTTATACGAGATTTAAGAGGTTTCTGTAAAGTTTGGTTAAAATCGGACGTCGTTTGACGTGTTTCAGACTTGAATTCCTAAATTTGAACTTGATGAAGTTTTTGGAAAATTTCATTGATCTTGAGGTTTAATTCGATGTTCATGATATTATTTTGGCGATTTGATAACACGAATATGTTCATAGAATGTTTTTGAGGTTGTGTATATACTTGGGTTAGAGTTTCGAGGGCTCGGGTGAGTTTCGAGTAGGATCCGGGATGCCTTAGGCTTAAAAAGATCAGATGTTGCAGGTTCAGGAAATATTGCAGGTCTCTGAACCCTCTTGCGCGGTCCGCGAGAAATCGCGTGCGATCGCGGAGGGGCAGCGCGGCCGCGGTCGCCTTTGAGCGGTCCGCAGTGGATGTTGTGTGGCCGCGGTCGGCTTTGTGCAGTCCGCACGGGGCTATGATCTGCTGGTCTTCAGGGAGGCCTGTGCGGCCGCGGTCCTTTTTGTGCGATCCGCACAGGGAGTTTCAGAGGGGTATAAATTCACGTGGATTTCAGTTATTTTTACACTTTTCAAAACCCCAAAATGTAAGAGGCGATTTTCTAAATAATTTTTCTTCTCCAAAACGATTAGTAAGTGATTTCTAACTCATTTTCTTCACTTCTTAACATCTTTTAACATGATTTCAACTTCAAATCAAAGATTTTCATGGGGAAATTGGGTGTTTTGGGTAGAACCTAGGTTTTCTAAAATTGGGGATTTGGACCTCAATTTGAGGTCCGATTTCAAAACAAACCATGTATTTGGATTTGTGGGGGAATGGATAACCAGGTTTTGGTCCGAACCTCGAGTTTCGACCATGTGGGCCCGGGGGCATTTTGACCTTTTTGGGTAAAACTTTGTAAAACTTATTTTCATGCATTGGGGTTGACTTATTTAGCATTTATTGATGTAATTAAGTAACTTATGACTAGATTCGAGCGGATTGGTGGTGGAATCAAGAGGTAAAGCTATAATTGAGACTTGAGTGGTGTTCAAGGCATCGAGATAAGTGTTTGGTCTAACCTTAGCTTGAGGGATTAGGAGTGGAGTCATATTTGCTACTTGCTTCTTGTTGAGTACGACGTATAGGCATGGTGGCGAGTATCTATATATTAGTGTCGAGCATGACCGTGAGTCTTAAATTGAAAGTGGTTGTGTCCTTAAATGACATTTCAGATGCTTAAATTAATGATCTTCTATATTGCGCAAAGAATTGTTCTATCCTCGCAGATCTTATTTATGTTTGAGCATTGTCATTATTTGGGCTGAGTACAAGCTAAGTTAAGATTGATTATAGCTGATTCTCCCTTACCGGGATGATTGTTTCGATATCTTTGTTCCCTTGCCGGGATACTATTATATTGCTTTTGTTCCCTCGCCAGGAGTTTATTATATCGCTTATGTTCCATTGCCGGGATTTCTTGTAATTGTGTAATGAAATGGGAGCGGGTGGTATGCCTACCACAAGATATTATGAAATGGGAGCTGGTGGTACGCCTACCACAAGATATTATTAAATGGGAGCGGGTGGTACGCCTACCACAAGATATTATGAAATGGGAGCGGGTGGTACGCCTACCACAAGATATTATGAACTGGGAGCGGGTGGTACGCCTACCACAAGATGTTATGAAATGGGAGCGGGTGGTATGCCTACCACAAGATATTATGAAATGGGAGCGGGTGGTACGCCTACCACAAGATATAATGAAATGGGAACGGGTGGTACGCCTACCATGAGAAATGATGAAATGGGAGCGGGTGGTATGCCTACCACAAGATATAATGAAATGGGAGCGGGTGGTACGCCTACCATGAGAAATGATGAAATGGGAGCGGGTGGTACGCCTACCACGAGATATGAGAAATGGGATCGGGTTGCACGCCTGCAACAAGATGAAACTGAAAGTGAAAGTTGCCTTTATTTTCTTCATTTGTGATAGAAGTTATATTGCTAGCTTCCTTATTATTCCCTGTTATTTTCTTTTAACTACTATCTCCGAAGCATGTTTCCCTTCCCCAACTTTAACTGTTTATTACTTGTTTACTTTTCCGCCATATATTGTATAACTGCACAGGTTTATCTGGAGTCTAGTCCTAGCCTCGTCACTACCTCGCCGGGGTTAGGCTAGAAACTTACCAGCACATGGGGTCGGTTGTGCTGATGCTACACTTTGTGCCCTTTTGCACAGATCCAGATCTTGGACAGCAGCAGTAGCGCGGGAGCCAGCCTTCAGTCTAGTGAGATACCGAGGTAGCCTTGCAGGCGTCCGCAGGCCCGGCGTCTCCTCTGTCTTTTATTTCAGTCTGTTATCTCATGTACTTGAGACAAACAGTTTATATTTTCCTTCAAACGGTTGTATTTAGTACTCTTAGAAGTTCATGAGTAATGTGACATGAGTTCTTGGGTAGAGGCATATGTTGATTCTCGCATTATTGTTTCGTCTTCTTTAATTTAAGTCTTCCGCATAATTATTTAATTCTGTTGCTTTTATGTTATCACTGATAATTGTTAAAGAAGTAATTGTTAATGAAGTAAGCAGTTAAGGATTGGCTGGCCTAGCTCGCATTAGTAGGCGCCATCACGACTCCCGAGGGTGGGAAATTCGGGTCATGACAAACGGCTTTTGTAGGCGATCAACATGTTCAAGAACAATTTGAAGAGGAACGTCCCAGTGCTGATAGATTGAGCAGAGATGGAAATGATGAAGCACAGTTATCAACTGAGAATATTGGAAGCAAGCAAGGTGCAAATAATCAAGTTGTTGAGACTGAAGAACATAATGCTCATGATGCATTGTGTAAAGTCGCAGATGATAATGCTATACATAAGGAAGCGGTTGTTGAAGGCGATGAACATGTTCAACAACAAGGTGGAGAGGAATAATCCAGTGTTTGTAGACAGAGTAAAGATGGAAATGATGAAGAGTCAACAACTGAGAAAGGTTCAGATGATCAAGTTGTTGGCACTGAAAAACATGCACCGAGTTGTCCTTTGGTAAGTGATATTGGAAAAGGCAATTTGTTTGGCGATGGAGATCAAGCACCTGTTTGTACATTAGAACTGAAAGCGATTGATGTGTCTAGCACTATTAGGAAAGACGATCGGTATGCAGGATTACTAGCTATTTACAAAGAACTTCTAGGTGGTGATACACTGGAAATTGTTACTACAGGTACAAAGTGTGAAATTTATAATATTTCAATGATACCTTAGACTGGAGCTGAAGTTTTGTTTCATGTGTTTATATTTTTTGTAAAAACTACAGCATGTGTTTTTTGCTGAATGTTTTATTTTGTAACTCGTGAAGTTCAGCTCTAGAGCTGAAACTTTTGTTTTTGTAACTGTCGAACTTCAGCTCTAGAGCTGAAGTTTGTTTTTTTGTAATTGTCGAGGTTTTTGTTTGTGACTGTCTAACTTCAACCTTCTTAGAGTTGAAGTTTTAATTGTTTTTTTATAATATCCTGTAGTGAAATTTTCACTACAGGTATAAATTTTTTCTCTATTATATATATAGAAAAACTAGTTGATCTATTCACCCTCTTTATGAATATGCAGTGGAAGTTGAAACTAGTTGTGATTCAATTGACACAACTCAAAAACTCTCTGATGATGCTGAATTGAATGAAGGTAGAGTTGAGAAAAACCTTCCAGAGAATACTCCATTGCTCCTTGACGTTGGTTCACAATTGAATGAAGTTGTAAATGCTGATATTGACAAAGGCATTGACAAAGGCATGCAGCCTGGGGAAACCACAGCGGAAGACAAACGTCAAGGTATTCTGTAGATCATGAATTTATTATATTTGATCGAAGTATATTTTTTATAGTTTGAAATTTTACATACTTTATTTTCTTTTTTATGTTTTTGAATGATTTTTCAGAAAGACTCGAGGCAGCTCAAAAAGAATTTGGTGAGCTTATGCAGCTATATGAAAAAGGAGAAATACATATATTCACACCTGTTGCCTCACAGACAGGTGTGAAGTGTGTTGGTATTATTTTATAAAATTTAGTCAGTATTATTTATTTATTTATTTATTTTTGCATGAAGATACAGGATTTGTTGGAATGCAAATATCATTTGTGTCGCAATACTTAGACCAGGTAGTTATTTTCTGCAATTCGATTACAAGCTGTTTTTTTTTGCCTAATGTGTGTTTTCTATCAGTTTTATTTATGTTTATATTTTTCTTGCTTTTGCAGATCCCATCTGATGCATCGGAACTTCTTCCAAAACCTAAGAGAAGGAATATTTCTAGTTCTTCTATGTGTGACACCAGTGTTATCCCCAACTTCAATTTATGTTCATTTTCACTTGGTAGTATACAAGGGACTGATTCAGAAGGTAATTCTGCTGATGTTGTTGTTCGTGAAGAGACACAAGAACGTCGTGAACAGCAGAGAGTTGGTCAAGCATCTGCCACGATGGCTGTAATTTTTCCCCCTGCTGCTGAACAACATCAGTTAGTTGTGACGGAATAGCAGGAAGAGCAAGCAAAAGGAAAACTAGATAAAAAAGGGAAAAGGATTCGTATGGAGAGTATTTGGTTGAGTTCTCCTTATGTAGTTTATAAAAAAAAAGGGAGGCAAGATTGAAAAGTAGGAAAGAATATAATAAGGTGTCCCTTCCATTATGTTAATACAGTAGATTGATCGAAAGATTTACAGAGTGGTTGGAGATGGATGCCAGTGAATATGACTCCAATCGATTCAGATTAGATGGATTTGATATTGCAAAATCATTCTTTACCGAGCTTATGGATCCTGACTCTGATCTTGCGGATGAAGTAAGTTATTAAGTTTGTTTTTTGAATTGGTTTTCAACTGTATTTCCCAAAACTCCAGCTTATTTTTTATAGTAAAGTTTTTGCACTGTAATTTGAAAAACTTTAGCTTTATTCATAGTAAAGTGCTAAAGTTTTTTAGTTTATTTGCTAAAACTTCAGCCTAACACTTCAAACTGAATATGCTTAAGTTTTTGTCATGTTGTTTGTAGTTTTGTAATACGTTTTTTCTAAACTTCATAGTGGTAATTTCACATGTTATCATTTGTTGTTGTTCATTTGCAACATATTGATGTGGGCATATATTACTTGCGAAAAAAATATTGCTATCACCTTCCACGTTATCCAAAATTAAGATGTGCAGTAACAGATTTACTTTTCGATCAGTATATGACTAAGCTGGATGGTATTCATCCTTCAGAAGAAAAGATGAAGATAATTAACAAAAGGAAGGAAAAGAGAATGCAGGATCAAAAAAAGAGCAAATCAAAGAGAAAGAGGATATCCAAACAACAGGCTGAAGAAGAAGAAGAAGAAGAAGAAGCGGTTATTCAGCCACTTACGGATTTTAGTTGGCTTGAGGAAGAATCAACGAATGAAAAGGTGGCCAACTATGTAAAAGGCCTCGACCTTTCCTGTGGTATCTTATGGGCATCTACTAGAAAAGTATTCTTTCCATTTCGACTTAAGCCAAGGACGGTCCAGACATCTACGCACTACTTTTTTGGAATTTTCGACTTTAAAGATAAAATTATATATGTGTATGATTCCATGGGCAGTGTAACATACGATCGTGCGCTTGAACATGTCAGAATTTATGCCCGGTTGATCCCACACTGTCTCAAATGCTTGAATTTTGGGGCACACAATAAATTTTATGGGGAAAGTCCTGTGGAAAAATTTCAAATTATGTGGATGAAGACACCGCAACAGACTAATAAGTACGTGTTTCGCATATGTTTTACCATGCATCTTATGTTTATTATTTTTTGCCCTTGTGTTAACTATTCTTCAGTTTCTTTTTAATGTGTTTTTTGTAGTGTTGATTGTGGTATATTTGCTCTTAAGTTTATTGATATGTGGTTGAAGAAAGAAGATGTCTTCAATTTCGATCAAAGTCAGTCATTGACATTCAGGAGAGAATTGGCTACCAATCTTTGGGCTCATGGAAAGTGGAAAAAGATAGCAGCTATGAAACTCCAGAAGAACAAGAAGGATATGATTATGGAAATTTTGAAGAGACTCTGTGTGAATTTTTTGATTAGAGGATTGGTTGAACATAATTTGGATTTTGTGAATATACATTAATTATTTTTTTAGTTCATTTTTGTGTCATACAAATATGTTTGTGTCTTTTATCATGAATTTTAAGTACATTTTCTTTGAAAAAACTTAAGCATGTAGTAAATGACTTCTGCTTTTTAAGCTGAAGTTTTGGTTAAAAGTCATAACAAAACTATTGAATCCAACACAAAAACTTCAGCTTATCGGGTACTGAAGTTTTTAGAAATATACTAAAAAACTTCAGCACATTGGGCCGAAGATTTTTGAAAAAGCTTTACGACAAAAACTATTGAATCCAACATAAAAAATTTAGCTTATCAGGTGCTGAAGTCTTTAGAAATATACTAAAAAACTTCAGCACATTGGGCCGAAATTTTTTGAAAAAGCTTTACGACAAAAACTATTGAATCCAACACAAAAACTTTAGCTTATCAGGTGCTGAAGTCTTTAGAAATATACTAAAAAACTTCAGGACATTGGGCCGAAATTTTTTGAAAAAGCTTTATGACAAAAACTATTGAATCCAACAGAAAAACTTCACCTTATCAGGTGCTGAAGTCTTTAGAAATATACTAAAAAACTTCAGGACATTTGTGACGACCCAAAGGGACATCACCGAAATTCTTCCTTGTTTCGTGCTTCTGAGGCCTTGAAAACCTCGCTTTTAGTTGCCTCGATATTGCGTGCGCAGTCTGGGCGCGAAGTCGGAAAGCTTTTATGTTGAAATATGTGAATTTTGTGAGAAATTTGATGAATTTTGATATTAATATGCATAATATTGACTTCGGTCAACATTTTGGATAAACGGACCCGGACCTGTGATTCGATGGTCCTGGAGGGTCCGTAGAAAAATATGGGACTTGGGCGTGTGCTCGGAATTAAATTTCGAGGTCCCAAGCCTGAGAAATAAATTTTTGTGTGAAATTGTTTTCTGAAATTTATTAAGGAAAATGAAGAAGAAAATTGATCGGAAAACTGTGGTATCGGGCTCGTATTTTGGTTCTGAAGCCCGGTACGAGTCTTAAATATGTTTTAAGCACTATCTATAAAGTTTGGCTAAAAACGGACGTCATATGACGTGTTTCGGACTTAAAATGGGGAATTTGAGTTTTTATGAAAGTTGAAAGAAAACCATGTATTTTGAGGCTTGATCCTATGTATATGATGTTATCTTGGCAATTTGATTGCACGAGTAAGTCCGTAAGATGTTTTAAGGTGGTGTGCATGTTTGGTTTGGAGCTCCGGGGGCTCGGGTGAGTTTCGAGTGGGGCCCGAGAGGGTCTTAGAATTAAAAATGCAGGTTCAGGTGTTGCAGGCCCAGCGCGGCCGCGGTCATTTCCGCGCGGTCCGCTCTGGCAGCCACGCAACCACAGTGCTTTTCTGTGCGGTCCGCGTGGTGGAGTTTTGAGGGTCGGTAGTTCAGGTCGACCAGCGCGGCCGCGCACCAAATCAGTGCGGTCCGCGCTGGATAGGTTTCAGAGAGCCCACTTCTTCCCTCCCTCGGCGCGGCCGCGGTACATTTCCGTGCGGTCCGCGCTGGCAGCCACGTGGCCGCGGTGCATTTCTGTGCGGTCCGCGCCAGCCCCCAGCAAAATGTATAAATTCAGGATTTTCATACATTTTTCCACTTTTCAAAAACCCAAAACCTAAGAGGCGATTTTCCAAACAACTTTTCTTCTTCAAAACGATTGGTAAGTGATTTCTAACTCATTTTCTTCACTTAACATATTTTAACATGATTTCAACTTCAAAACAAAGATTTTCATGGGGGAAACTAGGTGTTTTGGGTAGAACCTAGGTTTTCTACAAATTGAGGAGTTGGACCTCAATTTGGGGTCCGATTTCAAAACAAAGCATATATTTAGATTCGTGGGAGAATGGGTAACCGGGTTTTGGTCCGAACCTCGAGTTTTGACCATGTGAGTCCGGGGGTGTTTTTGACCTTTTTGGGAAAAACCTTGTAAAAATTATTATCATGCATTGGGATTGATCCATTTAGTAATTATTAATGTGATTGAGTAACTTATGACTAGATTCAAGCGGATTGGTGGTGGAATCAAGAGGTAAAGCTATACTAGAAGCGTGAGTTGAGTTTGGAGCATTAGAGGTAAGTGTTTATTCTAACTTTGGCTTGAAGGAATAGGATTAGGATGTTATTGCTACTTGCTAATATGGAGTACGGTGCATAGGCATGGTGACGGTTATCTATGCACCGGAGTCTAGCATGACCGTGAGTCTTAATTGCTTTTAATTCGAATAATGTGACACAATCCCCTTATTTACTTGATGAGTTTCATATAATGGGAACGATTGAGGTAGAATTGTGATTGGTGTACTTTTAGAGCGTTAGCTCGAACATGAATGTGTTAGTTGAGGAAGAAGTTATTTAAAAAGAGAATGTGTTGTGAGTATTCCCTTGCCGGGATATGTAGACTGATATATACTCTCCCTTGTCGGGATATTTTGGGCTGTTAGTTGTACCCTTGTTGGGTTAAAGGTATTGAGTTGTTATCCTCCCCTGAAGGGGTCTACTATACGAAGTCAGATATTATATACTATATTATGGGATCGTGTGGTACGTCGTCCACTTATATATGATATTATGGGATCGTGTGGCACGTCGTCCACTTATATATGATATTATGGGATCGTGTGGTACGTCGTCCACTTATATATGATATTAAGGGATCGTGTGGCATGTCGTCCACTTATATATGATATTATGGGATTGTGTGGCACGCCGTCCACTTATATATGATATTATGGGATCATGTGGCACGCCGTCCACTTATATGTGATATTATGGGATCGTGTGGCACGCCATCCACTTATATACTATATTATGGGATCGTGTGGCACGCCGTCCACTACATATATATATATATTATGAAACTCGGAGTTTCTTCTGTTTATTTTCGATATTTCATTTTTATCTGTTACTCCTTGATAGCATATCCCCTCCCAGTTTTACTTTGTATTATCTTGTTATTGTTTTCTTGCACTTGTTATATATATCTGTACAGGTTAATTGTGGTAGGTCCTGTCTAGCCTCGTCACTACTTCGCCGGGGTTAGGCCAGGCACTTACCAGCACATGGGGTCGGTTGTGCTGATGCTGCACTCTATGCATTTTTGTGCACAGATCAGGGAGCAGCTTTCGGACCGTAGCAGTAGAACTTTTGGGAGCTATCTTCAGTCCAGGGACTCTCGAGGTAGCCTAGCTGGCGTTCGCAGGCCGAAGTCCCTTTCCATGTTTTTCGTTTGTTTATCTTGTATCAGACAAACATGATGTATTTACCTTTCAAACATTTTTTGTAGCATTCTGTAGTAGTCCGTGAGCTAGTGACACCAAACTCTGGGTAGCATTTTGGTTCAAACTTCCGCACTTTTGGTTTTCAGATGTTTTAAATTTAAAGTCTTCCGCTTAGATTTTGTCTCTCTCATTATATAATTGAAAGAAAGCAGGAAAGGTGTCTTAAACATTTGGCTTGCCTAGCTCCGACAGTAGGCTCCATCACGACACCCGATGGTGGGAAATCCGGGTCGTGACAAGTTGGTATCAGAGCCCTAGGTTACTTAGGTCTCACAACTCACGGACAAGCTCAGTAGAGTCTGAGGGATCGGTACGGAGACGTCTATATTTATCCCGCAGAGGCTACTGAGTTAGGAAAACTTCACTTTGTTCATTCTTGTCGTGCGATTCTGTTTCTCAAGTACTGATTGTCTTTCCACTCTGTCTTTCGCAGATGGCGAGAACACATGCTTCCTCTTCTACCGCGCAGCAGCCTGAGCCCCCAGCAGCAGCTCCTATTAGGGGCAGAGGGCGAGGCTGTGCCAGAGGCCGAGGCCGGGGCAGAGCTCAGCCCCAAGCAACAGTCCCAGCGACGGAGCCTCAGGTCGATTTTGAGGAGGAGGTTCCGGCCCCAGCTGTTCCAGTGGGCCCAGCTTAGGTCCCAGAGGGTTTCATAGCCACTCCAGTGCTTCAGGACGCTTTGGTCCGACTGGTAGGCTTTATGAAGGGCATTTCTAGAGCGGGTTTGCTTCCCGTAGCTCCAGCCACATCTCAGGCTGGGGGAGGAGTTCAGACTCCCGATACTCGTACTCCAGAGCCGGTAGCTCCTTAGGCTCAGGTTCCAGCAGTTCAGCCAGCCGTGACAGTTCAGCCAGCTGTGGCAGCCCAGCCAGGTATTGTGGCTCAGTCCAGTGATGGTGCGGCTATGTCTGCGGATGCTTTGTGGAGGCTTGATAGTTTCACCAAGCTCTTCACTACTACATATAGTGGCACTCCCTCAGAGGATGCTCAGAATTTTATATTCAGCTGTCATGAGGTTCTACGGACTATGGGCATTGTAGAGACCAATGGGGTCGACTTCGCCACTTTTCGCCTGGCAGGATCCGCCAAGACTTGGTGGAGGTATTTCTGTTTAGCCAGGCCAGCAGGGTCGCCATCATTGACCTAGGATCAGTTTTCAGAGTTATTTCTGGAGAAGTTTCTTTCAGTTACTCAGCGAGATGCTCTTCGCAGGCAGTTTGAGCGTCTCCAATAGGGTCCTATGATGGTTACCCAGTATGAGACCCGGTTCATTAATCTCGCTCGTCACGCCATTGTGATACTCCCCACCGAGAGAGAGAGAGGGTGCAGAGGTTTGTCGATGGGTTGGTTCAGCCGATCCATGTTCAGATGGCCATGAGTGCCGGGAGTGAGATTACATTTCAGGAGGTGGAAGATGGTGCCCGTCGGATAGAGCTGGCACTTTCTCAGGGAGGTGGTCATGACTCTGATAAGAGGCCCCGTTATTCTGGTAGATTCAGTGGTACCTCGTCTGGAGGTAGGGATTCTTATGGTAGAGGCCATCCTTCGAGGCCCTTTCAGTCAGCTCTCCAGGCTTCTCATGGTATACCAGGTGGTCGTGGTTCTCAGCCGCAGTATTCTGACCAGCAGCTCTTCAGTTCACCATCAGCACCTATCAGTGCACCACCACTTCGTTATTCTCAGCAGCCGAGGGCTTGTTATACTTGCGGCGATGTGAGTCACATTGCCAGATATTGCCCCCGAGCTTCCATCAGCTCGCAGCAGTAGGGTCCTCGCCCGATGATCCAGGCACCAATGGCCCCACAGCCTGCCCAGCCAGTTAGAGGCGGGGGTAGAGGACATAGAGGTGGAGGTAGAGGTCTTAGAGATGGAGCTCAGACCGCTAGAGGTAGGGGTCAGCCAGCAGCAGATCGTCCTAGGGATATGATTCAATGAGGTGGGGCCCAGCCCCGTTGTTATGCCTTTCCAGCCAGGCCAGAGGCTGAGTCATCAGATGCTATGATTACAGGTACTATTCTGGTCTATGATAAGGATGTTTCTGTGCTATTTGATCCTGGATCTACGTATTCATATGTGTCGTCCTATTTTGCACCCTATTTGGTTATGCCTAGTGACTCGTTGAGTATTCCTGTTTATGTGTCAACACCGGTGGGTGATTCTATTGTGGTCGACCAAGTTCATCGTTCTTGTATCGTAGTGTTTGGGGGTTTTGAGACCCGTGTTGATTTGTTGCTTTTGGACATGGTCGACTTCGATGTTATATTAGGGATGGATTGGTTGTCCCCGTATCATACGATCTTGGATTACCATGCCAAGACTGTGACCTTGGCATTGCCAGATTTGCCCCGATTAGAGTGGAGAGGGACTTCTGGTCATTGTACCCGCAGTGTTATCTCGTATGTGAAGGCTCGGCGTATGGTCGAGAAGGGACGTTTGGCCTACTTGGCGTATGTTCGCGATTCTAGCGCGGAGGTTCCTTCTATTGATTATGTGCCCGTTGTTCGCGAGTTTTCTGAGGTTTTCCCGTCAGACCTGCCGGGTATGCCGCCCGACAGGGATATTGATTTTTGTATTGATCTGGATCCGGGCACTCAACCCATTTCCATTCCGCCGTATCGTATGGCACCGCCAGAATTGAAAGAGTTAAAGGATCAGCTTCAGGATTTACTTGAGAAAGGTTTCATTAGACCTAGTGTTTCGCCTTGGGGCGCACCGCTGCTATTTGTGAAGAAAAATGATGGTTCAATGAGGATGTGCATTGATTATCGGCAATTGAACAAGGTGACGATTAAGAACAAGTACCCACTGCCGAGTATCGATGACTTATTCGACCTGCTTCAGGGTGCGAGGGTGTTTTCAAAGATAGATCTAAGATCTGGCTACCACCAGCTGAGGATTAGGGCGTCTTATGTCCCTAAGATAGCATTTCGCACTCGGTATGGGCACTATAAGTTTTTGGTCATGTCATTTGGATTGACTAATGCCCCAGCAGCGTTCATGGAGTTGATGAACCGAGTGTTCAGACCTTATTTGGACTTGTTCGTGATAGTTTTCATTGACGATATTCTTATATACTCCTGCAGTCAGGAGGAGCATGAGCAGCACCTCAGAGCGGTTCTTCAGACCCTGAAGGGTAGTCAGTTGTATGCTAAGTTCTCGAAGTGCGAGTTTTGGCTGAGTTTGATCGCATTCCTAGGACATGTCGTGTCAGCAGTAGGTATTCAGGTAGACCCGAAAAAGATAGAGGCAGTCAAGAACTGGCCTTGACCAGCTTCAGCTACGGAGATTCGGAGTTTCCTGGGGTTAGCAGGTTACTACCGTCGGTTCGTGGAGGGGTTTTCATCCATTGCAGCCCCTATGACCAGATTGACCCAGAAAGGTGCCTAGTTCAGATGGTCAGATGAGTGTGAGGTGAGTTTTCAGAGGCTCAAGGCAGCTCTAACCACGGCACCGGTGTTGGTTTTTCCCACAGGTTCAGGGCCCTATACAGTCTATTGTGATACATCTCGTATTGGACTTGGTGCAGTGTTGATGCAGGATGGCAAGGTCATTGCCTATGCTTCGAGGCAGTTGAAGGTTCATGAGAAGAACTATCCAGTGCATGATTTGGAGTTGGCAGCCATTGTTCACGCATTGAAAATTTGGAGGCACTATCTGTATGGTGTGGCGCGTGAGGTGTTCCCGGATCATAAGAGTCTTCAATATTTGTTCAAGCAAAAGGAGTTGAATTTGAGGCAGAGGAGGTGGTTGGAATTGTTGAAAGATTATGACATCACTATCTTATATCACTCGGGAAAGACCAATGTGGTGGCCGATGCCTTGAGTAAGAAGTCAGCCAGTATGGGTAGTCTTGCTTATATTCCGGTTGATGAGAGACCGCTTGCTTTGGACGTCCAGGCTTTGGACAATCAGTTTGTGAGGTTGGACATTTCTGATCCTAGTCGAGTATTGGCTTGCACGGTCGCTCGTTCTTAGTTATTGGAGTGTATCCGTGATCGGCAGTTCAATGATCCCCATTTGTGGAGTCTTGAGGGACACGGTGCAGCGTGGAGGTGCCAAAAAAGTGACCTTAGATGGTGATGATGTATTGAGATTGCAGGGGCGAGTTTGTGTTCCCAATGGTGATGGGATTCAAGAGTTGATCTTAGCGGAGGCCCACAGTTCTCGGTATTCTATTCACCCGGGCGCCGCGAAGATGTATCAGGATTTGAGGCAGCACTATTGGTGGCGTAGAATGAAGAAAGACATTGTTGCATATGTGGCTCGTTGTTTGAACTGTCAGCAGGTTAAGTACGAGCATCAGAGGCCCAGTGGTGTATTTCAGAGGACTGAGCTTCCCGAGTGGAAGTGGGAGAGGATTACTATGGATTTTGTTACTGGACTTCCGATGACTCGGAAGAAGTTTGATGCAGTTTGGGTCATTGTTGATAGGCTGACCAAGTCAGCGCATTTTGTTCCTGTTGCAGCCACCTATTCGTCTGAAAGGCTAGCCGAGATTTATATCAGGGAGATTGTTCGCCTTCATGGGGTGCCGCTATCTATTATTTCGAATCGGGGTACGCAGTTTACCTCGCATTTCTGGAGAGCGGTTCAGCGAGAGTTGGGCACCCAGGTTGAGTTGAGTACAGCATTTCATGCCCAGACGGACGGTCAGTCCGAGAGGACTATTCAGATTCTTGAGGACATGCTCCGAGCCTATGTCATTGATTTTGGAGGCTCGTGGAACCAGTTTTTGCCTTTAGCAGAGTTCGCCTACAACAACAGCTACCAGTCCAGCATTCAGATGGCTCTGTATGAAGCGTTGTATGGTAGGCGATGTCAGTCTCCAGTTGGATGGTTTGAGCCGGGAGAGGCTCGATTATTGGGTACAGATCTGGTTTAGGAGGCCTTGGACAAGGTCAGGATTATTCAGGATAGACTTCGTACAGCTCAGTCCAGACAGAAGAGTTATGCAGACCGCAAGGTCAGAGATGTTGCTTTCATGGTTGGTGAGCGGGTATTGCTCCGTGTATCGCCTATGAAGGGCGTGATGAGATTTGGGAAGAAGGGAAAGCTCAGCCCTAGGTTCATCGGTCCATTTGAGATTCTTGATCGTGTGGGAGAGGTGGCTTATAGACTTGCCTTGCCACCTAGCTTGTCAGTTGTCCATCCCGTGTTTCATGTATCTATGCTCCGGAAGTATCGCGGAGATCCATCGCACGTGTTAGATTTCAGCACTGTCCAATTGGACAAAGATCTGTCATATGAAGAGGAGCCGGTGGCTATTCTAGACCGGCAGGTTCGATAGTTGAGGTCGAAGAGTTTTCCTTCGATGCGTGTTCAGTGGAGAGGTCAGCCTCCTGAGGCATCGACCTGGGAGTCCGAGTCCGATATGCGGAGCCGTTATCCTCATTTATTTCCCGACTCAGGTACTTCTTTCTTTTGTCCGTTCGAGGACGAACGGTTGTTTTAGAGGTGGAGAATGTGACGACCCAAAGGGTCATCACCGAAATTTTTCCTTGTTCCGTGCTTCCGAGGCCTTGAAAACCTCGCTTTTAGTTTCCTCGATATTACGTGCGCAGTCCGAGCGCGAAGCCAGAAAGCTTTTATGTTGAAATATGCGAATTTTGTGAGAAATTTGATGAATTTTGATATTAATATGCATAATATTGACTTCGGTCAACATTTTGGGTAAACGGACCCGGACTTGTGATTCGACGGTCCCGGAGGGTCCGTAGAAAAATATGAGACTTGGGCGTGTGCCCGGAATTAAATTCCGAGGTCCCAAGCCCGAGAAATGAATTTTTGTGTGAAATTGTTTTATGAAATTTATTAAGTAAAATGAAGAAGAAAATTGATCGGAAAACTGTGGTATCGGGCTCGTATTTTGGTTTCGATGCCCGGTACGAGTCTTAAATATGTTTTAAGCACTATCTGTAAAGTTTGGCTAAAAACGGACGTCATATGACGTGTTTCGGACTTAAAATGGGGAATTTGAGTTTTGATGAAAGTTGAAAGAAAACCATGTATTTTGAGGCTTGATCCTATGTATATGATGTTATCTTGGCGATTTGATCGCACGAGTAAATCCGTAAGATGTTTTAAGGTGGTGTGCATGTTTGGTTTGGAGCCCCGAGGGCTCGGGTGAGTTTCGAGTGGGGCCCGGGAGGGTCTTAGAATTAAAAATGCAGGTTCAGGTGTTGCAGGCCCAGCGCGGCCGCGGTCATTTCCGCGCTGGCAGCCACGCGGCCGCAGTGCTTTTCTGTGCGGTCCGCGTGGTAGAGTTCTGAGGGTCGGTAGTTCAGGTCGACCAGCGCGGCCGCGCACCAAATCAGTGCGGTCAACTCTGGGTGGGTTTCAGAGAGCCCACTTCTTCCCTCCCTCGGCGCGGCCGCGGTACATTTCCGCGCGGTCCGCGCTGGCAGCCACGCGGCCGCGGTGCATTTCTGTGCGGTCCGCGCCAGCCCCCAACAAAATGTATAAATTCGGGATTTTCAGTCATTTTTCCACTTTTCAAAAACCCAAAACCTAAGAGGCGATTTTCCAAACAACTTTTCTTCTTCAAAACGATTGGTAAGTGATTTCTAACTCATTTTCTTCACTTCTTAACATCTTTTAACTTGATTTCAACTTCAAAACAAAGATTTTCATGGGGGAAATTGGGTGTTTTGGATAGAACCTAGGTTTTCTACAAATTGAGGAGTTGGACATCAATTTGGGGTCTGATTTCAAAACAAAGCATATATTTGGATTCGTGGGAGAATGGGTAACCGGGTTTTGGTCCGAACCTCGAGTTTCGACCATGTGGGTCCAGGGGTATTTTTGACCTTTTTGGGAAAAACCTTGTAAAAATTATTTTCATGCATTGGGATTGATCCATTTAGTAATTATTAATGTGATTGAGTAACTTATGACTAGATTCGAGCGGATTGGTGGTGGAATCAAGAGGTAAAGCTATACTAGAAGTGTGAGTTGAGTTTGGAGCATTCGAGGTAAGTGTTTGTTCTAACTTTGGCTTGAAGGAATAGGATTAGGATGTTATTGCTACTTGCTAATGTGGAGTACGGTGTGTAAGCACGTGATTTTTGCCCTATATAAGAATTACTCCCAAAATTCAAAAAATAAAATAATTTTTTGTTTGTTTGCAATTGTTGTGAGTCTTGTGTTATTTTTCTTGTATTGTTTGCATTTGTCTGCGCATGTTTATTTTATAAATTAATAAAAAATACAAAAATACGTCGCATTTGCGTTTAGGATTTAAGTTTACAATTATTAGTAATTAAGTTTGTTTTACAAGAATGAAAATTACAAAAATAGGTATCTTTTGCATTTTTAGCATTTAATGTCCAAATTATGTGATTTTATTTTATTGATGTTTAATTTTGGGTGATAATTATTATTAGAAGTTAATTAGTATTTTAAGATAATTTTGGTTTTTATAATTCAATTTTAACATTTTAGTTTTATCAATAAGTAAAAGAAAAGAGAACAAAAAATAGACGAAAATCGGATGGCCTCTTCTCCAATTTTAAACCACATGCCCAAAGATACCCAACCTTCCACTACGACCCGGTCCATTTCGACCCGGGTCGACCCAGTCCTCCCCATAACCAGACCACCCGCCCAACCCCTTTTCTTCATTTTCATTTTTCATCCCCCCCCCCCCAAACCCTAAAACCTATCCCCCCCCTTTCTCTCCTTCTTCTCCAACTCCCCAAGCTCCCCAACCATGGCTACCCCTTCACAGCCTCCATCGTCCACCAGCAGTCCACCATCGTCATCCAACACCCACGAAGCCCAAGCCATGAACGACCTCCCCTTCAGCTTCGTCTTCTCCATCGCACGAGCTGCCCAGCCTCCATCGTCGTCCTCCTGCTCCAACGACCACCCCCATCTCGAGCTCCCATGGCAGCCTCCATCTTCGTCAACACACTCACACTCACACACACACAACAACACATACACACACACACACAGCCCTAGTCATCAACACCCCTCGAACCCCAATCCGCCATGGCTGCTGCCATCTTCTTCGTCTTCTCCATGTCTAGCTCAAGCTCGACAATGGCTGCCCCTTCACCTCCATCTTCCTTCAACCAACGACCAGCCATGAACGACCCGGCTGCCACTGCTTCGTCTTCGCCACCCAGCAACACCATGAACGCCCAGCTCCTCCAGGCGCGAAGCTCCAGCCATGAACGACCACTACCATCTCCAAGCTCCAGTTGCGAGCCCAGCCTCATTCGTCACAGCAGCTCGCCGCTGCTTCACCTCCATGGCTGACACCAGCTCCACCACGATAGTATGTCATCGTCCAGTAGCGTCGTCGTAGCCCGTCGCCTCCAGTCTAAAACGAGACCCAATCATCTCGTTTGTTCGAGCTTTGGTCGGGGTCACACATACAGGTCATGCTCAGTCGAGTTCGTCGAGTTGCAGTGCGTCGAGGTTTCGTTCGAATCCGGGCTTCAAACTAGTAGGTTTCCGTTCTTTTTCTTTTAGTTTTCGTTCAGCAAGTTCATCTTCCGCTCTTTTTCTTCGTTCTCTGATTGTGTTTGTGTTCCGATGGTTTGGTTTGAATTCGAACCCGGGTCTTTGTTTGTATTGGAGATAATTTGTGTTCATTTTGTTTGAAGTTTGTTAGTTTTTCATCAAGTGATTTAAAGTCGAGTGTTTATGTGTTGGTCCTAAGTTTTTGATTTAGTTTGAATCATTCATCTTTGTTATGATATTGTTTGATTTTGTTTGAGTTTAACTGATGATTGAGTTTAGTGATTTGAATCTGTTTAGTTGTTCCGTTTAAGTTTAATTCGAATTTGAATAAATTTGTTTGTTATTGTTGTTGAATCTGAAAGTAGGTTTGTTGTTAAAAAAATATTGTTTAGTCAAAATAATTCCAGTTGTTTCTTTGTTGTTCATCATTTAGTTTGAATTTATTGATTGAATTTGATTAAAAATTGGTTATAGTTGTTATATTTTGGTTAATTGATTTAGGTGAATTGGTTATAGCTGATTGGGGTAGAACGGTAATTTTACTAATTTCAGAGGGGTATTTTTGGAATTGAAAATTTGAGCAATTATTTATTTTGAGTGCTCCGCCCACTAAGCATTAATAATATTAAAATAGTACATGGTGGGGGACAAGACATAATGTAGTGGGGGAATAATATAATTGTTTAAGGTAGGCATGGGGGACAAGATATAATGAAGGGGATAATGTATTTGTTTAATCAGTAATGGGGAACAAGACATATGGTAGTGAGATTAAATTTAAATAAGGAGAGTTTGGCTATAAATAGAGGGGCTGGAGACAAATAAAAGGGCCTGGATATTGAAAAGGGAGGAATTCCGAAAATATTAAGACTTCCAAAAAAACAAAAAAAAAACATTCTGGAAATTTAAAGAGAGAGTAGTATACACCTGATATACAATCTAAATATTCTGATATACGGATTCAGAAATTAAGGGTTAAACATTAACTAGTCTCAATCTGAAAAGATTACCTTTGCTTCTGCCCGTTGATTTTTGTTGGTGTCTCTGGATTTTCGTTTGATTTGTTCCTTGAGTTTGGTTGGTTGGTTGTTTGCCACTACTTCACTGGTTTGCTGGATTTTTATCTTGATTTTAAAATCTATCACTGGTTTCTCATTGCTGGTTGTTACTGGTTGCTGGGTGTTGCTGTTGTTGTATGCTACTGCATTTCTGCTGATCTTCCTTTTCTTTTGCTTCCAATATCAGGTACACAACTGACACGCTGATTACTGTAAACTGAAACGTGAAGCATGAATATGAAATGAAGAGTTGAAGTTCTGAATTTATCTTAATTATATTCTGAATTTTATTTGTATATATACATTATTTAGCTTACTCTAATTAGAATCATGTAGCTGTTTAATATATAATGGAACATTTGACGGTAGCTTAGCGGACGAACTATCTATGTATTGCCTAAAAATAAATAAATGGTGTAGTAACTCTGTCTAGTTAATTCGTTATTGTTGGATGATTATCATGTCTCAAAAAGCATGTTAGCTGATTTAGACTATTTTTAAACATTCAACAGTTAGTTCATTAAACGAATAGATCATTTCGAAACTTGTAGGAATATTGTTTAGCTAAATACTATTGGTTAATTTCAGCATATAAATGGTTTAGGATTAAAATTAGATTGCCAAGTTTTTTTAATTTGACAAACTGTGAGCATGCCTAGTACAATGTAACTAGGTAGTAACATGTGAATGAGATGGCCCGGGTCCAGTTTGTACCATACACATTGGGTCTGGGCCCGCATTGGCAACGGACTACCCTGCTTGCATCATTTTTAGATTTTATGAATCATATTCGGAACCCAACTATAACAACTCGTAAGCATGTAAATAAATTAGGACCTTTTCTCTTTCATTTTGTAGAGACAAATTTAATAGAAAAAATGTTGGCACTTTAGGATTATCCTGTTAAAATAAATGAGATGAGCCTCACCCAATAAAACGTATAAGTTGCGGGGCCCTCAATAAAAGGTTAATAATTGTATAGACTTCGGGATCGGTCGTTTAGCAAATTTCACAACCTTACCCCAAAAATAATGATACGCTAGTCGCTTTAGGCGCGCCTTTAACAATTTATTTTCTTAAACTCGGGTGCACATTTATGTGACCCAAATCCAAATCTCAAAAGAGTCTAAATATATCGATAACCACGGGTACATTGATGTGACGTGGTTCGAGATATATTTTCACGATGTTGCAATTCTCGATAAAAATAATAATAATGATAAAAGCGATTAAAAGTCAAAATTTGCACATATGTTCAACATGTATTATATCAGATAACCAAGCCGAATATAACAGTTGAGCGACCGTGCTAGAACCACAGAACTCGGGAATGCCTAACACCTTCTCTTGGGTTAACAGAATTCCTTATCTGGATTTCTGGTGCGCAGACTGTTAAACAGAGTCAATATTTTCCTCGATTCGCCGGTGACTTGGGACACCATAAATCTCCCAAGTGGCAACTCTGAAATAAATAAATAAATCCCGTTTCGATTGTCCTTTAATTGGAAAAAACTCCCTTCCGCGCCCCTTGCGGGCGGCGCGGGCGAAAAAGGAGGTGTGACACGGTGTATAGGCATGGTGACGTTTATCTATGCACCGGAGTCTAGTATGACCGTGTGTCTTAATTGCTTTTAATTCGAATAATGTGACACAATCCCCTTGTTTACTTGATGAGTTTCATATAATGGGAACGATTGAGGTAGAATTGAAAAAGCTTTACGACAAAACTATTGAATCCACTATGAAATGCTTCAACTTATGATGTGCTGAAGTTTTTAGAAATGAACTAAATAACTTCAGCACATTGGGCTAAAGATTTTGAAAAAGCTTATGACAAAAACTTCGGCATGTTTTGGTATTTTTTTAAGTTGATACTTGTCTTTTTTGCATTTACTATTTACTTTTTGTCTTTTGTCACCTATTTCATCTTTCATTTAACTTTTTTTTTCACTATATAGTAAATGATCCGAAAAGATATTTTTCAGACTGAAGTTATTTTTTTACTATAGAAAAACTGTGGGTTTTATTAGGGCTGAAGTTATATTTCTTTTTGCATTTACCACATACTTGTTTTTACTACCTACTTATCTTGTTTCATTCAATTTCTCTGAACGTAAAGCAGTAAAAACAGTTGAAAAGTTACTTTTACATTTATAGATATTAAATTGATTAGGTGAACTCTTTGTCTATATTGACACTTGAAAATTTAATAGTCATTCATAGACTTCCATCATATTTCTTTAAATTTATATTCATCCTTAGTCTTTCAACTTTTGTTAAAGAAACAATGTCTGGTGCAAGCGGAAGTATGAAGCCTAATATGGATGAAATTATGCAGAAGTGGGAGAGTTTGAAGTGTGAGTGGTACAATAACAAAGCGATGACTAATCTTATGCTTTTGTGGGATCAAATAAAGGCTGATTGGGAGAGAATCAGACCAAAGCTCTTTGCGAATGAATCATTCCAGAACAAGCTTAACCTGGAACGTAGTTGTGGAGGTTATTCAACCTCGTTCGACAAGGTTGTGCAGTAGTTTGATAGTTTTCAGTTTCCCAGCTGGAATGACTATTCCAAGCTGCAAAATAACCTGAAGACTCTTCTTACTCTTATGGACAGAGTAATCGTCGAACAAAGTCAGCTGCGTGATGAATTCAACAAGTTGAAGATTGATCTTCTTGGATTCAGTGGTCTTTTGCCCGACTACCCTATAGTTATCTCCGATACTGATGATGATGAGACATTTAGAGAAATTGAGGAGTACTGTGATGATGGTGGTGGTGGTGATGATTGTTAGTGTTTGTAATCCTTTTTTATGTTTTAATGCTATGCTTTTTTGTTTACTTAATCTCATAGAGCTGAAGTTTTTAGGTTCATTTTGTATAACTTCAACCCAGAGAGCTGAAGTTTTGTTTGTACTTTGTTGTTCTCATCTCTTTTTATATCATTGTAATTGTCATCCTCTTTGTTATTAGCTTTCTATTGCATTATCCTTATTATTTGTTGGTATTTGCTTTATATTTCTTAGTTGCAGTATGGTTCTTAGTTTTTATTAAGTTCTTTTTCTATAACTTCAGCTTAGAGATGCTGCAGCTTTTGTTTGTACATGCATTTCTTTTTGTGTGTTGTACGTGTATGTGTGTGTGTATATGTGTGTGTGTGTGTGTGTGTGTGTGTGTGTGTGTGTGTGTGTTTGTTTAAGGATATGTATTTCACATACTGTAAGCTGATGTTTTTTGTCGCAGAAGTCATTGCATATTTTTTAAAATGCAACCAAACCTGTAAGCCTGCGCAACAAAAATGAGTGATTTGTACTTTAGTAGTATATAAAATAGTCCAAGAGCTTATTATTTTTATTCCTATGAAAAAAATCACATTTCAATTATGTCATACAATAAAGAAAGTCTAAATTCAAACCAAGGATTATCGAAGGTTGGAGTATTTTTCAGTGTGTTTCTTGGAATATGGATGAGGTGCTGGAGAAGACAAGCAAGTTGTTCTGTTATGACCAGCTTGTTTACATCGACTGCATTTAGTAGACTTGAATGGTACTGATTCAGTCGTAGGTATATGCCTCTTCTTTTGTCTTCTTCCTTGTAAAATCTCTACATCGGGAGGTTTTGTGATCTCAGATTGTACATTTTGTGGTATATCCCATGATTTTTGATCTCCCACGGTATTCACATGTCCTTCATATGTTTTCAACCATGTTTCCCTTGAATACCAATTTGAGCAGTAATTAGATTTCTACAAATATCTCTTATTTATAGCAGCAATTGCATATGGACAGGGCAATTCATCAAGTTGGAATTCCAGGCAATCACAAGTTCTCTTCTTTAAGTCCACAATGAATTTGATTCCTTCACTATTTATTCTAAACAACATTGAGTCAAGGTTGAACACCTAACAAGGAATAAAAAATTAAGACAAACTATATTAGTGTATTTTTGCTTCAAAAAGAAAAAGTATGATTTTTTTTAAATGTAAGCAGTAAATCACTGCAACAGATATAAAAAGCTGAAGTTAATAAATATACTCACAAACATTTTGCAAGCCAAGTCCATCTTCTTAGTCATCCCCTCTTCTGCCCATATTGATACTCTGTGAAAAGTTTCATTTGCCTTTTTTCTCCATTCGTAAAATCACTCTCCCAACTTTTCTTGGATGAAATCTAACATTCTTAAAATAGGCATTTCTCTCCCTTTTAGTAAAACGAAATTCATTGATTCTACTATGTTTGTTGTTACCATATCATAACGTCGCCGTGGGAACCAGGATCGAGCCCATCTCTCAGGAGGCTCTTCCATTATGTAATTGTATGTTTTCTTGTCAATACTTTCGAGTTGGGACATTAACTAATTAAAATCTTCATGTTTGTATGACCTTGCAACACTTTGAAAAAGATTTATTACCGTGGCTTTTGCATGTCTTTGCTTTAAATTTTTCTCAAAGTGATAGAGGCAGATACCACAGTGAGCTTCAGGAAAAACTTTTCTAATCCCATTTGCGATCGATTGGTTTCTATCTGACAAGAAAACCAGTTCACGGGGGACTTGAATTACTTTTCTCATTTCCCCGAAGAACCAAATGTATGCCTCATTATTTTCTGAATCTGCTACACCAAAATATAGATGAAAGATTTGATTGTTTGCATCCTTTGATACAACAACAAATAGAACATCACGATATTTTGACTTTAAAAACATTGCATCTACTGTAATAGCGGGTCTACAGTAGGACCAATCAGCTATTGATGCCGCAAGAGCAAAGAACATGTAAGCAAATCTGTACAGTGAAACACAAAAAAACAAATCATAAGATGTGAAGTTTTTCAAATAGGAACATTTGAAACTTCAGGCTGATGGTTAGTATTGTTTTGCTTACCTATTCTGCGCATCCCTTTTTATGCTTGTGTACGTTCCTGAGTTTTTGCCCACCATCATGTGTAGGTATGAAGGAAGAATCTGGTAGTTCTCTTCAGGTGTTCCCCTTATGCAAGCAACAACTTTATGAATAGCACGCCATGCCTTGTGATAATCAATGTCAATTCCAAATTTCTTTTTCATTTCATTTTCTACAAAGGCTGGTGTAACCTCTATCTTTTTGTCTCGAACATGTTCTATAATTTGTTCACTTATAAAATTTGATGTAGCATACTTCTGATCTGATTTTCTTGCATCAACCGAGCATTTATGGATGTTATAATATTTTATCACCCTGAATAGTATGAAATTTTTTATTCTGGTAGCACGTACATTCCAATCACATTTGTCCACAATGCATTTCAGCTCGTATCTCTTTGAACATGATCTAACAGCAGTAAATTCAACTTTCTGGTTTATCTCGAAGCTGCAGAAAAATTTAGTCATGTTTTGTTTGTTCTCAAAAGTCGATCCAACTTCTACTTCCTCAGGCAACGCATCGTGCCTAAATATTTTACATGGTGGAGATTCTTTCAGCTTTCTCCTCACTCTTTTTCTTGATTTCTGAGAAGCACAAGAACTTTCAGCAATTTCTTCAATTCTATCTGATGTTATCGGTATAAGCTCCACGATTACTTCATCTTCGTTGTTGCTTATCATTGCAGAAGGTAACAAAAAGCTTTGTTGGATTGTGTGTTGGTTGTCAATTTGCATTATTAGTTGTCCTTCTTCTTGGTCATCGACAAACTAGTATGAATTTATTGGAGGAGGGGGTAATTGTTGCAGCATTATATATTCTGAAGCAACTGTAATGTTAGAAGGTTGTTGCTCCTTGTCTACTTCCATTATTGGTTGTCCTACTTCATGTTGATAATCAACAAAAGGTTCTGAATCTATCGCATATGCAAGTGATTGTTTGAATGATGCAGATTCTGAAGGATGTATTTTTTCGATGATGAAATGACAATTCTTGTAGGGTGAATCAGTTGTAAGCAAATGTATACAGGTACTGAGTTCTTCATATGAAGTTACAAGCATTCATTTGCTTGTATTTAGTTTGATATCAAACCATACTTTTAGTGCATATTTGGTTGAATCAATATTTGCAACTTCATTAATTTTCTTCAGGAAAGTATTGAATGATATGTGCTTATTAAGTAGAATAAGTTTTGTATCATGATCCAAGTATTTGAAATCAGGAGTCCAACTCCCATTGAAAGTTATAACAACGCAAATCGAACTCATCCTGCAGATTTATGTTAGTGGCAAGTATTAGGAAAGTGAACAGAAGAATTTTTAGGTTGTTTGTGCTGAAGTTTTTACAAATGAACTAAATCACTTAGGCATATTCTGCTGAAATTTTTTGGAAAAAGATGTATGACATAATTAATGAATGCTGCATAGAAAACTTCAGCTTATTAAGTGCAGAAGTTTTTAGAAATAAGCTTAATAACTTTAGCATATCAGCTGAAGTTTTTTTGAAAAAGCTGTATGACAGGGATTCATGAATGCAGGGAAAACAACTTCAGCTCATTAGGTGGTGAAGATTTTAGAAATGAACTAAAGAACTTCAGCACATTGGGCTGAAGTTTTAGCAAATGAATTCAACAATCTTGAGCATGTTTCAGCATTAATTGCATAGTATACAGGAGTAACCTGCACAATTAAAGTAGTAATTATATTGCGTTGGGGGTATGTGTTAGTGTAATAATTACATTCCTATCACATTTATGCACGCTTTTCATTAGACAACGTTTAAAATTCCTCTTTGCCTTTTCATATACCATGTAGAAGTTCCCCCCCCCCCCTATATAAGCACGCTATTCTTTGTGAGTTTATTCACTCAAACACATATATTTTAGCAGACATAATAAAATACAAAAAGGAAAAAATGGATGTTGTCATCAGGCAAATAGTGGAAGAAATCAAGCAAGACATTATAGAGGCTTTTGAGCTGAAACTGGATGAGCTCATACACAAGTACGACAGGGAGCTGGAAGAAATTAACAACAAGCTTGATACACTTGTGATGTATGCAAGATTTGATAATCTTGCTGATGAAGATGCGCGTCCATCTGGTAGTGACGACGATGATGATGATATGGACGATTAGTTTTTCTTTTTGTTATTTATGTAGTTTAATTTATCTTTTTTGATGTTTAATGAAATATTCAGTTTTTGTTTTAAGTTTTTTCTGCGTTTTTTTTATATTAATTCTATTCAAAATCGAAAAATAGCAGAGGAAATGAACTATATAAGTTCAGTAGGAATTAACAAAAACTAATCCGAATATTAAGCATTTTTTTGTATGAAGTTTTTTCAAAAAATCATAATAAAATACACAATTCTTGATGAAAACTTCAAGCATGAACTAAAAATTCTTTTTAAACTTAGAAAATAACAGAACAATTAACAAAAACTTATCCGAAAATTACATATTACACAACAAAATATTAAGCATTTTTAGCAGATGAACTAAAAAAACTTCAGCATACAAAAAATTATATGAAAAATGTTTTACATATTCCTGAAAACATAAGCATTTTTTGTTATGAAATTTTTCCAAAAAATGATAATAAAATACATAGTGCGGGAGGAAAACTTTAGCTCCATTAGCCGAAGTTTTTACAGATTAACTAAAGAACTTCAGCACATGTGCTGAAGTTTTTTGTGCAATATGAAATTTTAATTTATGTTTTTTTTACAGAATGTAATAGGAAAACTTCAGCTCCTCCTGCTGAAGTTTGTAAATATTAACTAAAAAACTTCAACACCTGTGCCGAAGTTTTTTTTGCAATATGAAATTTTAGTTGATATTTTTTTTACAGAGTATAATAGGAAAACTTCAGCTCCTCCTGCTGAAGTTTGTAAATATTAACTAAAATGCTTCAGCACCTATGCCGAAGTTTTTTGTGCAATATGAAATTTTAATTGATGTTTTATTTTTTTTTACCCAGTGTAATAGGAAAACTTCAGCTCCTCCTATTGAAGTTTTTAAATATTAACTAAAAAACTGCGCATAGGTGTTTTAAATATTAAAACACTCATATAATGTTTTAATATAATTTTTTCTTCGTTGTGTTATTTGCCAGCTCGTTTTGCTGAATTTTTTATAGATATGAACTAAATAACTTCAGCTTGTTTCAGCATATTTGTCGGATTAGAATGTTAGAATTCATCGTCAAATAGATTTAGAATGTAAATTCAGCATATCAGTGAAGTTCCTCAAACAACTTCAATCAATCAATCAGAAAACATGTAATTCAAAAACTATTTTTAATTCTGAAGATGAATTTGAATACTTACAATGTATTTTGTAATTTTGAATTTGGAATTTGAATCTGGTTCAAATCTGGTTTGCGAGAGGCGATCTCAGGAGAGACGGACTGATGGAGGAGATACGAAGAAGATCTGAAATTTGATTCTAGGTATGATTGATGCATCTTTTATATGTTTTGGAAGGGGTATAATGGTCATATTATTACGGATTTTTTGTTAGTTGGTTACAAAATCAATACTTTTTAAAAATAGAGTATAGGTTAAAAGGTGACATAAAAATAGGGTACGACTACAAATAGCCCGATTTTAAAAACATGTGTTATATCATAGATTATGGCCTAACATCAACAAAGTGGGTGCAATCTTAATATTAGGGTTCAAATTATAGTTGAGATAAAAAATACTTTATATTAAATTTTAGAGCGCATAATATTATATTGGTGAGAGTTAGCATGTACATGAAGAGCTATCACGAGCATATTATTTATTTTCACATTTTGAAAGTTTTAGTTTTGTACTTGAAAGATCAACTACTTTCAAAAAATAGCTTTCCTAATCATGTCACATAAGTATAAATTATAATTTAATTTTTCCTATTCCATATTTAGAAATATTTTTCAAAACAGGGTCGAAACGTGAGGAAAAAAGGAGAAATGGGACAGGTCGAACAAAGTAGGGGTGTCAATGGTTTAGTTCGGCCGGTTATTTTATAAAATTTGTACCATACCAATTTTCCGGTTATCATATTATGTATAACCAAAATTAGACTTTTCAAAACCGTCCCAATCGTGTCGGTTTCTTTTCGGTATCGGTACGGTTCGGTTAATTTTCGTTTTTTTTAATATCATGTAAAATTCACCAGTAGAAGTAGAATTGCAATAACATACGTTCTTTTATAGGACTTAACAAAACTCTCTAGACATTTTTACTGTTTAAAGGGTGATGAATTAAAAAAAAAGATGGCTAGAGTATAGATCCATCAACTATTCTACAACAGCGTAAAAGAAATCAAACAAAGACAAAGAAAATATTAATCACACGAGTTGAAAGATATACCAAGCTGGGACTCAAGAATAAAGTTTATAGAAGATTAAATATTCAAAAAGATAAATCTAAATTATATGAAAGGAAACATATTCAATACATTGTAGTTTGCTACTCATAATCGCTAGAATACTTTGTGTCTTGCTAATAAAGATACTTGAAATAACTTAGTTTAAGTAGAAGTAGCATAATATGTTTTAGGAATTAGTATTTTGAGTTTAATTACTTGTTGGCTTGTAATAGTTTTCATAATTCCAAGGCTCAAATAAAATTTAATGCATTATTTTTTTTAAACTTACTAAATAAATATATTTTCTAAATATAAAATTTATTCAGTACGGTTTGATATTTTTTTGGTTTATTTTTATAAAATAAAAATCTACTCTAATTATCGATGCGGTTATAAATTTATATTAAAATTTACGATTTTTTAAAAAGAAACCTAAAAATTGGTTCGGTAAGGTATTGTTTGATCGGTTTAATGAGTTTTTGAATATGGTTCAAAGCTAAAGTGGCACCTCCAAAGTACAGTAGTATCCACTATCCACCGCTCAAATGTCTGAATAGCTAATGATTGATTCTTTTGGTGCTGGGTTCACACACCACTTACACTACACCCGTACACACCCGATTCCTATTCGCTCCAAACCCCTCCTCTTCTTCTTCTTCTTTTAAACACATATTCGTCGTCATCGGCCCCTCCTTTTGTCTCCTTTTCACAACTTGTCCGAAATTCCCAGCATTCTCCAATCTTCTTTGTTCTTTTTCTAGAAACTTCTATGGCGGCGACGGCGAGTTCAACATGGCAGCCGCAGGAGGAAGGGTTCAAAGAGATCTTTGGATTATTGGAGCAACAAATGTCTCCTGCTACTTCCGATAAGTCTCAGATTTGGCAACAACTTCAACACTACTCTCACTTCCCTGATTTCAATAACTATCTCACTTTTATCTTCGCCCGTGCTGAGGTCATTCTTCATCACTCCTTTTCACTCTCCCTATTAGTTGCTGACAATTTCATTTTATTTTGCAGATTATGTCAACTTCTAGTTATAGAGAACTCGCAATTGACTTAATTTGTTAGTAGTTGAATGAAATGTGCCTCGAATAGAGTGGATTAGTTATGTAGGATTTATGTAGCTGATTCATTTTCTTATTTTTTGCTTTAGTTTTTAGTTTCCATTAATACATGATTTTACTCAATGGAAGAAATGTATATATAAAATTGGACGAATTATAAGTGGCTAGGATTTCCTTAGAACAGAAATGGTCCAAATTTTGGTCCGAGTTTGGTATGACTTTTTATTTTATTTTTAAAAGCTGCTATCTTCAAGCAGTGTTCACTGAACAATATGGTTGGTCCTTGCAACAGGGGAAGTCAGTCGACATTCGGCAAGCAGCTGGGTTGCTTTTAAAAAATAACCTGAGAGCTGCATTCAAAAACATGCCTCTCGCCAACCAGCAATACATAAAATCAGAGTTGTTACCTTCTCTAGGGGCGACAGATAGGCACATAAGGTCTACAGCTGGAACCATTATAAGTGTTCTTGTACAAATAGAGGGATTTGCTGGATGGCTGGAGTTGCTGCATGCTCTTGTCAGTGGCTTGGACAGTAACGACAGTAATCTCATGGAGGGTGGCATGGATGCTTTATCCAAGGTATGAGCTTCTACTGCTTACTACATCAGCATAGTATGTGGGGCGTATCGTTGTCCCATAGGGTACTGTTTAATTCATGGTTCTGATATCTAAACAGCTGGATGATCATAGGAGAAGCGAACTACTTTCTCTGTAATGTGGTTAGTAAATTAAGATCCCAGGATTGCTATATTCTCCACCCGATGGTTATTGCATGGACAATCATTTTTGTCTTTCTTGTGGATTGTCATTCAAATATAATGTGAACCGGAACTACTATTGGTAGTAACTGTTGTAGTAGTACATGATTCAGACATTCCGTTCGTGAAAATAACAGAAAATTGGCATGCTAAAGATCTTGTTAAATGCAGATATGCGAGGATGTGCCAAGTCTTCTTGATTCGGATATTCCTGGATTATCTGAACGGCCAATAACTATTCTCCTTCCAAGGCTTCTCCAGGTGGGATAGTTTCCCCCCTTCCTTTTGTCCACTTTCTTTCTAATGTTTATTTGTTTTATTTAATGCTGTACTCTTAGTATCTTCTCTAACGAGATCTGTCTGCAAACAGCTTTTCCAGTCACCTCATGCTTCTCTCAGAAAGCTTTCATTGAGTTCTGTGAATCAATTTATTATGCTGATGCCTACAGTAAGTACCACTTTGTTGATCTCTCCAGCTGTTGCCCTTTATCCTGTTCCTTTTGTGTCATTTTCACTTCCATGTTGTTGTTGTAGGTTTTACTTTTATCTATGGATAAATATCTTCAAGGGCTGTTTCTTCTTGCCAATGACCCTGATCCAGATGTGCGGAAGTTGGTAAGGAATTGCTGTGAACTCTGATGCTTAATTTTTATGCGTGCCCTCTCCTTACCAGAGTTTTCCTCTACAGCAAACTTGTATTTCATAATGTTCTTATGTATCCACTTTGTGGAACTCCGTTTATGCGATAATGAGTTACAGTTTGAGTAAGTGAAAACTTCTGCCTTGTACTCAGTTTTGTTGTTTTTTAAACAGGTTTGTATGGCATTTGTTCAACTGGTTGAAGTTCGTCCTGCGTTTTTGGAGGTCAACATTTTTCCCCTTTCAAATTTTGGTTTGAGGCCTCTTATTGGTCATATTTGCTTTTGTATTGCATTTGTTTTGTATATGGGGAATGGTTCCGAGGGACCAAAAAATGCTAAAATTCTAAATAGGCAGAAAATAGTTTGAAGAAGTTAACATTCAACTGTAAGTGTATTGGGATTAATATTTTAATTATTTTGGTTTAATTTCTGGTTGTTGGATTTTCGAGTGGATAGTTACAATATACAATTGTTATATTTGCACTGTTGGAAGTTCAATCCCGTACTATACGTCAGATCTGCTGGTTCAATTTTATTATTCTGTTTTATCACGTAGATCATGCCATTTGCTGCTTTATTGAACAATGAATCCAGTCTGTTAACTTAAGTCGACTTGTCTGTACAGAATATGGAAAGATATATTCCTCCTTTTGCCTGTTCTTGATGTTCTGGTTTTTTCATGCAGCCTCACTTGAGAAATGTCATAGAATATATTTTGCAAGTCAACAAGGATCCAGATGATGAGGTGGCGCTTGAAGCCTGTGAGTTCTGGTAATGTACTACTTCCTCTGCTTCTTGTATAGATATTGATGTCGCTCAGTAGATCTTAAATCTGTGGAAGGAGGAAATCATTAGTTTGCTTGAGATGATCTAGTAACCTTTACATTAAGCAAGGAAGCACCACCTTATTACATTCTTTATAGGTTTCCTTTTACACTATTAAAAGCATGAAATCCCTTAGTGAAACGTCATTTGCCTTTTTACCCTTTAAAATTAGATTGCACACTAGACAAAATAGTCATTTAATTATTTTCGTAATTTTTAGGTATTTGAACTCTACTAAGTTTTGTTTATGCCTTCCTTATTTGAGCTATGTATTAAGTCGTAATATTTAGAACTTTAAAATTTGTTGATTTACCACTAATTCGAATTAACATAAAAAATTGAACACAAACATCGAATAAACACATAAAACTGAACACTATCGTAAATATCTCAACTCGCAAATTACCTTACATATATAAAACCAATTGAAATGGTAGAACAATCATTGAATGATAATGAATAAATATATGATTAAATAAATAAAAATATATAAATGTTGTATATAATATATTATATATAGCACACTCATATCCAAATTAAAAATAGGGAAATGTCGCATATGTGTAGGAGAATATCGGACTTCTGTAAGGCAGATTCTTTATTGAGTAATTAGATTAGATAGGATCAACAATCATTATTATCAAAAACTTATACCTTTTCCTTTAATTTTTCTTTTGTAATTACTCAATTTGTACTCATTAAGATGGAGTACCATGGTAATGAATATACAACAACAAAAAAAAATCCAGTGCAATATTAATGAATATAATAAGTTTTAAAAATTACATAAATATTATACAGAAATATGGTTGAGTTATAAAATAATAGTTAAATAAAAAAGTATAAATTTCTAAACATAATGAATGTTGATCTTTTTTAGTTAAATGGAAAACAATCTCGTTTGCCTCTTTAGTACAATTATTTGCTTTGTCTTGAAATCAGACTTTGTCGCATAACTGATTTAGAGAATTGTATGCTTCAGTTGTGACTTGTGTGGGAAGGCAATTAATAGCCCGTATGGCCAAGCTGCGAAAATCAGTTTATTTTGAGAAGTGCTTTTTTTCAAAAGTGCTTTTGGTGAGAAGCAGTTTGTGTTTGGCTAATTAGTTTGAAAAACACTTCTGAGGAGCAATTAGTGTTTGGCCAAGCTTTAAAAAACTGCTTCTAAGTGTATTTTTCTCAAAAGTGCTTTTGGAGAGAAACTACTTTTTTCTGCTTCTCCAAAACTGCTTCTGCTTCTCCTCAAAAACACTTTTTTTCCTTGGAAAAGCTTGGCCAACACCTCAATTTTTGGCCAAAAGTGCTTTTGACAAAAAAAAAAAAAAACACTTTTGGCCAAAAAGAAGCTTGGCCAAACAGGCTATAAGAGAATGTTACCTGCATCCATACAGTTCTAATGATTTTTCGGCAAATAGGATCTTATTTGCTTTGGTTTATGAAGACATCATATTTATTTTACAAATTTGAAATAAAGAAACGACCAATATAAGCTAAAATCTTAATTGATTTTAAAGTTTAAAATATAGGCGTTCCTACATATTTCAAATAAGAAAAGACCTGGTAATCAAATTTTTAGTTGCTTCACCTATTTCGTGATACAACAACAACAATATACTAGTATTATCCCACACCGTGGGGTCTGGGGAGGATAGTGTGTACGCATACCTTACCCCTACCTTGTGAGGATAGAGAGGCTGTTTCCAATAGACCCCCAGCTCAGGAAAGCATAAGCACCACATTAATGAAAATATAGACAAGAAGAGACAGTACCAAAAAAGCATATAAAAGCATAATAAAAACAACAAGACAGTAAGGTGATCAACAATGAAAGAAAATAACGGTTAGTCATAAAAATCTACTACCAACAGAAAGCGAGACTACGTGCCAATACTACTGTTATGAACACTCTAGACTACCTACTCTACTACCCCTAATCCTCGACCTCCATACCTTCATATCAAGGGTCATGTCCTCGGTCAGCTGAAGCTGAGCCATGTCTTGCCTAATCACCTCTCCCCACCTCTTCTTTGGCCTACCTCTACCTTTTCGTAGGCCCTCCAATATCAACCTCTCACACCTCCTCACTGGGGGTGTCTGTGCTCCTCTTCCTCACATGAACAAACCACCTAAGCGCGCTTCCCGCATCTTGTCCTCGATAGGGGCCACACCCACCTTGTCGCGAATAACCTCATTTCCAATCCTATCTAACCTGGTGTACCCACACGTCCATCTCAACATCCTCACCTCTGCTACCTTCATCTTCTGGACATGAGCGATCTTGACTGGTCAACACTCATCCCCATACAATATCGTTGGTCTGACCACCACTTTGTAGAACTTAACCTTAAGTTTCGGTGGCACCTTCTTGTCACACAAAATACCGGAAATGAGTCTCCATTTCATCCATCCCGCCCCAATACGATGTGTGACATCTTCATCAATCTCCCCATCCCCCTGAATAATAGACCCAATAGACCCAAGGTCACCTGTTTCGTGATAAGGAAATAATAATTTTTGTTGATTCAAAATCTTAATATTAGCTCATCCAAAATTGTAAATATTTTATTAGAAAGTGTTTAGCTCAATTTTATATTTATGATTTGATGTATAACATGTCTTCATATGATTATTTGCTAAACGCAATTTTTTAGTATTTGTATGAAAATACGTTTAATTGTCCAAACAAAAATATTCAATAAAGCTAATAGGTAAACATACATTATACATTAACATTTCCCTTCAAGAGAAGAGATAATCTCGGATCTTCAAATTTGAAATTACAAACTACTTAAGTTCATAAGAGTTTTTAATTTTCAGCAGGCAAATATTAAAACAAAACTAGTCCATGTTATGCTCTATAATTGCAATATATATATATATATATATATAGAAAGAGAGAGACGAAAACTAATATTCATGATTTGGTACCTTTGACTTTACATGTTGTCTTTGTGGTGAGATTTGACACAAGCATGTTTCGGTAGCCTAAACAACAAAAGCAACGTCTGCTCAGTTATCTGATGATAACTGGTTGTCCATCTGCCTGTACGCATCCAATAACATATTTTGACACATCACACCTAAACAACCTCTCTCCCTTCACAAGATAGGGGTAAGATCTGCGTACACACTACCCTCCCCAGACCCCACCTTGTGGGATCACACTATTTTATTAGATTAACAGTCAGTAGGAAAACAATAGATGGGATGTATGATTTTGTGGTGGTTTGCGTCATGTCAGGCTAATATGAGATAGTGCATATGGACTTATCCAAACAAGAAATCCATGTTGGAAAACTTCAAACTGTTTCAGGATAAAAGAGAGGGAAAATAGCCCAATTATATGGCATGGGAAACAGGAAGAGCGTTAATAGAAGAACTAAAATTAGAAAGAAAAAGCTGTTAAGACAAGCATTAAGGACTATAAGTAGCTAAGAATACGCTTCCCCTTAGATGAGCAACAAGGGAAGGAACATGGGAATTGGATAGATTTCCTGGTAGAGAGAGAATTGGATCTTCTGATATCTTGCATGTTATTAGGTTATATAATTTATGCAGGAAGAAAAAATGCAAACAATTAACATATAGGCTCTGTTATAGGGCAGTAGTATGATAGATGAAACACCTATATTAAAATCGGATAGTCGAATGAAGGGAATTTATTGGAGCGACAACCATAGAAAGTTATTTACTAAAGTGAATAGTAAGCTTTCTAGAATAGTTGTGAGACCAGCAGTGTTATATGGTAGTGAATGCTGATCTTGAAGTCCAACATATACAGAATAATTGTTACCAAATTTTGGATGTTAAGATGGATGTGCGGTCCCAATAATTTTTTGCAGTACCTCCTCGGTACTTCATTAATGAAGTTTCTTATCTTATTAAAAAAAAAGATGGATGTATGGTCCCATTAAGACTAAATAATATTAGAATTGTTCACTCATCGAGAATAAAATGGGAGAAGGCTGCTTTATCGAGAATAAAATGGGAGAAGGCTGCTTTTGTGATGGTTTGGTATATTCTTCATAGACCTCCATATGCAGTGATTGGTAGATGATCGAAGGTGTTAACAGGGACGAGGTAGACCAAAATTAGGTGGAGGGAAGTCATCCAAAAGCTCTGCAATCTCTTCGAATCCACGTGGACAAGCGAAACATAGAACATAACAAAAGCAAAAGATCCATATATGTGATACTGACTAGTTGGGATTAAAGTTTAGTCGTGTTGATAGACTTACATTAGGTTCAGTGCTTGCCTGAAAGCTTTTCATTTGCTTAGAGATTTGTATGTCGGTAAAAATGTAGTGAACCTCTACTTAATAGAAAAAAAAACAAAAAGGAAAAAATGTAGTGAACCTCTAGCGTTCGAGAATCTCTACTTTGTCTTAAAAGACAAATTATCGGGCATTGGAATAAAATAGTTCCAAATGGAGCAGAATGAATATTGAGAATTCATATAGCTACCCCAACTTAGTTTGGGATTAAGGTGTAGTTTTATTGTTGTTCCTCTATTGAATCGAATCAAAATGTGGCTGTGTAAAAAAGAGTTGAAACCAGAGATCTCCTTTTGTTGCTTTATGTGTACCATGTATATGCTGTCATGGTACAATTTCGTCTATCTATTAGACCAGATGTAAGCTTGTATTGCCAGCTAGAGTGGAGCATGGATGAAAATTTAAATAGATAATCCATAGTTCAACCTGTTGAATGTATGTGTTTTTTCCTGGTTAAAGTTGCATGATAGCTAATAAATAATATAAGTTGGTCGAAATCTTTTGGTTTCAATGATTCTGTTTGCCTTGAAAGGGAGCCTTGACGTAACTGGTAAAGTTGCTGCCATGTGACCATGAGGTCACGGGTTCGAGCCGTGGAAACGGTCTCTTGCAGAAATAAAGAAGGAGGAAGTTTGGTGGGAATTGGCAGGGGTTAGAGGTCTATTTGAGGGCCCTTGGGTGGTTTGTGGAGATTTCAATACAGCGAGATTCCCTTCAGAGAAGAGAAACTGCTGCAGAATATCAAGAGCAATGATGGACTTCTCTAGCTTCATAGAAGACATGGAGCTTGTAGATATCCAACTAGCTGGTGGAGAACACACTTGGAGGAAGGGAGATAGACATATAGCAGCAGCCAGGACAAATTCCTATTCTCAGCTTACTGGAATGAAAACTTTACCAATATAAAGCAACAATTGATGCAGAGAGTGTGTTCAGATCACTACCCTATAATGCTTCAATCAGGCTCCTGGGAACCAACAAGGCATACTTCAAGTTCGAGAATTGGTGGCTTCAGACTGATGGGTTCATGAACAGAATTGAAGAGTGGTGGAAGTCCTTTACTTGCAGAGGAAGACCAGACTTTATTCTGGCTTTTAAACTCAAAGCCTTAAAAACAAAATTAAAGGAGTGGAGCAAATCAGTTGAGGGTAACTTAGTCAGGCAGAAATCAAACATACTCACTCAATTGGCAGATTTGGAGAAGGTACATGAACAAAGAGGTCTTTCTGGTGTGGAAATCCTAACTAAGACATCACTGTCCACGGTACTTGAGGAGATTGCAAATCGAGAGGAAGTAGCTTGGAGACAGAGATCCAGGGCATTGTGGTTGAAAGAGGGAGATAGAAACACAAAGTTTTTCCACAGAACAACAAATGCCTACACGATCTTGAAGCATGGTAAGATGTTATCATTTTCAATGATACCAAGTCCCGGCTTAGCACTTCTTCAGCTAAAATCAACAGGCTAGGTTTGGAACCCTTGTCGCAGCCCTCGAGAAGCTGGAAAGTACCCATGTGGCACACCATCCACACTAAAGAAGATAAGAATCCACATATATGGAGGAAGACGTCAAAGGCCCATGTTATGGAAGTAGCAGAGGCTTATGAGGGAAAGAAAAAAAAAAGGGCGTGCTCCTATGAGTGCAACCGACAGGAGATACAATCACATTGACCAGTTGATGGTGGAAGGGGAAACTCTGCAAAATCCAGAAGATATTGAGAGGGAGATCATCAGATTCTATAAGAATTTATACATTGAAGAAGATGAATGGAGGCCATCAGTAATTAGTAGGAACCAGCCAAGGATCTCATCAGAAGACAATTCAATGCTTCAGAGTCCATTTGAAGAATAGGAAATATGGGACAGTGTGAGGGCATGTGCATGAGACAAAGCACCTGGTCCTGATGGGTTCTCAGTGGCTTTCTTCAACAAGTGTTGGGAGGTAGTCAAGGATGATGTGGTTGCAGCTGTTCAGAACTTCCACAACCAAGGTGTCTTTGAAAAAAGCATGAATGCCACTTTTGTGGCTCTAATCCCTAAGAAGGTGGGGGCCAAAGAATTAAGAGATTTCAGGCCTATCAGTTTGATAGGCAGTATATACAAAATAATTTCAAGACTTCTAACTGAGAGACTAAAAAAGATGATCAATAAATTGGTGGATTCACAACAAATGGCTTTCATCAGGGGCAGACAGATCATGGATGCAGTCTTAATAGCTAATGAATGTATTGACACAAGGAAAACAACCAAAGAACCGGGGATGCTGTGCAAACTGGACATCGAGAAAGCATATGATCATTTGAATTGGGAGTGTCTTCTTAATACTCTAGGAAGGATGGGCTTCGGAGAAAGGTGGATTGGTTGGATACGATTTTGTATTTCAACAGTAAGCTTCTCAATCCTGATCAATGGGGCCCCAGTTGTTTTTTTCCAATCTCAGATGGGGCTAAGACAAGGGGACCCTCTTTCCCCCTTTCTGTTCATTATTGCCATGAAGGACTAAATGACTTGGTAAAGGTAGCACAAACAAATGAATGGATCAGAGGCTTCAAAGTGAGTAGCAGAACTAATAGTAACATGGGGATATCACACTTGCAGTACGCTGATGATACCTTGGTGTTTTGTGAAGCTGAAAGTGAACAGGTAAAGCTTCTGAGGGTGATCTTCATTCTATTTGAAGCTTTATCGGGGCTCCACATTAACTAGCAGAAAAGTTTCATCTACCCAGTTAATGAGGTGCCAGGTATCCAAAACTTGGCTAACATTCTGGGGGGGACAGTAGGGGAGCTTCCAACTGTTCATTTGGGGATGCCTTTGGGTGCAAAAAGTAAGGCAAAAGGCATATGGAACAATGTATTGGAGAAATGTGAAAAGAAGTTAGCAAATTGGAAGAATCAATATCTATCTATGGGGGGTAGATTGAATCTGATTAATTCTGTGCTTGATGCCATGCCTACATTCATGATGTCCTTATTTCCAGCTCCAATCTATGTGATTAAGAGAATTGATGCTATGAGAAGAAACTTCCTCTGGGAAGGCAACAGTGAAAAAAAAGAAATTTCACCTGGTGAAGTGGGATGTCCTGACTTCCCAGCAAAAGGGCAGGGGGTCTAGGAATAAAGAATTTAAAAGTGCAGAACCAATGCCTAATGATGAAGTGGCTATGGAAACTGGCGGCAGAAGATCAAACCTTGTGGATAGAGGTCATCAGGGAGAAATATGGAAATGAAGGAAACTGGACAACCAAGTCAGTGAGAAGTCCATATGGTGTCAGCTTTTGGAGATCAATTAGAAACCTTTGGCCAAAATTGATCAACAAATCAAAGTTCAAAGTAGGAAGTGGAAGTAAAGTTTCTCTGTGGAATGACAATTGGTTAGGACAAGGATCTTTGAAGGATATCTTCCCTGACATTCATGAACTGAATCAGCAGCAACAAGCAGTTTTAGCAGATGTTTACCTCACTTTCAGGAGAAGTTTGAACGATTGGGAGATCGACAGGCTGACTGAGTTTTATAGGGTCTTGGAACATTTCACTGGAATCAACTCAAGCCAAGACACCATCATGTGGCAAGGGAATGGGCAAGGAAAGTTCTCAGTAAGGAGTGCGTACAAAGAATACAACCTTGCAAACAATCAAATTGGATGTTGGCCATGGAAGATGATATGAAAAGTCAAAATTCCATATAAGGTCGCCTGCTTCACCTGGTTGTTAGCAAAAGATGCTGTTCTAACACAAGATAACTTAACAAAAAGGGGATTCCAACTGTGTTCTAGGTGTTACTTATGTGGGGAGCAGGCAGAGACAATCAACCATCTTTTTTTGCATTGCAAATACACTATTGAGATATGGAGGATCTTCATTAGTTTAAAGGGAGTTCCATGGGCAATGCCGGGAAGAGTCCTTGATATTCTAGCTAGCTGGAATAAAGAGGGAACAATCTCGAGAGACAAAGAGAGATGGAGAATTGTCCCAGCTTGTATATGGTGGTCAGTATGGGAAGAGAGAAATCAAAGATGCTTTAAAGGAAAATTCAACAACATCCAGAAGATAAAGATGAAATGTGTAGCTCTTTTTTATTTTTGGTGTAAAGGAAAGCTTTTGGAGGATCATGAATCCATTTTAGATGCCTTAGATTTAGTTTAAGAAGATATTGGGTGTACAATGTCCTATTTTTGTTTATTTTGTATGGACACTCACAGTGTAACTATGGGTGACTTCACAATTTGAGTGAAGTCTTTATATTAATGTACAATTGTTACCTTCTCAAAAAAAATTTGATCCTTGTAGTCCGATCCTTCCCCGGACCTCGTCCATAACGAGAGGTTAGTGCACCCGGCTGTTCTTTTTTTGTTTGCCTTCAACTTCTCAGGTCACGATTGATAGTCTCTTGCTTTCCTTACTATTTGACTTATTTTGTCTGTAAAATTTTATTTTATGGATTTCATTGACAGGTCCGCATATTGTGATGCTCCTCAGTTGCCACCTGAGAACTTAAGAGAATTCTTGCCACGTTTGATTCCAGTACGCTTCATTCCGTGTCTATCTTTTTTCATGCCCATATTGGATGATGTGTCCATTGCATGAGGAGTGTTCTTGTTTGTGATGTTTTCAATACAATTTTTTAGATTTTGCTGTCTAACATGGTATACGCTGATGATGATGAGTCGCTTTTGGAGGCAGAGGTTCGTTGTTTGATTCACCTTTAGATGTCCCTTAAGTCTGAAAAATTTGGTAAGTGGCTTTACCTAACCAAAATTACTTTGTTATCCTCAGGAGGATGGATCTCTCCCAGACCGTGAACAGGTTTAGTTGTCATTTCTTGTTGTTTTTCTAAGAAAAAATATGTAACAATTAACTCACTTTGGAATTATCATGCTGGAAATTATGGTGAACAGGATCTCAAGCCTCGATTTCATTCTTCACGTTTTCATGGTTCAGAGGATGGTGAAGATGACGTATGTTATTTTGTTTTTGCCATAGGGCAATATCTTTTTGATTAGTGCATGCTATTTGAGTGGCTTTTGAAAATTTTGATGCTTCTTATCTTAATTGCAGGACGAGGACATTGTAAACTTGTGGAACTTACGGAAGTGCAGTGCAGCTGCTCTAGATATTCTGTCAAATGTATTCGGGGATGACATTCTGCCGACATTGATGCCTGTGGTTCAGGTGATTATTTATCCATGTTAAATGAAGATCTGTTGTCTCCTGCCTTTCATGCCTCTCTTCTCTCTATTTCTAATAAAAAACTCTAATGCAATTTGTTGCCAGATTAGGAATTCAGTGGAAAAATTTATATTCATGTTTCTTGTTTTGTGAAAGGAAGTTCTTTTTCCTCGGATCCAATGTGAATTTGGTGTTAATTCTGAATAAATTGAAAAAGCTGCTAAGTTTAACTCGTTAATTTTCTCTTAATTAATTCATTGCTTTATTAATAGCTTTAGTGAATTCTAACTAAAACTTGGACAGTTAAACTGCAAGACCAGTATCTTTTTATGCATCTCTGTGAGTATATATATCGGTCATGGTCACTATGGTGATATGTGGTTGCTACTGTGAGAAATAATACATGGGAAAAAATATTATTGACCTATTAACAATGATAGAATGAGCCCTATATATAATACATCTACTCCTACTATATATGCGACTAGAATCTAAGTTGCTCGGACTCTTCACTTTTGGTGCCGCACTCGTGTCGACACGACATGGGTGTGGGTGTGGGATTCGTACTGGATCTAATCAATAAATTTTGGGTACTTTGACGAAAATCGATGGAGAAATTCGAGACAGAAACAATGATTTCTGAAATCAAAACAAAAGCTACGGTATGATTGAAGAAGATGGAATCCCTTATATATAGAAATTTCTATGTCGGTCTTTTTAATTTTATCTCCATCTTGGATTTTCCACTGGAAATGCAGAAGGCCTACAAGGATCTCCCGGTGCACTAAGCTCCCGCTATGTGCGGAGTCTGGGGAAGGGACAAACTACAAGGATCTATCATACTCGGCCTTACCCTGCGTTTCTGCAAGAGGCTGTTTCCATGGCTCGAACCTATGACCTCCTGGTCACATGGCAACAACTTTAGAAAATGCTTTTCTGTTTTCTTATTTGCTTAGCTCAAATGTTAATGTTCTAGGGTTAATGAACTTGTAGTCCTTTCCTGCACCCTACAAGCACTATGTAAGTTTTTTACATATTGTTTCATAATTCAGGCATATTTTTATAGCTCTATTTTAAGATATTTGAATTATTTTTAGCCGAGGGGTATAAAGACAAGATGTCTGATGAATAATACCTTGAAAAGTCATAAACTACTGAAATTGAGAGGATAAATATTCCAAGGCATTATCACTACGAAAAATGCGAATAGAAACACCAAATTGATTTTTGTTTTCAGCATAACAACTCAGAACGATCTTTTTCATTAAGAAAAACCAAGTACATCTTGAATAATCATCATTGAAACTAACAAAATAATGAAATCCCAAGGTTGAACGGACCCTACTAGGACCCTATATATCAGAATGAACTAAAGAGAAAATAGACTCTACATGATCAACACTATGCTAAAAGGTGGCTCGGGTATGCTTCCAAGCTGACACGACTCACAATCTAATGTAGAAAAACTAGACAAACTAGGCACCATCTTCTGAAGCTTGGACAAACTTGGATGTCCTAAACGTCTGTGAATTAGGTCTTAGAGAATTTGTAACTTGACATGCTGTGGAGGAATTGAGTGAGTAAAGGTAGTAAAGGCCTTGTGATTTACGCCCTGTGCCAATTGTCTGTCCCGTACTGAGGTCCTGCATAATAAAAGAATCATTAATAAAATATATATGACACAATGGAGGGTACAAGTCAAATGATTGGCAGATGCAAGATTAAAGGGCACCAGTGACGTAAACAACAGAATCTAGAGTGACAAAAGATAGGGGTAGCTTATCTAATTCCTATTGCTTTAGTTTGGAACCAATTGACTAAAGTAATAGCGGGAAGAGACTGTGAATACACAATATTCGATAAAAGTAATTTATTACCAGAGATATGATCAGAAGTGCCCTAGTCCATGACCGACGGTCCAAGAGTATAGACCGAGAACAACAAGCAAAAGAATTACTAGCAACAAAAGTATCAGTCTGAACAACTGAGGCTACTTGTGAAGATGTCTGCTTACTTGCTAGATACCGAATGAACTGATTATATTCTATTTCATATAAAGAAAATCCCTGATTACCCGTAGTCTTGGTTTGAGCAACATGAGCATTTTTGGGTTGTCGACCATGTAAAGAATTACACACTTCACGAACGTGTCCAAATTTATTACAATAAGAACATTTGGGTCGAGATCTTCCAAACCGACCTCCTTCTCGTCTATTCTCCATAGTTTGAGATGCTTGATTTTCCATTGTTTGGAATGCGAGAATAAGGAGTCAAGTGTCTGTGATGAGATCACTAGGTGACTAGGTGCTGCAGCAAGGGTAAGTAATCGAGGGAATAATTCATCAACTGTAGGGACAGTTGAACTAGCCAAGATCTGGTCACATACTGAATCAAGATCATTTGGAAGTCCAGCGAGTGTAAGAACTTGAAACATCTTCTGTCGTTGCTCTTGTTGCTTTTCAATACTAGCAGAAACTGACATCAACTTCTCAAATTCTTCCATGATTGCCTATACTTGTCCCAGCGAGTGTAAGAACTGTAAGAACTGAATCAAGATCATTTGGAAGTCCCGCGAAGAACTGGAAACATCTTCTGTCGCTGCTCTTGTTGCTTTTCAATACTAGCAGAAACTGACATCAACTTCTCAAATTCTTCCATGACTGCCTATACTTGTGCCAAATAAGTACACTTATCCAATTCCTGTTTCTTCAAGCTTGTCATTCGCTATATCAAATCATAGAAACGAGATATGTCATTACATTAGTGTATAAAGTACGAGCCTTTTCTCAAACTAAATGACATGCCTGGAATGGACGAAACAAAGGCATCAACTTGGAATCAATAGATTGCCGTACGATACTACATACTTGAGCATCAATCTTTTCCCACTGTGCTTTGGCCTTTTCATCTCCCTCACTAGCCTTTTTGGTTTAGTGATCTTGAACACCTTGACCCTTGTACCACAGTTCAACAGAGGAAGTCCATGCTAAATAGTTTGAACTTCCAATTAAGGGCTCTGAAGTAATCATGAAGCTTGAATTTTGAGAACGTGTGTTTTAAGAACCAAATATATCAAATCCCAAAGACATCGTTGGATTTGAGAGAGGTCTTGAAATAAATAATAAAATTTGTGAACTATATCTTGCTGAAACAAGGAAGGAAACACTGTTTCTGCGGAAAAAATCACTGTAGCTACCGGGAAAAATTGAAAGTGATCGGAGTAAAAAGAAATATTATGGGTAGGCTCGAAATTACTAGGCGATCAAACTGTCCAAAAGAATTTTTTCACAATCTAGTCGGAACAGGCCTCGCGCCGCCGGTAACAGATCTTTGACAGGTGCGTGGGAGGGTCTTTGCCGGAGAATTGCACAACACCAAGGAAAAAGGATGAAATGCAAATCAGCCCTAAAAAGGTCGCCAGAAGCAAGGGAAAAAATATTATTGACTTATTAACCGTGATACAATGAGCCCTATATATAAATTCATCTACTCCTACTACACATAGGACTAGGACTAATTACACACATAAATATTCTAACAGCTACCAATGCAATAGCTGAATTCTTCATTAATAAGCAATAACTTAATCAGTGAATCAATACTAACTTGAAGGCGAATAAATAGAGTGTATCGTCTTGCAAGAACTGTTGATTATGTTAAAAGTTGAGAGGAAACAGGAGATACAATATAAATGGTGCTAACTTTTGATTCTTTTGATTGAACAAAAAAAACTCTTGTTTCTTTTGTTGTTTGGTTTAATGGCATGTCATTAATGGATCTAATGTTTAGAAATTGTTGTATGGGGACAGGCTAAATTGTCTGCTACAGGAGATGAAGCTTGGAAGGAAAGGGAAGCAGCAGTATTAGCTCTTGGTGCCATAGGTGAAGGCTGCATAAATGGACTCTTTCCTCATTTGTCAGAGGTAATCCTATCACTTGCTAGATCCTTCATATCGATTGGCCATGTTTGAAGGAGTCTCTCTTTGAAATTCATGAACACTTATCATTTTGCAAATGAGCCACCCCCTTATGTCTTTCTTTGCCAATTTGACTTTGATTGAGAATCCTGGTTTATTTGTGGGAAGTGATTTAACTCCACGGATGCCACCAAATGACATGTTGGGGCATGTCGACATATTTGAAATATCTTCTCTTCTGGAAGAAAATAACTTCTTTTTTTCCCCCAATTCAGATTACTACGTTTCTCATCCCGCTTTTAGACGACAAGTTTCCTTTAATACGAAGCATCTCTTGTTGGACTCTATCACGCTTCAGCAAATATATTGTTCAGGTTGGTGATCCCTGCCCTATTTATCTTCAATCTGTTTATCGTGATTGTGAGTATACTAGTCTTTGGTAGAATTTGTACCATTCCCATGCCAACCCTTACTGGTTCAAATTTGTTAAGATGCTGGGTTATTTTCTCTATTTGGGATATAGTAGTGTTAACCACAAGCAGGGGTACATTTGATATGGTGTCCTTGAGCAATCAAGGTTTGGCAGAAGACTGATGCCATTCTATAAGATGGGAAAGAGTTGTGGCCTTGTGCCTACTATTTTTGGTGGAAGCAGGAGATGCTGCTTATGTCGCTGAGATACATCAATAGTGGTGCAATTACTGGTTCTTGGTCTTAATGTTACTACTGTGGTTATTCCTCTATGAATTGGTCAAATATGGTCATTGCATGCTTGTCTAACATGGTGGTCCTGAATCAATTGTTAAATTAAGTTCCTAAATTAGCTACAAACTAAAAGTAGCTGGTTTCTTAATTCTTGTTTCTTTCCGTAGTTATCAAATAGTGATGTACATTTCCATTTGTTGTGATATCGACTTGGTGAATTGCTTAAAAAAATAAAAATAAAAAATAAAAAAAAAGAGAAAAAAGAAAGAAAGAAGAAATATTGACTTGGTCAATTTGGCTTGCACCACTTACCCATCTTGTCTAACTATCATAAGTTTAAGTGAGCTATTTGAGTTATTTCTTTCAGTACCCTTTTTTGGTAACTAAACATTCTTGTTCCAAAATGATTTTGTTTTCATTAGGTAGTGTTCCAGTTTTCCACCATTTTATTTACTTTCTTTCAGGTGACGGATCATCAAGAAGGACGTGAACAATTCAACAAAATTCTAATGGGTATTCTGCGAAGAGTATTGGATGATAATAAACGAGTGCAAGAGGCTGCTTGTTCAGCTTTTGCTACCCTTGAAGAGGTATTAAATCTAAAGCTGTTTATAGCTTAATGTTTTCTTAAAATTTAGGCCAAATACATAGGGGGCCCCTTAAAGTTGCACAATTTTCAGTTAGGCACCTTAACTAGGGGTTGTTCCGAGACACTCCGACATGCTCCAAAGTGTGCCAATTAAACACAAAATATTGATATGGCAAAATTAAGTGGTCCAAACTTTCCTTAAGCGCACGAACCGATCCAAATAATACTCCCCCCCCCCCCCCCCTTTTTTTTCCAAACAATTTTTCGTTGCTTTTCTTTCTCCTTCATCTTTGCCACCACCACCTATCTCCCACCAGATTTTCTCCTTCCTGGTTTTCTTAAGACTCATTCCATTCCCAACGATGATAAATTCATTAGTTCACTTTAAAGATACAATCTAAGATTTCGAATCTCATATATTTTTACTAATATAAAACACTGTTTCTTCCAGCAAGGAGAGCCGGGCTCGAGTTTTTGCAGACGAAAGAGTAGAGCTAAGTAAGGGTTAAAGTTTCTGACCTCAATCGAGCAATTTCAACAGCAAATAGACATCAACCTAGTTGGGTTAAGGATTCAGAAAACAGACACAAAACCAATTCAAGAAAATATAAAGAAGCCCAGTAAGAAAAACACTGAATTCCACCTACCCAAAAATCAAAATCGAGTCTTCACCTCAAAATCAAGCAATTCAACAAAAAATAAATAAGTGAGACCAGAAATCAAAATTTATCCAGGAAGCAATTTCTTCAGCCCAGCAAATTGTTAGCACTTCTTATGTGAAGATTTCCTGGGGTTACAATACTTTCCGGTCTTCTTTATAGAGTTCTTCCATTTGGGTCCTGGAACAAGTTCAGGAAACTCCTTCAATTCCTTCATTTTTTTCACCAGCCATGATTCTTTCTTTATCACCTCTTTCTTACAGCAAAAGAATTTGCTTCACTTCTTGTGTTTGACTCCCACTAAGAACAGAGAAATAAGGTCTTTTACCCTAGTGGCTATTATGATGGAGAATAAGTTGCCGAAGTAAGTTTCGTTGCTGGAATCCTAGTCATTAATAAAGTGGGGGCTTTTCATTGAAATGGATGAATTTTTTGTTTTAATCCAAGTTGGTATAGCGTGGAATCAAAAAGACACGTGGTAGATTTTTATTTGTTTGCTTTTACACATCGAAAGCATTCGTTAACGTGCACCTGAGTTTTTTTTTTGGGACTTAAAAATTTTGTGTTTAATCGACACTCTTTGGAACATGCTGAAGTGTCTAATAGGAACAAACCCTAGTTAAGGTGGCTAAATGAAAATTCGTGGCAACATTAAGGGGCCCCATACGCATTTGGTCTAAAATTTATACCATAATAACGTTTAGATGATTGCAGGAGGCTGCGGAAGAGTTGGCACCATGCTTGGATATCATTTTGCAGCACCTGATGTGTGCATTTAAAAAATACCAGGTGCTTATGTCCTATCACATTATGACTAAATTGTCATTTCAGTCTCCGGATAGTGTCTGACATCTTTGTGGTGTCAATAGAGACGGAACCTTAGAATTGTTTATGATGCCATTGGAACATTGGCGGATGCCGTTGGAGAGGAGCTAAATCAGGTATAACTAATATGCTACCTCGTGTTTGTGTTTTCTTACCTTTTGAAATGTTAGTGTTTCTCTTGTTTCATGATCACAAGTTCTTCTCTGTAAAGCTTTTGCATACAGAAATTTGGTAGGATTGTGATAGTTTATTGTTCCTTATTAATTGTTCATTCGGTGGTAATTACAGCCCAGGTACCTTGAGATTTTAATGCCCCCATTAATTGAAAAGTGGCAGCAACTTCCAAATTCAGACAAAGATCTTTTTCCACTGCAGGAGTGTTTTACCTCGATAGCTCAGGTAGTTGTTACTGCTTTACGGACCTTTAACTTTATCGAGTCAATGTAGTACATTTTATGGTTAATTTCTCCTTGTGAGCTGATATATCAACAACAACAACAACCCAGTGTAATCCCACAAGTGAGGTCTGATATCAGTGAGAGATAATATAAAACCGTCTAGTTTGTGTTCTCTTTTAACTTGATAGTAATTACAGTGGACATGAAATTTGGGGTAATTACCCCAGGAGAATCAGAGATTCAGGAAGATGAAGTTCGAGCTACAACTTGTTTATGTCACTTGTGTATAATGTACAAATTACTTGAGTATTTTCCTCTAGTATAATCTTTAAGAATTTTTTTTTTTTTTTTTGTTTTTTTACCGCAATCCTTGGCTTAATCCACGATTTAACTTAAAGCTAGAACACCCATGGTGGTGGCTCAGTTGCACAAGGGCAGAGTGGTGATTCAATTGGCAATGCTAACCCACCCATGGTGGGTAGCTCGATCACCAATGGCAGTCTTCGTGTTAATCTTTGATTTTAAAGCCAGCGCAACCTAAATGGCAGTTTGAAACTCCCATGGTGGGTGGTATTAGTAATCTTTAAGAAAGTTATGCTCTCCATTTAACAGTTTTTCCATTGTTTGAAGTTTGAACTATATGGCTGCTTGTTGCCCTTACATTATACGAATCCATGGTTTGAAGTTTTCCATGCAGATTTAGATGGATATTTGAATTTAAGAGTTTGGTTTATGGAACTTATGATTTTCTGGTTTGTGCCTGAGTTGCTACTTGTGGGATATGTTGAATTGAGGCATTTGGATTTAGAAACATTGTTCCCATGGAGTACTACCTGTCTGATCTGTGTTTTGAGTATTCCTGTGGGGTAGCTGAGTTTGAGACATTAGGTTCATTCAAGGGCTCTTTGAGCATCAAGAGAACGCACTGCTGTAAATACTGTATTTGCCAACATATAGGACATTAACTCTCATGGCACGACGGGATTACATAACTGCCTCTCTTGGATACGTAGCATGCATTTGGTCTTGATGCTCCTTGCCTTTGTCTCTTGGAGGTTAATATTTGGTGGATTAGCTGTTATGATGCTTTCCTTTCACAAGTTTCAACCTAATAGAAGTTGTTTAATGTGTTCTTTTTTTAGGGTAATTTTTTTAATTGCAAGTCATTGAATAGTGAAGTATGGTAGGTCATTGATAGTGAATCTACTATGCCTCTGAGTCACATTTGCCTCTTAAGCTGCGGAGAATTATTAGAAGCACTTCTTTAAGCCTTATCCTCCTTTCATCCTATGTATGCTTCAGAGTGGCCTTTAGTATTTTATCGTTTGGGTGTTTCAGATACTTCACCAGTGTAGAAAGAAGAAAGAGGAACATTACTTAAAGAATCTAATTGATGAAGTTTGAACACATTTTAAAGATAATTCTGCGCCTAGGTATTAGGATGTTCCTCAATCTAAGGACTTGAATAAGGTAATATAGGTATACATTATAATCACAAGACATCTTAACTTCTCAGTGTTCAGCAATAGTTGAATGCTGAATCCTAACCAGACTTGCTAAATTTCACACAGTGACATTTGCTTTAATTTATTATGTGAGTAGCACTGAATGTAGCTTTGTCAGACTTTTGTAAAAAGGTATTGATGGAAGTAATCTGCTATGGAATGCTGTGGTATAGATAATACATTTTTATTTTTTCAGGCTTTGGGTACTGGATTTGCACCATTTGCTCAGCCCGTATTTCAGAGGTGCATAACCATCATTCAGTCACAACAATTGGCAAAGGTTTTTCTTGATATGATGTCTTAGTTGCTTTTGAGGCTCTGTTTTTTTTCTTTTTTAATCCCGTGATAACCATTAGCCATTGCTTCATAGCAAAGGCAAGTTTCTTAGCACTAATGGTGAGTTGCCGTTAGAACTGTTTCTGTTTAATGGTCCAATTCACGCAGCCTCTCCTGCATGCATGAAAACATGGACAGAGACGCACTTGGCGGGGGGGGGGGGGGGTATTGTAACTGTGATCTCCATATTCTCGTGTTTGTTTCTTTTACTCTCCCGGCTTTCCAAGTTTCCTGGAACTTCGTCGTCCTCTTCGGAGTTCTGTGTTTGGTTCAGGATTGAACGTTTTGTTGCATTAATGGTTGGGTTTAGCCTTTCTTTTCAAGGTCAGAGGGTAGCCATGCTTCTTTCAACTGTTTGCTGCATGTGTTTGATAAGCAATTTGCTTATATTTTATTTTATGAGATATTCTCTCTTCACTTTTTAAATTCCCATTGCAGGTTGATCCTGTTTCAGCTGGTTTTCAATATGATAGAGAATTCATTGTTTGTTCTTTGGACCTGCTCTCTGGACTTGCTGAGGGTCTTGGTAGTAGTATAGAAAGCCTGGTAATTCCTTTTCCTTCTAAACTGACTATAGATGTCTTTCTGTGTGTTCTATTGTTGCTGGTTGTTATCACAAATTATTGGAGGTGAGAGGAAGGGGCTCTAAAGTTCACAAAGAGGGTTTACATGAAGCGTTTGAGTTTGAAGTTGCTTTGTTATTTACGCAGGATTATTATTTGATAAACTGAGGTGTATCTGGTGTAGTGGCTATTTTGATTAATGTGTATGTTTGGGAAAAAATATATCAGGGTATTGTTTAATGAACAGCTCTTTTGATGCCAACTCTGATTAAGCATTTGGTGCTATCTTCTTTCCGTTCATAATACATGCCAATGTTGATCTTTGACACTTCTGTACTGTCAGCATTTAGATAATAAGCGGCCTGGACATTTTAACATTATGCTCAATGAGGAATAACTTTGCAGGTTTCACAAAGTAATTTAAGGGATTTGCTTCTGCAATGTTGCTTTGATGATGCTCCAGATGTTCGGCAGAGTGCCTTTGCATTGCTTGGTGACCTTGCAAAGGTAAGTTATTGTAATTCACCAATACCGATTATAGGGTGGTTACATTGAATTTCTATGACGACTGGACTGCTTTGGAAATGCAGTCTTGCATTTTAATTCACTGCTATCTTTGGTGTTTGCAAGTAGGTTTGTCCAGTTCATTTGCATCCTCGTTTGGCCGAATTTCTTGATGCTGCTGCTAAGCAACTGGTGTGTGTAATATTTATGTCGATCTTTAATTAGTTCTCAACATTTCAGTTTTTTGTATTTTATCTATGGTATGCTTGTACAGAACACTTCCAAGCCAGTTGAGAAGGAAACGATTTCTGTGGTCAACAATGCTTGCTGGGCAATTGGAGAATTAGCTATCAAGGTAGGTTTCGGCAAATTTCATTGCTTCCTAAGGTCATCTGACCTAGATAAGCTTAAGTTATGAATGTAAATAGAATGTGAGTTATACTTGAACACAACAGAATGTTATCTGTTTGAGTTTTTGAAAATTTAGGGACCCCAATGGGGTAGTGTGAATCCTTAGTGAGGCGGGCAGTGGCGGAGGTAGGATATTTGCGAAGGGGGTTCAAAAATTTTAAAAGTCAAATACACAATGAAGCTAGCCAACCAAAACCAAAAAAAAAAAAAATAGATGCTAACAGATTTTATTAATAGAAAGAGAAGTTCTCAACACAAAGATAGTGTTAAGATAAACATATCATAGTAACAAGACTTTCAAAAGAGAAAATACAAAAAACAAGTCTTGTATTAGTTACAAGGACCTAATGACTAATGAGATCAACAAAAAATAACTAAGTACATTATTACAACTGCACTCGACGGGGTTTCATATCTTGAAATGTTTTAATAATAGCATCATTAGAAATACTATCAAACACAATTTTTTCTACATAAGGCACCAAACAACCGCTAAAGAACTCATCATTCATTCGACTTCGTAAGTCATTCTTGATAAACTTCATCGCCGAAAAAGCTCTTTCAACGGATGCGGTAGCAATGGGCAGAAGCAAAGCAAGTTTCACTAAGCGAAATACAAGAGGATAATTTGAATGCTTCTTTGTTTGAACTAATCTTTTTGAAAGATCACAAAGTCCATGTAGATCGGAGAATCTTTCATCAACATCACGAACATCAATAATATAACTTGCAAGTTGATTCTCAAGAGCACCCATACTAAATTCATCAAAGTCATCAGGATATAACTCAGCCATTCTCATTATTTTCCTGATGTCAAAACTTGAAAATGAGTTAATTGGATTCAAACAAGCAATTCCATGAAGCAAATGAGTTGTCACTTCGTCAAAACGTTCATTAAGTTCTTGAATTTGCCAATCAATAATTTTGCAAAATACATCAACCCGATAATGATGTAAGACTGTACAGTCATCAGGTTTACGACGTGATCTTAAAGAACTAACGTATAGCTCATCAAACCGAGGTATCAAAATATCATATTTGATACAAAATGCAGATATATCCGCAATAAGAGAATTCCATTCCTCTTTCCTTAACTTTTGCAACCTTTTCTTTGCTACTTCAACAAGTAGCATGGCGCTTGCAATGTCTTGCTCTTTTTTTGTAAGCATTTATTGAGCTCATTTGTGATTGCTAAAATATCTCTCATCAAATGTAACATGAATGCAACCTCAAATGTTTGACAAGCCCTGAGATATCCCATTGCCTTGGCTCTTTCATCTGTAGAATGTGCATCAAGAACAAGCAATTCAAGAACATCGAGAATAGAGCCAAACATCAGAATAAAATTATTAAAAGATTTAAAGTGAGATCCCCAACGAGTATCACATGCTCTTGAAAGACCAAATTCTTGATTCAAGCCCCGACCAGTTGTAAGCTCACCCATATCTAATGCCTCTTGAATTCTTTCTTTTTGAGATTCTCGAAATTCATCCATACGCTTAAACGAAGATCCTAATATATTCAAAATATTGGAAACCAATACTACAAGTTCCCCCACTTGAAGACATTTCTTAGAAACCGCAACAAGGGTAAGTTGGAGTTGATGAGCAAAACAATGAATGGAATGAGCCGATCTACTTTCTCTCTTAATCAACATTTTAAGACCATTAATCTCACCTTGCATATTGCTTGCCCCATCATAACATTGTCCACGCACATATGATAGACTTAAGGAGTGTTGATCAAGTAAATTAACAATTGCACTCTTCAAAGATGAAGCACAAGTATTTTGAACATGAACTACATCAATAAGTCGCTCCATCACAAATCCCATTCTATCAACATACCGTAAGACAATCGCCATTTGCTCTTTGCGGGACGTATCAAAAGATTCATCAACTAGCAAGGCAAAGTAATCACCATTTAGTTCCTCAATTATAGCTTTAGTTGTTTCTATCTTACATGCAGTTACAATGTCTTTCTGAATTATTGGAGAAGTCATTTGATCATTTTGAGGAGCATGTTCCAGTACATAATCACGAATGTTATCACATACTTTTGCATACCATGAGAGAGTTTGAAGAAAATTACCCCTACTAAGTTGAAGACTTAGATTCATCATGACCTCGAAATGCTAATCCTTGAGTTATAAGAAGCCTTACTACATTAACTGAAGCAGTTAAGCGAATCCAATACTCATGCTTAAGTTGATTAGATTGCCTTTCAAATGAAGATTGAATAGACCGTTGTTGCCGCAAATCTTGGCATTTCTTTTTTGACTCATTGTGAATGCTACTCGATCCATGTTTATCAAAACTTTTCTTTTTATGCCAACTCTTAAACCCTATACTTGAAAATACATCACCTCCGCCTTGATGAATATTATTATCTTTAAATAGATAACAATACAAACAATAGGATGCATCTTTACTTACACTGTACTCCAACCAATCATGATATTCATCATCAAACCATTTAGGATTAAATCGACGCATTGATCCAGAAAAATTTGTTTTAGGAAAGTTATGAAGCCGAGGTTGACAAGGACATTGTCGAAGGTATTCTCTCCTAATAATATCACGATGATTTGGATGGAAGTCCAAGATTTGAGTTCTTTCCCCCGGATCAAACTTTAAAGAATCCAAATCAAATTCATTAGAAGATGGTACTTCTAAATGGTTTATATTCTCCAACTGGATAGGTTGAGTATGAGAAGCCAAATTTGGTTTTGGTGCTTTGGTAAAATACCTCTTCACTGAATTTTGAGACTGAATTACAAAGTAGGAATGTAGTTAGAACAAAATTACCTAACCATTTTATCAAACAACAAGTGTGCATTACTGTAAAAACAAAATTGCAGAAGGAAAGTGTTATAAATCATAAGTAATAACTTATAATTTATCTGCTGGTTGCCAATACGGATTTCTAAGCTATGTTTCAATCCAATACTGAATCTAGAAAGACAGAAAGGTCATTTACATTTTAAGTTCACCATACACTAAAACCAAAAAAAAAGGTTCACCATAAACTCTTTCTTTAATCTTCTTTTATCTTGTTTGAATATGTTAAAAAGACAGAGAGGTCGGTGACAGAACAAGATTCATTAACCTAAATTTAAGAATCAACAATAAAACATTAATAAAATTCTGAAAAAGTTAGAAAGAACAAGTAATTTACCTGGGATGCCAATGCCATGATAGATGAAACGCCGGCGACAGGGCGGCGACTAGCGAGGCAATGGAGAGAATTGAGACGCGTCTGGTGAGGCAGAAAGATCGAAGAAACAAAGAGCGGGTGGCACCAACGAAGAGAGAGAGAGATTTAGGGATTTTTTAACCCAAAATCCCTAAATTAGAAAAAGAGAAGCAGTCACGTTTTTTGGGGAAAACGGACTTAAAAGAGAAGACAAGAAACGACCTCGTTTAAAATTAAAAAAAAAAAGAAAAAAGTTCTGAAGTGAAAAGAATTAGATTGTGGCTGACTGGAATTGAACCTGTGACCTGCTACAAAATCTGAACCCCCTTAACCACTAAGCCAAGCTTTTGCCTTGTGTCAAGGGGGTTCAACATATTATATCTATACGAAAATATTAAAAATTACCCTATATAAACAGTGTAATTTTCCGACGAAGGGGGTTCGGATGAACACCCTTGCGCCCCCTAGATCCGCCCCTGGTGATAGGGTGGTTAGTTGTGGTAATTGAGGTGGAGGGGGGGGGGTATCAGAACTTTTTAGCTCCTTTTTTATTTTTATTTTTTATTTTTTTAACAAAAGTTTTTGTTTTCAATTTATAAACTTCTAATTTCCCATCTTTCTCAATTTCCATTTAGGACTTCTTTATTAGTTACATATAAATTTTCTTTTCAAAAATTTCAACTCTCCATTTAATAGTTCTCCAATAGAGAATGGCTTATTACTAAAGGAGGTCTCTCCGATACAGAATGTACAGTTATGAGTTGTTCTGCAATGTAGACTAACACATATTTACTGAAAGCCTAAAACATTTCAACTGATCTCATTGTTGAGTAACACACATGGATCAGAGTATTTCTACATTTATCAAAGTAACTGACAATTATTAATGATCTAAGGGTTACCATCAGAGGAGTTAAGTCACACTTAATCATTCTCTTTAAATTCGTTAATAGGTAAATTGTTTGAGAAAATCGTTTTCTCCAACTTCCATATTCTTATTGTTAAAAATTAGACAATTTCCGGCATCACTTTTTGACTATTATTATTACTTAGTAAACCACCACATAACATACTTCTCCAAAAAGGAAAAAAATAAAGAAAAGGGTTGAAAAATATAATGATGAAACAAGTATCAAAAACCAATGAAGGGCGGCATAATGCACAAAGCATCCCGCGTTCACACAAGATTTGGGCGAGGGTCGCACCCCAAGGGTGTAACGTAGGTAGCCTACCTTGACGCAAGCATCAGGGGATGATTTTACGGCTCAAACCCCTGACCTATAGGTCAGATGGAGACAACTTTATCTTTGCTCCAAAGGTCCCTTTCTAAAAAAACAACGAAAAGAAAAAAATTGGTATGGAAAGAGAAGATAATCTAACATAATGGGCCGGAAAGGGGGGACGATGCTCTGGGTGTAAATAGGAAAAAGAGTTAAGCGGAGCAGCTGAGCAAGGTACGACAACATTATGGAGGAAGGGCTCGCCCAACGCTTTCGCTCTGCGCCATTACAATACAACAACAACATACTCAGTGTAATCCCACATAGTGGGGGTTTGGGGGTAGTATATATGCAAACATTACCCCTATCTTATAGAGGTAGCGATGTTGTTTTCAATGGACTCTCGGTTCAATGAAAGTATAAGCATAAAGATAATGAAAAAGAAATACGGTAGAAGCCATGCAAAAGAAGCAGTAACAACAATAAAATAATAAGATAATCGAAGAGAAAGAAACAAGTAGTAATAGAATCTAAGAATAAGAAAATATGAGAATACGTACTAATACTACTGGTATGGAAAAGAAGAATGCTCAACTACCTACTAACCTCCTACCCTAATTCTCGACCTCCACACCCTTCTACCCAGGGTCATGTCTTAGTAAGCTGACAATGTGCAATGTCCTGCCTATTCACCTTTCCTCAATACTTCTTCGGCCTATCTCTACTTCTTCTAAGACCAACCATAGCTAACCTCTCTCTAACCTCCGCATTGGAGCATCTGGGTCTCTCCTCTCACATGCCCGAACCATCCCAGCTTCGCTTTCTGCATCTTGTCCACCACGGTGGTCACTCCCATCCTATCCCGAATATCTTTATTCGTGATTCTGTCTCTCCTAGTATGCCCACACATCTATCTCAGTATGCTCATTTCTACCACTTTCATCTTCTGGACATGAGAATTCATGACTGACCAACACTCTGCCCCATACAACATATTTGGTCTAAGAGTGGTACAACCACTCTGTAAAACTTACCTTTAAGTCTTGGTGTCAGTGCGCCATTATAATCCCTACTTTTGAAATGCGCTTATATGCCTATCACAGAAGAATGTTAGGAGACAGATGAAAGCCCCTTGTATTACATAATTCTGCAACACAAGGTGCTGTTTGGATTTACTAGTGCTGCTATTGCTTTTTCTCTAGCGTTTTGGTTTCTCACAAATGACAATGAGTATGAAGTAGTTTATGTATCTTTGGCTGCAACTATTCTGATTTGACTGTAATTGCACTCCCTGTTTAACCCCACATTTATAACTTGAACTTTCCTGTATTTTTTTTTTTTGAATCACTTATAATTTGATCATATATGGGATGTCATAATTTCAGGTTCCCAAGGAGATTTCTCCAATAGTCTTGACTGTAGTATCATGCTTAGTGCCAATTCTTCAACATGCTGAGGTAATTTTCTGTTTTAGCTGTTGAACATTTTTTGGTTTCTAAATGATATTAATTAGTCATATACATGACTCGGATATGTATTATCACCGTTGATGTGGTTGATCAAAATTATTATTTTTTTTTTTTTTGAGATGATAACACAAAGTTACTTGTTTTGGTGCCCACCTTTTGTTGTGGATTGTCATTCTCATTCAATATATTTATGGTGCCAAGGGGCTCAACAAGTCACTGATAGAAAACAGTGCTATCACCCTTGGAAGACTTGCATGGGTTTGTCCAGAGCTTGTATCACCCCATATGGAACATTTCATGCAAGCTTGGTGTATTGCTCTGTCAATGTAAGTGACTTCCACCTGCTCTTCTTCTAGCTTACCCTATGCGCTGAAGTATAAAACTGTCATATTTTCACACAAGTGAGATTTTATAAACAACGTTATGATTTATTTATTATCTAATAAACAATGTTTTACCAATGTACTCTAACCCATTAAAGGCACTTGTTGAATGAGAGTGAATATGGATATAGTCGAATGAGAGTAAATGCATTTAAAGGCAGTTATTGGAAGTATAGTAGGCGTTGATTCCCCAAAGATACAGCAGTGAAAAATCTGCTTCATTGTTCCAAGTACCAAGATAATATGATTTGGATCAAATTGAATGATTTGGATGATTTAGAGCTCTTAGTAAAATGTGGGAATGTATTCTTCAAAGCTGCTACTGCGTTTCTTTGTATTTTTTATACCTTACCAGGAATGTTTTCACTTATGGAGGTCGAAGACCAGGTGGTTTGATTGTTTTTGTTTTTTCCTTTTCTAAGTTTCATTGAAGTGTAAGGTGAAAGAAGTTGTTGAACTGGATGGTGTTATGTTTAAGTTTTAACATTCTGAAAATTATTACCAGGTCCTGCTTTTTAATTCATGAAAGCAATAGTTAGTGTCTGATTTTTTGAGTAAAGCATCCATTACTGTTTCTTCCACTGCAATCCTAGTCGTTGTTGTGTTACTCATGGTTTTCAACATTGAACGTTGATGTGCCATCTGGGTTCAGCTTATCCCAATATAAAAAGTGCCTCTGTCTGATAACCTACAATTGGTGGTCATTTTGTGGCAGGATACGTGATGATATTGAAAAGGAGGAGGCTTTTCGCGGTTTATGTGCAGTGGTATTTTCTGTCTTTTCCTATTTTACCCATTGGTTCAGGTCATCATAAACTTGATATTGGTATATGAATAAGTTTCTTTCGTGTTAGGAACTGAAAAATTTGATTATTCAACTTCACAGGCTGGATTTGATTGACAAAACTGAATCCTGAAGTTCATTAAGTTAAACTTGTGTTTCCTCTTAACTTGACCATTTATGCATGGCAGTCACCTAAAAGGACCTATCTACTGCACCGCCTATATGCTCATTAACTCTGAAAAAGGCAGACTAGATATGTAAAATGGAAATTTGTACTAGAAGTGCTCTATGAGTTGTATTATCAACAAAAGATGTCAAGACAGAAGCCCTTTATCATTTATATAAAAGAAAAATGTCTACGCAAAGATGCGCTGGCATTTGCAAAACCAACGAATGGCAGATCTCAAGCTATGGTGTTATATAAATTTAATACTCCCTCCGTTTCAATTTATGTGAACCTATTTCCTTTTTAGTCCGTGCCAAAAAGAATGACCTCTTTCCCTATTTGGAAACAATTTATATTTATTCAGTGATTTATACCCACACAAAATATATGTGCTTCATTTTACACCACAAGTTCAAAAGTCTTCTCTCTTTCCTTTAACTCCGTGCCCTGTCAAATGGGTTCACATAAATTGAAACGGAGGGAGTATGATTTTTCTAGAAAAACAAGCAACCCTAACTTGGACACTGTGACAAGTTTTGTTGTTAGCTACTGTCCAGAACTTTACTTGGTTCTTTTGATTGTTGCAGGTTAAGGCCAATCCAGCTGGTGCTTTGAATTCACTTGTCTTCATGTGCAAAGCCATTGCAAGTTGGCATGTAAGTACTCCGTTTTCAATGCTGTATTCCGACAGTGGAAAGAAATTTGGAGATTATTTTGTATTGGTCTTGATGTTATGATCCTTTTTCAGGAAATAAAAAGTGAAGATCTACACAATGAAATCTGCCAGGTTTTGCATGGATATAAGCAAGTAAGGGCTTCTGCAGTTCTTTCCTGTCATCATTAGAACTTTACTTTACATGATATCATCATTTCTTAATTTTTTACAACTTGCTTCTATAGTTTAGCTGCGACCTTTTAGATCACTAGTTGAGCAACTGAGCTTGATGAAGTTGATTTTTTATTGCTTGCACGCTTTTTCTATCTTTGTGTTGTTTGACCTTGGGTTTGATAATGCATGGAGAAAATGAAATGAAGGGAAGGGGCACTTTTGTGGGGTTCGGGGGGGGGGGGGGGGTTGGGGGTGGAAAGTGGTTGAATTATTTGTTAGTCGTTTGCGTGCAGTGGAAAGATTGCTTCCATACAAAGATATCTAATGCATTATTCTGGGATTGTTCAGATGCTCAAGAATGGTGCCTGGGAACAGTGCATGTCTGCCTTGGAGCCCTCTGTGAAGGGCAAGCTGTCAAAGTATCAAGTATGAAAAGTATAATGTGTCCAATGCTAGTGCTCATCGCTCCTGTGTTGCTTCAGAGCCATGCATCTCTCTGATTTATATTGGTGCCAGTTTACCATTGTCTGATCGTTGTTGAAGTTGAACAATGCGTGTTGGAGCAAGCACGAGTTTACAGTTGAATTGTTATCCTGGAGAAATATGCTCTTTGAAGGTTGAAGCTTGCTATACTTCTCCAAATTTCAGGTGAGCTGGTTTGTCTGCATAGCCGTTGTTTGGAGGAGAAGAGAAGCAAAGGTTTGAGACATCTACTGTGCAGGTTGCTTTATGACATCCATATTTTAGCTTTTCTGTCTGGGTCCTGAAAAGGCATGATGGTATTTGTCTTGGGTAGTTAGGTTTCACCATTTGCTTCTTGGGTCTAGAAGTAATTTTTCTTCATTTGAAAGTTTTCTTGGTAAGGTTCCATTGGGTTGGATTAATTCAGCACCCACGACAGCTAGGTGTCTCATCTTTAATGATCTACCTTTTCTTGATCTACCTTTTCTTTTAGGAGGTTACGAATTGATGGTCTGTTAGGAGGGAATGAGATATTGTTTAGTTAGATGGATGATGAGGTTCGAACTGTGCCTATTCAAAAAGGTAAAATGTGCATCTTTTTATCCTGCCATAATTATTGTCACCTTTTATAGTAATTGAAATTTTGACAGTCATAGAGTTGACGTGATGCCTAAAGTGTATGTTGTATGAAGAATGCTGTATCATAATTTTGAGTGTAAAGTTCCATTTGTACTTTTGTCCAGCAGTAGTTTCTGCACCTATTCAAAAAGGAAGTAATTTCTTTTCTTGAAGTATGTTTGACATTCTTTCTTATATGATCAGCTTTCATGGGGGCGGTAAATTAAGAATTTCCATGGTTATTAGATTTAGCCAATACTCGGGGAATTATTGACTGTTGTACAAATGCATGTGGATTTTGTTTCATTTGAATGTTTCGGTGAATGACATGTTTGTTGTGCTCGCTGATTGTAATGGCCAATAGTCACATGGTTAACAATGTTTATTAACATTTCGAATATAAATCTAAGAGTGCTGCAATGCAGTAGATTCAGTTTCTGCACCGTAGGTTCTTTTGAACTACCGGAGGCTCTTTTTTCCTGAATAGGAAAGTCGCACTTGCTTTTGTTTTATTTTTTTGGGATCTATTTTTGGATCTTACTATTCTTTCCCATAGTTGGTTTATTATCCTCATTTCTTCTGCGTCTGCTGTAGCTTCTCGAGTTTCTAGCTGTATAAGGCACTTGGACTGACAGAGGATGGTTGAAGCACTTCCAGCATTCACTTCACATTTTCTGTTAGTTGAACGCTTCTTGCGATGCTTCATTAGTTTCTTCTCCACTCCTTCTACATGACCTGGAAATACCTTCTCCATTACATCTATGCCATGTTGCAGTATTTTTCATTATCCATGCGTATTATGCGCGTTCAGCATCTAAAATCAGAACACTAGGAGACTATCCCATGCATTTGTTTTGTTAAATGGATCTTTATTATCATAAAGTGTAGTAATTTATTCTTTCTTTACACAATTAGAAGGAATCATTTATATTTGCTCTTGAGTTCCTACTGCTGAAATACTGTGATTGGGTTGCACAGAGGAAGGGTTAGTTCCTTATATAGCTGGAACCTGCAGTATTTACCAGTTCTTGCAATTGTTTTGTAAGCAGAATCCCATCGTGCAATTTCTCACAGGACAGTTTGTCCAAGTTGCCCCTAATGACAAGTTCACCAAGCTCAGGCTCTTTCACAAATTGAGATATACAATAGGCAACTGCATGTCGTAAACTTACATTGCTCAAGGCTTAGTGCGCAAGGAGACGGGAAATAAGAATAGCTTGTACTCTTCTTACGTTGGTCAAAAACCGTAGCAGACAACGTTAGAGAACGGGTGATAGTAATTGTCTTCGAGTGTCTTTTTCAGAGTTCTAAAGTTGGAAACCTTGTGACTCTTTAGATCCCTGATGTGAAGGTGACTCCTGTGGATCAGTGAGAGTGCAAGTGTAACAACAGCAAGAAACGAGAGAAAGTTCAGACAAGACACGAGTTCACACGACTAAACAGTACACTTGTCCTTCTAAAGACCAAATTTCGTCTCTGCGCATGGACCCCACTTCACTGCACATAAGTCACCTAAAAACATCATTCTACCTCATTTCTTCCATTTTCTTAGCTTTTCACAGCAAAATTACCCTTCTCCTTCAGTTCAGCAATAGTTCAATTGCATACAGAATTAGAACCCTCTTTGGTCGGTACACAAAGCTAGCTGGAACTTTTTTTATTAGTCCTCTGGGAATATGGAAACCACTTTAATAAAGTCATTCTCTGATTTTCACTGCGACGGCTTCCATAATAAGGCCAGTGTGCAATTCGAATTCTCGGACATAGAGATGGATACTCTTCAATCACTGGCCTACATCAGCCTTAAGGACATCATGCCGGAATCACCGCCGTCAATTATATCACCAATGATTAATCGCAAGGAAAGCTGGAGAGAGATTCCGATGAAGGACCCGCTCTTACAGCAGGCGGCGTGGGCATATCTACAGCCTATCGGAATCCCGGAGGCTGACCGGAGCTTGTTGAACAAAGTCAAAGAGAAGTGCTTTCGGTTGTTTGGGTGCCTCAGCGGCGCCCTTGTCGGGATTTTCAGGAGCTGGTTTTCTATGGCTGGAAAGAAGAAAAAGTTAAAAACTTGACTGATAATTACATATTATTATGATTTTCGCAAAAGCTGCCATTTTTGAAGCTTCTGTGCTTGATGGGTTGATAAGGGTGCTCTTTCATGCTTCATGTACATAAAATTTCTGCGTTGACTTTAAATGTTTGTATATTCTCCGAATATTAGCAATGAGTTTGAATGGAATAACATGTATAATCAAGTAATTGATTTCCTTGATTATATATGTATATATATTTTCCGAGGGAGTGAACGGTTTGGAGAAGTGTAATTATAATATGAAAATTGTACTCCTTACTTTTCTCTTAAGAAAGATGAGGTTATTACTATTCAGACAAGAGACAATTCGTAGCTTTTAAATTTCGTGATTTGCAACTTCCCTTGTGTAAACGAAGCATAAGCTAGCTCAAAATTTGTATAGAGAAGGTTGAGAGGTCAATTTCTTTTTTCTTTTTTTCTTTTTCCTAGCATCTGTCAGTTACTCATTTATACTCCCCCCGTCCCATTTTAACTTTATCTTTAGTTCAAAAACTTATTCCAAATAATTATTTTTAACTCTACCCTTAATATTAAAGAAGTAGTAGTTCTTTTCAATACTTGTTCAATTCTCAAAAAATATTTAATAGGGTTAGCAAAGTAAATTATACCTTATGTTTATTATTTTGTTAATGAGCGTGCAAAAAGTTAAGTGATGGTTAAAATAGAACGGAGAGGGTATATACTAAATTTAATCTCGAACTCACGATGGATGTACTGACCTAGTATAGGGGTGTACAAATTGAACCGGAAAACCGCACCAAATCGAAAAGTCAAACCAAACCAATTAAAAAACCCAACTAGGTTTGGTTTGATATTAAGTATAATAACTCGAATCAAAACCAATATATAAATATATAATTTTTATATATACTTTTAAAATTTTATATAGAATTTTCTTTTAAAAATGTCTAGAAATATTTGAAATTCTTTTACGGGATATAATATTTAATAGAATATGAAGTGCTCCATATTTATTAACATTAAATGATGGGTTGTATGATCACTTTTTTATCAAGTGTTATTGAAATGCATCAATCTCTTTGCTCTTCCATATTCATATCAAATATTAAGATCTATTAAATTCTTACATCTTTTTCGAATGCGAAGTGATTATTATTATTTAGGCATCATATTGATTTTTATGTTTAATTACTAAATTTAGTTAACCTTAAAAGTGTATATTAACGAAAAATTATTGTGAGACGACTAAAAAAATAACTATTATGTGTTACAAAGAAAATTTTCCTATAAGAATATTTTAAATGATAATATGTTTTTTAATTTTTTATATTTTTACTAAACATATATTTACTTATAAAAAATCTAACAAAGTAAGATTGAAATAACATTTAAGTAACAAAAAATCCGAAAAACCCGACAAAACCGAACCAATCCAAACCGATATAGTTGGTTTGATGATTTTGATAAAAATCGAATCAACCCGGTCCATATAAACCCCTACCAAGGGATATATGTATTAAATTGCTCCGTTTAGTGTTAATGAATAAAAGATCAAAATATTGAAATAAAATAGACTCGAATAGAATAGAATGAATATAATTGATTCAAATGAACTCATCTCAACTAGCTAAGGTTGGTGCATAAGTGATGAATTACTAGATATGAAATTATGACTCATTGTAATTTCGTGTAGATTTTAAAATATAAGTTTTATTTTATAAAACTTAAAGATTAATGTCTAGATACACATTAAACTCAAACGACGGTCGCACTTTTTAAATTACTAGTTTCTCTGCACGTGCGTTGCACGTATATGCCAAGATATATAGTACACAATATCGTAAAATAATATTTTTAGTAAGTGTACATAAAAAAATATAGTATAAGTTTTGTGCATGATCAATGTGAATCATCGTTGGGTGAATTATTCCTCCTTAAATACATATGAGTTGCATACTTATTTCGTTTTTATGAGGTAAAACATGTAATCATGTGTATTTCATCTAATATTTCCTTATAGACAATATTCCTCGTGTATGTTCCTTCCATCCACTTTGATTTTTCTGTCATAATCAGGACTCTTGTGGTCGACATTGATATATATCCATCTTGAAAGTGTAACATAATTCATGTGAGAAAATATGTTGTGGCAGATAAAATCCAATATAGGAATTGTTTGACCCTGTGGTTTGGACATGTAATATGAATATATCATGTAATATGATTCTAGGACATAACAAGTAACCAATATATTCTAGGAGAATTACCTGCGCATCAACAAGTAAACCATTCATAATCTTGACTAACTTTATCTCTTTGGATTGTTTTATTACTTTATTTGGTATTAATGCAATATCTTTAATTTCTGTCTTCGTGGTATCACGCCTGTATTTTAGTTTCTATTATTTAATTGTCTCATATATTTAAAGGAGGAAAAAATTTGCACAAAATAATATGAACGAAATTATGATCAGAGTAATATACAGAAAAATGTAGACATCACGATTGTAGCTCTGTTAAAGGATTCACGCATAAACCAGCGGTAACTGAGTGAATGGCTGAGCACAGAGGTTACCCAATCATAATGGAGGGGAAAGGGCTAACAACAGGTAAAGAGAGTGAAAATAATTTTTTTAGAATTAACTAATTACTTGCTCGTAGTACATATAAATTTTTGTGTGAGGATATTACATTTTTGCAAATGGTAAAATCACCATCAAAATCGGATAATCAAATGGTATGAAAAGGAATAAAGTTAAGACACGAGCATGCTTATCATATGCTAGTGTATTCTTCAAATTTTTTACAGCAAAGTTTGTCGTACATAACCTAAACTTAGAAGTCAGTATGATAAAGTTATGTTACCAAATTGCGTAAATCTGTTGCTTTTTGAATTGTCGGATAGATTAGCACATTACTAACATGAATAGTTGATATTCCAAAATTCCCTAGTTAAATAAGTAAAAAATTTAAAATAGATATAAAGCTAACGATTGGTTTATCATCTTTTATCTTTTCAAGAATTTCATCGATTTTTTCAGTAAAATTACCCCATAAAGTAACAGCTATATAATTAAATCTATATTTTAAAATTTCCAATTAAATTAACTGTGGTTTGTTATCCATATAGATATAGTACGCGAAATGATCATTTTTCAATGAAATTTGTGATTTTAGCTTGTCTTTCATTTGTAACTATTATCTTTCTTCTCCTGCTGCAACCTTCTCCAATAAGCGATTCATTGTAACTAATCATGCAACCTGTATCTAAAAACATGAGATTAAAATTAGTGATAAGAATCAAGTATTTATGTACGAAATGATTTGTTTATTCATATAAAGGTTTACCAAAGATAGTTCCGAAGAATAGCATGAGTATATAGTGGGTTCCAAAATTTAACTTCCAGTTTGCAGCATCTTAATCAAAGCACTATTATATTAGCATGAGCATAAAAAATATTCAGATTCCTTTAATAAGATTGACTGCTTACAGCATTTATATCTACACACACGGATATGGGTAGAATTAATATAGAATACTTTAATTTAGGCACTTTTTGTAAAGTGGACATGAACAGAATTATAAAGCAAAATCGTCTAATTTAATAGTTTTATAACATGTCACGTGCTTCAGTTTAAATAAGATCCTTTCAAACGTGGCCGTTTAAAAATAATTTTCAAACAGATTCAAGATCATAGGCTGCATTTTTCCTTGTAAGAGAAAAGGTTGCAAGATCACTGGGTTGTTGTAAAAAAGGTTGTAGGCATTTAGACCATACAACGTCAAACAAACCATCATCAACGAATGTTTTGTCATTGTTATGCTTTAATTTTAGGGAAGAAATTTTGTACAGAACATGGTCGCATAGAGCTTTTTCATAGCAGATAGCAGCAAGAGAAAGGCTATTACAACAAATTTTAACCCCAAATCCTTCTTTTTGTTCTCCACGAACACACCAAATACCTAAGTTTTATTGATTTAGATTTGTCATGCTAACCATTTATATTGCAAATAAATCATGAGGATTATGAATTTTATGAAGCATTTTGTAAAAGTTCAATCACCAAATTGCACAACAATAAACAAAGGCAAAAGAGAAATATAAAAAAGTTAGGCTGTAAAAATTAGAACTAAAGTAAACTCTATTCAAGCCATGAAAATTAATACTCAATTAAATGCTAGTCATCTCCAATACAAAAATCTGATAAGCAAATAGATTCTAGGAAACTATGAGAAATAGATGACTAATGAACAAATTGAACAATTTGGCGAAGGAGAATTTGATGGCAAACCTGTTGGTTTAACAAAGAAGAGCGAGATTGATAGAGAATACCATAGGGGCTTAAATTTTTAAAGACAAAAAAATTTAAACAGTGCAACTGTTGGGATATGATCGTTAGTTCTCTTCACGTCTATCACCGAGCAGAGGTGACACTTGAGTTGTAGCGGGTAATTGTAGGGTTTTCTTTTTTAAAAAAAGTTAGTAGGATAAGGATAAATCTGTAATTTGACTTTCAACTTAAGAGCTTCCTGTTTTTAATATATTATGATATGATATATATATGGTCAGATGGAGTTGTTATATAATTTTAAAATATTAGTACGCTTTTCACTGGTTTACACTTAATCATCGTGTTTACACTTTAGGGTGGAAGATGCTGCAATAGCCAGCCATGTGTCATGTGTTATCGTTTGGTTTAAAAGGTCTAATGCAGAGAAACACGGAAAATGTAACTATTGTCGGCAGGTTCTAGTTTTCTTCTTGACATCATCAAATATGCTGTTTGTTACTTTAATTAATTAATGTGGTAAAGATATTACAGAGAGCGACAGTATGTTTATGTTATTACTCTAAACATATCGATTTCGTGACATTTGCTAATGTTTATTTCTTGTTTGATGATAAATGTTTTGGTCTAATGGACAAAAGAATGTTACACAGGGTTTTTTGCTTCTCCATATGACTAGGTCAACCTTTGTCCCATCTAATAAAACTTCATGACGAAACAACTCGTTGGGCTCTGGTGCTCTCAGTAATTTTCGGCTGACTAAGATGAAGTTGTTTGGTGGAAAAGATTAGCGATTCATAGGTCTAGAAATTTATTTTATATGTCATATAACCAACACTAGTTATTTAAAACTCTATTTCTTGGGAAGTGGAATCATATGAGTCCCACTTGGTTATCTTATTACAACAATATAACCAGTATCATCGACCTCCACACCTTCCTAACCCTCCTATCAAGAGTCATGTCCTCATTGAGTTGAAGCAGTACCATATCTTGCCTAATCACCTCTCCCCAACACTCCTTAGGCCTACCTCGGCATCTTTTCAAACTCGCCATGGCCAACCTCGCACACCTCCTAACGAGAGCTTCAATGCTTCTCCTTTTAACATGTTCGAACCATCTCCGCCTCGACTCCCACATCTTTTCCTCCACAGAGGCTACTCCCATTTTGTCCCGAATAACTTTATTCCTAATCTTATCTCTCCTGGTACACCCACATATCCATATCAACATCCTCATTTCTGTTACTTTCATCTTTTGCACATGGGAGTTCTTGACTGGCCAACACTCAGCCCCATACAACATAGTTAGTCGAACCACTACTCTTTAAAACTTACACTTAAGTTTAGCGGCACATTCTGATCACATAAAATACCAGAAGCAAGCCTCCATTACATCCATCCCGCTCCGATGTAATGTGCGACATCTTCGTCAATCCCCCATTACCTTGGATAATAGACCCGAGATACTTGAAACTAGTTCTCTTGGGGATAACTTGAGCATCAAGCTTTACATCTACGTCTGTTTTATGGGTCCCGTCACTGAATTTGCATTCCAAGTATTCTGTTTTGGTTTTGCTCAATTTGAAACCTTTAGACTCTAAGGTCTGTCTCCAAACCTCGAGCCTCGCGTTAACTCTGCCTCGCGTTTCATCATTCAATATTATATCATCGGCAAATAGCATGCACCAAGGCACCTCCCCTTGGATGTGTCGTGACAACACATCCACTTGCTTACTTTACAACATAAAATTTACTTTCTCTGCTTTAATTTAGATGACACATTTCCCTTATCGAGAATCAATTTGACTAAATTTTAATTCTAAATTAGCTTAGTTTAACTCATTATTTTAAAATTAAATGTTAGATATCCAAAAACTATACGAAAAGCACTATAAGTTGAAATTTATTCTCATGTCAATATAATAACAAATAAATTTTAAAATGTTGATCAAACTTTACGTGGTTTGACTCTCGACAAGTAAAATGTATTATCCAAATAGCAAGGGAGGGAGTAAAAAGGTAAACCATAAAATTAAAGTCATGGTCCGTTGGTGTACGTTAGCGTCGACCACGAATGGCAAGAGACTACAATTGGTACGTGCGGAGATCAATGATACATCTCAAGGCTTTTTGAATAACTATGTGTGAGCATATGGATCTTGTACGTACTTATAAGCAATACTGCAATAGTCAACAAACGATTAAGCCTGTGCAATTGTTGGTTGAACTACCTCCATTAATTGGACAATTTATAGTTATTACCTGCATTATAATCTTGGAGAACAATATAACCATTTAGACCGTAAGGTCACCCTTTAACGCATCAACACCATTCTTTATACCGATATATGGCTATACGGTAGAAAAGGAGTTCAATAAAATAATTTGGAGTTTTTTCTGGAGTGAAGATGATTCCGATGATGTCTTAGATGAATATGCCAAGAAGATTAGAGGAAAAAGAGCTCGAAAAACAAAAATGTGCCAAGAGTTGAAATTGCGCTCTTCAGTGTACAAAGAACAAAGGTTACCAAAAGTTGATCCTTAATACAAAGGCAAATTCAGGATCTTTAGAGGATGAGTGCACTATTACACAGAGGTGGATCCAAGATATAAATTTAATGACTCTAACCTTTATGTTTTTAGTATTGCAATAGTTACACTTTGAAAATTATAGGTTTAAAAGTAGTTCTTTAAAATAGTAATTTATTTTACATATATATCTATACTCTGTATCTAAAATGCTGGAATTAGTTAAACCCATTGATTATATTCTACATATCCACGGCTAGCTAGTTTTAATATTTATATTTGGTTTGATTATAATAAAAAAGTTTACGGTGACAAAAGGAGGATATAGATTTCAATGTGTCGGATTTGATTTTTTTTTTTAAATGAACCAAACAAAAAAAGAAAAAGAAAAGAATACTTAATTAAAATACAAGAAGTGATACTAGACATGTACATCATTGTAACTGGGCCAAATTCTTAAAAAAAAAGAAGAAGCAAAAACAATAAGATAAACATAAGATTTACACTCGGAATCACACTTAGAAAGGTGCACCCGATAATCATTACATCAAATAATACTATGAGCTTGAGTGTGCGCGTGTATGTATGTATATATATATAAATTTTTTGAAAACATATAACTTTAATATTCATGGTCTAGGGATGGAAACATAATTTTACGTGAACAGGAGAACCCCTAGATACACCCCTGTCCCTAGTGCGAATTGCATCGAATTCCACAAGTGAATTGATTAAGAAGTTAAATCTACATTGGACCTAATCCAAATCGCCCCGTCTATCCTTCTTAGGGGAGGGATTTGTTCGTACGTGGTTTGAATAGGAAGAGCACGCCATGCTACTTTGCCTTGAATGATCCAAATGCTAGGTCAAGCACAGTTGAGACGCCGATGAGCATATTGAACTTTTCCTATGACTAGGAGCTCTCATAGTTTAGGCACAATTATTAAGGGTGCACTCTTCCACTGAGTTAACAACTCGTCATGCAAGCTCTTACTGAGACCCCAGTGTGCCAAAAGCGAGTAAATCTCAAGGAGCGATAGATCTTTTGTAGATCCTTAGATATCTTTGTTGGAATTTAGTGTATTGAATTTGGTTTATCAATGTAAAGAGAATTGAGTAGTTTAACCCAAACGAGTTTTGTCTAGTTTCCCTATATTTTTGTATATTAATTGATATTTTAATAAATTGCACCACCATGTTGGTTTTATTTAAAAAGGAAAAAAATTAAGATGGATAAAAAGAAATTAAGTTTCCAAATTCCTCAAATGCGTGTAACCAGCAAGGCCATAATCCTCATGATCTCTACCACTAGTTAATTTTATTGTCACCAATAACAAGGAATCAATATGCAATAATTAATACAAGCAAAAGTAAGGAGAAGAAGAATTCAAGAAAGAAAAATAGGAAAAAGAGTTCTACCTAAAATGTGCAACTCTTTTGGGTTAATAATCCTAAGTAGTGTACGTTAAGTACCGAAAATGGAAATTATAATATTTTTTTAAAAAATAATTAAAAGCGTTCCTCTGGGATACCCTTAAGCACAGGCCTCCAAGAAGAGTTGAGTTGATTAGCTCTTCTACTTTGCTGCCGTTTCCTCATGAAGTTCAACCGCTGCTCCAAAGATGAGACTGAAGGAAGAAGTTGATTTGTTCCCTTTTCTTTATTACAGTAATCATTAATATTGCCATCTGCAACAGCAAGGGCTTCAAGAACTTGCTTCAAGTCTTCTTTCTTCACCACAATCTTCATCCTCCTCACCTTCTCATCTCGTTGACTCGAGAAATCTCTACCATGATAATTAGCTTGTACAATGGCATCCAGAATATTACTCGTCTTCGAAGCTTTTTGGCTCCTTGTTCTTGAAATCCTGGCTTCTGAGGATCTCCTTGGCCACGCGCATCTGTCTTCTGCCATTCGGTGCAGATCACTGATGTTGATAAATATTGATGATTCAATACTCAGGTAGCATTCGGTTATGAATCCTTTTATAGACTAATGACTGCATACAACATAAATTATATAAAAACGCGAGTTCGGTTAATTGAATATGTTTATGATAAGTAAGAGCCAATCAATATATGCCGAGTTTACATAAGAATTTTTGACTTTCTGGGAGAAGTACCAAAATGCCCGTTCACCTAATAAGCTGGCATTCACCTGGCAAATTGGTGTACCAACGAATCCGAGTTGTACCATGAGCGATATAATATAAAGTATAATTTAAAATATATAAGTATTCCGATGGACTTTTGTTAAAGTCAGGCTGACGACGCCCATCTGTCAAAGGATAAAGTTTTATTTTGTGTCTCGTACAACTTACACTAGTTGTATGAGGTTCCTTTTTGTCTCACAAATTTGTGGACTCCATTCTTATACTTCTGGGTCCACAAAATTGTGAGACAAAAAAGTTGTCTCATACAACTAGTGTCAGTTGTATGAGACACAAAATAAAATTTTTCAGTTTTTTACCTGTATTTTCGAGCTAAAACATGAGTCTAATAAATCTGGTTGAATCAAAAGATAACATGTTTGGTTTCCCATTTGGGTCAGAAATGGGTTTTAATTGTTTAGTTTAAGCTACGCCATTTGCTTACGAGCGGGCTCAAGACGAGCTAAAGCAGCTATGTTTTCTAACGACTCCTAGGAAATCTTGTGAAGAGATTGAATTATAAGATCACATTTAAGTGTGATTGTATACGGTCAAAAACATACGCTTCCGATTTATGGGCTCGAGGGTCCTCCTCAAGCCCGAGTTCAGACGAGGTCGAGTTCGAGCCCGATGGATCAGACTCGAGCTCGAAGATAGGATGCAATGCCCGAGGATCAAAGTACAACGGACATCGAAGTCGAGTATGCTCGACCCCAAAATAGTACCGTTATGGGTTTGTAACAGAATGAGCTAGATTCCTGCCAAGTCCCCAAGATCATGGTACAAATCCCGGAATAGGATTGTACGATTCCGTACTAGGCGGTTAGACAACTATATCGAGAATATTCCTTAATGTAAATAGAAATATACCTTATTTAGGGTTCCCATACTATATAAAGGGGACCCCAATCATTTTGTAACATCATCTAATCATTGACAAAAGAATATACTATCCTGCTTTTCTCTCTTACTATTCATCAGTATTGTCCTTTATATTTATTGTTCTTATTATATTGCCCTTAGTTCATCTAGAGGTCACTAAGCTCGAGGTCATTACTGCTGAGTAACGTTGGTTTGATTCACTTATTTCCTTCATCTATACTTCATATATCTTGATTATTAATTGGTATTGAACTAAATCACATATCTTTAAAACCACAAATCAAATTAATTAATTGTTACTTGTATTTTTGAGGTAAACATTTTGGCGCCCACCGTGAGGCTAAAGATAATAGTGATGATTTCATTACTGATTCTCATAACACACATTATTTTTACACTTTTTCTTGTCAAGAATTTTTGATTCTCAGGCTGAAACATGTCTAACTCACAAAACACACCTATTCATGACAACGAAGGTCTTGGATTTTATGGAGAAAACAACAATATAGGGGTCGGTGTACCATCAATAAACCCTGGGGAAGTGTCAAATATGGAACCAGTTGATGTTAGTTCACACGTTGCTCTAAATGCGGATTTAGGCACAGACCCCGGAGGGAGTATACACAGGGAAGCCCGATCTGGTGGCCAAGGAGCACAAGGAATGAGAGATGGGAGAATCAGCCTATAAGTGATATTTGGGATGCTGCAAGCTCAACAAATCGCCATCGCTCAACTTCAAAGTCAGAATAAGACTCCGAGTATAGCTGAAATACCGGGGGAACCTCCGATCTTAGAAGAACTAGATTCTAAAAAGTTCATGCAAAGACACTTCCCCTTAATGAGGCTCCGAAGCCAATCCCCAAGAAGTTCCGTATGCCCGAGATTCCCAAGTATAACGGGACGACCAATTTGAATAAACACGTCATCTCCTATACATGCGCCATCAAAGGAAACGATTTGGAAGATAACGAAATTGAATCTGTACTGCTGAAGAAGTTGGGGGAGACTCTGTCCAAGGGTGCCATGATAGGGTATCACCACTTGCCCCCTAATTCTATTGATTCGTTTGCTATGCTTGCGGATTCTTTTGTAAAAGCACACGCCGTAGCTATTAAAATTGCAACGAGGAAGTCAAACCTTTTCAAGGTAAGGCAGAAAGATATCGAGATGCTCAAAAATTCGTATCTTGGTTCCAAGAAGAGAATGGATTTGCCTCCGGTCACCGATGACCGGGCTGTTCAAGATTTCACTCAAGGTCTCAACACTCGGAGTTCTATAGCTTCACATCAGTTGAAGCAAAGTTTACTCGAGTACCCGACTGTCACTTGGGCCGACGTACATAATCGGTACCAATCGAAGATTAGAGTCAAGGATGATCAGCTTGGGACTCCTTCATCGTAGAAGGAGCGGGTCCGGGCAAAGCTTTGCATGGAATGGGAGGAGAAATGACCGAGGTCAAAATTTACGGGGGCTTGATGCCGAGGAAGATCACGTTAAATATCCAACATCCTAATAAAGGTACGACCCCAGTCCAATCCTTTCTATTTTTTCGATTAACACTTGCAGGTTTTCGACAAGGATCGGCATGAAGCTTTGGACCTTAAAGCACGCATTGTGCTCTTTTTCCCTCAGACCGATTTTTGTCCCAAATGGATTTTTCCGATGTTTTTTTTACGAGGCAACCGTTGTTATGTTAACTTAGAGCAATTCAATGGTATCCGAGGTTACTTACAATAAGCCTCGAGTATTGAAGGGCATTTCCCTCGAGCGTCTACTTTGTTGCAAGGAAATCACTTCAGGACATCGGGTCTCGATGGGAAAACTTTGTAATGGGCCAAACGGTCAGATGAACTATGTCCGTATAGAATAGTGGCAAAATATGTATGCATGTATCAATTATCCAAAGAAGTATTCTTTCTATATCAGAACACTTAGTGTGTCAAAGAAACTTGCTACTATACGAACATCATACTTGTGATTCCACAAGAAACGGCTCAAGGGCCAAAAAGCAAATACACCTCGAATACTCGGGGACTGTCATCGACAGTCAACACATTCGAATATCTGAACTCGAAATTATAAGACCTCAAGAGGCATCCCTCGATGCAAAGGCCAAGGCCATCATAGTCGGGGACTAACCTTTCGAAGGCTACGACCATATTAAAGACTACAGTCATATCAAAGGCTACAACCATATTAAAGACTACGGTCATATCAAAGGCTACGACCATATTAAAGACTATGGTCATATAAAAGGCTACGACCGAATAATGCGGCTCGGAGATGGCCGGATTCCGCCATAAATTAAAAGCCTTCAAATACTTTGAAAAACTGGTTAAACTCGGCTACCCTCGACAAAAGCGAAAAAGGCTTCAATAAAATCAGCCCTCGAATAATTTAAAGGCTTCGATAACATGAACCTTCGAAAAAACCTCAAGAGGCATTAACACAAACGGGTTCTGATCAATTGAACCCTCGAAAAACCTAACGGGTACAAAAAACACATGCTAAGGCATAAAGAAATTTTTACTAAGTCTTTTAGCCAAAAGAGGGAAAACTTATAGCCGCTTTAGAGGCCGAATTGGCCCGATATAAAAGAGCCTAAGGGCCAGCCTAAAAGAGGCTAAGGGCCGATATAAAAGAGCCTAAGGGCTAACCTAAAAGAGCCTAAGGGCCGATATAAAAGAGCCTAAGGGCCAACCTAAAAGAGCCTAAGGGCCAATTTAAAAAAATCCTAAGGGCTAACTTTGCTTCGAGTCCGAGAAAATCCTCACTCGACTATAAAGCCTAAGGGCTATTGCCAGTTCGAGCAAGTACTCACTCAACTACTAAGCCCAAGGGCTACCCGAGTTTGAGAAAATTCTCACTCGGGGACTATCTATGAAGCTTAAGGGCTACCTCTATTTCGAGTTCGAGCAAGTATTCACTCGACTACTAAGCCCAAGGGCTATCCAAGTTAGAGAAAATTCTCACTCGGGGACTATCTATGAAGCCTAAGGGCTACCTCTACTTCGAGTTCGAGTAAGTCCTCACTCGATCATAAAAGCCCAAGGGCTATCTTAACCCGAGTTCGGAGCAAATCCTCACTCGGAGACTATCCATAAAGCATATGTGCTATCTTTACTTTGAGTTCGAGCAAATCCTTACTTGGCCATAAGGACTAAGGGCTATTTTCAATTCAAGTTCCAGCGTGCACTCACTCAACTATCAAGCCCAAGGGCTACCTTATCTCATCGACTGTTGAGCCTAAGATCTACTTAATTCAAGTTCAAAAGGTCATTCGGGGACCAATGATCAGAAACATTCGAGGACGGAACTTATTGTCGGTCATTACCATCTCAATCTTTGGGAATTCAAAAGGAATTTTATGCTAAGGCGCTTTGACCCGCGCAAAAGGGTAACATATTTAGAAGCCATGAAATGAAAAAAGGCTTTGTATAAAACTTTTTACAAGGAGTTATTGGTCACGATCGAGAGTTCCTCACAAGGGCCGATCAACCTCAAAAGGGAAAAATTTACTAAGAGCACGAAACCTAAGCAGCACGGTCCTTATTAGCAGAAGTGTCTTCACCCTCAGAATCTTGGGAAAAGCCAGCTTCCAAGCTTTCGCTTGCGCACGATGATGATGTCATGGCAAATCGGTGTAAAAATCAAGGACTCAATTCGTTTATTGTCGTTATACTCTAAGAAACGCGGGGACTATCTGTATACGGTCAAAATCATATGCCCCCGATTTATAGGCTCAAGGGTCCTCCTCAAGCCCGAGTTCAGGAAAGGCCGAGTTCGAGCCCGATGAATCAGACCCGAGCTCGAAGATCGGATGCAATGCCCGAGGATCAAAGTACAACTGACATCAAAGCCAAGTATGCTCGACCCCGAAATAGTACCGTTATGGGTTTGTAACATAATGAGCTAGATTCTCGCCACGTCCCTAAGATCATGGCGCAAATCCCGGAATAGGACTGAAAGATTCCATACTAGGCGGTTAGATAGCTGTATCGAGAATATTCCTTACTATAAATAAAAATATACCTTATTTAGGGTTCCCTTACTATATAAAGGGGACCCCAATCATTTTGTAACATCATCTAATCATTGACAAAAGAATATACTATCCTGCTTTTCTCTCTTACTATTCATCAGCATTGTCCTTTAGATTTATTGTTCTTATTATATTGCCCTTAGTTCATCTCGAGGTCACTAAGATTGAGGCCATCACTGCTGAGTAACGTTAGTTTGATTCACTTATTTCCTTCATCTATACTTCATATATCTTGATTATTAATTGGTATTGAACTAAATCACATATCTTTAAAACCACAAATTAAATTTAATTGTTACTTGTGTTTTCGAGGTAAACAACGATAGTCTAATATAAAATATTATTAGAGCTTAACTAGTTCGAAGATATTCTTAACATAGTGTGATATTATCTGCTTTAGACCAAGTTCACACTCTTCCTATAAGGCTTCACAACTTTATGAAGGGGGAGGGTCTCAAGGTCGAAAATGGCGCTGCTATGTGAAGAAGAAGACCTGGGGGAGTTTTAGGTCTTGTCTCTCATAGCTTAGGTCCAAATGGCGCTCTTCAAAACCCTAGGTCTTTAGGCGTTATTTTTGTGTATTTAGCTCTTAGGGTCTTAGGATCTATATAGCTGATTGTATTAGCGCCAAAATAAAATAATCCTAGCTAAAAGATAATTTTTCGGCCAAATTATTAGCGCCAAAATAAGATTCCCCCTAAAATTTGGCTATAGATTAGCTAAGGGGTCTTTCCTAGCTAGCACATTGCTGGGGATGCGCTACGGACTGTGTCCCTACCTAAACTATGATCTTTTGAAAAAATATATTTAGCACCAAATTAGAATTCCCGCTAATGATTAGCTATAAATTTGGCTAGGAAAAATCTGTAGCTATCATTTAGCAAGGAATAGTCCCTAGCTAATTCCTAGCTATTTTGTGACTAAATTTTTAATCGAAAAACTTTGCAAGGAAATTGGACTTCTCTAGCTACATCCCTAGCTAAAGGCGTATATTAGCTAGGGAAATGAATTCCCACGCTAAATTCCGATGCTAATCGCATGTTCTCTTGTAGTGTATGTAACTTCTCAATCTTTTTACTATTAATGTGTGACTTTCTTTGCACACCCAATAATTTTCCCTACGAACTAAGTTCCATATGACCCTTCAAGAAGTCCCCGCAATAATTGGCCCATCAATAACCCTCATGTCCGAGTATTTATGTCCAACAAAACTCAGAGCTAACTTCTTCTTATCTGTGTGCATCCATAAGCTATTTTTCGCTTGGTAAAAATCGTAAATTAAGCACCACGCGTCATCACTCCGATATATTTCTATACTTGTTTCGTCAAACCAGGCTCTGTTATCAGTTATTGGGCTCAACCAACCCGAAGATACTCTTAGCATTATGAAATATTGTTCATTTAAGACCAAGCCTATATGATTTTCGCCAAATATTAGCACACTATTAAGAGTTCCTCAACACCTTAGGTGTATATTGATTTTATATATTAGGTGTATATTGATTTTCTTATGTTATTTATTTCTTGTAGGTAGGATCTTATATTTAAATTTCTTCTTTTTATCTAGAATATTTAGTATTCTAATTCGTTGATTCTCTGTATAGGACTTTATTTTATGTTCAATTTTTTTAATTTTGGCTAAACTCTGTATCTATACATTGACTCCAAATTGAAGTGGAAATACACGAATTAAAATATTATTGTATACTATTCTCTGACATGGTATCAGAGCAGTTCCTATTATGAGAAAGAACTATCGAACTAAGCTTCAAATTTCATACTTTTAAGCCTATACCTGAAGTTAGCAGTCACATATTTTCTTTATCCGAAACAAAATGGTAGATTCTTCTTCTATTGTTCCAAACTATGATTAAATATTGTCATCCAGCAAGGCAATTCCACTTTTTCTACCACTGTACTATCAAATGAAACAAATTACTCGCCATGGTCCAACTTATGGAGATGCGTATTAAAGCTTGCAATAAGACTAGATATCTTAGCGGACGAGCGAAAGAAACCATATATGAAGATCCTAATCCACATAGATTACCGAAAAGCAAAACGTGAAAAGCTAACTCATTGATTCGATGATCCATTGTGAAAGTACAAGAGGGGGTGAATTTTCGATTCTTTTTTCTTTTTGTACCCTAAGTAGTTGACTAGTTTAGTAATTAGTCGACTGAAGGTAAGAACAAAATATAAATAAAGCGGAATAAAATGCAGGAATTAAAGACACCAGAATTTTTATATTGGTTCGGATTCAATGTGAATCCTATGTCCAATCCCCTTGGGTTGCAAGGGTGTTATTTTTCCAGTACTTGAAGTTTCTTGATACAAAAGAGTTGATGTAGCTTTACACCAACAACTTAGTCACTATGTCACTTCTCGCTTCATGAAACAATGCCTCACCAGTATTTTCTTCTTTTTCTCCTCTCAGTAATCTAAAGTGAACTACAATGCTTGTTTGGAGTAGAACAAAAGAGAGTTAGTGGTTCGTTCAAAGTATATTTCTTTAATGCTGGTGCAGTAGGTATTTATACTACGTAAGGCCTTCATGTCTTGTGAATCTTGAGAGATTGCAAACTCAAGGGAGTTGATCTCAGAAAGGAATCGTAGATTGATTCTTTCCAAGTATAGAATATTTCTTCTGTTGATTTGCCTTGACTTATGGTCTTGGATTATTTCTTCCTTTGTTGAGTAGATATTCCTGTTGTCAAATCTCTTGATTTCTTCTTCGATTGACGTCCTTATATGGACTTCAGTGCATAATTTCGTGCCCCTTGATTTCCTTTGATTGAGGCCTTTTTTGTATATTATCCTCCTTGATCTCATACTAAATCCTTGATTGATTTTACCTTTAATTTTCTGCTACTTCTTCCTTTTTCGTCTTGATTCTTCTATGCATCTTTTCCATTGCTAAAGAATTGTTTGTGCACATAAAGAGTTCTTCTTTATTTTGTATCATTAAAATCAATTTAGATCTAACACATTGTTAATGCAACATTTCATCAATCTTCCAATAGCAAAGAAAAATGTAGGAGTCTGTATCAACAACTTTTTATGATGGATCAGATGAAGCATATCTTTTTGAACTTAACCAAAGATCTTTTTGAACAACATAGAATGACCACTCTTTATCAATATATTATAATGAACTTGTTCCTATTTTCTAGGATGTTGACTATGGGACTACATCTCAAGAAGGCACAGTTGCATGAGTTGTTCAATTACATTCTGTGTTGGCAAGGAATCGACTTCATATTTTCTTAATTAAACGGACTTGACTTTAAGTTGGATCAAGTCCGTGGAGAATTTTTTTTAAAAAGATCCAAAACTTGTTTTGAAAAGTATATTTGCGCATGTTCGAAGAGTAAATGACAGAAAGCTCTCAGCCGATCTGAAAAAGCTCCGCTATGTTAACAAATCAAACTCAACAAAGAACATCATCTGGACCGTCAAAGAATTGAAAGGAACAATCTATTGAAAAGTCTAATAATTTTATTTGTAACCATATTGTGGTAAACTAGGTCACTTGAAATTAATATTGTTGCTATGAAAGTATTGGTTATGCTGAGTGGTGGGACTTTACAACGAAGCCAAGAAAGAAGCTTGGCAGGAAAGCTATAGCGCCACCTACAGATGAAGAACACACTCAGCCTATAGTGAATGTTACTCACCCACATAATAAGGCCTATGTATTCTCTAAAATTTATAAGAATAATACTTGGATTACTGATATAGGTGCATCCTATCATATGACTAGGGACTCTAGTAAACTAGAGTCAGTTCGTTTCTTCTCTCAATCTATCATATCTATCACTAATGGCAGTATTTCACCTATTACTAGAGAAAGATCTATTATATTGCCCGATACTCTCATATTTAACTCATTATTAGTCATTTAACATCTTGAAGATAACCTTTTATTAGAGAGTTAAATTACCACCACTTTTGCTCGCACTATAACCTTTTGTCTCACTTTTTATATATGTTTTTAGGATGTCTAGCTTAGAAGATTCTTGGTTATGGTATTAAGCAGGGTAAACTCTACTACTTGAAACTAATAAAAAATGGAGAACAAAAAGCCAATCACTCATATCAAGCTAGTAGAGAAGATAATGCTCAAGAAACTATTTGATTATGGCACTGAAGATTAGGTTATATTTCTTTTGGATATTTCAAAAAATTTACGACCACATCTTTTTCCATTTTTGAATGATTCACACATTCATTATAATATTTACGAACTGGATAAGAGTCATCATATTTCTTATTTACAAAGCTTTCACTCACTTTTTATAACTCGGGTTTGGCTATGCGTGCTCCTGGCCGTCCATAACCACCCTTACTGTGCACATATGCTTTCACTAGTGACCGTCTATAGGGCCCATACTTATGTCTATGCAACATCAAACAACATACAATAAACAACAATATGTATGCTAGGTACTCGTACTTATACAAAAATAAACTCGTCTAATACTCTTTGTAACTCATGATTCGTATTTGTTAACTTGTTTCCTTTAAATTCTTCTTACGTTCATTACTCATATTCTACTTCCCTTACCTTTAAGAAGTTCATGTCTATCCTAGGATGTGTACACATATTGCATGGCCCTATTACAATCTGATTATACAACTTATATAATTTTATCTTCTTCTACTTTCATGTTACCATTCGTTGGTTAGCTCGTTTGTCTGAAATCTTTAATCTACAAGACGACTCATATTTAGGTAGCTTATTACCTTTCTTAACTTATATTCTACTCTCCCTAACATTAAGGAAGTTATGGCTATCTTTATTTAACTATCTTGATCTATTTCTAGCGATTAAGTCATTCAATCAACTGTGCAAGACCTCTAGCTCGTTAAGTGTCTATAGGTAACAATCAATCGGATACACTTCTTGTCTTATGTACAATACAAGTTTCTAGGAGCTCTACTCATTTCTAGGGAATATCCATGAAGAACAACTACAGACAACTTAAAACTTATTTATATTAATGCCATGAACTTATAGACGACCTTAATCTGTTGACAAAGAGCATACGCAAGTACTTGTACCCTTGAATCTCTTATAAGGGTGACATGACTTACGAAATCATATCAAAACAAGAATGGACGACCATAGGAGCATACGTATGTAAGTCTTATTGTTATGGACGGCCATAGGATGTATAGCCATTCGTCCTATGGCTCACATACTCGGGTTTGGCTATGCGTGCTCCTGGCCGTCCATAACCACCCTTACTATGCACCTATGTGTTCACTAGTGACTGTCTATACGTCCAATACTTATGTATATGCAACATCAAATAACATACAACAATCAACAATCTGTAAGCTAGGTACTCGTACTTATAAAAAAATAAACTCGTCCAATACTCTCTGTAACTCATGATTCGTATTTGTTAACTTGTTTCCTTTAAATTTCTTCTTACGTTCATTACTCATATCCTACTTCCCTTACCTTTAAGAAGTTCATGTATATCCCAGGATGTGTACACATATTGCGTGGCCCTATTACAATCTGATTATACAACTTATATAATTTTATCTTCTTCTACTTTCATGTTATCGTTCGTTGGTTAGCTTGTTTGTCCGAAATCTTTAATCTACAAGACGACTTATATTTAGGTAGCTTATTACCTTTCATAACTTATATTCTACTCTCCCTAACATTAAGGAAGTTATGGCTATCTTTATTTAACTATCTTGATCTATTTCTAGCGATTAAGTCATTCAATCAACTGTGCAAGACCTCTAGCTCGTTAAGTGTCTATAGGTAACAATCAATCGGATACACTTCTTGTCTTATGTACAATACAAGTTTCTAGGAGCTCTACTCATTTCTAGGGAATATCCATGAAGAACAACTATGGATAGCTTAAAGCTTATCTATATTAACACCATTAACTTATAGACGACCTTAATCTGTTGACAAAGAGCATATGCAAGTACTTGTCCCCTTGAATCTCTTATAAAGGTGACATGACTTACGAAATTATGCTGAAAGAATGAAGGATGACCTTACATACCTCAATCGTATATGTTCTTCACAATACCACAAGCAACTCAACAATGTACAAACATTACAAGAACAACATTAACCATATCATATCCAAGCTATTCCACCTATTTTCACCTACAACACATCACAAACATTTCTTTAAAATAGTCCACTACAACACAACACTTCTAATACGATTTCCAACCTTTATCTCATGAATTCTTAATCAAACAACAATTCAAAAACTTCATTAAAATCTTATACATACAGGAGAGGGTGAGTCATACCTTGGATGCCTGAAATTTGCCCCCTTATACCTTGCTTCAACATGAAGTAACTTTAATTTACCACAACAAGGGAAAAATAAATTTTCTCTTACACTTGTATGATCTCAAGGGAAAACCCACTTTGATTTATTTGGAAATTTACTTGAATGGTAGGAGAAGGTCTTGGGAGCTTTTTAGGAGCTTAGAGTTTATTGTTGCGTGAAAAATGAGGTGGGAAATGGCCGCATCTCTGTAATAGAAAAGAGGAACTTTCCACTACCTATTGGTCCCAGGGGGCTGTTTATGTAGTCTCGCAAAAATATGAATATCTCTCTACTCCAAGATCGTATCGACAAATGATTTAATGCATTGAAAACGAGACTCGTAGGTTTTCAATTTGGCGGGTGGATGACCCCGTAACGCAAAGTATATTAGGAGAAAAACGCAATGATATTAGAGACAAATTTCAGTAAACTTGAAAACATAACTTGCGATAACTTTAGCCGACTTTTATTTTACAAGTTGCTTGACCTTAAAATTTAACATAAGACTATTATTTGACTCAAATACCTCATAACCTAACCTTCTTAAAATATTAAACTCCTAGTCTTACATCGAAAGTATGGACATTCTCAATTTGTCGACTTTGACGAACTTGGTTTCCTCGCTTCGTTTAGCCTCCAATCTTTACGACACTACTTATCACTTGCTTAAATATCATAAAAAACTTGTACCCTTACATATAACCTTATTCTCCTAGCTTATGTCTATTAACTTACAATGCACTTGATGTATGAAAATATGGGGTGTAACATTAGCTCACTTATGACACAAATGACATAAAGGTGCAAAACGTAATGTACTAGGCATGGGCTTAATTGCTTGTAACCTCAAAAGTAAATTTTTTTTTTGTATTTACACCGACTAACCTATGATAACTATGACATACAAAGAAATAGGTATAACATCCTCCCGCTTAGAAACATTTGTCCTTGAATATTAAACTCTATCTGTCTACCTTTCTCACAACTATCATCCTTATACAAATCCATATATTTACGAATTTACTGAGTTATAGTTACGACTTCTATCCCGTTGATCTTTCTCTTTTGGTTTAAGCCTAGCAAATACGTTCTAATCACACTTACACAAATCGGGCTCCCTCTTGGACGACAACCATAATCCTACTTATCGAACATTCTAACGTATAATTCTTTACTATAGGTTAATGCTTTCCTTGTCATGATCGTCACTTAGTAATATTTACATGTCTATTTCACTTGGTTCTTACTATGAATTACATCTTATCTTGGGAGTTCTAGGGTCTCTAAGCTACTATCGGATTCATTGTCTTATTTAGCCTTTCTACCCCATAACGATACTTCACTATAACTCATCTTGGATACGACATTCTATCTCCATTGTTAATCGAGCTAACTATATCTTCTAACATCATATTACACATGTAAAGGATCACTAACATATATATAACATACCCAAATGCCTCTTAGATTGGGGATCGAGGCGTCACTAATCCCCTAATGCATATATCTAATTCTAGTACCCTCTCGATCCTGACGCTCCCCTTCTACCTCTGCCACACTAAAACAAAGCTACTAAACCCATAGGCTATCTCGAATGACTGCTACCTTCATGACTCAATGTCGGACAATTTCGTTCCATATGCCCTAGGGTGCCATATCTGAAATAACCATCAATACCTCATAATCACGGTCCCTCGTGTCTCCTTTTTCACTGCTCACATCGAGGTGGTTTCATTTGTCCAACATTCTCTTGATCTTGCACTCCTTGTGTCCTTGATCCTTGACCTATTCTTAATTGAGTAGGTAACGACCGGATCGGTCGTTTTAAGCTCTAGCATGTCATTCGGTGGTTTGAGGCCATGAACAACTTCACTTCAGGTATTATGACTTGTATGCATGGTCGGAATTGAATTTAGGGAAGTTCAGAGTGGATTTGGAAAGAAAATTGTCATTTCGAAAACTTTAAGTTGGAAGAATTGATTAAGGTCAGGTTTTTGAGTAAACAACCCCGGAATCAAGATTTGAAGGTTCCAGTAGGTTCGTATGATAATTTCAGACTTGGGCGTATGTTTGGATCGGGTTTTGGATGAACCGCGAGCGTTTTGACGCCTATTGTGGAAGTTAACATTTTGGAAGAATTTCATAAATTTGGGTTGAAGTGCATTTCAATGTTATCAATGTCCGTTTGGGATTCTGAGTTTGGGAATAGCTCCGTATGGTAATTCTGTGTAATGACCAACCCGGTTATTTTAAGAATTTACGCTCCGATCCCCTATTATCTGCTTTCCCTGTGTTTATTTCTACTATTTTGATTTGCCGGGATGTTCGATTTTGAGTTCGGAGAGTTTTGGGACACTTAGTCCCTAAATGAGAACTTAAGTGTTGGAAATTTGATCGTAGTCGGAACAGTATAAAGACAGCCTCAGAATGGAATTCTAATGGTTCCGTTATCTCCGTTGGGTGATTTTGGGCTTAGGGGCATATTCAGATTGTGTTTTGGAAGTCCGTAGCTAATTTAGGCTTGAAATGTCGAAAGCCGAATTTTGAAGTTTCTGGTTCGATAGTGAGATTTTGATCCGAGGGTCGGAATGGAATTCCGAAAGTTGGGGTAGCTCCGTAACGTTGGATGTGATGTGTGTGCAAAATTTCAGGTCATTCGGACGAGGTTTGATAGACTTTTTGATCGAAAGCGTATTTCTAGAGTTTTGTAGTTCTTAGGCTTGAATCCGTGGTTGATTCGTCATTTCGATGTTGTTTTAGGTGTTTTAAGGATTTGTATAAGTTTGGACAGTGATATTAGACTTGTTTGTGATTTTTGTTGAGGTCCAGGGGTCCTCAGGATGATTTTGGATGGTTGTCGGAAGAATTAGAAGCAACTGAAGCTGCTGATATCTGTCATAACTGCACCTACGGTTGGGTCCCATAGGTGCGGAACCACAGAAGCAGCAGAGCAATCGTACAAGCGGAATTGGGGAGGTCCAGCAGGAGCTGCAGGTGCAAGAAGGGTATCGCACCTACGAGACCGCATGTGTAGAAGGTCTATCGCAAAAGCGGAAAAAGAGAATTAATGAGAAGTCGCAGATGCGACCTTGGCCCCGTAGAAGCAGGACCGCAGGTGCGGTCTCAGGGCCACATATGCGGTTTAACTGGGCATAACATATAAAACTTGCTTTTGCGAATTTGAGTTATTTTCACCTCTTTTCAAACGGGAAGAAGCCTTGGGGAGCATTTCCAAGGTAGAATTTTAGAGGAGTTCATTGGGGTAAGGTATTTGGTCTCTAAACTCGTTATTGGGGTGATTTTTATCATTATAAACATGAAAATTTAAGGAAAATCAGTGGCAATTTGGGGGATAGAGCTTGACTAATTAGGGACCTTTAAGTAATGATTTGAGGGACTATTTGAGGTCCGATTTTGGTACTTTTGGTATGACTGAACTCGTGAGAGTGTGAGGATTCTAGAAATATAAATTTTACCTGATTCCAAGACGTGGACCTGAGGGGCATTTTGGTCATTTTACCTTATTTCACGTATTAGATTAGAATTTCTTTATAGAATCAGTTACTTGAAATGTTATTTACATTATGGAATTGAATTGAATAGATTTGGGTCATTTGGAGTCGAGTACTCGTGGCAAGAGCATGGTTTCGAATTGATTTGAGCTGGTTCGAGGTAAGTGGCTTGCCTCAACTTGTGTGGAGGACTTTCCCCTTAGGATTTGGTATTGTGATAATTGAAATGCCTTGTACGTGAGGTGACGAGTGAGTAATTGTGCTAATTGTTGAAAATTCTATTTTCATTAAGTACTTTTAATTGTGTTTTCCCTTTTCAACTTGCACTTTTAAACCTGCTGTTAGCTTATAGAAGCATGTCTAATTGACTTAATTGCTTTATTTGCTTTAACTGCCTTATTGTATTACGTGAAACATGCTAGAATAGAATTGCCTGTGTTACTTTGTATGAAGTTGAGTTTATTTGAGTATTCCTTGTGCCATTATTGTGTGTTTTACATTGGGACTACGGGACGACATCCCTGGATATCCCCTGTATGCATCTACGATTTGAGCATACATTGAGGATACTAAGAGATCCTTGGGATACCAAGAGATCCCTATCATACATTGAGGATACCAAGAGATACTTGTGCCATGCTTTCCCCGTGTTTATTTCTACTATTTTGATTTGCCGGGATGTTCGGTTTTGAGTTTCAGAGAGTTATGAGACACTTAATCCCTAAATGAGAGCTTAAGTGTTGGAAATTTGACAGCAGTTGGAACAGTATGAAGACGGCCTCGAAACGGAATTTCGATGGTTCCATTAGCTCCGTTGGGTGATTTCGGATTGTATTTTGGAGGTCCATAGCTACTTTAGGCTTGAAATGCCGAAAGTCGAATTTTGAAGTTTCCAGTTCGATAGTGAGATTTTGATCCGAGGGTTGAAATGGAATTCCGGAAGTTGGAGTAGCTCCGTAGTGTTGAATGTGATGTGTGTGCAAAATTTCAGGTTATTCGGATGAGGTTTGATAGACTTTTTGATCGAAAGCGTATACTAGAGTTTTGTAGTTCTTAGGCTTGAATCCGTGGTTGATTCGTCGTTTCGATATTGTTTTAGGTGTTTTAAAGATTGGTATAAGTTTGGACAGTGATATTAGACTTGTTTGTGATTCTGGTTAAGGTCCCGGGGGCCTCGGGATGATTTCGGATTGTTGTCGGAAGAATTAAAAGTGGTTTGAAGCAGCTGAAGCTGCTGATATCTATCATAACCGCACCTGCGGTTGGGTCCCGCAGGTACGGAGCCGTAGAAGCGGCGGAGCAATCGTAGAAGCGGAATTGGGGAGGTCCAGCAGGAGCCGCAGGTGCGAGAAGGGTATCGCACCTGTGAGACCTCATGTGCGGAAGGTCTATCGCAGAAGCGAAAAAAGGGAATTAATGAGAAGTCGCAGATGCGACCTTGGCTCCGCAGAAGAGGGACCGCAGGTGCGGTCCCAGGGCCACAGGTGCGGTCCCAGGGCCACAGGTGCGGTCCCAGGGCCACAGGTGCGGTCCCAGGGCCACAGCTTGTATAATTTTTGTATATAACATACATAATATATATATATATATATATATATATATATATATATATATATGATTCCGAGACGTGGGCCCGAGGGGCATCTTGGCCATTTTATTAGAATTTGTGTATAGAATCAGTTACTTGAAATGTTATTTATATTATGGAATTCAATTGAATAGATTTGGGCCATTTGGAGTCGAGTACTCGTAGCAAGAGCGTGGTTTCGGATTGATTTGAGCTGATTCGAGGTAAGTGGCTTGCCTAACCTTGTGTGGGGGACTTTCCCCTTAGGATTTGGTATTGTGATAATTGAAATGCCTTGTACGTGAGGTGATGAGTGCATACTTGTGCTAATTGTTGAAAATCCTGTTTTCATTAAGTACTTTTAATTGTGTTTTCCCTTTTCTATTTATTCTACTTGCACTTTTAAACCTGTTGTTAGCTTAGAGAAGCATGTCTAATTGACTTAATTGCTTTATTTGCTTTAACTGCCTTATTGTATTACATGAAGCATGCTAGGTTAGAATTGCCTGTGTTACTTTGTTATGAGGTTGAGTTTATTTGAGTATTCCTTGTGCCATTGTTGTGTGTTTTACTTTGGAACTACGGGACGACATCCCTGGAGATCCCATGTACGCATCTACAATTTGAGCATACATTGAGGATACTAAGACATCCTCGGGATACCAAGAGATCCCTACCATACATTGAGGATACCAAGAGATTCCTAGAATATATTGAGAATACCGAGAGATCTTCGGGATACCAAGAGATCCCTAGCATACATTGAGGATACCAAGGGATCCTCGGGATACCAAAAGATCCCCGACATATATATTGAGGATACTGAGAGATCCTCGTTTAGCATCCTTGTTCAGAGTGGTAGTTCCTTATGATTGTCTTTATTTCTGTTCCAGTTATTGTATTCCTTATTATCCTGTATTAAATTATTACTGTCAGTTTTCAACTGTACTGGTTATCTTATTTTGTCATCCCTTATATTATTTTATCTCAGTAGGGCCCTGACCTTCTTCTTCACTACCCGATCGAGGTTAGGCTTGGCACTTACTGAGTACCGCTGTAGTGTACTCATGCCCTTTCTGCACATGTTTTTCATGTACAGATCTAGGTATGTCGACTCAGTCCTATCACCCTTGAGGCGAGGCGATTGCTCCAGAGACTTCAAGGTATTTCTGCCGTGTCTGCAGAGCGAGGAGTCCCTTTCCATTATAACTTGTATTGATAGCCCTTCTATCTTTACTGTTGATGTTGACATTCCGGATTTAGAGCATTTTACTATATTCGTAGCTTGTGATTCATGGGTTTCCGGGTTTTAGGAATACGCAATAGTTTTGAGAGTTAATGTTGTGTATGCCGAGCGATATTTTTAAATGCTGTTTTATTACACTATTCTGTTTTAAATTGTTTTCTTCCGCAAATTGATTTATTTTCCGCATTTTAGGCTTACTAATCGTAGAGACTAGGTGCCGTCACGATGGTTCACGGAGGGCGAACCGGGGTCGTGATATTCTAGTATTGAGGGCGCGTCCGGAAGTGGATTTGGAGGTCCATAGGTCATTTTGAGGTCATTTGGCAAAAGTTAGAAATTTGACCGGAAGTGGACTTTTTAATATCGGGGTCGGATTTCAATTCTGAAAGTTGTAGTAGGTCCATAATGTCGAACGTGACTTGTGTGTAAAATTTGAGGTCAATCAGATGTGATTTGATAGGTTTCGACATCGAATGTAGAAGTTAAAGTTTTAAAGTTTATTAAGCTTGAATTGGTGTGCAATTCGTGATTTCAATGTTACTTGATATGATTTGAGGCCACAACCAAGTTCATGTCGTATTTTAGGATGTGTTGTTATATTTGGTTGAGGTCCCGAGGGCCTCGGGTGGATTTCGGATGGTTAACAGATCAACTTTTGTACTAAAGAAAATGATGAGGCAACTATATCTGGTGTAACCACACCTGCAAGGTTTTGGCTGCAGGTGCGGAGCCGTAGAAGTGACCATGAGGGTCACAGAATCGGTTCTGGCCGGGGAAGACTGGGACCGCAGATGCGGTCGTGTTTCGTAGAAGTGGGACCGTACCTGCGCACGTGTGGTCACAAATGTGAAAGTGCAGAAGCACCGTTGGGGCCACATATGCGGAGTTGAGGGGCCTGAAAAAAGAGGTATTTTGGTCGCACCTGCCGACCTGCAGAAGCGGTCAAGTGACCGTAGGTGCGGAATGTCGCTGGGCAGAATGGTTTTTGTGAAAACGGGACTTTGCCCATTTTTCTCCCACTTTTCACTTGGCTGGGGCGATTTTGGAGAGCTTTAAAGGGGGGTTTTCATCAAGCAACACAAGGTAAGTGATTCTCACTCAATATAAAATTAAATACATGGTTTGTATAAGGATTTAAACATGGAAATTTGTAGAAATGGTGGGATTTTTGGTAGAAAATCTAGAATTTGATATTTTTGGAGTTTGACCATAAAATTGGACATGGAATTGGGAATAAATTATATATTTGAGTTCGTGACGTTATGGGTAAAGTTTAATTTCGAAATGTTTTGGAACCCGGGCATGCGGGCCCTAAGATGATTTTTATCGACTTTTCGAACGGAGTTGGAAATTATAGTTAATAGGATTATAATGAGTATTAGAGTCATATTTGTGGACTTTCTCATTTATTGACTAGTTTTGAACCGTTGGGTATCGATTTGAGTTGTTTGAAAGGCTCGGGAGCCGGCTATGGAACTTCGGAGTAAGGTAAGTTTCATTTCTAACTTTGTAAGAGGGTATTAATCCCATAGGTGAAATAATTCAATATGTGCTTCTATTTGTGGGGGCTACGTACGTACGAGGTAACGAAAGTCCGTGCGTAGCTACTATCATGCTTAAGTCCGGATAGTCTAGGACCCAAATCATGCTATACTTGCGATGTTTGCAACCTTCTTGTTAATTTGATTGCTTAAATCACATTGAACTTGGTAAAGGAAATTTTAAAAGGATTAAATTCGTTTTCTTGATCGTTAAATAAGAATTGGCATTTCCTTGAGTAATTGCTCCTAATAAATTCTTGATTTAGTTGTTTGAACGTGTTTATGTTGTTTGAAGTGGGCCGAACGCCTCGACAGATTTAATAGATGCATCTATGGTTCAAGCCGTTCGACCCTCGGCAGCGCACACTTTATATTTATATGGTGGATCGGGCCGTACGATCTCGACATGATTTGCGCATGATTGAATTGATTGCTTAGAAATTTATAATAAATGATATTGCTCATTGGCCCGAGATAAATTGTTAAATGATGCGAAATAAATTTTGGAGATTTATTAATTATAAAAGAATTGCTTATTACTTCGTAATATTGAGCTTACATCCATTCTATATAATCCATGTTTAAATTATATCATTGGCATTTCATTTATAGCCCATAGTAGGTGTCAGAGTCGACCCCTCGTCACTACTTTTTCGAGGTTAGACTGGATACTTACTGAGTACGTGTTGTTTGCATACTCACACTACACTTGCTACACATTTTGTTCTGCAAGAACATAAATATTTAGTGGCCTTGTGAGTGCAACGACGTGCTTAATGCAGGAACTTAGGTGAGCTGCATTCCATATTACGACCCGCAACCAGCAGAGTCTCCTTCAGAGTATTTATATTTTCTTTCTTGTTCAAATTTGTATTCCAGACAGATGTTGTATTTTATTTTATTTTCTCGTTTACGCTCTTGCACTTGTGACACCGGGTTCTGGGGTGATTATGGGTATTCAGTATTGAGATTGTTAAAAACATTATTATTTACTCTGAAATTTAAATCTTTTACTATTTAATTGAAGGAAAACTATGATTTCAAAATTATTAAAATGAGACCTAAATTAAGTATTTATTGTTGGCTTGCCTGACAGCGGTGTCCGGCGCCATCACAACCTTTAATGGATTTTGGGTCGCGACAACATGGTATTAGAGCACTAGGTTTACGTAGGTCCCATGAATCATGAGCGAGTCTAGTAGAGTCTTGAGGATCAGTACGAAGACGTCTGTACTTATCTTCGAGAGGCTACAAGGCTGTTAGGAGCACTTCCCTTCTTGATTCCCTATCGTGCGATTTGATTCCTTGAGGCTTATGCTTTCCTTTCCTTCCTATTCAATCTTATGCGACATGAACCGCTTGGTATAAATCAGGAATTTGAGGAATTGTAATGATATTACAAATGTGGTGCAAGATGTTTCTCCCTGCATATTTGATTGGTCTATTTCCGTCACCTTGCGGAAGGCCGTCCTGTTGTTTCAACTCAATATCAGTATTACTTGAGGTTTTGGATTTGGCATTGATTATTATGACGATTCGTGCGTCGCTATCACATAGTGTTTGAGTAATGGTAGTATGCTTGTCTATGCGCTGGGGAAGTGAATGACTTGAAAGGAGGTTTTACTCAGTGCATAACTCAGAGATTCAGTATTTTACTTCCGATGAAGGAAAGTCAATCGGACTAAGAGTGTTCAGATTCGGGTTGATGAAGTAACGGGGCTTGGTATTTTCGAGCGTGGTGGAATTTTTGTCTGTGATGTGGTGTCGTCGTCCTTGTTGAAAGTGTTAAGTTTTTCGATGTTATGGTCTTCATAAATTTGCCTTCAGCGCAGAGTATTGTGAAATAATACCGGGGAAGCGGCTATTAGATATCGCAGTATGCGGTGGTTCAAGATTTAATCGGTGTTCCGGGTGTTGAGGGATCAAGGAAGATGTTCTTAGGAGAGGTTTAAAGTTGGTAATGACCTATTGGTTCGAGTGCTGCAGGGATGGATCTTGATTTAAGGAAACAACTGTGTGGCAAAGGATGATGAAGGGCACGTAAGAGGTGTCTTGTGGTGGTTAGCGTCTAGAAGGCCAAGTGTGAGAAACAGGAGTCGGGTAGTTACTTAAAGAAGTGAGTTTGACCAAAGTGGGAGAGTGGCAGAGTAGCATGCGGGTTCTATGATAGGATAGCTACACGCCTTGAGGAAAGTTTAGAGTGATTTGGGATTTCATGGTGGAAAGTGACTAGGTCTACAGACTTAATTTGGAATATTGGCTATTATATGACGAGAGATTGGATACGACAGAAAGGAGTTGTTTGTCATGAAGAAGGATACAACATGACTTGGGTTGGAACGTATCGTCGCACCTTTAGTTGATATCCATGAGGAGTGAACGGACTTGTACAGCTGGTGGATGGGCACAAGCTTAAGATGGTTTATGGATTTCACAGTAATTGTACTTAGTGCAACATCGTGGGGAGGTATCAGCATGTAATCTCCACATGTGGGTTATCTCCGGTGAGCAGGTTAGCGGTCGCGATGAAGCTTTTACGAAGAATTCTACTGGCTATCCAGTAAGAGGTCGAATATGTAAATGTGGTTAGTGATTCAAAAGTGTTCATGAAATGCTAACTGAAGGATTTCGAGGAATTTGGCGGGTTGATTGTGGAAGACCATGTCAATGAGGGATAATGAATCTTAGTGGGTTCCAGAGTTATGCAATGGTAGCTTCAAGCTAAGTTGGAGAACCCCACTGCATACGATTGGATTGTATAGTTGTCTAATTGTGAGGTTTCTGGTCATTGGCATATTGGTGGGTTATTACGACTAAGGAAAAAGATTATCAGTGGTAATTTGAGCAAAGGATTTGAGGAATGTGTGCTATAATTGACCTTATCAACTTATGTTCTTTGGGAAGACTCTGGATTTATGCTTCGTGTAAAGGTGATTTTCAAGAAAGGTGATTTAGCCTGGTGTTTCTTTGAGAAGGTGTTCATGTGCTAGAAGGGCCTTGGAGTTGATTTTATTCGGGACCAAGTCAGAGTGGGTGACTCTCAACAATGGTCCTAGTGGACTCAAAAGTTAAAGTGCGGTGCCTAAGGATTTCGAGTCTGTAGGATGGTTTAGTATCAAACTTTTGCAGCAGATTATGAAAAGGGGCTTAGAATGTTCGGTGTTATCTTCGGCCTGTGGTGTAACATGAGAGGAATGGGAGAAAATAACTTCAGATTCATAGAGGAATTATCAGAATGAGTGTACCAGTTGAAGATGCGAATATGCGCTGGGGGGGGAGGGGTATGAGATGGTTCGCGTGATTTGAGATAGCATGGTCTCGTGAAAATAGGGTCACTTAGGATGAGTGTGGATTTGGGTTTGTTATGTTTTGAATGGAGCTATTATTATTCCTAAGGAAAGTCTGGAGTAAATTAGAAAAAGTTGGATTGGTTAGCAATGGTTGAATTGGCATGATGGTTGCAATGATCAATTCTTTTAGCATGTTAAGTTATACATGTGATTTGTGGCGGTACGTGCGAGGCTTGACGGTCGTCGTAATTGATTTTATTTGGAGACTTACGAGTATTATGGCTCGTTATGTGTGGATGGATCCCAGAAGAGTTATGGTGGTTTAGACCACTACTTGAGGTTGGTATTTTCTGCGGTTATGAGAATTCAGTCACGTGTTGTAATGGTTCTCTTGAAATGAGCTAAGTAAAAGGTTTCTATGTGATGAAGTGTTTATTCTATTAGTTATTCAGGAGTTATGATGAAAATTTTATACTATCGCGTATTGGCATGTTAGGTGCAGCGAGCGACATGAGAATCAAAAGTTGAGGATCAAGGTTGCCGTTTGATGTTGGCAAGAGTATCATGAGCTTAGAGGAGCAAGAAAGGATTTAGGTGGTTAGAGTAAGCTGGTATTGTCTTTTGGGTCACTTGAGATCGGTGTCCTGTGTAAGAGGCTTTGCGTACTGATTGTGGATTCTTGATTTGCTTTACAACATTGGTGTGGCCGGTGGTATAGATGTGTAGACTCGTTACCTGGCGCGGAAGGTCGTAGGAGCGTGTCTCACGGGAAGATTGTATAAGTGTGACATGTAGTCACTTGATTGATTGAAGATTGAAACCAAGTATGGAGATTTTGGTACTATCGTTAATGTGAGAGTTTAGGCTTGAAAGGCGCTCTATTCATTTGGTTGAGGACTGTGGAAGTTTGTCCCTGATTTGATGGCTGTCCTTGTTTGTCCCGGATTTGACAGTTGTCCTTGTGCTCCACAGTCAATTGCGCAAGCTCTCAACATGTCCTCAAGAATCTGAATAATCCGCTTGAACTGTCCATCAACATGTGGGTGAAATGTTGTGCTAAGCTCAATCTATGTATCCAACTCTCAATTTACAGATCTCCAAAGTGAGATGTGAACTGAGTACCTCGGTATGAAATGATAGAAATAGGTCTCCCATGAAAATAAACTATCTCATAGATGCATATATATGAACCAACCTCTCTGAAGTATAAATAGTCATACTAGAATGAAATGTATAGACTTGGTCAATCTAACAACAATAATCCAAATAGAATCAAATTTCCACTAGATCCATAAAAAGAGTTGATAACTCTACTCAGATACCACAAAGCATAGCCAAACATGCCGAATAGTCAGTATTCTAGTTGCACGTAATATCCAGAGGAAGTAACCTCGCTCTTAGGCAATCGAGATAATTCTATCCCTTTCAATACTAATCACACTTATAATAACAAGTCCGAGTCACCCACCAACCTTTGTATAATACGTAAGCGTAGCACGTTGTATATCAACAAATTCAAGGTTGACATGGCCTTGATGCCACCTTTCTTAATCCATAACTAATCTATAAGTGTCCCTTAATACTTGGACTATATCATGTTCATAAGGTCCAGTTGTCAATTTCAAACTCCACCTCTTGGCTTGAAAACATAAGTCTTCTTGATCTTTCTCAACTACCATGTACTCACACTAGTATACAACTCTTACCTGAGGAAGATCATGTGATACTAAACATAATACATCTCATGGTGTCTTTCAAATAAACCCTTATCCTATGGCAATTGTGTCACCTTGCTCGAACTATTCAACTCTTTTGTTGCAATTCGTCCGTTCTACTTGAATATGGGAAATCTCTTCACAAGAAGTCGTACAACTTCAAACCTTGTCATAAGAGGTAACATTACATGTCCTTGTCCTTACCAAATATATCATAATAACATTACCATGTCCGCCATTTCATACGTGATTAGGTGATCCTTCTCATTATACCCAATATATTTCAATTAGTCTTTGAACACTAAAGTTAAGACTTTAGCGCCTGCTAACTGCACTAATTCAATTTAGAGACACCACCCTTCAAGATACTGGAGGCACTCGCTTTATCCTTGAACAACTAGATGTGAAGATGCATCTCGAGAGGAAAATATCTCGCACCTCATTTGCATCATCACGAGCTGTAGATGCAAAATTTAAGAAATATGTTCTCATTATTGCATACGAATGAAGAGTAGGAATAGGAAAATTCAAACTTCAAAATGAAACAAAAGACGCACGATAAGGATATGAAGAAAGATAAGTTTCCTAAATGTATGTAGCCTCTCAGATATAAGTACAGGCACTCGCTTTATCCTTGAACAACTAGATGTGAAGATGCATCTCGAGAGGAAAATATCTCGCACCTCATTTGCATCATCACGAGCTGTAGATGCAAAATTTAAGAAATATGTTCTCATTATTGCATACGAATGAAGAGTAGGAATAGGAAAATTCAAACTTCAAAATGAAACAAAAGACGCACGATAAGGATATGAAGAAAGATAAGTTTCCTAAATGTATGTAGCCTCTCAGATATAAGCACAGATGTCTCCGTAATGATCTATAAGATTTTACTAGAAATGCTTATGACTTTTGACACATATAAAACTAAAGCTCTAACACCACTTTGTCATGATCCAAATCTCATAGGTTCATGATGGAACTTAAACCGCCTTCTAGGTGAACAAGCACGTATATTCCAAAAGTAAAAGAACATAAAGTCTAAGATAAGTCTTATGCAACCAGGATACTTACCTTCTCCAAGATAAGCTTCAAGCTTAAGAAACACCTTTTTCTTTTTATATGGCCTCCAAACGTCTAAAATAAAACCAAAGGATACTCACTACTAGAAATCCGAAAAAAGCGACCAAAATTTAGCGACCAAAATTGGTTAGTTGGTCGCTAAACTAGCGAAAATAATAAAATAAATAAAAAAAATAAAATAGCGAGTGGTTGCTATATTAGTCAAAATGTTGACTAGACTGGTCAGACTTTCTTGGTCAAACATTTACTCAGATTAGTGACCAATGTTGGTCGCTAAAGTGGGACCCACCTACAAAATTTTAATAATTATATTATTATTTTAAAAAAATTATAAAATATAAATATATATAATATAAAAATGGCGACCAACGTTGGTCGCTACTTAAAGGGTAGGCAGATACCGACCAACTTTGGTCGCTTAAATGGGGCCCAGTTATACAATTTTAATAATTATATTATTAATTTAAATATTATATGAAATATAATTAAATCTGATTTAAATATAGCGACCAACTTTGGTCGCTAAACTAAATTCTTGAATAAATAGCGACCAAAGTTGGTCTCTATTCAGGTCAACAATGGTCAAAATTAAAAATCACTTTTGTATTTACTATCTAAATAATATAAATATAAGCCGTTAATACTTTTGTAATACAAGGGATGAATAGTACTATGAATCGTGCGTCTCTCTCTCTCTCTCTCTCTCTCTATATATATATATATATATATATATATATATATATATATATATATATATATATATATATATATATATATACTTACGCTATATTATGCACTGAGTATAAGTCTATTAGGTAATATTATATCGAATATAGCTTACATATATAATATATATACTTACGCTATACTATGCACTAAGTATAAGTGTATTAGGTAATACTGTATCGAATATAGCTTATATATATACTTACGCTATACTATGCACTAAGTATAAGTGTATTAGGTAATACTGTATCGAATATAGCTTATATATATACTTACGCTATACTATGCACTAAGTATAAGTGTATTAGGTAATACTGTATCGAATATAGCTTATATATATATATATATATATATATATATATATATATATATATATATATATATATATATATATATATATATATATATATATATATACTTACGCTATACTATGCACTACGTATAAGTGTATTAGGTAATACTGTATCGAATATAGCTTATATATATATATATATATATATATATATATATATATATATATATATATATATATATATATATACTTACCCTATACTATGCACTGAGTATAAGTGTATTAAGTAGTACTGTATCGAATATAGCTTATATATATATATATATATACTTACGCTATACTATGCACTAAGTATACTATGCACTAAGTATAAGTGTATTAGGTAGTATTATATCGAATATAGCTTATATATATAATATATATATACTTACGCTATACTATGCACTGAGTATAAGTGTATTAGGTCATACTGTATCGAATATAGCTTATAGCTTATATATAATATATATATATACTTACGCTATACTATGCACTGCGTATAAGTGTATTAGGTCATACTGTATCGAATATAGCTTATATATATAATATATATACTTACGCTATACTATGCACTAAGTATAAGTGTATTAGGTAATACTGTATCGAATATAGCTTATATATATACTATATATACTTACGCTATACTATGCACTAAGTATAAGTGTATTAGGTAGTATTATATCGAATATAACTTATATATATATAATATATATACTTACGCTATACTATGCACTGAGTATAAGTGTATTAGGTCATACTGTATAGAATATAGCTTATATATATATATATATTATATATATATATATATATATATTATATACTTACGCTATACTATGCACTAAGTATAAGTGTATTAGGTAATACTGTATCAAATATAGCTTATATATATATATATATATATATATATATATATATATATATATATACTTACGTTATACTATGCACTAAGTATAAGTGTATTAGGTAGTATTATATCGAATATAGCTTATATATATATAGCTTAAATTGAATTAAAATCCTAAATTTATACTACATATGTACATAATTTTAAATTGTATTATACACACACACACACACACATATATATATATATAGCTTAAATTGAATTAAAATCCTAAATTTATACTACATATATATATAATTTTAAATGAATTAAGAGTAATATAATTTTGAATTAAGAGTAATAACTTTGGTCGCTATTTCTAAAAATTCAAAACTGATTTACCTACCAAAATAACGACCAACTGTGGTCGCTATTTTTAATTCCAGAGTGTCAAAACCGGGATCCCCTCCCATTCTTTATAAAATTTTCCCAAAATCTCTCTTTTCTCTCTCACACTCAAACCTCCCCCCCCTTCCAACTCCCAGCACCAGATGCCCCACCCACGCCACCAACGACCACCGCCCAGCTGCCGTCGCCCCGTCGCCGTCGCCTCTGCCGCTGCTGCGTCCCTCTCCTTCTCCACCTCCTAAAAATTCTAGGTTATAATTACAATTTATGTCTTTTGTGTAAGCTAATAATGTTTTTTGTATTAGCTATGAATTAGTTTCAAATGACTAGTGTTTCAATTGATTATTTAACATTGTATTTTATAGAAACCTAGGGTTTAGGTTGTATTTATCATTATTTAACATTTTATTAAAAATCTAGGGTTTATAGAAATCTAGGATATAAATTGAAACTTTTAGGATATGAGTTGAATTTTTAGGATATGAATTGAAACTTTTAGGATATGAGTTGAATTTTTGGGATATAAATAGAAATTTTAGGATATGACTTGAACTTTTGTGGATATGAATTGAACCTTTAGGATATAAATTGAACTTTTAGTTTATGTTTAAACTCGTAGGATAAGAATTGATGAACTTTTAGTGTTTAGGCTTTGTTCTTGTGAATTGAACTTGTACGATATAAATTGAAGCTTTTATGTATGACTTGAACTTTTTACGATATGAGTTGAAACTTTTAGGATATGAGTTGAACTTTTAGGAAATAAATTGAACCTTTAGGATATGTATTGAACCTTTAGGATATGACTTGAAGTTTTAGTTTATGTTTAACTCGTAAGATATGAATATAACTTTTAGTTTTTAGGTTTTGTTCTTGTGAATTGAACTTGTAAGATATAAATTGAAGCTTTTAGGATATGAGTTGAATTTTTAGGATATGAATTGAAACTTTTAGGATATGAGTTGAACTTTTAGGAAATAAATTGAACCTTTAGCATATGTATGAACCTTTAGGATATGACTTGAACTTTTTGTTTATGTTTAAACTCGTTGGATATGAATATAACTTTTAGTTTTTAGGTTTTGTTCTTGTGAATTGAACTTGTAGGATATAAATTGAAACTTTTAGGATATGAGTTGAATTTTTAGGATATAAATAGAAATTTTAGGATATGACTTGAACTTTTGTGGATATGAATTGAGTCTTTAGGATATAAATTGAACTTTTAGTTTATGTTTAAACTCGTAGGATAAGAATTGATGAAATTTTAGTTTTTAGGTTTTGTTCTTATGAATTGAACTTGTACGATATAAATTGAAGCTTTTATGTATGACTTGAACTTTTTAGGATATGAATTGAAACTTTTAGGATATGAGTTGAACTTTTGGGAAATAAATTGAACCTTTAGTATATGTATTGAACCTTTAGGATATGACTTGAAATTTTAGTTTATGCTTAAACTCGTAAGATATGAATATAACTTTTAGTTTTAGGTTTTGTTCTTGTGAATTGAACTTGTAGGATATAAATTGAAGCTTTTATGTATGACTTAAACTTTTTAGGATATGAATTGAAACTTTTAGGATATGAGTTGAACTTTTAGGAAATAAATTGAACCTTTAGCATATGTATTGAACCTTTAGGATATGACTTGAACTTTTAGTTTATGTTTAAACTCGTAGGATATGAATATAACTTTTAGTTTTTAGGTTTTGTTCTTGTGAATTGAATATTTAGGATATGAATTGAAACTTTTAGGATATGAGTTGAATTTTTAGGATATAAATAGAAATTTTAGGATATGACTTGAACTTTTGTGGATATAAATTGAACCTTTAGGATATAAATTGAACTTTGAGTTTATGTTTAAACTCGTAGGATAAGAATTGATGAACTTTTAGTTTTTAGGTTTTGTTTTTGTGAATTGAACTTGTACGATATAAATTGAAGCTTTTATGGATGACTTGAACTTTTTACGATATGAGTTGAAACTTTTAGGATATGAGTTGAACTTTTAGGAAATAAATTGAACCTTTAGGATATGTATTGAACCTTTAGGATATGACTTGAAGTTTTAGTTTATGTTTAAACTCGTAAGATATGAATATAACTTTTAGTTTTTAGGTTTTGTTCTTGTGAATTGAACTTGTAGGATATAAATTGAAGCTTTTATGTATGACTTGAACTTTTTAGGATATGAATTAAAACTTTTAGGATATGAGTTTAACTTTTAGGAAATAAATTGAACCTTTAGCATATGTATTGAACCTTAAGGATATGACTTGAACTTTTAGTTTATGTTTAAACTCGTAGGATATGAATATAACTTTTAGTTTTTAGGTTTTGTTCTTGTGAATTGAACTTGTAGGATATAAATTGAAACTTTTAGGATATGAGTTGAATATTTAGGATATAAATAGAATTTTTAGGATATGACTTGAACTTTTGTGGATATGAATTAAACCTTTAGGATATAAATTGAACTTTTAGTTTATGTTTAAACTCGTAGGATAAGAATTGATGAACTTTTAGTTTTTAGGTTTTGTTCTTGCGAATTGAACTTGTACGATATAAATTGAAATTTTACGATATGACCTGAACTTTTTAAGATATGAGTTGAACCTTTAGGATATGACTTGAACTTTTGTGGATATGAATTGAAGTTTTAGGATATGAATTGAACTTTTAGTTTATGTTTTGGAATTTTAAATTGCCGGAGGATTATTAGAAGAGGTTGATGACGTTATTAGACATGCAATAGAACTTCCACCAAGAATAACTAAGACACAGTACCTGGCAAAGTGTGCCTTTAATTGTTCTTCTCATTAGCGACAATGATGATGAGAAGGCAATGGCATATGTTTCAAATAGTGATGGTGTACGTAGGAATTTAGTATTTTCTAAGTAGATAAAAGATGAGCTTATAGAGTAATTCTGTACTTCATTTTCCATGAGGAAAAAAAGTTTAATTGAGAGTGACAAGGTTGATGAAGACGGAATGTGTTCCGTTGGTCATGGCAGTTCCCATAGAATGGGGATCATAAGACTCTATGATGACAGAGATTATAGGAAGTTTTGTTCTAAATTTTCTTTCAAGTCTGATTCGTACAAGCTTAATATGATATTGGTGATATTTCTTCGGATTCAGACAATGATTTGACCGACAAAAGTATGGAAATGCTCTTAAAAAGAATTAAAAGGAAAAACTTTTCAGCATCTTTCTCTACCAAGAAAAACATTTTACCTTTAATTCTTTTTAAGAGCATTTCCATACTTTTGTCGGTCAAATCATTGTCTGAATCCGAAGAAATATCACCAATATCATATTAAGCTTGTACGGATCAGACTTGGAAGAAAGTTTAGAACAAAACTTCCTATAATCTTTGTCATCATAGAGTCTTATGATCCCCGCTTTATGGGAACTGCCATGACCAACGGAAAACATTCCGTTTTCATCAACGTTGTCACTATCAATCAAACTTCTTTTTCTCTTGGAAAGTGAAGTAGAGAATTCCTCTATAACCTCTTTTATCTACTTAGGAAATGTTAAATCCTACCTATGCTATAGAGATCAACAATTGATCAAAGACACACCCTGTCAGGTACTGTATCCAAGTTATTCTCTGTATCCAAGTTCATCCCGAGTAATAGTACCACGAGGATAATCACCAAAGCCACTAGACAACTTTATGATGCCAATGAAGCAAAATGAGCTATTCAATGAAACTCGTATTGTAAAGAAGAAGAAAGAGACTGATTCAGAAAGGAGGGTCGAGCCTCGACTATATACATGTAAGTTTTCTACTTTTCATTAAGTATTTTGATTTACTTTTATATAAATTTTGAAATACTAATTCAATATATATAATTTTTCATATAGGTTCTCTTCACATGCAGCTGACGTGGGGGAATTCATACGCAGTCAACCACCTAATGAATCGGGCGAGGCAATCCAACTTTCGGACGAGGATACTGAAAGAACACTCCTTGAGTACTTATATACTTTGAACTAGCAAAAAAATTTAGTTCTATTGTGTTAGTTCTTTTTAGTTCGAATGGGCTTGTAATAAGCGTTAACTTAGTTTTGTTAGCTTAATGTGTTAGTTCTATTGATTGTTGCTTTTAATTGTTGTTGTTGTTGTTGTTGCTGGCATAAAATGCCTGTTTAGGATGTTTGGTAAGCTGGAAGGTGGTGTAGCTGCCAAAACAGGCAGTTTCTGCCAAAAATATACCAAGAAAAGCGACCAACTTTGGTCTCTATTTGGTCGCATTTCACTATAAAAAAATAATTTTCTGGGCAATAGTGACCAACCTTGGTTGCTACCTGCCCAGATTTCTATTAAAAAAATATACAATTTCTGGAAATATAGCGACCAATGTTGGTCGCTTATCTTTAAAAAAAAAATTAAATTCTTGAATTTAGCGACCAACTTTGGTCTCTATTGTCCAAATTTTAAAATATAATATTTGGATTAGAGACCAAAGTTGGTCACTTTCTAATGATTAATGATAAATTAAAAACAACGTATTTCATATGTAGAGACCAACTTTGGTCACCAAATTTATATTATTAAATTAATATAGCGACCACAGTTGGTCACTAAAGTCAAAATCAGAATATTTAGTCCTTTTACCTTAGAGACCAAAGTTGGTCGCTAATTAGCGACCAACTTTGGTCCCTAAAATAAAGGGACCAGCAATATTGCGACCAGGCATGTTTGGTCGCTTTTTGGTCGCTTTTAGGCCTATAAGCGACCAACTTTGGTCGCTTTTTGTGGTCGCTTTTTACCGAATTTCTAGTAGTGACTAAAGCAGAGTTATAATCAAACCGAGGACTCAATCTTTAACAAAATCTCAAAAGTTAATAAAAAGTTAATCTCATGCCCACTTGGTCAAATCATAGTGACTCATGACCCCACGAGTCCAACTCTATGATTAGATATCGTTTTAAAGGCCATTTGGATACTCAAAACTTAGTTTGGGTGATTCTAGTTTTAGATCTTAAAATCCCTAATTTCTCTTGTCCAAATACATATTTTGATATTAGATCTCGTGATAGATTCATGTACAGACTGTAGCTTTAGGTTAAAATACCTTAACCAAAGCTTGTAGGTGAAGATCTAGGTCCAAATCCTCCAAAGTTGAGCTTCGAAGTCTCCAAAAATGGTAAAAAATAAAATAAGAAGTCATAAAAATCAAACTCGTTTTATACTTGGCTGAAGTCTGATTTTGCACTACAGTCACCGAGCCACGGTGATCTGGGCACTAAAGCTATCAGCCTTGCTGGCTTCAGCACTAAAGCCACGGTGCCATGGTGCTTTGGGCGCTAAAACTAACAACTTTCTACAAAAATAATGAAATCTTATCAAAATGTACCAAAACTCACCTAGTCCCCCGGGATCCCCTCTAAATTATCTCGACTAGTACAAATATCCCACATAGACTTATCCAAAAGGCAAAACACGAATGAAAACACCACAACTCAAAATCAAGTCTCAACCAAACTTATGAATCTTTAAGTTTTCAACTTTCAAGCATCCCGTTGGGTCCTAATCGAACATACGCACAACCAAAATATTATATAAACCTATTGGAAACTTCAAATCATGAATTTAAGCATGCTTAGTCAAAATATTAACTTGGGTCAACTCTATGCACTTTAAGTTTCTAGTTTGAGTTCAAGTATTCCAAAATGCTCTCGAATCCTTTGTTCGAGACCCATGACGTCCATACCCGCAAGTCATAAATTATCAAATGACCCTACGAAATGTATTAAATAGGGAAAAAGGGGTTCTAAAACTCAAAATGACTTGTTGAGTGAATACATTTATTTAGGCAGGATCTTTTTTTTTCTTTGTATATAGAATATTTAGTATGCTATTTAGTTGATTCCCTATATAGGGCTTTATTTTATTTCCTTTTTGCTAATGTTTCTCTTTTTTAGGCTAAAGTATGTATCGATATATTGACTCCACTTTGGAGTGAAAATACACGAATCAAAATATTATTAAATACCATAGTTTGACGTGTTTTTTAATTTTTTTAGCTATTAAGGTGGGACTTTGTTTGTACATTAAAAAAATATATTCTTTTATTAGATATTTGTCACGAACCAAAAACCCTCCTTAGGAGTCGTGATGGCACCTAGTCTCTAAGACTAGGTAAGCCTAACACTTCCTAAATGAATAACAAATTTTAACCAATAAACTATTAAATATGAATAAGAAATTTCTTTATGAAGCCAACAATCCCAAGTACAATACAATATCCCAACACTGATAGTACAAGTCATAAGCTATACTGAATTTACTAGAAAATATCTAAGTATAACTGTTCCGGAATAGAAATAAACAATACAGAGTAAGTTTTCAGAAGGTGACTCCGAGGCCTACGAACGCGACCACAGGTATACCTTGAAGTCTTCACAGCAATACTCGATCAGCTATTTAATGATCAACAAGCTCCGGGGTACCTGGATCTGCACAAAAATGTGCAGCAAGCGTAGTATGAGTACACCACAGCGGTACCCAGTAAGTATCAAGACTAACCTCGGTGGAGTAGTGACGAGTCAAGACACCTACTAGACATAATAACCTGTATAATTATGAATATAAAACTAATAGGGAATACTATAAAGCTAAACATGGTACGAATAATGTTACAATACTTGCAATAAGAACTAGAACAACAATTAACAACAAGGAGAAACAGATAATAACGACATAATGTAAGCAGAATACAGTTAAAGACGGATAACACCAAGTAAGGGAAAATAAGTAACAACTCAATAAAATAACCACTTTCACACAAGGTTTATAAAAGAATTATCCTGAGGTACCACATCTCATAATCACAAATCACGGGACCCAATTCATGAACCCTAATCACTTGGCATCTTGTGTCCACATTACAAATCACAATCGCACAGACAACTCACGTGCTATACGGATAACTCACGTGTCAATACCATTAACACCTCATAACTGTACGGACAAATCACGTTCTAACAGAGTAACAATATCCCACATCCGCACGAACAACTCACGTGCTAACAGTAACAACATCTCATATCTGTACGGACAACTCACGTACTAACGGTACAACTCATGTACAAAAGGCAAGTATACAAGAATACATCTAAACGATCAATAAACATCAGGGTTCATATTCTTAGAGTGATATAAGTGACTAATGACGGTGTATGCTTGTGCAAGTGTTCTACACGACTCGAGTCAACAAATAAAATTAGAGACAACGAATGGCACATAGGAAACAACACAACAAAACATAAAGTGCAGGACTCACACAAAGTAGGCACACCACTGCACAAATATTATCAACAATATTGCCCCCAAGCCATCACAAGTCATCACAAATCATCCCCGATATAGCCCCCATTGTCTCGCCGCATGCGCAACAATAAAGTAAATACCAACCTTGTCCGCCACACGTGCATAATAATATTCGTCTTGTCTTGTCACATGCGCAAACCCACATATGTATAGCCCGTCTTGTCATGCCGCATGTGCAAATATCAATAATAACAATGGTACGAACAACTCACGTGCGAACACCCCAACAATCCGCTCCACATATCACGTGTGCCAAAAGCATAACAACATAATATAACAACTCGTACTGCATGTGCCCATATGCCACAATATTTTCTCAAAACAATTCCAATACCACAACTACACATAGCCCTTGACTCAACAACACTGAATGCAACAACAACAACGATAACACGAGAGTTCGGTAAGTAAATCAATACAAGAATTACTAAACACAAAGAATGGAAGAATAACACGTAATAATGACTTCAAACAAGAATAGCTCAATAATGAGAGAGATAGTGTGTAACAACAATATCAAATAAGAGTAACTCAACAATAGGAGAGATAACATGTAACACTAATTTCAAATAAGAATAACTCAACAATAAGAGAGATAGTGTGTAACAACGATATCAAATAAGAGTAACTTAACAATAGGAGGTACCATATAACAATGACTTCAAATAAGGATAAACCAACCATGGAAGAGATAACATTAACTTCAATTAAAGATAATCAACTACGGGGGAGATAACATGGCAATAAAAGAGGCAACAACTTCAATTAAGGCATAGAAGAGTATATTTGGCAACAAAGGGTAGAACATGAACCAATCAACTTCAAATATGACATGTAATAGTAAATTTTGTAATGGAGGATATAACATGATAAGACAACTTCATTTTAATGTACATAAAAACCTAAGAGTCTAAATTGATCAAATTTTCACATATAAGTCGTATGCACACTCGACGCCTCATGTACACGTCTTTCACGTAGTTCAAATAGTATAAACAAACCAATACTTATGGGGTAGTTCCCCCATGCAACTTTAGGCAAGATGCTTACCTCAAAAGCGCTCAGTCAATACTCTAAAATAGCCTTCCCTTTACAATTTATCTCTGCTCGGCTCAAATCTAACCAAAATCGACTCAATAACATCAAATAATGCAAGAGAAATCAATTCCAATAATTAAAGCTACGATCTTTGCAAAAGTCAACAAAAGTCAACCTCGGGCCCGTCCGGTCAAAACCGGGGAGCAAGGGTAGATTTCGACTACCCATAATCCCATGAGTCCATACATGTATTTGTTTCTAAATCCGAGTCCAAATCGACTCTCAAAATATAGACAAAGTTTCCCAAAATTTCACTTTGATTCTCAAGATTTTGATGTTAAAACTTACATATAATCATGTAAGTTGGAAATTGTACAAAATTACTTACCCAATGATTGTAGATGAGAATCCCTCTTCAAAATCGCCTTCTACCGAGTCTAGGGTTCAAATATGTGAAAATGAAACTAAAGATCCTATGCCTCAGTTGTTTGTCCAATCGCACGTGTCGCAAATGCGAACCCCGCAAATGCAAAAAAATTATCGCAAAAGCGAAACTCCTCGTATCCCTGCTGCCATCGCAAATGCGACGACTGGTTCGCAAATGCGAATATTAGACCATCGGAATAGCGATCAAAATGATCGCAAATGCAATCACTGCTATGCCCAGATCCCCTTCGCAAATGCGAACCTATCAGACTTAGCCTAATATCGCAAATGCGAGACCTGCAATATCTGATCACACCAACAATTTCCAAAACTCTTCCAAACATTCCAAAACGCGTCTGAAACTCATCCGAGACCTCGAGGCTCAAAATCAAACATCAACAGACATCTAAACACACAACACGATCTCGCTCGATCGATCAAATCATCAATATAACATCCGAAACCATGAATCAGACCTCCAAAACACATGAAATCAACATGAAACTCAAGAACTTCTAAGAACACAACCGTGCATCCGATCCTATCAAATCAATTCGGAACGACGCCACTTTACGGACAAGTTCCAAATGGAAAAACGGACTTATTCCAAGTCCCGAAAAAAAATTCCAATTACAATACCTATGAAGTCAACCTACAGTCAAACTTATCCAAATGCTAAGCCTTTAAATTGCCAACTTTTGGCAAAAATAATACAAATCAACCTACGGACCTCCAGATTCAATTCCGGGCATGCGTCCAAGTCCAAAATCATGATAAATCTACCAGAGCCATCAAAATACCGTTCTTTGGTCGATTTTACAGAAGTCAGACCACAGTCAACATTTTCAACTTAAATTTCTAAAGTGAGAATCACTCATCCAAATTCATCCCGAAACATCCGAAAATCAAATCGGACCATGCACGCAAGTCATAATACACAATATGAAGCTACTCAAGACCTCGAACCACTGAACGGGACCCTAAAGTTCAAAACGACCGGTCGGGTCGTTACAATATGGATCTCAAATACATGTATCAAGTAGACTTACTATACGGTCCTAAAGATGAGAGAATGTTCATTTCCATTCAAGTCCAGTTATGTCAAGATCTTCCTGGAAGAAGAAGCAGCAGTTCTTCAAAACGCTCCTTCTAGTAGTATTTTTGATCCATTTTTGACCTTTGCTATTCGTAAAAGATTGTCGGTCCACCTATTATGTACCTATCAGTTTTGCTAACCCTTTGAAATTGGACAGAGAATCTGCAGTATAGTTGTTTTACTTCTCTTTCGTTTACACCAAAAAATAGTCTCTCCTATCCTTTAAGCAAACATATTATAGTGGAACTTAACCACAAGTAGTACTATTATTGCTTGTGGGAATAATTGGATGAGCTGCCATCCATTATTTTCAAATGTTCACCAAACGCCTCACATGCTAATCCAGACATGGTACGGAACTATCAATGATTGTCGATGGGAAAAATTAAGCAACGCGTCTATGTACGTGCGAGTGGAAGTTTATGCTCCAACTCCATTCTAATACAATTTTATTATAAACTCAACTACTTTCCATAAAAAGTATATTTTGCATTTCTTCTTAAAACAATAGAATGCGCCGCTATTACTGTTTTCATTAACATTAACAAACTATAACTAACATGACTGAAATTTAGTTTGTTGAAACTACTCAACTACTAGGTGACCAAGAAAAATATAGAGAGGAAAGGAGAGAAGGAAATGTCCATTCGTGGCTTCTAATCGTTACATATGTGATATATTTTTTGTGTATCACATATATAAATGTAGTATAAGATCACAAGACTCAGAAATCTTCTTTATATTTTTAAAATCATGAAAATCATGTGGGATCAAACTAAGACGCATAAAAATGAGACGGAGGGGTACGGATTAGTGAAAAGTTAAACAGAAGGGGTGACTAACTTAGCCAACTGTTGTTTATTCTTCTTTTCTTTGTACCCATGGGGATGCGATTATGACTCTTCATATTCTTGCGAATCAGTGAAGTACAAGCTAAAGCAATACATGTACAACTTATAATTGGCACAAACAACAAACATTATTAACTTCATATATACTTCATAGTTTCTGGTTGTTGGTTCACTATTTTTGTTGTGTTAATTGTGTAATTATTTTCTTTTTAACTAAGTGAGACAATAAACTATCTTTTATGTATGCGTCCAGTTCATATTTTTTTTTTGGTTCAATCGAATTCTTTATATTATGGTAGCCCTTTTCCCCCTTCCTTTGGGAAGGAATAGCGTTCTTTTTCTTAACTAAGGTGTTGCATCCAAGATAACTCCAAGAAGACGGTATCTTATTATTTTAGCATGATCATCATACAATTCATTTCTCTTAAAAAATATTGATCGTCAACAAGCAGCAACAATCATTGAATAGACGTGATTGGAGTTTTGATCTAATGATTGCAACTCTACTTTGCATAATTTTATTTATTTAAAATAAAAGTTTTTAGTCCACCAATTCACATTATAGGCCTTCTATTTCTGTTCCCTTTACTCCTTCCCTCTCATTTTATATGACAGTATTATACTGAACATGAAATTTAATATATATATATATATATATATGGAGTCCATTTCATGAGAGTGTCACATATTTTTTTAATTTAAATTATTGCGAAACATCCCGGATTAACTAGCAGATAATCACACACAAAGCAAATAGAGAAAAATATAATGCAAGGATTTAACGAGGTTTGGCTAAGCCTAGTCCTTGGGGTAAAAGCAGAGTGAGTTTTTCACTATGAATGAGAAGAACTTACACTATAATAAATCCTCAACTACACTACCTATATATAGATCTCATGTAGTCCTAAACTTATAAGAAAATAATTTTTTAATCCTACACGGACAATATGTTTTCCTTTTCTAAATTTATTAGAACAATGGATTTTTCAAATCTGTAGATATCTTGGCTTGAATTCTCTTTATCAATAGGAACGCGTTTCTGCCGTGTCCTCAGCAATTGAACGGGCTTTACTAACATGTACCAATCAAGTCTAAAAATGCCTAAACTTGTTGGTTAGGTCTGCCTTGATCATTAAATCAGTTTCTTCACATCAACAACCCCCTTTGGTATAATATTTCGGATAAAATAATGTATGACTTCAATATGCTTCATCAGCGCAAGGAACATCTGATTCTTAGTAAGATGAATGACACTCTGTGTTACACCTCATAAATTTTCGCGTGGTTTGTGTCATAAGTAAACTAACGTAAGCCCATAGAGGCCATGGAACCCCTATAAGGTTAAGAAAGTCTTTTAACAAATGATAAGCATGTACCATAAGGTTTCAGGGTTAGACGAATCAAATATGCTATAACGCATACTTTCGGGGTTAAACTAGAAGTGTTTAATATGATAAGGAGGTCATTTTTAAGGTACTTGAATCATATAATATTCGTATGTTATGTTTTGAAGTCAAGCAAGTTGTAAAATAAAGGTCGGCTAAAAGTATCGCAAGTTACGTTCATAATTTTGCTGAAATTTGAGTTTATGTTATTGAGCTTTTCTCCCAATATACTTGGAGTTACGGGGTTTTCCATCCACGAAATTGAACGATTACGAGTCTAATTTCTAATGCATTAAACCGTTTGTCGATATGACATAAAAGTAGAGATATTCGTATTTTCTCGAGACCGTGCAGGAAGCCAGTTTGGGGAACTACTTAAGGTGATGGCTGACCTTATGACGCTTTAAAAGTGTTTAAGACTCATTTTTGATCATTTGAAGCCCAAACTTCGTCTCCACACCCCGAAACCCTATTTAACAGATCCATGAAGGTCCAAGAGAAAATCCAAGTGATTATATCCAAATTCAACCTCATAAGTTGTCACAACTCGAAAATCCCATCCTCAGGACCGTGATGACGCCTAATATCTCACTTACTAGACAAGCCAACATTAGAATAGTTATAAGCCATTTTTAACAATTCAATAAACTGAAGCCGATTAAACCGAAATAACTATGATAGAACTGAGATAAAGTGCGAAAAGTTATAACAACTGAAATATCTAAATACAAACCTTGGATATGGTATCACAAGTGTACGGGCTACTAGAATAATACAGATAAAGGTCTGAATGAAAGTAAAGTTGTCTGAAAGAAAATACACAGCTAAGACAAAGTAGAAGGGGACTTTAGGGTTGCGAACGCCGAGCAGTTGTACCTCAAGTCTCTGTCCAATAGTCAACTCGAATAATCTACTGACCGCCCGCTGGGACCGACTCCAAAATCTGCACAAGAAGTGTAGGGTGTAGTATGAGTACAAACTACCCCATGTATCCTGTAAGTGCCGAGTGTAACCTCGACGAAGTAGTGACAAGGCTAAGGCGGGTCACTTATAATAACCTGTACGCAGTATAAAATAATGACTTGAAAGGAAAATACGAAAACAAAATAAGGTAGGTAACTCATGAAATAGCTCAATCCTCCAAGAAAACCATTAAATACGAGAAGTAACAATCATCAGAGTCTCGTACGAAAGCACTGAAGCCAACACAATACAATAAGGAACAAAACACATAAACGGCTGCGGCGCGCAATCCGATTTCACCGTATAACACGATCCTCCCTTTTTTCACCATGTAAATAATCAATAATAATAAGTAAATATATGTTGCGGCGCGTAACCTGATTCCACCATATAATCAGAGTCAATATCATAATCTTCCCTTATTTCACCATATGAATCCTCCCTTATTTCACCTATTGCAGTGCGCAACCCGATCCTACTGTACAACATAAATCCTCCCTTATTCCACCTGATGTAGCGTGTAACCCGATCCATAAATAAATCAATAAGTGAAATCAATTTAACAACTCGAATCATAAGAATTCTCTATGATTAACGAATATCAAAGTTACAAATCAAGAAAGAATCTCGTACCAAATCAAGAAGGCTACATTTAATACTAGAAACAAGACAAGTCAAATATATGACAATTAAAGGGTACAAGTAAGACAACTAAGGTAAGTAGCAATTAATCATAGAAGCAACAATAACAACAACAACAACAAACCTAGTGTAGTCCAACAAGTGGGATCTGGGGAGGGTAGAGTGTACGCAGACCTTACCCCTACCATTCAAAGGTAGAGAGGCTATTTTGGGTAGACCCTCGGCTCAGGGAGGACAATTAATCATTGAAGCATGGAAGAAAAGAAAATTTCTAATGCGAGAATAACATGACAAGTAGCAAGTTAAGGCATAGCAAGCAATTAAGACATGTAACAATCAAGACATGAAATAATATAATTAATGAATTACGGGTAGACATGAAAATAAGTAATTAACGGTGTATATACACTCATTACCTCGTATATATATTTCTATACATGAAATTCATATAGCACATTGCTCAAGGGTCCCTATTCCCTCAAATCGAGGTTAGACCCAATACTTACCTCACTCCAATCAACTCAAAATTCAACTACGGGCTTGCCTTTCGAACAAGCCTCTAACTAACAAAATCTAGCAAATTATAGACCAAACAATTCAAAATAAACTTTAGAAACTAATCACGAATGTAAGAAGTTCGATTTAGATCATTATTGAAAAAAGTCAACAAAAATTAATACAAAAGTCAACCCGCAACCCACACCTTTGAACCTAATAAAAATTCACGAAATCTGAATACTCGTTCCGATATTAGTCCAACCATACAAAAATCATCGAATTCCGATATCGAATCGCCCTTCAAATCCTCATTCTTCATTTTTGGATGATTTTACAAAAATCCCATTTTTACTAAATTAATGATATAAATAAGTATGGAATCATGAAATATAACCAATTTCAGGTAAAGATCACTTTCCCCAATCAAACTCGTGAAGAACCCCTCCAAAATCGCCCCAAACTAAGGCTTCCAATCTCAAAAGGAATCAAGAAAAATGGCCAACTTCGACCCTTAACAATCTGCCCAGGTTCGCACCTGGGACACAATTAGCCGCTTCTGTAGCGTCACTTTTGTGACCACATCTTCACTTCTGTGGAAAATCACTGGAGGCCAGCCTTCGCACCCGCGGAAAATGATCCGCTTCTACGCAAACATAGGTGCAAACCAAGCTTTCGCTTTTGCGCTGCATTCTGCTTCTGCGATCGAGGAGGCCGCTTCTGCTGATGCATAGATGCGCCCTGCCTTCCATTTTTGTGGATCCCCCCTTCCAGTATAAATTTCTCTTTTGCTTCTTCATTTTCGTTTTTACAAATATCACACCTGCGCCCAGTTGTCCGCAGGTGCGACCACACTAGAACTCAGCCAACCAGCCTTAACCAAAAATGATACAAACGATCTGAACCTCGTCCGAAACTCATCCGAGCCCTCGAGGCTCCAAACCAAACATGCCCACAAGTCCAAAGATATCATACGAACTTGCTTGAATGATTAAAACACCAAAATAACATCTAGAACTACGAATCGGACACCAAAATGAATGAAATATTCAATGAAACTTGAGAACATGCAATTTCTCAACCTGGCATCCAAATCATGTCAAATAAACTTCATTTTGTACCAAATTTTGCAGACAAGTCACAAATATTGTAATGAACTCGTACCATGTTCTGGAACTGAAAATCCGAAACTCGCTTTTGATGCCTCCAATGGATTCCTTGTGAAATTTCAGTCAAGTTAGGCTTTTGAATCACTCCATTTGACCTTATAATGAAAGAGATATGTTGCTTTTAATATTTGGTAATAGTGTAGATTTTTAAATTCGAATTTAGTGGTAACTACGTAATTAATCTGAAAAAAAATCCGGCAACCCAATTCTTAGTAAAATGACCATAAATTCCTCATACGATGTCGAAACTTGATGATTCCAGTTGCTATAGTTCCAATATTACAATATGGATCTAATGCTTCAATCCAAATAGAAATTGAAGCTTATTTGCTTAATGTGGTACCACTTATGCTTGAAGAAACTACGTCGAAACATAAAAAAAAACATAACCCAAACCTATCCAAAACTCACCCGAGCCCCTTGGGGCTGCGTCTGAACATACCAACAAGTCCCATATGACATAACGAAACTATTTCAATTCTTAGAACAACAACTCAAACCCGATATCATCAAAATCAACTTCTGGTCAAACTTATGAACATTCCAAACCTTCAAATTTTCAACTTTTGCCAATTAGTGCCGAAACCTTTTTGAAATATCAAAATGTGAATCCGGGCATATGACCAAGTCCAAAATCACAATCTGAACCTAACGGAACCATCAAAACTCCAAATATCTAAATGGAATGCATATGCTCAAAACGTCCGGCCAGGTTGTTACATGAAGTGTTGTCCGTTTTCTCGTCGGAAATATGGTTAGCAAATATGATGGTTCAACATTTATAATGATGAAAGGAGAATTTTACTTATTGTAGACGCAAGAAGATTGTGTTAAGCTTGGTGGTTGATTGAAGAGGGGATTACAAGGTATGTTAAGGAACTTCCTTCTTTCTTTTGGCATGATCTAAAGTGAAACAAACGTAAATGATATGTTATTTTATAACGGATCTATTCCTAGAAACAAAGATTGTCCATGTTGTTCCTTTTCTTATAATGTTATTCTAAGTATGTATATATGATCCTGGAATCCTATTGAGTTTATATTGATGGTATGGAAGTCTATAACATTAACTAGAGGTGCAACAACCTTATGTCACTCTGATAAGTTCATAATATCTCTTTATGGCTCTTGCATATGCATATATGTACATATATTATAATATTGATGCCCACAGTGGCTTGATGGCATTATATACGCATATATATGGTATGGCGACGCTATAGACGCACCCATGATCAAGTGGGTATTATTGTGATGATGATGCCACAGAGGCTTGATGGTACTATATGCGCGTATATATTGTCCCGACCCGAATTTCCCACCGTCGGGACCAAGATGATGCCTAACATTATACTCGCTACGCAAGCCAATGTTACAGAATATTTCACCTTTTTCCTTTATATTTTAACAATTAAAACTTAGCAAAAGTATCAGCAGAAATAAATGCAGAAGAACACAATTTAAAAAATTTATCTTTATACTAATAACGAAAACCGTAATAAATTCCACCCAGAACTAGTGTCACAACTCACTAACAATCTACGAATACTACAAATAATGGTCTGAACGAAAATATACATCTATCTCGAAAGTAGATAAAACAGAAATGAAATAGGATAGAAGGGGATGCCAGGGCCTATGGACGCCTGCAGGACTATCTTGAGTCTCCGGTGGACTGAAGGCAACAACCTCGATTCTGATCAATATGGTCCAATACCGGAATCTGCACAGAAAGTGCAAAGTGCAGTATCAGTACAACCGACCCCATGTACTAGTAAGTGCCGAGCCTAATCTCGGCGAAGTAGTGACGAGGCTAGGACACAAAAAACAACATAAACCTGTGCAGTTAATCAATATACTAACAGGATAACAAGTAGTAAACTAAGCAAAAATGAAAGAGAAGGGGGCAACATGCTATGGGGGTTCCAACACAAAATCACAGCGGTAAAGGAATTTAAACAGCTAAAATACTTTGATCCGATAATAACAAATAAACACAACAACCAGAAAATGCATGGCATCACCCTTTGTGCTTTATCACCTTCCCTCACCATGCAAACGATAATAGAAATGTGCATGGTATCACCCTTCGTGCTTTATTACTCTTACTCACCATATGAATAATATAAATGTGCACGACATCACCCTTCGTACTTTAACACTCTTCCTCACCATATGAACAATATAAATGTGCACGACATCACCCTTCGTGCTTTAACACTCTTCTTCACCATATGAATAGTATAAATGTGCACGATATCACCCTTCGTGCTTTATCACTCTTCCTCACCATAACAACAACAGAAACAACAACAACCCTGCAATGGCATCACAACCAAACAACTTTGTTTCATTATTTAATTTCACAATAGAATTATCAACTAGAGCCAACACTCACCCAATATCCAAACCAGGAGCAACATAGTAAAATTTGTTAACTTGAACAACAACTAGCTAAAGCAGGAATAATATGTATAAAGAAACATAACCGTCACAAACATAGAACTCACTCGCATGCTATGACCCGACAATGATGTATATATACTCATCACCACACCTATACATCGTACTCAACAACTAACAAGTAGAAAATAGGGCAAACAATACCTAATCCCTCAAGCTATGGTTAGTCACAACACTTACCTCGATTCCACGGCCACAATCAAACCTCAATTACCACTTTACCTCTCGATTCCACTTCAAATCTGCTTGTATCTAGTCATAATTAACTTAATAACATCAATAAATGCTAGAGAAATTAATTCTAATGCTTAATTTTAGGTTTCCCAACATTTTTCCCAAAAGGTCAAAAACCGATCCCGGGCCCGCTTGGTCTAAACTCAAAATTCGGACCAAAACCTGATTACCCATTCACCCCCGAGCTTGGATATACAATCGATTTTGGAATCCAACCTTAATTTAAGGTCTAAATCCCCAAATTTCGAAATTCTCAAATTCTACCCAAAAACACCCAATTCCCCCATTGAAAATCCCTAGATTTTGTGAAGAAATCTTGTAAATAGATGAAATAGATTAAAGGAAATGAGTTAGAAGCTGTTTACCTATGATTTGGAAAAGAACTCTTCTTTAGAAAATCGCCTATGGGAGCTTAGGGTTTGAAAATTTGAAAAGTGAAATGAAAATCTCGTCAAAACTTGTTTTTGAAAAGTTGCAGGTATCGCATTTGCGATCACAGGTTCGTAATTGCGAACTCGCAAATGCGGCCAGTACTTCACAATTGCGAAGCTTGGCCTGACCTGCTGCCTTTGCAAATGCGAACAAATGTTCACAATTGCGGCCACTATTCATGTTGCATTTGCGACGATGAACTTCGCAAATGCGAAGGTCCCCCGCCTAGCCTAATCATCGAAAATGCAATGATTCTTCGCAATTGCAGTGCTCACATTTGCGAGCCAATTGCGAAGTCTGCAGATTTGTAACACCAGCAAATTTCCTTAAGGCGCAAAACACTCTGTGGCTTATCCAAAACTCACCCGAGTCCTCGGGGCTCCAAACCAAACATGCACACAAGTCTAAAAACATCATATGGACTTGTTCGTGCGATCAAATCGCCAAAATAACATCTTAAACAAGAATTCAACACCAAAACTCATGAAATTTTTAAGATAGTTCAAACTTCCTATTTTCTCAACCAAAGGTCCGAATCACGTCAAATTACTTCAGATTTTCACCAAATTCTACATAAGGTTAAAATATTATAACGGACCTGTACAGGGCTCCAGAACCAAAATATGGGTCCGATGCTAACAAGTTCAAGCATTATTCAATTTCTAAAAACCATTGTATTTTTCAATTAACAACGTTCTTCAAAAATTCATTCCTCGGGCTAGGGATCTCGGAATTTGATTCGGGAATACGCCCAGGTCACATATTTTACTATGGACCCTCCGGGACCGTCGAAACACGGGTCCGGGTTTGTTAACCCAAAATATTGACTGAAGTAAACTAAAATCATCTTTTTAAGCCAAGAATCATTATTTCTTAATTTTTTCACACAAAAGCTTTCCGGTATCGCTCCCGGACTACACACACAAATTAAGGAGAGATAGAAAGAGGTTTTTAAGGCCTCGGAACACAGTTTTGACTTCTAATACAAGAGATGACCTTTTAGGTCATCACATTCTCTACCTCTAAAACAACCGTTCATCCTCGAACAGACATAGAAAAGTACCTGAGTCGGTGAAAAGATGGGGTTATTGGCTTGGCATATCAGACTCAGACTCCTAGGTAGCTGCCTCAACAGGCTGACCTCTCCAGTGCACACGAGCCGAAGGGTAACTCTTCTATCTCAACTGTCGAACCTGTTAGTCTAGAATAGCTACCGGCTCCTCCTCGTAGGCCAAATCCTTGTCCAACTTGACAGTGCTGAAGTCTAACATGTGGGATGGATCGTGATGATACTACCGAAGCATGGACACATGAAACACTGGATGCGCAGCTGATAAACTTGGCTGCAATGCAAGTCTATAAGCCACCTCTCCCACTCGATCAAGGATCTAAAAAGGTCCGATGAACCTAAGGATTAGCTTTCCCTTCTTCCCAAATCTCATCACGCCTTACAAGGGCGACACCCGCTCCCCGACCATGAATTCCATATCACGAACCTTACGGTCGACATAAGTCTTTTGCCTGGACTGAGCTGTAAGAAGCCTGTCCTAAATGATCTTAACCTTATCCAAGGCATCCTATACTAAATCTCTACCTAGCAATCGAGCCTCCCCCGGCTAAAACCACCCAACTGGCGATCGACACCGTCTACCATATAATGCCTCATAGGGAGCCATCTAGATGCTCGACTAATAACTGTTGTTGTAGGCAAGCTCCACTAATGGAAAGAACTGATCCCAAGAACCTTCAAGGTCAATAGCACATGCTCGGAGCATATCCTCAAAAATCTACATAGTACGCTCAGACTGTTCGTCTATCTAAGGATAAAATGTTCAGTTAAACTTGACCTGTGTACCCATCTCATGCTTTACAGCCCTCCAGAAATGCAAGGTAAACTGTGTACGTCGATCCGAAATGATAGACACGGGCACACCAAATGAACAATCTCACGAATATAGATCTCTGCCAACAGCTCCGAGGAATAGGAAATTGCCACAGGAATGAAATGCGCTGACTTAGTCAGCCTATCCACAATAACCCACACTGCATCGAACTTCCTCTGAGTCCATGGGATTCCAACAATGAAGTCCATAGTAATGCGCTCCCACTTCCACTCAGGAATATCAATCTGCTGAAGCAAACCACCAGGTCTCTGATGCTCATACTTTACCTATTGACAATTCAAACACCAAGCTACGTACGCAACAATATCCTTCTTCATCCTCTTCCACCAATAATATTACCGCAAGTCCTGATACATCTTAGCGGCGCCTGGATGAATAGAATATCGGGAACTATGGGCCTCTTCTAGAATCAACTCATGAAGTACATCCACATTAGGCACATAAACTTGACCCTGTATCCTCAAAACTCCATCATCTCAAACTGTAACCTGCTTGGCACCTCCGTACCACACTGAGTTTCTAAGGACAAGCAAATGAGGATCATCATACTACCGATCTTTGATACGCTAAAATAACGAAGAACGAGCGACTGTGCAAGCTAGAACACGGCTGGGCTCAGAAATATCCAACCTCACGAACAGATTGGCTAAGGCCTGAACATCCAAAGCAAGTGGTCTCACACCGACTGGAATATACGCAAGGCTGCCCATACTGGCTGACTTCCTACTCAAAGCATCGACCACGACATTGGCCTTCCCAGGATGATACAAGATGGTGATATTGTCGACGCCCCCTTTTCCTCTAACCGTGGGGTCAGAAATTGGGTATACGACATTGGGAGGACAACTCTATTCCCTTTCGAGAATTGGGTTTGGAAGTTGAAGAGTTGCCACCTAATGATTATAGTGCATTAGGACACTTTAAGAAGGGTTTGAGATGAAGAGACTAGAGATTAGGGTAAGGGCTAGAAATTATCCCGAGGGGAAGGTGTTAGGCACCCCTCAAGATCCACTAGTGTGGTTCCCGGCCATATTACAATTGTGACTTTACAAGTAAACAATCAAGGCTCAAATAAGGATTCACACATAAGATTGCGACCAAGTTGAAAATTTTCAAAGATAAGTAGAGAAGGCAGAAATTCATGAAAAAGAGATTTGAACAGTTTTACAAGAAGAGATGAAAGCAAGTAAAGGGAGAGGAGTCCTAAGTTTATAATTCATATGGATCACTTCAATACAATACCCAGCGATCACTCCTCAGAAGAGGGGTCGCACATGATATTAGCGCATCGGTCATCATATCCATATCTACCCTTCCCACCCCGTTAAGGTGTTAAGGCGCGAAATGGTATCGTTATTTATTGCATGCTATTACCCGTCCCAAACTATCAGTCCCGGGGTATCAGGACTTCTAATCCTAAAGGGGAAAGAAAGGGATGTAGACATATATGGGGTTCAAAGGTTAAAATTCTAATTGCGACATACAAAACAAGTAACAAATATAAGGATGAACAAACAAATAGGTAAGGCTCAAGTAAACCCCTTAATCAAACAAACACTTAGTTTAGCATGTCTTAGCATATACTGATTTGGTCTTAAGTTAAAAAAAAAATTAAGCGGCAAGCGGACTAGTTCAACACATACATTTAGACAGAAAGTCTACATTAGGCAACTCGGATCCGATTGTCAGAGATTAAGGTATTTCAAGCGAGTGACTTAAAGGTACTAGTTTCAGGAAAAAGTAGTCTAATGCAGAGGAGTTTTGAAAAGAAAGTATGGACTGCAGTAAAAATAAAACACAGAAATGGTTGTGAGAGAGTTTCAGAGATAGAAATATCTAAGGAAAAGGGTAAGTTGCAACTGTTATAAAAGACAATTTCAGGGTCTGAGTAAAACATTTAGACAAAATGTTTAGAAAGAAACTGTTTCAGAAAAAGATGCCGATTTGAGGGATTTAAAAGCATACTGGTTTACAAGAGTTTTATTGAAAGCATTATATCAAGACATTAAGGACCAGTTAACGGACTGTTACTGCTTAAACGAATCAGACAGGTTTGAGACAAAACCCTATAGGCATGGTATCTATACTTGATTTTAAGGCCTGTTAAAGAGTTGGTAAATAGATGAATGTTTAATTACCCTATTGTTTGCCTAACGCATATGCATTTCCTATAGGCATGGTTTCTATATGCAATTGATTACATGAATGTTAGAATCCTATAGGTAGGATCTCTAGTGATTTGCAATATGATTAAACGTTAAACCCTATAGGCATGATATCTAGGTGACTGAATTAGGAACATTAAACAAACCTATAGGCAGGATTTCTAGTAAATTTAAAGCACAAAAGACCTATAGGCATGATCTCTACACTTTGATTTATGCAGGCAACATAAACCCCTCCCACACCCTTTACTAATATTTTCCCCGAGTTTCTTTTACAAATTTATTACAGAATTGGAAGGAAAAGACTAAAAATAAATACATCAAAACTACAGACAAATCCGAGGAAGCCCAATGCAACCTTAATGTCCAACACATGTGTTTTAACAAATCCAGATTCCAATTCCAAGGCCTTCTCCTTACTCAGAATCTTTTCAAAGTTCCAAGGAGTCTTAAGAACTCCAGGCAATGCTTAACACTCTGAGTAATTATAATAGCAACAGAGTAGTGCAGTGTGGAAATGCCAGCCCTCAGGCATCCAAGTTCAGAGGGAGCTCAAGGGTCCCAAAGCATGGCTTACCAAAGGGGGGCAGAACTTAAAGAACTAGGAGTAAGTGTAAAGTGAGGGGAGTTGAGGGAATCAGAGCAAAGGGTGGTCATACCCAGCCATGAGTATAGGCTGGCACATCTCTGACCCTTTACTTGATCCAAACAAATAAAGAGCAGACTTTTTAAAGTCAGACTTGAGCCTGGATGGTGATTAGGACACTACCAGACTCTAGTCAAGGCTCAACACATAAAGGGGGAAGAAGGGAATGGGACTAATTTGAGTAAGATTCAAGAGAACCTGGTCCCAGGTCATGGATAACAATGGGATGCTACCCTAACCTAGAACAGTACTCACACATAAGGGGTCAAAGGGAAAGGGTTCACATGGAAAACATGTATAGAAAAACATCAAGGAAGGACAAGGAAGCATAACAGAACTTAAAGGTGCAGAAACATGAAGAAAGAACATAACAGACTAAAGTATAGCTACAGAATGCAGGAAAGCACAATACAAATATATAGTGAGGGACATGTGAAAGGGAGAAGTAAACACATAGTTTTGGAGAATGTTATTTAACTTATGGAGACATACCAGTTGCAACTTTCAAACAACAGAACAAACAAAGCAAGAAAACAGCCAGAGAGTCCACTCAAGCCTCAGCAAACACTTGAGAAAAGCAAGCAAGATTCTATAGTCTAGCCTTAGCTTTCAGCCGACTAGACACAACAGTAGTACTAATAGTGGTAAAGAGAAGAGAGCTTTTATTGTGTGAGTGTTTTTGAACTCTATTGTTCGTGTGTTTAAAGAAAAAAGAGTAGGGTATTTATAGTTTAAAAACCAGGAAAGTAAGCAAGGCAAAGAATAATTCAGTATCAATTAGAATCAATCAGGAGATGGGGATTCCTTTAATTAAAGAGTCCAAATTTGAACGGTAAAAGGGCAGAGTTTTAATTAAGGAAAGGGGATCAAGTAACACATTGTGCATAGCATACAAATAAGGGGTAAATACATAGGGGAGGATTTGAAACACACAGTTAAATAAATAAGGCAAGGAGTAAATCAATTAGTACATAGTAAATCAGGGAATCAGAGATTCAAAATCACTAATGAACCGAGTCAGAAAATAGGGGAATCGAAAGGTTAGAGAGGGTCTTCAAATTAAACAAGGAATGAATCAATCAGGCTTACACAAGGAAGTCTGAAATCAGAGGTTATTCTGAGTGGGAAATTCTACCTATAAAGAGTGCATAAGCTTTAAACATGCAAGGCTGGATTTCAATCAAAAATCAGTGAGTAGTGGACTATAGGCAAGAGGGAATATCAGAGAGCATGCAGAAGGTCAGGCAAAGATAAAACAACTTCAGGAACTCAGAAATTAGGGATTTGAAACCAAACAAGTTAAGAGATGGGAAACAAACAAGTCACGTAACAAGTGGCCTCAAGAACTCGAATGAAACCCCTGAATTCTAGGGTTTTTACCATTAATCGAGTGTAGAGACGAAAGCAAGTAAATCAGGCAGGAATAACAACAAAATAAGTTCAGAAAACCCAAAAGAACTTAAGACCTTACACATTTCATGAAAACATAATAAAAGAACAAGATACAGTAAAAGAAATCATAAGGAAACGGTAGAAGAAAGTATAGTCGAAGAAAAACACATAAGAATCACAGTAGAACAAATACAGTAAATCATATGAGAGTCACAGTAGAGCAAGTAAAGCTAAAGAAACCCTAAGTCGAAGAAGATGAACGATTTTGAAAGCAAAGTTTTGAAAGAAACTTCGAGAAATCGTTTGAAAACCTTAAAATAAACATAGATCAAGAATAGATCTAGAGAAATTAGGAGAACCTCGAAAGTCTAGGGTTTCAAAAGAACCCTAGAGGCGAGAAAGGCCTGGAAAAGGTCTGATCTGAGTCGGATGAGTTAGAGATAGGATCAGGACATGCTGGAGCAAAGCCGGAGATGGCCGTGAAACTTGAATCGGCGGAGATCTGAGCGAAAACCTTCAAGGTCAGACCTCGATTCTTCAAGTAGCAAGTGTACAAGAGCACATGGAGGTGAGTACAAGTCACCCAAGGCTTGGGATGCCATGGGTTCCGGTGAAACAGGGTAGAAACCGGTGGGGAAGATTAGGGTTTCGGAGAAGGCTTAGAGAGAGTTTGAGAGGACGAGGGTTTAGAGGCGGCGTATCTGATAGAAGTGATTTAGGGTTAGGGTGTAAGTGAGAATTAAAAAGGAAAGAACTGATCGTGGCCGTTGATGGATTAAAAGGGGAGGCCAGGCGAGTTAGGTTAGTTGGGTCAGGGGCGGGCTAAATTGAAATTGGATTGTTTGATTTGGGGATTGAAATTGGGTCTAATTGGGATGCAATTTGGGCTGTAATTGAAATGCAATTGGGGCTAGGTTTTAAATAGCCACTTTTCCCCTTTCTATTTTATAATAATAGTAATAGCGATTTTAAAAGCAAATTAAATATACTATGTAGGCAAATATTATATAAATATTAATTTAAAAATATTGGAGCAAATTTTATTGTTATAAAATGCTATTAATTACAAAATAGGCTATAATTGCAATTATGTGCAATTTAGCTTTAAAAATGCCAAATAAATTGGTAAAAATATGCAAAAATCACCTTAATTATATTTTGGTGTAAATATGAGAATGGAATAAGTTATTAATCAAAAATGATAATTTTGGGAATGATTTTGGATTTTTGTGGTATTAAAATAGGCAGTAAATTGGTTTAAAAATCACAAAAATACCAAAACTCTTGGGTGTGCTTATATATGCACATATATGATATTTTGAAATATTTTGGGTATAAAATACATAGGGAAAAATTGGGTATCAACAGCTGCCCCTCTTTACCCGAGGAGGATGAAAGAGTTGTCGGGTAAAGACAAGATGACCAATTTTGACCGGAAACGGTGATTGAAAAAGAACTTTGACCGCGCTTTGGTTTTTGAGCTGCCTACATATCCCTGGTTTTACAGGAATAAGGCCACATGTAGTTCAGGAGCTGTGAGCACGTGATTTTTGTCTCGCGCGACAATCGCTCCAAAAGAATTAAAAAAAAAATAATAATAACAAATGGTCATGCTGTACAAATTTAGATTTTTAAATGGCACTTTGTTAATTACTTATGATTTTTGCCCATGTTATTTTATTAAAACAAAATACAAAAAAAATGTATGTGTCATGCATAATTTGAACCATAATCCGGTTGTTAAATAGAAAATCATAAATAGGCATCTTTGTCCGTGATTTTGTTTTGTTTGATTTTACCTGTTTTAAAATATTTTAATGTGTGTGCAAATAATTGTATTAAGTTTTTATTTAATTTTAATTTGATTTACTTAGGTTTTGTTTTTAAAATAAAGAAGAAAATAAAATAATAATAAAAAAAAATCTTTTTCGGACTTGGGCCAATTTTAAACAAATTGGCCCAAACAAACTCAGCCCAAAAACCAGGCTTGCCCGGTCCGTGACCTGCCTACCCCTAGCCATCCAAACGACACCGTTTAATCCAGTATGATCTGGGCCGTTGATCTCAGATTGATCAACGGCCAAGATCTCACACCCCATAACCCACTAATGAACCCGACCCGTTCCACCCGAACCAACCTTGACCCCTACTAAGCCAAACGACACCGTTCCACTTAAGCCCTCAGATCCAGACCGTAGATCTAGATTGATCTAACGGTCGAGATCAAGCCATCCACCCCGTATATAAACCCTTCCCCCTTCACCCCGCGCCCTAATCCAAACCCCCCTGCCTTAGGTCGTCTTCACCAGACCCCAACCCTCCAAACCCTAGCCGCCCCTGCATACCTTCGCCATGAAAGCCGGCGGCCTGGACGCCGGTGACCCTACTCTTAACACCATAGATACTCCTCACCGTTTTGAACCCAAATCCACCAACCACACACCTCGAATCCCATCCCACCTTCTCGAATCTTCATTTGAAGATTCGAGTCAAAACTCGATCTACCCCGATCTGCCCTAAATTCATACCAGGCAGTCCCCAGACCCCCCTCGTGACCAAACCATGCTTGGTTTGGTCCGAATCTAACCAGGAAAACACGAATCCCAGATCTAATTTTTTGAACCCTAGGTTCCTCGTCGATGGTCCGTGTCTTGTTCAAGCCGAAGAGATTAAGGTCTAATGGACCTTAATCGAAGTGTTTCTATTATGAGAAACATTTCAATTAAAGTCTGTTCAGCCTTAAGAAAGGTCTATTCGAGTCCAAGCTAGGGTCTTTCGATTTTTCGGATTTTAAGGTGAGTTTTGCTTTCTTTTCTTTATTTGTTTTAGTCCATGTGATTGTTCTAAAGGCTGTTCATGTTTCGTGAAATCTGTGTTTTGAGTTCGATCAACTGTGTCCTATCCACCTTGCCTGAACCTTTGTTGTTTGATTGAGTTTCTTCTTCTACTTGTTCTGATAATGTGTATGTATGTATTTGTTGTGCAATTAGTTGAATTTCAAATTTGAACTGATTAACTGATTCCTCGGATACAATTCTGTTTAGTCAATACAATTCGAATCATGTGTCCTATACTGTTAAATGTCTGATTTTGGTTTCGATTGTACGTGTTATAACTAATATAGTCGAGTCGACATGTGTCGTCAATTAGTTTCAACTGTCTGAACAAAATAAATCGATTTGCTTCTGTTAAACATTGCCTGAATCAATTAAGAACTAAGTTTAGTTACTTATAGTTGTTAATGTGATTTCAGAAACCTAAGGTTTGGTCTGTAATTGCAATCTGAATTGATGGCATGTGCACTTGTGCACAACATGTGCATAAAGGCCCTTTTTGAATTAAAATAGTTTGACAGCATGTTTGTCAGATTATATTCCTGCTGCCCGTGTTTGCTTTTAGTAAATAAAACGGGAAAGAGAACTGTCAGGGAATGTCATGGGAGGGTTTTATTTTTAAGTAATTAAGTGGAAAAAGAAAACAGAGCACATGGGAGGGTGTTTGGGTGATTGATGAACAGGCTGTTAAGGGCAGACTTTAGGCTTATAAAAAGGAAGAACTTCCATCAGTTAAGGAGACATAAGAGGTCATAGAGAGAGACAGAGGGAAATTGTTAAGAAAAAAGATAGAGGAGATCAGGAGATAGGTCCGAGAAGAGAAAGCAAAATACATACACATACATACATAGACAGGCACACAGACCTTAAGGGGATTTTTGGATAGACACACACAGAGACAGACATTGATAAGAACAGAGTGAATTGAGAGGGAACACTTTTAGAAGAGTGAAGTTCTGAAAACAGAAAACTGGAAAAGAACTTTGTTTGATAACTCAGACAGACAAAACTAGAAATTGCATTCTTCTCTGCTGTCTTGATTTCACTAGTCTTGACCTGTTTGTTCAATACTGATTTCTTCTAAATCCAATTGAGTCTGCTGGTTGTCTGTTGGTTTACTCTGGAACTTGGTCTAGTTGGTTTCTTAATTCTACTTGCCTCGCTTGTTGTTGCTGCTGCTATTCTGCTTTCTGCTGCTGCTGACCCTTTGCTTCCACTTCTTCTTTGCATTTCAGTATTCAGTATTCAGGTACACATTTCGAGTCCCATGTTGGTGTTAACTGTAACAGTTCGAAAGCATGAAATGAAAGGAGTTTGAAGAAGTTTAAATGTCTGTTTGTAATGCTCATGGTCTGTTGATTTCTTTTGTATAAATTGATTAGTGTGTAATTCAATAGCAAAAAAAAAAAAAATTAGTTAGTTAATACTTAACTGAGTTTTAGCCTCTTGTATCTTAGTTTATAGTTGTTTGTTGATATGAGGTGAGTAATGGTACAGTACGTAGAATGTACGGATATTTGACATAGCGACTGACCGGATTCCTGTTTAGCTATAATGATATGCATAGGATAGAATACTTCCACCTTACACAATGATGTTCTGTTTTATTTTAGTTTCTTTCATCAGGACCCGCTAGGCAGTGTATAGGAGCACGTTCGAACCCCCATTGGTAATAATGCCTAGTGGGTTAATTCCCTTAATCTAGCCTAAATGAGTATAGTTTAAATTCAATTCAAGAGATGTTTTGGATATAAGCATAGCATTTTGTCATGTAATTTCTTTGTCAAATTAGAACATTTCTCATAAAGTATGACGTTTTTTTTACTTTATAAATAATTAATCAGAAATTGATAAGAATTAGGCCCAAAGCATATACTTGAATTAACATGTATCTTTCTTCTTCTATTTTAGACTGAACATAATAAAGATGTCGTCACTGTAGGTTTGTCCTTTTAAATAAAAATGAGACGAGCCTTGACAAACAAAATGCACAAGCTGCGGGGCCCTCTAAATGTATATATTAAAATACTTAGAATTCGGGACAGGCCGTTTAGCGAATTTTACGGCCTTCCCAAAATAACAATACGCTAGTTGCTTTAGGCGCACCTTTAATGATTTAACCTTCTTAAACACGGGTGCACATTGATGTGACCCAAATCCAAATCTCAACGGAGTCAAAATATATCGACGACCACGGGTGCATTGATTGTGACGTGGTTCGAGATGCATTTTCACGACGTTGCAATTCTATAAAAATAAATGATAATAACAAAAGCGATTTAAACTTAATAAAAGCATATAAGTCACAACATGTATTTAAATCAGATATTTAGCCATTATAACAATTTAAGCGACCGTGCTAGAACCACGGGATTCGAGGGTGCCTAACACCTTCCCTCGGGTCAACAGAATTCCTTACTTAGAATTTCTGGTTCGCAGACTTCATTTGGAAAAGTCGAAAATTTCCTCGATTTGGGATTCAAGATAAACCGGAGACTTGGGACACCAAAAGCCAAACCTTTCCCAAGTGGCGACTCTGAATTAACATAAATAATCCCATTTCGAATATTGTCACTTAAATTGGAAAAACTCCCCTCGCGCATTTAACCCTTCGGGGCCGGGCGCGCAAAAAGGAGGTGTGACAGGAACCATTGACGGAATGTGTCGATGGAGATTCGAAAAGACGGATGCGATGGTCAGATTTAAAAGGTGTTTGGAGTCGAATAGATTGCGGAGAACCGGAGCGGGATCGCTCCTGCTGAGGCGGCCGTGGGCCAGCCGGTGTACCTGCAAATGAGCAATGTGGCGTATATTGTGCATAATTAAAACATGATGCAAGTTCCCATTGGACCATGAATGTTGTCTTCGGACGGTTAGGATGACGTCCTCAGACTATGACGTCCTGGGCCATGAAGAGCATAAAAATAAAGATTCGCAGGCCATGAAATGGTGTTCTCGGGCTATGCAAGTGGTGCCTCCGAACTATGACGCCTTTGAATAAGTTGGCGATCTTTCAGCCCATGAAAAGGTGGCCATCTTTCAGCCAAATGAATGCAAAGGGTGGCAATCTTTCAGCCAAAGCGAGAATTTAAATGCTGGTGGCGATATTTCAGCCGAAGTGAGAGATTGAATGCAGGTGGCGATATTTCAGCCGTTCGAAAAAATAAAGTGGCGATATTTTATCCCAAACGCGATGGAGACAATGCTTAGTCTTGGAAGGCAGATAGGTAGCCTTATGCAGGATGGAGGTAGAGCTTAACCTCGGATGGCAGAAGATAGATGCAATACAGGAAATGCAAATGGAGATAGAGCTTAGTCTCGAAAGGCAGATAAGTATCCTTATGCAGGTGATGATGGAGGAAGAGCTTAACCTCGAAAGGCAGAAAAGTAGCCTTATGCAAAATGCAGATGGAGTAGAGCTTAACCTCGAAAGGCAGAAAAGTAGCCTTATGCAAAATGCAGATGGAGGTAGAGCTTAACCTCGAAAGGCAGAAAGGTAGCCTTATGCAATGCAGGAAAGTGCGGATGGAGACAATGCTTAGTCTTGAAAGGCAGATAAGGTAGCCTTATGCAGGTGATGATGGAGGTAGAGCTTAACCTCGGAAGGCAGAAAAGTAGCCTTATGCAAGAATGCAGATGGAGATAGAGCTCAGTCTCGAAAGGCAGATAAGTAGCCTTATGCAGGATGGAGGTAGAGCTTAACCTCGAAAGGCAGATAAGTAGCCTTATGCAAGAATGCAGATGGAGACAGAGCTTAGTCTTGAAAGGCAGATAAGTAGACTTATGCAGGATGGAGGTAGAGCTTAACCTCGAAAGGTAGATAGTAGCCTTATGTAAGAATGCAGATGGAGATAAAGCTTAGTCTCGAAAGGCAGATAAGTAGCCTTATGCAGGATGGAGGTAGAGCTTAACATCGAAAGGCAGATAAGTAGCCTTATGCAAGAATGCAGATGGAGACAGAGCTTAGTCTCGAAAGGCAGAAAGTAGCCTTATGCAGTGCAGGAATGTAAATGAGCAAATAGTAGTAATTTTCTTAGCTGATAGGCGGTTGCGATATCATGACTGCTGGGGAATGTTAGGTGTAGATAGTAGACCTTTGTGAATTGAGTGATTGTTTCGAGGTTTCGACTTTGAAGAGTGAATGCATTTTGCATTGCGATCTGAGTTCCTGCATCCAAAGAAAAATCGTGAGTTCTGTAGAGGGGGAAGGTTAGTTCGTATCCCTTGGCTCCTGACGTTACGTATCATTGGGGTAGCATTGCTAAACGACGGTGATGCAAATGATGTTTATGCATGATTCAGTAAATGTAATGTAAGTATATATATTTTGAAAAAAAAATGATTTTATTTTGGATGAACCAACAACTACAACGTGGTTCAAAACACGACAACCTTGCTTGCTCCGAAATTTTGAGGGTCCTCCTCAAAATTCTGCCCCAGTTCATTGGGCTGGCGCTGCTGAAGGCTGTGCTGAATAACTGAAAGCGGATCAGTTCCAAAATTTTGAGGGTCCTCCTCAAAATTCTGCCCTAGTTCATTGGGCTGGCGCTGCTGACGGCTGTGCTGAATAACTGAAAGCGGATCGATTCCAGCCTCCTCAAAATTCTGCCCCAGTTTACTGGGTTGATGTTGATGCGAAAGCCGACAAACTGACTTCGGAATTTTGAGGATCCTCAAAATTCTGCCCCAGTTCCAATAGCGGGAGAAATGGAATTTTTATTAAAATGTGACCGAACCTATAGGGCTGCCTAAGTATCCCCTCTTAAACGGGAATCAGGTCAGGCGTAGTTCAAATTACATCATAAAGAAAAGCATACGATCAAATGTAGTATCTCTTTACTGCGTCTGAGTTGATCGGCTTCGGCTAGACTTCTCCATCCATTTCTGCAAGAATAAGGGCTCCTCCGGTTAGAACTCGGTCAACCATGTATGGACCCTTCCAATTGGGAGAGAATTTCCTTTTGGCTTCGTCTTGATATGGAAATATCTTCTTCAACACCAACTGTCCTGGTGTAAACTTCCTTGGTTTAACTTTCTTGTTGAAGGCTCTGGACATTCTGTTCTGCTATAACTGACCGTGACAAACTACATTCATCCTCTTTCCATCTACGAGGGCTAACTGCTCGTAGCGACCTTTTACCCATTCTGCGTCATCTAACTCGGCCTCTTGTATGATCTTTAATGATGGAATTTCTACCTCAGCGGGAATGACCGCCTCTATACCATAAACCAGCATGTAGGGAGTTGCCCCAGTTGATGTGCGGACTGTGGTACGATAACCCAATAAGGCGAATGACAACTTCTTATGCCATTATTTGTGCCTCTCGATCATCTTCCTTAGTATCTTCTTGATGTTTTTGTTGGCCGCTTCTACGGCTCCTTTCATTTGCGGTCTATAAGCCGTAGAGTTCTTGTGTTTGATCTTGAAAGTCACACATTGTTTTCATCAGGTCGCTGTTAAGATTAGAACCGTTGTTGGTGATGATTGACTCTGGAATTCCGAACCGACAAACAATACAGTCGCGGACGAAATCTGCTACCACCTTCTTGGTAACTACTTTGTATGATGCTTCTTCAACCCATTTAGTAAAATAATCAATTGCTACCAAGATGAACCTGTGCCCGTTTGACGCGGTAGGCTCGATTGGACCGATAACATCCATTCCCCAAGCGGCGAACGGCCATGGTGAGCTTGTTGCATTAAGCTCGTTTGGAGGCACTTTTATCATATCTGCATGTATCTGACAGCGATGGCACTTTCGGACATACTGGATGCAGTCTGTTTCCATAGTCATCCAGAAATATCCTGCTCGGAGTATCTTCTTTGCTAAAACAAAACCATTCATGTGCGGTCCGCAGGTCCCTGAATGTACTTCCTCCAATAACTTGGTTGCTTCCCTTGCATCGACACACCTTAGTAGACCCAAATCAGGAGTCCTCCTGTACAGGATTCCTACGTTGTGAAAGAAATTATTGGATAGTCTCTGAAGCGTGCGTTTCTGGGTAGCATTGGCAAGCTCTGGATATTCTCCTATGGTCAAATACTCTTTGATGTCGTGGAACCATGGTTTCCCGTCGGCTTCTTCCTCAACATGAGCACAATAAGCTGGTTGGTCATGAATATTGACCTGGATGGGGTCAATGAAATTTGTATCTGGATGCTGAATCATAGATGACAAAGTGGCAAGTGCATCGACAAACTCATTCTGTACCCTGGGAACATGCTGGAATTCTGTCTTTCTGAACCTCTTTCTCAATTCCTGTATGTGATGCAGATAAGGGAGCATCTTGGGATTCTTGGTTGCCCATTCTTCTCGAACCTGATGTATGAGTAGGTCCGAGTCTCCGTTTACTAGTAACTCCTGAATGTTCATATCAATGGCCAGTTTAATCCCTAGAATGCAGGCTTCATATTCGGCCATATTGTTGGTGCATGGGAACCTGAGTTTGGCGGATACCGGGTAATGCTGACCGGTTTCTGATACCAGGACTATTCCTATGCCAACTCCTTTGAAATTTGCAGCTCCGTCGAAAAACAACCTCCAACCATCATAGGATTCTGCAATATCTTCTCCTATGAAAGATACCTCTTCATCGGGAAAATACGTTTTTAGGGGCTCGTATTCTCCGTCTATGGGATTCTCGGCGAGATGGTCCGCCAATGCTTGCCCTTTGATTGCTTTCTGGGTTACGTAAACAATGTCGAATTCACTTAGCAGGATCTGCCAATTGGCGAGCTTGCCAGTGGGCATGGGCTTCTTGAAGATATACTTCAGAGGGTCCATTCTGGATATGAGATAAGTAGTGTAAGCACATAAGTAATGGCTCAACTTCTGCGCGACCCAAGTCAGAGCACAACAAGTGCATTCTAAAAGAGAATATCGGGCCTCGTACGGTGTGAACTTCTTACTGAGATAGTAGATGGATTTCTCCTTTCTCCATGTTTCATCATGTTGTCCTAAAACACAACCGAATGCTCTATCCGATACCGCAAGGTAAAGCAATAGGGGTCTTCCTGGCTCAGGTGGAACCAAGACCGGTGGCGTTGATAGGTATTCCTTGATTCTGTCAAAAGCTTTCTGACAGTCATCAGTCCATTTGGTAGCAGCGTCCTTCTTCAACATTTTGAAGATAGGTTCACAAATGACCGTGGATTGAGCTATGAACCGGTTGATATAGTTGAGTCTTCCCAGAAAACTCATCACGTCCTTCTTGTTCTTTGGCGGCGGAAATTCTTGGATTGCTTTGACCTTTGATGGATCCAATTCTATTCCTCGACGACTCATGATGAAACCCAATAATTTTCCAGTAGGAACCCTGAATGCACACTTGGCAGGATTCAGTTTCAGATTGTACCTCCTCAGTCTGTTAAAGAACTTTCTTAGATCTGCCATGTGATCCCTGGCTTTCTTGGATTTGATGATGACGTCATCCACATATACCTCGATCTCCTTGTGTATCATGTTATGAAAGATGGTAGTCATGGCTCTCATGTAGGTGGCACCAGCGTTCTTTAAACCGAATGGCATCATTTTGTAACAGTACATTCCCCACGGCGTGATGAAAGCCATTTTCTCTGCATCTTCCTCATCCATCCATATCTGATGATACCCAGCAAAATAATCAACAAAAGACTGCAACTCATGCTTGGCGCAGTTGTCAATAAGAATGTGTATGTTAGGCAAGGGGAAGTCGTCTTTGGGGCTGGCCCGATTAAGATCCCGGTAGTCAACACAAACTCTAACTTTCCCATCCTTTTTTGGCACTAGCACGATGTTGGCTAACCATGTCGGATACTCTACTACCCTGAGAACCTTGGCTTTGACTTGCTTGGTAACCTCTTCTTTGATTTTCAAACTCATGTCGGGTTTGAATTTCCTGAGCTTCTGCTTTACCGGCGGGAATGTTGGATCTGTTGGCAGTTTGTGAACTGCAATGGATGTGCTGAGACCAGTCATATCATCATATGACCAGGCGAATATGTCTTCATATTCCTTTAGGAACTCCGTGTACTCTTTCTTTTCTGATGGTGACAAGTGAACATTGATGCACGTTTCTTTGCCATTCTCTGCATCTCCCAGATTAATGACCTCAGTTTCATCCAAATTAGCCTTAGGCCTATTTTCAAAATTCTCAACTCCTCTAACGACCTCTTCTAGTATATCATCCTCTTCGGAGTCCGTATTCGTTTGTTGCGTTGTCTCATTGCAAGTCACAATCATTGGTTCATTATCAAGGCAAGTAATAGTAATGCTGTGTAAAACAAAGTGAATGATAGGAAAATAATAAGAGCGAGATATATAATAAACTGAAATGCTTCGATTAGATTCATAATTATTTTGAATATCAGAGCTCTTTTCAGAATTAAAGACAATGCAGAAATAAAATCAGCTAGTAAAAGTAAAATGTGATGCATGGTGCTTTTGTTTAGCCTTGCTACCCCGAAGCTTTCCGGGCCCTGGTGGTTCTCATTGAACAATTGGTGAGGCACTCTCCTCGGTTCACAACTTGTATAGAAGGGACTTCCTCCCCTTCCTCCTCGAAAATAACACTGCAATCCATATCAGCATCTTCCAGGAACAGATTCTTCACGGCTGCCAATGCTTCATCTTCCTCTCACCCATATATAGCATCTGCCAGCTGGAAAGTCTGCTCCAAGTGAGGTATCGGGTTCTCCAGTGGGTAGTAGGGACCGCGCCATGGTGGCGACCAGTGATTGAACTCCTCCCAAGTGTACTCATACCCCAAACCAAATGTAGTGCCATGTTTCTTCAGCTTGATGGGTTTGGCGATTCCCTGGAGGTTTTTGCCGAGTCCCTTTCCAAGTTCGTATCCACACCAATTCAGGATACTTTCAATCTTGTTATCCCACCATTTATCTTTGTCTACAGCGTTGACTCTTTCAATGTGGTGGTATGTTTCTCCGCCTATTCTCCTTCTGCCTCCAATCATCGGGATGGTCTGGCGACTATATATGGGGTTGCTACCATCGCCATGAATGATCACCTCTTGGTGTTTCCATTCAAACTTCACTGCCTGATGTAGGTTCGATGCTACAGCTCCAGCGGCATGGATCCACGGTCGTCCCAACAGCAAATTGTAGGATGCTGGGACATCTATCACTTGAAAGTCGACGTCGAACCAGGTTGGCCCCATTTGCAAGCATAAGCTGATCTCTTCGATAGTAGACCTTTGGGACCCATCGAAGGCTTTGTCGTTGATGGCCCCATCTTTGATCTCGTGCAGGCTCTTTCCTAATGTTCTGAGAGTTATCAATGGACAGATGTTGAGGCTGGAGCCTCCATCGATCAAGACTCTAGTGATGAAGTAATCCTCGCATTGCACGGTGATGTGTAGGGCCATGTTGTGACTCAGTCCTTCCGGCGGCAGTTCATCTTCGTGGAAGGTGATTTTGTGGCTTTCCAGTATTTGTCTTACCATATTTGCCATTTCACCCCCAGTTATGTTGCTGGGCACATAAGTTTCGCTCAATATCTTCATCAAGGCATTTTTGTGTGCGTCAAAGCTTTGTAGGAGAGCTAGGATGGAGATCTGTGCTGGTGTTTTGTTCAACTGTTCCACAACCGAATACTCCTTAGCTTGTATTTTCCTCCAAAGATCATCGGGACCAGTTTTAGTAGTCCGTCCTGAGGCTTGCTTACTGGACTCAGCTAGGTGTTCTAGAGTGTAAACCCTGCCTGTTCTGGTCATACCATGCGTAGCAATTGCTTCTCCCATCTTGGTCTTTCCTTTCCTCCTCGCTTCAGCTGTATAATCCCATGGTATGGCATTTGAGTGGAATGGTGTTACGTCTGACATTGCTACAGGCATGGGTTCCCTCGGTGGTAACACAACAACGTCAAAGCGTACAGGTGCCTTTGGAACCCCAAACTCAACCTCAATTAGCCCGGCCACCTTCGCAGAAGAAGGTGCTTCAAATTCGAGAGGTATGGACATGTCCGCTTCATTGCCCCTGGAGGGCTGGTTCTGTACAACAATCGGGTTAAGTGTGACTATCGGTTTCTTTGGCTCATCATCCTCAGCAATCAATCCTATCGATCCCTTGGGGTCCCAATCATCTTCGATCTCGATCATGTGAATGTCCCCACCTCTGTGATCAGGCAGAGGGTTGTTGCGGACATTAGGAGCAGGATCCTTTGCTATGATAACCTTATTATTGATCAGAGTTTGAATCTTGTCCTTCAAGGAGAGGCATTCGTTAATGGTGTGACCTTTCATGCCGGAATGGTACGCACAGGTCTTATTAGGGTTGATCCACTGGGAAGGATTTTCTGGAGTTATGGCAGGGATAGGGGAGACGTAACCAGCAGCTTTAAGTTTTTCATACAGCTGGTCAATTTGCTCAGCAATGGCTGTATATTGTCTGGGAGGTCTGCGGTCAAAATTTGGTCTAGGTCTAGGGAAATTTTGGTGAGTGGGAGGTGATTGGTAGTGAGAGGGCTGGGAATTATAGGTTTGGTAAACAGGTGCAGGTTGAGAGTATCTGGGTAAAGTGGATTGATATGCGGGAGGTGGAGATGATTGGTAAACGGGTGGTGGATTTTGGTAAGAGAGTGCGGGTGTAGGTGGAGGTGACAGGTAGGTGTGGTATTTTAGTGGTGATTTGGCTCCCTGTGCGACCATCACGACATTGACATGTTCTTAGACGTGCCACCAGACTGTAAAGCCTTGTTGGTGGCCTGCAATACTTCAAGATTAGTAACCATACCATTCTTAATGCCTTCTTCAATTCTTTCTCTCAGCTTGATGATATCAGAGAAATTTTGGCCCTCGATCAGCATCAACCTCTCATAATATTGTGGGTCTTGAGACCAGACGAAGAATCTGTTCATCTGTTCCTCTTCTAAGGCCGGCCTGACCTTAGCAGCCTCTGATCTCCAATGGGTAGCATACTCGCGGAATGTCTCAGTAGGCTTCTTCTTCAGATTCTGGGTGTAGAATACATCCGGTGCATTCTCTGTATTGAATCGGAACCTATCCATGAAATCCGATGCCATACCTACCCATCTCATCCATTTCTTGGGGTCCTGACTGATGTACCAGGATAAAGCATCCCCCTTCAGGCTTCTCATAAAGAGTTTCATACGGATTTTCTCATTCCTTCCGACTCCGACCAGCTTATCACAATATGTCCTCAAATGGACACTGGGATATCTCGTGCCATCGAACATTTCAAACTTGGGAGGTTTGTATCCCTCAAGAAGTTCAACATCTGGCTGAATGCAGAGGTCCTCATAATTCAGCCCCTTTATGCCTTTGTTTCCTTCCATGCCCTGGACCCGGCTGGTCAGCTTCTTGAGTTCTGCTGCCAAGTTTCTGATAAGAGAGTCCTTGTCATTAGACTCAGGTGCACTTGATATTGGTTGAGTGTAGTGGGGTATGGTATCTACATAGATGAGAGTGTTGTGGAGGTGGTTGTTTGTGGTGTTCAGTGGTTCAGAAATAAGCAGTGGAGTGTTGTTTGGAGTGTGGCATGTGTTGCAGTGTTGAGTGGATTGCATCTGTGTTTGTGGGGTGTTCTGTGGAGGTGCGGGATTTTGAGCATTTGGAAAGTTGACATCAGGAGCGGTGAGAGAGAATGACAAATTTGCCAAGTTTCGAACTTGATCCAGTTCTTCTCGGAACTTCAATAGTTTCTGCTCAAGTTGGGCAACAGTTTCCTTAGCAACCGGGGTACCCTGAGGAATCTCAATTCTTTCAATTTCCTTTCTAGCGCTTGAATCTCCCATTCTAACTTTGCACTTGTTCCGGATAGGACTTGGAGGAGGAGGAGGTGGAGGCCTTGGATCTCGTACTATATGATGATGGTGCCAGAATGCACGAACTAACCTTTGGGGAGGGGAATAAAAATAAAGAAAGACAAAAAAGGTAACAAGTTAGTGCGGGTTATGAGAAGAAAATGTTGCAATATTTAAACACATTGTGCAAGAATATAAATCGCATCCTAATTTGGGTGCCTTGTTGTGCCTGAGGTAGGCCTAGCGACAAATTAACTTGGAGAACTTATAATGCTAAATGCCTCATTTTATTGATAAAAATAAGATGACTCCAAAGCGATGCTAAATAACGGAAAATAAAATGTCACTAGTGGCCCTCGGCCTTATTACATCATTAGAAGCAAAATAAAAGACTCCTAACTACTTGGTCCCAGATGGACCTTCCCCAGATTCAGTATCTTTATCCCCCTCGAACAGCTTTATCAACTCGCGCAATCCAAGCAATAGATAAGCTTAGGCCAAATGTCCGCCTGCATTCCCTTCAACGTTTCGACAATCTTCAATACTCTTGAGGAACTTTCCTTCTAGCTCCACTAGACCCGCTCCAAATACCCTAGTCGCTTTTTGGCGCTGACAGCCATATCCTTCCATTCCTCGATCAACTTCTGATGGGCTTCTTGTATTTCCCGATGCTCACTTTCACACTCTCGAATCCTCTTGCGCAGTTGATTGTACTTAACTCGTGCTTCAACTTTCTCGTCGATGATTCTGTGCCTGTGAATGAACCCGGGCTGACCCATACCATTGTGATTATCTTCCAACCAACCCGAATAATGCGGCACGCAACCAGCGTGATACCTGTCTGGCTCAATAGATTCTTTCCCCAAAACGAGCTTGCAATGCCACATGTGTTGAGCTTGGCATTTGTGAGGTATATCATCATCCTGGAAATCGGCCCTAAAGTGACTTATTTTGTCGACCCTTGGTATGATTTGCTTTCTTCCAGCCTGCCTCATGGCTCGGAGGGGAACATAGGGATAAGTTCCTCTTAGACCAATGAGTATGAGAAATGGTGCATCTCGGGATCGAACAATGAATTCTTCCGTAGGGAACCATTCGACCATCCACTGTACCTGGTCTTCTTTTAGATTCTCAAATTGCTCCACCCATCTTCCAGCGTCCTCTGGCTGAGCGAACATGTTAGGCATATAATTCATACGCCTTGGCTGGTGGAAGACAATGTGATCATCCCAGTCTCTGCGTAAGATCTCTTGTCGGTATTCTCCTTTCTGGAGGTGCTCCATAAGCCAGAGCTGAAGTAATAAATTGCATCCCTCAAAATGACTAGCCTTTCGCTGACAGTTGTCCAAAGCCCGGTATATCTCAGCAACAATCATGGGCCCTATGCTGAAAGGTTGTCCGCCGATTCCTTCCATCAGAGTCTTGGTTACCATGGCCAATCTAGTGTGGATCCTAGCCTTCTTCGTAGGGAACACCATCATCCCCAGAAAACAAAGCATGAATACGAAGACCCTTTTATGAATATGCCCCAGTGAGGTGAGGGCAAATTCATCTGAGTAGGTGCGGTATGACTTGCTATGGCCGTACCTCTCGTACAGAGTCGAATGGGATGTAGGAGTCTTTAAAACAGGTCAAGTCTGGATTCTTCTTCAGTCCCATAATCTTAAGGAAACCCCTACTCTTGCGATTCTCTGGCATAAGCAAACCAGGAGTCTCCCAAGGAATACCAGCTAAGCCTCCTATTTCATCGAGCAAAAGAGTCATTTCAAGGTTCCCGAAGCGGAATACAGACCTGTCACTATCCCAGAACAGAGTTGCAGCCTCTATAATTTTGTTGTCAGGCTGGATTTCTAGAAGAGAAGGCAGATTCCCTAAGTATTTGCAGATGAGTGTCTGATCACTGGAGTGAAGATCTTCCCACCAATTCAGCAGCCTTGGATGAATGTTGGTTACCATGCCTAATCTGGGGACTTCGTGCCTCATTTTCTGCAAAGCAGAGTGTTAGACCCTTACCCCGCCAAACTCGACTATTTAAACCAATAATTAGCATAAAAAGCATTTAGTTCTCCAAATAAATGCACAGAACATGTAGGTGTCCATTTGGGTTTTAGGGAAACCCGATGGACTTTGGATAAGGCTATCTTAATGAGTCATTATGTGGACAACATAACTGACTCGGCTAGGTTTGACCATGATGCATGCACAGTTAGACAGAGTAAGGTTTCTATTGGGTATTAGACAGGTACCCTTGAGCGGACAACTCAAGAGGGAAAGACACGGAACCGTCGACTGCACCGCTGATCGACTGATTTTACCGCAAATATGCCTTTGCCGAATTTAAAGGGTGATAATATTGGAAGAGCGCAACCACTCATTATAAGCGTTGCTATGGTGTTTGTTTGGCACGAGTGGAATATGATGTTGAAGATGTAGTTTACAAGAATGAAGCAAATTGACATGTATTTTCACGTTCATAAGATAAATAATTACAATAATTGTAGTAATTATAACAACATTGAAATAAAGCAATAAAGGAAAGCAACTAAATGAAAGAAAAGACATGAAGAGCCAAGTCAGTTTCGTAGTGAAAGAAAAAAAGACAGTAAATAAAGCAATTATTGAGATAGTAAAGTCACAAGCAACATGCAATGGTAAAAACCTAAAGAAAATCCCCAGCAGAGTCGCCATGCTGTCGATGCCCCCTTTTCCTCTAACCGTGGGGTCAAAAATCGGGTATACGACATTGGGAGGACAACTCTATTCCCTTTCGAGAATTGGGTTTGGAAGTTGAAGAGTCGCCACCAAATGATTATAGTGCATTAGGACACTTTAAGAAGGGTTTGAGATGAAGAGACCAGGGATTAGGGTAAGAGCTAGAAATTATCCCGAGGGGAAGGTGTTAGGCACCCCTCAAGATCCACTAGTGTGGTTCCCGACCATGTTGCAATTGTGACTTTACAAGTAAACAATCAAGGCTCAAATAAGGATTTGCATATAAGATTGCGACCAAGTTGAAAATTTTCAAAGATAAGTAGAGAAGGCAGAAATTCATGAAAAAGAGATTTGAACAGTTTTACAAGAAGAGATGAAAGAAAGTAAAGGGAGAGGAGTCCTAAGTTTATAATTCATATGGATCACTTCAATACAATACCCAGCGATCACTCCTCAGAAGAGGGGTCGCACATGATATTAGCGCATCGGTCATCATATCCATATCTACCCTTCCCACCCCGTTAAGGTGTTAAGGCGCGAAATGGTATCGTTATTTATTGCATGCTATTACCCGTCCCAAACTATCAGTCCCGGGGTATCAGGACTTCTAATCCTAAAGGGGAAAGAAAGGGATGTAGGCATATATGGGGTTCAAAGGTTAAAATTCTAATTGCGACATACAAAACAAGTAACAAATATAAGGATGAACAAACAAATAGGTAAGGCTCAAGTAAACCCCTTAATCAAACAAACACTTAGTTTAGCATGTCTTAGCATATACTGATTTGGTCTTAAGTTAAAAAAAAAATTAAGCGGCAAGCAGACTAGTTCAACACATACATTTAGACAGAAAGTCTACATTAGGCAACTCGGATCCGATTGTCAGAGATTAAGGTATTTCAAGCGAGTGATTTAAAGGTACTAGTTTCAGGAAAAAGTAGTCTAATGCAGAGGAGTTTTGAAAAGAAAGTATGGACTGCAGTAAAAATAAAACACAGAAATGGTTTTGAGAGAGTTTCAGAGATAGAAATATCTAAGGAAAAGGGTAAGTTGCAACTGTTTTAAAAGACAATTTCAGGGTCTGAGTAAAACATTTAGACAGAATGTTTAGAAAGAAACTGTTTCAGAAAAAGATGCCGATTTGAGGGATTTAAAAGCATACTGGTTTACAAGAGTTTTATTGAAAGCATTATATAGAGACATTAAGGACCAGTTAACGGACTGTTACTGCTTAAACGAATCAGACAGGTTTGAGACAAAACCCTATAGGCATGGTATTTATACTTGATTTTAAGGCCTGTTAAAGAGTTGGTAAATAGATGAATGTTTAATTACCCTACAGTTTGCCTAACGCATATGCATTTCTTATAGGCATGGTTTCTATATGCAATTGATTACATGAATGTTAGAATCCTATAGGCAGGATCTCTAGTGATTTGCAATATGATTAAACGTTATACCCTATAGGCATGGTATCTAGGTGACTGAATTAGGAACATTAAACAAACCTATAGGCAGGATTTCTAGTAAAATTTAAAGCACAAAAGACCTATAGGCATGATCTCTACACTTTGATTTATGCAGGAAACATAAACCCCTCCCACACCCTTTACTAATATTTTCCCCGAGTTTCTTTTACAAAGTTATTACAGAACTGGAAGGAAAAGACAAAAAATAAATACATAAAAAACAAACAGATCCGAGGAAGCCCATTGCAACCTTAATGTCCAACACATGTGTTTCACCAAATCCAGATTCCAGTTCCAAGGACTTCTCCTTACTCAGAATGTTTTCAAAGTTCCAAGGAGTCTTAAGAACTCCAAGCAATGCTTAACACTCTGAGTAATTATAATAGCAACAGAGTAGTGTAGTATGGAAATGCCAGCCCTCAGGCATCCAAGTTCAGAGGGAGCTCAAGGGTCCCAAAGCATGGCTTACCAAAGGGGGGCAGAACTTAAGGAACTAGGAGTAAGTGTAAAGTGAGGGGAGTTGAGGGAATCAGAGCAAAGGGTGGTCATACCCAGCCATGAGTATAGGCTGGCACATCCCTGACCCTTTACTTGATCCAAACAAATAAAGAGCAGACTTTTTAAAGTCAGACTTGAGCCTGGATGGTGATTAGGACACTACCAGACTCTAGTCAAGGCTCAGCACATAAAGGGGGAAGAAGGGAATGGGACTGATTTGAGTAAGGTTCAAGAGAACCTGGTCCCAGGTCATGGATAACAATGGGATGCTACCCTAACCTAGAACAGTACTCACACATAAGGGGTCAAAGGGAAAGGGTTCACATGGAAAGCATGTATAGAAAAACATCAAGGAAGGACAAGGAAGCATAACAGAACTTAAAGGTGCAGAAACATGAAGAAAGAACATAACAGACTAAAGTATAGCTACAGAATGCAGGAAAGCACAATACAAATATATAGTGAGGGACATGTGAAAGGGAGAAGTAAACACATAGTTTTGGAGAATGTTATTTAACTTATGGAGACATACCAGTTGCAACTTTCAAACAACAGAACAAACAAAGCAAGAAAACAGCCAGAGAGTCCACTTAAGCCTCAGCAAACACTTGAGAAAAGCAAGCAAGATTCTATAGTCTATCCTTGGATTTCAGCCGACTAGACACAGCAGTAGTACTAATAGTGGTAAAGAGAAGAGAGTTTTTAGTGTGTGTGTATTTTTGAACTCTATTGTTCGTGTGTTTAAAGAAAAAAGAGCAGGGTATTTATAGTTTAAAAACCAGGCAAGTAAGCAAGGCAAAGAATAATTCAGTATCAATTAGGAGAAGGGGATTCCTTTAATTAAGGAGTCCGAATTTGAACGGTAAAATGGCAGAGTTTTATTTAAGGAAAGGGGATCAAGTAACACATTGTGCATAGCATATAAATAAGGGGTAAATACATAGGGGAGGATTTGAAACACACGATTAAATAAATAAGGCAAGGAGTAAATCAATTAGTACAATGTAAATCAGGGAATCAGAGATTCAAAATCACTAATGAACCGAGTCAGAAAATAGGGGAATCGAAAGGTTAGAGAGGGTCTTCAAATTAAACAAGGAATGAATCAATCAGGCTTACACAAGGAAGTCTGAAATCAGTCCCAAAATCAGAGGTTATTCTGAGTGGGAAATTCTACCTATAAAGAGTGCATAAATTTTAAACATGCGAGGCTGGATTTCAATCAAAAATCAGTGAGTAGTGGACTATAGGCAAGAGGGAATATCAGAGAGCATGCAGAAGGTCAGGCAAAGATGAAGCAACTTCAGGAATTCAGAAATTAGGGATTTGAAACCAAACAAGTTCAGAGATGGGAAGCAAACAAGTCACGTAACAAGTGGCCTCAAGAACTCGAATGAAACCCCTGAATTCTAGGGTTTTTACCATTAATCGATTGTAGAGACGAAAGCAAGTAAATCATGCTGGAATAACAATAAAATAAGTTCAGAAAACGCAAAGGAACTTAAGACCTTACACATTTCATGAAAACATAATAAAAGACCAAGATACAGTAAAAGAAATCATAAGGAAACGGTAGAAGAAAGTATAGTCAAAGAAAAACACACAAGAATCGCAGTAGAAAAAATACAATAAAAATACATGAGAGTCACAGTAGAGCAAGTAAAGCTAAAGAAACCCTAAGTCGAAGAAGATGAACGGTTTTGAAAGCAAAGTTTTGAAAGAAACTTCGAGAAATCGTTTGAAAACCTTAAAATAAACATAGATCTAGAATAGATCTAGAGAAATTAGGAGAACCTCGAAAGGCTAGGGTTTTAGAAGAACCCTAGAGGTGAGAAAGGCCTGGAAAAGGTCTGATCTGAGTCAGATGAGTCAGAGATAGGATCAGGACATGCCGGAGCAAAGCCGTAGATGGCCGTGAAACTTGAATCGGCGGAGATCTGAGCGAAAACCTTCAAGGTCAGACCTCGATTCTTCAAGCAGCAAGTGTACAAGAGCACATGGAGGTGAGTATAGGTCACCCAGGCTTGGGATGCCAAGGGTTCCGGTGAAACAGGGTAGAAACCGGTGGGGAAGATTAGGGTTTCGGAGAAGGCTTAGAGAGAGTTTCAGAGGACGAGGGTTTAGAGGTGGCGTATCTGATAGAAGTGATTTAGGGATAGGGTGTAAGTGGGAATTAAAAAGGAAAGAACTGATCGTGGCCGTTGATCAGAATGATCAACGACCTGGATTAAAAGGGGAGGCTGGGCTGGTTAGGTTAGTTGGGTCAGGGGAGGGCTAAATTGAAATTGGATTGTTTGATTTGGGGATTGAAATTGGGTCGAATTGGGGTGCAATTTGGGCTGTAATTGAAATGCAACTAGGCTAGGTTTTAAATAGCCACTTTTCCCCTTTCTATTTTATAAAAATAGTAATAACGATTTTAAAAGCAAATTAAAAATACTAGGTAGGCAAATATTATATAAATATTAATTTAAAAATATTGGAGCAAATTTTATTGTTATAAAATGCTATTAATTACAAAATAGGCTATAATTGCAATTATGTGCAATTTAGCTTTAAAAATGCCAAATAAATTGGTAAAAATATGCAAAAATCACCTTAATTATATTTTGGTGTAAATATGAGAATGAAATAAGTTATTCATCAAAAATGATAATTTTGGGAATGATTTTGGATTTTTGTGGTATTAAAATAGGTAGTAAATTGGTTTATAAATCACAAAAATACCAAAACTCTTGGGTGTGCTTATATATGCACATATATATGCTATTTTGAAAATATTTTGGGTATAAAATACATAGGAAAAATTGGGTATCAACAGATATCATAGTCTTTCAATAGCTCCAACCACCTCTTCTGCCTCAAATTTAGCTCCTTCTGCTTGAACAAGTATTGCAAACTCTTGTGATCCATGAACACCTCACACGACACTCCATATAAATAATGCCTCCAAATCTTCAGCACGTGAACAATGGCTGCTAGCTCCAAATCATGAACTGGATAATTCTTTTCGTGGATCTTCAACTATCGCGAAGCATATGCAATAACCTTGCCATTGTACATCAACACCGCACCAAGTCCAATACGAGATGCATCACAATATACTGTATATGTCCCTAAACCTGTGGGCAATACCAACACCAGCGCCGTAGTCAAAACTGTATTGAGCTTCTGAAAGTTCGCCTCACACTCGTCCGACCACTTGAACTGGGCATCCTTCTAGGTTAACCTGATCATCAAGGCTGCTATAGATTAAAACCCCTCCACAAACTGACGGTAATAACCCACCAAACCCAATAAACTTCAGATTTGTGTAGTTGATGTGGGTCTAGGCTAGTCCTTGACTGCCTCATTCTTCTTAGGATTCACCTGAATACCCTCTATTGATACGACGTGACCCAGGAATACTACTGAACTCAACCAAAACTCACATTTCAAAAATTTAGCATACAATTAGTTGTCTCTCAGAGTCTGAAGAACGACTCAAAGGTGCTGCTGATGCTCCTCCCGGATGCGGGAGTAGATCAAAATATCATCAATGAAAACAATCACAAAGGAATCTAGATAAGGCTTGAACACCAGGTTCATCATATCCATAAATGATGCTGGGGCAATTGTCAACCCAAATGGCATCACTAGAAACTCATAATGCCCGTACCGAGTGCGAAAAGCTATCTTAGGGACATCGGATGCCCTAATCCTCAACTGATGGTAGCCAGACCTCAAATCAATCTTCGAAAACACCCTGGCACCCTGAAGCTAATCAAATAAATCATCAATCCTTGGCAATGGATACTTGTTCTTGATGGTGACCTTGTTCAACTATCGATAATCTATACACATCCTCATTGATCCATCCTTCTTCTTAACAAATAACACCGGCGCACCCCAAGGAGAGACATTGTTCTTTCAATTCTTTCAACTTTGGCGGGGCCATACGATATGGTGGAATAGAAATGGGCTGAGTGGCCGGAGCCAAATCAATGCAAAAGTCAATATCCTTGTTGGGTGGCATCCCCAACAGGTCTAAAGGAAATACTTCGGGAAACTCCCGAACAACTGGCACAAAATCCATAGAAGGTACCTCAGCACTAGAATCGCGAACATAAGCCAAATAAGCCAAACACCCCTTCTCGACCATACACCGAACCTTCATATAAGAGATAAACCTGTTGGTAAAATGACCAGGAATCCCTCTCCACTCCAATCGAGGCAACCCCGACAATGCTAAGGTCATAGTCTTGGCATTACAGTCCAATATAGCATGATAAGGTGACAACTAATCCATCCCCAAAATAATATCAAAGTCAACCATATTGATAAGTATGAGGTCTACACTAGTCTCAACACTCCCAATAACAACCACACATGAATGATAGACACGATCTACAATAATAGAATCACCCACTGATGTGGACAAAAATGCGGGAGTACTCAAAGAATCGTGAGGCAAAATAAGAAGACACATAGGAGTATGTAGACCCTAGATCAAACAGAACTGAAGCATCTCTACTACAAACCAGAACAGTACCTGTGATAACTACATCAGAGAACTCAACCTCAGGTCTAGCTGGGAAAGCATAACATCGGGGCTGAGCCCCACCACTCTGAACTACATCCCTGGGATGGCCTCCTGCTGGCTAGCCTCCACCTCTAGCGACCTAACCTCCAACTCTAATACCTCGACCTCCACCTCTAGCTGCCTGACCCCTACCTCTAGCTGGTTTAGCAGGCGGTGGAATGCTTGATGCCGGAACCATGGTACGAGAACCCTGATGTTGAGAATTGCTCAAGGCTCGAGGGCAAAATATAGCAATATGCCTCGTATCGCCACAAGTATAACAAGACTTCGACTACTGACCCTGAAACTGACCCTAACAGCCTGAGTAACCACCCTGCAAACTTTGGAGCGGAGGTGCACTGATAGGAGCTGGTGGTGCACTGTAGGGTAGCTGATCAGAATACTGCATATGAGAACCACGACCACCTGAAGCACCGTGAGAAGCCTGAAGTGCTGAATGAAACAGCCTGGGAGGATGTCCTCTACCAAAAGAATCCCTACCTCCAAACGAGGCACCACTGAACTTGCCAGAATTACGAGGCCTTTTTTCAAACCCTGGCTACTCCCCTGAGCTAAAACCATCTCAACTCGCCTGGCCACATTGGCCGCATCCTGAAAAGAAATCTCACTCCTAGTCTCCTTAGCCATTTGTAATCTAATAGGCTGAGCGAGTCCCTTATAAACCTCCTCACCCTCTCTATCTCGGTGGGGAGTATCAGAAGAGCATGACGAGCCAAATTAACAAACCTTATCTCGTACTGTGTGACAGTCATAGAACCCTACTGAAGTCGCTCGAACTGCCTGCAGTACTCCTCTCTCTGAGTGATGGGAAGGAACTTCTCAAGAAATAGCTACGAAAACTGGTCCCAAATGAGAGCTGGTGACCCAGCTGGTCTGGCCAAACAATAATCTCTCCACCATTTCTTGGCGTAACCTGACTGAGAAAAATAGCAAAGTCAACCTTATTGGTCTCCACTATCCCCAAGTTCCGTAGAACCTCATGACAGCTATCCAAATAGTCCTAGGGATCCACCTGCTCCAGAGTGAAAATCTTGGTCAACCTGTCCAATCTCCACAAAGCATCAGAAGACATAGTTGATCTATCACCGGCCTGAGCTATAACACTCGGTGGAACTACCCCAATGGGCTGAGTTGCTGGAGTCTGAAACTGGGGATCCACCTGCTCCAGAGTGCGAGTAGCGGGAGTCTGTGCTCCTCTCCCAGCCTGAGAGATGGTTGGTGCTACAGGAAGTATGCCTGCCTGAAGGACACTCTCCATAAATCCCACTGGACGGACCATAGCATCCTGGAGTACCGGGGTAGCGATGAACCCCTCTGGAACCTGAGATGGCCTTGATGGAACGGTCGGGGCCGGAACCTCATCATCAAACTCTACCAGAGGCTCTGCCGCTGGTGCTGCTGCTCGAGCTTTGGGCTAAGCCCTGCCCCTGCCTCGTCCTCTAGCACGATCTTGTCCTAGTCCTCTGCCCCTCGTAGGAGCTGCCACTGGGGCTCGGGCTACTGATCAACTGATGAGGCGGTATGTTTTATCGTCATCTGCAAAAGAACAGAATAGAGATTTCAATTAGCATTGAGAGATCAAACCGCATGACAGAGATGTATAGAAGTTAAAGTATCCCTAACTCTATAACCTCTGGGGATAAGCACAGACGTCTCCGTACCGATCCCTATGGCTCTACCAAGCTTGTCTGTGAATTGTGAGACCTAAGCAACCTAAAGCTCTGATACCAACTTGTCACGACCCGAATTTCCTACCGTTGGGACAATGATGGTGCCTAACATTGTACTCGCTAGGCAAGCCAACGTTATAGAATATTTCACCTTTTTCCTTTATCTTTTAACAATTAAAGCTTAACAAAAGTAAATCAATGGAAATAAATGTGGAGGAACACAGTTTAAAAAAATTATCTTTATACTAATAACGAAAATTGTATTAAATTCCACCCAGAACTGGTGTCCCAACTCACGAATAGTCTATGAATACTACAAATAATGGTCTGAACGAAAAATATACATCTGTCTCTAAAGTAGATAAAACAGAAATGAAATAGGATAGAAGGGGACGCCAAGGCCTACGAACGGCTGCAGGACTACCTTGGGTCTCCGGTGGACTGAAGGCATCAACCTCGACTGTGATCAGTATGGTCCAGTACCAGGATCTGCATAGAAAGTGCAGAGTGCAGTATCAGTACAACCGACCCCATGTACTGGTAAGTGCCGAGTCTAACCTCGGCGAAGTAGTGACGAGGCTAGGACACGACAAACAACATAAACATGTGCAGTTAATCAATATAGTAATAGGATAACAAGTAATAAAACTAAGCAGAAATGAATGGGAAGGGGGAAACATGCTATGGGGGTACCAACACAAAGAATCACAACGGTAAAGGAATTTGAACAGGTTAAACACTTTGATCCGATAATAACAAATAAACACAGCAACCAGAAAATACACAACATTACCCTTCATGCTTTATCACTCTTCCTTACCATATAATAGAAATGTGCACGATATCACCCTTCGTGTTTTATCAGTCTTCCTCACCACATGAATAATATAAATGTGCACGACATCACCCTTCGTGCTTTAACACTCTTCCTCACTATATGAATAATATCAATGTACACGGCATCACCCTTCATGCTTTAACACTCTTCCTCACCTTATGAATAATATAAATGTGCATGGTGCTTTAACACTCTTCCTCACCATATTAATAATATAAATGTACACGGCATCACCCTTCATGCTTTATCACTCTTCCTCACCATAACAACAACAGAAACAACAACAACCCGACAAGGGCATCACAACTAAACAACTTTGTTTCATCATATAATTTAACAAAAGAAATATCAACTTGAGCTAACACTCACCCAATATCCAAACCAGGAGCAACATAGTAAAACTTGTTAACATGAACAACAACTAGCTAAAGCAGGAATAATACGTATAAAGAAACATACTGTCATAAACATAGAACTTACTCACATGCTATGAACCGTCAACGATGTATAGATACTCGTCACCACACCTATATGTCATACTCAACAACTAACAAGTAGAAAATAGGGCAAACAATACCTAACCACTCAAGCTAATGTTAGCCACAACACTTACCTCGATTCCATGGTCACAATCAAACCTCAATTATTGCTTTACCTCTCCATTCCACTTCCAATCCACTTGTATCTAGACATAATTAACTTAATAACATCAATAAATGCTAGGAAAATCAATTCCCATGCTTAATTTTAGGTTTCCAAATATTTTCCCCAAAAGGTCAAAAACCGACCCCGGGCCAGCTTGGTCAAAACTCAAAATTCGGGCCAAAACCTGATTACCCATTCACCCGAGCCCGGATATACAATTGGTTTTCGAATCCGACCGCAATTTGAGGTCTAAATGCCCAAATTTCGAACTTCCTAAATTCTACCCAAAAACACCCAATTCCCTTATTGAAAATCCCTAGATTTTGTGAAGAAATCTTGTAAAAAGATGAAATAGATTGAAGGAAATGAGTTAGAAGTTATTTACCGATAATTTGGGAAAGAACTCTTCTTTAGAAAATTGCCTATGGGAGCTTAGGGTTTGAAAGTTTGAGAGGTGAAGTGAAAATCCCGTCAAAACTTGTTTTTCAATAGTTGCAGGTATCGCATTTGCGATCACAGGTTCGCAATTGCGAACTTGCAAATTTGGCCTATGCTTCGCAATTGCGAAGCTTGGCCTGACCTGCTGCCTTCCCAAATACGAACCAATGTTCGCAATTGCATCCACTGTTCATGTCGCATTTGCGACGATGTAATTTGCAGATGTGAAGGTCCCCTACCCAGCCCAATCAATGCAAATGCGATGATTCTTCGCAATTGCGGTGCTCGCAATTGCGAGCCAGACTTTGCAATTGCGATGTCAGCAGATCTGTAACATCAACAAATTTTCTTAAGGCTCAAAACACTCCGTGTCCTATCCAAAATTCAATCGAGCCCTCGGGGCTCCAAACCAAACATCCACACAAGTCTAAAAACATCATACAAACTTGTTTGTACGATCAAATCGCCAAAATAACGTCTTAAACAACGAATTCAACTTCAAACTTCCTATTTTCTCAACTAAAGGTCCGAATCACGTCAAATTACTTCCATTTTTCAACAAATTTCACAAATAAGGTTAAAATATTATAGCAGACATGTACCGGACTCCGGAACCAAAATACAGGCCCGATACCAACAAGTTCAAGCATTATTCAATTTCTAAAAACCATTGTATTTTTTAGTTAACAATTTTTTTCAAAAATTTATTTCTCAAGCTAGGGACCTCAGAATTCGATTCCACGCATACGGTTAGGTCTCATATTTTACTACGAACCCTCCGAGACTGTCGGAACGCGGGTCCGGGTCCGTTTACCCAAAATATTGATCGAAGTCAACTAAAATCATCTTTGTAAGCCAAAAAATTATTATTTCTTAAATTTTTCACACAAAAGCTTTCCGGTATCATACCCGGACTGCACACAAATCGAGGAGATATAGAAGGAGGTTTTTAAGGCCTCAGAAAATAGTTTCAACTTCTAAAACAAGAGATGACCTTTTAGGTCAACACATATATATTATATGAAGATGGCGCTATATGTTCATATGTATTGTATTCATGCATATAATGGCCCAAAGTGGCAATATGGACCCGAGGTTGAGTTTCTTATTCCTATATTACATTGTTGTCTTTCCTTATGTTATTATATGTCTTACATAATTGGTATTTTATTCATACTAATGTCCCTTTGTCCGGGGATGTTGTGTTTCATGCTTAAAGGTCCAGATAGATAGGTTGATGGTACTCGAAGTAGGTTGCTAGCTCATTGGAAAGTGTTGTTGCATTCCATTTTCTCCGGAGTTGCTTTTGTGAGTCAGTCTACTTATGTATATAGGTTTATAGGCATGGCGAGTCCTTGTACTAACCTTATGATGTTTACGTACATTTTAGAGGATCATAGGCAGATGTCATGTATATAGATGTTTTGTAAGACCATGTCAGCCTATAGTTTGACATACGAATGTCCATATCGGCCTTGTAGGCCCGTATATCAGGTTGGGGTCATTTCTTGCTGAGTATTCCTTATGTTCTACTCAGATTGTCTCATGATGCCCCCTTGGCCCACTTATGTATGTTAGTATGATTTTGGATGTAAGTAATGGTGGTGCCCGATAAATAAAGGCCGAGTGCCCGTCGCGGCCCTCCAGTTTGGGCCTTGACACTCTGACTATCACAAATATTGAAGTATTATTCTATGCCAGTGCAAAATTACTTATCAAGCCTTGTAGCCAAATCTTCTTTTGTAATTTCCGTATACCCAACCTCTGTGGTAGACAAAGCAACAACATAACACAAAAAGTCACCTTCCAACTAATGATACTACTAGAAAGAGAAAACATAACATGTCAGAGATCTTCTCTTATCCAAGTCTCCTGCATAATTTGAATCAACATAGCCAACTACAAATTCACTCAGTTTGTCTTCGTAGAAAGTCAAGCGACATCTACAGTACCCTAATATAAAAACTCGATCGGTCATTTTGTGCATTGGCATTTTGTTTGACAGTTCGAAATATTGATTAGTTTCATAAGATGTATTGCGAATTGTGAACATGGTTGGTTTTGATTTTCGTTAAGTTCGGAAACTATTTTGAAGAGTAATTCTCAATTTAGAATTTATAAGTTGGAGGAGTTGATTAAGGTTTGACTTATGAGTAAGCAACCTCAAATTCGTATTTTAATGGTTTCAGTAGGTTCATATGGTAATTTCGAACTTAGGCGTATGTCGAGATTTTTATTTGAAGGTTCCTAGGTTGATTCGGCTCTATTTGGTGAAATTTGACAATTTGAAGGTTTTGAAACTTCATAAGTTTGACCAGAAGTTGACCTTGTGGATATCGGGTTCAGATTGATATTCTAGGACTTAGAAGGGGTCCGTTTTGTCATTCGGAACTTGTGTGCAAAGTTTGGTTTCACTCCGAGTTGATTTGGCAGGATTCAGACGCGTTCGGAAAAGTTTGAAAGTTAAGAGAATGATCATGATTTTCGATTCTTAGTTTTGATATTATTTATGTTGTAAGGTTTTGTACAACAATAGTTTGCAATCGCGAAGAAGAAATTTTTGTTGTCACTTGCTTGAATTCAAGAGCTTATATCTTGCAATATATACAGAATTTTGAGGTGATCCAGAAATAAAAGTTTTACATTTTGTGGCACGTTTTTAAAAAATCAAACCATTTGTCATTTGGAGTTTTGTATAGAAAGTTATGTATGTTGCATTAGAGGATGTTCAGAAAGAGTCGAGCAAGTATTTCACAAGTTTGTTCATCACGATCACGGTGCTTCTTAGCCGCGATCGTGATGGTAAAATCACATTGGACATTATTTGAACCGCGATCGCGAGGTTGGTGACCACGACCATAAAAAGGACGACTGACAGGCCTTAAAACATCCAATTTTTGGATTTTGAGATCTTTTTTTTTTTTTACTTTTTGAGTTCTTAGAGCACAAGTAAAGAGATGTTGGAGAAAATAAACACCTAAATCATGAGGGTGAGTAATTTTATCTTTGCTTATATTACATATTTTGTTTTACCCTGGATTATTATACCTAAATCAAGGATTGGAAGAGAAGAAATTGGGAGTTTTTGGCTTGAATTTAATGGAATAAATTTTGAGGTTTTGAACATGTAATTGAAGTTGAATTTGGAAACTAATTATATATTTGGAATCGGTAGGTTATGGTCATAGGGCTTTGGTACTGGTTTAAGGTTTCGAGCACGCAGGTTGGGTTGAATTTTTTGTTGACTTTGAGTATTTTATTAAAGGTTGAACCTTTATCGTTTGGGTTTGATTCCAGTCACATTAAATGATGTTATTGAGTTATTTTTGACTAGATTCTGTAATGACCCGACCTATTATTTTGAGTATTATAGCATCGTTCCCCCATTTATTGCCTATTATATTCTCACTTGTTGTTAAGTGACTTGCCGGGATGGTTGGTTTAGTTCCTGGGGTGTTTTATAATGAGTTGGGACAATTAATCCCAAGGTTGGAAGCCTAAGTTTAAAGAGTTGATCAGATGTTGACTTATTTGTAAATGACTTTGAAATGGAGTTTTGATGGTTCTGATAGCTCCGTATGATGATTTTGGACTTAGAAGTATGTCCAGATATTAATTGGGAGGTCCGTAGATGATTTTAGCATGAATTGGCAAAAGTTGGAAAAGTTAAAGGTTGTAGAGTTGAAGAGTTTAACTGAGAGTTGAATTTGTGGTTATCGGATTTGGGTTTTGGTTCCGAAAGTTGGAATAGGTCCATTGTGTCATTTATGAGTTGTGTGCAAAATCTAAGGTCAATCGGAGTTGGTTTGATAGTTTCGGAATCAATTGTAGAAGTTGAAAATTCTTTCGTTTCTTTAAGCTTCAATTAGGGTACCGTTTGTAATTTTGATGTTGTTTAATGTGATTTGAGGCTTCGACTAAGTTTGTATGATATTTTAGGATGGGTTGGTAAGTTTGGATGGGGTCTCGGTAGCCTCGGGGATGATTTGGATTGAAATCGAATAAAGAATTAGACTTGTGAAATTTCTGTAGGATGTTGTTCTGGTGTAACCGCACCTGTGAGGTTTTGGCCGCAGGTGCAGAGCCGCAAAAGCAGCCATGGGAGTGCAGGTGTGAGTCCTACAGAGGAGGACTGGGAGTGCAGGTATGGAAGGAAGCTCACAGAAGAAGATGCGATTCTGCGAATGAGGGCCCGTAGAAGAGGAGGTGGGCAAGAGGCAGTGGAGTTGCAGAAGCAAAGTGAACTTCGCAGAAGCGGTCCCGCAGGTGCGAGGAGGGGACCGCAGGTGCAACTGGTCATGTACCTAAGTGAGTTCCGCAGGTGCAGAGATTTCACTGCATATGCGGTTCTGCAGAAGCGAATTATTGGTTCGCAGGTGCGAGATGCCTTCTAGACTTCACAAAATCAAGGGTTTTGAAGCCTTTCTCATTTTTGGACTTTGCAAGCTCGGTTGGAGGCTATTTTTGAGAGGGGTTTCACTAGATTTCAAGTAAACAACTTTTGGTCATTTTTATCTGTTAATACTGAATACCCATTGAATTTTCCACCTAGACTAGGTGTTTTTAAGGTGGAATTTGGGGAATTTTTGGACTAGGGATTGGAGAGTAAGATTTGGAGATTTGAGTGATGATTTGATGTCGGAATTGAGTAATTTTGGTACGGTGGGACTCGTTATTGAATGAATATTCAGATTTTATAAATTTTGTCAGATTTCGGGATGTGGGCATGGTGTTGACTTTTGGGTTGACTTTTTGAGTTTTGTTAAAGAACATAGCTTTATCATATGGAATTCATTCCTATAGCTCATGTTGATTGTATTAAGATTTGAGTCGTTCAGAGACTGATTTGCAAGGTAAGGGATTGTTGGAGTAGAGATATGTGTGGTTTGATGTAAGTAATGCTTCTAAAATTGGTTTTGAGGGTATGAATCCCTGAAATACGTGTTATGTGTTTAGTGTTAAGGTGCACACATGCTAGGTGACGGGCGTGTGGGCGTGCATTGTATTAATCATGACCTGATTGTTTCCATGGAACTCTAATCTTGTTATTATTCTTGTATTCTCCATGTGTTAAGAGAAATTGAGTTGTGATTCATGTTAGAGACCATGTTAGACCATATGTTTGGTACTGTTGGGCCCCACAGAGGTCGTTCTTTTGTTGTTGAGTTATTTGCTTAAATTGTAGTTATGTACTCAGTCACATTCATCATTTGAATATCATATCTCAGTCATTATTATCATTTATTGTTACATCATGCATCACTGTTTGGGCTGATTAACATGAGTGTTGTGAGCCCGAGAGATTGGAGAGACTAATGATTGAGTTGGGGCCTAAGAGCCATGTTGTGAGTGAGGTTGTGGATCGGGCTACACGTCACAGCAGGCCTTCTTGACTTTATATATATATATATATATATATATATATATATATATATATATATATATATATATATATATATATATATCATTATTATTATGGATCGGTTGGCACACTGCAGCAGGCCTTATAGGCTTTATATATGATTATTATGGAATCGAGCTGCATGCCACCACATGCCGAATTGATTTTATATTAGCGCTTGGGCAGGATCCACCCCTCCATTATCTGACGTACCAGTAGTGAGCGCAGGTACCATACAGTGCTAAGTGATTGAGTGTGATGGGTGAGAGTGTGAGTACGTGAGATTATCTTTATAATGTATTACATGGGACATGCATATTTGACATGTAGATATAGAGATATAACATTCCTCATATCAGTCACACTTGGCATATTTCATCCGTGTTGAACTTAAAATGTTAAGCTTGAAAGCATGTCTACATTTATGTATTGTGTACCTCCTGATTATGAGATATCTCTGAGCTATTACTGTCATTTTTCCTATCATATTTGTACTATTAAAATATGGATTTGGACTGTACCTATTTAAGCTCGTCACTGCTTTCAGCCCAACGTTAATCCTGTTACTTATTGAGTACATTGAGTCGGTTGTACTCATACTACACTCTGCACTTCGTGTGCAGATCCATGTACTTCCAAACACGGTGGTTGCCAGATTCGGAGCTTCATTTGCTTGGAGACTATTGAGGTGGCTGCCTTGACATCCGCAGACCTCGACTCTCTATCTTTTCCTTTTGTTTAGCACTGTTCTATCTTTCCAAACACTTGTATTAGAAGTTTTGACTATGTTGACATTTAGTAGACCATGTACTCAATGACACCCAAATTTTAGGGGATTTTTGTATTAAGTCACGGTATTTTCTTATTGGTTATTTGTGAGATTTTCATTGTTCAGCTTATTTTTATCATGTTTCCTATTTAAAAATGTATGGTTATTTGTTGTTGTCGGCTTGCCTAGTACTATGATAGGCGCCATCACGATGTGTTGAGTTTTGGGTCATGACAGATTCAAGCCATTTGGAGGTTGATTTGCATGGGAAGGTATTTTTAGAGTATTGATTTTATTTGTTTGAGGTAAGTGTCTTGCCTAACTTTGGTTGAGATAATGTTTTCTTATAATTGATATTTTTTTGCTACATGCGGGGGTGATATATATATGAGGTGACGAGTGTATATACATGTGCCATGGGTATTCATGCTCGAGGTGGATTCTAGCTTATCCTATGCCTTGTTTGGTTGTATGTTCTACTCGATTTTATGTATTATTGCCTTAATTGACTACGTGAGCACAATAAACCGTGCTGGATAAATGTTGAGGCTATTGGTACCTTATTTTAAACATGACGAGAAAATCTTAAGACTTATGGTATATTTGCCTCGGAGGTATACACACGTCCTTACTTGTTCCTGTATTCTACCTTAATTGGGATGTGTGTACTCTGTGACACATATGTGATCCTTTGTGTGGCTACTTGAACTTGGTTGCTATAATTGATTTAGCCATAGTCATGTTTATATGTTGAACCCCATATGCATTTTTTTGTTATTATGTCCTTGTGCACTTTATTGATGAGTTATGGATATGCCTCTCGATGATAGTTTGTTATCTTGAATTGTTGTGATGTGGCACAAGGTCTTTTCCATGCAATTATAATGATATTGTGGCATATGTGGACATATTGAGCGGATTGATTGGGGTGTCAACACGAGATCTTTGTCATGCGAGTGTGTCTATTATTATGCACGTTAGGTAAAATAAAATTTGCTTTTTCTCGGGTTGCCCATGTGGCAAAGTAAGGGTGACGATATGCGCATGTGGAAAAATAAGGAAAACATTTTATTGCTATGTGGACATACATCGAAATAAGGGTGGCATTGTTGATGATGTTATATGATAATTAGGGGGTGTCATTCTTGATGTTGTTTAATTTTGACATGTTGTTGATATTTTAATTGAATACATGTTTCATAAAAGTTTTCGTCTTGTATTTTTAATGAATGGTTAGTTGAATTTTATGTGCTATTACGTGCCCCATTTCTACTTGATGATTTATTGTTAAAGGTGGATTTCTCTGCATGTAGTTGATACCTCATGTTTTTGTTGAGCTTTTGGTAGCATATTAGATTGACATAATAAGGAAATTGTCATCACGTATTGATATATTGATTCTTGAAAAGTTCTCTTTAACGTATTATTTCGAATTTGATACGGAATCGGATCATATCGGGCATAGGTTTTGCAGTCATGTGTAAGTATTGAGCAAACATATTGTGTGGTGCATATCTCTTTGTGAGCGAGGTTGGTGTAAGTTATATTTGTCGAACATGTCTAATTGGTAGAGTTGTTAATAACCCTATCACATTTGTACACCTTTATCATTGATATTCTTTATTCCTTAATTATCTTTCTAGAATATTTTTTTCTACATTATATATGTTATTGAGATCCACAGGTTCTGCAATGTGAGTATTTTTTACTTAAAAACCTCGTCTCTACTTTTCTGAGGTCAGTCAAGATACTTACTTACTACATGGAATTGATTGTACTTATACTAAACTTCTGCTCCTTATGTGTAGATTCTAGGCTAGGTAGCTTTAGAAGAAGGAGGTTTGCATTAAAGATGAGCAAATGTTCATAATTTGAGCTACCATTTGTTCATGGTAGATTAGGACCTTATTTTTTTTATGTAACCTTCAAACATATATTGTATTTGTTTCTTTTCCCATGGTTATAAATCTAAATCATAGTGGCTCATGACTTGTAATACCAGTCATTGGGGTAGTTGTATCAAATTCTTTTACAGTGTTATTTATAATGTTGATGATTTGTCATTATAGTAGTAACTTATACAGTATGGCTTACCTAACGGGTTAGGTTAGGTGCCACCACGACATTGGTTTGATTTTGGGTCATGACAAGTTTGTATCAGAGCTCTAGGTTCATAGGTTCTACGAGTCATGAGCAAGTGTCTAGTAGTCTTGCATATCAATATGATGACATTCATACCTATCTCGAGAGCCTACAAGACATCTAGGAAACTTCCCATCTTTCTTTCCTTATCGTGCGACCTTGTTTCAGCTTGGAGCTTATATTTTCGATTTTCTTCCATTCATTTGTTTGTGATGCCGCACGCACGGTATCAGCTGAGCATCAACATCTTGGGATGATGCAGATGGACTACAAGGGCTATGGATGCTTCATTTTTGTCTTAATGTGTTGACTAGATGTAGATGTGGATGTGTCGGTAGATCTTTCAGCTGTTCATTTGAGGAATGAAATAGATTCGTATATCTTGTTGGCAAGTATAGACTCAGGAAGATTAATCAGTTTCCTAGTAGTTATGACCATGGTAGAGGCATGGGATAATGTCGATTTGAGGCTAGCAAGTGGGCTATCTCCTGCGAGAACCTTTGAGGTTGTGTGATTCTCATGAGCAATTCTATGAAGAGTTTTCCTACAATCCAGTGGGATATGTGTTATACAATTAGATTTCGAATCACTTGAGGAAGATCGCTCGGCTGTCACAAGGATGCGTAAGCACTTGGTAGAGGCTTTGGAGTGTTTATGACTAGTGTTACATGAGTCTATGAAGTATTCAGCTGATTAACAGTGCTATATCAGGGCAGCTATGAAGGAAGGGTATTGTCGGTTACAGATGCTGTGCTGTATGGCTTCAAGTCAAGTGGGGGAGTTTGCTATCGACAATCGTATCACCTGATCATGTTTTATATCAGTTTGTTGACTAAGGAACACTTGTAGATTAGGTATGACTTGGTAAATGATGTCTTCATGGATGATTAAAGCAAGGGATTGGATGGAGGCATGGTGTACTATAATTTGTGGGTATATGGAAATCTTGGCATGATTCGAGTTTGATATTCGTGTTGGATGTGGTGTGAAAAGAAGAGGAATCGCTTGGTTGCTTCTTTTGGATATTCATATATTGGTGGAGCATAGGTTATTCGGTGTGTATTGGCTGTGCATCAGAGATTAAAGCAGAGTGGATGACTATCGAGAAGGTTCTAAAGGGGTCAAGATTCATATGAGGTATTTAAGAATATCTAGATTTGTTTATGGCTAGGACTCGAGATTTGTACTGGATGGTACTAAGACTTGTTGTACCTCTCTATCTATCATTATTGACTCTACATTGCAGTATTAGAGAGATTCAAGAAACACTTCGGATTCGTAGTGGGTCTCTTTAGAGTGAGCATGTCGGTTTGAGTTACTTTGGGTTTGGCAATCTGTATGACTTGGTTGATTTAGATAAACCCAATTCTAATGGCTTGGCTAGGTGTAACGGGTTTTGAAGAGTTCATGATGGTTTTGACCATGGTTCGAGGTTGATGTCTTCTATGAGTATAAATGGTTTGCTGCATGTTGTGATGTTCTCCTAGATTGGGTTAAGTAGAACATTTTAGGTTGATGGGTGTTTATCCTACTTGTGATTCAGAGTTGATTATGAGATATTTGTATTTTTTCACAAGTTATCATGATAGATGCAATGTGCTGTACGGGATTGAGATTTGGATTGACAAGGTTGTGATTCAGTTACAAAAAATGAGTTTTAGTCCACAAAAGAGATTTCAGATATTTAGAGTGTTAGAAACTAAGCGTCCACCAGACTGTATAGAGAACCCGGTTCTCTATGAGTTTCCACTGAAGATACTAATGACCCAAACTGTATAGCGATCTGGTCCTATATCAGTTCTCATAGTGCTAACTACTGAACCAGTATGTAAATGAGACACAAGATAAGTTCCTATTGTATAGAGAACCAGATTCTCTATCAGCTCCCATTGTAAGTAACAGACTGTAAAACCAACCAGTATAGGGAATCAGGTTCTCTAATTGTTCCACAGTAGCACGATAGTAAGTAAAGAATACAGAGGATTTTTACATGAAAAAATACCAACTCAAGGGGATAAAAACCACGACCTACACTTGTAGGCTTTCAACTTTACTAACTTGTAAATACCTATTACAAGCCACTTTGTAATGACTCTATTACAAAGAATTTAACTAACTTGTGGTACTCTTACCACAAATCACTTTGTGACTCCCTAGTTACAAAGAATTTAACTAACTTGTGATGCTCTCACCACAAGCCACTTTGTCACTCTACAATTACAAAGGCTTTTACTCACTCTAACTTGTAATAACACTTATTACAAGCCACTTTGCAACTCTCTAGTTACAAAGACTTTAACTTATGACTAAACCTAGTCACAACATAAACTGAAGAGTTTACGGATTTTGGGTTTCCTAAAAATAGCTTCTAAGAAAGCAAGATAGGATTTACAATGAAGAACAAATAACAAAGATTCAACAAACCTAAGGACTTAAGATATCTTCGATCTTGGATCAGGTCCTTGAGGTTACATGAGCTTTGTTCTTGAGAGATGTTGTTGCAAGTCTTGATAGAGGATTTTTATTTCTGATTTTGCAAGTCTTGGAACCTGAATCTTGTTCCTTGCATAAGGTTTATACTACAAAAGACATAACCTTAATGATGTCTAATCTCAATGGGAAGTGACTGCTGCACTGTTTGTTGCACTGTCTGCTGCACTGTTACAGGTAGTCACTTTCTACAGTTGCTTTCTAGCTGTACAGTTGACTTATACTTCTGTCAAGGGAACACCAAGGTATCAGGTCCCTAATATGGTTTCTGTGAATCTAAAGCACACTGCCCATATTATCTTGAGTCGATTAACTTGAATGATTGTACCAGACATGCTTTAGGTCCTTTATCTAGTTCTCTCACGAAGTAAGTCATTTTACCTTCCTTGATTGTATTTATATGTGTGTGACATCACTTACAATGATGTAAGCAAGGTAGGTAAAAAGCCTTGCACAAAAAGTTGACTATTGCACTGTTCCTGTACAATAGCGTGTGTAGGCAACAACTTTCCTGCTGGAGAGTTGACTTCATACAGTCTCCTAGGGAACTGGTAGGGACCTGTTCTCTTAGCTGTTCCTTCCTCTCTTCCTCACTTGAGTCATTGCTATCGGTTTTGAGTACCATATTCTTTTCTTTCATTGGTTCTCTTCTTTCACTGTCTATCTTCCTCTTCATCTCGTAGGTCTTCAGATTTCCAACCAACTCTTCTATGGTCAGCTCCTACAAGTCCTTTGATTCAGATCCCAACCTAGAACTTTGTGATCTCAAGGTCTTGTAGATGTGTAACATGTTCCATATCTGGTTTTGGATGGTAAGTTTGTTAGATCATCAAAACATAAAGTAAAGTACTTATGCCCAAGGTACTTATAACCTATCAATTGCCCCCTTTTTGATGATGACAAACTTAGAATTTATATTCCCCATGAGAAACAAATCTCCACATTGTTCCCCCTGAGAACCAGATCTCCACATTGTTCCCCTTACGAATAAGCCATATTCCCCTTGAGAATCGATCCTAAGGAGCTGATCACAACTGGTTCTTCAAGATTGTTTGGCAAATCATCAAAACTCAAAGTTCCATAACTTGTCAATTTCCCCCTTTTTGATGATGACAAATCCAGAATTAATATTCCTCTTGATAACCAGATTCCTCACATGTTTCTGTGGTTCAAACCTATAATCAACATATTATCAACAACGTTCCCCCTGAGAAGTATAGCTATCTCCTGAGAACTAGAGAACCAGATTCCTCCTATGTTTCCTTGCGAAGCAGATCCATCTTTCATGCACAAAATTCGATTCTGTTCCTCCCATGTTGACACCTATATAACTTCCCCCTGTTTGCATCATCGAAAAGAATAACAGAAGAAGTACTACCAAAAAGAAGTTCAACAACATTAACTGAGGCCACTTGGGCAACACAGCAAAAATAATAACAAGAACAATAAGTGAATGTTAGTGCACAACATAGAGTGATTGTCCATAGTGAAGTAATGATAATAAAAGCACAATAGCTTCAACAATACATAATATGACAATTTAAACAACTGAAGTATCAATGTCAACAAATATAGGGATAAGAAAAGGATAAGAATTCAAGGGAATTTGGAAGGAGTGAAAGATATGGATCACTGGGCAGGAGGAAAAGTAAGGGGTTAAGGCTTTGATGAGCTTGTCCATGTGTTCATTTACTCTCCTTTGATCAATGATCATCTGATCCCTCAGTTCCTCCACCTGTTTCCTCAATCTTTCATTCTCACCCTTCAACTTAGCATTCTATTCTGCCGGGGGTCCTCGAGGACCAGGTTCCTAACCAACTAAGTAGGTTGAACCATCAATCAGATCACCAAGACTCTCCTCAAGCTCCATATAATCAATAACAAATGTAGTCCCATGCACATATAGCATCATAGTATCATATAAAATATAAAAGTCTATTACTTCTTCTTCAAAAACATTGGCACTTGGAGGAACAACGAGGTGATTCTAGTTTTGGAACTAATCACTCTGCCTAACAGCACTCTTTGAGACTTCAAAGGCTTCTCCTTCCAAACCTAATGGCTCAACCTTTTGGTTCTGTAAGGAACCAGGTTCCTTACTTACACTACCCTTTCTATCCTTGAGCAGCCATGTCTCCTTTTTCTTCTTCTCAATCTGTTTACCCTTATCATCTGCTACATCTTTCTCAGCCAACCCACCCCCCTTTTTTGTAAATTCTTTCTCATAGGAAAATATTTCATTTCATTCTCTTTTCCATAATCACATCAGCAGCTCACACCACTTCACCATCAATCAGCCTACTTTTCATCGATCCTTTTTACTGATCGAAAGTTCGTTTATACATAGAACTCAAGGAGAAAAAGATCATCATTAAAATTAACTTTATGAGAAGGACTTGAGAGATCAGGTCCTCTTTAGTCCTCACATTCACCAATTTCTCCATCCTTCAAGGCTTCCACAAATCCAATAACAACTTCAGCCTCATGCTCTAGAATATTAGATCTGCCCTATTTCCTTTCAGTTAAACTTCTATCAAAATCTAATAAAGAGTTTTGATTATGATGGAGTTAGGTTTTTTTTGGAGTGTGAGAGAGTTGGGTTCACTTATGGCATATTTGGAAAGAAGGATTGTTTTGAGACAAGGTTGATTTTGGTATTGAAGAAAGGAATCGCTTTTATTTGGGTGTAAGATAGAGAAGTGCCTTTTTGGGGCAACGGGTCAGTTCAAAAAGGTTTAACATTTTGGACTTCAATAGTTAGGAGGAGAGGCAGGAGAAAGGCAGAAAAAATTGATGACATGACACTTCAGCGGCTTAAAAATGCATATAAGTATTGAATAAACTACTAACCTGAGTCACAGGAACCAGGTTCCGTGACTGTTTTTGAAAATTTTGAGCAAAGACTCCTAGAAGTGCAATGTCACTCTTACTTGTTTTTGTCCTGAGACTGCCATATGTGTATACCTATAACAATATAGATTTGAGTTAGATGTCGCCGAAAAATACTTTTTAGCATTGTACCTTTCCTTCTTAACATAGCCAATCATTGAGGAACCAGGTCCTTAGTTAAGCTTGATCAACCCCAACTCTAGAAGATTTCTTTCAAGATGTTCCCTGCACAGCGCCTTGGTGAAGATATCTGCTACCTGATCCTTTGTTTTCCTCATGAGATAAAACATGATCTGAGGAAATGAGCCATTCGAGATGTGCTTTTCCTGTTCACCAGATAGCCTACATAATCAGCGTCAGCATAACCAATCAAGTCAGAGTTATCAACCAAGGGATAGTAGAGAACCAGGTCCTGCATCCCTTTGAGATATCTTAGGATTCTCTTGGCAGCTTTCAGATAAGATTCCTTTGGATTGGATTGAAACCCGACACACAGACCCACACTAAAAGCAATATCTGGTTTGCTACAGAAGTGACCCTATGATACCTATATACATGGTCTGATATATAGGGGAACTAGGTTCATCCAGTCTGGACAAGTATTTGTGGCGATGGGAGTGTCAATGATTTTGATGTCTCCATATCAAATCTCTGCAGCAGCTTCTTGCTTCACTTGTATATATAAGAAGAAATTCAGTTCCCCCATCGTACTCATTTCTAACTCACTTCCCATAAGTTATGCACATTCTTTACAATGGGAGTCAACTGTTGCTTCAAAGATGATTTCATCAACATAGATCTGTACAATGAGTAAGTTCCTTCCTGATTTCTTTCACACTAAGCATGGGGAGCCTGGCTTTCATAACAGTTCTGTCAGTAGGTCATGGAACTAGGTTCCACATCCTGTTCCTCTCAAGTTGACGAAGCTCTTTTTGCATAGCTGTAATTCAGTCAGCATCTTCCAATGCTTCCTTGATATTCCTAGGCTTTATTTGGGAGAGAAAGGCTGAGAAAGTAAGTGAGTTTCTTGTCTTTGATCTGTTTTGAGTTTCTCAGCAGCTGGAGTTCCATGTACAATATCCACAACTCTATTTTCTGCTTTAGATATTGTGATTGAGGGACCAGGTTCCTCTATGTCGGCTGGCGTCTCATCTTCAGTTCTGAGGAACAAGGTCCATGTAAATCTGGAGTAATCATCCATACTGATGAGAATATGTACCTCTTTCTTCCTCTACATGGAATCCTCATAGGTCCACATAGATCAATATGGAGGAGATCAAGTGGTCTTGAGATACTAACTTCCTTTTCGGGCTTGAAAGAGGATCTGACTTGCATTCCTTATACACATGCATCACACACCCTGTGATCCTTTAAGCTTGATTTGAGCAAACCATGAACCAGGTATTTCTTGACTAACTTGTTCAGCAGCGTGAAACTTGTATGACCTAGCCTTCTGTGCCATAACTCAGCATTATCATTAACATCACTCAAATAGCCAAGATCCCCTAGTCACAGATTTGGGAAATACCTAGTAGAATCTCTTAGAGGACTAGGTACTCTACTATTTAATGGAATCATACTGTTCCCGATCCTTCCAACTCCCAGAATGTATCCCTTCTTGCCATTTTCAAATGATACACTCCCTCCTTGCAGGGCCTTCAGTAAAGGAAATAATTTGTTCTTCCAGTCATGAGCTTCGAGCCATCGGTATCCATGTACCACTGTTGACTTCTCCCTTTCACTGTTCCCTGCACACTTAAGTCAATGATTAGACTTAGGAACCCAAGCCAACTTGGGTCCCTTATAATGATAGAACGGGCAGATCAAACTTCTTTTTGCCCATGCAGGCAACACATATTTTCTTTTTCAGAGAACTAGGTTCCTCATCAGTATGCCTCTTTCCAACAAAAACTTTGTTTTTTTGCAATGACTGAGTTTTAACTTTACAAGAGTCCTTTCGATGATCAGTTTGACCACAGTGAGTGCACAACCTATTATCAGCCATAGTTACATACTTCCTATGGGGATTATAAGAGGTTTTAGCCTTTGGGAACCCGATACCTTGCCTGTTTCCACCATTACTCCTGTATATAGACGTTATCATATCAGAGGACCGGGTCCATTTTAGTGACTTATCAAGATCATTTTTAATCCTTTTTAAATCCTCCTGAAGTTGTCTATTCTTTTCAAGCTCAACAACAAGACATGTTTTAATTTTCTTAAGATCAATCTCAAGATCAAGTTGAGCCTTTCTAACCACTTCCTCTCCCTCAGTGTTGTCCATCCATTTTTTTGTTTGGGTTTTCAACAAGTTGTGTTCTCTAGTTACTTCTTCAATTTGTTCCCTTAATTCAAAGGAAACTACCATATCATCCATTTCTTGCTCCGTCGCTGCAATTTTCTCTACTAGAGTATTCTTCTCTTTGCTAAGGTTCTCTATGGTTTTCTTCAAGTCAACAACCACTACCATCAAATCATTACTAGATTGTTCAACATCTCCTAGCTCTATGATTAGGGCATAATTATCATTAACAAAACTATAATATGTATCAATTAGAACATTTGCTAATGACATTAATTTCTTCGAAGAGTAGGACTTCAGATTTCTCTGAACATCCCTAAAATTTATCTCATCATTGTCATCCTCTTCATACTCATTGGACTGAGCCATCAATGCAAATAATGAATCATCTTCATTTTGCATTGCCATCATGGAGCTATTTCCTGCATCTGGTTCCTCTTCTGATTCACTAGAGGAGACTCCCCATGCAGCAAGAGCTTGCTTCACAACATTGTCATCTGCACTTTTTCGGCTGAATCGTTTGTCAGGAACCAGGTTCCTTTTTACAACTTTGTCAGAGTTGTGTTTGTTATGGTCTTGTTTCAGAAATGGGCAGTCTTTGATGAAGTGTCCAGACTTTCCACACTTATGACAACAATCATTTCCTTTGGAATTCCTGCTGGAACTTCCTTTCACTGGGATCCTACTATTTTTGCGACCCATCTTTTGAAATCATTGTGGTCTATTGGTTGATTGACATTCCTTGATGTTTGGTGGAGCAACCATGTAGATCCTTTCTAGGTGTTAACCTTTTAGAAAGAACCCGCTCTGATACCAATTGTTAGAAACTAAGCGTCCACCAGACTGTATAGAGAACTGGATTCTCTATGAGTTTCTACTGAAGATACAAATGACCTGAACTGTATAGCGATCTGGTCCTATATCAGTTCTCACAATGCTAACTATTGAACCAGTATGTAAATGAGACACATGATAAGTTCCTACTGTATAGAGAACCATATTCTCTATCAGCTCCCACTATAAGCAACTGACTCTAAAACCAACCAGTATAGGGAATTAGGTTCTCTAATTGTTCCAAAGTAGCACGACAGTAAGTAAAGAACACAGAGGATTTTTACGTGGAAAAATCCCAACTCAAGGGGACGAAAACCACGACCTACACTTGTAGGATTTCAAGTTCACTAACTTGTAAACACCTATTACAAATCACTTTGCAATGACTCTATTACAAAGAATTCAACTAACTTGTGGTACTCTTACCACAAGCCACTTTGTGACTCCCTAGTTACTAAGAATTTAACTAACTTGTGATGCTCTCACCACAAGCTACTTTGTCACTCTACAGTTACAAAGGCTTTTACTTACTCTAACTTGTAATAACACTTATTACAAGCCACTTTGCAACTCTCTAGTTACAAAGCCTTTAACTTATGACTAAACCTAGTCACAACATAAACTGAAGAGTTTACGGATTTTGGGTTTCCTAAAAATAGCTTCTAAGAAAGCAAGATAGGAGTTATAATGAAGAACAAATAACAAAGACCAACAAACCTAAGGACTTAAGATATCTTCGATCTTGGATCAGGTCCTTGTGGTTGCAGGAGCTTTGTGCTTGAGAGAGGTTGTTGCACGTCATGAGGGAGAATTTTTGTTTCTGATTTTGCAAGTCTTGGAACCTGAATCTTGTGCCTTGCATAAGGTTTATACTACAAAAGACATTACCTTAGTGATGTCCAATCTCAATGGGAAGTGACTGCTGCACTGTCTGCTGCACTATTGCAGGTAGTCACTTTCTGTAGTTGCTTTCTAGATGTATAGTTGACTTATACTTCTGTGTGGAGAACACCAAGGTATCAGGTCCCTAATCTTGTTTCTGTGAATCTAAAGCACATTGCCCAGATTATCTTGAGTCGATTAACTTAAATGATTGTACCAGACATGCTTTAGGTCCTTTATCTTATTCTCTCATGAAGTAAGTCATTTTACCTTCCTTGATTGTATTTATACGTGTGTGACATCACTTACAATGATGTAAGCAAGGTAAGTAAAAAGCCTTCCACAGAAAGTTGATTGTTGCAATGTTCTTGTATAATAGCATGTGCAGGAAGCAACTTTCCTGCTGGAGAGTTGACTTCATACAGTCTCCTCGGGAACTGGTAGGGACCTATTCCCTCAGTTGTTCCTTCCACTATTCCTTACTTGAGTCATTGCTATCAGCTTTGAGTACCAGGTTTTTTTCTTTCTTTGGTTATCTTTTTTCATTGTCTATCTTCCTCTTCATCTCGTAGGTCTTCAGATTTCCAACCAGCTCTTCTATGGTCAGCTCCTACAAGTCCTTTGATTCAGCTCCCAACCTGGAACTTTGTGATCTTAAGGTCTTGTAGATGTGTAACAGGTTCCGTATCTAGTTTTGGATGGTAAGTTTGTTAGATCATCAAAACATAAAGTAAAGTACTTATGCCCAAGGTACTTATAACCTATCATAGAGGATTCTAGCACTATCTAGAGTCGCTTGAGAAGAGCGTAGATTGTAGAAGACACATTGTGTACTAAATTGCGGATCCTTGACTACTATTATGGTAAATCACCTGGTTGTTGGCTTTTGAGATTCAAGTTTTGCTACATAGTGCAGGAGATTTATGTGAGTATTTTTTGTAAGATGATTCTGTATGAGTGATGTATTAGTTATTGACTGGTGGAGTTGGTATCTAATATGGAGATTCTTGTTTTTTTGAGGTTTAGAAACTGGATGTTCTAAAGGTAAACTACTACATGGTTGTGGACTATGAAATATGCGAGATAGAAAACTAAGGGTATATGTTATGGATAAGTTATTGTGGACTTTTGGAAGATTATTTACCTATTTTAGGATGATCAAGATTGATTTTGGGGGGGGGGTGGAGGCATTGGTAGGCCTAATGAGAATATGTATTGTACATCATATTGGATTTTCTCACTCTTGCACATCTTTATTATGGGTGTATCATCGGGCGGAGAGGATATTATATGTTCCCAAACTTGTTTCATATGTTTCTCTCCTATGCAATGATGGGTTATGAGATTGTTTGGTTATTCACACGTTTGATGTGGTTCTATTTAGGCCTGGTGGTGAGATTGGGAATGATATGGCTCTTGGATGTTGATTTGCTTATTGCACCTTAATCATTCCTTTCCTATCGGCGGTATATTGTGCTATCCATTTCTCAATAGTTGTGGGCATGCATTTCACGTGTTTTTCCATTAATACACATGTGGTCGCACTGAGGTTATATTAGTATGAGATTCTTTGTGGTCATTTTGTGTGTTTTGCTTCTCCTTTGTGGGATGGATTCATATTAGGGTTTCGTTAGGGTTGTACCTATTGGACTTGTCAGATAGTTCTCTCAATTGGTTCTCTTTATATCATCAGTTATATTCAATTTGTTGCTTATTGGGTGCGGAATGCATAAAATGTGGCTCTAAGTGGCATTAGGTGTGGCATGTCGGTCGAGCAATTTGTACCGGATGAGATGAGGTTATTTGACTTGGAATTAGAGTAATTAGACTTGGATAAGTTATATTTAGAAGAATAATGTCATTAGTCAGCTAAGAATTTGGAGATGGTTTTTGTGGGGTGAGAGCGCTCCACGCCATTTTGATCTGAAGAGTGGTAATGAGTTCTACGTATTGCCTCATCATTATTTGTGTTGTGAAGGTTTTGAACAAGGTTTTGTATAATATGAGGTATGTTGTTGGTACCATATTTTGTAATGAGAACCTATTACAGTTTGAAGATATTACAATTAGTACATGAGTTATTGGTACATCGTGTGATTATATCTTGGAATATGGTTATGGGGATGCATTTCATTTCGATTAATGTAGTGTATATGTGAGAATCAGATATTACAAGGAACTTCGGATAGTGGAGTTTTGTTCTAAGGCTAATGGATTAAGGTAAAAGAAAGAATCTTCAATTAGGTTGTGTTGACAGGCTTATATGGTTTGAGATTACATGGGGTCACCTATATAGGTATGTGTATGGTGAGTTTTTACAGTGATTTGATAGCTTTGGAACAACTCTCGGCACGTTCGAGGAAGAACGTAAGTTTAAGTGGGGGAGAATGTAATGACCTGATCGGTCGTTTCATGCATTGACATTCTATTAGGCAGTTTGAAGTCTTGAGTAGTATGATGTATTACAAATTGCGAGCATGGTTGGTTTTGATTTTCGAAAAGTTGGGATTTATTCGGAAGAGTAATTCTCAATTTAGAAGTTTTAAGATTAAAGAGTTGACCAAAGTTTGACTTGTGAGTAAACAACCTCAGATTCATGTTTTGATGGTCTCAATAGGTACAGATTTGGATTGAAGGTTCCTAGGTTGATTTAGCTCTATTTGCTGAAAGTTAGAAATTTGAAAGTTTAGAAATTTCATAATTTTGACCGTGAATTTACTTTGTGGCTGTCGGCTAATATTTACCGTGAAAATGGTAATAACAATTAAATTTGTTGATGGGACTCTAAAAATATGTGATCTATTTTTATGCTAGTTGTTAGAGCGGTCGATGCTAGATATGTGAAGCTTAACAACGAAATACGAACTAAAACAGGGCTATAATCAAACCGAGGGGCTTGCTGTCCGGGCCTCAGACAGACCGATGAGGGGCTTCGAGGCCGATGCCTAGGCTCGGGCTTGAGCTATCGGGGATAATCAGGGAAGAGCTAATAGTTAGGATATAATTAAAGGAGGCTCTTTATGGCCAATACCAAGCAATAAATGAAGAAGATTATGAAATAAATGAAAGAGGTAGTCTCGAGCGAGTAAGTTAGAGAGAAAAGAGGGAGAGAGTTGTTATTGATCTTGTGTAGAATAGTTGGAGCCACAACATCCCCTTACAAAGTGGTGAGGATCCCCTTTATATAGGATGAGAATCCCGCCAAAGTACAAAATACATTAATTGTAAAAGCATTTAGATGAGACGACCAGACACGACGCCTTGATACAGGCTCTGGGTAGGCCGGCTTTGTCAGACTTAGCCCTGTGTTTTGGGAATTCCCCATTTTACTCTAGCATCGATCTACGTCCTCTTTAAGTCAGACCTCGACGAGCTTCGAGGGAGGGAACTCGGTCACAGCTTCGCGTCCTCGAGGTCTCTAGGTATTCTTCTGAAGTGCTCGGTAGCAAGAATTTAGACCTTATGATCTCGCCGTATACAATTAATATTGTTATATCGCAACTTGGAAGGGGTACAATGTGTCGTTTGGAATTTGTGTGCAAAGTTTGGTTTTATTTTGAGTTGATTTGGTAGGATTCATATGTGTTCGACAAAGTTTAAAGGATTGAAAGTTATGAGAATGATCTTAATCTTCGATTCTTAATTTTGATGTTATTTGTGTTTCGAGATCTTGGATAAGTTTGGATTAGGTATTTGGACTTGTTGGTATGATTGGACATGGTCTTAAGGAGTTCGGGTGAGTTTCGGGATGGTTTCAGACCATTTTTAGGCACTTTTCAACTGCTGGTTTAGGTTACAAGTGTGTACATCGCGATCGTAGAGCTCTGGTCCGCGTTCGTGAAAAGTAAAATGCAGTTCTAGAGTTGTGAATTGCGTTCGCAAAGGGACATTTTGCAATCGCAAAGAAAAATTTTCTAGTGTCACTAGGCTGACATCAGAAGCTTATATCATGCAATCTATAAGGAATTTAAAGTGATCTAGAAAATGAAAGTTGTATCCTTTGTGTCTAATTTTCAGAAATGGTCGTTGCACTAGAGACTGTCTAGAAAGAGTTACGCAAGTACTATAAAAGTTTATTCATCGCGATCGTAGTGCTTCTTGGTTGAGATAGCGAAGGGTAAAATGATGTTGGACAGTTTTTGAACCGTGATCGCGAGGTTGGTAACCACAATTGTGAAAAAGAACGACTGGCGTGGCTTTAAAACATCCAATTTCTGAATTTAAATTTCATCATCTTCACATTTTGAGTTCTTGAAGCACACGTAAGGCGATTTTAGAGGAGATAAATGCCCAAATCATGAGGTTAAGGAATTTTTATATTTGTGTTTTATATATATTTTGTTTAACCATGGATTATTATATACGTAAATCAAGGATTTGATGAGAAGAAATTGGGAGTTTTTGGCTTGAACTTAAGAGAATGAATTTTGTGGTTTTGAATATAAAATTGAAGTTGAATTTGGAAACTAATTATATATGTGGACTTGGTAGGTTATGGGTTATTAGGTTTTAGTATTGGTCTCAGGTTTCAGGCATGTGGGCTCGAGTTTACTTTTTGGTTGATTTTGAGTATTTGATTAACTGTTCGATATTTGTTATTTGGGTTTGATTCCTATTGCATTATTTAATGTTATTGAGTTGTTGTTTTGAGCTAGATTTGAGCCGTTCTTGCATGGGAAGGCATTTTTAGACATTTGATTTTGCTCATTTGAGGTAAGTATCTTACCTAACTTTGGCTGAGACAATTTTTCCATATAATTGATATTGTTTGCTACATGCGGGGATGATGTATATAGGAGGCGACGAGCGTATATACATATGCCATGTGTATTCATACTTGAGGGTAGATTCTAGCTCACTCTATGCCTTATTTGATTGTGTGTTCTACTTGATTTTATGTATTATTCCATTAGTTAAGTCCGAGGCATGCGAGCGTCAAGTAAGTATACCTTGAAGTCTCTAAAATATCTGGGTCAACTCACTGGCATCCGACACGAGCAGAAGTACCTGGATCTACACAAAAACATGCAGAAGCGTAGCATGAGTACACCACAACGGTACCTAGTAAGTATCAAGCCTAACATCGGTAGAGTTGTGACGAGACCAGGTCAAGACACATACTTGACATAACAACCTATGCAGAATATCAATATAATATAACAACGGGGAAGCAAAGGAAATAAATGAAAAATAAGCAATTTATCAAACCAGGCTAACAATGAAAATGAAAGCAACAAATGACAACAAAAAGTGAACATCTGATAAAGGTAACAATTGATAAAATATGGTCAAAATACGAGTGAAATTAATTTAAGGAAAACAGTACAATAACCCTTCAAAGCAACCAGCCCTTCCAATTTAGAATGTACAACAAGAATCACACCAAGGTATCACACCTCGTGTCCACATATCACGATTCACAATCACATTTTTCCTATATCATCGTGTGAGCCTTGCATTTATTTTAAAAATATTTTTTCGAAAAAGTACATGTGTTTTAGCCCCCTTATCTCACCGCGTGGCTTCAAGTAATTCCCTTACTACCAAAACACATATAAATATCACCTTATCTTACCGCATGTGTTTAAATACCCACTTTTATACCATTGCATGCATATCAATATCACAACACAATAATCAACTCTCACCACACATTCTCATATGCCACAACATTGCCAACATCGACAATACCAATGTCATCTAACGCATAGCCCACAACTCAACCATAATATGTACAAGATCCTGAACTACAACAAAATGAACAGAAATAACTCAACAACAATAGGTATTCCAATAACCAATAATTTCAACCAGAAACATGTAAATAGCTCTCAACAACTATAAATTCAATAGTAAATAACTCTCAACAATGAAGATATTTCCATGACCTGACAACTTCAAATTCAAATGCATAACATAAGCTTAACAATAAAAAAGATAGCATGAGATGGCATCTACAACAAAATGCATGAGAATAACTCGACAAGGAAAGAATAGCATGTAACAACAACTAATAATAAATGCATATAAGAGAGAACTCGACAACGAAAACTAGAACATGTAACATCAACTTCAACTAAACATGTAAGAATAAACATGACAACGAAAGATAGAACATCTAATAACAACTAATAAACTTGACAACGAAAGATAGAACATCTAATAACAACTAATAAACTTGACAACGAAAGATAGAACATATAATAACAACTTCAATTAATTGCTTATAAGTAATATAAGAGTCTAAAACCGGTTTATTTTCACATATAATCCTGTGTACACACTCGTCACCTTATGTACACGTCATTCTAATAATTCAAATGGTACAATCAAACCAAATCATAAGGGGTAGTTCTTTCACACAAGGTTAGACAAGATACTTACCTCAATTAGGCCAAATCAACACTCTAAAATGGCTTTCCCTTAAAAGTCGCCACCGCACGACTCAAATCTAACTAAAAACCACTTAATATCATCATAAAATGCAAGAAAAATCAATTACGATTCATAAAGCTATAATTTTTATACAATTCTCCAAAAGTCAACAAAAGTCAACCCCGGGCTTTCCCGGTCAAATCCTGAGTCCAAAGGTAGATCTCGACTACCCATAACATCACGAGTCAATATATATGTTTTGTTTTAAAATCTGAGTCCAATTCGACACTCAAATCCCTAATTTTTATTTTTCAAAACATACACAAAAATTCCCAAAATTTCTCTTAGACTCATGAATTTGTTGTTAAATTTTATATATTCTTATATAATGTAATTAAAAATAGATTAAAATAATTTATCCAATGATTTTGGGAAAATCCCTCTTCAAAAATGCCTCCTACCGAGTCTAGTGTTCTAAATTATGAAAATGAGACTTAAAATCATCTTTCCAGCCCTTTTGTTAAGGTGCAGACGTCATAATTGCAACACTGGGTTTGAAATTGAGAAACCTCGCAAATGCGAAAAGGACTCGCAAATGCAGGGCATGACAAACTAGATGAATGTCGCAAATGCGACAATGACTTTACATTTTGCAACGTCTCCTCCTCTCACAAATGCAACCTATTAGTTGCAAATGCGAGCCAACTCAGCCCAGCCAAATCATCGCAAATAAGATCAAGGTTTTGCAAATGCGACACCTGAGGCCCCCTTTTCATTATCGCAATTGCGATAATAGTGCTTGGAATTGCGACAACTGCAACACCCGCACACCAACAACCTGTAACTAGCTCAATCCAATCTGAAATGCGTCCAAAACTCACCGAGCCCTCAGGGCTCCATACCAAATATCCACACACATCTAAAAATATCATACGAACTTGCTTGCACGATCAAAGCACCAAGATAATATACGAAACTATGAATCAAGCATCAAAATGCATGAAATTCAAAAGGAAACTCAATAACCACTAGAATTGCAACCAAACGTTTGAATCCTATAAAATCAACTCCGAATTACACCAAATTTTACAGGCATGTTTCAAATAGAAAAATGGACCTATTTCAAGTCCCAAAACTAAAATCCAAACCCAATAGTCATAAAGACAACCTACGGTCAAACTTAAGGTAATTTCTAAACATCAAATTGTCAACTTTCGACAAAACAAGTCCAATAAATCTAGGGACCTCTGAATTCAATTTCGGGCATACGCCCAAGTCTAAAAACATAAAATGAACCTACCGGAGAATTCAAAACACCATTCCAGTGTTGTTTTCACAATAATTAGGTCTCGTTAAATATTCTCAACATATGCTTCTAAACCAAGAACCAAAGGGTCCAAATCAACTCAAAACCTTTTCGGAACGAAACCAATCCTCCCTGAATGTCATAAAACCATGAAATCACATGTGTGAAGCATCAAAAGGGGAAAAATGTCTCAAATACACAAAATGACCGGTTGGGTGGTTACATTCTATCCCTCTTAAATCGAACGTTCATCATCGAGCGTGCATAGAGACATACCTGAACTGCCAAAAAAGTGTGGATAACGGCTTTGCATGTCGTGATCGGTCTCCCAAATCACCTCCTCGATTGGTTGACCCCTCCATTGTACTTTCACTGAAGCAATGCTCTTTAACCTCAACTTCTGGACGTGCCTATCCAGGATAACCACTGGCTCCTCAACATAAGTCAAATCATTATCTAACTAGACTGAGATGAAATCTAATACATGTGATAGATTACCATATTACTTACGTAACATAAAAACCTAGTAACCCGATGAACTGCCGATAAGCTATGTGGCAATGTAAGTTTGTAGGCTACATCACCCACTCTCTCTAGGATCTTAAAAGAACAAATATAGCGAGGGCTCAAATTGTCTTTTTTTCCGAACCTCATCACACCGTTCATGGGTGACACTCTAAGCAAAACTCTCTCACCCTCCATGAATGCAACATTAGGAGCCCTCTGATCAGCATAACTCTTCTGCCTGGACTGGATAGTAAAAAGTCGATCCGGAATCAAATTGAATTTCTCCAAGGCACCCCGAACCAAATCAGTGCCCAATAATCTAGTCCCCCTTGGCTCAATACCTCCAACCAAAGAACGACATTGCCTCCAATATAAGGCCTTATAAAGATCCATCTAGATGATCGACTGATAGTTGTTGTTGTAGGTGAACTCTACGAGAGGTAGAAACCTATCCCATGAACCCCCAAAATCAATAACACAGGCACATAGAATGTCCTCCAAAATCTGAATAATGCGTTTGGACTACCCATCCATCTAGGGATGGAATGTCATATTCGACTCGCGAGCCCATCTCACGTTGCTTGGCTCTCCAAAAATGCGATGTGAACTATGTTTCTCTGTCAGAAATGATGGAAATAGGCATGCCATGCAGATGGATAATCTCCCAGATGTAGATCTGAGCCAACCTCTCTGAAGAATAAGAAGTCATCACCGGAATGAAGTATGCAAACTTAGTGAACTGGTCTACAATAAACCAAACTGCATCATATTTCTTTAAGGTCCGTGGTAAGACTACCCCAAAATCCATCATGATGCGCTCCTACTTCCACTTCGGTATCTCTAATATCTGAATCAACCCTCCTATTTTCTAATGCTCATACTTCACCTGTTGACAATTCAAACGTCGAGAGACATAAACAACATTGTCTTTCTTCATTTGTCGCCACCAATAATGTTTAAAGTCACGGTACATCTTTGTGTCACCTGGGTGAATGAAATAGCGCGAGCTATAAACCTCCTGAAGGATCAAATCGCTCAACCCATACATATTTGGAACAAAAATCCAGCCTTGTAGCCATATAATGCCATCATCACCAATCGCAACGTCCTTAGCACCACCCAGTTGCACCATGTCCCACAACACCATTCAGGTGAGGGTCATCAAATTGGCGGGCCTTGATATGCTCCAACAACGATGATTGTGCCACAACACAAGCAAGAACCCGGATAGGCTCCACAACATCCAATCTCAGGAACTGGTTGTCCAAACCCTGACATGCACATCAAGTGGCCTCTTTGCTACCGGTAAATATTCCAAACTATAATGCTCTCAGCCTTCCTACTCAATGCATCGGCCACCACATTGTCCTTCCCCGGATGATATAACATTGTGATATCATAGTCTTTCAACAAATCTAATCTTCTCTATTGCCGCAAATTAAGGTTTTTCTGCTTGAACATGTGCTGGAGACTCTGATGGTCGGTATAGATTCCACAATGAACGCTAAATAGATAGTGCTTCCAAATATTCAATGCGTGAAAAATATCTGCCAACTCTAAATCATGCATATGGTAATTCTTCTCATGAACCTTCTACTATCGAGACGCATAGCCAATCACCCTATTGTCCTGCAACAACATTATGCCAAGCCCAATATGTGATGCATTACAATACACTATGTAAGATCTTGTACATGTAGGCAATACCAACACTGGGGCTGTAGTAAATGCAGTCTTGAGCTTCTAAAAGCTCATCTCACACTCATCTAACCATTTGAAAGGATCACCTTTCTAGGTCAATCTAGTCAAAGGAGCTACGATGGAGGAAAAACCCTCCACGAAATAGCGTTAATAATATGCTAGACCCAAGAAGCTCTGAATCTCGGCTGTTGAAGATGGTCTAGGCCAACTCTGAACTACCTCTACCTTTTTTGGATCCACCTTGATCCTATCACTAGACACTAAGTGGCCCAAAAATTCCTCTGAATAAAGCCAAAACTTACACTTGGAGAATTTTGCATATAACTTATTCTCCCTCAAGGTTTGGAGCACGCTCCTCAAGTGTTCCTCATTATCCTCCCGACTACGAGAATATACCAATATATCTTCAATGAACACATTAGAGAATGAATCAATATATGGCTGGAATACACTATTTATCAAGTGTATAAATGTTGCTGAGGCATTGATCAGCCCAAATGACATCACTAAAAACTCATAGTGGCCATAACGAGTCTTGAAAGCCGTCTTCAGAATGTCTAAATCCCAGATCTTCAGTTGATGGTATCCCCACCTCAAATCAATCTTCAAGAATACTTTAGCACTCTGAAGCAGATCAAATAGGTCATCAATGCGCGGTAGTGGGTGCCTATTCTTGATTGTAACTTTGTTTAGTTGCCTACACATCCTCATAGAGTCGTCCTTCTTCTTCACAGATAGAACTGGAGTACCCCAAGGTGAAATACTCGGCTGGATGAAACCCTTATGAAGCAACTCTTGAAGTTGTTCCTTTAACTCCGTTGTGATATACAATAAGGTAGAATAGAAATAGGATGAGTGCCCAGTACCAGATCAATTCCAAAATTTATGTCCCTACCAAGTGGCATGCCCGGTAGCTTTCCTGGAAAAACGTCTGGGAAATCTCTCACTATTGGAGCTGACTCAACGGTAAGAGTATCAGCACCGACATCCCTCTCAAAGGCTAGAAATTCCTCACACCCTTTCTCAACTATCCATTGTGCCTTCAGAAAGGACACAACCATACTAGGAAAATAGTCCAATGTACCTCTCTACTCCAACCACGACAACCTTGGCATAGCCAATGTTATAGTCTTGGCATAACAATCCAGAATAGCGTGATATGGCGACAACTAATCTATGCCCAATATTACGTTAAATTTCACTATGCTCAGTAGCAGAAGGTCAACCCTGGTCCCATAACCCTCTATAATGACCAAACACGACTGATAAACTCGATCTACTATAATAGAATATCCCACAGGCATCGACACATATATATGAGCACTCAAAGAATCACAAGATATATCCAAATAGGAAGCAAAATAAGATTACACATATGAGTACGTGGACCCGGATCAAATAAAATTGAGGTATCCCTATGACAGATCGGACCAATACTTGTGATGACATCATCAAAAGAAACCACCTCGGTCCTACCCAAAAAAGTATAGAAACGGGCCTGGCATTCGCCTCTAGGATGACCTCTACCTGACCTCCACCCCTAGCTGGCAGTGCAGGTGGACCGGTATTTGGAGCGGCAACCATGGCCTGTGAATCATGTGGACCCTGTGGAATATGTGGAACCTGTAGAGTCTATGGAGGTAAACCCCTCCTAAGTCTAGAATAGTCCCTCACCATATGCCTTGTGTCACCACTCTCGAAACAACATCTCGGTGGGTGTATCTATTGAAACTGAGTCAGACCCGGGCGACTAGACTTACCGCTGAAGGCACCCTATATAGAAGGTGCACTAGAAAGTGATTGTGCATAATGGGCGACATGAGACCTCAAAATGGTTGGAGCACTGTGAGTAGCTGGAATTGCTAAATAAATTGGTTGATTCAAATAACCTCTTCTATGATGAGCTGTAACTGGAGAGCATGCACCGCTAAATCCTCTAGAATCTCGAGGCTTATTGGCCTCCCTATCCTCCCTCTCCTGGCCCCGTATACTCTCCAACCAGCGAGCAATCTCCATAACCTATAGAAATGGAGTATCCTTGTCCAACTCCCAAACCATGATGAATCTAACCCCCTTAATAACTATGCAGACTCGATCTCTGATTGTAGCAACCGAAGAGGGTGCATGACAGGACAACTCACTAAACCTGATGGCATACTCTAACACCGTCATAGTTGCCTGATGTAGCTGCTCAAACTCTATGTGCCATACATCCCGGAGGGTCTATGAGACGAACTCTCTCAAAAACATATCTGAAAACTAAGTCCAAGTGAGTGGTGCGGTATCAATTTGCCTACCCTCGTTATAAGTCTACCACCATATGTAGGCTGCTCCTGACAACTGTAACATAGTAAAGGCGACTCCGCTCACCTCCACAATACCCATGGTATGAATAATATGGTGGCACTTGTCTATAAAACCTTGGGCAGAATGGCCTAAATGGTACCTATACTTGTGCCACTTTGTCATGACGTTCCTCCTACTTCACCTTTTTTTATCCAGACACTTTTACTTGTTCAAAATTTTTATTTTAAACCCTTCTGACCATTGACCAAGCACATGTGGCATAATAATGGTTGAGTTGGACAAAGTGGGTGTAATTCACGCAAATAATGAGCGTGAATATGAAATTTTGAACCAGAAATAATTAAAATAAAAAGAAAAAGATTATTAAAATAAGAATGAAAATTAAATAAGAGAAAAAAAACAAAAAACCAAAAAATTATGTTCCTCCCTCTTCGTCCCCCCCCCCTCCTCTGCCTTTCTTCTTGCCCCCTTCCCCTTTTCGTCCCACTGTACGCTTCTTCTTATTTTTTCTTACTGCCCCAGCCAGTTGCCACTACATATAAGATCTGCCTTCTCCCTGGGCAGTAGCTAACAATAGGCTTGTTAATTGAATTAGCTTTCCGGGAGAGTTTCTCCACAAGTTCCTCCTGCCTTCTTGCCATATCAAGCTCCCCATTGGCTTTGAATTCCACATCAATGGAAAACTTAAGAGAAAGGTCTTAAGCATCTCTTAGTGATTCATTCATAGGTTCTTCAAGAGTTGGCTTCATGACCTCAAGACGATTGGCAGAGGTTGAACATGGGAGAGGTAATTCCGACAGTGCTCTGGCCATGAGAAACGGTGGATATTCTTTAGGCCATTTTTATGGCACTCCAGCCATAGGTTCTTGTCAGCAACAAGGTTTAGAAGAGCTTCTACTATGGCTTTCCCAATTCCTAAATATCCCTTACTACTGTTTTCATTTAATTTTGACATTTATTGAGAAAAAGAAATCTGTGAATTCTAGGGAAGAGAGTTGAGATGGAGGCATTAATTTTCTTTTTCTTTTTCTTTACAAAAGTAATACATAATAAGTGTTTTTAATAGATAAAATATAAAAAATAATGTGGAATATGATGTGTCATCCACGTCAAGAAAGTGAGATACACACACGGTCAGAGGTGTTTAAAATAAATTTTGAACAAGTTAAAGTGTCTGGACAAAAAAAAGTGAAGTAAGAGGACCGACATGACAAATTGACACAAGTATAAGTGCCATTTAGGCCATTTTGCCAAAACCTTGCACATCCTAAGTAACTACGACACAGTAAGTAGGAGGGTTATACTTCTTGAACTTGTCAAGTCTCCTCTATTCCTCCTCAAATGCCTGTAGCCTGACTTCAGGCTGAACCGAGACAATGGGCCATGCTGGTAAAACTCCATAATCGAGATCAAGATGGACCACTGCTCGAGAATACAGGCAATCAGAGTCTGAGCTCCTCCCCTAGCCTGAGATGTATCTAGTGCAACCGTGATCAAACCCCCCCGAGCTAAAGTACCGAACATGCTCAGGAAGTGTGCTAATGTCTCTTGAAATGCAGGGGTAGTAGCAGGCATCTTAGGTGCCTGCTCCACAACCGGAGCTACTGGTGGTTCCTTAGTAGCTACTGTAGCAGGTGATTTTGCTGTAGTGCGTGACCCTCCTCGACCTCTACCTCGAACCCATCCTTTCGTGGCTCTAGCAAGTGGCGCGGGTATCTACGCAGCTGAACCGCTAATGCATGTCCTCACCATTTGTAAGATAATAAAAAGACAAAGGCTTAGATTCTGAAATAAACAAATCCACACGATAAGGAATCAAAGAAGTGGAATTTCCTAATAGTTTTGTAGCCTCTAGAAGATAAGTACAGACGTCTCCGTACCGATCTGCAAGACTCCACTAAACTTGCTTATGACTCGTAGCTCCTATGAACCTATAGCTATGATACCAACTTGTCACGACCCCAAAATTTTACATGTAGTAGTCCTGATGACACCTAATCTCAAAGAGTAGACAAGCCTAACACATATTGAGTATATAGCGGAAATAACATTAGTTTTGAGAAAAAAACCACCATTGTTCCATTTTGTTTTTGTTGTGATATTTATTAGTTTAATTTCATAAATTATTTGTAGTACGGATTCATAAGCTCTAAGAGGTACAATATTAATCTATAAATACAATATATTTTTGACGTGAAGGTAAACAATAGCAAAATAATAGCAAAAGGTGACTCTGAGGCCTACGAGCATCAAACAGCTATACCTTGAACTCCCCAAAATATCTAGGTCAACTCACTGGCATCCGACACGAGCAAAAGCACCTGGATCTGCATAAAAATATACAGAAGTGTAACATGAGTACACCACAATGGTGCCTAGTAAATATCAAGCCTAACCTTGGTAGAGTAGTGATGAGGCCAGGTCAAGACACCTAGGGGCTTCAAATTGTTCCCGCATCAGAGGATATATGGATTGTGAACTGCTTCTCATCTCTCTTAACTTCAAGTTGATGTGGCACTTCACTCCCTTTGCTTTCCCCGGAGTGAAGTGGCGTCATCTACTAACTGTTGCATCCCATACCGGTGCAACATCTCAAGAAGTGGCTTCACAATAGTAGTGCTGACGAGACTCAAACTCGCCAAATTTTCACCAAGCCACAATTTTCCCCGCCTGTTAAAAGCTTTTGCTCTTTAATAGGCTATAGCCTCTTCTTCATTTATTGCTGCTTTAAAGGAGATTCTCGAAGACGTCATTCTGAAGATCAAAATGGGATCCCCGAAGAAATGGTTCTTATAGATATCGATCTCGAGGATGTACCTTCGAGAGTATATTAGACTTTTAGCTATTATTTTTTGCTTATTTATTTCTATGTAAGGACCCTTCGTGGGCTTTTGTAATCATTGTTTATCAATACAAAAAATGTTTCTCCAATTTATCTTTGATTTGTGTTGGATTTCTCTTTTTCTGCATTTGTAAAAAATCCAGCATGTGACTTTATTAATAAGTCTGAATACTTGACCCGGGCGTAGGTATTTCTTTGGTTCTTGATTGGTTAATATGATATCCCCCGAAACCCTTTGCCGTTCCTCAGACCAAGTCCAGATTGACTTGATACAAACTCAGGCCATCGGAACTTCAGCTTTCAAATTGGGTGAGAGTGGGGCCTCAAATTTTAGAACAAGACTTAGCCTTTTTAGGCCCCGTTGATAGTCCTCGAGGGATGAGTTTGCTTGATCATATGAAATTTTAAGATAGCTTTTAGGCCTTGCAAATAGTCCCCGAGTGAGAGTTTGCTTGATCTCGGGTGGCCTCTATCTGAGTGAAAATTGATCTTGGGCTTAAAATGAAGATAGCCTTAAGGCGTTATAGATGGCCCCTGAGCGAGGATACACTCGAACTCGGATGGTCCCTGGACTAAAGTTATCGAGAGGCCGTTTAAATTGATCTGAAGGAGAAGATAGCCCTGAGGCTTTACCAATAATCATTGAGTGAGAATTGATTCGAGCTCAAGTAGCCCAAAGGACAAAGAATCGGGTGAATGACCTGCACTTGCAATAGCAGAGATCCTCGAGATTGGGTACTATCTTGAGGCTAGGTTTATGTGGATAGATCCATAGAGCTCATTGTTATAGTAATGGAGATCCTCGAGATCCGACACCATCTCGACGCTAAGTTGATACCGATAGCTCCCTAGAGCCCAATTTTATTATAATGGAGATCCTCGAGATCAGGCACCATCTCGAGGTTGGATTGGTGTTGATGGCTCCTTAGATCCATCATTATGGTAACAGGGATCCTCAAGATCAGGCACCATCTCGATGTTTGACTAACATGGGAATCTTTTACCCCTCGAGCGTTGTGCGACAACGTTATTCGTATGGTGCGATTATGAAATGACTGAGATGATCCCGCTGGTACACTTCCCCGAAAGCGATAATGGCTTAGTTAGAATTAACTGGCCTTGAAAGTAGGCGAATCGTCGCCGCTTGCTCTATATATGAGTTTGCTCTCCCCTTATTTGAGGATTCCGCTACTTTGAACAACTATCCCTTTTCATAGAGTTCTCCCTCCTTGCTTCAGCTCTTTCTCAACTTTATTTTAAGGATTTCGCCTAAGTTCCTATTTCCCTTTTCTTGTTCCACCACAATTATGGCTGCCATACCCAAGCATGATCACCCAGCAGAGGATAGTCTTGAGGAGGGACTTTACGTCCGGTGAGCTAACCCTGGGAGGTATTGACTTGAGGAGGGACTTTACGTTAGAGAGACTCCCAATGTTTAGGACCATTGGGAGTATACATCGAAGTTTATTTCATTAATAGGAGAGGGACACCTCGAGGCAGTAAGGAGAGACTGCGGATGGGGAGAAAAGGTGGTATTGTAGGTACCTTCCCCGGAAGAGAGCATCATGGCTCATGTATAAGGGTTTCTAAATGTATACACTTACCCCTTTATGTTGGGCCCTCTCGATAGAGTCGTGCTCGACTTCTGTCAAAGATATCAGGCTACCCTGGCACATGTTCACCCATCGTTCTGGAGGGTAGTATTGATGATGAGGTTCTTTACGAAGGAAGTTGGACTTGAGTTCACCCTTATCCATCTCATTAGGTTGTATCGACCCTTTCATCACCGAGGCCTGATAACTTTGCTATGTCGATCCACCAAGCCCTTTCTTGTCGATGATGAACAAATCAATTTGTCCGAGTATGAACTGTCGACATTATCCCGTGGAGTTCCTACCGTTTCCCGAGAAATGGAATTTCACACGTAAGTGGTACACTTGTATTTTTATCGTTTCTGCTCATGGTGGAGGCAGATCCTACAAAGATGCTTTCCTTTTCTTTTTTACAGCAGTCCCGTGGATGCCATACGAGGTCCTCGACCTGACGGATTGGGCTTGGAAGCTGGCATCCCACTCGACCTATGATGAGCGCAAGTGGCAAGGTCTGTCCAAGGGTAGATGGGAGGCAAAACACCACGGTACATGTTGTGTGTTTTGCTCTCTTTGAAAGGTACTTTATTTTATGTGTACTAACTCCGTCATCGCATACATTGGGGAATTTTCTGAGACAAGACTGTGCCCCCTCGAGGAGGAGGAAGGGTCATCGGCTTTGGGACCAAGGAATACCAAGCGGAAGTAACCCTCGCAGGTGAAGGTACTTATAGTGAGACAAGTCCTCCTTTGCTACTGTCTTCCTTTCCTGTCGAAGGTACTTCGAAGGACAAGGATTTTCTGCCACTATCTTCTTCTCCCGTCAAAGGTACTTCGAGGGACGTTCGAGTGTAGGGGTCGCCTAATTTAAGTGAGGTCTCGAACGATCACATTCCTATTAGAAGCGGCTCTGCTAGGGACGACAAGACCAGGCCGGCAGGAGGCTCAACGACTCTGTTTTGTGGTGAGTTTTGGCTGATTGTATTGGATTTTCAGTTTTGCACTTTAATTTTCTTATCGAGCTCCTTTTTCCTAGGCTTTTGACAAGCTTAAGTCCGAGCTGCTTTGCTGTTAGGCCATGTTGCGAAAAGTGTTGGACGGGGAGAAATCCCTCAGGATTCTTTGAGACAAAAGAGGAGAGGAGTTGGTATACCTGCGGTACGAGGCGAGTCGGATACGGAACTATGCAAGCTACCTCGAGGGATAGGTAACCTCTGCTTTGAGGGGGTGCATGTTTCTTCTTCCACCGTCTGAGATTAATATTTTGAACTTTAGCTGCAGAGAAAGACGGAGGACTTGGAACGCCTTTGGGGCAAAGTTGGTCAGGCCAAGTGTGAGTGTGATGAGCTAAAGGCCCAGGCAAATGCCCAAGTTGCGGCCAATAAGAATGCTTTGGCCAAGGCTTCTTCCCACGAGGTGTATCTCTAGAATGTTCGTGAAAATAGCTCGATCCAAACGAGCATGATTGCAAGGATCAAGTCTGAGCTTTTGAAGATTAAAGTTGAGGTCATGGACACCCGGGCTGAAGCTGAAGAGATTCAAGCTAAGGTTGATAAGAAAGTGGCCGTCTATTTAAAAGATATTGTTAACGCTCAAGTTGAGCTGAGAGGGGATTCCGATCGAGAGAGCAGAAGCAATCAATATGCCTGGTGCAAAACTCGCAGGGAAACCCTCGAGGAAATCCATGCTAGGGGCTTTGATCCGTCGGAATATATAAAGCAGGCAAAGGCAGACGAATATGATGCCAAGTTCCTCTTGTTCGATGCCGAAGATAATGAGAAAGAGACCGACGGGCCAGAATCCCTGAGGGGGAAGTAGACTAGGCTATTTATTTATGATTCTGCGCATGATGCTCTTAGAGAACATTTATAAATGAAGCTTTGTCTTTTTTCACATATATATATGAAAGGAAGCCTGTTGGTTTTATCTTTCATGCATTTCCCTTTGCTTCTGTAAGTCTTTCTTTGTTTTGAATTTATACGTTTGTCGATGTTTGGCCAGGTAAATTGGACTTCGAGGTAAACCTTTAGGTTTCTAAATTGGCCCTGAGGCTTGTTGGGATGGCTCGTAGGCTCTTACGCATTTGCCCCTAGGCGCTTTTTTACTTAACTATTTCGGGCTCAGTCTTCGAGTTGGATTTCAGCTCGAGCTTATTGACCCTTAAATTTTTGAATTTTAAGATGGCTCTTAGGCTCTTATGCGTTGGGTCGGTATGACCTTTAATATGGGCTGGCGACAGTGGCTCTTACGTGTTGGGTCGATACGACCTTTAATATGGATGGCAACAGTGGCTCTTACGCATTGGGTTGGTGCGACCTTTAATATGGACTGGCGATAGTGGCTCTTACACATTGGGTTGGTGCGACCTTTAATATGGGCTGGCGATAATGGCTCTTACGCGTTGGGTTGGTACGACCTATAATGTAGGCTTTATTTTTCCCTCGTTTAAGACTTTTTGAAGTTTTTGTGTTAGCCCGACTCTTCGACGGTTCGATAAGAACCTCGATTGTGAGCCGTTATGCAGAGATAAATGAGCACCTTAGGAGGTTTCGCTCAATGGTTGAATTGTTTCGAAGCCTGTTATTGGAGTTGATATGATCAAAGCTCTTTTGCTTATTTCGAGGGTAGCCTGATTAACCGATTCTTTTTGAAGTATTTTCAAATTAATTTGAAGGCCTGTGATTTTATAGCAACGGTCGGGCATCCCCGAGTCGCATTATTTTGGTCGAAGCCTTATGACCGTAGTCATTGTGTTTGGCCGTAGCCTTTTGGTCCCCGAGTGAAGTAGTTTCAGCGTTTATATTGAGGGTATGCCTTTTTAGGGGTCTTATAAGTTCGAATATATATCCTTCACTTTAAGATTGGGATTATGCCTCTTGTAAGGTCTTATAAATTTTAACATGCCTTACTTGAGGTCTTACAGATTTAGTTACTTGGTACAAGTATAACTCATGCCTTGCTTGAGGTCTTACAGATTTGGTATTGCCTTATAAAGGTCTTGTGAGCTCGAGGTTGCCCGCATGGGGTCTTATAGCCTCAGGTTTTTGACAAATCGATGGAGTGACAGGCGGCGACAGTCCCCGAGACATCGAATTTTTTTTGGCTCTGGAGCCATTCTTTGTAAACTTGGTGTTGCCTCATTGAGGGCTTACGAGTTTGAAGTTTCTGACCTGGAGGTCATATGGCTTCGAGTTTTTGACATCAGTCCCCGAGTGTTCGGGAAATTTCTGGCCCTGGAGTCGTTCCTTGTAAAAATAGCAGACTTCTTTAGAAGCGCAAAGCGTTTTGATGGAGGAAAAAATATCTTTGATTACTTGGTACAAGTATACATGTTTTTGCTGTCAAGGTTTTGGTTCTTCTATGCGGACACGGTTCGTTCGACCGTTTGGCCCGATACATCATTTTTCCTATCGAGATCCATTTTGACTCATCTTAGCTTCTCCAAGGGGGTGATTGACTCATCTTAGCTTCTCCGAGAGGGTGATAACTCTGGGGAATGACCCTCAGTATTCGAGGTTGATTGAAGAGAAGGCTTGAATACTTGTTAAGTTCTCCTTAGGTAGCATATAGATGTTTCCTCGTTAAAAACCTTGCCGGTAAAACCCTTCTTGGGATAAAATCCAATTGAAGGAAAAGAGTGCAACGCATGCTTTAAAACCTAAGGTCTTCAAGTTGGAAAGTGCTTCGATTGTTCTGGTCGAACACCTACACATAGGTTAGGGTAAGATGTAAATAAAAAGGGAGACGATTATACCTTAGTGGTGATAGTGCTTTGAGCCTTGATATGCTTCAACTATTTATTCCGGGGACGCAGTACGATCCTTTGCTCGTTTTGTCGGGTGTAGACAAGAATGTATTTTGTGATTGCTACTTCACTGTTTGCTTATCCTTTGGCTCCTTCGATGTTGAAGGCGTCGATGCAGGTGCGACATCATGAACCACAAACATCTCTCATGCTGCATGCTATTCTCCGTACACATTTTTTATTTCGTCCTTTATTGGAAACTTCATCATTTGATAAAGAGTGGATGGTACTGCTCTCATGCAGTGTATCCATGGCTTTTCAAGCAAGGCGTCATACCTCATGTCTCCTTCGATAACGTGAAACTTGACATTGTGGGTTGTGCTGACCACGTTGACCGGGAGGGTGATTTCCCCATTTGTTGTTTCACTCACCATGTTGAATCCGTTGAGGACTCGAGAAGCGAGCACGATCTGATCGTGCAGTCTGAGTTGCTCCACCACCCTCGACATGATAATGCTGGCCGAGCTACCTGGATCTAGAAGCACATGCTTAATTTGGAAAGTATTCAAAAGGAAAGAAATTACCAAGGCATCATTATGAGGCTGAGACAGGGCCTTGATGTCCTCGTCGTTGAATGCGAGAGCGTATTCGGGTATGTAACCCCAAGTTCGCTTCTCCCTGGTGGTGGATATTTTTGTTCTTTTTACAATGGGTTCATGAAGGATGTCGATTCCTCCAACAATCATGTGGATGACATGTTGCGGCTCATCTGTTTCATTTTGGCTCGATCGTTAAAGAACTCTCGGAGGTGCCCTTTGCTGAGTAGTCGGGCTACTTCTTCTCGGAGCTGTCTGCAATCTTCGGTCTTGTGACACTGTATGTCGTGAAATTCTCACACTAAGTTAAGGTTCCTCTACGACGGATCCAATAGTACGGGTCTTGCCAATTGGTGTCCCTGATTTTGCCGATGGTAGATACGATATCTGAAATGTCAACGTTGAAGTTGCATTCAGATAAGTGGGTTCCTCCATCGGTCCTGTGTGCTTATCAAATCCGGCTCTGCTCACGAGTCCTCAAGGATTGTGACCTCAGTCTGTCCTTCAGTCGTTCCGGGGTATGTTACGCCTTGGGGCATTTCTTCGATCTTCAGTGTATGGTCGGTACCTTTCCTTGTTTTGTTTTGGATACTTTTCCAGGAGTCTGCTAGGATATACAGAGTAGGAGGGGGCTCCCAATTGGTCATCCTCGACCCTAATCTTTGATTGATATTGGTTGTGGACATCCGACCAAGTCACAGTGGGATATTCAACCAAGTTCTGCTCTAGCTGCTTCGAAGCTACCGAGCTTCGTTCCTTCAAACCTTGGGTGAAGGACTGCCCAGTCATCGGAGACTTGTGGTAATTCCATTTGTTCCATTTGAAAGTGGGATACGAACTCCCGTAGCATCTCGTTTTCTCTTTATTTGATTTTGAAGACGTCTAATTTCCTTGTAGCCACTTTGATGGCATCGGTGTGCCTTTATGAAAGAATCTACCAGCATGGCAAACGAGTCTATCGAATTCGGGGATAGGTTATGATACCACATCATGGCCTCTTTTGAAAGTGTTTCCCCGAATTTCTTCAACAGGACGGATTCAATTTCGTCCTCCTTCAGGTCTTTTCCCTTTACGGCACAAGTGTAGGCAGTGACGTGCTCGTTGGGATCCGAGGTTCCATTGTAATTCGGGAGATCGGGCATTTTGAATTTCTTAGGGATGGGCTTTGGAGGCGCACTTGATGGGAATGGCTTTTGTACGAATTTCTTTGAATCAACACCCTTAAGGATTGGGGGTGTGCCCAGGATCTAATCGACCCTTGAACTGTAGGTCTCTACCTTTTTGTCATTAGCTTCTTTCATCTTTTCTTCCGGCTCAATCCTCTTTGTGAGGTCCTCGAGCATCTTCATAATAGCGGGGTCAGCTGTTGACCCATTATTGCTCGATCTTTTCGGAACCTGTTTGGCTCGAGGAGCCATTTTCGGTGCTGTTATGCTTGGAGTTTTTTGGTGGCTTTGTAGTTAAGCAATCATTAGCTGTTGTTCCTGCAACAATTCAAAAATGACGTGAAGGCTAACCTATTGTTCCTCCTGAACTGGGGTTTTCTGAGCCTCTTGTTGGTCTTCCTAGCGTATACTCCTATTAGTGTGGGAGCTTATATCGATGTGTTGGGCATCGTGTGAGATCACATCTATGGGGATTGGCTCCGGTGTGTCCTCAGGGTTTCACAGTGGCACACCGATGCCTGGAATAGCTACACCATTCTCTTCGTGGTCTTGAAGACTGTCATTTTCATATGCATTCACTGAGTTAGACATTTTGCCCTAAAATCAAATATTCTTGGACAAGAAAAAGCATGAAGAATAACTTGTGTTATGTAGTAAACCAGCAAGAAAATAATCACTATTGTTTTTAGCCCCACGGTGGGCTCCAAACTGTTTACCTTGAAAATGGTAATTATAATTAGATTTGATTTTGTGGTTCTAAAAATACGTGATTTGTTTTTATGCTAGTTCTTAGGCAGTAGATGCTAAGTGTAAGACTATAAAATGAGGTAAAACCTTTGGATATAGTATAATACGCAAACCGAGTGGCTGAGAATCAGGGCCTCGAGCTGGCCTATACGGGGCCTCGAGGTCGAGCTAAGCGTTAGGCTGTCAACGGTCAATGAAGGACTAAAAATTCTAAGAGCTTTGTTAAGAGCTCTTTATGATCAATAATAAGTAATAAATGAAGAACAATTAATAAAACACAATAAACGTAAGCAATAAATGTAAGTAATAGAATCAAGGGAAATGTGTTTAAGTTAGAGAGTAGGGAATGTTCTTGTATTCAATATTGTATTCCATTCTTGTTCTACAAATTTATATATGAGGGGGAATCCCAACAAAGTACAAATGCATTTATTGTGAATATACGCAGCTGGTATAGCCATTTAATGCCACAATATGGGTTTGTACTGGCCTAATAGACTTGGTTAGCTTTACCCATGCGCCCAGGGGAACTTCCCGTTTTTCCGTCAACACCACCGATTTATACTGCCCCAGGTTGAACATCGAGAACCCTTAGGGTCGAACCTCGAGCGTTTGGAGATGTGCTTATGAGGAGTCATAATGACTGTAAAATCGGACCCTCTAATTTTTATCGTATACAGTGTCGAATAGAGGCATCGAGATCAATCTCGATAAAATCAAAGCCATTAAGGACATCACTGTGGTAAATATGTGAAAACCATGCAACGGCTTGCCGGACAAATAGTGGCCCTAGGTCGATTCATCTCGAGATCATCGGATCGTAGTCGTCATTTCTTTTCCCTGCTAAAAAAAAAGAACTTCGCATGGACCCCGGAATGCCAACGAACCCTGGAAGAATTAAAATGGTATCTCTCGAGTCCACCCTTGCTCCATACTCTGAAGGAGGATGAAACACTCTACTTGTATTTATCCGTGTCCAAGGTAGCGGTAAGTGATGTGTTGGTTCGAGAAGAGCAAGGTACGCAATTCCTTGTTTATTACATGAATCAGACCCTAGGGGATGTCGAAGCCTGGTATCCATATTTGGAAAAATTAGCTCTTGCATTAATAAGCGCATGTAGAAAGTTAAAACCATATTTTCAATGCCATCATATATGTGTATTAACTACATATCCTCTTCAAAATGTCTTGCATAATCCCGAATTATCGGGCAGATTAGCCAAATGGGACATCTAACTTGAAGGATATGATATCGAATATCAACCTCGGACGACCATCAAGTCTCAAATTTTGGCAGACTTCAGGCCGACTTCGCACCTGCCCTCGTACCAGAAGTAGAAAAAGAACTCTTGCTAAAAACAGGTACATTAGTGGGGGTTTGGACCGTCTTCACAGACTGTGCCTCGAATGTGAAAGGGTCCGGGCTTGGCATTGTTTTGAAACCGCCTACGCGCAGTGTTATTAGACAATTTATCAAAACTTCTAAATTGACTAACAATGAGGCCGAGTATGAAGCCATGATTGCAGGTCTTGAACTAGCCAATGGCCTTGGAGCAGAGGTCATCGAGGCAAAGTGTGATTCCTTTTTGGTGGTAAACCACGTGAAAGGAAGCTTTGAGGTTCGAGACGATCAAATGCATAGGTACTTGGACAAACTTCAGATAACACTGCACCGCTTCAAATAATGGACACTGGATCATGTACCTCGAGAAAAGAATAGCGAGGCCGATGTACTAGCAAACTTGGGATCATCAGTCGAAGAAGACAATATCGTCCTGGAGGGCTGTCATCCATCTATTAAAATCAGTGATCGAAGAAGCCCATGTGGGGATTAAATTGACAAGCTTAACCTGGGATTGGAGGAATAAGTACATCGATTATTTAAAGCAGGGCAAGCTCCCCGCGGACCCAAAAGAGTCAAGAACACTCCGAGCCAAAGCGGCTCGATTTTCGCTCGATGAAAATGGAACATTATACAGAAGAACCTTTGATGGACCACTAGCGGTGTGCTTGGGACCCGGGGATACAGACTATGTACTACGGTAGATCCACGAGGGCTCCTGTGGAAACCATTCTGGTGCAGACTCTTTGATTCTCAAGGTGATCAGAGCAGGATATTATTGGGATAGCATAAAAAAGATACCAAGGAGTTAATTCAAAAATGTGATAAGTGCCAGAGATTTGCGCCAATAATTCATCAACCCGGTGAACAACTTCACTCGGTCCTATCCCCGTAGCCATTCATGAAATGAGGGATGAACATCATCGGCCCCTTACCAACGATGCCACGTAAAGCTAGATTCATTTTATTTTTGACTGACTACTTCTCAAAATGGGTTGAAGTGCACGCCTTCGAAAAGGTGAGAAAATGAAGTCATAGATTTCATATGGGACCACATCATATGTCGGTTCGGGATACCCGCCGAAATAACATGTGACAATGGAAAACAGTTCATCGGTATAAAAGTGAGAAAATTCCTCGAGTACCATAAAATCAAAAGGATCCTATCAACACCTTACCACCCAAGTGCAAATGGGCAGATCGAGTCCACCAACAAAACCATTATTCAAAACTTGAAGAAAAGGCTAGATGATGCTAAGGGAAAATGGAGAGAGGTGTTGCCCGAGGTATTATTGGCATACCGGACAAAATCGAAGTCAAGCACGGCGGAGACCCCATTTTCCTTGGTATATGGTCCGAAGCTTTAATCCCAGTCAAAGTCGGGGAGCCTAGCACGAGGTTTGAGCATGCCATGGAAGGCTCAAATAATGAAGCGATGAACGCTTCTCTCGAGCTACTGGATGAAAAATGTGTGGCCGTATTAATACGAATGGCCACGCAAAAACAAAGAATCGAAAGGTATTACAACAGAAGGACAAACCTCTGATATTTCAAAGTCGGGGACTTAGTACTGAGGAAAGTCACTCTTAACACTCGAGACCCAAATGAAGGGAACCTAGGTCCCAATTGGGAAGGACCGTACCGTGTCCTCGGAGTCATATAAAAAGGATCCTACAAACTCAGCACAATGGAATATATCAATGCTCAAGCTATATTACTACTGAGCTCGAAGACCTTGGGTTTGAAAGCATGCATTGCACTCTTTTTCCCTTGGATCGGGTTTTATCCCAAATGGGTTTTACCGGCATGGTTTATAACGAGGCAACACCTATGTGCTACCTAAGGGTCACTCAAAAAGTATTCAATGCTTCTTTTCAGTCAACCTCGAATACTGGGGGGCATCACCCTCGGAGATTATAACTTTGAGAAAAATATTACACACCTAAGAGGGCTTCGGTAGGAGAACTTTGTAATGGGCCAAATGGTCAAATGAACCGTGTCCATATAGAATGATCAAGCCCCAATGGAAAAATACGTATGCATGTATTAACTTTTTGAAAAAGCATCTTGGTGTCACATCAAAAACACTTTGTATGTCATACAAGCTCAACACTTGCAAATCCTATGGGAAGCGGCTCAAGGGCCATAATACCCCGAAATACCCGAGGGCTGTCACTAGCAGTCTATATAAGACCTCAAAGAGGCACCCTCTCAAAATGAAGGCCAAGGCCAACTCACTCGGGGACTAACTTTTCGAACAAGTTCGGAAAGTTATCAGGAAAACAGTCCAAGCGACAAACCCGAAGTCTACGACAATACTGAAGACTACGGTCAAACAAGGCTACGGATAAAAAATGCGACTGAAAAACCGGTTTACCCCGGCAAAAGCAAAACATAACGGGCCTCAATAAATTCGGCCCTGAAAAACCTAAGGGCTTCGATAAGTCAGCCCTCGGTTAGCCCAAGGGCTTCAATAACATCAACTTTCGGAAAACCCTTAAGAGGCATTCAACTATGCCTACACAAACATAATGACTAAATATGATTCTAATACATCGAGCCTTCGAAAAACCCAACGGGTACAAAAATGCATGCTAAGGCATAACTAAAATTTTATTAAGTTTTTTAGCCAAAGTGAGGGAAAACTATATAGCCATATTACAGGCCGAAATGGCCCAATTTAAAGAGCCTAAGGGCCAACCTAAAAGAGCCTAAGGGCCGATATACAAGAGCCTAAGGGCCAGCTTAAAAAGAAATATAGGGTCAAAGACCAATGGGAGTCTGATACCCCATTCTCGTTTAACTCAGACCCAAAGGCCCCGAGCTCGCATTAATTTAACTTTAGGTTTGGCTCGGGGATCATCTAAAACCCTAAGGGGTACGATCTTGGGCAATAAAAGTCTAAGGGCTTATTGCGAGTCTAAACCAATATTCGAACCTAACATATGAATCATCGGAAATTTCTACGAACGGAGACAAAATAAAAAGTTAGCACAAATCAAGAATAGAGCAAAAAAGCTACTTTATATTCATCCAGGAAATTTACAAAGCATATTACAACAAAGGACCCTTATACAAAAATAGAAGCCTAATCTATTTTTGGGTCCACGTCCCCAGGAGTGTCATCTTCATTTCCGATAGCTTTATCTTCTGGGGCTTCTTTCCCTTTGGAAACATCTTCTTCACCTTCCTCGCTCCCGGAGCCACTCACCACGTCCTCAACATCAGAAGAAATAAGAAATCTAGCATTCGTTTCTGTGTTTGTGCTTCGGCTATCTCCTCGGAAAGGTCAAATCCTCGAGCACGGACTTCCTCGAGAGTCTCCCTCCGGGCTTGACACTTATCCAATTTACTACCCCATTTTTCCCGGTTGGATATCGCCCTCAACTCAGGTTGAACGACCATGGTTTCTCTCCGGTATATAGCGATGGATTTATCAGCCACTCTCTTCGTCTTCTCATCGTTGGCTTGTGCAGCCTCAGCCTTAGAATATGCAGCTTCAATCCGGGTTTTAGCAAGTTCGTCCCCCAGCCCCTTGATTTCCCTAACTTGAGCCAAACCTTTAGCTTCAGCACCACGGAGCTAAGCCTCCACCGAGGTCAGTTGAGCCTTAACAGCTTCCTTTTCGGCAGTGAGTCGATCCGTTTTCTCCTTCCACTGGTGGCAATCAGCCCGAACTTGGTTCATCTCGCCCCAGAGCTGCCCAATCATGTCCAGCTTTTGCTGCAGCTGAGACATCGAAGTATTAGCCTCCAAAGCATGGCCATGAAGGCCAAACATTGTTAAAATCAGAGTTACCTGCTCGTCCAGCTCAGACTCGCTTTTTTGAGCTTTGGCCAAAGCATCTCGGATGTCCTTAAGATCCTCTTCCTTCTGACTATAAAGGAGCATCAAGGCCTTATCTTCACCCGAGACTCTCTTGAGCTCGACCTCACATTGTTTCAGCTCGGCCTTGAACTTTGCAGTAGCATATACGTTAAATAGAGACATGTTAGTAGAAGAGGAAACAAAGTGAGAAAAACTTGTAATAAATAGGGCAGGTCCTTACCCGGAGAAAGAGAGACACTAGGCCTCTTCAAAAATGGAGGATGCATCATTGAAGTCATCGACATCCTCAACTCCAAGTATAAAAACTCTGTAAAGGATCATCCATGATGACCTTACTTGGGTCCGGCATATGCAAAGTGTTGGCTTCCTCAATTGCATCCCTAGAATAAGTTTGCAATGAAAGAGAATGACCTGTTGTCGCGACCCGAGCTCTTCACTCGGGGAGTTCTCATTACCTTCGGGGGCCTCAGCATTTACCCCCTCTAGTATAGTTGTTGAAGACGGAGGGGATATCTCAACCTCCGGGAACATGGGGGCCTTGCCCATCTCTTCCCTTCGGGCATCCTCACAAGGTGGATTTTCTAGTTTGGAAGGCTTGGCGGCCTCGACTGAATTCCCTGTCCAAGTTACTAGCGCCGATTCTTCCTCACCATCCGGGGAGTCATAGGCTGAGTCTGTTTGAGCAAACCTTTTTCGTACCCTTCGATGGGAGGTTTTTTGGTCTTGAGGATCTTCGGGCTCCAAGACCCTCTTTCTTTTATTATCCTTCTTGGGCTTCGGATTTGAAGGCTTGGTAGTTTCCCTATGCAGGGCCAGCCTCATCTTAGATGCGTCTCCAAGGCCGTGGTCCTTATCTTCCCATTAGCCCTTCACCAATTCACGCCATTTATGCTTGTCATAAGAGGATGTGGCAACTAGTTTCCTGACCCAAACCTCGAGGTCATGCACCACCAAGGGCGCCCAAGCATCGGCTTCCAAAGAAAGGTGAGTAAGCTATGAAAAATTAAAGAACAAAAATAGATACAAAGGGAAATGCGGGACTCCACTTATGGTTGAAATTCCACCTCTCTGAGAATGACATTTTTTCTTTGGGGATGTTATCTGAAGTCCTGACTCTAACAAATCGGCTTATCCAACCTTGATCTTTTGTTTTATTGGTACTAGAAAAGAAGAACTTTGTGGTTCGACGCTGCAGCTTGATAAGCCCTCGGAATAACCGGGGCCGATACAGTCAAACTAAGTGGCTGAGGGTGAACTCTAAATCATCATCCTTCTCAGAGAAGTACCACAACATGATCACGATATGCCAAAACGAAAGGTGGATTTGACCGAGGGTGACTTCGTATGTCTTGCAGAAGTCGATCACCACCGGATCGAGGGGGCCTAGTGTAAAGGGATAAGTGTAAACACTCAAAAACCCCTCCTTATGGGTAGTTTTGCTTTTGTCAAGCTTCGAGATATGAATCTTGACCTCATCCCCCCATCGACAATCCTTCCTTACATCCTTAACGAGCTGCGTGGTTATCAGGCTAATATATCGTGACACATGCTCACATCGGCCCTCGACATTTGGAGGATTTTCGATACTGAAGTCCTTCTTAATGATACAATCACCAGGGGTGATCTTTTCAAGTGTCAGTGGCACCACCGGTTTGGCCGGCTGGGAGGCGGAGGAAGATTATGCTTTATCTTTTTAGGGACCTTCTTAGAAGTTTTTGCCATAGTTATAAGGTAAGGAAGAAAAGTGAACTAGGATATAGCGTTTCCGCCTAAGGCTTGGTATTTCACGGCGTTTAAAGAGGCGAAGGAAACAGGTGATTGAAGAGATGAGGATTGGAAGAGATTGAGGAAAGGTAAAGTTGTCTACTAAAGGAAGACGCCCCATATTTATAGAAGGGCGGCGATGGTTCGAAGGCGTTAATGGCTGACCGACACTGGCGTGCATTTAATATTTTTGGGAAGCGAGCCGATGGGATGTTTCAGTCACCTAGAACGTTGGCTTCACGAGCATGACATCATCACAAATGGTTCGAGAAAATTGAGGTCAAAATCATTTCATATCATTCTATTATAAGAAACGCGAGGACTATCTGGATACGGTCAAAATCGAGGAGTATGATTTTGAAGGCCTAAATCGGGCTATAGGCCCGGGTCCAAGAGACTCAAAGTAGGTGTCATATCCGGCTAAGGAACACCTACCTCGGGGAAGTTGGTCGAGTGTCTGGCATGGACCTTATCGAGGGCAAAGTTGTCTCGAGGTCAATAAAGAAAGAGCATAAATTTCTCAAGGACACGTAGACCTAGGCATTAATTATAGTATAGGGGTTGTCGAAATGGTATAGATCAGTACTAGGCCGTTATACACCTGTACCAATAGAATTCTTTACCTTTATGAGCAAGGTACTATATTGGGGTTCTCTCCTCCTCTATAAAGAGGACCCCGATCACTTTGTAACGGGGAGATCATTCATTGCAATAGAACATTCTTATTCTTCTTGTTTAACGTGCTCTCAAAATATTCTTCAGCTTTATTGTTCATACTTTATTACTCTTAGCTGACCTCGAGGTCCCTGGATAAGTCAAGCTCGAGGCCCCCTACTGTTCTAACAACACTGATTCAGTTCTTTATTTCTTCTTACTCAAGCTCAATATTACTTATATAACCACTAGTATTAGAATATATCATGTATCTTTAAACCACAAAATATCTTTAATTGTTAAGCTCATTTTTTAAGGTAAACAATGTGAAATACCAAAAACTTCTCATGAATTTCATTAAAATTCAAGTACTCAAATACTATGTAAATCAAAGTAGCAATCAAGTCATTACATTAAAGATTCAAAATTTGCCTTTCTATCACAATTAACTTCCCTCGTTCATTCCTCCCAATTGAAAATGGGATTAATTCACAACTAAAATCTCATGTGCCCTCACACTTAAGAGAGAATCTCACACTCATAAAATGAAATTCAAAACATAAATGGGATATCAAATGGAAAGAATTTACTCTCTCTCACAAAGATGTTCAAATTTACACAAGTAGTACCGTAGTGTTTACCGTAAAAATGGTAATAACAATTAAATTTGATTAAGTGGTTCTAAAAATACGTGATATATTTTTATGCTAGTTGTTAGAGAGTTGATGCTACGTGAAAGACTTAGAAACGAGATACGAGCTTAAAAACGAGATGTTAACCAAACTGAATCGCTATCGATCGAGGCCTTGAGCTTGCCTATTCGAGGGCCTCGGGGTCAAATCTGAAGCTCGAATGGAGCTATCGAGGGTGATCGATGGAGACTAACAGTTACAAATAAATCAATGGCGGCTCTTTATCGCTAATAATAAGCAATAAATGAAGAACGATGAATATAAGCAATAAATATAAGCAATAAATGGAATAATGAAATCAAGAGAATGTGTTAGAGAGCAGAGAGATTGTTCTTATGTATTTAGTATGGAGCAATAGATGTTTACAAAATGACAAGGATCCCCTTTATATAAGAGGGGAATCCTAACATTGTACAAAAAGGCATTAATTACAACGATATGGGGCTGGTACAACCATTCAATGCCTTGATTCACCTTTTTGTTCCGCCGAGACCGATAATTCACACTGTCTCGGGGCCAGTCATTAATTATACTGTCTCGAAGTCGAACTGTCTCAAAGTCGACCATTGAGAATTCTCAGAGTCGATCACTGGAAGCCCTCGAGATGCCTTAATACCCGTGAAATCAATCCGTCAATTTCCACCGTATACACATAGGCTTGCCCTTCATATATTTCTCCACTAATATAGACAAACTTGGTTTAAAGTCATTGAGGACTTAAAGGGTTGTAGTTTATGCTTTTAGTTATGGTAGGGCACAATTTTTGTTAGAGTGGCTCAAAACCTCATTAAGCACTACAAGTTTTCAACAATCAAAGTACAACTCCTTCAAGAACTTTTCCACCCTTTCTTTATTTTTTATTCATCACCTCGTCTTCCATTTATTCACATTTCCTTATTTTTCCTTCTTTTTTTTTTCAAATATTACTTCTTTTTTTAATTTACCTTTCACCTTTTAAGCAACTTACACACCACAACTTTTCTAACCTTCACCCCAAACTTAGGCTTTTAGCTTATGTTTATACTTTCAAAATACTTAGGGAGATAGGGTGCCAAAAGATAGATCAATAAAGAACAAAGGGTTAAAGCTTGTAACATGGTTGCTAGAGAAAAAGCTTAAAGGCTCAAAAGGGGTTGACTAGGGAAAATATAAAAGGGTAGGAAACTTATTGGACTAACATCATTTTTAAACCCATGTTAGTTTAGGATTTAGCCTTAAAGCACATTTCAGGCAAGTTCTAGACTACAAATAATGTAAAATAACTCATAATAAATCTCACCACACATGGCACATGAAAACACAAGTGGAATACAAATTCAAAATCCAATTAAAACCACAGAACTCAAAGAAGTCACATATAGCCAAAGAAACTATTTAGTGAATCAAAGAGCCAAAAAATGAGTCTAAAAGTCATGACAATGATCATTACTTCAATCATTTTTATTTATCAAAGATTAAGAATTCATATGCCAAGGTTTAAATCATGTTGGTATCAAGAAAGCCACAAATTGGCCAATAGGCACAAACTCCAATTCATACTACTTATTCTTCCTAAATTAACAAAAACTATATCTAATCTACAAGACTACATCCTTTAAGAAAGTCGCCTAGCTATCCATCATCGGGAAAAGTTGACACAAAAATTTACCAAAATTACTCAGTTCAAAAAGAATATTGACATCCTTGGAAAAAAACCGTCGTACAAAGAAAACCAAGGATATCACCCCAAAAATAAAACATATTATTTATAAAAACACAAATTCTAGAAGCTAGTAAATATACTAATATAACACATCACATGAAAACAAAATATCAATCTACCATATCCACATTTATACACAACTATCAAAAGTTATACAAGAAGCCACCCCCAATTAGAGATGTTGCAATGTCACCAATGCAACTGAACAAAATAGAGTAAAATGGTGGAAGGTGCTATCTGGATACCGCATCAAGTGCTCTCCACGTTCTCGGAATCAGTCTCATCCTCCTCCTCATCTTCTTCTTCTTCTTCCTCGGACCAATGAACTGGAGCATCATCATCATCTTCTGGCTCAGTCAATGGCACTGGTTCTTGAGGCTTTAGAACTTTCCACAGCCCGTTCACACCATCCCACATATAGGTGAAGAATTTATCCCCCTTCTTTTCCCTTTTCATCATCCTATTGTGTGCCTTTGCCAGGTTGTCATGAGAAGTACTCAAAGTAACATGCGCCGTGGCCAAATCAGATATGCCTCTCCAGCCGCTTAAGGTGATCCCTCTGCTTCTTCTGGTCATCAAGATACTTTTGAAATTCTTCCTTCGAAATGCATACATAGGGTCTCTTATATGTTTCCCCACATCCTTGTGGAAGGCCGGCTACTAGGTCGCGAATCAGCCGCATTTCCTCGGAAAGCATAGCAAATGGTCCTACTGTAGAAGATGATGGCTGGCTACCTTGGTCGGTCTGAGAAGAAGATCCCAACTTTCTCTTTTTGCTTTTGACGGTGCCGCCCTCTCCTCTTTTCTTCAATGGATTGATAGGCTTCCCCGGATCTATCCAGTTGTCTCCCAGATCTTCCTCAACCCCAGCAAGTTGGCACAACTCAGTGATAGAAGATGGGAATATCAATTATGGACCATTCTAAATTCGATATTCCCTTATTTCATTTATAAAAATCTCACCAACATTGAGCTGAATACCATCAAGAATGGAGGCTATCATTTGAGCTCTCGTTATTGGTACATTCCATATATTCTCCGCAGGGGCAGATGCAATTGCATATGATGGCTAGCCATATCTTTGCTTTAGTAGTGAATTCCTTGGATGTGATCCCTCTCTTTTGCTGCCCATGGAATATCTGCACCCCGGCAAAATTTGCAAACCAACCACTCGCCTGAGGCACAATCTGTCACGACTCGAAATCATCACCATCGGTACCGTGATGGCACATAACATCACACTTGTCAGGAAAGCCAACGTTAGATGTTTAACTACCGAAATCCTTTATGTTTTAGTGATTAAAAATAAATAAGCAAAAACAGTAAAAACAAATGCGAAAGTAAGTAAATAGCCTCTTTGTTTATATACCATTACCAATACTACTACTATTACTACCCAGAATCCAGTGTCACAATCCACGAACGCACTAAGATTTGCTACAAACATATGTTCGAAAGAAGATACAACTGTTTATAAAGGGAAGTAAAAACAGTAAATATGGGAGCACAGAAGGGGACGGCAGGGCATGCGTACGCCAACAGGACTACTTTGGGTCTCCTAGTGGTAAAATCTGCAAGCAACCTCTCGATCAGCCACTACCTGCTCCAAAATCTACACAGAAAGTGCAGAGTGCAGTATTAGTACAACTTACCCCATGTACTGGTAAGTGCCGAGCCTAACCTCGACAAGGTAGTGATGAGGCTATGGTGGGGAATTTCCAATATAACCTACATACAGTGTATGATAAAAGCAGAAAGAAGGACATGATAGAATAAAGCAATAACTTGCAAGGAAGGAATATAGTTCTCGAAACATATCATCAGTGCTCAGCTATAACCAACCCCTTAAGTACAGTTTAATACTACCGTTCAGCTAACACAGTCAGAGGAAAACATAAGCATAAAGATTTTTGTGATGTCCAACCCGATCCCACAATATCACAATCACAATTCACCCTTATTTCACTGTAATCCACCCTTATTACACATGTTGCGGCGTGCAACCCGATCCCACCATTTCACAATAATCACAATCACAGCTCACCCTTATCTCACCACAATCCACCCTTATTACACCTGTTGCAGCGCGCAACCTAATCCCACCATATCAATATCATTTACTCAGCATGTACAGAAATTACACAATTCAAATCACACAACTCTTCACAAGGCTCAACTTCAACCATAGCATTTAGAAAGATTATACACTATGAGACATTACACAAGTAATATTACTCAGCGAGATCAATCCATTATATGCCTTGAAAGTACTAATAACCAGCTCAAACAATAATCGAAGACAACGAAGCTATAAAAGAACTGACACTTCCAACAAAAGATATAATGTCTAACAAGTAGCAATTAGGCATGGAATTACAAGTAAATCATGTAGCAGTTAAGGTAAGAAAGGACAATATAAGAAGAACGTGAAGAAAATAGGCAAAACAGATAAATTGGTGGTGCACAGGTACTCGTCACCTCACCTATACACCGCTCACATGGATTTCACATAGAAAATAAGTTAAGGATTCTGAATCCCTCGAGTCAAAGTTAGACACAACCAATTTCTCAAAAATCCCTAATTCTACCCAAACCCATAATATCTACTATTGAAATCCTAGATTTTAGGTTGGAAATTCATGAAATGTGATGGAAAATTGAAAGAAAGTGGGTTAGGATCACTTACCAAAGTTTCAGGGAAGAATTGGTTTTGAGAGAATCGCCCCTAGGGTTCTAGGATTAGAAAAATGTGGAGAATGGGAGAAAATCCCGTCAAACTTAAGTTTTGAATAGATGCAGGTGTTTCATTTGCAACCTCAGCTTCGCAATTGCGAAGCTCGCAAATGCGAACTCCTCACATTTCTGCAGCCTTCGAAAAGGCGAATAATTATTCGCAAATGCGACATGAAGTGATCGCAATTGCGATCCTGACCTTCGCAAATGCAAAGTCCACCCCCATCCCAATTGCTCGCAATTGCGATGAACTTTTCGCAAAAGTGAGGCTGGCATTTGCAAGCCAGACCTCGCGAATACGAAGTCTGCAGACCTGAAGCACCCCAACAAAATGTTCCAAGTTCATAACACTCTGTAGCCTATCTAAATATGACCCAAGCCCTCGGGAAAAACATGCATACTAGTCTTACAACATCATACGAACTTGCTCGTGTGATCAAATCGCCAAAATAATACATAGAGCTACGAATTTAGCACCAAATCAAATGAAATTCTCAAGAACACTTTAAAATTTCTATTTTCTCAACCTAATGTCTGAATCACGTCAAACCTATTCCGTTTCTCACTATATTTCACAGACAAGTCTTAAATATCATAATGAACCTGTACCGGATTTCGAAACTAAAATACGGAGCCGATACCAACAAGATCAAACATTAACCAAATTCTTAAAATTATTTAATTTCAGACTTTTAATTTTCCTTAAAAATTTATTTCTCGAGCTAGAGACCTCAGAATTCAATTCTGAGCATACGCCCAGCTCCCATATTTCTATACGGACCCACCGGACTGTCAAAACACGAGTCCGGATTCGTTTACTCGTAACATTGACCGAAGTCAACTAAATCAACTTTAAAGGAAAAAATTAGTATTTTCATCAAATTTCAACATAAAAGCTTTTCGGAAACATGCCCGGACTGTGCACACAAATCGAGGAGGGTAAAATGAGATTTTAAAGGCCTCGTAAAATAGAATCGAGTTCTAAAATATAAGATGACCTTTTGGGTCATCACATAATCTTTTGCATAGAATGATGCCATGTCTTCATCTTGTAGGTGATATATTTGGTTCACAGCTTCAGCTCTGACATTTACCATTTTGCCACGAATCTTCATGATTGGCTCTCTTAACCTGATGGCTAGAGGGTTAGAATAGAACTCCCTCATCCATTGCTCATTGGATCTGTAAGGTTAAGGGGCAAAACGAATCCATCCCTTGTCTACAAGCCTCTGATGGAACTCAGGAAGACGTTTCGGGACATTATCCAACAATACACCACTTTTTGGGAGCAACTTCTTTGAAATCAACTCGACATAGTACTGTCCTAGCATTCCAATGACATAACCGGTGTTGGTCATAGTTCTACTCTACTTCCAAAGGATTGTCATGCGCAGATTCGACGGAGTGAGAGCTCATTTATAGCTTACAGTACCTGTCGTGCACCCTTCTTCTCGTGAAATTGCGTTTAGACAGTTGATGACTCCTTTGAGAGAGTAGGGAAAAAGAAATTGGTTAGAGTCTCCACCGAACGGATTGAGGTGTGTTAGGGTACCTAGAGCAGATAACTCATATTATGCCATTTTGCGTTACCAGAGATCGGGTAAGGGCTCTAAATTACCTTGAGGGGAAGGTGTTAGGCACCCCTCGAGGTCCACAACGGTGGGTCCGAACTGAACTTAATTTATGAATTAGCCTAATAAAGAAATCAGAGAACTACTTAATAAGGATGCAATGTCCTAAATTTTTTAGCCTAAAGGATCACCTCGTACAACATAAATAATACTTCGTAACTCCCTCGAGTCGGGGTGTTACTCTAATTATTTAGCGGGCACAGACTATTATCTCCTTCTACCCGATTACTATCTTTAAGTTGTTACCTAAAGCGCTCTAATTGATTCTAGTTCGAGTCATGTGCGTGCACTACCCGTCCCTTACCTATGGCCCTGGTGGTATTAGGACCTCTTTTTGGATAGTTATACACTAAGCCTAGGTTTCTCAAAAATATAAAAGACTAGGAAACAAACAAAACGTGTTAGGACTTGCAAATACAAAGTAAATAAGGGCTCATGTTAACCTGTGCTCATAAACAGCAAATGCACGCGATTAATCGACAATCTTTATCGATCTTAAAATCCTACAAGTAGGATATCTATGTGAGAAAACGGGTGTACGGAGAAAATTTCATTAAGACGAGTATTAGGACCTATTATTTGCCTACTAATTTTTAATGAATATCGTCTGGGTACTTCAAACAGTAATGCATCACATTTGCGGAATCCAGAATTATTATTAAGTTCTATAGGCATATTGTCTAAGTGATTGACAATGGCAATTTTATTCAAAACCAACTAGTAAAATCCTATGATATCTAATGTCGGAATGGGTTTTACCCTATGAGCATGATTTCTAGATGCACACTGATTTTAGCTTCATAGACATGTTTCATAGCCTTGTATTTCCCTTTAATCCTATAAGAATTCTTTCTATTTACTGACCCAACTTCAATCCTATTTGCATGATCTCTAGGTTTGAAATTGATTTTAGTTTTTAGTCCTATAGGCATGATATCTATTGAGCAGTAATACAGGCAGAAGTGGTACATATTACCAGAAAAATAATCAAATCAAACATTGAAGTCCTGTAGGCATGATTGTTAATACATATTTATTGAACAAATTAACGTAACCTATAGGCATGATTTCTAATATAAAAATATAATCCTATAGGCAGGCTTTCTAATATGCAAATATAGAACTCAGAATCAACATCATCAATGAAAATCCTATAGGCATAATTTCTAAGCACGGTATAGAACTCATACAATTTTTACCAAATGAACAGAACTGATAGCATAACTAAATCCTATAGACAGGATTTCTACCCAGTTTAGCAAAAAGAAATAAGAAACCCCCCAGCTTTACTAAATATCCTCAGAATCTGTTATTACAAAGTTATTACAGACCAGAATAGCAAATGAATTACATAATAGTAATAAGATACACTATAGGAAGCCTTCATTAGGCCCAAATAAACCTAGGAACCAAGCCTTCAAACCAATCAACTTTGAGGCTCAATTCATAGGTACAACATAGCCAAATACGAATGTCTCACCCATAACACATGTAGAACCAGCTTTCCAATGTGTCAAAGTTCTCAAGGGCCTCAGGGACCCATGGCAATGCTCACACCAAAATCACACACTCAGAAATGTTTTAAAAGAGATTAGGAACTAGTCCTCAGTGCGTCAGAGTTCACATGAGTCTCACATGGACCCTGAGCAGTGCCTACACTGGGTGGTTGAGGATAAAACCTAAGGAACGAAGAGTGGAAGTTTTTAAAAGAGTGACAACATATAAAGAGAGACAGATTTAAATAGTTTTGATTTCAGAAGAAAACAAAGTTTAAGACATGGAACTTGTAGACAGAATTGCACTCAGAAAACAAGCAAGGTTCATGCTCAAACACACAGTTCAAATTAGTTGAAGTCTGATTAACAGTCTAGTTAAGATAGGTAGTTAATGCTAGCATTTAGGACAGCCTCGTTTAATCACAGAAGAAATTAGGCAAAACAGTCAGGTTATCACATGAATTCAGAGGGATACCAGACATGTTAGCAACAAATTGATAGGACATATAAATTAAGTAACTATTCTGTAAAGTTAGGATAAATTAACTAATTACATGTTGATAGTACCCTAAAAATACAAAGCTCAGAACAGGTGCATGATTAGCAAACAGTGTGCATGGACAAGTTAGACATGAAGATAGTTTTTATTAAAAGGATTCATATAGCCAATTAACAATGTCACTCATGGAGGGTAGATGACAATCATAGAATCATATAAAGTAGATGTGATGACCCAAGAGGTCATCACTTGTTTTAAAATGAAATTCTACGTTCTGAGGTTTTAAAAACCTCTTTTAGCATCACCTCAATTTGCGTGCGTAGTCCGGGCACGTAGACGGAAAGCTTATATATGAAAATCTGTGAAAAATGATAAATTTTGATTATAAAATGAATTAATTTGACTTCGGGCAATGTTTTGGGTAAACGAACCCGGACCCGTGATTGACGCTCCTGGAGGGTCCGTAGGAAAAAATGGGACTTGGGCGTATGTCCGGAATCAAATTCCGAGGTCCCAAGCCTGAGAAATGAGTTTTTTTAAAGAAAATTATTTTCTGAAATTGTTTAAAGGATTTGGAAATGAATTTTGATTAGAACATGTTGGTATCGGCCCGTATTTTGGTTTTGGTGCCCGGTACATGTCTTATATGTGATTTGACACCCGGTACAAGTCTTATATGTGATTTTAGATAATTCTGTGAATTTTGGTAAGATACGGAATCCGTTTGACGTGATTCGGACCTTAAATGCAAAATTTGATGTTTTAAGAAGTTTTAAAATATTTCATTGATTTTGAGGTTTAATTCGTTGTTTAAGGGGTTAATTTGGCGATTTGATCGTACAGATAAGTTTATATGATGTTTTTGAGTTAGTACATATTTTAGTTTGGAGCCTCGAGGGCTCGGGTGTGTTTCGGATGTGTTTCGAAAGGTTTTTGTACTCATAATAGTTGCAGGTTTTTCAGTTTCTGGTGTGCTGGTATTTTCTTCTTTGCGTTCGCGGGAGGACCCTAGTGAACAAGATGAGTTATTCTTGCTGAAGGAAATTTCTTTCTATGCGAACGCGAGACCCAGGTTGTGAACGCGAAGCTTTAGAGGGTCTTCCCTTTGCGAACGCGGGCCTGGTATCGCGAACGCGAAGGCTTATGAGCCTGGGCAGGGGGAGGGGTATTATACCTACAAGAACACGACCACTTGGACACGAACGCGAAGGCTCGAGGAGTTAGTTCTCCGCGAATGCGAGCCCATTTCTGCGAACGCGAAGGTCTCTCAGGCCTAGCTCATCGCGAACGCATAGAGCAAATTCGCCCAATTATTTTATGTTCCAAAAACAGAATGTATTACGGAAATTCCACCATTTTTCATAAACTTCATCTTCTCCATGCCTCTTGGGCGATTTTGAAGAGGAACTTCACCATAGCTTCATAGGTATGTAATCCTAAGCTCGTTTTCTTCCATTTTTATCAATACCTACTAGATTTCTAGGCCGAAAACATGAGATTAAGGGTAGAAAATTAGGGATTTGGGTAGAGTTAGGGCTTTTTGATTATTTGGGAATTTGACCTCGTTTTGGGGTCGGATTTCAAAACAAAATATATATTCGGGCTCGTGGGTGAATGGGTGATCAGATTTTGGTCCAAACCTCGTGTTTTGACCAATCAGGCCCGGGGTCAATTTTTGACTTTTTGGTAAGAATGATGGAAATGCTATAATTAAGCATTGGAATTGGAGTTTTTAGCATTTATTGATGTTACTAAGTCGATTATGTCTAGATACAATTGATATGGAGTCAAATTCAAAAGGAAAGGCGGTGTTTGAGGCTTGAGTTGGCCGTAGAAGTTCAAGGTAAGTGTTCGGTCTAACCTTAGCTTAATGGGTTAGGAGTTGTGTCCTATTTGCTATTTGCTTCTTGTTGAGTACGACATATAGTCATGGTGCCGAGTATCTATACGTTGGTGTCGAGCATGACCGTGACTCTTAAATTGCAATTTATTTTGTGGTCTTAAATAGTACTACGGATGCTTTAATTGATGATTCTTGATATTAAGCAAGGATTAAGTTTATTTTCGTGGAAATTACTTATAATTGAGTATTTGTGTTAGCTGAGATGAGTAGAAGTTGGGTTAATATTGGTTATAGTTATTTCTCCCTTGCCGGGACGTATTTACCTTTACTGTTGAATCCCTTGCTGGATAGTGTAGTTTATTGTTGATCCCTTGCCGGGACTTTTGGTATGGTTGTTGCTAAAGGTATATAAATGTATGGATCGGGTTGCACGCCGCAACAATACTATATATGGAATGGGTTGCATGCCCCAACAATGTTATGTTGGATCGAGTTGCATGCCGCAACAATGTTATGTTGGATCGGGTTGCCCGCTACAACAGTGATATAAATGGATCGGGTTGCACGCCGCAACAGTGTTAAATGATAGGGATCGGGTTGCGCGCCACAACAGTGTTATTATGGTTTTGTTGTAAATCTTGAATTGTTCTCTCATATTTCTCTTAAGTTTCTGCTGGATTCGATATTTCCCCCATAGCATGTACCCCCTCCTATGTTAATTGTTTATTTCTATTTATTTTCTACTGTATATTATACAACTGCACATGTTTATCTGGAGTCTGGTCCTAGCCTCGTCACTACCTCGCCTGGGTTAGGCCATGCATTTGCCAGCACATAGGGTCGATTGTGCTGATGCTACACTCTACACTATGTGCAGATTCCGAAGCAGCTTTTGGACAGTAGCACTTGGGGAGTCTGCCTTCAGTCCAACCAGAGATCTTGAGGTAGTCTTGCAGGCGTTCGCAGGCCCTGCATTCTCTTCTACTTTATTATGTACTCTGTTTTCATTAGATTTCGAGACAGATTGTATTTCTTTCAGACATTTGTTATAGTAATCTTAGTCCGTCTATGATATCATGACACCGAATTTCGGGTAGAGATGTGTGTCGTCATTATCGTACTGGTCTTGGTTATTATATTAGATTAAGTCTTCCTCTTGATTTCATTTATCATTAATATCTAAATATTGGATACCTGTTAATTCAAATTGTTAAAAAGGGTTAAAAATTGAAAGAGTTAGAAATCTCCATGTTTAGTGGCTTGCCTAGCTTCTATGATTAGGCGCCATCATGACTCCCTATGGTAGGAAATTCGGGTCGTAACAATAGTAGAATCATACTTAGAGTTTAAACAAGCCGGTCAAACAACACATATTATGAAACATGGAGAATAAAGTAAAAAGGGAGAATGTATTACTAGTTAGGCATGAAAGCAAAGTAAATACACCACAGTAATTGAGTCCAAAGTCACTTGGCCTTTTCTTTCAGCCGGCCAAAACCAGAAACAAACGAGCACAAAATCAAAGTAAAAGACTATTTGTTCAGTGAGAGTATTGAGAGTTCAAGCCATGTCCAAAGGGGGAGAGGGGAAAGGGTTTAAATAGTATTCAATTAGGCAAACAAATAAGGGAAGAAATCAAACATACACAAATAAGGAAAGAAATTAAACCCAGAATCAATTGTATAGAGTTCAGTAAGTTAACAGAGCATAATCGTGTGTAATCAGGCGAGTAACACTTAGAATAAGGAAAATATAATATGGAATCAATTAATAATCAGTTTCAAGGCAAATTAAGGTAAAGGAACAAAGAAAACACACTAGATTGAATGAAATAAAGAAAATATCAGTACCGTGCAAGAAAGGAAAAAGTAAAAGTCTCAAACCCTAGTTTTTGGTAAAATATACAAAATCGGCATTAATAAAGAAGCAAAGGGATGCATATAGGCATATAGACAAAGATTTTAACACAATAATTAAAGAATCAAACAGATTTGGTTTGATTTCGTAGAATTAAAAATTCCTAATTTAGGGTAAGTGAAAATCAGTCAGAAATTAACAAAGAGAATTATAATAAGATGCCCAGAGACATATAGATGGAAAGATTAAGGGAAAAATAATTAAAAAATCAAGAATCGGATTAGATCTAGAAAGATTTGAACCTTAGTTTTAGGGTAAGCAGAAAATCACGAAGAATTTCATACATTCATACCATAAAGAAACGAGAACAAACATGGATGGAAAGAGGTCAAAGATTTGAACCAAATTTGGTTCACAATAGGAGAGATTTTCTTGCCATGTTAGGCAAGCAATTATGTAACACCATAAATGGGTAGTCAGTAGCGAGATAGGATGAGTAAGGTAAGAAGATCGTTGATGGATTCCATATTTGGGTTGGAATCAAATGGGAGATTGGGTGACGGTGTTAGGGTTTGACAAAGAGAGAAGGGGAAGAGATTAGAGAATACATAGGCGACGGGTTTGGGTGAATGGGAGTCAGGGTTAGGGGATCGGGGCGGGTTATAGTAGACGGGTACCGACCGGGTTAGGGGTTGGGTTAATTTGGTTTGGGTTGGGGTATTTTGGGCTGGTACATAGGGGTGTTGGGCTTAAGAGTTTAAGTAACTGGGCTGGGGTAATTGGGTTAGGTTCGAAAATGATTAAGGAAAAGGGGCTATTATTTAAATACCCAATTTAACAAATAGGGAAAATGCATAAGTACCCCCATAACCTATACCCGTATTCCCAACTACATACTTTTTCTTTGGAGGAATCCTATTACCCCCCTAAATTTATTTTAAATGGAATTATTTGCACCCTTAACGATGACGTGGCAAAGTGTGTGTATTTCACTCTCCCAAAGGAGAGTGAGAAGCAAGAAAAAACGATTTTCAGATTATTTTTTATTCTTTTTTACCATTTTTTCTTACTTTTTTTTCCTTTTCCTTTTCCTTTTTCTTTGTCTTTTTTCTTTTACTTTTTTTCGTTTCTTCTCTAATTCCGGCGGATATTCATTCATCGGCGACTTTGTCTAACCGTTTTTCTTCCATATTTTCTTTTTACTCACAAATTAAACTCTCAAAAGTCATTTTTTGTGTAAATAATATAATTATATATGTATATGAGCTATTATTGCAAAATATGCAATTTTAGCCTAAGGATGCAAAATAAGTATATATAAAAATATTTAAAGCTTAATATGGATATAAATGATGAAAAAATTAAATAATAACTCATTATAAAATTATTTGTGATGCAATTAATAATTATTTATATAAAAATACAGGAATAAATTGATTAAAAGCCTTTAAACATTATAAAAAATTATGGAAAAATACTTGATGATGCTCATGCACTATATTGATGGTATATATGTGTATGAGGGAAATATTGGTATCAACAGTACCTGTAAAGAATGTATTGGAGTGAAAACATGGTATGGATGTGAAATATATTGCAAAATGAGTCAAATATGCCAAAGAAATGGTTGGACAGTCGAAACCTAACCTTAGAAAAAATTTCAGGATTTTCAGTTCAGCAGATGCATGTCGCGCCCCCTTTTATCCCTTTTGACGGAGAAAGTACGGGTTCCGACATTCCATGGGGTGTAATGACTCATTTCCTTTTGGGAATTGGGTATTTGAAGAGTCGCCACCTAACGATTTTTAAGCTGCGTTAGGGCACCTACAGGGATTAACTCTTGAATTGGTTTTCATTACCAGAGATTAGAGTAAGGGCTCGAAGTAACCTCGAGGGCAAGGTGTTAGGCACCCCTCTTGATCCACTGTGGGTCCCGGCCAAATTTATATTCACAAATTAGTCCATTACAAGTAAACAATTGAAGCAAATAGGTTGCAAGCAAAGTACGTTGGGATAACTCAAGTAGTAAAGATTTGGACAAGTTGTAAAAGAAAGGTTTTAAATAAAAAGGAAATTTTGGTAAAGAAGGGGCCCTAGGTTGGTTATCCTATAGGATCACCCCACACAATGTCCAGTAAACACTCCTCAATGAGGGGCTACACGTGACATTAGCATGTAATCATCATATCCCATATCTACCCGTCTCATCCCCTTATTGGTCATGCAAAGCGAGTGTTTGGTTAGCAATCTCTTTTGCGTGCAGTTACCCATCACGTCTTAATGGTCCTAGAGAGTGTTAGGACCTCTACTTATAGGCGGTTCTAGACGGACCCCTAAGGTTTTAAAAGGTGAAAATTCTAAGGTGGCAATCAAAAACACTTAGGACTTTCAACATTTAAAAGGAGCAATTAGAGGCTCAAAATTTCCTCCTCAAACAATCATATAAACAGCACAACTCAAGTACAATTAAGGTCTTTTATCAGACAGTGTCTTAAGGTAGGATATCTAGGTGAATATGCAGAAACAAACAACTTATTTTTTTAGAAACTCAGTAGTAGTGAACCTGGCAGTTGCCTATGAATTTTTTAAGCCTGTTAGGATTAGAAAACATTAAGCAATAGAAACAGTTTTCAAAAATGCAGTTTTGAAAATGTCCTAAGGTCTTGCCTATACGCGGAGTACTAATTATCACATTTGTGTAGTGAAACAAAGCAGGTTTTGAAACGGATTTTCTATAACACCTATAGGCATGATATCTAATGAGATTGAGGCAGTTTTAAAGAACTTGTTTCAGAAAATGTGGAATACTTAATTAAACCAATTCAGAAATGAACTAAGCGTGGACTAAGTTAAATTATTCAGACTAGCTTAGATTAACAGGCAGGAATTCAAGTATGATTTCCTATAGGCATGATATCTATGTTTGATACTGATTTTAAAGACTTGCAGGCATGGAAACATACATAACACCCGTTGTAACAGAATCTGAATTAAGTCTTATAAGCATGGCATCTCTTAGTTAATCTGATTTTAAGACAATGAAAACATATATGAACACTTATCGTAGTAGAATCTGGATTGAGTCCTATAGGCATGACATCTATTAGTTAATCCGATTTTAAGATATTGAAGGCATGATTATTTGGAACCTATAGGCATGGTTTCTAAACATTACAAAATGTAAAGCCTTATAAACATGATTTCTACTTGGTAAAGCAATCAGATTAAATGTAAAGTCCCACGAACATGATTTCTGCCCGAATTACCCCATAAACATGTATCTACCCACCCTTTTCATTAAATACCCCAATATCTGTTTACAAGTTATTACAGACCAATGAATGAATTACATAAGTAAATAAAAAAACAAGAAGCTATTCTATAGGGAGCCTCCGATTAAGCCCAAATTTCCCAAAGCCTCCCATGGCCTCAAATGCCTTAATTCCACAGATAATGACATAGTCTAGTTGCATCAAAGTTCCCTAAGGATCTCAAGGATCCCGGGTAGTGCTTACACCTAGACTTGGTAACCAAAAATTGAACAAGTGCAGTGTCAAAAGGCCAACCTCAGTTTGCCAGAGTTTAGAGGGTTCCCAAAAGGATCCCAAGGCAGTACACCAACTGGAGGGGGTAGAACTTATTGACTAAGAGTATAGTGAAAGGTGGTTGACACAAGTTGAAAGGTTTTAGTGAAAAATTGTACTAAAACAAAAGTCTGTTTGAAAGTAATTTAGTAAAGCAACAGAGACTGTTTGAAAAGAGGTTGAAGAGATGAACAGAAGTCCAAACACCTTAGGACAGGTTTGTACATAGCTAGGGGCCGCAGCACTCAAAGCAGGTTTACTAGCCACAAACAGGGGTTAAGGGGTTTGGGGAATACATATGACACACAATTAATCAAATATTCAGAAATCAGTATAGACATGCTCAGAGGTAGCTAATCATACATAGTCACAAAATCAAACATAAAGAACAAACTCACATGCAGGGGTGATAGGGATTTGGGGATTCATGGTGATAAATACATAACAAGTAAGAGATGACTAGTGTAGACATGCTCAGAAACAAACAGAGGGTAACATGTTGATCTATAGGAAGGGGAGTACTTAATAAGGTAAACATCAATTACAAGTTTCATAACAAAATCACAAATAGAAGCAAACTAGAAACATGATGAACTAAAACAATAAGAAAATCATATTGTTGTTGGAACTTTGAATTGAAACTAGAACATACCAGTGAAGAGAATAGTAAGCAAAGTAAAAGAACACGAGAACACAATGGTTAGACTTGGCTTGCAGTCGGCTAACTTAGAGCAGTAGCAAGTAGCACAAGAGATCAGAGAGTTTTAAGTGTGAGAGATAGTTTTGAACCTAGAGTTCGTGTGTTGTGCTAATGAAAGACTAGGGTACATATAGTTTGAAAGCAGGTAGCAAATAAGGTAAAAAATCAGAGTCCATTAGTAATTATGGAACTCAGAATCAGTCAATTAGAAAATCAAGGCAAGTACTCTCTTTATTTGAGGAGTTAACCTCAAATGATCATAGACACATGACAAGTAAGAAAAAAAATCGTATAAGGCTGAACATGACAAATAAGGAAATATTTTCTGCATAGTACAAGTACACAATAGGTAATAGAGGCTAGGTTCAACATATTTCAATCAAGGAAAGTCTTAAGAAATCAATTAATAGCATGATTGACCATAGAATAAGGTCAGAAAGCATTCTACAAGGTAAAAATCAGCAGAAATAACACACGGAATCAGTGAAAAATCAATCACAAAGATTAAAGGATGCAAGACTAGGAGGTAGCATTGATTGAGCACCATTCTATAAGAACAAACACATAGTAAGCAAAATCAAAAACCTAAGAGGTCGAGTAGGACAAGAATCACATATAAAATAAAGGATTCATGTAGAGCATAGTCTGAATTAGTAAGCTAAGCATGATACATGTAGGAGAAGCGAAGAATTAGAAACATTGGTGAACCAAATAAGGCAAAATCACACAATAGGCAGGGATAACCACAATTAAGAACCATAACAAGAAAACTTAGGGCAAAAAATCATAGAATCAAAGAAACATACGGATTTACTGAACACGTTATCAAACAGAACCCAGAAACCCAAGATTGGAACTAAGAAATTAGGGTTTTCCCCATATGCGAGTTGAAAAGTGAGTAAAAACATAGAATCAGTCAAGATATGCAAAGGATAGAAGTTAAAACATGAAGAATCGATTTAAACAAAGTGTAGAAGAAGTTTCGAAAAACCCTAACTTTAAAAGAAAGTAAAACCACCTGAAATCGATGATTTTTGCAAAAGAGGTTCGAGAACAGTGCAAAATATAGAAGAAACAGACTTGAATCGTTTAAAAATAGCACAGATCTAAGAGATGCAAACAAAAATTAGGGTTTTAAAGGAAACACAAATAGAGATGAAGAACCTGTTTAGAAATTCAGGGATCGTAACATACAGTGTGATTTTGCTCAAAATCACACCAGAGTAGCCATGAACAGCCAAAACAGCAAACCCTAGATATAAGACGATGTGGCCTAGGGCCCTTGAGGGCCTTAGAGAACATGAGCAAGGCAATGGAGGAGCCATTGGAGGCTTGGGGTTGAAGGGTGGTCACCAGAGAAGACCGGAGAAGGGAGGCAGTTGAAAGAGGCTAGGGTTAGGTTGAGAGAAGAGAGGCGATGAGAGAATCTGAGGGCGACAGAATTTTGGAATTGAGATAGGGTTAGGGGTTGTTGGAATTAAAAAAAGTAAAGGATTGATAGAGAGATCAACGACCAGGATTTAATTGATGCTGGGTCGGGTAGGCGGATTCAAGGTTTGGGTCGGGTAATTGGGTATGAAATTGGGCTGGGGATTGGGTCCAATTTAGGCTATAATTGAAATGCCAATCTGGCTACCATTTAAATAGCCAATTTTCCCCTATTTAATTTATAATACATAATAAAAAAAATTGGGAAATTAATTTATGTACCAAAATGATTTAAAATATATATATCATTTTAAAAATATAGGGACCCATTTACGCATATAAAATGTAATTATCCATTAAATGGGCTAACATTGCAACTATATGCAATTTAGCTTAAAAAATACCAAATGCAATTATAAAAATGCATAAAAATATATTAACCATATTTGGCATAAATATAGGAATTAAATGAATAAATCATCATAAAATCAATTTGGGAAATAATTATTTGGGATTTTATGAATAAATGAGAAGGAAATAAATCAATCTAAATTCCTAAAATTATGGAAAAATTATAAAACCCTTGTGCATGTTTATATATGCATATATATTCTATTTTGAAAGTATTTATGCAAATTTTAAATATATAGGGAAAATTGGGTATCAACAGCTGTCCCTCTTTACCCGGGAAGAATGAAAGAGTTTTCGAGTAAAGAAATGATGGCCAATTTTGACCGGACGGGATGTTTTGAAAGATGGAGGCCGGACTCCAGTTTTCGAGTTGCCTACGTATCCCTGGTTTTACAAGATTCAGGCCATGTGTAGTTCTGGATTCATCCGCGGAGTATGCCGATGAAATTGCTGCAAGAACGGACACGAGATGCGAAAGCGGCTATGGTGAGTAGTTAAGGTTTCAGATAGTTGGTGGGAATTGAAGCGAGATGGCTCCTGTTGGGATAGTGGTTACTAGCTGGTTACCTGCAGATGCTACAAACGTATTTGCGAAAATTTAACAATGATGCAAATTCCCTTCGGACCATGAGGGTTGTCTTTGGACGGTTAAAGATGTCGTCCTTAGACCATGATGTCCTGGGTCATGAGTTGTTTAGTGAGGGATTCGCAGGCCATGAAATGATGTTCTGGGGCCATGAAAATGGTCCCTCCTAACTATTCCACCTTTGAATAATGAAATGCAAATTTGAGGGATCTTCAGGCCATGGCATGGTGTCTTCCAGCTATGAGGATGATGCCTTTTAGACTATGACGTCTTTGGATAGATTGGCAATATTTCAGCCCATGATATGCAATAACATGATGTTAACAAGACAAAAATAGATAGCCTTATGCAGAGCTTAGCCCGATTGAAAAGCGAATAGATAGCAAAATAGAGCAATATCTTGTGCAAAAGGGACAACGCTTAGTCACATGCGAATGTGGAGGCAGTGATTAGCCTTATGCAGATAGGGAGGCAAGGATTAGCCTCATGCTAATATGGGGAGGCCAGGATTAGCCTTATGGAGTCAAGTATTAGACTCATGCAAATAGGGAGGTAGGGATTAGCCGCATGCAAGTATGGAGGCAAGGATTAGCCTCATGCAGGTATGGAGGCAAGGATTAGCCTCACGCAAATATGGAGTCAAGGATTAGACTTATGCAAGTAGGGAGGCAGGGATTAGCATCATGGAGTCAAGGATTAGACTCATGCAGGTATGGAGGCAAGGATTAGCCTCTTGCAAATATGGAGTCAATGATTAGACTCATGCAAGCAGGGAGGCAGGGATTAACCTCATGGAGTCAAGGATTAGACTCACGCAGGTATGAAGGCAAGGATTAGCCTTATGCAAAGAGCAAATAGTAGATAAGAGTAGTGTATTTCTTAGCTGGAGATGTATTCGACATCTGATAGATGGTGAACTTGCTTTGTGTATACATGTTTCGCGAGCGCTATCGTTATGTCAGATGTGCCTGCGTTCAAAGAAAAATTGTAAGTTTTTGTAAAGGGAGGTTGGTTCTTGCTTCGGCTGTCGGCCTTGCTCTGCTCCATTTGGAAAGCCTTTCGAGTTCCCCTGGGTGACACCTAACTATAATGGAAATAGAGTTTTCAAAAATATGCAAAATAGAGTAGTTTTGGAAATGTATTGATATATCAAGTAATTTTTGATGAACTAGTGACTGTGACACATCTCAAAGACGTTGCAGCTCTCTTATGGAATTTTGAGGGTCGTCCTCAAAATTCTGCCCCAGTTTGGTAGATTATCTTTGACTGTTTGCGGATGATGTACCCTGCTGAACCTTCTCCGGAATTTTGAGTATCCTTCTCAAAATTCTGCCCCAGTTCTTAACTGATTACTGACTTCTTGGCATGCGATGGCGCTGGCTAGACATGCTCCGGAATTTTGAGGACCTTCCTTAAAATTTTGCCCAGTTTCTGATTTTGGGGGAAATGAAAATTTTATTATGATATGACCGAACTCATAAGCCTGCCTGGGTATCCCCTCTTAAATGAAAATCAGGTCAAGCGTAGTTCAATTACATCAAATGAGGAAATGTAAAGTATCTAAGCATAGTATCGCTTGATTGCGTCTGAATTGATCGGTTTTGGCCAGACTTTCCCATCCATTTCTGCAAGTATGAGTGCTCCTCCTATTAGTACTCTGTGAACCATGTATGGACCTTGCAAGTTGGGAGCAAATTTCCCTTTGGCTTCATCTTGATGTGGGAAGATTTTCTTCAATACCAGCTGCTCTGGTGCGAACTGCCTTGGTTTGACTCTTTTGTTGAATGCTATAGACATTCTCTTCTGATAAAGTTGGCCATGACACACTGTGTTCATTCTCTTTCCATCGATAAGGGCCAATTGTTCATAACGGCTCCTTATCCACTATGCATTGCTGAGTTCAACTTCCTGTGTGATTCTTAAAGAAGGAATCTCCACCTCTGCTCGGATGACAGCCTCGGTATCATAAACCAACATGTAGGGAGTTGCCTCGGTCGATGTGCGAACCGTAGTGCGGTACCCCAACAGAGCAAAGGGTAACTTCTCATGCCATTGTTTGTGGTTCTCTACCATTTTCCTTAGTATCTTCTTAATGTTCTTGTTGGCGGCTTCTACGGCTCCATTCATCTGAGGTCTGTAGGCTGTGGAATTCTTCTGCTTGATTTGAAAGTTTCATATATATCTTTCATCATATCACTGTTGAGGTTGGCGGCATTGTTAGTAATAATGAACTCGTGAACTCCGAATCGACAGACAATATGATCCTTGACAAAATCTGCGACGACTTTCTTGGTTACAACTTTGTAAGATGTAGCTTCTACCCATTTTGTGAAGTAATAAATGGCTACCAGAATAAACCTGTGTCTGTTTGAAGATGTAGGCTCAATCGGACCAATAACATCCATTCCCCAAGTGGTGAATGGACAAGGTAAGCTTGTTGCATTGAGCTCATTCGGCGTCACTTTTATCATGTCGGCGTGCACTTGACATTGAAAGCATTTGTGGACATACTGAGTGCAATCTGTCTCCATGGTCATCCAAAAGTAACATGCCCTGAGTATCTTCTTACACAGAACGAAACCATTCATGTGTGGACCACAAGTCCCAGCGTGCACATCCTCTAGTAGCTGAGAAGCTTCCTTTGCGTCGACACATCTTAGTAAACCCAAATCAGGAGTTCTTCTGTACAAGTTACCTCCGCTATGGAAGAAATGATTTGACAATCTCCGGAGCGTGCGTTTCTGAATGTGATTTGCATGCTCCAGGTATTCTCCTTTTGATAAGTACTCTTTGATGTCATGGAACCAAGGTTTTCCATCTGCTTCTTCCTCGACATGAGCACAATACGCCGGATGGTTATGGATCCTCATCGGGATGGGATCAATGTAGGTCTTATCTGGATGTTGTATCATGGATAACAAAGTGGCTAATGCGACGGCAAACTCATTCTGAATTTGGGGCACGTGTCAGAATTCTATCTTTGTGAACCTCCTTTTTCAATTCCTGCACATGGTGCAGATATGGCAATATCTTGGAATTCTTGGTGGCCCACTCTCCTTGTAACTGGTGCATAAGCAAATCTGAGTCACTGATCACCAGCAACTCCTGAACGTTCATGTCGACTGCCATGTTGAGCCCTAGTATACATGCTTCATACTCTGCCATGTTGTTGGTGCAGGGAAATCTGAGTTTAGCAGATACCGGATAATGTTGACCCATTTCTGATACCAAAATTGCTCCAATGCCCACTCCTATGAAATTTGAAGCTCCATCAAAGAACATCCTCCAACCATTGTATGCTTCGGTAATGTCTTCCCCTACGAATGATACTTCTTTATTAGGAAAATACATTTTCAACGGTTCGTATTCTCCTCCCACCAGATTTTCAGCAAGGTGATCTGCCAATTCTTGTCCCTTGACCGCCTTTTGAGTTACATAGACAATATTTGGCCAACTTTCTAGTAGGCATGGGTTTCTGAAATATGTACATCAGAGGATCCATCCTGTATATGAGGTATGTAGTGTAGGCACAGAAGTAATGCCTCAATTTCTGGGCAATCCAGGTCAAAGCACAGCAAGTGCGTTCAAGCAGAGAATACCATTCTTCATAAGGTGTGAACTTCTTACTCAAGTAATATATGTCTTGCTCCTTTCTTCCTGTCTCGTCATGTTGTCCCAAAACACATCTGATGGCTCCATCTAACACGAATAGATAAAGTAGCAAAGGTCGTCCTGGTTCTGGGGGGACCAGAACTGGCGGTGTGGATAGGTATTCCTTGATTTTGTCAAAAGCTTTCTAACAATCCTCGGTCCAACTTGTCTCGGCATCTTTCCTCAACATCTTGAAGAAGGGTTCACATATGACTGTGGATTGTGCTATGAAATGACTGATGTAGTTGAGTTGTCCTAGGAAGCTCATCACACCCTTTTTGCTCTTAGGTGGTGGTAACTACTGAATAGCTTTGACTTTAGACGGATCCAACTCGGTCCCCCGACGACTGACGATGAATCCTAGCAACTTTCCCGAGGGAACCCCGAATGCACATTTTGCGGGGTTCAATTTCAAATTGTACCTCCTTAACCTATCGAAGAACTTCCTCAAGTCTGCTATGTGATTTGCGGCCCTTTTAGATTTGATAATGACGTAGTCCACATGCACTTCTATTTCTTTGTGTATCATATCATGGAATATGGTTGTCATGGCTCTCATGTAAGTGACCCCAGCGATCTTGAAACCGAATGGCATCATCTTGTAGCAATATACACCCCATGGTGTAATAAAAGTTGTCTTCTCTACACCCTCTTCATCCATCCAGATCTGGTGATAACCTGCGAAGCAATTTACAAAAGATTGGATTTCATGCTTGGCGCAGTTATCGATCAGGATGTGTATATTCGGCAGCAGGAAGTCATCCTTGGGACTTGCTCTATTTAAATCTCGGTAATCAACACATACCCTGACCTTCCCATCTTTCTTCGGAACTGGCACAATGTTAGCCAACCAGGTTGGGTACTCAACCACCCTAAGAACTTTGGCTTTGATCTGCTTCCTCCTTGACTTTCAAACTTATGTCTGGTTTGAATTTTCTGAGTTTCTGCTTGACTGGTGGATACATGGGATTAGTAGGCAACTTGTGAGCCACTATGATGTGCTCAAACCGGTCATATCGTCATACGACCATGCGAAGATGTCCTCATATTCCTTTAGAAAATGGATGTATTCCTCTTTCTCTGTAGGTGACAAGTTAATGCTGATACGGGTCTCCCTGACAGTCTCGGCTTCACCCAAATTTACTGCTTTGGTTTCGTCCAGATTGGACTTAGGCTTGTTCTCAAAATTCTCAACCTCCCAGACAATTTTCTCGAGTATATCATCTTTCTCCTCTGAATCACTATTCTCATGTTGCGTTACCTCATTACACGTCATAGTCACTGGTTCATCAAGAAAAGTAATAATAACACTGTAGAAAGGAAAAGTATAAAAATAGTAATGAATAATGATAAAGGACAAATGTGTTTGATTAAAACTGAGAAAATTGTTCAAACAAAGTTTGGCTCGATGAATTGAGCATTTATTTTGAAACAAAGAAATCTTAAAACAAAATTGCCGGAAATTTTAAAGGCCTTGAACGACTATAAATACTGCCAAGCTACCTAGGGAATCAGCGGTCTCGAGATGATATGACGGTCCAGTTTTTGAGAACAACTCCATTTGCCACAATCTGAATGGTGAGGCCTTCTTCCCCCTCCTCCTCAATTATGGCACCGCAATCCATGTCATCATCTTCCAAGAACAGATCCTTCAACCCAACTAGTGCTTCTTCTTCTGCAGTTCCCCATATTGTGTCAGCCTGGTGGAAAGCATGTTCCAAACATGGCACTGGCTGCTCATGAGGGTAATATGGTCCACGCTATAGAGGCGACCAATCATTGTACTCTTGCCATGTATAGTGGTATTCGAGCCCAAAGGTGGTACCACGATTTTTCAGTCGTATTGGCTTTGTGATACCTTAGAGGTCTCTTCCCAACCCTTTTCCGGGTTTATATCCAGACCATGCTAGTATGCTTTCTATTTTGTTACTCCACCACTTATCCTTCTCGACGGCATTGACCCTTTCAATGTGATGATAGGTTTCCCCTCCTAGCCTTCTTCTATGTCCAATGGCTGGGATGGTTTAACTAGTGTAGATGGGGTTGGTATCGGCAATGGATTGATATTTTGGGGTGGATTTGTGTATTGATTTGGTACGGTAGGATTTTGTGGCTATTGGTTTTGTGTTTTTGAGGAGGTGTCGGGTTCTTTGTGTTCTATTGGTGGATATCAGGGACAATAAGGGTAAGTGACAGGTTTGCCAAGTTACGGACCTATTCAAGTTCTCCTTTCAGTTCTAATATCTTTTGTTCCAGTCTCAAAACCAAGTCATTCGGGGCCGAAGTACTACGGCCATCGGAAGTCTCAGTGTTTTGAACATTTTCCTTTCGGATTCCACTTAAGTTATCCATCTTTGTCTTTTCTTTGCCCTTTGTGTTGCTTGGAGGAGTAGTAGGTGGAGGGCCTGTAGATCTAGTGTGATATTTTGATGAGGCCAGTATGAGTGAACCAACCTAAGGGGATGGGAATAACAATAAGAAATAAACTAAACCAAAAAAGGTAACAAGTCAGTGAGGATTCTTAAATGTTTGCAGTATTTAAACACATATTGCGGAAATGTAAATTTGCGTCCTACTTTGGGAGCCTCATTGTGCCCGAGGTAGGCCTAGCGACAAATAAATTTAGAGAACTTTAAATGCCAATAAATGCTTCATTTCATAATATAAAAATAGACGAATCCCAAAATGACAGTAATATAATAATAAAATAAGTCACTACTGACACTTAGCCTTATTACATTTGGAAAGCGAGTAAACCTTTTGGTCTCAAAAGGACTGTCCTCAGGTTGAATGCTCTCATTGATCAAATCCTCTAGTTCGCGCAGGTTCACCAGTAAAAATGTCTTTGCCAAATGTTCACCTTCGTTTCCTTAAGTGTTCTGGCAGTCGATGACTCTCTTCCTCACTTTTCCTTCCAATTCCAACAGACTGTATTTTAGATATTCCAACTTTTCGCTAGATTTGGCGGCCCTCTCTTTCCATTCATTGATTTGGTCATCTGATGGAAGATTCCTCCACTAGTCTAGCAAGAGTGAGGGTGTGCTAATCATACCAAAGCTGGGGACCTCATGCCTCATTTTCTGCAAAACAAAAGGGTTAGACCTTACCCCACCGTACTTGACTATTTATACATTTATGATCAACATATTGGCATTTAGTTCTCCAAATTAATTCACACAATGTGGTTGTGTTCGTTGGGATTATGGAAAACCCGATGGACTTTGGATAAGGCTTATCTTAAAGTATTATTATGTGGACAACATAACTGATCCGACTAGGTTTGACCATATGCACAATTTTAACTAGAGTAAGGTTTCTATGGGGTTTTAGACTGGTACCCTCAAGCGGACAACTCGAGGGAGAAGGCATGGAACTGTTGGCTGCACCGTTGATCGACTGGTTTTATCGCAAATAAGCCTTTCCGAATTTAAGGGTAGTAAATAGGAAGAGGGAAACCACTCATTAAAGTGTTGCTATAGGATTTGATACGCATGAGTGGAATATGATGCGGAGCATGATTTATGCAGCAATTAAATAACATGTAGTCAAGTATTTTCACGCAGGAAAAGAGAATACATCATTTAAATAATTGAAAGACGGTTACAGGAAAAGAAAGCAAAGAGGCAAGTCAGTTTTAGGGCAATAAAGAAATCATAAATGCTTGAAAATATAGATAGTTAAATTCAAATAAGGGAGAAGGGTACATGATAAGCATGCTTGGACTAATTTTGTAAAAGAAAGTTCATTATGGTAAGAGCCTAAAAGATATCCCCAACAGAGTCATCATGCTGTTGCGCCCCCTTTTTTCCCTTTTGACGGAGAAAGTCCGGGTACCGACATTTTATGGGGCGTAATGACTCATTTCCTTTTAGGAATTTGGTATTTGAAGAGACGCTACCTAACGATTTTTAAGGTGCGTTAGGGCACCTAGAGTGATTAACTCTTGAATTAGTTTGCATTACCAGAGATTAGGGTAAGGGCTCGAAGTAACCTCGAGGGGAAGGTGTTAGGTGTGAGCACGTAATTTTTGCTCTATATGAATTACTCCCATAAAATACAAGAAAAATAATTTTTTCCATTTTTTTACAATTTTATAGGATTTTATGAGAATCTGTGTTAATTGTTTGCATTTCTACGCATGTTTATTTCTGTTAAAAATCATGAAAATGTCAAAAATATCATGCGTTGCATTTAGGATTTATTTTTACATTTTTAAGGTTAATTAGTAAATTAGTTGCTTTATTGAAAAATGAAAATCACAAAAATTGGTCTACTTTTGCATTTTTAGCCTTTTAGTTTTGAATTGGTATTTTCCTCTTTTAAATTAGGACTACTAATTTTTGTAAATATTTTAGTAGATAATTAGTTTAATTTTATAACTTAGATTAATTTTGGAGATTAATTTAGGTTTTAATTAATTAAAAGAAAAAGAGAAAAAAAAAGAAAAAACAAAGATCAAAGAAAGGGAATGGGAATTTGGTCTTAAAACTCAATTTGGGCCAAGACCCAAACATTTAAACCCAATTTACTCACCCAGTACGACCAACCGAATTCCCCAACCCGGTCCAGTTCTTCGACCTAACCAAACGACCCCGTTTTTGTGGCCTTGCATCTCAACCGTTGGATTCCCATAATCCAACGGCCCGGAACTCGGGTCCCTTAAGTATTTAACAGTCCTAAAACGACTACCCCCCAGTCCAAACCCCCTCCCTCCCATCTTCGTCTCTAACTTCAAGAACCCTAGAGACCGCCGCCCTGAAACCTCCGCCGGCAGCGACGCAATAACTAGCTCTGATTCCCCCCAAATTGACACCACACGATCTCCTCACCCTCCTCTTTCCAAATCCCAAAATAGTTCCCCTCGAATCCCTCTCAATCTTCTTGAATTTTAGATCAAAAAGTTGGACTTCAAACCCTAATTCACCTAAATTACACCCGAACACTCACCACCTCTTTTTCTTCCCAAATCCCGAAGCCAGTCCCATCAAATTCCTCTCAAGATTCACAAACATCAAATCTAGGCGGACATGCATGGGCTTCTAAGGCGATTTGAGCCAAAAAGGGTGTCACTTGTCTATTCTCAAGGGAGAACAGTCATTTGACACCTCTTTTTGGATTTAAATCGGAAAGACGGGTCTAGCCGGAACAACCAGAAAGTCATGGCAGTAGTTGCTCGTTCCTCTCCCCTTCTTCTATCTTCTCACCGTCCTACTTTTCTTTAGCATATTTTCATCTTCTTCTACTTTTTCTAATTTTCTTTTGACCGGAAAATGAAAAGGATTAGTTAGTCTTAGTTTTAAGTTGTCAGATGTTGTTTTCCTTCCCCTGTGTTTAATCATCGTTGTTAGTCAGTGATTTTAGGTTTAAAATCATGAGTTTGCCATTATGTCATTAGGTTTTCAGTTTTTCAATTAAGGTTTAATTTATGTTTAATAATCAGAATACTAATATCTTGGTTTGGTTTGATTCCTTGTTTAAATGGTTGATTTAATTGCTTCAAAGATTGAAATAGGTTCATTCATCGATTGTTTTTGCTAATAATAGTCTCAATTAGTTTAAGTGCATTTGTTTAACAAACTATTGTTTCTGAATGTAACTTTTGAAGTCCATTTTTTTAAATTGAGGGGTTGTTTGCTTAAATTTTCGATTGAGTTCATTCCTTTATGGTTTGAGATTCAATTTGGGCTGTTAGTACAAAAGCCCATGGGTTGGGTTGGGTCCTAAGTTAGTTTGACCCAGGAGTGATTTCCTGAAGGTAAATACAGAGGTGTCAAAGGCTGTTTTGATCATTTTTATTGAGGGAATCTCTGATAACTACCTAAGAAAGTAGAAAATAGGCTGATTTAACAAATAGGTAAAAATTTTGGGGTTTGAATTGAACAAAAGAGAAATTGATAAGGGGTAATTTTGAATGAATAAACTCAGGTCCTGCTGCCCTAAAATCTTTCTATAGAAGGTTGTTTCACTCATTCTTTAGGCAGAGATCAGAATATAAAAAGGCTAGCAAACAACTGAAAGATTAGAAGTACCATTTTTCTGCACATAGAACACTTAAAATACATAGAGTTTCATAATTAGAAAAACACAAAAAAATCGTGAGCACTGTTCCATTGAAGCTGGTTTTTTCACATTTTTGGGTTTTAAAAGCTTGAATACACTACTATTTTCCTGGGCTCAAAACATGGTTGTAGCTGGTTGATTAGTTGCTATTTACTGTTGTCTGAGAGCTGCTGATATTTCTATTTCCTTGCTGAAGTTCTGTGGTTGTTTCTTGTTGTTCCAAGTATGTTCATGAGTTTGAAGCAATAAAATGGACTTGTAATTTGCTGATTGGAAATGGGACTCCCTTATTCATTTAGCTGAATTTTCTTTTGCTATTTTTCTTCAGTCGAGAATTTAATACTGCTTCAGCTTAGTTTAAGTACTATCATTTGATGTTAGTGTAGTTGTATGGTTAAAGTGTTTAAGTTATTTTAGCACATTCATAGGTGGTTTTAACAATTTGTTATATTTAATAATTGTAATTATTTGGGACTATTTTTCAAAGGTTTGTTGAATGTAAGTGCAAGTGTTTGTATTGTTAAGCATGATGATAGGTGTAGATCTAATATTAATCTATGAATGAATTTCAGAAATTGATCTCTTGTTGATTAATATTAACAGCATGCTTATTAGAACTATTGAATGTGTAACAATATGGCAACAAGTTCTAGGAGATGGCTTGGGCCAAGAGTAGGCTCAGGCGTATGGCTTGCTCGAATCACCTAGTGTGATTTTGAGTTTTGTGTGTTGCATTGGGCCCAGATTCGAGTTGGCCCAGCCTCAAGATGGAATGTTTCATATTAATATCAATTTTGGTCTCTCTTATAGTTCGTTTAACTTAATTCGATTTTTGGTTGGTGGTGTGATGAAGTTGTTCTATTAAAGGGTTGTTTTCTTTTTGTTTCTCGACTTACTACAAGTCTGGAGCTCTGTTCTTCCCCCCCCCCCCCAACGTTAAGCTAGTATGGTATTTTGCATAGGCTGCCCGTAATAATGTTAGATAAACATTTAATTTAGATAAGAATTCAAACTCCTTTAGACCTCTTTAATTAAGTATGACTCTTTTAATTAGATGGAGGTATTCCATATCAAACGAGACCTATAATTTATGGCCCTCATAAGACTAGATCAAAACGTCACTTAAAGAAAGAGATTTGAGGCGTGCCATAAGCAAATTAAATCATCTATGGCCCTCATGAGTGTTATAATTTATATATTAAAAATGAACTTCGTAGTTTGCTTTAGGTATGTTAATTATATAATTATCACAGAAATTATTAAAATCCGGGTGTGCATTTCATGTGACTCGGTTCTAATTTTCAACAAGGTTAAATAGAATGTATCGTGAATCATGGGTGCATTTCATGTAGCGCGGCTTGCAATATGTTTTAAATAACTTTGATTTAATTCTTTAAACAAATAAAAGCGATTTTAAAATTAAAAATGCACATAGGTTTAAAAGTATTTTTTAAAATCAAATAAATAGGCCAATAATAATAGTTGAGCGACCGTGCTAGAACCACGGAACTCGGGAATACCTAACACATTCTACCGGGTTAACAAAATTCCTTACCCGAATTTATGTGTTCGCGGACTATAAAATAGAGTCAATCTTTTCTCGATTCGGGATTTAAAATCGGTGACTTGGGACGCCATAAATTATCCTAAGTGCGACTCTAAATCTTAAACAATAATCCCGTTTCGATTGTCACTTAAATTGGAAAAAACTCCCTTATACCCTTCCGGGTGTAGTAAAAAGGAGGTGTGACAGCTCTGACGACTCTGTTGGGGACAAGAACCCAAAATCTCTGATTATAGGTTAAAGAATTCGAGCTTAGAATAATTGTTATATTTGGCTTTATTTATTATCTGGTTTTATTTACATGTTTGGGCCTAATGTGCTAAATGCTGCCTTTTACCGCTTTGATATTGTTGACTGTATATAAATTGTTGCGAAACCCTCCTCTCTCTGAGTCTTCTAAATCTTCTGAGAAGAGTGCACTTCGTGTAGCTTCTCTTCTGTTAGAGTCATATTCCAATTTTAGAACGAGGTTTGGACAAGTTGCAAAGCCAATGAAGCTTCTATATTCTCGGTACGCTGCCCCCCTCGGCTCGAGCTGTCCGCTCGGGTAAGCCAGGTCTAGAACAAATAAATCCAGGTTTTTAAACCTAGAATAACATATCCTCATGCTGGATCCCTAGTAGGAACGTTTGTTGTATCACATGCATTTGACATTGGGGACTCAACACAGGGATTGGGTCCATCTAGGACAGGTGCACCCGAAATCAAAAGACCATCCTGATACATTTTACTCGCTACTTGTACATTTATTTGACTCGGATTGCATGCTGACCATCTTTTAGAATAGGGAAAAATTGAAAAAAAAACAAATTGAGGTGAGAGAGAGGAAATTACCCGCCTGTGAAAAAACCTGTTGTTCAAAATATCCCGAAACTCTACCAAAATTTTCAGAAAAAAAGAAAAGAAAAATAAAGCTATTTCGAATGTTTGTGTTTTTTGTTGCATCAAAATTGACCAAACTACGCAAGTTTAATTCTCACCGGATGTGGGATACGCAGGCAACCCTCATTGGGTCCAACTCCATTTTTGCAAAATAACCCAAAAAAATATGAAGTGTCGCTATTTTGTCATAAATAAACTAGGGGACGCCTTTCTTGTCCAAAATAGCCAAAATGCCCCAAAAGGGAGCCGGAAGGCTGTTTTTGCAAGAATAGCCACCTAAGGTCCGTTTTCAAATTTTGGTTGATTAACAAACACAGCCCTAAAATTTTCTTTCTTGAGGTGCTGAAGGGCTATATTCACAAAAGTGTTTTGTTTCAAATTGCAGTTTTTGAAAATTGGTATTTTTCTCTTGAGTCAAAGTAAAACATGGTCTTTTAACCAATCACTTTAAAATAAATGTGCAGGATGAGCACGATTGAAAATGAACCTTTCACAGTCCTCGAGGAAATCCCGTTAGAACTCCATATGTGGTGGAATGATTTGGGGGAAGTCAGTCGAGATATTGTGATACAAGCCTTGGGCGGTCTTGTTGGTCTCCTAAAAATTAAGTCGAGGAAGGATATAATTGAGGCTTTTATACCCTTTTGGGACCCAGCGCATAATGTGTTCCATTTTGCTAATTTTGAGCTAACCCCCACGCTTGAGGAAATAGCAGGCTACGCTGGTTTTAGTGGGAATCTTAGAAATCAATACCCAGTGGAACCTAGAATGGTGACTCCTCATAAGTTTCTGGATCTTCTAAGCATCAGTCAGGCATGTCAAGACGGAAATTTAGCTAAGGGATTCTGCACATTCTACTTCTTGTACCGATGTTACGGGAATCCCCACGGTTTTGAGATGCCAGATACCGGTCTTACTCATTCGGGGAACAAAGATAAGTGGGAAGCTCGGCGGGGACTGACTTTTATAGTGGTATTACTGGGCTTTTTAATTTGCCTAAGAAAGGATGGAAACATAGAATTGGGGCTTGTGGGAATAGCCGACTTCATGGCTAAAAAGGATAATGGCACCATTGTATCGATGATCTTGGCAGAGATTTACTGAGCTCTAACTGCTTGCCGAGAAGGAGGAAAGGTTTTTGAGGGGTGTAATATGTTTCTACAACTCTGGATAGAGGAACACCTTTGCCACCGTCCGGGGTACATGAACTGTGGCATGACCGATCTTAAATGCATTGAAAAACATGAAGAACGGGTGGAGGGCCATGAGTTTTCGAATGGTACGGAAGCATGGTTCGCACATTTGAGCTCCCTGGCCGCAAACAAATTATGTGGACCTTTGGGTGGCTCCCGGTCAATGAAGTCATTTACATGTCGGCCGAAGTATGTTTTCTTCTATTGATGGGTCTCTGGAGCATTCAACCTTATGCCCTGCACAGAGTTCTACGCTAGCTAGGCAGGTACCAGGCTATTCCGCATGATGAGGATTTGAGTCGGCAGGTCATCGAACTGGGACAAAAAGCTGCTTTCCTGGAAGAAAGGGTGCGTCGGATTTGGCATCAATGTAGGTTCATAGAGCCAAAGACTCAGGTACGGGATCTGTCTAGAGGCAAGTTGGAGCCTAGTTACACAATTTGGTACAGGTAAAAGGTATCAAGATCCCGAACGGCTCGCCAAAAGGCCCCATGTCCAACAATTCACCAAGGGAGCGCAGGAGCAATGAGATTGGTTGGCAAAAGAGGAAAGCTACAAAACCACCATAAGAAAATTAGAGGGACAAATCCGAGATCTTAAATTTGACAAAAATGTACCGGCCGCTGCTGATGAAGGGGATAAGAAGAAATTGGCTGAAGAAAACAAGGCCCTTCGAGCACATATCCAAAAAATGAAAATAGCTGCTGAGAATCAGGAAAGGAGTCGAAAAGATGAAAGACTCATAAATGGTTTTAGGAGGAAAATAGTTGAGTGCAAGGATGATTTGGAAAAATCCAAGGGTAATCTGGCAAGAGCCTAGGCACAGCTAACAAAGAATACAGAGGGACAAGCGGAGTTTGTCCGGCAATTAAAAAGGAAATATGACGGAGAAGCCACCAACCTGAAGAAGAAACTAACTACCCTCGAGAACGAGATGGCCAAACAAGCAAAGAGCTTCAAAGCAGAAAGAGAATAGTGCTACACCCTGATGTCACATCTAGAGAAAGACCTGCATCAGTTTCAAGCAACTGAACAAGTTTTGGGGGCCAGATCTCAGCAGATTGGACTATTGCTACAAGAGAAGGGTATTATCAGAGAGGGTTAGGAGCATTGCAGACTATATTATGATGAAGTGCAACGAGTGTGAAGACATGGCCAGGTCCATGTTTTGCGCTTCCGTTATGATTTTTGTCCGACAAATCATGGATGACCTATTCCGCCTTAAAGAAGATATGGCGCATAGGCCGCGAGACCGACTGATGTCTTGCGGGCCCCTAGAGTAGTTGAGGCACTTATGTATTCATGATTTTCACTCGAGTCTGTATTTTCATTTTTCTTCCAGCGTCTGTTAGTCCATTTTCGAGTCTTTATTTTCATTTTTCTATTGGAGTCTGTTAGTCACCCTTTTCGAGTCTGTTAGTTTTTATGATTAAATTTTATAGGAGAAGTCGTTGTAATCAAGATGTTTTTTTATTTTTATTCTTTTATAAAAATTTGATAACACTAAAAATGTTTTTTTATTTTATTTTACACTTATTCCCAGAACTACGCTTGGTCTGATTCATGCGGCGTCATGATACGTAGGCAATCCCCATAAGATTCGATCATAACCATGAAAAAAAATAGAAACAAAAGAACAAAAGAGGAGAGAAAATAAGAAAACTGTGGGAAGGAAACAATGGCAAAATAAGAGAAAAAAAGAGATGAGATAATAAAAGAATAAAAACAAGAATCAAGCAAAGAAAAGCAGGAATGGAAAAAGAGAGAGAGAGAGAGAGAGAGAGAGAGAGAGAGAGAAATTGCAAAACGGAAACTAATGAAAGCTGGGATGACGCAAGCAGCCGTTCAAATGCATAATAGAAATGATTAACTGCTTAGGTGTATTACATTCCCCAATGTGTGATTGCCTATCTATTAAGCTTTAATCACTAACGATTTCGCTTGTCGTCATCAAGTACAGGAAGGTGGTTAATTTGTTCGGCATTCTGGCAACTCACCCGTACAACACCAGGTCCAAAGACAAGTTGATCATGGCTGGCCAAGAACTGGATGCAAGTGTTATTGATCCGTCAAGGGAGGGGAAGAGTCTGATGTTAATCTGAAAGATGAGTTACATATATTAAAACACCAGATGGCAGAGATGTACCAGGCATGGGTGAAAGGGCATCCACCACCATCATACCCCGCCAACCCTGCTCCCATCCTGCCGCTGGCTCAATCCCAAGAACCTCCCATTGTTGATTCATCTCCAGGCTTCCCCATTTACCACCATTACCAAGGCACCACTTCCCAAACCCCATAAGCACCACCACCCAAACTAGTCCTATACCTTCCTCCACCAGCCACCATTGTTTTTGTGGCACCCCCACCGGCTACACTCCATCTATCCTCCAGTGAGCCCTTATTCTAGACCCAGGATAACCAGTACTATCCTCCGGAGCCTACTTTCAAGGCCGCAGAGCATTACTCATACACTCTTTGTTTCGACCTCCCAGTTGAGACTGAGAAACCACCTAAAAATCCAGAGCAGGAGGAGATGTTCAGGAAGGTAAGAAGCCTGGAATAATCATTCAGAAACATGCAGGGATTGGGAGGCCAGGTGAGCGTGGCCTACAAAGATTTGTGTCTATTCCCCGATGTTCAGTTTCCTGTGGGGTTTAAGATGCCGAAGTTTGATTTGTATGACGGGCACGGAGACCCGGTGGCCCATTTGAGGGATTTCTGCAGTAAAATGAGAGGAGGCGGTGGGAAAGATGAGTTATTGATGGGATACTTTAGCCAGAGTCTGAGTGGCTCGGCATTGGAGTGGTACACTCGTCAGGATTACAATAGATGGTATATATGAGATGATTTGGCCCAAGCATTCGCTCGTCATTTTCAGTACAACATCGAGATTATTCCAGATCGTTTGTCTTTGACTAAGATTGAGAAGAAGCCTAGTGAAAGTTTTAGAGAATATGGTTTTCGCTGGAGAGAACAAGTGGCAAGAGTTAACCTCCCGATGGAGGAGAGAAAAATGGTGGAGTACTTTCTGCAGGCTCTGGAGCCTACCTATTTTGGCCATCTGATATCTGCCATAGGTAAATCATTCAATGAAGTAGTGAAGATGAGTGGCATGGTGGAAGAAGGGCACAATCAAGCAAAATCATGAGCTACTCGGCCATCAAGGCAACTACCCAAGCCATTCATAATGGTACGAGAGGAGTGATTGGAAAGAAGAAGAAAGAAGATGTGGCAACAATTGATTCAGGATCATGGTTTGGACCCAGGGGCCCATCACACCATTATACCCAGCCTTGACCCCATCACCGAACCTACACCCAAACCCAGTATAATCCACCTCAGCATTACTTCCCATCACCAGACCCAAGATTTTTGTCCACCATGCCCATACATATACCCAACCTCCTACCTACTCACAATGGTGTGCCCCAACACCACAAAACACCTACCCAGCTCCACAAAATGCTTACCCACCAACACGAGCCTACCGAAACCCTGTCGGCCCAGGTTTTTGACCCAATCCAGCATTCAAAAATAAGAGGTTGCAGCGGAAGAAAACTTTCACCCCGTTGGGGGAGTCTTATACCAGTTTATTCCATAGATTGAGGCAGTTGGATGTGATGAGAACAATTGAGTCAAAATTGCCCAAACCTCCTCCAAAGAATCTTGACTACTCCTTGAGATGTGAATATTGTTCTAGTACTCTGGAGCATGATACGGAGAAGTGCTGGCACTTGAAAAATGTCATCCAGGAGCTCATTGACACAAACTAGATTGAAGTCCAGACTCCAAAGGTACCCAACATTAACCAGAACCTATTGCCAACCCATGAGGAAACAAATATAATTGAGATAGTACACAAGGGGAGGAGCCCAAGAAGCCTTCACAAACTATCATGATGATTTGGTCCAGTGAGGTCAAGCCAGTTAAAAAACCAATGGTTGAAGGATCAGTGACCAAGTTGAGTAGGACAAATGGTGAACCATTTGTGGTAGTCAAGAAAAGATCCCCAAGTGATGTTGCAGCAAAGCAAGAAAAGTCAAAAATGGTTGTTCCAAGAGTGGCAAACAAGTCTATCATAATTGTAGAGGGTGCCCGTACGAATCCTGTCATCATCAAGCCTGTAACCCAGTTGCCGGTGATCAGCACCAAGGCTATCCCATGGAACTATGAACGGGTGATAGTGACCTATAAGGGAAAGAAAGTGAAAGAAAAAGTCAATGAGGCCCAGGGATTAACTCATTCGGGGAGATGCTTTGCCTCGAAAGAGTTAAGGAAAGATAAAACACTCCAGAGATAAGCCAGTTTTAGTAAAGAGAGCAGTCACTGAAGAAGAGGCGAAGGAGTTTCTGAGAAAGATAAAGGTACAAAATTATTCCATCATGGAGCAGCTGAGAAAGACGCCCGCTCAGATTTCCTTGTTATCATTGCTAATCCATTCAGACGAGCATCATCGGTCCCTGATGAAAATTCTGAATGAGGCTCATATCCACGACAAAATTTTAGTGAACCATCTAGAGAAGATCGCCAACAAAATATTTGAGGTAAATAGGGTCACCTTTTCTGATGATGAGTTGCCCGTGGAAGGTACTGAACACAACAAAGCTCTCTATCTTACAGTAAAATGTGAATATTCTGTGGTCATCATGGTGTTAGTTGACAATGGTTCCAGTGCAAAACATCTGCCCTCTTTCTACTCTGAACAAGTTGAAAGTTGATGATGAGAGAATTTGCAAGAACAACATATACGTCCGAGGTTTTGACGGTGGAGGGAAAGATTCGGTTGGTGATATAGTGCTTGAATTGACAATAGGACCGGTGGAATTCACCATGGAGTTCCAACTACTGGACGTAGCCATTTCTTACAATTTACTGTTAGGTCGACCTTGGATTTATGCCGCCAAAGCAGTTCTGTCCACTTTGCACCAGATGGTCAAGTTCGAGTGGGATAGACAGGAGATCGTCACGCATGGAGAGGAGAATTTATGTGCTCACAGTGATGCCTCCATTCTATTTATTGAGGCTGAAGATGACAAAGGGCCGTGGGTATACCAAGTTTTTGAAATAGTGCCGGTTGAGAAGGTTCCAAAAGGGAAATGTATTCCAACTCCAAAGATAACCTCTGCATCAGTCATGGTGGCCTCTGAAATGCTGAAAAATAGTTTTATGCCAGGTAAAAGTCTAGGTGCATCCCTGCAAGGTATTATACAGCCAGTGTCCCTCCCTGAAAACTTGGGTACATTCGGTCTTTGATTCAAACCCATAATGGCAGATGTGAAAAGGGCTAGAAAGTTCAAACAGAAGGCGTGGGCACTTCCGAAGCCTATCTCGTGTCTCTCCAAGTCTTTTGTCAAGCCCAGTGCCAGGAAACGCCCAGTGACGACAGTTCCAAGTTTTATGGTTGACGTTGATGAAGAGTTAATTGAAAGGTTCCAAAGGTTGTTTTAGTATGTGAACAAGGTAGAAGTTAGAGAAGGTTCTAGCAAAGCGGACGTGCAGTTCATCGGGCCGAATGTAAAGCTTAACACTTGGAAGGCTACTCCTCTCCCTACTCAGAAAGAGTCTTGGTAGTTTGTTTTATTTTCCTTTCTATCTGGGTGATTCCAGGATTGTGATCCAGATTTTTATTTTTTGCTTGTTGATGTACAAACCCTGTTATCCTTTATTTTAATGAAATGCAATTTCCCTTTCCATCACTCCTGACAGTTTCATTTTTTGTTTTCTTTTCTTCTCTGTACAGTTCTTTTTATGCTAGTTTCAATGACATGACATGCATGAGGAATCTTCGGCCCAGTCTTAAAAGTCAATCTAATTCTGAAATAATAATCCAAGAAATAGAGTGTGATGATGAAATGGAGTATGATGAGGATGATGCCTTTGAAGAGATTAGTAAAGATCTAAGTCATTTTGAAGAAAAACCCAAGCCTAATCTGAATGATACGGAAGCAATCAATCTAGGGGACCCAGATAATGTCAGAGAAACTAAGATAAGTGTCCATCTTGAACCGCAAATCAGGGAAGAAATAATTAAAGCATTGCTTGAGTATAAGGATATTTTTGCATGGTTGTATGATGATATGCCCGGTTTGGATACTGATTTGGTGGTCCATAAATTTTCAATTGATCCAGCATTCCCTCTCGTCAAGAAAAAGCTGAGAATGCAAAACTAACATGAGTGTGAAGGCTAAAGAGGGAGTCACAAAACAACTTGATGCAAAGGTCATTCGAGTCACGCGATATCCCACATGGTTAGCCAACGTTGTGCCTATGCCAAAGAAGGACAGTAAGACCAGAATGTGTGTTGAATACCATGGCCTCAACAAAGCAAGTCCAAAGGACAATTTCCCACTGCCAAATATCCACATTTTGATTGACAATTGTGCCAAGCACGAGATTGGATCATTTGTGGATTGCTATGTGGGGTATCATCAGATTTGAATGGATGAAGAAGATGCGGAAAAGACGACATTCATCATGCTGTAGGGAACATATTGCTACCGGGTCATGCCATTCGGTTTGAAAAATACTGGGGCAACTTACATGAGGGCAATGACAACCATATTCCATGAACGGAAGCAGTCTGACAATGTCAAAGATTTGAGAAAATTTTTCCAAAGGCTCCGCAAGTACAATCTTAAGCTCAATCCTGGAAAGTGCGCATTTGGTGTTCCATCGGGGAAATTGTTGGGATTCATAGTCAGTCGGCGGGGCATTGAATTGGATCCGTCAAAGATCAAAGCTATCCAGGAATTTCCAACGCCAAAGAACAAGACCGAGGTGATGAGTCTGTTAGAGAGGCTGAACTACATCAGCAGGTTTATTGCTCAGCTCACGACAACTTGTGAGCCCATCTTTAAGATGATAAAGAAGGACGTTGTGGTCAAATGGACTGATGAGTGCCAGGAAGCATTCAATAGGATCAAAGAGTATTTATCGAACCCACCTTTATTGGTCTCGCCAGAACCCGGGAGACCTTTGATTCTGTATTTGACAGTCTTGGATAATTCATTTGGTTGTGTGTTGGGTAAACATGACATCACTAGTAGGAAAGTGCAAGCCATATACTATCTCAGCAAGAAATTCACATCTTATGAGGTTAAATATACTCCCTTTGAAAGGACATGTTGCGCCCTGACTTGGGTAGCACAGAATTTGAAGCATTATTTGTCATCCTACACTACTTACCTCATTTCTTGCCTGGATCCTCTAAAGTATATCTTTCAGAAGCCCATGCCCACAGGAAGGCTCGCAAAATGGCAGATCTTGCACATAGAGTCTGACATCGTATGTGTGACTCGGACGGCGATGAAAGCCCAAGCTTTGGCCGATCACTTGGCCGAGAACTCAGTGGATGAAGAATATAAAACTTTGAAGACTTAATTCCCTGATGAAGAGGTAATGTATATTGACGAAGTCGAGAAGGATGAAAAGCCTGATTGAAAACTTTTTTTTGATGGGGCTACTAACATGAAAGGCATTGGAATAGGAGCTGTACTTATTTCTGAAACAGGACACCACTACCCTGTCACAGCTCAGCTTCATTTCTACTGTACCAACAATACGGCTGAGTACGAGGCATGCATTTTAGGACTAAGGCTAGCTGTAGATATGGGAATCCAGGAAGTCTTGGTCATGGGAGACTCAGACATTCTGGTGCACCAGATTCAAGGAGAATGGGAGACACGGGATTTAAAGCTTATACCGTATCGAAAATGTCTGCATGACCTTTGTCAACGGTTTTGATTAATAAAGTTTAGGAACATTCCAAGGATCCATAATGAGGTTGCCGATTCATTGGCTACCTTGGCGTCAATGTTACACCACACGGACAAAGCTTATGTCGACCCTTTTGCATATTCAGGTCCGCGATCAGCATGATTACTGTAACATAGTAGAAGAAGAACTTGACAGTGAACCTTGGTTCCATGATATCAGGGAGTACATCAGGTCGGGTTTATATCCGGTACAAGCCATAGGGGATCAAAAGAGAACAATTCAACGTTTGGCAAGTGAATTTTTCTTCAGTGGGGGAGTTTTGTACAAAAGAACTCCAGATCTTGGATTGTTAAGATGCATAGATGCTAGACAGGCCACGACTATCATGACCGAAGTACATTTCGGAGTTCGCGGACTGCATATGAGTGGGTATGTTCTGGCAAAGAAAATTCTTCGAGCAGGTTATTATTGGCTCACCATGGAGCGAGATTGTATCAGTTTTGTGCACAAGTGTCATCAATGACAGGTACACAGAGACTTGATTCATTCTCCGCCATCTGAATTGCACAAAATGTCTGCACCATGGCCTTTTGTTTCTTGGGGAATGGATGCCATCGGACCAATTGAGCCAGCAACATCCAATGGGCACAGGTTCATTCTGGTGGCCATTGATTATTTCACTAAGTGGGTTGAAGCTAAAACTTTTAAATCTGTGACCAAGAAGGCAATGGTCAATTTTGAGCATGAGAATATCATTTGTCGATTCAGGATCCCAAAGGTGATCGTCACAGATAAGGGTGCTAATCTTAACAGTCATCTAATGAAAGAGGTATGTCAACAGTTTAAGATTACGCATCGCAATTCCACCCCATACCGCCCCAAGGCGAATGGAGCAGTAGAGGCAGCCAACAAAAACACAAAGAAGATACTTCGGAAAATGGTGTAGGGTTCCAAGCAATGGCATGAAAAGTTTCCCTTTGCATTGTTGGGTTATCGCAGTACTGTTCGCACTTCATCAGGTGCATCTCCTTATTTGTTGGTATATGGCACTGAAGTAGTGATACCCGCAGAAGTTAAAATTCCATCCCTTCGGACTGCTGCTGAAGCCGAAATTGATGATGATGAGTGAGTCAAAACCTATCTGGAGCAATTGAATCTGATTGATGAGAAAATATTGGCAGTAGTGTGTCATGGCCAGTAGTATCAGAAGAGAATGGTGAGAGCATATAACAAGAAGGTGCGTCTGTAGAAATTTGAAGTGGGTCAGCAAGTAGTGAAACGTATCCTTCCACATCAGGCTGAAGCAAAAGGCATGTTCGCCCCAAATTGGCAAGGGCCATTCATTGTAACAAGAGTGTTGTCCAATGGTGCTTTTTATTTAACAGATATAGAAGGCAAATGTGTAGATATGGGTATCAATTCTGATGCAGTCAAAACATATTAAGTATGATTTCTTTGGTTTAAATTGTGTTTGTTTGTACTTGGCATGTTTTAAAGATTGGAATGACGAAGGCATTTTATTCTGCTATCTAAACACTGTACTATTTTTTACCCCTTTGAGCCTTATTTATTTTTCTTTCATACCCCTCTTTTGGAATCAGTAGAGAAATTCAGAAACACAAACGCAGGAGGTAAGTAAAGAAGGAAAGAGATAAAGAGGAGAGAAAAGAGAAAGAAAATAATGGGAAAAAGTGAAGAAAAAGAAAAAAGAAAAAGAAAAAGAAAAAAAAAGAAAAAGAAGGAAAAAAAAGGAAAAAAGAGAAAGGAAAGAAAAGAGAAAAGTAACAACAACAAAGCAATTCCTATGACATAAACTACGTTCGACCTGATTCCTTTTAACGATACGTAGGCAGCCTCACGGTTCGGTCCCATCAAAACAAAATTAAAAAGTCCCCAAGCAAAGAAACTGGAGCAGAAGTTGCGGTTTGTTGTAAGAAGTCTGATTCCAAAAGTTTTAATTTTGAACCCATTCAAGTTATTTTGAGCCTTTGTAATACCCTTTCTTTCTAACCCTATCCAAAAGCCCACATTATGGTCCAAAAAAAGACCTTCCGATCAGTCTTCGAGAGATGCCAAGTCTAGCAAGTAGAGGTGTGATTCATATCAGGGGCAACACTCTGGTCTAAGAAGGAAAAATTGAAAAATGAGAGAGTCTTATTGGTGAAAACCCTCACGGGCACCGTAAGGCGACGGAAAGCTGAGAGAAATAAAAAATGAGAGTGTCTTATTGGTGAAACCCTTACAGGAACCGTAAAGCGATGGCATCTGAGAGATGAGCAAATGAGAGTGGTTTGTTGTTAAAAACTCTTCAAGGCACTGCAAGCTGAACAAGGTCAGTGACTAGGCGAAGAGATTTGTTATGGAAATCCTGGGTTATAAAGTATGATAACAGAAAGTTGATTGTTTGAATAGGCCGGGTTGATTAATCTGAAATGCATGTCATGATCATTGGTACCAGTTGCTCCACTCAGATAAGTCACTTTTCTTTTTCTCCCCCAAACAGTCATCCAATTTTGGATTTTCTTCTCTGTTCCTAACTCTCGAAGTCATTGCATTTCATTTCTTTTGGGTTTATTTCTCTAAGGTTTTTTCCAATGTTAACCTTGTTTAAGAAAGTAAGAAAGGATTTCAAAGCTTACTACCAACTTCCAAAATTGCCCAATGCAAAGTGCGGCCACAACTCACCAGAAATAGCATGATGCGAAAGTGAAAATAAGGTGTTAATGAAAGTTCAAGCGGTCGAGTCGTCTTTGAATTTTGTAGGAGATACAGAGATTCAAATTGGAAGGACAAAAATGAAAAACAACGGGTTGAGTATAGAGCATATGGGGCATTTAGGGTTTTGTGGTTGAAATTCAGTTAGAAAGGCAAACAATTCTTGGCCAGTTCAAGGCGGACAGTCCAAGCAGAAGTACGGCAATGAAAAGGCCACCCTTAGCAAGAATGCCGCAAACTAACTACCACATTTTCAAACTGAAAAGATTTTTCTTTGATTGAAACGGGGGCAGAAATTCCGTTTGTTTCAGAGAAACCCTCCGTAAGGAAAGCAAGCGCCGTACGGGCTCGGCAGTAAGTTCCAGTACCCTCTTGGATAACAGGATTTAGTAATTTTTGAGGCCCTCGCAAATGACAAGGTCTGACGAGAGGTCTACTTTTGGGAAGTGTAATTCGGCATTTAAGTGTTCACTTTTGAAATGAGGCTTGGTTTGAAATTTTCAGGATAAAGGAATTTAATTTAGAATTTAGTTCGATAACAAGATTGGTTAACACTCACAGATGTTCCCAATATCAAACTGGGGCAGAAAAATTTCTTTTGTTTTGTTTGTTTTGTTGAAATCAGGTGCCCACCTGAAGAACTAGGGAAGACAACATGAGTTTCAAGAATAGAAGACATTTAAAGCTCAAGCAATCAGGCACCCACCTAGAGAACAAAGGGGAAGCAACAGTTTCAGAGGAGTCAGTTCGAGTTAAGCAATCAGGCGTCCACCTGGAGAACAAAGGGAAGCAGTTCAAGTTTTGAGGAAAAGCAGTGCAAGTGTTGGAAATCAGGCGCACTCCTGGAGAACAAAGGGAAAATAACAATGTTCAAAGGAAGACAGTTCAAGTTCAGCAATCAGGCACCCACCTGGAAAATAAAGGGAAAACAATTCAAGTTTCAGAGGAAAAGAATATAATTCAAATGTTGGTAATCAGGCTCCCACCTGGAGAACAAAGGGAAGCAGTTCAAGTTTCGAGGAAAAACAATTCAAGTGTTGGTAATCAGGCGCCCACCTGGAGAACAAAAGGAGGCAGCAATATTCAAAAGAAGACAGCAATCAGGAGCCCACCTGGAGAACAAAGGGAAACAGTGCAAGTCTCGAGGAAAAGCAGTGCAAGTGTTGGAAATCAGGCGCCCACCTGAAGAACAAAGAGAAAGCAGCAATGTTCAAAGGAAGACGGTTCAAGTACAGCAATCAGGAGCCCACCTGGAAAATAAAGGGAAAACAAGTCAAGTTTCGAGGAAAAGCAGTGCAAGTGTTGGAAATCAGGCATCCACCTGGAGAACAAAGGGAAAGAAACAATGATTCAAAGGAAGATAATTCAAGTTCAGAAAATAGGCGCCCACTTGGAAAACAAAGGGAAAACAAGTCAAGTTTCGAAAGAGGGCAGTCCGAGTTTCAAATGAAGACAGTTTGAGTATTGGCAATCAGGTGCCTACCTGGAGAATAAGGGAATTCACTTCAGAATACAATTCAAGCCAGCGACAAAGGAAGCTCACCCGGACAATACAAGTCAGCAGAGCAGCAGAAACTGCAAGGTCAAGTTTGAAGATATAGATAGGATTCTTGCAATTCATAGATCATAGTTTCGTCTAGCTTCTTTTATTTTGTCTTGGTGTAATATGGAGTTCAGCAAACAGTAGCAGCAGTAGCAACAGTGAAATCATAGCTTCCTGGTAGTCTCAGCTATCGAAACTTTCCGAACTACACTGATCTGATTCCTTCATAGCCAAGGATATGTAGGCAACCTCGGAACTAGGGTGGGTCAAATCTTTCAAAAATGCTTTCCACAGAGTATTCAAACGGGCAAAAATTGCTCGTATTTACTCAATTTATCTTTGCACGAAAACTCTTCGTATTTCCGGGCAGCTGTGAGCACGCGATTTTTTCCCTATATGAATTACTACCATAAAATACAAGAAAAATAATTTTTTCCATTTTTTTTACAATTTTATAGGATTTTGTGAGAATCTATGTTAATTGTTTGCATTTCTACGCATGTTTATTTCTGTTAAAAATCATGAAAATGTCAAAAATACCATGCATTGCATTTAGGATTTATTTTTACATTTTTAAGATTAATTAGTAAATTAGTTGATTTATTGAAAAATGAAAATCACAAAAATTGGTCTACTTTTGCATTTTTAGCCTTTTAGTTTTGAATTGGTATTTTCCTCTTTTAATTTAGGACTACTTAATTTTTTTAAATATTTTAGTAGATAATTAGTTCAATTTTACAACTTAGATTAATTTTGGAGATTAATTTAGGTTTTAATTAATTAAAAATAAAGAGAAAAAAAAAAGAAAAAACAAAGAACAAAGAAAGGGAATGAGACATTGGTCTTAAAACTCAATTTGGGCCAAGACCCAAACATTTAAACCCAATTTACCTACCCAGTCCGACCAGCCCAATTTCCCAACCCGGTCCAGTTTCCCGACCTAACCAAACAACCCCGTTTTTGTGGCCTTGCATCTCAACCGTTGGATTCCCAAAATCCAACGGTCCGGAACTCGGGATCCTTAAGTATTTAACTGTCCTAAAATGACTACCCCCCCCCCCTAGTCCAAACCCCCTCCCTCCCATCTTCGTCTCTAACCCAAGAACCCTAGAGACCGCTGCCGTGAAACCCCCGCCGGCGGCGACGCCATAACCAGCTCTGATTTCCCCCAAATTGACACCGCACAATCTCCTCACCCTCCTCTTTCTAAATCCCAAAATAGTTCCCCTCGAATCCCTCTCAATCTTCTCGAATCTTAGATCTAAAAGTCGGACTTTAAACCCTAATTCACCTAAATTACACCCAAACACTCATCACCTCTTTTTCTTCCCAAATCCCGAAGTTAATCCCCTCAAATCCCTCTCAAACTTCACAAACGTCAAATCTGGGCGGACATGCATGGGCTTCTAAGGCGATTTGAGCCGAAAAAGGGTGTCACTTGTCTGTTCTCAAGGGGGAACAGTCATTTGCCACCTCTTTTTGGATTTAAATCGGAAAAGACTGGTCTAGCCAGAACAACCGGACAGTCATGGCAGTAGGTACTCGTTCCTCTCCCCTTCTTCTATCTTCTCACCATCCTACTTTTCTTTAGCTTATTTTCATCTTCTTCTACTTTTCTATTTTTCTTTTGACCAGAAAATGAAAAGGGTTAGTTAGTCTTAGTTTTAGATTGTCAGAATTTGTTTTCCTTCCCTTATGTTTAATCATAGTTGTTAGTCAGTTATTTTAGGTTTAAAATCATGAGTTTTCCATTAGGTCATTAGGTTTTCTATTTTTCAATTAAGGTTTAGTTTATGTTTAATAATCAGCATATTAATATCTTGGTTTGATTTGATTCCTTGTTTAAATGGTTGATTTAATTGCTTCAAAGGTTGAAATAGGTTCATTCATCGACTGTTTTTGCTAATAATAGTCTCAATTAGTTTAAGTGCATTTGTTAACAAACTATTGTTTCCGAGTGTCTCTTTTGAAGTCCATATTTTTTTAAACTCAGGGGTTATTTGCTGAAATTTTCGATCGAGTTCATTCCTTTATGGTTTGAGATTCAGTTTGGGTTGTTAGTACACAAGCCCATGGGTTAGGTTGGGTCTTGGGTTAGTTTGACCTAGGAATGATTTCCTGAAGGTAAATACAGGGGTGTCAAGGGTAATTTGGTCATTTTTATTGAGGGAATCTTTGATAACTGCCTAGGAAAGTAGGAAATAGGCTGATTTAACAAATAGGTAAAAAGTTTGGGGTTTGAATTGAATAAAAGAGAAATTGATGAGGGGTAATTTTGAATGAACAAACTCAGGTCCTGCTGCCCTAAATCTTTCTATATAAGGCTATTTCACTCATTCTTTAGGCAAAGATCAGAATATAAAAAGGCTAGCAAACGACTGAAAGATTAGAAGTACCATTTTTCTGCACCTAGAACACTGAAATACATAGAGTCTCATAATTAGAAAAACATAAAAAAATCGATAGCACTGTTCCATTGCAGCTGGTTTTTTCACATTTTTGGGCTTCAAAAGCTTGAATACACTACTATTTTCCTGGGCTCAAAACATGGTTGTAGCTGGTTGATTAGTTGTAGTTTACTGTTGTCTGAGAGCTACTGATATTTCTATTTCCTTGCTGAAGTTTTGTGGTTGTTTCTTGTTATTCCAGGTATGTTCATGAGCTTGAAGCAATAAAATGGGCTTGTAATTTGCTGATTGGAAATGGGACTCTCTTATTCATTTAGCTGAATGTTGTTTTGCTATTTTTCTTCAGTCGAGAATTTAATACTGCTTCAGCTTAGTTTAAGTACTGTCATTTGATGTTAGTGTTGTTGTATAGTTCAAGTGTTTAAGTTATTTTAGCACATTCATAGGTGGTTTTAACAATTTGTTATATTTAGTAATTGTAATTATTTGGGACTGTTTTTCAAAGGTTTGTTGAATGTAAGTTCAAGTGTTTTTATTATTAAGCATGATGATAGGTGTAGATCTAATATTAATACATGAATGAATTTCAGAAATTGATCTCTTGTTGGTTAATATTAATAGCATGCTTATTAGAACTATTGAATGTGTAACAATATGGCAACAAGTTCTAGGAGATGGCTTGGGCCAAGAGTAGGCTCAGGCATATGGCCTGCTCGAATCACCTAGTGTGATTTTGAGTTTTGTGTGTTGCATTGGGCCCAGATCGAGTTGGTCCAGCCTCAAGATGGGATGTTTCATATTAATATGGATTTTGGTCTCTCTTATAGTTCGTTTCACTTAATTCGATTTTTGGTTGGTGGTGTGATGAAGTAGTTCTGATTAATCTCGTTGGTTTATATTTTTGGGCTTTGTGTTTGGCCCAGCTTAGCCCTTGAGGCTTCCGGTGCTATAATTTCAAATTTGGGCTTTTCCTCTAGCCCAACTCCCTTTTAAAAGGTTGTTTTCTTTTTGTTTCTGGACTTACTATAAGTCTGGAGCTTGTTCTTTCCCCCAACGTTAAGTTAGTATGGTATTTTGCATAGGCTTCACGTAGTAATGTTAGATAAAAATTTAATTTAGATAAGAATTCAAACTTCTTTAGACCTCTTTAATTAAGTATGACTCCTTTAATTAGATGGAGGTGTGCCATATCAAACGAGACCTATAATTTATGGCCTTCATAAGACTAGATCAAAACATCACTTCAAGAAAGAGATTTGAGGCGTGCCATAAGCAAATTAAATCATCTATGGCCCTCATGAGTGTTATAATTTATACATTAAAAATGAACTTCGTAGTTTGCTTAAGACAAATAATCCCTCCTAGAATTTTTTGTTCCCCGCATTTATCCCCTGCTTCCTTATGTCTAGTATTTAGACAAATTTGACTTTCTTTCTATTTAGAATAGAAAACTATTGATACGTCTTATGGCATTGAAATCTGTCAATAGTAACATAGTCACACTACTCCAATTTTAAAAAACGAAATAAAAATAATGAAAGTCAAATACTCTTCTTCAAATTCTAGACATAAGGAATAATAATAGTTGAGTGACCGTGCTAGAACCACGGAACCCGGGAATGCCTAACACCTTCGCCCGGGTTAACAGAATTCCTTACCCGAATTTCTATTTTCGCGGACTATAAAACAGAGTCAATCTTTTCTCGATTCAGGATTTAAAACCGGTGACTTGGGACGCCATAAATTATTCCAAGTGGCGACTCTGAATCTTAAACAATAATCCCGTTTCGATTGTCACTTAAATTGGGAAAAACACCCTTATACCATTTTGGTTGTAGTAAAAAGGAGGTGTGGCATTAGGCACCCCTCTTGGTCCACAACTGTGGGTTCCTGCCAAACTTATATTCACAAATTAGTCCATTACAAATAAATAATTGAATCAAATAGGTTGCAAGAAAAACACGTTGGGATAACTCAAGTAGTAAAGATTTGGACAAATTGTAAAACAAAGTTTTAAATAAAAAGGTAATTTTGGTAAAGGAGGGGTCCTAGGTTGGTTATCCTATAGGATCACCCCACACAATGTCCGGTAAACACTCCTCAATGAGGGGCTACACGTGGCATTAGCGCGTAGTCATAATTGTCACACCTCCTATTTTACCACCCGAGGGGACATAAGGGAGTTTTTCCAATTAAAGTGACATTATTCGAAATGAGATTATTTTATTTAATTCAAAGTCGCCACTTGGAATAATTATTGATGTCCCAAGTCACTGGTTTATTTTAAATCCCAAATCGAAGAAATTTTTGACTTTATTTAAAAGTCCGCGAACCAGAAATTTCTGATAAGGAATTATGTTAACCCAGGAGAAGGTATTAGGCATTCCTGGATTCCATGGTTCTAGCACGGTCGCTTAAACTATTAAAATTGGCCTATTATCTGATTTATTACATGTTTTAACCTATTGTGCATTTTAACTTTTCTAACCGCTTTTAATTATTTTAAACCGCTTTTAGGAAGATTCAACGTTATTTAAATGTCACGACCCGGATTTCCCATTCTCGAGAGCCGTGATGGCGCCTACTGGTGAAAGCTAGGCAAACCAAATTATTCAAATTACCTAACCTTTTCCAGTTTTAAACCATTATCAGTGATGAATAGATATCATGCAAATAGCGAAAATAATTAAGAGGAAGACAAAATCTGATAATTAATCATAATACAACTACGGAAGTCTAAATACAACTCTACCCAGAATTTGGTGTCACAGCTTCACAAGCGGTCTAAGAACACTACATACAAAGTCTGAAAGATGAAATATACATTGTTTCTTAAATGAGTGGGAAACGGGATAAAGGAAAGGTAGGAGGTGACGCCAAGGCCCGCGGACGCCTGCAGGACTACCTCAGGTCGCCTGTCGGACTGAAGGCAGCAACCTCATTGTGCTCCGATGTCTACAACACTGGGATCTGCACAAAAGAGTGCAGAGTGTAGTATTAGCACAACCGATCCTATGTGCTGGTAAGTGTCTAGCCTAACCTCGGCGAAGTAGTGACGAGGCTAGGACCAGATTACCAAATAATCCTGTGCAGTTATATCATAAACAGCGGAATAGAAGCAGATAATTGCAATTAAAATTGGGCAGGGGAAACATGCTTTGGGGAATAACAAATAACAACAGAATATCAAGAGAATATAAAGAAACCAAAATCCAATTTCTAACACGGATAGGGAAAACAAATGCAGAGTTCACTTTCATTTCACATCTCGTTGCAGGCGTGCCACACGATCCCATTTCATGTATCTCATTGTAGGTATGCAACCCGATCCCATTTCATGTATCTCGGTGCAGGTGTGCAACCCGCTCCCATTTCACATATCTCATTGCAGGCGTGCAACACGCTCCCATTTCACATATCTCGTTGCAGGCGTGCAACCCACTTCCATTTCACATATCTCGTTACAGGCGTGCAACCCGCTCCCATTTCTTTTATCAACACCAATCACAAAAGGGTCCCAGCAAGGGAATAATAATATTAAAACAAATATCCCGGCAAGGGAACAATAATATGACAATAACATCGCGGCAAAGGAACAATAATGATAATAATATCCCGGCAAGGGAACAGTAATGATAATAACATCCCGGCAAAGGGAACAATAATGATAATAACATCCTGGCAAGGGAACAATAATGATAATAACATGTGAAGCACAATAAACCACAACAGAGTCATAATAATTACAATACAAGACTCACGGGCATGCTTGACATCAACGTATAGATACTCGTCACTATACCTATACGCGGTACTCCACAATTAACATGTAGCAATTAAGACACGACTTCTAATCCCTCAAGTTAAGGTTAGACCAAACACTTATTTGGATGCCACAAACACAATTCAAGCCTCTACTATCGCTTTACCTCGTGATTCCACCACCAATTTGCTCGTATCTAGCCACAAGTTACTTAATTACATCAATAAATGCTAAATGAATCAATTCTAATGTATTAAAATGAGTTTTCGAAAGTTTTACCCAAAAGTCAAAAATCGTCCCCGGGCCCACATGTTCAAAACTGAGGTTCAAACCAAAACCCGATTACTCATTCCCCCACGAACCCAAATATAAATCATTGATTATGAGTTGAAATCATGTGAAAAGATGTTAATAATTGAAGGAAACGAGTTAAAATTTACTTACAATCGATTTGGAAGAAGAGTTGTCTTTGAAAAATCGCCCAAGAGTGTTTTGGTTTTGAAAGAGTGGGAAAATGGGAGATTTTCGGCTAAGTACAAAAATTGCAGGTTGCAAAAATGGGAATTGCGACCAGTGCGAACCTCGAGATCTGCTATGTTCGCATTTGCTAACAAAATGTCGCATTTGCAACCAAGTAGATTTTCTGGTCTTCTTCGCAGGTCTATCACATTTGCGATACAATAGTCGCAAATACGACTAAGGCAGTAGCTGGGGAGAACCACATTTGCGATGGGAACCTCGCATTTGCGAGATAGTGCTGGCCTGGGATAGTTCGCATTTGCGACATAGCCTTCGCAAATACGATCTCGCATGCGAAGCCTGCAGGCTTGCAATACATCAGATCAAAATCAACAACATCCTAAGTTAAAATTCCACTTCGCGGCCTATCCAAAACATACCCGAGCCCTCGGGGCTCCAAACCAACCATGCATACCAACCTAAAAACATCATACGAACTTGCTCGTGCATTCAAATCGCTAAAATAACATCAACAACTATGAATTTAGCATTAAAATCATGAAATTTCTTAAGAACTTCAAACTTGCCAAATTTCTCAAATAAGGTCTGATTCACATCATTTCAAATCCGTTTCTTACCAATTGTCACAGACTCAACTCAAATCATATATAAGACCTGTACCGGGCTCCGGAACCAAATACGGGCCCTATACCTATGGTTTCAAACACATTTCTCTTTCAAAAACTCATAATTAATTCAACAAAACATTTTCTTTAAAAAATTTATTTCTCGGGCTTAAGACCTCGGAATTGGATTCCAGGCATACGCCCAAGTCCCATATTTTCCTACGAACCCTCCGAGGCCATCAAATCATGGGTCCGGGTTTGTTTACCCAAAATGTTGACCGACGTCAAATCAATTCATTTTAAAGTCAAAATTCATTATTATTTTTAGATATTTTCACATAATGCATTTCCGGCTACGCTCCCAGACTGCGCACACAAATCGAGGTGAGACAGAAAGAGGTTTTTAAGGCCTCAAAACACAAAATTCATTTCTAAAACAAGTGATGACCTTTTGGGTCATCATATTCTCCACCTCTAAAACAACTGTTCGTCCTCGAACGGACATAAGAAGAAAGTACCTACGTCGGGAAAAAGATGAGGATAACAGCTCCGCATATCGGACTCGATCTCCCAAGTCGATGCCTTAATGGGCTAACCTCTCCACTGACCAAGGACAGAAGGAAAACTTTTCGATCTCAACTGACGAACCTGCCGGTCTAGAATAGCTACCAGCTCCTCCTCGTAAGACAAGTCCTTGTCCAACTGGACAGCGCTGAAATCTAACACGTGGGATGGATCGTCGTGATATTTCCGAAGCATGGACACATGAAACACTGGATGCACGGCCGATAAGCTCGGTGGCAATGCAAGTCTGTAAGCCACCTCTCCCACTCGATCAAGAATCTCAAACGGGCCAATGAACCTAGGGCTAAGCTTGCCCTTTTTCCCAAATCTTATCATTCCCTTCATAGGCGACACCCGAAGTAATACCCGCTCACCGATCATGAATGCCAAATCTTGAACCTTACAATCGGCATAACTCTTTTGCCTGGACTGAGCTGTACGAAGTCTATCCTGAATAATCCTGACCTTCTCTAAGGCATCCTAAACCAGATCCGTACCCAACAACCGAGCCTCTCCCCGCCCAAACCATCCAACTGGCAACTGGCACCGCCTACCATACAAAGCCTTATAAGGAGCCATCTGGATACTCGACTGGTAGATGTTGTTGTAGGCAAACTCTGCTAAAGGGAAAAACTGATCCCGCGAGCCTCCAAAGTCAATGACATAAGCTCGGAGCATACCCATCAAAATCTGAATGGTCTGCTCGGACTGCCCGTCTATCTGAGGATGAAACGTTATGCTCAACTCAATCGGTGTGCCCAACTCTCGCTGAACTGCTCTCCAGAAATGAGAGGTAAACTGTGTACCTAGGTCCGAAATGATAGACTCGGGCACACCATAAAGGCGAACTATCTCCCTGATATAGATCTCAGCTAACCTCTCGGAAGAGTAGGAGACTGGCATAGGAATGAAATGTGCTGACTTGGTCAGCCTATCAACAATAAACCACACTGCGTCAAACTGACTCCGAGTCTGTCGGAGTCCAACGACGAAATCCACAGTGATCCACTCCCACTTCCACTAGGGAAGCTCAATCCTCTAAAACAAACCACTAGGTCTCTAATGCTCGTACTTAACCTGTTGACAATTCAAACACTAAGCCACATACGTAACGATATCCTTCTTCATTCTCCTCCACCAATAATGCTGCCAAAAATCTTGATACATCTTACTGGCGCCCGGATGAATAGAGTACCGGGAACTATGGGACTCCTCTAAAATCAACGCTCGGAGTCCATCCACATCAGGTACACAAACTCGACCCTGCAATTCCAAAACTCCATCGTCACCTAAGGTAACCTGCTTGGCACCTCCGTGTTGCACCGTGTCTCTAAGGAAACACAAATGGGGATCATCATACTGCCAATCATGGATATGCTCCAATAAGGAAGAATGAGCGACTGTGCAAGCTAACACATGGTTGGGCTCAGAAACGTCCAACCTCACGAACTGATTGGCTAAAGCCTAAACATCCAAGGCAAGTAGTCTCTCATCGACCGGAATATAAGCAAGACTGCCCATGCTGGCTGACTTCCTACTCAAAGCATCGGCCACCATATTGGCCTTTTTCGGATGATATAAGATGGTGATATCATAGTCCTTTAATAACCCCAACTACCTTCTCTGCCTCAAATTCAACTCCTTTTGCTTGAACAAATACTGCAGACTCTTGTGATCCGTGAACACCTCACATGCCATGCCATACAGACAATGCCTTCAAATCTTCAACGCGTGAACAACGGCTGCCAACTCTAAATCATGAACTGGATAGTTCTTCTCATGAATCTTCAACTGCCGTGAAGCATAGGCAATGACCTTGCCATCCTGCATCAACACAGTACTAAGTCCAATACGAGATGCATCACAATAAACTGTATAAGGCCCTGAACCTGTAGGCAAAACCAACACTGGTGTCGTAGTCAGAGTTGTCTTGAGATTCTGAAAGCTCGCCTCAAACTCGTCCGACCACTTGAACTGGGCACCCTTCTGGGTCAACCTAGTCATCGGGGCTACGATAGATGAAAACCCCTCCACAAACTGATGATAGTAGCCTGCCAATCCCAAGAAACTTCGGATCTCTGTAGCTGATACTGGTCTAGGCCAGTTCTTGACTATCTCAATCTTCTTCGAATCAACCTGAATACCCTCTACTGATACAACATGACCCAGGAATGCAACTGAACTCAACCAGAACTCACACTTAGAAAACTTAGCATACAACTGACTATCCTTCAAGGTCTGAAGAACCACTCTAAGATGATGCTCATGCTCCTCCCGGATGGGGGAATAGATCAAAATATCATCAATGAAGACTATCACGAATGAATCCAAATAAGGCTCGAACACTTGGTTCATCAAATCCATAAAAGCTGCTGGGGCATTTGTCAACCCGAATGACATTACCAAGAACTCATAATACCCGTACCGAGTGTGGAAAGCTATCGTAGGGACATCAGATGCCCTAATCCTCAACTGATGGTAGCCAGATCTCATGTCAATCTTCGAAAATAGCGTGGCACCCTAAAGCTGATCAAACAAATCATTAATCCTCGGCAATGGATACTTATTCTTTATTGTAACCTTGTTCAACTGCCAGTAATCAATGCACATTCTCATCGATCCGTCCTTTTTCTTAACAAACAACATCGGCACACCCCAAGGCGAAACACTAGGTCTAATGAAACCTTTTTCAAGCAAGTCTTGCAACTGTTCCTTCAACTCTTTCAACTCAGGCGGGGCCATACGATATAACGGGATAGAAATGGGCTGAGTGCCCGGAGCCAAATCAATGCAAAAGTCAATATCTCTGTCGGGTGGCATACCCGACAGGTTTGAAGGGAATACCTCCGAAAACTCACGAACAACGGGCACAGAATCAATAGAAGGAACCTCAGCACTAGAATCACAAACATAGGCCAAATAGGCCAAACACCCCTTCTCGACCATACGCTGAGCCTTCACGTACGAGATGACACTGTGGGTAGAATGACCAGGATTCCCTCTCCACTCTAAACGAGGTAAACCCGGCAAGGATAAGGTCACAGTCTTAGTATGACAGTCGAAGATAGCGTGGTAATGTGATAACCAGTCCATCCCCAATATGACATCAAAATCAACCATGTCTAGAAGAAGCAAATCTACACGAGTCTCAAGACCTCCAATCACAACTATACAAGAACGATGGACTCAATCTACCATAATAGAATCACCCACCAGTGTAGACACATAAATATGAGCACTCAAAGAATCACTAGGCATGACCAGATACGATGCAAAATAAGATGACACATAGGAGTATGTAGACCCTAGATCAAATAACACTGAAGCATCCTACTACAAACCAGAACTGTACCTGTGATAACTGCATCGAAAGGCTCAGCCTTGGGCCTGGCTGGAAGAGCATAATATCAGGGTTGGGCCTCACCACCCTGAACTACATCTCTGGGACAACCAGCTGCTGGCTGGCCTCCACCTCCAACGGCCTGAGATCCACCTCTAATACCTCTACCCCCACCTCTAGCTGGCTAAACAGGTTGTGGAACACTCCGTGCCTGAACAATGGCACGGGAACCCTGATGCTGTGAGTTGCCCGATGCTCGAGGGCAATACCTAGCAATGTGCTTTGGATTTCCACAAGTAAAACAAGCTCTCGGCTGATGGGGTTGATGACCCTAGAAACTCTGAAGCGTCGGTGCACTGATAGGAGCTAGTGGTGCATTGTAGGACTACTTATCAGAATACTGTATAAGGGAACCATGACCACCTGAAGCACCGTGAGAAACCTGAAGTGCAGACTGAAAAGGCCTAGGAGGATGGCCTCTACCATATGAATCTTTGCCTCCAGACGAGGTACCACTGAATCGGCCTGAATGACGAGGCATCCTATCAGACCCCTGACCACCTTCCTATGATAGAACCATCTCAACGCTCCTGGCCATATTGGCCACCTCCTAGAAAGAAATCTCACTCCCAGTCTCCTTGGCCATCTGAAGTCGGATCGACTAAATAAGTCTCTCAATGAACTTCCTCAGCCTCTCTCTCTCGGGTGGGAAGTATGATAAGAGCATGACGAGCCAAGTTGATGAATCTGGTCTCATACTGAATAACAGTCATAAAACCCTGCTAGAGGCACTCAAACTACCTCCGGTATATCTCTCTCTGAGTGATAGGGAGAAACTTCTCCAGAAATAACTAAGTAAACTGCTCCCAAGTCAAGGCTGGTGATCCGACTGGTCTAGCCAAGCAATAATATCTCCACCAAGTCTTGGCGGATCCAGACAAGCAAAAAGTAGCAAAATCGACCCCATTGGTCTCCACGATCCCTATGTTCCTGAGAACCTCATGATAGCTATCTAGAAAATCCTGGAGATCCTCAGAAGATGCACCGCTGAAAGTAGTAGTGAAGAGCTTGGTAAACCTGTCTAACCTCCACAAAGCATCGGCAGACATAGCTGCTCCATCACCGGTCTGAGCTACCACACCCGGCTGAACTGCTCTAACTGGCTGAACTGCTAGAGTTTGGAATTGGGGAGCTACCTGCTCCGGAGTGCGAGTAGCTAGAGTATGGGCTCGTCCTCCAATCTGAGAGACGACTGGTGCTATAGGAAGCAAGCCTGCCCGGCTGACACCTCCATAAGGCCCACTAGGCGGACCAAAGCATCCTGGAGTACGGGGGTAGCAATAAACCTATCACACCTCCTTTTTTTCGACACCCCGGAAAGAGTATAAGGGAGTTTTTTTTCAACTTAAAGTGACAATCGAAACGGAATTCATTTATTATCAAAAATTCAGAGTCGCCACTTGGGATAATTTATGGTGTCCCAAGTCACCGGTTCAAATCCCGAATCGAGGAAAAGATTGACTCTGTTTTACAGTCCGCAAACATAGAAATCCAGGTAAGGAATTCTGTTAACTCGGGAGAAGGTGTTAGGCATTCCCGGGTTCCGTGGTTCTAGCACGGTCGCTCAACTGTTATAATTGGCCTATTATCTGATTTTAATACAGGTTTTAGCCTATGGTTCAATTTTAACTTATTAACTGCTCTTATTCATTTTTTTAGGAAGATTACAACGTCATTTAAAATGTGCTTAAACCACGTCACATAAATGCACCCGCGGTCCACGACACATTTTATTTAACGTTGTTGGAATTTGGATTTGGGTCACATGAAATGCACACCCTAGTTTAGGAAGGTAATTTTAAATTACACGCCTAAAGTAACTATGCATTTTTCAACTTTGCGAGGGCCATAGAAAATACGCTAAATGGCATGCCTCGAATTCTATGGATTTAAAACTAATTAAATGAGGGCCATGAGTTTTGAGGTTTTATTGTGGATGGAGTGGTATAAATTGATAAGTACAAAAGGCCTAAAGAAATGGGTTAGCTACATGTATATCACTGGAGCCTTTTGTTATAGCATACTACAATTCAGAAAGGTGGAATTGGTATTTATGTGAAAATAACAAAAGACAGGTGCAAGCTTTGGGTTCATCTCCATATCATCTTCAAAAGACCGACTTTCGTTTTCAAATTCTAGAAAGAATCTAACAAAATTTTATAACAAAATAATGAATCTTAAATGACTATATGAGCACAAAAAGAAAAAGAAACCATGATGAGAACTATTCGGATGAACCAGAAGGAACAAAACAAACATGGACATACAAAAAATGCATTTTAAACTTGATTATAACAAAGAACACTTAAAGTAATTAATTTATTTAACACTATGCTAAAGAGAAAGTTGCAGTATCACCACTATAACTTTTACAGTACCATTTTGAAGTAGAGGAAGTTGAATCTTCACATGGTTAATTTAAGAAAATATGCAGCCAATAACATAAATTGAAGATAAGATCCTTCCACTAATGCAATCTATTTTTTATTTTTTTACATCTTAATGTTGACAAATTGTTCAACTTCACATACTTCTTTAAATTTTAAAATATGAACATGGTGCTACATGAGCTTGAATTATAAATGTAAACAAAACAATACCTGCTGGTTACAAGTCATGAGCCAAGAAAAATAAAAAATAAAAGTAAAAAAAATTAAAGAACAAAAAAAAAGAGATAGAGTCATGAACATACTAAAATAACGTTAACATTTGCAAATCTCAATTCACTCAATCAAAGAAACATCCTTCATGCGAACAGATCCAATACGAAAGAAACTTTATCAAAAGAACCAAATCAATTTGTTTCTTCTTCAATAAAGATGCTCCGACATTTTTTAACTCAAGAGTTTGAATTACATAGCTACAAGAGAGTGAATTCAAATGAATAAAATCTGAAAGTTGTAGAGTCAATACAACAGCAACAACAAAATCTCTATCAACTCTTCTTCAAACCCAAGATTCAAGGAATAGCAAAATTTTCGAGATTTTTCAGATTTTTTTTAAAAAAATATTTTATTATTTTTTAATTAAAAGAAATCCCACTTACAAATTGCTTTTATTTTTTAAATTCCAACTTTAATTACTTTTATCGTATTTAAAATCCCACCTTTTTTACTTTTTAAAAGAGAATTTCACTTATTTAACTTTTCTTAAAAAAACAATCCACTTTCTTTTGCTTTTCTTTTAAAAATGCTACTTTCTTTTACTTTAAATTTTTTAATTTTTAGATACATTTATATTTATTTTTTAATTCCAACTTTCTTTTACTTTTTATTTTTTTAAAATTTCCACAAAACTTTACTTTTATTTTTTTAATTTTCTACTTTCTTTTACTTTTTAAAAGAGAATTCCACATACTTTTACTTTTATTTTTTCTATTCAATACTTCCCTTTTTCTTATTTTTTAAATCACTCCTGAAAATTAAAAAAAAATATTTTTCGAATTTTTTTTATTATTTAAAATAAAAATAAAATAATATTAATAGTAATAATTCACCTTTTAAAATTTTGTATTTTTACCCTATAATAAAAATCGTAACAAAGCTAAAAATTATAGGTTAAAACCCCTAAAATATTTACATAGAACAAGTGATAAAAAATTAAATATTGTCAAAAATTAGGAACATATTTTTATTCAAAAGGGAAGATATAAGGATAAGAGAAAAGAGAAAGGGTGCAACCGAGTCTTGGTTTTGGACAACCTACATATCCCGGGTTATAGGCGAATCATGTCGCGTGTAGTTCAAGAAGTTTTGGTAGCTGGTACTACCGAAGAGCTGTGATTTTGCTGCTATTGCTGCTATTTCTATTTACTGAACTCCTTTTTACACTGTGACAAAATAAAAGAAACCATACTGAACTATGATATATTAATTACAAGAATCTTATCTATATCTTCAACTTGACTTTGTAGTTTCTGCTGCCCTACTGACTTGTACTCTCTGAGTGAGATTCCTTTGTTGCTAACTTGAATTGCATTCTGAGATGCTTTCCCTTTGTTCTTCAAGTGGGCTCCTGATTGTTGTCTTCCTTTGAACCTTGCTACTTCCCTTCGTTCTCCAGGTGGGCTCTTGATTACCAACACTTGGGCTGCTTTTCCTCGAAACTTGAACTGTTTCCCTTCGTTTTTCAGGTGGGTTCCTGATTGCTGAACTCCTTTGAACCATGATGCTTCCCTTCGTTCTCCAGGTGGGCTCCTGATTGCCAATACTTGCACTGCTTTTCCTCAAAACTTGAACTGCTTCCCTTCGTTCTTCAAGTGGGCTCTTAATTACCAACACTTGACTTGCCGTTTCCCTTCGTTCTTCAGGTGGGCTCCTGATTACCAATACTTGAACTGTATTCCCTTGCTCTCCAGGTGGGCGCCTAATTGCCAAAACTTGAATTGTATTCCATTGCTCTCCAGGTGGGCGCCTGATTTCCAAAACTTGAATTATATTCCCTTACTCTCCAGGTGGGTGCCTGATTGCCAAAACTTGAACTGCATTCCCTTGCTCTCCAAGTGGGTGCCTGATTGCTGAAACTTGAACTGTATTCCCTTGCTTTCCAGGTGGGCGCCTGATTGCTGAAACTTGAATTGTACTTCTTCCCTTCGTTCTCCAGGCGGGCTCCTAATTACTGAAACTTGAATTGTATTCTCTTGCTCTCCAGATGGGCGCCTGACTGCTGAAACTTGAATTGTATTCCCTTGCTCTCCAGGTGGGCGCCTGACTGTTAAAACTTGAATTGTATTCCCTTGCTCTCCAGGTGGGCTCCTGATTGCTTGACTTGAACTGTCTTCTTCTTGAAACTACTTTTCTTTGACTTGTCCTCCCTTGTTTCTCTAGGCTGGTTCCTGATTGCTTGGGTATGAACTACTTTCTATTCTTTGAAACTAGTGTTGTCCTTCCCTTCTCTTCAGATGGGCACCTGACTTCCACAAAATAGACAAAATAAAACAAAATTTTCTACCCCATTTTGGTAGCCGGGCATATCCGTGAGTGTTAATTGAATCATGCTACCAAATATCTATAAGAATTTGAAATCTAGATCCCATTATCCAGGAGGGTCCTGAAAACTTCTAGTAAAATGTCTATTTCAAAGCTACATTATATCTTCTAAAGGTATGACTTCTGCTGAATCTTGTTATCTAAGACAGACTTAAAACTCATCCCATTATCCAGGAGGGTCCTGAAAATCAAAATCAAGTTTTATATTAAGAGTGACATTTTTAGGGCTAAATTATACTCCCTTACAGTAGAACTTACGCTAAATCTTGTTATCTAATGGAATTCTTAAAGCTAGGTCCCATTATTCATGAGGGTCCTGAAAATTTCTAGTGAATCCTACCTCAAGCATGCAAACTTCGAAGTTCCGCGTAAATTCCTTTGGGGTACATTTATGCTAGATTCTGCTACTCATGATTATTTTGAATTTTAAACTAAGTCCCATTTTCCAGGAGGGTCCTGAGAACTTTGCGATCAAACCTGCTTGGTACTTGCTCTTTCTTCACGTAGGATTTCTCCGAAACAAATGAAATTTTTGCCCTTGTTTCAAATCAAAGAAAAATCTTGTCATTTTAAAACGTGGTGGTTAGTTGTGGCATTCTTGCTGAAGGTGGTTCTTCCTTTTCCATGCTTTGCTTTGATTGACTGCCTTAAGCCGGTCGAGAATTATTTGACCTTCTGATTTATCCTTAACCCCAGGACCCTAGATGATCTGAGTGCTTTACACCCCAACCGTTGTTTTTCATTTCTGACCTCTGCATCTCCCGCGACATTACTGAACCATTTCACCAATTTAACTTTTGCTTACACTTTATGTCCCACTTTTCATCACACTTTCTCTGGCATGTCCTAGCTGCATTTTGATTTGTGCAATTTTGAAACTGGTAGTAAACTTTGAAGTTTCTTCTTATTTGTTGAAATAAGGCTAACCTTGGAAGAGCTTTAGAGGAGTAAAATTAACAACAATGAAATGCGACAATTTTGAGAATTAAGAATAAAGAAGAAAATCCAAATTTGGATGACTGTTGGAGAGAGAAAAAGAAACTTATCTGAGTGGAGTAACTGGCACCAATAATCATGGTATGCATTTTGGATTAATCAACCCAGTCTATTTAACCAATCACTTTTCCAATTGTTTTACTTTGTGCTCCAAGATCTCCGCAACCCGATGTTTACTTTCTGCCAGCTTACAGACCTTGTTCGGCTTGCAGTGCCCTGAAGGGTTTTCACCGACAAACCTCTCTCATTTGTTCATTCCTCAATTCCTTGTCGCCTCATGGTACCCATGAAGGTTTTCACCAATAAGACTCTCTCATTTTTACTTTCTCTCAGCTTTCATTGCCTCATGGTGCCTACGAGGGTTTTCACTAATAAGACTCTCTCATTTTTTGATTTCTCTTGCTTTAACCGGAGTGTTTCCCCTGATATGAATCTTCTTTACTTGCTTGACTTGGAATCTCTCAAAGACTGATCGGGAGGTCTTTCTTTGGACGACAATGTGGGCTCTTTGGATATGTTTGGAAAGAAAAGGGTGTCAAAAAGGCTCAAAGCAACTTAAATGGGTCAAAATTACAACTTTTGGAATTTGATATCTTACTACAATCACAAATTCTGCCCCAGTTTCTTGCTTGGGGAATTTTGATTTTTATTTTGATATGATATGATCGAGCCGTGAGGCTGCCTACGTATCCTTAACAGGAATCAGGTCAAACATAGTTCACACCTGAATTTCTTTGTTTTCTTGTATTTTCTCTTTTTTCTTCTTTTCTTTTCTCTTTTTTTTTTGTTTTTCTTTTCTCTCTTTTTCGCTATTGATTCCAAAATAGGGGTATGAAATAAAATAAATAAGGCTCAAAAGGGGAAACAAAGGGTATAGTGTTTATATAGCATAACAAATTGCCTTCGTCATTCCAATCTTTGAAACAATGCCAAGTACAAACAATCAACAATTGAACCAAAGAAATCATACATAATATCTCTTGACTACATCAGAATTGATAGCCATGTCTATACATTTGCCTTTGATATCTATTAGATACAAAGCACCATTTGACAATACTTTTATTACAATGAACGGCCCTTGCCAATTTGGGGCGAACTTGCTCTTCGCTTCGGCCTGGTGTGGAAGGATGAGCTTTAATACTTGCTGACCCACTTCAAAATTTCGGGAACGCATCTTTTTGTTGTACGCTCTCGCCATTCTCTTTTGATATAACTGGCCATGACACACTGCTGCCAATCTTTTTTCATCAATCAAACTCAACTGCTCCAAACGGGTTTTGACCCACTCATCATCATCAATCTCAGCCTCAGCGACTATCCGAAGGGACGAGATTTCAACTTCCGCAGGTATCACTGCTTTAGTACCATATACCAATAAATAAGGAGTTGCACCTACTGAAGTACGGATAGTAGTGCGATAACCCAGCAACGGAAATGGTAATTTTTCATGTCATTGCTTGGAACCTTCTATCATTTTTCAAAGTATCTTCTTTATGTTTTTGTTGGCTACCTCGATTGCTCCATTCTCCTTAGGACGATATGGGGTGGAATTGTGATGTGCAATCTTAAACTGCTGACATACCTCTTTCATCAAATTACTGTTAAGATTAGCACCATTATCCGTGATGATCACCTTTGGGATTCCAAATCGACAGATGATATTTGAGTGAACAAAATCAACCACTGCTTTCTTGGTTACAGACTTGAAAGTTTTAGCCTCAACCCACATGGTGAAATAATCAATGGCTACCAGAATGAACATGTGCCCGTTGGATGCTGCTAGCTCAATTTGTCCAATGACATCCATGCCCCAAGCAACAAAGGGCCATGGTGCTGACATTGTGTGCAATTCCGATGGTGGAGAATGAATCAAATCTCCATGTATCTGGCACTGATGATATTTGCGCACAAAACTGATACAATCTCACTCCATAGTGAGCCAATAATAACATGCTCGGAGAATTTTCTTCGCCAACACATATCCGCTCATATGTGGTCCGCAAACTCCCGAATGTACTTCGTACATGACAATCGTAGCTTTTCTAGCATCTATGCATCTTAACAATCCAAGGTCTGGTGTTCTTTTATACAAAACTCCTCCACTGAAGAAAAATCCACTTGCCAACCGTCGAAATGTTTTCTTTTGATCCCCCATGGCTTGCACCGGATATACCCCCATTTTGATGTACTCCCTGATATCATGGAACCACAGTTCACCATCAAGTTCTTCTTCCACCATGTTACAGTAAGCATGCTGATCTCGGACTTGAATATATAGAGGATCGACATAAGCTTTGTTCGGATGGTGCAACATTGATGCCAAGGTAGCCAAAGCATCGGCCACCTCATTATGGACCTTGAGAATATGCCTGAACTTTACTGATCGAAACTGTTGACAAAGATCATGCAAACATTGTCGGTATGGTATGAGTTTTAAATCCTGTGTTTCCCATTCTCCTTGAATCTGGTGCACCAAAAGATCCGAGTCTCCCAAGACCAAGACTTCCTGGACATCCATGTCTGCAGCTAGCCTTAAACCCAAAATGCATGCCTCGTACTCAGCCATATTATTGGTACAATAGAAACAAAGCTGAGCCGTAACAGGATAGTGGTGCCCTGTTTTAGAAATAAGCACAGCCCCTATTCCAACTCCTTTCATGTTGGCAGCCCCATCAAAGAAAAGTTTCCAACCTGGTTTTTCAATCTGCTCCAGTTCGTCGATATGCATCACCTCTTCATCGGGAAAATAAGTTTTCAATGGCTCGTACTCTTCATCGACTGGGTTCTCGGTCAAATAATCGGCCAATGCTTGGGCTTTCATCGTGGTCCGAGTCACATAGATAATGTCAAACTCCATAAGCAAAATCTTCCACTTCGCAAGTCTTCCTGTGGGCATAGGCTTTTGAACAATATACTTCAACGGATCCAAGCGCGAAATGAGGTAAGTAGTGTAGGATGACAAATAATGTTTCAATTTCTGTGCTACCTAAGTTAGGGCGCAACATGTCCTTTCCAGGTAAGTGTACTTAACCTCATAAGCCGTGAACTTCTTGCTAAGATAGTATATGGCCTATTCATTCCTGCCAGTGATGTCATGCTGAACCAATACATAACCAAATGAATTTTCCAGTACTGTCAAGTAAAGAATCAAAGGTCTCCCTGGTTCTGGTGGAACCAGCACAAGTGGGTTTGACAAGTATCCTTTTATCTTTTTAAATGCTTCTTGACACTCATCAGTCCACTTGACCGCAACATCCTTCTTCAGCAACTTGAAAATAGGCTCACAAGTTGTCGTGAGCTTAGCAATAAACCTGCTGATGTAGTTCAACCTCCCTAACAGACTCATCACCTCAGTCTTGTTCCTCGGAGGCGGCAATTCTTGGATAGCTTTGATCTTTTACGGGTCCAACTCAATGCCTCGACGGCTGACTATGAATCCCAACAATTTTCCGGATGGAACGCCAAATGCGCACTTGGCAGGGTTAAGTTTGAGGTTGTACCTGCGAAGCCTCTGGAAAAATATCCTCAAATCTCCGACGTGGTCGGCCTGCTTCTTCGACTTTATGATTACATCATCTACGTATACCTCAATCTCCTTGTGTATAATATCATGGAACACAGTAGTCATTTCCCTCATGTAAGTTGCCCCAGCGTTTTTCAAACCAAATGGCATTACCCGGTAACAATAAGTTCCCCCTGGCATGATGAATGTCGTCTTTTCTACATCTTCTTTATCCATTAAAATCTGATGATACCCTGCATAGAAATCCATAAAAGATCCAATTTCACGCTTGGTGCAATTATCGATCAAAATGTGGATATTGGGTAGTGGGAAATTATCCTTTGGACTTGCTTTGTTGAGATTGTGGTAATCAACGCATACTCTAATCTTGCCGTCCTTCTTTGGTACTGGCACAACATTAGCTAACCAAATGGGATATCGTGTGACCCGAATGACCTTTGCGTCCAACTGCTTGGTGATTTCTTCCTTAATCTTCACACTCATATTAGTTTTGAACTTTCTCAATTTTTGCTTGACATGAGGGAATGCCGAGTTAGTGGGTAATTTGTGGACCACCAAATCAGTGCTCAAACCTGGCATGTCGTCATATGACCATGCAAAAATATCTTCGTATTCAATCAGTGCTTTGATTACTTCTTCCCTGATCTTTGGTTCAAGGTGGACGCTTATTTTAGTCTCTCTGATATTATCTGCGTCCCCTAAATTGATGGCTTCTGTATCATTTAGGTTGGGTTTGGGTCTTCCTTCAAAGTGATTTAATTTCTTACTAATCTCTTCAAAAGCCTCATCCTCATCATATTCTAATTCGTCATCACACTCTACTTCTTGAATTATTATTTCAAAATCAGATTGATGTTTAAGACTGGGCTGAGGATTCCTCATGCATACCATGTCATTAGAACCAGGGTAAAAAGAACTGTACAGAAAAGAAAAGAAAAACAAAAAGGAAAACCATCAGGAATGATGAAGAAAGGGAGATTGCATTTCATTGAATGATAAAAGATAACAAGGTTTGCATACTCAAACAGACTGAAAGATAACAATCTGGATTACAACCCTGGAAAAACTCAGACAAACTAAGGAAAATCAAAATAAACTACCAAAACTCATTCCGAGTGGGTAGAGGAGTAGCCTTCCAATTTTTAAGCTTTGTTTTTGGCCCGATAAATTGCACTTCCGCGTTGCTAGAACCTTCTCCAATTTTCACCATGTTTACATCGTCGAACAATTTCTCGAATTTTTCAATTAATTCCTTGTCAGGATCAATCACATAACTGGGAATTGCTGTTACTGGGCGAATTTTGGTACCGGACTTGACAAATGATCTGAAAAGACGTGGGACCGGCTTTGGAAGGACCCATGCCCTCTGTTTCAATTTCCTAGCTCTTTATATGTCTGCGGCTGTGGGCTTGAATCTCAGGCCAAATGTTCCCAAGTTTTTAGGGAGGGACACCGGCTGTATGATGCCCTGCATAGATTAACCCAAACCTTTGCCTGGTACAAAACCATTCTTCAACATTTCAAAGGCCACCCTAACTGATGCGGCAGTTATCTTCGGATTTGGAATGTGTTTCCCCTCAGGAACTTTCTCGACCAACGTCATGTCAAAAACCTGGTAGACCCGCGGCCCCTTGTCATCTTCCATTTCAATGAACGGCATAACGGCATTGCTATGAGCGCACAAATTATCTTCGCCGTGCACAACTATTTCCTGTCTATCCCATTCAAATTTGACCATCTGGTATAGTGTTGATGGGACTGCTTTAGCTGTGTGAATCCATGTTCGACCTAATAGAAGATTGTAGAAAACAGCTATGTCTAGCACCTGGAACTCCATTGTGAACTCAACTGGCCCTATTGTCAACTCTAGCACTATATCCCCAACTGAATCTTTGCCTCCACCATCAAATCCCCGCATGCAGATATTGTTCTTATGAATCCTCTCATCTTCTACTTTCAACTTGCTCAGAGTGGAGAGAGGGAAAATGTTCGCACTGGAACCGTTATCGACCAATACCCGGGTAACCACGGAGTCCTCACATTTCACCGTAAGGTAAAGAGCTCTGTTATGCTCAGTACCTTCTACATGCAATTCCTCGTCAAAAAAAAGTGACTTTGTTCACTTCAAAGATTTTGTTGGCTATCTTTTCCAGATGATTCACTGAGATTTTATTGGGAACATGAGCCTCATTCAGGATTTTCATTAAGGCTCGACGATGGTCGTCTGAGTGGATTAACAATTTTAATAAGAAATCTGAGCAGGCGTCTTTTTCAATTGTTCCACGATAGAATAGTCTTGCATCTTCATCTTTCTCAAGAATTCCTCTACCTCTTCTTCAGTTACAGCTTTCTTCACTAATACTGGGTTATCTTTAGCTTTTCTTAACTCCTCGGGGGCAAAGCATCTCCCTGAACGAGTCAAACCCTGGGTCTCACAGACTTCTTCTTTAACTTCTTTCCCTTTATAAATCACTGTCACCCGTTCATAATTCCACGGAATAACCCTGTTATTAACTATCGGTAACTGGGTTACCGGCTTAATAATGACATGATCTGTGCGGGCACCCTCCACAATTACGATAGGTCTGTTTGCCACTCCTGGCACAACCACTTTCACACCTTCTTGTTTTTCTGCCACATCACTTGAAAACCTCTTCTTAACTACCATAGATGGTTCAATTGGCTTGACCTCACTTGACTAAATCATCATGACGGTCTTTGAAGGCTTCCTGGGCTCCCCTCCCTTATGCATTATTTCAATCATATTTGTCTCTTGGTGGGTTGGCATCGGATTCCGGTTGATATTGGGCGCCTCTGGAGCTTGAACTTCAATTTTATTAGTATCAGTGAGCACTTGGATAGCACTTTTTAGGTGCCAGCACTTCTCCATGTCATGACCCGGAGTACCAGAACAATATTCGCAGCTTACGGAATAATCCAGATTTTTTGGGATAGGATTTGGCAATTTTGACTGTATTGGCCTTAGCATGTCCTGTTGTCTTAGCCTGTGAAACAGACTAGTATATGACTCACCCAATGGAGTAAAGGTTTTCTTTTTCTGCAACCTTTCATCCTTAAATGCTTGATTAGGCCAGAAACTTGTTCCAGGAGGGTTTTGGTAGGCTCGTGGTGGTGGATAAGTGTTTTGGGGAATGGGCACATGCCATTGCGCGTGGGCAGGAGGTTGGTTGTATGTTTGGGCATGGTGGACAAAACAATGAGGTTCTGATGGGGGGTAATAGTGTTGGGGTGGATTATACTGGGTGTGGGGGTAAGTTCGGTGGTGGGGTCGAGGCTAATTATAGTGGTAAGATGGGCCTCTAGGTCCGAACCAAGTTCCTGAATCAATTGTCGCCACATTCTCTCTCTTGTTTTTCCTAATTATACCTCCTGCGCTGCCCTGAATAGCCTGAGTGGTTGCCTTAACAGCCGAATAGCTTATGATTTTATTCGACTTGAGCCCTTCTTCTACCATGCCCCCCATTTTCACCATTTCGTTGAAGGATTTGCCTACAGCCGATACCAGATAACTGAAATAAGTGGGCTCTAAGGCTTGCAGGAAATAATCCACCATTTCACTTTCTTTCATCGAAGGGTCAACCCTCGCTGCTTGGTCTCTCCAACGGAAACCATACTCTCTGAAACTTTCACTGTGCTTTTTCTTAAGTTTTGTCAAGGACAGTCGATCCGGAATGACCTCGAATTGTACTGGAAGTGACAAGAAAATGCCTGGGCTAGATCATCCCATGTGTACCATCTTCCGTGATCTTTCCGGGTATACCATTCCAATGCTGAACCACTCAAACTTTGACTGAAATATGCCATTAGCAATTCATCCTTCCCTCCAGCTCCCCTCATTTTGCTGCAAAACCCTCTCAAGTATGCTATTGGATCACTGTGCCCATCGTACAAATCAAACTTGGGCATCTTACACCCTAACGGCAATTGCACATCTGGAAACAGACATAGGTCTTTGTAAGCCACACTTACTTGACCTCCCAACCTCTGCATGACCCTGAATGACTGTTCTAAGCTTTTAACTTTCCTGAACATCTCCTCCTGTTCGGGATTTTTGACGGTTTCTCAGCTTCCACAGGAAGATCAAAACTAGGAGTGTAAGAATAGGGTTTCGGAGCTTTGAAAGTGGGCTCAGGGGGGTAATACTGGTTGTCATGAGCCTGGAATAAAGGCTCACTAGAGGATCGGTGAATTGTAGCAAGCACAGGTATGGTTGGTGGAGGAGGGTACAGAACTAGTTTGGGTGGTGGAGCTTGCGGGGTTTGGGAGGTGGTGCCTTGGTAGTGATGGTAAATAGGAAATCCTGCACATGAATCAACAATAGGATGTTCCTAGGAGTAAGCTGGTGGTGGTTGCCCTTTTGCCCAGGCCTGGTACATTTCGGCCATCTGCTGCTTCAACTTATACATCTCTTCTTTTATCGAATTAACATCCAATTCTTCCACCTCTCTTAAAGGATCGATGCTACTCGCATCAAGTTCTTGGTTAGACATGATCAATTCGCCTTTGGACCTGGTGTTGTATGGATGGATTACCAGAATGCTCAACAAACTAACCACCTGCCTTAGCTCTACAAAATCAACAACAAACTCATTAGTGATTAGAGCTTAACAGATTGGTAACCGCATATTTGTGGAATGCAATGCACCTAAGTAATTAATCATTTCTATCATGTATTTGCTCGATTGCTTGTGTCATCCCGGCTTTTCCTTATTTCCATGTGCAACTTCCCTTTTTCTCTCTTTTTTTTTCTTGCCTTTCTTTGTTTGACTTCTCTTTGTTTTTTTTATTCTCTCATTTACCTTTCTTATTTTGTTTCCTTCTCACGATTTCTTATTTTCTTTCTCTTTTCTTTTGGTTATGGTCGAATCTTATGGAGATTGTCTACGTATCATGACCCTGCATGAATCAGACCGAGCGTAGTTTTGGGGTATAAGTGTAAAAATAAGTAATAAAACATTTTTGAGATTTTCAAAAAGCAAATACTTTGATTATAACGACTCAAAAACTAACATACTCAAAAGAAGCTAACAGACTTTAACAAAAAGAAAATACAGACTCAAGTAAAAGAATCACGAATACATTAATGCCTCAAATGCTCCTGGGGCCCGCGAGACATCATTCGGTCTCGCCACGGGCCTATATGCAAGATCCCTTTGAAGCCTCTCCAAGTCACTCATTATCTGTCGGACAAACGTCATCACTGCCGCGAAGAAAGTGGTGCGAGTCATATCCTCACATGCTTGGCATTTCACAACAATGTAGTCTGCGATGACTCTGACCCGCTCTCAGATTCTACCCTTTTCCTAAAGCAGACGCCCGACCTGTTGATTCTGGGTTTCTAACACCTGAGTGTCATGGAGATGTTGATTTTGCAACTGTTGCATTTCTTCCTCCATCCGAGCCATCAAATCATGATAGTGTTCCCTATCAGCCTTGAAGTCCTTGGCTTGCTTGGCTACTTCATTCTCAAGGGTAGTCATTTTTCTCTTCAGGCTGGTGATTGTCCCTTCATACTTTCTTTTCATTTGTTGCACAAACTTTGCCCGCTCTTCCGCCTACTTTGCCCATTGTGCCCAGACTTTGGCTAGGTTGGCCTCAGACTTTTCCAGGTTATCTTGACACTCAAAGGCTTTCTTTTTCAGACTGCTTATAAACCTTTCATCCGTTCGGCTTCTTTCCGGGTTTCTAGCAGCTGTTCTCATTTTCTGAATTTGGGCTTTGAGGGCTTCATTTTCATGAGTTAACTTTTTCTTCTCGCCTTCATCCGCGGCGGCTTGCAAACCATTGTCAAACTGAAGGTCCATGACTTGCTTTTCTAGCCTGCCTATGGTGGCTCTGTACTCATTTTCTTTGGCCAGCCAATCCCATTGCTCTTGTGATGCTCGAACAAATTCTTGAAGATGAGGTCTTTTGGCCGGCCTTCCAAACTCAACTTCCCTTTTATACTAGGCAAGATATCCTGGTGCAACTTCACCTCTGGATAGATCATGCACTCGAGTGTTCGCCGTCAAGTACTGACATTCGCTCCAAATTTGGCGGACTGCTGATTCATGAAACTGACCATCAGGACCAATCTTAACCACATAGCGACTAATGTCTTCATCTCTAGGAACCATTTGATATCTCCCTAATTTTCTCAAAACCCGGTATGGGGCATAAGGCTAGATACTCCTAAGACCCATCAAAAGGAAATGAGGCCTGGTAGTTGGCATGTATATGATCTCATCTATGGGAAGCCACCCAAAAGTCCACTCTATTTGACTTGCACTGATGGAACGGAGATGTGATACCCATTCTATAACCCCTTCTGGCAAGATGATCCCATAAACCCTCGTATAAAATTCCTCTATGCAGGTTTTCTCTGTCGACCCATAACTCAAGAATTGAGGACAATGGCATAGATGTTCAATCATCCACATCTGCAACAACAAGTTGCACCCCTCAAAAAAGTCTCCTCCGGCTTTGCAGGCTGTGAGAGCGTGGAAGATTTCAGCTACTATCATGGGTGCGAGGGTGCTTTTGGCCTGAGTAAGCAAAGTGCTGACAACCCCAGCTATTCATATGTCGATATTTCCATCTTTCCTAGGAAACACCAGAAGTCCCAAGAAGACCACCATAAAAGTAAAACACCTGTGTTCTTCCCATTTGAGGCGGTTCCCTTTGCTACAAATTTTGTTTTCTGGATTGTTAAACTTTCCTATGTGACCGTATCTTTGGTATATAAACTACGGAGTGGAAAATCCTGCGGCCAAATCTGGGTTATGGACCCCCTGCTTATCTTTAAGGATTCTAGGAATCTGTGCACAGCGACGACTCTTGGAGCAACCAGATACTTGTGTCTCAAAGGAAATTCAGCGCTCCCAATATATCCGAATATTTCTTTCAGAATTGGGGTGAGTTCAAAATCTGATAAATGAAAAACGTTGTGGGTCGGGTCCCAGAATGTAACCAATGCCTTTATGATGTCCCCTCTAGGTCTGATCTTCAACAACCCGGTGAGTCCTCCCAAGTATAGATTGACCTTATCTTGCCCTAATTTACCCAGATCTTCCCACCACATACACAGCTCCAAAAGGATCTTGTTCCTGACTGTTATTGGCAAATTTTAACTCGTGCTCATTCTGCACATTTATTAGGGTGATTAAGCAAAATCATGACTCATTTCACTCAAGAAAAGTTAATTTTTGAAATTGTCATTTCAAAAATAAAACCCGGCTTTGCAAATACGGCCTTCAGCATTTTTGGGGAGAAGATTTTAAGGTTGTGCATGCTAACCGGACAAATATTCGAAAAAGAGACCAAAGGTGGTTATTCTTGCTAAAACAGCCTTCCGACACCCTTTGGGGACATTCGGCTCTTTTAGACAAAAATGGCATCACCCTGCTTATTTAAAATAAAATAAATTTTTTTGTTCTTTTGGGTTATTTTTGCAAAAGGGAAGTTGGACCCGATGGGGGTTGCCTACGTATCCCACATCCGGTGAAAATCAAACTGGCGTAGTTAGGGAAATTCTGACAAAACAAAAAACCAACTCTTTTTTTTTCTTTTTTCACAAAAATTTTCTCTTTTTTTTCAAAATTTTGGCAGAGTTTCGGTATGTTTTGGACATTGGTTTTCAAAAACATGCAATTATCTCTCTCAGTCCCCACATTTTCTTTTTCAGCTTTTCCTCTATAAGCCGGTCAACATGCAAATCCGAATCAAATGAATGCACAAGTAGCAAGTAAGATGCATCAGGATGGTCTTTTCATTTCGGGTACACCTATCCTAGACAGACCCAACCCCTGTGTTGAGTCTCCAAAGTCAAATGCACATGATACAAACAAACGTTCCTACTAGGGATCCGGTATGAGGCTGAGTTATTCTAGGTTTAAAACCTGGGTATGTGTTCTAGACTGTGTACCCGAGTGAACAACTCGAGCCGAGGAGGGGGCTACGTACCGGGAACCAAAAGGCCATCTGGCTTAGTAACTTTTCCGAGCCTCTTTCTTATTTCAAGGTATGACACTAACAGAATAGAGAGTCTCAACCAGCGATCACATCCCCGAAGATGAGAAGAGAAGGGTTTCGTATCAGTTTATATAAAGTTCGGATAATATCAAAGCGGTAAAAAGCATCACTTAGCACATTAGGCCCAAACATGTGAATAAAATCAGATAATAAATAAAGCCAAATACAACAATTATTCTAAGCTCGAATTCTAAACCCTGAACCAGAGATTCTGGGTTCTTTTCCCCAGCAGAGTCGCCAGAGCTGTCACACCTCCTTTTTTCCTACACCCCGAAAAGGATATAAGAGAGTTTTTTCCAACTTAAAGTGACAATCGAAACGGGATTCATTTATTATTAAAAATTCAGAGTTGCCACTTGGGATAATTTATGGTGTCCCAAGTCACCGGTTCAAATCCCGAATCGAGGAAAAGATTGACTCTATTTTACAGTCCGCGAACACAGAAATCCGAGTAAGGAATTCTATTAACCCGGGAGAAGGTGTTAGGCATTCCCGGGTTCCGTGGTTCAAGCACGGTCGCTCAACTGTTATAATTGACCTATTATTTGATTTTAATACATGTTTTAGCCTATGGTTCAATTTTAACTTATTAGCCGCTCTTATTCATTTTTTAGGAAGATTGCAATGTCATTTAAAATATGTCTTAAACCACATCACATAAATACACCCGCGGTCTACGACACATTTTATTTAACGTTGTTGGAATTTGGATTTGGGTCACATGAAATGCACACCCTAGTTTAGGAAGGTAATTTTAAATTACACGCCTAAAGTAACTATGCATTTTTCAACTTTGCGACGGCCATAGAAAATACGCTAAATGGCATGCCTCGAATTCTATGGATTTAAAACTAATTAAATGAGGGCCATGAGTTTTGAGGTTTTATTGTGGATGGAGTGGTATAAATTGATAAGTACAAAAGGCCTAAAGAAATGGGTTAGCTACATGTATATCACTGGAGCCTTTTGTTATAGCATACTACAATTCAGAAAGGTGGAATTGGTATTTATGTGAAAATAACAAAAGACAGGTGCAAGCTTTGGGTTCATCTCCATATCATCTTCAAAAGACCGACTTTCGTTTTCAAATTCTAGAAAGAATCTAACAAAATTTTATAACAAAATAATGAATCTTAAATGACTATATGAGCACAAAAAGAAAAAGAAACCATGATGAGAACTATTCGGATGAACCAGAAGGAACAAAACAAACATGGACATACAAAAAATGCATTTTAAACTTGATTATAACAAAGAACACTTAAAGTAATTAATTTATTTAACACTATGCTAAAGAGAAAGTTGCAGTATCACCACTATAACTTTTACAGTACCATTTTGAAGTAGAGGAAGTTGAATCTTCACATGGTTAATTTAAGAAAATATGCAGCCAATAACATAAATTGAAGATAAGATCCTTCCACTAATGCAATCTATTTTTTATTTTTTTTACATCTTAATGTTGACAAATTGTTCAACTTCACATACTTCTTTAAATTTCAAAATATGAACATGGTGCTACATGAGCTTGACATCTAAATGTAAACAAAATAATACCTGCTGGTTACAAGTCATGAGCCAAGAAAAATAAAAATAAAAGTAAAAAAAGAGAAAAAAAGAGAGAAAAAAAACAAAAACGACACAGAGTCATGAGCATACTAAAATAACGTTAACATTTGAAAATCTCAATTCACTCAATCAAAGAAACATCATTCATGCGAACAAATCCAATACGAAAGAAACTTTACCAAAATAACCAGATCAATTTGTTTCTGCTTCAATAAAGATGCTCCGACATTTTTTAACTCAAGAGCTTGAATTACATACCTACAAGAGAGTGAATTCAAATGAATAAAATCTGAAAGTTGTAGAGTCAATACAGCAACAACAACAAAATCTCTATCAACTCTTCTTCAAACCCAAGATTCAAGGCCCGAAATGTTGAAAGAAAAATTTAATGAAACCATTCAACCTAAATTTCTCTCCTCCCCCTCTCTTCTTTTCTTCTTTTTCTTCTCAAATTTTTTCTTCTATTTATAGCAAAAATTTTGAGATTTTTCAGATTTTTTTTAAAAAACTATTTTATTATTTTATTATTTTTTAATTAAAAGAAATCCCACTTACAAATTGCTTTTATTTTTTTATAAAAAGAAATCCCACCTTTCTTACTTTTATTTTTTAAATTCCAACTTTAATTACTTTTATCTTATTTAAAATTCCACTTTTTTTTACTTTTTAAAAGACAATTCCACTTATTTAACTTTTCTTAAAAAAACAATCCACTTTCTTTTGCTTTTCTTTTAAAAATGCTACTTTCTTTTACTTTAAATTTTTTAAATTTTCAGATACATTTATATTTATTTTTTTAATTCCAACTTTCTTTTACTTTTTATTGTTTTAAAATTTTCACAAAACTTTACTTTTATTTTTTTAATTTTCTACTTTCTTTTACTTTTTAAAGAGAATTCCGCCTACTTTTACTTTTATTTTTTTATTCAACACTTCCATTTTTCTTAGTTTTTAAATCACTCCTGAAAATTAAAAAAAAATCGGAATTTTTTATTATTTAAAATAAAAATAAAAATAAAATAATATTAATAATAATAATTCACCTTTTAAAATTTTGTATTTTTACCCTATAATAAAATATTATTATTTACATAGAATATTTTTACCCTATTTTACCCTAAAAATAAAAATAAAATAATTTTGTATTTTTACCCTATAATCGGAATAAAATATTTTTACCCTATTTTTAACCAAAGCTAAAAATTGTAGGTTAAAACCCCTAAAATATTTACATAGAAGAAGTGATAAAAAATTAAATATTGTCAAAAATTAGGTGCTCACAAAACCCCTCTAGGACCTGAGCTGGGCCTACTAGAACTGTCTGGGCTGGAACCTCATCATCAAAGTCAACCTGAGGCTCCGCCGCTAGTGATGTTGCTCTGGGCTGAGCTCTGCCCCTACCTCAGCCACTAGCACGGCCTCGGCCTCACCCTCTGCCCCTCGTGGGAGCTGTTGCTGGGGGCTCGGGCTGCTGGTTAGTGGATGAGGAAGCGCGTGTTCTCTCCATCTGCGAAAGAACAAAGTAGAAATTCAATCAGCATTGAGAAACCAAACCGCACGACAGGAAGGAATAAATGTAAAGTTTTTCTTAACTCTGTAGCCTCTGGGGATAAATACAAACGTCGTTGTACCGACCCCTTAGACTCTACTAAGCTTGTCTGTGAACTGTGAGACCCATGTAACCTGGAGCTCTTATACCAACTTGTCACGACTCGGATTTCCCATCGTCGAGAGCCATGATGGCGCCTACTGGTGAAAGCTAGGCAAGCCAAATTATTCTAATTACTTAACATTTTCCAGTTTTAAACCATTATCAGTGATGAATAGATATCATGCAAATAGCAAAAATAATTTAGCGGAAGACAAAATCTGAAAATTAATCGTAATACAATTGCGATAGTCTAAATACAACTCTACCCATAATTTGGTGTCACATCTTAACAAACGGTCTAAGAACACTGAAAGATGAAATATACATTGTTTCTGAAATGAGTAGGAAACAGGATAAAGGAAAGGTAGGAGGTGACGCCAAGGCCTGCAGACGCCTGAAGGACTACCTCGGTTCATCTGTCGGACTGAAGGTAGCAACCGCACTGTGGTCCGAAGTCTACAACACTGGAATTTGCACAAAAGAGTGCAGAGTGTAGTATCAGCACAACTGACCCCATGTGTTGGTAAGTGTCTAGCCTAACCTCGGCAAAGTAGTGACGAGGCTAGGACCAGACTACCAAATAATCCTGTGCAGTTATATCATAAACAACGAAAATAGAAGCAGATAATTGAAACTAAAATTGGGCAGGGGAAACATGCTTTGGGGAGTAACAAATAACAACAGAATATCAAGAGAATATAAAGAAACCAAAATCCAATTACTAACACGGATAGGGAAAACAAATACAGAGTTCACTTACATTTCACATCTCGTTGTAGGCGTGAAACTGGATACCATTTCATGTATCTCGCTGCAGGCGTGCAACCCGATCCCATTTTATATATCTCGTTGCCGGCGTGCAACCCGCTCCCATTTCACATATCTCGTTGCAGGCGTGCAACCCGATCCCATTTTATATATCTCGTTGCAGGCGTGCAACCCGATCCCATTTCACATATCTCGTTGCAGGCGTGCAACCCGCTCCCATTTCACATATCTCGCTGCAGGCGTGCAACCCGCTCCTATTTCACATATCTCGTTGCAGGCGTGCAACCCGCACCCATTGTTTTTATCAACATCAATCACAAAAAGGTCCCGACAAGGGAACAATAATATCAAAACAAACATCCCGGCAAGAGAACAATAACATCCTGGCAAGGAAACAATAATGATAATAATATCCCGGCAAGGGAACAGTAATGATAATAACATCCCGGTAAGGGAACAATAATGATAATAACATCCCGGCAAGGCAACAATAATGATAATAACATGTGAAGCGCAATAAACCACAACGGAGTCATAATAATTACAATACAAGACTCACGGGCAAGCTTAACACCAACGTATAGATACTCGTTATCATTCCTATATGTCGTACTCCACAATTAACACGTAGCAATTAAGACACGGCTCCTAATCCCTCAAGTTAAGGTTAGACCAAACACTTACCTCGATGTCACAAACACAATTCACGCCTCTACTATCGCTTTACCTCGTGATTCCACCACCAATTTGCTCGTATCTAGCCACAATTTACTTAATTACATCAATAAATGCTAAATGAATCAATTCTAATGCATGAAAATGAATTTTCTAATTTTTTACCCAAAAGTCAAAAATCGCCCCCGGGCCCACATGGTCAAAACCCGAGGTTCGAACCAAAAACCGATTACCCATTCCCCCACGAACCTCAAATATATAATTTGTTTTGAAATCGAACCTCAAATTGAGGTCCAAATCCCCAATTTTTGAAAAACCTAGGTTCTACCCAAAACACCCAATTTCCCCCATGAAAATCATTGAATTTGAGTTGAAACCATGTGAAAAGATGTTAATGATTGAAGAAAACGAGTTACAATTGACTTACAATCAATTTGGAAGAAGATTTGTCTTTGAAAAATCGCCCAAGAGTGTTTTGGTTTTGAAAGAGTGAAAAATGGGAGATTTTCGGCTAAGTATAAAAATTGCAGGTTGCAGAAATGGGAATAGCGACCAGGGTTCGCACTGCTATGTTCGCATTTGCGAACAAAAGGTCGCATTTGCGACGAAGTAGATTTTCCAGTATTCTTCGCATTTGCGATAGACCTTTCGCAAATGCGAAATCGCATTTGCGATACAAGAGTCGCATTTGCGACTAAGGCAGTAGCTGGGGGGAATCGCATTTGCGATGGGAACCTAGCATTTGCGAAATAGTGCTGGCCTGGGATAGTTCGCATTTGCAACATAGACTTCGCAAATGTGATCTTGCATTTGCGATCCAGGCTTCGCAAATGCGAAGCCTGCAGGCCTGCAATACACCAATTCAAAATATGCAACATCCTAAGTCAAAATTCCACTCCGTGGCCTATCCAAAACTTACCCGAATCCTCGGGGCTCCAAACCAACCATGCACACCAACCTAAAAACATCATACGGACTTGCTCATGCATTCTAATCGCTAAAATAATATCAACAACTATGAATTTAGCATCAAAATTATGAAATTTCTTAAGAACTTCAAACTGGCCAAATTTCTCAAATAAGGTCCGATTCACATCATTTCAAATTCGTTTCCTACGAATTGTCCCGGGCTCGACTCAAATCATATATAAGACTTGTACCGGGCTCTGAAACCAAAATATGGGCCCGATACCAATGGTTTCAAACACATTTCTCTTTCAAAAACTCATAATTAATTCAGCAAAATAATTTCTTTCAAAAATTTATTTCTCGGGCTTGGGACCTCAGAATTCGATTCAGGGCATACGCCCAAGTCCTATATTTTTCTACGGACCCTCCAAGACTGTCAAATCACGGGTTCGGGTCTGTTTACCCAAAATTTTGACTAAAGTTAAATTAATTTATTTTAAAGTCAAAATTCATCATTTTTCATAGATTTTCACATAATGGCTTTTCGGCTACACTCCCAGACTGCGTACGTAAATCGAGATGAGATAAAAAAAAAGTTTTTAAGGCCTCGCAACATAGAATTCATTTTTAAAACAAGTGATGATCTTTTGGGTCATCACATTAAAACAAGCCTTGAACAACGCTACATGAAATGCACCCGCGGTTCGCGACACGTTCTATTTAATATTATTGAGAAATTGAAATTGGGTCACATGAAATGTATACCCGGGTTTTAGTAATTAAAAATCATAAATACATCACGGGAATCGTACCCGTAGCTATGATTAAATTAAAAAATTGCGCCTAAAGCAACTAATTACATGAGGGCCATGGGTTATTTAATTGAAGGCACACCTCGATTTTTAAAAGGGTTTGAATTAATTACATGAGGGCCATGGGTTATTAAATAGATAATGGCACACCTCAAATTTTATAGGAGTTAACTAATTTATGAGGGTCATGGGCTTAGCGGTTTTATTTGGCATGGTACACCTCAAATGATTTTAAAAGAAACTTATTTAATTAATGCCACCTAAGGATATTCTTATTTGAAACTATTTTAAGCTTAACAAAAACCAATAGATTTTTAAACGTTTGGGACCAGGGAAATGGGCCAATAGTGTTTCCATATTTAGGCAATTCAGCTTTAAGAGCTGTCTTTGGGCTCCCAAATTGGCCCAGAAATTAAAAGGGGTTTAAGGATATCATTGTTGGATTTGAACTAGGCAGCTCACACTGGGCTTAAATTTAGGCGGGCCCAGTTATGGTTATCTAACATCTGGGTCTGTCTGCCTTTATGTCTTGAGGCCCAAAATCACGTAACACATGTTTGGCAACAATTGTAATTCATTTATGTTCAAACTAGGAACAAATCAGGAAAACCAAAATGTTGAATATACGATTCAAACTTGAATATTCATTATACTACTATAATTTGCAAAAGAACAATAACAGAGGCGTGCATTTACACTACAATTCATGAGAGGAATTTTATAACTTACTAAACTATTGGGCTTAAGGCCCGGGCTCAATAGCCTAAACCCCTGATTTGCTCGAATGAATCCCAACTTGGGCCTAGTTGCGAGCCTGGCTGGCCTAGTTACAACTATAAGACATGTTCATAAAATAAAACAAAGGGTCTAATTGTAGTGACCCAATACTAAACAAGCCAAAGAAAAAGAAAATTGAATTTAAAGAGTTATAGAAGTCCATTTATACTGCTGAAAGTCCAGAATATACGAAATATCATTTTTTACAACTTATCATACTATTGTCTAAAATAGTATTAAAATGCTCAAAATAGACTACTCTTTCTAACTTCTGGTTTCTCTTCTGCCCTCAGGTCCTCTCCTACAATGTGTTTACTTGCAAGAGAATAGCTATGGAACTGCCTCTCACAAATCAACATTTTCAACTCCAACCTTAAGGTTATTTGGCCTAAGGACCATCTCACATACCAACACAAAAATAACAGTGACAATGTAACCATTAGTACATATAAGAAAACCATGAATCAATGCAACTTTAACATTAACTAAAAGAGTAATTTAAGAGAGGATGTTTCAGCAATTAGGAGTTCATGCTCAAACCATTCCAGCACATATGAGAATTTCAGCTAAGTAAAAATGCTTAGGCATGCTAGATGAAGTAACAAATGAACACATTTTAAAGAGAATCATGGTAACAAAGAACAAATAAGAGGGAGACATTTAACAGCCAAGAACATTTCATTCAAACATCTAGATAAAGATTACAGAAAAAGGGCTAAATGAACCCAAACCAGCATGTGAGTCCAAAGGTGTACCTTTATCAGCCAAATAACAAGGAAAACAAAAGCTTTCTGAAAATAAACTGGCTGAGAGAAACAACAAGATCCAGCAGCAATAAACCCCAGAAATCAAACCCAAGAAATCCAAATCCAAAGCAAAACCAGATTGAAACCAAGAGGTCCAACTAAAGGATAGAAAAATCTCCTCTTTCAAACATGTTTTCAATCTTGTGAAGAATCAGAAACAATGAGAAGACTTGAAGTTTTCAAGATTTCTGAAATCTCACTTTTTAGGAAAATTTAGAGTTTTTGTGCAGAGAAAAATGAGGCTGAATCCGTCTAAAACATGTATATGAAAGGCACTATATATAGGGATATACAATTCCATGTGCTGAAGGAATTATTCCTCAGCCATAAACAGCATATTCCAATAGAATTGGACAGCTGGTTTTCCCCTTTTAGTTTCAGTACTTTATACTAACAAAATGAGGCCAGCTGCCCCTGTTCTAGAATGTTCTGATATTTTTTCAATAAAAAAACCTAAATTGCCCTTCTAAAGCTTGCTTATTGCAGTCCCAACCTAAACTTTTTTGTTCAATTAGGTCCCTAGAGTTCTACTGATTTTCAAATCAAAGTAAACAAAGGCAGAAATAAGAAAGGATTCAAAATCTAAATCGAAATTACCAAAAGAAGCATGCTGATACAATTTTAAAACTAAAACTAAACTAATTAGTAAATGAAAATGCTTGTCTAATTAATCCCTAAATGGAAGCTGAATTTAAACGAAAATTGGGTGGCAGGAATAGTAACATTCAAAGAAGTAAACATGATAATACAATGAAACCAATAATTAACCTAATTAATCTAAACTTATGCAATTTGCTTAATAAAACTAAACATGCTTCGGCCAAGAATAAACAATCAAACGAACAGTTTTGAAAGTAAGAAGGAAAAATCTAAAAAAATAAAAAATCCTAAAAACATGCAGCTAAAACAAGAATAATTAGACATGCAAAAAAGAAACAAAAATCAAAACCAAACAAATCAAGAGAAAAGAAAGGGATTTACCAGAATTTTAAAACTGGTTCAAGTTACGAACTCGTCCCAATTCTTCGAACTGTAAGTGAACCTTGACCAAGATTAATTGACTGTTCTTAACAAGAACAGTCAATTAATGGGGGTTTTAAGTTCACTTGACCCAAATTTGACCGAAAAATCAGAAAGGGGGAAAATTAGGGTTTAAATGAATCTGGGATTTAAAATTCGGGGAGTTTGGCTGGGTTTTTTGGGAAATTAATAGTGAAACATTGGTGAGAGAGGGTTGAGGACTGTATGGTATGGATTTGGTAGGGTTTGGAACAATTGGGGTTTTGGCCGTGGTTTTTCGATTTAAGATTCGAAGAAACCGGCCAGGATTCGAAGGAAGAGGAGTGGAATATAGATTGAGGAGATGAAGGGGAGTTCGGGGTGTTATTTTGAGGAATATTTGAGCACCGGCGCCGCCGTGGGCGATTTTCGGCCGGCGGAGCCGGTGAAGGAGTATTTAGACGGCTAGGGTTTCTTGAGAGAGATGAGGGTGAAGACTGAAGGGGTTCAATTGGGGGGTCCAAGGTTCGGACAGTTATATTGTAGGGGATCAACCAGTTTAGGGCTGTTGGATTGATAAAATCCAACGGTTGTGATCAAATCACCATAAAACGGGGTCGTTTAGGAACTGTGGGAGCTGGGTCGGGTATATTTTAATTTTGGGCCTGGGTTGTGGACGTGAATTGGGCTGGTTTGGTCCAGACTCGATTATGAAATTAACCCAATAACACTCATTTTCAAATCTCTCTTTATTTTCCTTTTCCTTTCTTTTCTTTTCCCATTTTTTTAATTAAAAAATCCTTATAATTAAAAATCCTAAATTATCTAAATATGTGAAATTAAACTAATTAACTAATTATAAAAACTATAAACATCCCTTAATTCTAAATTAAAAAAAAAGAAAAAATTAATAAATTAAAAATTAAAAGAAAAAAATGTAAAAATGAGCTATTTTGTGATTTTCAAATTTTTATAAAATAAATAATTACTGATTAATCCTAAAAATACAAAAATAAATCCTAAATACAATGCATGATATTTTTTGGTATCTTTCATGATTTAAATAAAAATTAAACATGCACAGAAATGCAAATAATTAAGAAAATTCTAGAAATATTCCTAAAAATGGCAAATAATTAACAGAAAAATCTATTTTCTTGGGATTCTGTAGGAGTAATTCATATAGGACAAAAATTACATGATCATCATCATATCCCATATCTACCCTTCTCATCCCTTTATTGGTCATGCAAAGCGAGTGTTTGGTCAGCAATCTCTATTGCATGCTGCTACCCGTCCCATCTTAATGATCCTGGAGGGAGTTAGAACCTCTACCTATAGGCAGTTCTAGACGGACCTCTAAGGTTTTAAAAGGCGAAAATTCTAAGAAGAAAATAAAAAACACTTAGGACTTTCAACATATAAAAAGAGCAATAAGAGGCTCAAAATTTCCTGCTCAAACAAGCACATAAACAGCACGACTCAAGCACAATTAAGGTCTTTTATCAGACAGTGTTCTAAGGCAGGATATCTAGGTGAATATGCAGAAACAAACAACTAATTTTTTTAGAAACTCACGAGTAGTGACCCTAGTAGTTGCCTAGGGATTTTTTAAAGCTTGTTATGATCAGAAAACATTAAGCAATAGAAACAGTTTTCATAAGTGTGGTTTTGATAACGCCCTAAGGACTTGCCTATACACGGAGTACTGATTAGCACATTTGTATAGTGAAACAAAGCAGGTTTTGAAATCGATTTTCTGTAACACCTATAGGCATGATATCTAATGAGATTGAGGCAGTTTTAAAGAATTTGTTTTAGGTAATGTAGAATACTTAATTAAACCAATTCAGAAATGAACTAAGCGTGGACTAAGTTAAATTATTCAGACTAGCTTAGATTAACAGGCAGGAATTCGAGTATGATTTAATATAGGCATGATATCTAAGTTTGATACTGATTTTAAAGACTTGCATGCATGGAAACATATATAACACTCATTGTAATAGAATCTGAATTAAGTCCTATAGGCATGGCATCTATTAGTTAATCTGATTTTAAGACAATGAAAACATACATCAACACTTATCATAACAGAATCTGGATTGAGTCCTATAGGCATGGCATCTATTAGTTAATCTAATTTTAAGACATTGAAGGCATGATTATTTGGAACCTATAGGCATGGTTTCTAAACATGACAAAATGTAAAGCCTTATAAACATGATTTCTACTTGGTAAAGCAATCAGATTAAATGTAAAGTCCTACGAACATGATTTTTACCTGAATTACCCCATAAACATGTATTACCCACCCTTTTTACTAAGTACCCCAATATCTGTTTACAAGTTATTACGGACCAATGAATGAATTACATAAGTAAATAAAAAAACAAGAAGCTATTCTATAGGGAGCCTCCGATTAGGCCCAGATCTCCCAAAGCCTCCCATGGCCTCAAATGCCTCAATTCCATAGACAATGACATAGTCTAGGTGCATCAAAGTTCACTAAGGATCTCGGGTAGTGCTTATACTTAGACTTGGTAACAAAAAATTGAACAAGTGCAGTGTGGAAAGGCCAGCTTTAGTATGCCAGAGTTCAGAGGGTTCTCAAAAGGATCCCAAGGCAGTACATATACAGGAGGGACAGAACTTATTGACTAAGAGTAGAGTGAAAGGTTATTGGCACAAGTTGAAAGGTTTTAGTGAGAAACTGTATTAAAACAAAAGTCTGTTTGAAAGTAATTTAGTAAAGCAACAGAGACTGTTTGAAAAAAGGTTGAAGAGATGAACAAAAGTCCAAACACCTTAGGATAGGTTTGTACACACCAAGGGGTCACAACACTCAAAGAAGGTTCACTAGCTACAAACATGGGTTAAGGGGTCTGGGGAATACATAGGACACACAATTAAGTAAAGATCCAGAAATCAGTATAGACATGCTCAGAGGTAGCTGACCATACATAGTCACAAAATCAGGCATAAAGAGCAAACCCACATGCAGGGGTGATAGGGATTTGGGGATTCATGGTGGTAAACACATAACAAGTAAGAGATGGCTGGTGTAGACATGCCCAGAAACAAACAGGGGGTAACATGCTGATCTAAAGGAAGGGGAGTACATAATAAGGTAAACATCAATTATAGGTTTCACAACAAAACCACAAATAGAAGCAAACTAGAAACATGATGAACTAAAGCAATAAGAAAATTATATTGTTGTTGGAACTTTGAATTGAAACTAGAACATACCAGTGAAAAGAACAGTAAGCAAAGTGAAAGAACAAGAGAACACAATGGTTAGCCTTGGCTTGCAGCCGACTAACTTAAAGCAGTAGCAAGTAGCACAAGAGATCATAAAGTTTTAAGTGTGAGAGATAGTTTTGAACCAAGAGTTCGTGTGTTGTGCTAATGAAAGACTAGGGTACTTATAGTTTGAAATCATGTAGAAAATAAGGTAAAAATTAGAGTCCATTAGTAATTATGGAACTCCGAATCAGTCAATCAGAAAATCAAGGCAATGTCCGCTACTATCTTTTCCTACAGCTCACGACTGACCTTGAACTGGCCAAAAAGCTTTCTGTACTCCCTTTAATTGAGGAGTTAACCTCAATCGGTCATAGACACATGATAAGTAAGGAAAGAAATCGTATAAGGCTTAACATGACAAATAAGAAAATATTTTCTGCATAGTACAAGTACACAATAGGTAATAGAGGCTAGGTTCAGCACATTTCAATCAAGGAAAGTCTTAAGAAATCAATTAATAGCATGATTGACCATAGAATAAGGTCAGAAAGCATTCTACAAGGTAAAAATCAGTAGAAATAACACGCGGAATCAGTGAAAAATCAATCACAAAGATTCAAGTATGCAAGAATAGGAGGTAACATTGATTGAGCATCATTCTATAAGAACAAGCATATTTTAAGCAAAATCAGAACCCTAAGAGGTCAAGTAGGACAAGAATTACATATAAAATTAGGGATTCATGTATAGCATAGTCTGAATTAGTAAGCTAAGCACGATACAGGTAGGAGAAGTGAAGAATCAGAAACATTGGTGAACCAAATAAGGCAAAATCACACAATAGGCAGGGATAACCACAATTAAGAACCATAACAAGCAAACATAGGGCAAAAAATCATAGAAACATACAGATTTACTGAACACGTTATCAAACAGAACCCAGAAACCCAAGATTGGAACTAAAAAATTAGGGTTTTCCACATAGGCGAGTTGTAAAGGGAGTAAAAACATAGAATCAGTCAAGATATGCAAAGGATAGAAGTTAAAACATGAAGAATCGATTTAAACAAAGTGTAGAAGAAGTTCCGAAAAACCCTAACTTTAAAAGAAAGTAAAACCACTTGAAAACGATGATTTTTGCAAAAGAGGTTCGAGAACAGTGCAAAACATAGAAGGAAGAGACTTGAATCATTTAAAAATAGCACAGATCTAAGAGATGCAAACAAAAATTAGGGTTTCAAATGAAACCCAAATAGAGATGAAGAACTTGTTTAGAACTTCAGAGATCGTAACAAATACAGTGTGATTTTGCTCAAAATCACACTGGAGTAGCCATGAACAGTCAAAACAGCAAATCCTATATGTAAGTCGGCGTGGCCCAGGGCCCTTGAGGGCCTCAGAGAAGATGAGCAAGGGAATGGAGGAGCCATTGGAGGCTTGGGGTTGAAGGGTGGTCACCGGAGAAGGGAGGCGGTTGAAAGAGGCTAGGGTTAGGTTGAGAGAAAAGAGGAGATGAGAGAATCTGAGGGCGGCAGAATTTTGGAAATGAGATAGGGTTTAGGGGTTGTTGGAATTATTAAAAAGGAAAGGATTGATGCGGGTCGTTGATATGAGAGATCAACGGCTAGGATTTAATTGATGCTGGGTCAGGTAGGCGGATTCAAGGTTTGGGTCGGGTAATTGGGTATGAATTTGGGCTGGGGATTGGGTCCAATTTAGGCTATAATTGAAATGCCAATCTAGCTACCATTTAAATAGCCAATTTTCCTCTATTTAATTTATAATAAATAATAAACAATTTCTGGAATATATATTTATGTACCAAAATGATTAAAATATATATTTATCATTTTAAAAATATAGGGACCAATTTTACGCATATAAAATGTAATTATCCATTAAATGGGCTAACATTGCAATTATATGCAATTTAGCTTAAAAAATACCAAATGTAATTATAAAAATGCATAAAAATATATTAACCATATTTTGTCATAAATATAGGAATTAAATGAATAAATCATCATAACATCAATGAAAATAATTATTGAGGATTTTATTAATAAATGAGAAGAAAATAAATCAATCTAAATTCCTAAAATTATGGGAAAAATTATAAAACCCTTGTGCATGCTTATATATGCATCTATATGCTATTTTGAAAGTATTTATGCATATCTAAAATAATAGAAAAATATTGGGTATCAACAATGCTTGCTTTCTGATGTTGCAATTGCGACATTTTCCTCGCAATTGTGAAGGCAACAGACTTTTCTAGCGTTCACAAATGCGATCATATCTTTGCAAATGTGAAGGATGCCATACCTACCAATGTTCGCAATTCCTAGAACCTATTCGCAAATGCGAAGCTAGCAAATGCGAAGAGACCATCGCAATTGCGACCTCATCATCCCCAGTAGACACATTACAGTCCCAAGCTCCTAAATTTTCGAACAAAATCATACTTGTGGAGAACCCAATCAGTTTTTAATAAAAAAAATCATACAATCTTCACATGCAACCATGAAATAAAATAAATTTCAATGATTCGACCAAGAATCTCAATCGGACTGGATTGTAGAGATTATATTAAGTATCAAATTCTGTAGCAACCAAAGATGGGATCCTCCTTATTTTGGTTTGAAAATCTGACTGGATTGGGTGCACTTTATTTCATCACTCTACCTAACTTCTATTGTGATGAATCAGTCCAAAATGTTAATAAAGTTGTGCAAGGGAACAGATGGAATGAGCACAAGTTAAGGTTGTTACTACATGGGGAGCTGGCTAACCATATTGTGCAGAATATTAAACCACAGGGGGGAAATTTCGTACTAGATAAACCTTTTTGGATGCTTGAAAAAAGGGGTGAATCCAGTGTTAAATCTGCTTGGGAATATATAGAGAGAAGGAAGGAACCAAGAAATGCATTCAAAATGATATGGCTAAAAGGACTGCCTTTTAAGGTTTCTTTCTTTATGTGGAAAGTGTGGAAAAACAAACTGCCACTTGATGAATTTTTCAAGAGGCTGGGTTATTTGATGGATTCAAGATGTTGGTGTTGTGTTCAACCATAAGAGGAAACATTATCCCATTTGTTTTTGATGTCCAGTGCTGCCAGGAGAGTATGGTCTTATTTCTGTCACGACACAATTTCCCCTCCGTTGGGTTTCGTGATGGCACCTAGTCTTAGGGACTAGGTAAGCCTAACATTTACTTAAAATCAACCATAATAAAGAAAATTCAACATTCTCAATATAAAAATCTTTATAGATTTTACATCTTCTCAAAAGCGGCGGTACAAGTCACAAGCTCTACAGAGTTTTGCTACAACTTCTAAACACAACTATATGTAAATAAGTACAACATCGTGAATACAAGATAGGAAGGTGACTTTGAATCCTGCAAACATAGAAACAGGGTTACCTTGAGTCTCATCGGCAAGAACCCGCACAGCTACTAACGAACAATACCTGGATCTACACAAAAATGCACAAAAGTGTAGTATGAGCACACCACAGCAGTGCCCAGTAAGTATCAAGACTAACTTCGGTGGAGTAGTGACGAGGAACAGTCAAGACACCTGCTGGTATAATAAGCTGAACAAGTATAATGATAGAAACAATAAAACCTGATATCTATATAAAGACTATGCAGTGTGGCTAACAATACTGCAATTTCAATAAGGAAAGAAAACAGCAAGTAACACCGGAACACTATAATAAGAACACATAAAAGAGAATGGAAATACAACCCAAATTCGAAATCACAAATGCAGTAAAGACAAGTCATAACTTAGCAACTACGGCAGTTTTCACATTAGGTCTTAGCCAACAAACTTCAATTAATTAGTCAAATCCTTCAAGTGATGGAAATAATTTGAAATATACTTCCTCCAAATAAATATTTTCAAAAATAGTTCTTTCAAAATAAATACCTTTCGAATATAATCTTTTCAAAAAAATATCTTTCGAAGATAAATCACCCTACGACACCTCATCCCGTAATCTCACAATACGGGTCTCAATGCCTGACCCTAACACTTGGCATCATGTGCCCTCATCACACCTCATAATCATACTGACAATTCACGTGCCAAATAGAGCCATTCTCACATGAAAGACGAATAAACAAGGGTGTGCATCTATACTCAACAATATCAAGGAAACCTCTTATCCGATAAGGGTCTTAGCCACGTGTATGTTTGTGCAAGTGTCCTAACATAGTTCATACCAGCTAGTAAGCTTAAGGAAAAGAACGGACAACACGTAAAATATTTACACAGGGATAGGTTCAATAAAAAGCACAGCTCAGAACACAATGATAATAACAAGGATCTCCCATAATACCGTCCCATAGTCCTAGACATAAATTTATAGGGGGTCTACTAGAATACCGTTTCATAGTCCCAAAGTAAATATACATAACAGGGGGATCTACCGGGATACCGTTATGTAGTCCCAAATGTAAATGTGCAGGGATATCTCCCGGAATATCGTTTCGTAGTCCCAAAGTAAATATAAAGAAAAGGGGATATACCGGGATACCGTCCTGTAGTACCAAAGTAAATATCTAACGCAACCAACAGAAATAACAGTTATAGCACGGTAGAAACCTCATACGTCAAAACAACAAGTACCACATAAAAATGACAATAATACAAGGTACAATGAGTAAATCAACTTAAGGACTTTAAATCACAAAGAAACAGTAGAACCAGTTCACGAGGAATAACCATAGTAATGAATGCTAGGCATAAAGGGAACAGTTTAACAAGGAAAAAGACTAACATGTAGCAACGACCCTACAATATACAAGTCAACAATAAGGAAGCGAACACGAGTCAAATAGTTCCAAATAAAGGCGAGTCAACTAAGATATAGGTTATCTAAACTCCTTTTAAGGTTGAGCAATTGCAAAGGATATTCAACAATTCAAATAATGGTAAGCAGTAGAAGAAATCATCACTCCAATTAAGACTAAACAATTATAGGATGAGACAATAACAATTTCAATTAAAGATAAGGAGTTATGAAAAGATAGTATGATAATAGAAGAGGCAAAATCTTCAGTTAAGTCAAATAAGATTCAAATAGACAATAAGAGTGAATACTAAAGAAATAAATTCTAATTTGCGCAAGTAGATGTGAAACAAGCAGATAGGAACTCAGTCATATCAAGAACAACTTCATACACAGTGAATATAAGGACCTAAGAACCATAAGGTCCAACTTCCACAAATAAGTACGAGCACTCACTCGTCACCTTACGTACACGGACTACAGTTAACATAGAAGACTCAAATCCTAAGGGGAAGGCCCCCATACAAAGTTATGCAAGATACTTACCTCAAAGACGACAAACGGATACTCTAAAATGCACTTCGGGTGAAAAGACCTCTGGATGGCTCAAATATAACCAAATTAACTTCAAAGCACAAATAAAACACATAAGAAACTATCCCGGATCATAAAGTCTCAATCTTTAACAAAATCCAAAAATCGATCCAAAAGTCGACCCCCGGGCCCTCAACTCAAAACACGATAAATTTTAGAAAAAATGAATACCCATTGGGATACGAGTTCAACCATGCAAAATTTATCAAATTCCGATACCATTTGCTTAACCAAATCATGATTTTTCATTTTGAAAACTTTCTTCAAAAACCCACCATTTTCTCAACTCAAAACACAAATCAAATGATAGAAATGAAGATAAAATCATGGAATATATTAGATACTAGGTGAGGAACACTTACCCAATCGATTTGTTTGAAAAACCTAGAAAGAAGCTCTCAAATTGAAGTCTAAAACTCAAGATATGAAGAAAATGGCCAAACCCTCGATTTAAATGATCCTGCCAAGAATTCCGCATCTGCGGATAAGAATGTGTTCCTGCGGGACCGCATTTGAGAGAAAGGGTTCGCATCTGCGAACTCAGCTAACCAGGCCAGGGACCGTATCTGCGGATATACAGCCGCATTAGCGGCACCGCAAATGAAAAGGGAAATCGCAGGTGCGATGACTGGACCACAGAAGCGGACATCGCACTTACGTGCCAGCCTCCGCAGAAGCGAGCAAGATCCCAGCCCTTCATGACCGCAGAAGCGGCCTGGCTCATGCAGAAGAGGAGCCGCAACTGCGCTCCAAGGTCGCAAGTGTGAAAACACCAGAAATCAAACATGCTCCAAAACCATGAAAAATATCCAAAACTCATTAAAAATACACCCGAGGCCCCCGGGACCCTGTCTATACACATAAACAAGTTTTATAACCTCACACGGATTCGCTCGAGGTCTCAAAGCATATCAAACAGCACCAAAAATTCATATCGCGCCATGAATCAAACTTCAAACTTCCAAATCATCCAACCTTGAAAACCCACACCGAAACCAATCAAACCAACCCGAAATGATGCTAAATTTTGCAGACAAGTCCCAAATGACAAGAAGGAGTTGTTCCAACTCTCGGAATTGCATTCCGACCTAGTCATGAAAGTCAACTATGGGTTAAACTTCTCAATTTTCCAAATTTCAACTTTTCGAACTTTCGCCGAAATGGCTCAAATTACCCTATGGACCTCCAAATCCGAATCTGGACGCGTACCTATGTCAGAAATGACCATACGAAGCTGTTGAGATCATCCAAAACCCATTCCAGAGCTGTTTACTCAAAAGTCTAATTCTGGTCAAATTCTCACCGCTTAAGCTTCCAAAACTAGAATCCTTCTTCCAATTCGATTCTGAATCCTCCGGTAACTAAATTCAACCATACACGCAAGTTGATACACATAATATGAAGCTTCTCAAGACCTTATGCCACTGATCGGAACTTAAGTTTATAAAATGACTGGCCGGATCGTTACATTCTCCCCCTCTTAAAACAAATGTTAGTCCTCGAACGTGCCAAGATTTTCCTCGAAGTCTTCAAATCACTAAGTGCACACTTTCAACATACACCCGCAGGTGATCCCATGTCACCCCAATCCACATAAGCTTTATGACACCCTCTTAACTGTAATTTAGCCTTTCTGCCAATACCAATAAGCCTTGGAGCCAAATTTCTCACCTCTCATTCATTTCCAAATGACCTGATTCTAAATCCACATCTGGTATCAGTCTCAACTAGCTGCAAAAACTTATGCCTACACCCATAGAGTACAACAACACAATATACCCACCACACATAGGCCTATAATAACATTCCTGATCACAATACCTGCCCGAAATCAAATCTTGCACCGGCCACTAGCCTCATATCCGATAGGACCCTGTTCAAACCTCTATAACACTGACAATGACACAATAAACACGAAGACGTAATAACCAACACCCGAATCAACAAGTCACAACTAACACCATCCACACACTCCGCAAGTTAAAACTCAAGAAGCACAGAATGAAAATGACTGAATATGAAAAGATAAACACATAAGGGAACTATCAAACAAGCCCGACAAGCACAATTTTCTATCAGTATTAACCTACAAAACATAACAAGAACGAATTAAAGCATACAAACAAATCACAAGGATCCCGTACTAATATAACTTCCACTACGGTACACATCCCGGTTCAAGCACATCAAATCACATGAAATCACGAGGGTCCCACCCTCAACTCGGAATCACTAGTAGAGTATAAATCAACTAGCTAGAACTTCTCACTAGATAAATTACGTCAACAAAATTACAACACGTGTTGGCTCCGACACTGGTGGAGCATAAAATCACAGCTCGTAGCCAAGAATACTCAAAAATCACATCAAGCCTACCGTAACGGACAATAAGAATTTACTACTAATCTCATAACTCTTAGTAATGAATAGAAACAGATGATAGACACGGGCTATATCTCATAGAACCTTCCAACAGGGCAACACATAACAGAGTGCTAATCATGAAACGCACTCATAAGCGGAGAAACAAATAGGGGAACTCGCCCCGATAAGCAGAACTGTAATGAAATATGGATGGTGCTTCTCCATAACAAACAAAAATCATACCTGAATAACATCATCTGGTATAGAGGCCTTAAGCCTACTATATGAAACACATCAACGGGTCGGGCCTCCCCCCTTCTTGGGCACCCACTACTCGCCTGAATACCTTGCTATGATGCATTTGTCCGAAGTCTGGGACAATATCTCACCACTTTGCTAGTATCTCCATACTCAAAGCATTTTCACTGCTGATGTGGCTGTGGAAATTGTGCAGTACGAGTACTCTGAGACCCATGAACACCTGAACCACGGTGTGAAGCCTGAAGCGCAAACTGAACTGGCGGACCCATGAAACCTCTACCATGTCGCAACCTGCCTCCAAAATAAGGTCCAACATATCTCTCCGGTATACGAGGACCCCTCGCCTCCCCGAACCCTCTCTTCTAATCTCGTCTATCCTCTCGCTCCCAGTCTTACATGGTATCTAACCGGTGAGCGAACCCTATCACCTGTTGAAATGAAACACTTGACTCCAACTAGCGACTTATGTTGAGCTGAATATCATGCCTGAACCCCTCAATGATTCTACGGACTTGCTCTCTAACAATAGCGACCAAGGTAGGTGCATGTCTTGCCAAATCACGGAATCTGATGGCATACTCTAATACTGACCTAATGCCCTAGCGCAGACGCTTAAACTACACGCGCCATGCATCCCGAAGGGACTAAGGTGCAAACTCTCTCATAAACATCTCTGAAAACTGCCCCTATGTAAGTGAAGCTACATCGAATGGGCTACCTAACTCATATACCCGCCACCACTAATTAGCTGCTCCCTGAAGCTAGTGCATAGTAAAAGCAACCCCACTCGTCTCAACAATACCCATAGTGCGGAGAATTCATTGGCATTCCTCTATGAAACCCTGTGCACTCTCTAAAGCCAAACCACTAAATGTAGGAGGGTCATATTCCTTGAACCTTGCAAATCTAAATTGCCCTCCCTTAGATGTTGTTGCCCTCACCATGGGCTGAATTGGAATCATAGGGTGCGTCGCCATGACACCTGTAACATGACCATCGGGAACTCGTTGATATGGAGTGTGGGCGTCGGGAGTTTGAGTCCCTCCCTAAGTCTATGAAGTAGCTGGTGCAACCGGAATCAACCCCGCCTGAACCAATGTACCAAACATGCTCAGGAACTGTGCTAAAGTCTCCTGAAGTCCGAGGGTAACAATAGGCACCTCCAGTACCTGTCCCCTAACTGAAGCTACTGGCGGCTCTTCAATTATTTCTCGGGTAGGTGCTCTAGCTGTGGCACGTACTCCTCATCGTATCTCTGCCTCTGCCTCTGGCAACACCTGCTCTTAGAGCAACATCATCGATAACTGCAGATTATGTCCTCACCATCTATGAGAGAATGGAATGAGAAAATTTCAAAATCCGAGATCAATAAGCTAGCACGATAGAAATGAAAGAGGTGAGATTGTCCTAATAGTTCCGTAGCCTTTCGAAGATAAGTACATACATCTCAATACCGATCCGCAAGACTCTACGAAACTCGCTTATGACTCGTAGCACCTATGAACCTAGAGCTCTGATACCAACTTGTCACGACCCAATTTCCCCTCTGTTGGGTTTCGTGATGGCACCTAGTCTTAGGGACTAGGTAAGCCTAACATTTACTTAAAATCAACCATAATAAAGAAAATTCAACATTCTCAATATAAAAATCTTTATAGATTTTACATCTTCTCAAAAGCGGCGGTACAAGTCACAAGCTCTACAGAGTTTTGCTACAACTTCTAAACACAACTGTATGGAAATAAGTACAACATCGTGAATACAAGATAGGAAGGTGACTTTGAATCCTGCAAACGTAGCAACAGGGTTACCTTGAGTCTCCTCGGCAAGAACCCGCACAGCTACTAACGAACAATACCTGGATCTACACAAAAATGCACAAAAGTGTAGTATGAGCACACCACAACAGTGCCCAGTAAGTATCAAGACTAACTTCGGTGGAGTAGTGACGAGGAACAGTCAAGACACCTGCTGGTATAATATGCTGAACAAGTATAATGATAGAAACAATAAAACCTGATATCTATATAAAGACTATGCAGTGTGGCTAACAATACTGCAATTTCAATAAGGAAAGAAAACAGCAAGTAACACCGGAACACTATAATAAGAACACATAAAAGAGAACGGAAATACAACCCAAATTCGAAATCACAAATGCAGTAAAGACAAGTCATAACTTAGCAACTACGGCGGTTTTCACATTAGGTCTTAGCCAACAAACTTCAATTAATTAGTCAAATCCTTCAAGTGATGGAATAATTTGAAATATACTTCCTCCAAATAAATATTTTCAAAAATAGTTCTTTCAAAATAAATACCTTTCGAATATAATCTTTTCAAATAAATATCTTTCGAAGATAAGTCACCCTATGACACCTCAACTCCTAATCATACAATACGGGTCTCAATACCTAACCCTAACACTTGGCAACCTATGCCCTCATCACACCTCATAATCATACTGACAATTCACGTGCCAAATAGAGCCATTCTCACATGAAAGGCGAATAAACAAGGGTTTGCATCTATACTCAACAATATCAAGGAAACCTCTTATCCGATAAGGGTGCTTAGCCACGTGTATGCTTGTGCAAGTATCCTAACATAGTTCATACCAACTAGTAAGCTTAAGGAAAAGAACAGACAACATGTAGAATATTTACACAGGGATAGGATCAATGAAAAACACAGCTCAAAACACAATGATAATAACAAGGGATCTCCCAAGATATCATCCCGTAGTACCAAATGTAAATGTGCTGGACCGGAATATCATTCCGTAGTCCCAAAGTAAATATATAGAACAGGGGGATCTACCGGGACACCGTCCCGTAGTCCCAAACGTAAATGTACAGGGGGATCTCTCGGTATACCGCTCCATAGTTCCAAAGTAAATATGCAGAACATGGGGATCTACAGGGATACCGTCCCGTAGTCCCAAAGTAAATATCTAGCGAAACCAACAGAAATAACAGTTACAGCACGGCAGAATCCTCGTACGTCACCACAACAAGTACAACAGCAAAAATGACAATAATATATGGTATGACGAGTAAATCAACTCAAGGACTTTAAATCACAAAGAAACGGTAGAACCACTTCACAAGGAATAACCACAGTAAAGAATGCAAGGCATAAAGGGAAAAATTCAATAAGGAAAAAGACTAACAAGTAGCGACGACTCCACACTATACAAGTCAACAATAAGGAAGTCAATCCGAGTTAAATAGTTCCAAATAAAGGCGAGTCAACTAAGATATAGATTATATAAACTCCTTTTAAGGTTGAACAATTGCGAAAGATATTCAACAATTCAAATAATGGTAAGCAGCAACAGGTAATCATCACTCCAATTAAGACTAAACAATTATAGGATAAGCCAATAACAATTTCAATTAAAGATAAGCAGTTATGAAAAGATAGTATGACGATAGAAGAGGCAAAATCTTCAGTTAAGTCAAATAGGCAATAAGAGTGAATACTAAAGAAATAAATTCTAATTTAAACATGTAGATGTGAAACTAGCAGACAGGAACTCAGTCATATCAAGAATTACTTCCTACACAGTGAATATAAGGACCTAAGAACCCTAAAGTCCAACTTCCACATATAACTCCGAGCACGCACTCATCACCTCGCGTACACGGACTACAATTACATAGAAGACTCAAATCCTAGGGGGAAGTTCCCTCACAAAAGGTTAGGAAAGATACTTACCTCAAACATGACAAACTAATACTCTAAAATGCACTTCGTGAGTGAAAAGACCTCCGGACGGCTCAAATCTAACCAAATTTACTTTAAAGCACAAATAAAACTCATAAGAAACTATTACGGACCATAAAGTCTCAATCTTTAACAAAATCCAAAAATCGATCCAAAAGTCGACCCTCGGGCCAGCACCATGGAACCCGACAAATTTTACAAAAACCGAATACCCATTCTGATACGAGCTCAACCATACAAAATTTATCAAATTCCAATACCATTTAGTCCCGCAAATCTTGATTTTTCATTTTGAAAACATTCTTAAAAAATCCACCCTTTTCTCAACTCAAAACACAAATCAAATGATAGAAATGAAGATAAAATCATGGAATATATTAGATACTAGGTGAGGAACACTTACCCAATCGATTTGTTTGAAAAACCTAGAAAGAAGCTCTCAAAATCAAAGTCCAAAACTCAAGATATGAAGAAAATGACCAAACCCTCGATTTAAATGATTTTGCCAGAACTTCCGCATCTGCGGACAAGAAAGCGCATCTGCGGGACCGCATTTTGAAGAAAGGGTCCGCATCTATGAACTCAGCTAACCAGGCCAGGGACTGCATCTGCGGATATACAGCCGCATCAACGGCACCGCAGATGCAAAACGGAAATCGCAGGAGTGAGATTTCTCTGCGGGTGCGATCGTTGGACCGTAGAAGCGGCCATCGAACCTGCGTGCCAGCCTCCGCAGAAGCGAGCAAGCTCCCAGGCCCTCATGATCGTAGAAGCGGCCGGGCTAACACAAAAGCGGAGCCGCACCTGCGACCTTGGAGCGGTATTCTAGTAGATCCCCCTAAAAGCGGGAAACACCAGAAATCAGAGATGCTCCAAAACCATGCAAAATATCTGAAACTCGTGCGAAACACACTTGAGGCCCTCGGGACCCCGTCTACATACACAAACAAGTTCTATAACCTAATACAAACTACCTCGAGGTCTCAAAATATATCAAACAATGCCGAAAATGCAAATCGCACCATGAATCGAACTATAAACTTCCAAATGTTCCAACCTTGAAAACTCATGTCGAAACCAATCAAACCAACCCGGAATGACGCCAAATTTTGCAGACAAGTCCCAAATGACAAGACGGAGTTGTTCCAACTCTTGAATCGCATTCTGAGCTGGATATCATGAATGTCAACTATGGGTCAAACTTCTCCATTTTCTAAACTTCAACTTTTCCAACTTTCGCCGAAATGCCTCAAATTACCCTACGGACCTCAAAATCTGAATCCGGACACTTGCCTAAGTCCAAAATAACCATACAAACCTGTTGAGGTCATCTAAAACCCATTCTGGTCAAATTCTCACCGCTTAAGCTTCCAAAACTAGAATCCTTCTTCCAATTCTATTCTGAATCCTCCGGTAAATGAATTCAACCATACACATAATTCTATACACATAATATGAAGCTTCTCAAGACCTTATGCCACTGGCCGGAACTTAAATTCTCAAAATGATCGGCCGGGTCGTTACAATTTCTTGTCATGTGCAAGAATTAAACTTGATGGTTTGACCTTTCATCAAGTTGTGGTGAAATGCTGGACTGCACAGGTAATTCCAAGATTACAACTAATTGTCCAGGCATAACCATCAATCATAGTTTGGGAATTATGGAAAAGGAGAAACTGATATAAATATAGGGATGTAGTTTCAGTCAATAGGGTCATTTACGAGGTATCTACTACACTCCAGTATCCTGTTAAAGCCAGGAATCCAAGCTTACAACATGTTCCACATAAGTGGCCAGATTTGATCCATATGCTGGAACAATATACTCCAAAATTGAAATACACTAAGGTGCTATGGGAATTTCCTAAACATGGTTGGATAAAAGTTAACACAGATAGGGCATCGAGGGGTAACCCGGGTAAGAGTTTTTTATGCTATGTGCTGAGAAATGAAGAAGGCAATGTTGTGTATGCATGTGGCAAGGAAATACCAAAAGGAACAAATACAGAAGCTGAGGTGAGAGGTATCCTAGAAGCACTAAAATATTGTGTGAAGCATGACTATATTCTAGTTTATTTGCAAACTGATCCTATTCTTGTCAAGAATGTTATTCAAGGGGAATGGAGTACACCATGGTCTGTGGCAGTGCATATTGATGAAATAAAGGAGTTGATGGGGAGATGTCCTTTGAAAGTCCCACATACACTAAGAGAAGGCAACCAATTGGCAGATCAAATTGCCAATTATGCTCTTATTCTACATTTTTCTTGGCATCACTAAGAAACATGGAGTCGATTGGCGGATGTTCAATTCTTGATTCCTCAAAATAAAGCTCACTTTCTTCCTCGAAGTTGGACTCTTCTTGACCTCTTTCCACGCTTTCAAATTGACAGACATAATGAGCCTAAATCAATTATTTCATTTAATCTTCCAAAGTGCGGATAGTCTTATCATTTCGATGTAGTGCTTGTTTAAGTTCTTGAGTGCCAAGCTTTGCTTTTCCTCATTTTTTCAAGAATGGCCTCCAACATGAGCATCATTTTCTCATGTTGAGCATTTGAAAGTTCTTCTTGATTTTGATCATGTGTCAAAGGAGGATTTTCGGCTTAATCCTATAAGGATTGTTCATGGCTATCATTCACTTCCGGGGCTTTTTGGATATCTAAAGCTTCAAGCATTTCTCTCATTTGTAAGTTCAACCTTTCAAGCGCCAAATCATTTTGGAGACTATTTTCCAAAAGCTCCTCCAAGGACTTTTGCTCTTTGTTTCCTCCTTCAAGTAGGCATTCTAACATGAGCTTGAACTCTCCATTTTGACCATGCTCAATTTCTTCCACTTTAATTATCATAAAAAGTAGAATCATCATAGTGGAGGTTTAGGGAAGGGAAGGACAAATAATCCCAATTATCCCAATGTCCATTTTGGTTTGAGATTGTGCGCAAAATCCACCCCCGGGAGAACTTAAATAATTTTGCCAAGAGTGTGGTCCTCCAAAATAAGGACAAGGGTCATCAAAGTATGAACAACTACCATCCGATCAATTTTTATTATGTGATGCCATTTTTCAAAGCTAAGAAAATAAACAAAAAAACAAATAATAAGATAAGCAAATATAAGAAAATAATTACACAAATATTCACAAGTTTGGACAAAAGCACTTACGCTTACTTCTCAAATAACCTAAATACGCCAAATTGTTACCCGAAAATGGCGCCAATTTTGATGACGTCCAAATACACTACTAAAAAGTAAATGGACACAATCACATGCAATATAATTTACCCAACTATGAGTCGGGGTCAAATCCCACAGAGAAACAATATGTAGGTGATTAGGCATGTAAGAGAATTACCACTTATTATGCTAAGCCAAACACTTAGAATGGTTTTTGAAAATATTTATGACTAAATGAGAAAATGTAAACAAGCCTAAAAAGCAAGTAAAATGATCAATGGCTAAAAGTATGGATACACGATGAATTGCACTCAAGTAACGATCCAATGTATTTTACAATTTTAGAAATATGAGTGAGTCTACGTTAGTTAGCCTTGGGTAATAATTTTGTATTAGCTTCTTGCAAAGACTAACAAGACTTCCTAATTGAATTATCCCTAAAATAATTAAGAGATTAATCACACCCGAATATGGTTATAAGTAGTTCAATCCTGTCTCTAGATAGAATCTTTAAAATGAGGGTTAAAGCCTCAAGTTCTTGTTAATTAATCTTTCCCAATCCCAAATTATCTTTCCCAAAATTAATTCGAAGTAAATGGGCAAGTCTTAGGGTTAGCTAATCCCTTTGGAAACATCAAAAAACAAGAATAAAAAAAAATAACTCACTTCACAATAAATATAAATCATTCAATACATAAGTACAACAAGATATTTAATCGACACTTAAAATATGAATATTCCCATAAATTAGATTCAAGTGTTGGAAAAAATATTACACACTTAGATATACGATAGAAATCAAGAAAATGAAGAAATGAACATAAATGGCTAAGAAATTCTCAATCAAAAGCTTCAAATCTTTAAGACACAAGTGTGTGTGCAAGAATCCTAGCTCCAAAACTTATCTTCTCTAGTCCAAAGACTGAAAAATAAGCCAACGATATGTTTCTAATAAGCTAGGTCGTGTATTAAAGAGTTTGGGATGAAGAAAATGTGAAATGACAAAAGTGCCAAGAACTAAAGCACGATATTTGCAATTGTGAACCCAGGGGTTACTGTTGCACATAGCATTTGCGATCCTTATGTTTGCAATTGCGAACTTGACATTGTGCACTTGGTTTTGCATTTGCGATGGAGATCTTCACATTTGTGAAGGTTGACTGTCTGGTTTGACTTCGCATTTGTGATTCTTCCCATGCAATTACGACCTTTAGTGTCTTCACATTTGCCACATTGATGTCACAATAGCGGCATCTGAGGCCATTTTACAAATTTCATCTTTTCAACGTCTTTTTGGCTCGTTTTCACTTGGTTTCCTCATGATCGTTTCTAAATCACAGAGAATCTATAGAATAGAAGTAAATGACATTAAACACACAATTTTTTCACTCAAACATAGTAAAAATCTACACTTAAAGACAAGATAAGTTGGTAAAATACCAACTTATCAGCCTACGCGAGCATGAAGAAGGATAAGGAAGGGAAGCATCTGGCATGTTTGGTCTTCACAAACACGGCACAGGAGACCACGAATGCAGAGGGTTGGGGGCTAGTGGCCTTTGCGAAACTGATTGTGAGCTCGCGAATGTAAAGAGGAAGGTCTGGGCAGGGAAAGTGTTGGCTTTCGCGATCACGCGTCTTCTACCATAAACGCGATGAAGGATGTTTGGGCAAAATATATGATTTAACTTTGGGACTTAGCTTATTACATCATATTTTCTCTTGGCTTGGGCGATTTGAGAGCTTTTTGAAGGGTCATTTTCATCAAGTAGCATTGGGTAAGTGATTTTTACTTATTGTGAGCTAAATATATGAATTATGTAAGGTTTTTAACATGAAAATTAGTAAAAATTATAGGGTTTTGGTTGAAAAAACTAGAACGGCAAAAATGAGATTTGAACATGAATTGAGCTTGAAATATAAAATCAATTAAATATTTGAGTTCGTGATGCTACGGGTAATATTTATCTTCAAGAAATTTCGAAATCCGATCGCGTGGGGCCGAAGTTGACTTTTCTTGACTTTTGGAGTGGGGTTATGAATTGATTCTAATAGTTAAATTTTTAATTCTTGAGTATATATTGATTGATTTGCACATTCCTCTGGTTGGTTTTGAGTTGCTCACCATCGACTTGGGGTATTAGTAGAGTGTTGGAGCCAAGGATATAGATTTGGGAGCAAGGTCAGTCTCTTGCCTAATTTTGTAATATAGAAATTATTCTCGTAGATAGTACATTTGTTACGCGGTACATGCTATGGATACTATGTATGAACGAAGTGACGAGTGTCCGTGCATAGCAAAATTCTTGGTTATGTTCGGGTAGAAGTAGACTTACATCACGCCTTAACTATACTACTTGAATTAATCTTGTCTGTTGATTACTTGAATTCATAACTGAGCATAAAACTAGAATTTACGTAGTTGACCGAGCCTTGTTATTTTACGTTTTTGCTGGATATTTGATTTTCGATGGGATAAGGCTTTCTCTTACATTCATATTTTTGTATTGTGCTTAAGTGAGCAGTAGTTATAGTAATTTCTTGACTCGCATGTATCTTTGCGAGTGAGAGAGTTTCTCTATTGTAAGTTTCACTATTCTTATGTGATCGGACCGTTCGCCTCGACAGTATTATGAAATATCTTTATGGGAGCGGGTCGTTAGCCTTGGCAGTATAATGAGATGCATCTATAGATCGGGTCATACGACCTCGACGGTATTATGTGACACTATTCTTATGAGATCAGGTCATTTGTCTCGACATAATCATGCATAATATTGAATAGGGTGTTAGAGCACATATGAGTTTTCCTGACTTGAGATTTTATAGTGTACGATTCGGTAGTTATTCTTCTATTGATAATCATGATATTCATATTTTCTGATTTATGTTGCTACTTACTATGATACATGTTTGTCTTCTTTTATGTACATCATTCATTGAACTACTAGTAAGTGTCGATTTTAGACCCCTCGCCACTACTTCTTAGCGTCAACAAGATACTTATTAGGTGCGCATTGATTTACGTATTCATACTATACGTTTGCACTAAAATTGTGCAGGTAGTGTGATAGGTACACCGGGTAGTCACTTAGGCGCACAATAGCATTAGCCGGAGACTTGGTGGTGAGCTGTTTTCCGTGCTTCGATCCACAAAACCCAGAGTCTCCTTCCCCCAATATTTATTTTATTCGGTTTATTTTCATTCCAGACAATAGTTGTAGTAGTTTATATTCTATTAGATGCTCATGTACTTGTGACATCGGATTTTGGGAATTTTAGCAGTTGTTCATGGTCGTATTTGCTATTATATCATTTTATTTTATTCTGTTTATTTTCATTCCAGACAATAGTTGTAGTAGTTTATATTCTATTAGATGCTCATGTACTTGTGACATCGGATTTTGGGAATTTTAGCAGTTGTTCATGGTCGTATTTGCTATTATATCATTCTGCATTATATTTTGTTCATATTTCATGACATGGTAAGGATAACAACAATTTTTATCACGGCCCTAAACCCAGACTCGGTCGTGATGGCGCCTCTCGTGAAGACAAGGCCAGCCGACACAATACTCAATTCATTTTAAGCAATCAAAATAACACAATTTAAGTTTTTAACATGATAATAATCCCAAAATAAAAGTGAAAATACAATTTGCAGAAACCAACACAGTCTGACATCGGGATGTCACCAGTCATGAGCATCTAACATAAGTCTAAGAGTTTGAAAGAGAGTTTATACAATCACTAGAAAAAGAAAATAAGATAGGAGGGAGAAATACTGGGCTGCGAATGCCAGACAACTACCTAGTGGACTCCGAATGGCCTGCTGGGAGCAATCAACCCTCACTGGCGGGACCTGAAGCTCCTGAATCTGCACACAGGGTGCAAGGAGTAAAGTGATTACTCCAACTCAGTGAGTAATAACAATAAATGAAGACTGAGCGATAAGAAATCACGTAAAAACACAATAACATGCTATAAAGAGGCAGGGTAAAACCAATAAAGTGCAATAAAATAGTGAAATCTTATAAAAACATCTTAGTTCAGTATAAGCTTCTTTAAAACACCTTTTTAACAGTTAAACAAGTAAATGAAAGGTAGCTAGAAGAGACAAACACATAAAATCCGCCTTTTGGGCCCAATGTCAACAGAATTAGCCCATCGGGCAATAATATGGGACAATACCAACCCCTCGAGCTATATCTCATATCACAATGGGTACCCGCACTCACTGGGGGTGTACAGACTCTGGGAGGGGCCCCTTATGGCCCAAGCGCAACATCAAGCCATCTCGTGGCATAATCAATAGGCTATCAACCTCATATCAAGCCACCTTGTGGCGTACAATCTCCGGCCCTCGGCCTCAAAATCATAAATCAGTGTATCACTACTGCGACGTGCAGCCCAACCCAAAAGTATCCTCACAACATAGGCCCTCGGCCTTACTCAGTCAGAATCTTATAAGTCACTCGGGCAACAGTAAAACATAATGCTCAGCCCAAAGTATCATTTAAAATATCATTTAATGTGTTAAAATAGAGTAAGCATGGCTGAGTTATGAAAACAGTAGAATATAGCATGACTGAGTACAAGTCTAAAATCAAAACTGTGAGGAATAGTAGTAAACACCCTTTAAGGTCCAAAATAGTTGGCACGAGGCCCAAATATGGTATTCAGCCAAAAACATGATGATAGCAAACAGTTTTCAATCAAATACGCGGTAAAACAATCATTCGGGACGGACTAAGTCACAATTCCCAACGGTGCACGACCCCACGCTCGTCATTTAGCGTGTGCGTCACCTTAATATAGCAAAACGATGTGAAATCCAGGATTTCATACCCTCAAGATAATATTTACAATCATTACTCACCTTAATCCGATCCAAACTCAAGCCCGACACGCCTTTGCCCCTCGAATCGGCCCCAACTTGCATCGAATCTATCCAAAATCAGAATCACGACGTCAAAATATGCTAAGGGAACGAAGCCCATGCGAAAGTAATGAATTTACAACATAAATCCCGAAACTAACCAAAACTCGATACTTAGGCCCACGTCTCGGAATTCGATAAAATTTACATTAATAGATTCCTTATCTCCCCACGAGTTCATACATATCAAAAATTCCAAAATCTGACCACAAATGACCCCTCAAATCCTCAAGCCAAGGTCTCCAATACCAAGCCCTAATCCCTAATTTTTAACCCTTAATTTCCATTAATCTTAGGCCAAATTAGTGAAATAATGCCTTAGGATTGATTATTAGGTTCAAAAATCTTACCTCCAGACGTTATTCCTTCAATCCCTCTTCAAAATCTTCCAAAAAGCTCCAAAACCCACTTGAAATGGTGAAGAACATCTCAAAAATCAAGAAGGAACTCTTTTATACCTTCTGGCCCAGTCTTTTCGCACCTGTAGTCCATCCACCTCATCTGTGGTACCACTTCTGCGGTCCAAGACACCGCATCTGTGGTTTTCACTTATGGGCCAATATCCGCATCTGCGATGCACCGCCCGCACCTTCACTATCACAGGTGCGCTCCCCTTACTGCTTCTGCAGTTCCAGCTGATCCTCCTCTTGGCCGCATCTACGGCTCCCTCTACGCTTCTGCGAGCCTGCACCTGCGGTCCCCTAGCTACATGTGCGATTATAACAACAAACTTAGCCTCAACTGCTACATCCAACTTCCAAACTTTCCGCTAACCATCTGAAATCACCCCGAGGCCCCCGGGACCTCAACCAAAAGCAAAACTAAGTCATATACCACTATCCAAACTTATACCAATCTTCAAAATACCTCAAATAACATCGAATCAACCAAACATATCGGATTCAAGCCTAAGGTTCTCAAAATCTTCTGAATTACGCTTTTGATCAAAAAGTCTACCAAACGACGTCCGAATGACCTGAAATTTTGCACACACATCCCAAATGACACGACAGACCTACTACAACTTCCGAAATTCTATTCCGACTCCTATATCAAAATCTCACCTATCAACCGGAAAACGCCAAAATTCCAATTTCATCAATTCAAGCCTAAATCTACTCCGTACCTCCAAAACACATTCCGATCACACTCCTAAGTCTCAAATCACATCCCAAAGCTATCCGAACCATCAGAACTCACATCCGAGCTCTTTAACACATAAGTCAACATCTGCTTGACTTTTTCAATTTAAGTTTCTTCAAAAGAGACTAAGTGTCTCAAACCTTACCAAAACCTCTCTGAACCCGAGCCAACCAACCTGATAACACAAAATACAGATGAACAAGGCAATAAGAAGCAAAAATAGGGAAAACGGAGCGGTAACTCATGAAACAACCAGTCGAGTCGTTACAATTTTATCATGGTTCCTAAATCTACTTCCGCTTTATTATTGTTACATCTCACATTTTCATACGTTAAAAGTTTCGTCTTCAGTTAATTGACGTAAACTCAGGGATGAGATTATCTTGAGGTTAACGTATTTATGCTATTTATAACAAGCGATAAGTAAGTGTCATGAAGAATAAAGGGTACACGAATTAAAGAAAACGAGTTTCATTGAAGGTTGCCGATTTGTGATAAAATACGGGTCAAGCGATAATACCCGATATTTATGGACTAGTATCATACAAGGTACCATATGACCGTGATAGTATGATGTATAAAGTTTATAAAAAATGAGTAGTATTTTTAGGTAATTTGAGATAATTCTTAATTATGCGGGTAATTGGTTAATTACCGGATAACGAAACATTACTTAATTACCTAATAAGTAGATAAAGATTAATACTTCCTACCCCACCCTTCCAAAAACATGACAGCTGGCCACAACCTAAGGCAAATGACTCCTTAGTCATTTTAATAGGTGGCAACCTAATAAATTTATGTCAAGACACCTACCTCAAATTCCAAGACTTTCCAATTTAATGGATTTATCTACAACACGGATTGTAGGTTAAACATTTCGACCACCATGGACCCAAGCAAATCTACTGCAAATTGCAAATCAAACACCTTGTTAATCTTTGGATCGTTACTAGTTGTCAGTATTAGCAAGATATCATCACTGGAGATATACCAATTGCATCAATTGGAAACCAAGTTGTTGATTGCGGCCGAAAAATGTGACTTGTATACGGCCATAAACCATATCACAGTTAGATGTGATTTCTTACTAAATTCTTACAAAATCCCTACTCCAGGTATGTTAAGGCTATCCCTTCTTTCTCTTCGGCATGATACAAGTTATAAAGAAGAAACGAGCAAACACACAGTTTTCATAAACGACTATATTCATAGAAATACTAAGGGTCTCTGTGTTCTTGATTCCCCATGTGACATGTTATTATATCTTCTGTTCATGAGTTTCAAAGTAATATATAGTTGATAAAGTTTATCCGAAAGGAATATTGAGATTATTAACATATTTTCATGCATTTATACGGTTACATCGACTCATGACCAGATGGTATTATATATATGGAATATGGGAAAAGATTACGACATTATACACGCACCAGCACCTGATCAGTTGGTATATGTTGATGATGTTGCGCACAGGAATAACAATTATAATAACTTTTTTTTTGCAAATGAGTCAATCAAATAATAACCAACAGTGAATAATAAGTAGTGCAATCAACTTACCATACTAATTCAATACATTGACAATGTTAAAGTACGTGCAACATTTACTCTTCATACTAAACATTTCTTTTGAAAAGGTAAGGTAATGTTATAAATCCAGAACTAAGAATGTGCTATTGTAGCTTTAAATAATTAACAGAGGCAGAAAAAGTAAAAGGATAAGCCCCAAAAAACTAATCTTGTAATAATTCTAGCACCTGAAGAACAATTTCAACCTCATTTACATGTTCCATCCACACCAAAAGCAAGAATAGGATGTTAATGGAGTCCCCTCCACTGCCTTTGATAATTGGAAAAAGCACCAGATTTATCCTTTCCTATTGTAAACTCAATAAATATTGTACCAAAAACTAGAACATACAAAGTCCAATATTGCAAAGTCCAAGTATATTTTGACAAACTCATGATAAAGACCAAGCAAGACACAAAGTTTAGACCTTTCAAATAAATAAAGCAAATTACCTCTCTTCCTCAACTTTATTCTATAATCGTAAAATCCCTATATTTAACAAAATATTGTAGCTATTTAGACATAAGTATCCTATACCAGCCCAAAAAAATCACTTCATAACTAGACCAAAAAATGCAAGTAACCTAAAAGAAAGCTAGCGGTGGTTTTCTCGTAAAATGATGGGCAAAATGGATGAATTCTGGAGTACATTTTCAGTGCAACAATCTTTCACAACATCACATGTAGTACATGGTCAAGAGTACACAACAGTAAGCAAGTGGACACCATACGACTATAGGTACACAGGCAGCAGATTTGAACACACCACAACAGCTACCTCGATGCATCACAGAATGAAACAATAAGGGATAGACAAAGCACAAAGGGATATTGTTATGATGCAGCATGCTTACACGCAATCATAATATGGAATAAATGCAAAAGTTCCAATAGGAAACAAAGAGATGAATGCCAGATACCAAAGAAAAGACAATCACCTATCCAGAGAAGATATGCTGAGAGGAAAATCAAAAACTCAGCCAGCAATATGGTGCTGGACAGTGCTGGAAACAATACTGTCCTCAAAAAACAAGATCCATCGACATAGGATGCAAGCTCAAACACTAGAGTTAAAATACACAAGTGTTGACAAGTACAAGAGAAAGGGTCAAAATGACGATCAGTAGCGTGCAAATAAGCAAAATTACTACATATGTAGCATCATAGTGATTAAACATGCTATTCTATTTATATATCCTTTTCATACAGTAGCACATTGTGATATCAGTATTGGTTATCACAACACAAATGTTGGTAATAGGACTTATGTAACTGTTAATTTTTACCTTTTTCATTTTGTATGACTTTATATATATATATATAAACTAGCCCTAGCCACTTGCCTAGCGGATTACCAAAAAAAAATACACCTCAACACGGCCAAGTCGCACAAAGTCGGATTCTGTAGAGTTCTGATGGGACCTCCTCAAATTCAATTCCATTCGATCTTGCAATATTAAACTTTAAAATGTGATCTTAATAGTAATCAAGAAATCATGCCAGTAATCAAGCAATTCCACAAACATAATTTTAACTACTGGTGCAAACCCTACTGATTGCCAAAACATGTGAACTCCAGAAAAGCATGTCAATTCAAACTAAATAAGTTGTGCACCCATAGAAAAGAACATGAAACTTACTTGGACCAGTTCATCAGTGGTCATAGCACAAACTGGAAGATGCTCAGCAGATTGAACATGAATGCTTGCCCCAATCTCACTTTGCAATTTCTGAATAACATCGCCTTTTCTTCCTAAAAGGCATCCAACCAAATTGTTAGGAACAAGTAGACGCATGATGATTACAATTTCATTCTTATCCTCATTTTGTGCTTCATGCAAGTCTTCCTGCACGATCGAGCGAATGAATAATTATTTTCAAATATGATTTTGGGCAATTCTCATCTCACGAAATAAATTTTGGATTTGAGTGAGTTAGTACACCTAGTTTAATTTTTAAGCATTTACCTTAAGACTTTAGCGCCATATCATAAGCCACAACGCTCTCGAGCATTCGAAAACTCAGGAGTTGACACTCTAAAGTTAGAACAGGTTTACCAACTCGACAAACCAGCAATGAACGATAAGATATTTTCATAGATTACACCCTCTTAGAGTGGCTTCAAAATTCAACTCAAAGACCTTATGAAACATAGTTTATGCCAATTGATAGCATAAATCCATGTACTAATATTGAGAGTCAATTTCTAGAAAAATCCAAATATAGAGTGAATGCAATTACAGAAAAATAGACTAAGATAAGAGTGTCAATAAATTCAAGATGTCAAAAGCAAACATAACTAAAAGACTGACCTTTTTGAAAAGTCATCTTTGGCAGATTTTCTATAGGAATATTAGTTCTAAAAATTTAAACTCGCAGTAGCCACACCTAACGAAAATAAAACCTTAACAATTGGGGTTCAAAAAAACAATAGAAAGCAAGATATTAAATACACTACCACACCCTAAATATTATAGAAAAAAGGAACGATTAAAGAAGAAAATACCCAAATTGAAAAAGAAAAACTTACAACTAAAATCAGTTTTTTACGGAGTGCCTTTTGCGTTTGCTATAGAAATCACCGACTTCTGAGTTCATGGGTTGAATACGACGATGATGCGCAAATAGTCTGAATGTCATTAGCAAACGGACACAGATCTTCTGGAGATCTCTCACCAGACTACTGGATTTGAGGGATTTCAAAGAGAGAAATTAAAAGGGGAAAATGGGTCTGATGGATTAGAGTGAATTGGGGAAAACCGAAAACGTAATGGGAGATAAGGGAAAAGTGAAAAGGGTTCAGATTTGGGGAAAATATGACTGGATCTAGAGTAAAATGAAAAGGGGGAAATGGGTACGAGGGATTAGAGTATTGGGGGAAAACTTTATTGGAGATAAAGGAAAAGGGAAAAGGGTTCAGATTTGGAAAAAAACGTAACTGGAGCTAGGCCACATCTACTTTTATTTAGAAAATAAATAAAAATTGTGGATTTTAACTATATATATTACATATTACATATTAAAAATAAATAAAAAGATAAAAAGGTTTAAAGAGAGAGTACTAGATCTGGCGGGCTACACGAAAAAATTAAGGAGGGAACAATAACCGTTCCTATAAATATTTTTTTGGAAAAAACCGTTGCTATTGATAGATATATTGTAACAGTTATAGAAACCGTGGCTATAAAAAAACGTACAGCAACGGTTATTATACAATGGCAACGGTTGGTTGCTAAAGTGTACTAATAGCATCCAAAACCTTTGGTAACGGTTAAAACTGTCGCTATAGAGATCTGTGGCAACGGTTATGTAATTGCTGAAACGTCCGTTGCCATAGGCTCATTTTCTGGTAGTGACAATTACTTTCTAAAATAAATAAACCTTTGAGAAGTTAAAACAGATTTTTTTACAACTATATTTTTTGAAGCATTTCTTAATCAATTACGAATGTACTCAATACATGTCTAATAGCTTGGGAAATTAAAAGCTGGCACACTACACTGGACCTGTTCTAATAGTTTTCTAGAGACAAAAGCCTACTCTTTTGCTAATGACCTACAATATACCACTCTTTTGACAAACCACAGACAACAAAACAACTAATTTCAATAGCTTAAGAAGGTAAAAATAGCATATTATAACCAGTTTTCGGACTGGTCATTCAAAAATAGCCAGCATTTACCAAGTCAATAAAAAATATCCACTATTTTGCTGCAACAAAGATCGGTCCAGCATAATATACTGGAATTCGGTGCACCTGTGTATGAACTCCAGCATATTATGCTGGACCGGTATACTTTGCTAGCTCAAGTATAATATACTGGAGACTGGAGCACCGGTGCTCCAAACTCCAGTATATTATGTTGGATCGGTATACTTGCTGAAACTCTAGTATATTATGTTGGTCGCTAGAGTTCTAGTGTACTTATGGTGGAACTCCAGCATAATATACTGGTGTATTTTCCGGGTTTTGAACAGTGTTTTCGCTCAGATTTATTTTTACATGAAAAGTGGCTAAATTTTGATTACTTTTAAAACTAGGCTATTTTTGAACGACATGTTGTAAATCTGGCTATTTTTGAATTTCAACCTTAAGAAGTGCTATTATATAGTAATTAGAAACACTCAATGATGCAATGAATTGGATCGTGTTAGCCTATCTTTCCCAAGGGATGTCAATCCAAAATGCTACTAAGAGACCAAGACATTTTTGCTAAGATGAAAAAATGATTTTTGTAGTTACGATACCATAAGCACATCCAAGCTGATATAGAAATACAAATTAGCTAGGAAAAAATAAAAATTGCATGATATCATAAGTTAGTGAGGGTCCTGATAGCCAACATTTCTTACTATCTTAATACAAATAAAGTATCACCACAGATCTCTGAAGTAACTTGTTTCACCTTCAATATTCCATTGAGTACTTGTATCACGCACAAAAAGTACTTGTATCAGACATAAATATATTTGTTTGAGAATTATGAGTTTTGATGAGCGCTTTTAGAAGAAACCCATCATTCTCTTCTCCAATGCAGTCAATTACTTTGAAAACTTATTTTCTCGTGCAATCCGTTGACGCATTGCTCCACAATGAACAAAAGAAAATGACAATAAAAGTATGTTACAAATACTATTTAAGGCAAAAAGGATTAGATAGATTAATTCAAAATTAGGTATGAGATACAGTAGTAAGAAGATGCATCAGTCCTCTTGTACCATTATTGCCATAAGTAACCGGCATGACATAAAACAGAGTTTAGATATCTAAATACACATATATAAGAAGATAGATTCACTTCCATTATAATGGTGGGCTTCAACCACTACTAACATAACATAGTACTCTACCTTTGAGTGCCAACGAGGATGACTCTCGATGACCATAACCACAAATTTGCCTTCTAACAACAAAAAGTCATTTTTCTTAAAAGCTTCATTAAAAATTCACCTATAAAATGTAGTAAAAGGTTTTCATGGAAAAAAGAAAGTGATACAAATGCACAAGTACCAGTCCAATATCTTTAATCAAAATTGCTATCATAATAGAAATTTCTATCTTTCTTGCTTTCCTGCTCTTTATGGCTATGTAGGAATGACCAACGGAGAATGGGATTCCAAGTAGCCCATTTGTGTATAGCAAATGGAATTGGTATTTCTCCGAACTTGGGTCCTCAAACTTTGTGAAGGCTAAACACGCTCGCTTAGCCCAACAAATTTACAATAGTAATTGAAGTATGTGTTACTCGGGAGAAAGAAGAGGAAGAAAGGGAGACATTATCAACACAACATCCTTTTGGGATAAATTCTTTAGCAGCTATTTTTTCCATAAGGTTCTATGCCCTTCATTGAAGACTTACAATAGAAGAAAAATTTTAAACAAAATCGCAACACAATCTAGAAAGTCTGCATTCACAGGGCATGAATTGCGATGAAACTTAGCACCATGGAAATCAACTTTCACCATCATTTCTAACTATTGTTGCTAAGAGTAGTCCCAAAGTCATTTAGGCCGCAACATAGCCATAAATAGATTATTCTACGGCTCTACCAGTACCGGATGGATCTCCAACCGGAACAATAAAATTGTCATGACCCGTAATTTCCACCATCGGGACCGTGATGGCGCCTAACATCACACTTGTTAGGCAAGAAAACATTAGACTTTTTTTTAATCAATCTCCTTTACGTTTCAGTGATAAAAAAAATAAACAAGCTAAAACAAGTAGAAATAAATGTGGAAGTAAGTAAACAGCTTCTTTGTCTATATATTATTACCAATGTTATTGCTATTACTACCCAGAATCCGGTGTCACAATTCACGAACACACTAAGATTTACTACAAATATTTTTTCGAAAGAAGATACACTTGTTTATGACGGGAAGTAAAAACAGTAAATGTATGAGCATGGATGGAGATGCCAGGGCCTGCGGACGCCAGTAGGACTACCTTGGGTTTTCTAGCTAAAAATATCTGCACCGGACCTCTCGATCAGTCACTACTTGCTCCAAAATGTGCACAGAAAGTGCAGAGTGCAGTATCAGTACAACCGATCCAATGTACTGATAAGTGCAGAGCCTAACCTCAACAAGATAGTGATGAGGCTACGGCTGGTCAATTACAATATAACCTGCATACAGTGTATTATAAAAGCAGAAAGAAGGACAGAACAAAATAAATCAGTAATTTGCAATGAATAAATACAGAACTCAAGTGTCAGTATCCAGCTATAACCAATCCTTAAATGAAATTCAAAGCTACAAACTAACTTACATAGTAGAAGAAAGATACACAAACGCATAAACTAATGCGGCGTGCATCCTGATCCCACCATATATCAATATGAATATTCACTCTTATTACTCCATATCAATCCACCATTATTTCTCTTATTGCAGCGTGCAACCAGATCCCACCGTATAATAGCATTTCACCCTTATTCCTCCTCAATATAGCACCTTTATTCCTCCTGTTGCGGCGCGCAACCCGATCCCACCATATCAGTACCAATCACACAATAAGAACAGGAATTTCGCGGTGCATAGGTACTTATTACCTCACCTATATACTACTCACATGGATTTTCACATAGCAAAAAAGTCAAGGGATCTAATCCTCGAGTCAAAGTTAGACACGACACTTACCTCGATCCACAGGTCACTAACTGCTTAATTACCATTTTTCCTCTAGATTCCGCTTCCATTCCATAATCTCAATGGATGCAACCACGATTGTGTGTATTAATTTTGAAGAAATAAGTGCCAATGTGCTAATCATTATTGTATAAATAGACGAACCTGGAGGGGGTAAGGGCCTAACTATATTTTGTTTTGCAGAAAATGAGGTACGAAATCTCCAGGTTCGGCATGGTTAGTAACATACCATCACCATTGCTAGATTGGTGGAGGGATCTTCAGTCAAGTGACCAAAACCATGTGAAAAGGGTCTTAGGAAACTTACCTTCCTTATTTGATCTTCAGCTGAACAAAATGTTGGTCGAGGCTGCTACCATGTTTTGGGACAAAGAGAGGGCTGCGTTCCGCTTTGGAAACATAGAAATGACCCCTATTTTGGAAGAAATAGGGGGATTTGCTGGGCTACCTTGGGATAGCCCTAGTTTATTAGAACCTGAGAATCGCACCACTAGTGGATTTCTGAAGATGACGGGGTTGAAGAAAACTGATGTCTTAGAGTGCTTGAAAAACTCCTACATACCCTTCGACTTCCTCTATGAACGATATGATCACAACAGGTCTTACCGTATTTTTGATGAGGAATTCTCCATCACCTCCTTGGGGTGGATTCACCGCAGGGTCTTTGTGTTCATCATATGTTTCTTGGGCATGCTAGTGTTCCCAATCCAAGGGGATAGAATCCATACTAGACTGGCCATGGTGGCCAAAACTTTGATAGGAGGGATCAAGGGGAAGACATATACCATTGTTCCTATGATCATTACAGATATGTACCGGGCCTTGGAGTACTGTCAGAAAGGGTACAGATACTTTGAGGGTTGCAATTTGTTGTTATAGGTTTGGTTGTTAGAACACCTCCAAAGAGGTCAATACTGCCAAGAGTTTCCGCGAATGCATGGAATGATCACATAGCCTTCCATCACCCTAAGAAGATGGCCTATAACCCAAATAGGTTTGCTCAACTAGAGAATGCTGCGGAATGGGTACAATTTTTCAACAATTTGATCGAAGATCAGGTTCAATGGATGTTCGAGTGGTTCCCTACCGACGAGTTCATTATCAGATCCAGGGATGTTCCACACTTGGTATTGATTGGGTTAAGGGGCATATACCCTTATGCTCCTCTCAAGGTTATGAGACAGGTAGGCAGGAAGTAGGTCAAAATGCGAGTCACTAAAATGAGTCACTTCATAGCTGATTTTCAGGGTGACGCCATCCCATATAAAAATGAAGCACAACACATATGACATTTGAAGATTATTGTTGAAAAGGATACCATCGATCCAGATCAATATCATGTTGTTCATGCGTACTTCTATTCCTCATGGTTGGATAATAAAATAGGGGGAATCTTCGAGCTAAAAGCTGGTTTAGGAAACAGGGTCGTAGATGATGTTGCCGAAGAACAGGTGAAGTATAACAAATTGCACAAAAGAATTCGCGAGTCTGAAGCCAAGCATATGGAGCAACATAAGACTGATATAGAGATGATCAATGAATGGAAAGAAAGAGTTGTTAAATCCAGCGAAAGGCTGGAATATCTGGAGTACAGTCTAATGAAATTGGAGGGGAAAATGAGGAAGAGAGTCACCGATTGCCAGAACGCCGAGAGAAGTGAAAGAGGACATTTAACAAGGGCATTCTTACTGCTGAACCTGCAATAACTGGGGGAGTTGATCGACAAGAGCATCGAACCTGGAGAAGATCATTCTGGGACCAAGCAGATTACGTTTACTTGATTTTCAAATGTAATAAGGCCAAGTGCCATTAGTGACTTATCTTATTAAGTGTCGTTTGGGCATCTATCTTTACATTAATGAAATGAGGCAATTATTGGCACTGAATTTCTCCAAATTTATTTGTCGCTAGGCCTACCTCGGACACAATGAGGCTCCCAAATTAGGATGCGAATTTACATTCCCGCAATATGTGTTTAAATAATGCAAACTTTTAAGAACCCTTGCTGACTTGTTTACCTTTTGTTTTTCTTTATTCTTTATTATTCTCATCCCCTAAGGTTGGTTCGCATATACTGGCATCATTAGCATATTACACCAGATCTAGACACCCTCCTACTCCTCCTCCTCCAAGTAATATGAAAAGTAGAGGAAAAGCTAAGATGGATGACTTAAGTGGTATTCGAAAGGAAAATGCGAAGAACGTGGAAGCTTCAGACGGTCGGAGTGCTCCGGCACCAAATGACTTGGTTTTGCGATTGGAACAAAAGATACTGGAGTTACAGGGAGAACTTGAGCAGGTCCGCAACTTAGCAAACCTCTCCCTCACCCTGAACGTCCCCGACATCAACCAACAAAATACCAAAAACCTAGCACTTCCCCAAAATACACCAAACCAGCATCCACAAAATCCTACCACACCACAAAAATATGCAATTCCACTTCAAAATCCCAATCCTTTACCAATACTAACTCCACCACAGTACCACCATCAACCAATCCAGTACCCACAAACTACTACCTATCACATTCCTCAGAACACACCACAACCTATTCCCGATCCTCAAAACTCAACCAACGACCACCACTACACCCAAGTCCCTAACACCCACCAAAACAACCCTATATATGTGGAATTGTGCCTCATTCTACTCAACCAATTACCTATACACTGGAATTCGCTGAGAAGGACCTACTCATCAAGAACATGGCCGAGGAAATCAAGAAATTGACAAGTCGAGTTTAGGGTGTCGAAGGAGGAAAAGGTGTAGAAGGTCTGAATTATGAGGATTTGCGCATACAACCAGACGTAGAACTGCCGGAGGGTTACAAAACTCCCAAGTTCGAAATGTTTGACAGAACGGGTGATCCCAAGGTTCATTTGAGAACTTACTGCGACAAGCTCGTGGGGGTTGGAAAAGATGAAAGAATCTGAAGCTCTTCATGAGAATTCTTACTAGAGATGCCCTGTCCTGGTACAGTAGCTAAAACCCTAAAAAGTGGGCCAATTGGGTGAGCATGGCCTCAGAATTTATGGACCGGTTCAGGTTCAAAACTGAGAATGCACCGGATGTCTTCTACATCCAGAATTTAAAGAAAACGTCAACTGAGACTTTCCGCGAGTATGCTACTCGGTGGAGGTCAGAAGCAGCCAAGGTCAGACCGACACTAGAAAAAGAAAAAATGAACAAGTTCTTTGTCAGGGCATAGGGCCCACTGTATTATGAAAGGCTAATGGTCATTGAAAATTCTAATATCATCAAACTCGGAGAAAGGATTGAAGAATGTATCGAAAACGGGATGGTGACAAATTTCCAGGCACTGCAGGCCACGAACAAAGCATTACAATCAGGCGGCATATCAAAGAAAAGAGAAGTGGGGGCAGTAATGGTATCTTAGGGCCCAAAATCTTCATTCACATACCAAACACCTCCACCCACATACAAACCCTCATCTCCCAGATATTGTCAACCCGCCACCTCCTATCATACCTATAACACCCAGCCAACCTACTATCATTCACCTCCAACTTGTCCAAATTACTAGAAACCCCGACCTAACTTTGATCGCAAACCACCCAGAAAATACACCGCTATTGCTGAACCCATCGACCAGCTATATGAAAGGTTGAAGGCCATTGGTTATGTCACTCCTATTCCTACTATGACAATGGAGAACTCATTTCAATGGGTCAACCCAAACAAAACCTGTGCATATCATTCCGATATGAAGGGGCACACCATTGATGAGTGCCGAACATTAAAAGATAAGATTCATACATTGATTGATAGCAAGATCATACAGGCAAAGGAAACTGTACCAACGTCTCCAACAACCCTCTCCTGGATCATCGGGGTGATGAGGTTCATGTTATAGAAACGGATGAGGAATGGGATCCCGAGGGGTCAATCAACTTATTCAGGAAGGCGATGACTTTAAACCTGCAGTCACACTCACTCCTATTGTGGTGCTGAAGCAACCATCAGTCGAGGTTGAGGTAACCGCATCGGTTCCATTTGAGGTTGAGGTAGCTCTACCTACAATTACACCTGTTCCATTTGAGGTAGAAGTGGCCACACCTTTCACAGTGACAGTATCAACCATACCTCCTTTCAATTCCAAGGCCATACCTTGGGATTACATTGCCAAAGCCAGGCAAAAAGGAAAAGCAAAGATGGAAGAATCTGGTGCCGCACAAGGAATGACCAGAACGGGAAGGATCTATATACCTGAACACTTGGGAGGATCAAGCAAGAAGGATACTACCAAGCAGCCTATCACTGAAATAGGACCAGATGATCTTTGGAGGAAAATATAGGCGAGGGAATACTCCGTTGTCGATCATTTGAACAAAACCCCCGGCCAGATATCTATCTTATCATTATTGTAAAATATAGAGGTGCACAAGAATGCTTTGATGAAGGTGTTGAATGAAGCTTATGTGCCCAACAATATCACCTGCGGAGAAATGGCCAACATGGTAGGGCAGGTGATGGAAAGTCATAAGATTACATTCCACGAGGCTGAATTACCGCCCGAAGGTTTAATTCACAACCAGGCATTGCACATCATGGTGCAGTTTGAAGATAAATTCATTTCTAGGGTCCTGATAGATGGAGGTTCAAGCCTCAACATTTGTCAGTTGACTACTCTGAAAAGATTGGGCAAAGGTTTTCATGAGATACGGGTAGGAAGTATGAACGTGAAAGCCTTTGATGGGTCTCAAAGGGCCATAATTGAGGAGATTAATCTTTGCCTGCAGATGGGTCCAACTTGGTTAGATGTTAAATTCCAAGTGCTTCACATATCAGCTATATAGAATCTTCTGTTAGGTCGACCTTGGATATATGCTGCTAGGGCTGTGGCTTCCACACTCCACCACGCCGTGAAGTTCGAATAGAATCATCAGGAGGTGATTATTCAAGGAGATGGAAGCAACCCTATTTACACCAGTCAAACCATCCCGGTTATCGAGAATAGAAGAAGGCTAGGGGGAAACTTATCACCACATTGAACATGTCATTGCAGTTGAGAAGGATAAATGGTGGAGTAACAAGATAGAAAAACATACTAGCATGGTCTGGGTACGAACCCGGCCAAGGGCTTGGAAAGGATCTCCGGGGCATTACTAAATCGATCCAGCTGAAACATCATGGCACAACATTCAGGCTCAAATATCAGTATACATGGCAAGAATATAATGATTGGTCGCCTCCATGGCGTGGTCCTTACTACCCTCTAGAGCAACGAGTGCCATCTGGGTCAGACTTTTCACCAGGTTGATACAATATGGGGAACTGTAGAGGAATAAGCTTTAGCTGGGCTGAGGAATTTGTTCCTAGAGGATGAGGATATGGATTGTTGTGCGATAATTGAGGATAAGGAAGAAGAAAGCCTCACCATTCAGACTGTGGAGAAAGGAGCCATTCTCAAGAATTGGGCTGCCACACCATCCCGGGCCCGTCGAGTCCCTAGGTAGCCTGGCATTTAGCCTAATTTATTTTTATAGCCATGCTAGGAATTTCAAATGTTTTCAGTAATTTTGTTTTTAAAGACGCATTTTGTTTCAAAATAATTGCTCAATTTATCGAGCCGTACTTGTTTTGGATCTTTTCAAAATTTAATCAAGGCGTTGCTATTTATTATTCATTATTATCTTTCATATTTTCTTTCTACAATATTATTATTACTTTTCCTGATGAATCGATGACTGTGACATATAATGAGACAACGCAACATAATGATAGTGACTCGAAGGATGAAGATGAAATACCTGAGGTAATTGTCAGAGATGATAAGAAGTTTGAGAATAAACCTAAGTCCAACTTGGATGAAACCGAAGTAGTAAATTTGGGAGATGCCGAAACCATCAGGGAGACTTGCATAAGCATTCACTTATCACTGACAGAGAAGGAGGAATACATTTGTTTCTTGAAAGAATATGAGGATATATTTGCATGGTCATATGATGACATGATCGGTCTAAGCACATCCATAGTGGCTCACAAATTGCCTACCAATCAAATGTGTTCGCTATTGAAGAAGAAACTCAAAATATTTTAACCAGACATGAGCCTGAAAATCAAGGAGTAGGTCGATAAGCAGATCAAGGCCAAAGTCCTCAAGATAGTTGAGTACCCAACCACGTTAGCCAATATTGTACCAATTACGAAGAAAGATGGGAAAGTTAGAGTATTTGTCGACTATCGAGATTTAAACAAAGCAAGTCCCAAGGAAGACTGTCCACTGCCAAACATACATATCCTAATCGACAATTGCGCCAAGCATGAACTCCAATCCTTTGTAGATTGCTTCGCGGGTTATCACCAGATCTGGATAGACGAAGAAGACGTAGACAAAGAAGCTTTCATTACACTGTAAGGAGTGTACTGCTACAAGATGATGCCATTTGGTTTAAAGATTGCTGGGGCTACTTACATGAGAGCCATGACAACCATCTTCCATGACATTATACACAAGGAAATAGAGGTGTATGTTGACAATGTCATCATCAAATCCAAGAGGGCCATAGATCACATAGCAGACTTGAGAAAGTTCTTTGATAGGTTGAGTTACAATTTAAAACTAAACCCTGCAAAATGTGCATTTGGGGTTCCTGTAGGAAAGCTGTTGGGATTAAGTGTCAGCCGCTTGGGAATCGAGTTGGACCCATCCAAAGTTAAGGCTATTCAAGAGTTACCATAACCAAAGAGCAAGAAGGACGTGATGAGCTTCCTAGGACGTCTCAATTACATCAGCCGCTTCATAGCACAGTCCACAGTTATATGTGAACCCATCTTCAAAATGTTGAGGATAGCTGAAACAAGTTGGACCAAAGATTGTCAGAAGGCTTTTGACAAAATCAAGGAGTACCTGTCCACATCACCAGCCCTAGTCCCGCCAGAACCTGGGAGACCTTTGCTACTCTATCTATCTGTATTAGATGGAGCTTTCAGATGCGTTTTGGGACAACATGATGAGACAGGAAGAAATGATCAAGTCATATACTACTTGAGTAAGAAGTTCACACCTTATGAAGTACGATACTCTCTGTTGGAACGCACTTGCTATGCTTTAACCTGGACAGCTCAGAAATTGAGGCATTACTTCTGTCCATATACCATATACCTCATATCAAGGATGGACCCTCTGAAGTACATCTTTCAGAACCCATGCCAACCGGGAAGTTAGCCAAGTGGAAGATATTTTTAAGTGAGTTTAACATCGTCTATGTAACTCAGAAGGCGGTCAAAGGACAAGCATTGGCAGACCACCTTGCTGAAAATCCCGTGGGAGGAGAATATGTACACTTGAAAATATATTTTCTTGATGAAGAAGTATCATTCGTAGGAGAGGACATTACTGAAGCTTACGACAGTTGGAGAATGTTCTTTGATGGAGATGCAAACATCAAAGGAGTAGGCGTTGAAGTAGTTTTGGTATCAGAAACAGGCTAACATTACCCAGTATCTATGAAGCTTAGGTTTCCATGCACCAACAACATGGCAGAATATAAGGCTTGCATCATGGGGCTTAATTTGGCCATCGATATGAACATACAAAAGCTGCTCATAATTGTCAATTCAGATCTTTTGGTACATCAGGTTCAAGGAGAATGGGCTACGAAGAACACCAAAATACTACCATACTTGCATCATGTGCAGGAAATGATGAAAAGATTCACAAAGGTAGAATTCAAATATGTACCCAGAATTCAAAATGAGTTTGCAGACGCACTGGCCACTTTGTCATCAATGATACAACATCCAGACAAGAATTTCATTGACCCTGTCCCGATGATGATCCACAATCAACTGGCTTATTGTGCTCATGTTGAAGAGGAAATGGATGATAAACCTTGGTTCTATGACATCAAAGAATATTTAGAAAGAGGAGAATATCCGGAGCAATCAAACCACACTTAGAAACGCACGCTGCGGAGGCTATCCACTCACTTCTTCCAAATCGGAGGGACCCTGTATAGGAGAACTCCTGATCTAGGGTTTTTAAGGTGTGTTGACACAAAAGAGGCTTCCAGATTGCTCGAAGAAATACATGCCGGAACTTGTGAGCCACATATGAATGGTTTTGTTCTAGCTAAGAAAATACTCAAAGCTTGATATTTTTGGATGACCATGGAGATAGATTGCATCCGATATGTACAAAAATGCCACCAATGTCAAATACATACATACATGATAAGGGTACTACCCAATGAGCTCAACACAACAAGTGCACCTTGGCCTTTTGCTACCTGGGGAATGGATGTCATCGGTCCGATCGAGCCTACTACTTCACACGGGCACAAGTTCATTTTAGTGGCCATTGACTACTTCACAAAATGGGTAGAGGCTACATCCTACAAAGCTATAACCAAGAAAGTCGTCATAGACTTTGTCAAGGATCGTATTGTTTGCCGATTCGGAGTTCCCGAGTCCATTATCACTGATAATGCTGCTAATCTCAATAGTGAACTGATGAAAGCCATGTCCGAAACCTTTAAAATCAAGCACAAAAATCCTACAGCATAGACCTCAAATGAATGAAGCAGTGGAAGCTGCCAATAAGAACATCAAGAAGATACTAAGGAAGATGGTAGAAAACCACTAACAATGGCAGGAGAAGTTACCCTTTGCCCTATTAGGGTACTGCACTATGGTCCTCACATCAACTAGGGCAACCCCCTATTTACTGGTTTATAGTATCGAAGTTGTCATTCCAGCCGAGGTAGAAATTCCTTCTTTAAGGATCATATAGGAAGACAAACTCAGTGATGTAGAATGGATAAGGAGCCGCTATGAGCAACTGGACCTTATAGACGGAAAAAGAATGAACGCAGTATGTCACATTCAGCTTTATCAGAATAGAATGTCCAAAGCTTTTAACAAAAGGGTCAAACCAAGACAATTCGCACCGGGACAGTTGGTGTTGAAGAAGATCTTCCCGCATTAATATGAATCCAAATGGAAATTCTCTCCCAACTGGCAAGGTCCCTACATGGTTCACATGGTACTAACAGGAGGAGCACTCATACTTGTAGAAATGGATGGAGAATTTTGGCCAAAACCAATCAATTTAGACAAAGTCAAGAGATACTATGTTTAGGTGGTTTATATTCCTTCATCCAATGTAACTAAACTACGATTGACCTGATTCCCGTTTAAGAGGGGATACATAGGCAGCCCTGTAGGTTCGGTCATTTCATAACAAAATTTTTATTTTCCCTCAGAACCAGAAACTGGGGCAGAATTTTGAGTAGGACCCTCAAAATTCTGAAGCATGTCCAGCTGACGCCATTATATGCCAGATAATCAGAAATCGGTTAAGTAATTGGGGAAAAATTTTGAGAAGGGTTCTCAAAATTTTGGAGTAGATCCGACGGATTTCGTCGCACGTAAATGGCCGAAGGATCATCTACTAAACTGGGGCAGAATTTTGAGGAGGACCCTCAAAATTCTAATGCAAGAAAGCTGCAATGTCTCTGAAGTGTGTTACAGTCATTCGTTCATCTAAAATCACTCAATATTTCACTATATTTTCAAAAATAACTTTACTTTTGGCAATAAATGCATATTTTCGAAAACTCTATCTTCGTAATAGCCATGTGTTACCCAGGGCGACTCAAACAAAGGCCTCCAGAACTGAGCGAAGCAAAGCAAGCAGGTGAAGACACGAACAAACCCCCCTTAAAAAGCTTACAATTTTTCTTTGGATGCAGGTGTGAGCATGTGATTTTACCCTATATGAATTACTCCTACAAAATCCCAAGAAAATAGATTTTTTATTAATTATTTGCCATTTTAGGACTTTTTATAGAATTTTCTTAATTATTTGCATTGTCTGTGCATGTTTAATTTTTATTTAAATCATGAAAAATATCAAAAAATATCATGCATTGGCCTTTAGGATTTGTTTTTAAATTTTTTGAATTAATCAGTAATTATTTATTTTATAGAAATTTGAAAATCACAAAAGTAGCTCATTTTTACATTTTTTGTCTTTTAATATTTAGCTTATTGATTTTTCTATTTTAATTTAGAATTAAGGGACATTTATAATTTTTATAATTAGTTAATTAGTCTAATTTCATATTTTTAGATAAGTTAGGATTTTTAATTAAAAAAAAAGAAGAAAAAAAAAGAGAAAAAGAAAAGGATTTGGGAATAAAAGAATAGGAATAAAAGGGATTTGTATTTGACCAACTCTGATCTTCAAATCATCCTAAAATGGCACCCAAAACCCAGGCCCAAACATTAGCTTACCCGGTTTGCCTCATCTACACCCAAAATGACACTGTATCGCCTGGCCTTGATCTCAGCCGTTGATCACTTTAGATCTAACGACTGAGAACTGGTTGCATCTTTTATATAAAATGTCCGAAGACGAAACCCCCCCCCAATCAGATCTCCTCATTCACCACTCATCTCTCTAAAAAATCCAAACCCTAGCCGCCTGAAGACTCCTTTACCGGCTCCGCCCGCCGGAAATCGCCCATGGCGGCGCCGGTACTCCAATCACCCCCACCTTAACATCACAGAAGCCTCATGACCTCCCCTTTCCTAATATCTGGCTAGTTTCCCTCGAATCCCTTCAGATTTGTTCGAATTGTAGATCGAAAATTCAGTCAAAACCCTAACTTCCCCAAATTACCCCAAAATCACACCCCATCATCCTCAACCTTCTTTCATCACGGTTTCATCATTGATTTCCCAAATAGCCCTGCCAAAAACCCTAAATTTCAAATCTACATAAAGTTAGAAACCCTTAAATTATTTGGTTTCAAGTTTCGAATCAGCCGGAAATACAGCCTGGTTAATTGTTCTTGGCAAGAACAATTAATTAGCCTCAATTTCTGGTCATTTCGGAAGAGTTTGGGCCCTTTGCATCAATCCAATGAGACTTAAGTACTTTGATTTCTCTCAGGTAAATCTTTGCTTCCCTTTCCTCCTTTTATTTTCTAAGAATCCTATTCCTCTCCCTTTCTTTAGGTTTACTCACATGTCTAGGTTTATTTTCGTTTTCAGAATCATGCTTTGTATGCTTTTCTTCTTTCCCTTAGCTAGTTGTTTTTATTTTTAGGTTTTCAGTTTTGTTGGTTTTAATTATTGGTTTGTTGGGATTTCAGTAAAAAATGAGTTTAATTAGTCAGTCATTTTAATTAAATCAGTCCGAGGCATTTAGGTTAATTAAATCATGTTTAGTTTAAATTAAAGTTTGTTTTCAATTGATTCTACTGTTAGTTTGGCCGTATGGTTAAGTTCTTGTTTTTCTTGTTTGCCAAGCTTTATTACTTGTGCATAGGCTTAGTAATTTCCCTTTATATTTTATGCTAACATTATGTTTAAGGCTTTCATCCGTGTTTGTTTCATTTCTATTAAAATTGGGGTTAAATTATTTCTTTTGTATTTGTTTCATTTTTCGGATTTTGTTCATGCAAATTGAGTTTATTTTTAGTCTAAAGTTTATTTTCTCAATGGTCTCTTCTTTGATCGTTTTGTGTGTATTGATTTTGGCCTTAGGATGTTAGTTTTGATTTGTCCGCAATTAGGAACCTTAGGGACCTAAGTGTACAAGGAAATTTTAGGCAGAGGCTGTAATAAACAAGCTTTAGAAGGGCATTTGAGATTTTTTTTCAATTTGAGAAATATCATAACACTCTAGAAAAAGGGGCAGCTGGCCGCATTTGGTTAGTACAAAAGTACTGAAACCAATAGGGGAAAGCCAGTTGTCCCAATTCTGTTAGAATATGCTGTTTATGGCCAAGGAATAATTCCTTCAGCATAAGGCATTATATATCCCTATATATAGTGCCTTTTCCAAAAGAGAATAGACAGATTCAGCTTTAATATTCTGCACAAAATCTCTGAACACACATTTTCATCAGCATTTTTACTAAAAAAAGTTCTATTTTCTCTAAAAAGTTCATACTCCAGCAATCTTGGAAAAAACTCAAAAAAACCTCTCATTCCTCACAAGTTAAAAATATGGATTGAAATAGAGAGTTTCAGGAGGTTATTTGGTTGGTCATTTTCTGGGTTCAAGTGGTTATTCTTGAGTCTGAAGTTTTGGGTTTTTGCTTGATGCTGCTTTTGTTTTGCTGTTGCTCCACCTTCATTTAAGGCTTCTGCCACTTCACACCTTTAGTTGCTGAATTTTTATTGCTATTTTAATCAAGGTACTTGGTTCCCTTCTTCTCCATATAATGATTTTGTTAAAAATAATGTAAGACTTGAGTTGCAAACCCTATATGAAAATGTAGTATTGCTGTTTTTTTTATGATATGAATATAGTTGTTTGTCATTATGTGAGTTTTTTTTTTAGTAATTTAGGATGCATGGCCTAGCAAATACATAGATATTTTAGTAGCTATCATCTTGGAATTTATTTAAGGATGTTTTCCCTTTAAACATGAGTAACAATATTGCCTCCCTTATTTCTTATATTAGATGTACAACATTTTATGCCATTTGAGTTTTGTTCTAACTATGAAGCTAAAACCTATGGATTTGGCCACTAGTTGGTCAAATCTGCAGGTTCAAAAAGCTGAGGGCTGGAGTTTTACTGTTGGTAGGCCTGCTAAATTTACAGGTCCAGGCATTGGACTCGGTTTTTTGATGGATGAATCATATCTAAAAAAGACAGAGGTTCATAGATGTTCAGTTACATTAAGCTATAAAAGATTAGTTATTCATATAGTATTCATGTATTAATAGGTCATTAATGTACTGATGTTTAAGAAGTTTCACTACTAAAGACTGTAATAATCTTGGGTTTTAATTTCGTACATTGATATTTGAAACAACAGCCTGAAGGATATATTTAGTTGTTATCACATTTATTTCCATAAGTATAGTAGATAATTGAATCAGACTTGGAGATAAGCCCAAATGAAAATGTGTCTTGACAGGTTTGGTCCTGGACCGTTGGGTCTAGGCCTTAAGTCCAATAGATTGTGGTTCAATTTTAATTTTTCTTTCATGAGCCATAGCATGAATGTATGCCTTTTGCTGCAAATCGTGTATAGTGTAATACTTTTCTTAAAAAAACTTGAAGTTGTATTTTGATTTCTGAAATCTGAGCTCTAATTAAAATTAATTTGGATTGCAATTTCGTAAGGGAAGTAGTGTGTAAGTTGGGTTCAAATAACACAAAGGTGGATAGGCCCAATTAGAAAGCATATAGTAAATAGGCCCGCCTGATATCGACGCAATGTGGGCAAGACCTGACCAAATTCCAGTAGGGGCGAAATGACTTTGGGTTCTTTCTTTATTGGGCCAATTCGTGAGTTTAAAGACATTTTTTCTTGAAGTGTCTAGGTACTGCTGTCTCATTTCCCTTGTCTTAAAATTTGATAAAAAATCTGTTTGTAATCAATTGGCCTTTGTTTTAAGATAGCTTCAAATAAGAATGTCTTTAGATGGCCTTAATTAAATAAGCTTCTATAGAACCATTTGAGGTGTGCCATGCCAAATAAAATCGCTAAGCCCATGGCCCTCATAAATTAGTTAATTCCTATAAAATTTGAGGTGTGCCATTTTCTATCCTATAACCCATGGCCCTCATGTAATTAATTCAAACCTTGTAAAATTGAGGTGCACCATCAATTAAACTTTCCATGGCCCTCGTAAATATTGTTAACTTTTGTAGTTGCTTTAGGTGTGTTATTTAATTAATTCAATCATAGCTACGGGTACAGTTCCCGTGACGTAGTTGTGATTTTAATTCCGGGTGTACATTTCATGTGACCCAATTCTCAACAATGTTAAATAGAATGTGTTGCGAACCGTGGGTGAATTTTATGTAGCATGGTTTAAGACGTGTTTTAAATAACGTTGAATCTTCCTAAAAGCGTTTTAAATTAATTAAAAGCGTTTCTAAAGCTAAAAATGCACCATAGGTTAAAACATGTATTAATCAGATAATTAGGTCAATTATTAATAGTTAAGCGACCGTGCTAGAACCACGAAATCCGGGAATGCCTAACACCTTCTCCCAGGTTAACAGAATTCCTTACCTAGTTTTTCTAGTTTCGCGGACTTCTAAATAAAGTCAAACTTCCTCGATTTGGGATTTAAAATAAACCGGTGGCTTGGAACACCAAATAAACCATTCCAAGTAGAGACTCTAAAAAATCAAATAAAATAATCCCATTTTGAATAATGTCATTTTAATTGGAATTACTCCCTTACATACCCCCTCGAGTGGGTAAAAAGGAGGTGTGACAACTTTGGCGACTCTGCTGGGGATAAAAACCCAGAACTTTTGGTTTAGGGTTCAAGAATTCGATCTTAGAATAACTGTTATACTTGGCATTATTTATTATCTGATTTTTACATGTTTGAGCCTAATGTGCTAAATGTCGCATTTTACCGCTGTGATATTGTTTGGATATATAAAAATTGCTACGAAACCCTCTTCTTTCTAAGTCTTCTAAATCATCTGGGAAGTGTACACTTCGTGTAACTTCTTTTCTGTTAGAGTTGTATCCCAATTTTTAGAACAAGATTCGGACAAGTTGCAAAGCCGATGAAGCTTCTGTATTCCCGGTACGCTGCCCCCCATCGGCTCGAGCTATCCGCTCGGGTAAGCCAGGTCTAAAACAATACACCCAGGTTTTTAAACCTAGTATAACAAAGCCTCATGCCGGATCCCTAGTAGGAACTCTTGTTTGTATCACGTGCATTTGACTTTGGAGACTCAACATAGGGGTTGGGTCTGTCTAGGACAGGTGTACCCGAAATGAAATGACCATTCTGATGCATTCTACTTGCTACTTGTGCATTTATTTGCTTCGGATTGCATGTTGACCGGCTTTTGATAATGAAAAAAAGTTGGAAAGAGAAAAATCAATTTGAGGTATGAGAGAGATAATTACCTGTTTGTGAAAATCCCAGTATCCAAAAAAGTACCGAAACTCTGCCGAAATTAAAAAAAAAAGAAAATTTGTTTTAAGAAAAAATATTTGGTATTGTTTCTATTATGTCAAAACTGCCCGAACTACGCAAGTTTGATTCTCACCGGATGTGGATACGTAGGTAACCCTCACCGGGTCCATCTCCATTTTTGCAAAAATAACCCAAAAAGAACAAAAATTTAGTTGTTTTTCATAAATAAGTTAGGTGATGTCGTTCTTGTCTAAATAGCCAAATATCCCCAAAAGGGCACCGGAAGGCTGCTTTTGCAAGAATAGCCACCTATGACTCCTTTTTCAAATTTTGTCCAAATAGCAAACACATCCCTAAAATCTTCTTTCCTGAGGTACTTAAGGGCCGTATTTGCAAAGGCGGTTTTTGTTTTGAAATGGAAATTTTTGAGAAAAACTAATAACTTTCTCTTAAATCAAAATAAACCATGATCTTTTAACCAATCACTCTAATAAATATGTAGGATGAGCACAATTGAAAATAAACTCTTCACAGTTCTTGAAGAAATCCCGTTACCACTCCATATGTGGTGGAATGACTTAGGAAAAGTCAGCAGAGAGATTGTGGTAAAAGTTTTAGGCGGTCTTGTTGGGCTTCTGAAAATCAAACCGAGGTTGGATGTAGTTGAGGCTCTGATACCTTTTTGGGACCCGACACATAATGTGTTTCATTTTTCTGATTTTGAGCTCACCCCCACGCTGGAGGAAATAGTGGGCTATGCCGGTCTTAGTGGTAATCTCAGAAGTCTCTACCCAGTGGTGCCAAGAACAGTGACTCCTCACAAGTTTCTAGACCTGCTGAGCATCAGTCGGGAGGTCTAAGATGGAAATCCATCCGAAGGATTTTGCATATTCCACTTCTTGTACTAGTGCTATGGCAATCCCCACGGTTTTGAGGCACCATATACTGGCCTGACTCATTCAGGAAACAAGGATAAATGGGAAGCACAACGGGGATTGGCTTTTATAGTGGCATTCCTGGGTGTCATAATCTGCCCAAAAAGGATGGAAATATAGAATTGGCTCTTGTGGGAATGGTCGACGTCATGATTAAAAAAGCTAATGGCACCCTTGTTCTAATGATTTTGGCGGAGATTTATCAAGCTTTAACCATTTGTCGGGAAGGGGGAAAATTCTTCGAGGGCTGTAACATGCTCCTACAACTTTGGATACAAGAACATCTTTGCCACCGCTTGGGTACATGAACTATGGCATGACTGGTCTGAATTGCATTGAAGAGCATGAAAACCAGGGAGTGGGTTGTGAATTTCCAGAAGGTACAAAAGCCTGGTTTGCGCATTTGAGTTCCTTAACTTCAAACAAAATTGAGTGGACTTTCGGTTGGCTCCCTGTCACCGAAGTGATTTAAATGTCAGCCGAGGTGTGCTATCTTCTCTTAATGGGTCTCCATAGCATTTAGCCATATGCTCCACACAGGGTGCTGCGCCAACTAGACAGGTTTCAAACTATCCCACATGACAAAGGTCTAAGCCGACAAGTCATCGAATTGGGTCCAAAAGTTGTATTCCCAAAAGGAAAAGTTCGTCAGATTTGGAATGAGTGTAGATTTCTAGAGCCAAAGAATCGGGTGCGGGATCTATCTAAAAGCGAGTTAGACCCTAATTACATGATTTGGTTTGGTAAAAGGTTTCAAGTCCCTCGGGAGCCCGAACGTCCTGCTAAAAGACCCCACGTCCAGCAATTCACTGACGATTCGCGGGAGCAATGAGATTGGTTGGCGAAAGAGGCAAGCTACAGGGCCAAGATAAGCAAATTGGAGGGACAAATCAGGGATCTCAAATTTGACAATAGTGTACAAGCTGCTGCCGATGAAGGGGAAAAGAAGAAGCTGGCTCAAGAAAACAAAGCCTTTCGAGCCCAGATCCAAAAAATGAAGATAGCTGCTGAGAATCAGGAAAGAAGCCGAGCAGCTGAAAGGCTCATAAGTGGTCTTAGAAGGAAAGTATCTGAGTATCAGGATGACTTAGAAAAATTCGAGCTTAATCTAGCAAGAGCCCGAGCACAGATGACAAAGAACGTAGAGGGACATGCGGAGTTTGTACGGCAGTTGAAAAGGAAATATGAGGGAACAGTCACAGAGTTGAAGAAAAAGCTAACTACCCTCGAAAATGAGATGGCCAAACAAGCTAAGAACTTTAAAGCAGAAAGAGAACATTGCTATGCATTAATGTCCAAGCTAGAGGAAGATATGCAACAGTTGCAGGGTCAAAACCATCATGACACCCAGGTGCTAGAAGCTAGGTCTCGGCAAATAGGGCGTTTGCTCCAAGAAAAGGGTATCATCAGGGAGAGGGTTAGAGCAATTGCTGATTACATCGTCATGAAGTGTTATGAATGCAAAGACATGACTAGAACCACTTTCTTTGCTGCGGTAATGAACTTTGTTCGTCAAATAATGAGTGCCCTGGAGCGTCTTCAAGGGGATCTTGCACGCAGGCCCATGGCAAGACCGACTGATGTCCCACGGGCCCCTGGAGTAGAAGCACTTATGTACTCTTGATTTTCATTTTTGAGTCTGAATTTCAGTTTTTAGTTTTAAAATATGTTTCGAGTCTGTTTGTAGTTTTAAATTCCTAGAAAGAGTATGATGGAGTCTTTTGTAATAGAGAACATTAGAGTTTTTATTAATGAAAATTGAAAAATCCCAAAAAAATTGTATCCTTATTTTTCGCATTTATTTCTTGAACTACGTGATAATTTAATTCACGCGGCTTCGTGATACGTAGGCAATCCTCATCAGATCCGGTCATCATTTTTGTAAATAACTCAAGTAAAAAAGGGAATGAGGAAAAGAGAAAGCCAAAAGAAAAACCAAAAAGAGAGAAAATAAGAGTACAAAAGAGCAAGAGAGAAGATCGGGGAGATAAACAAAAACTGGGATAAGACATGCAATCGTAGAAAACATGAAGAAACACTTTTAACTGCATAGGTGCATCACACCCCCAATGTGCGATTTCCTATGTGTTAATTGCTTCAAACTAACCGGTTTGTTGTCTATTGTTGAGTATAGGTTCTATTTTTAAGGTGGTTGGTTTGTGGTAACCTGGCTTCACACCCATACTTTACAAGATCCAAGGGCAGTATAGAAATGTCATCAGAAGGTCATCCACCAACGATTCCCATCTCAGAGGATAGCCCATTATCGGTTATCCCAACCTTAGTGTCAGCGATAACTGAAGTGAATAGGGCACTGCGCCTCCACGTGCTAGAAATATGGGACGCCTGGTCTAATGGTAGAGAGTCGTCGAGTGCCATACCCGTTTTCCCCGAGTTACTTCCTAGAGCAAGTGAAAATTCCAATGTCCCGATAAATTACCCGAATACCCCACTTGGATACCCCACCATCTCAGCTCACTTCACCGGAACACCTCCTGAGGTTCGCCCCCAGGTGGTTTCGGGGGTGGCCTCCAACATATTTACCGCACCACCAACATCAGCTACGGTGCAACCCACTTTGCCCAAGCCAAGCTTTGATCCAGCTTCTTTCACCTTCCAAGTATCGTCTTTTCCACCAGAATCTACCCAGTTCACCACCAATTCTTACTCTCAACAACCCCGGTACGAGTTTGCTACGGGACAGGAGGAGGCTACAAAAAACCCCTAGCAAGAGGAAATTACATAGAAAATAAGGAGCATGGAATAGAGCCTTAAGAATATACAAGGTTTGAGCGGACAAAAGAGCATATCCTACGCTGATCTATGCATGTTCCCACATGTGCATTTTCCATTGGGTTTCAAGACCCCAAAGTTCGAAAAGTATGATGGGCATGGGGATCCCATAGCCCATCTCAAGAGGTACTACAATCAATTGTGAGGGGCAGGCAGAAAAGAAGAGCTGCTAATGGCTTATTTTGGGAAGAGTCTAGTTGTCATTGCATCTGAGTGGTACATGGACCAAGACATGTCCCGTTGGCACATATAGGATGATCTAGCCAGAGATTTTGTCCGGCAGTTTCAGTATAACATAGACATAGCTCCCGACACAAATTCTCTGTCGAATCTCAAGAAGAAGTCATCGGAAAGTTTCCGAGAATATGTTGTTAAATGGCGCGAACAAGCGGCCAGGGTCAAGCTTCTGATGGATTAAACAGAAATGGTGAGTGTCTTTCTACAAGCCCAAGAGGCTGACTACTTTCAGAATATGATGTCTACAATGAGGAAACCATTTACTGAGGCCATCAAGATTGGTGAGATGGTCAAGAATTGTCTGAAAACAGGGTGCATACTAAGCCAATCTGCCATAAGAGCTACATCCCAAGCAATTCAAGGCGGGTCCGGAGGTGTAGCAAACAAAAAGAAGAAAGAAAAGGTGGTGATGGCAGTTTCAAGTCTGAGAAACCCCCGTCCACCCAGAGGTTACTTCCCTCCAAGCACCACACAACATTATTATCCTCATCAGGATGTGGCATATGCTATGGCTCCTCAGCCATACGTAGTAATGAACTCCCAGCCATACGCTCGGCCACAACAACAGTTCAACCAAAACTGAGCTCCATTTCCTAGAAACAACCCTCCTCACCAAGCTCAGTATAATCCCCGACCTCCACAAAATAATTTTCCCTACAATGCCCGTGCTCGGGAGCCACCCATACGAACAAACTTCACGCCTATTGGTGAGTCATACTCTCGCCTTTTCCCTAAACTGGTCCAAATGGGTCTGTTGCAACCCGTACCCCAAACTAGGCAAAACCCGGAGTCGCCCTCCTACCGAGTCGTTGCTCGATGTGCTTACCATTCAGGAGCGAAAGGGCATGACACTAAAGACTATTGGACTCTCAAAAGGGCTATTGAAAATCTCATAGAACAAAAACAGATAGTGCTAAAGGATGAAGAAATTCCTAATGTGACCAACAAACCCATTACCAGCTCACAACAACCGGCCAATTATTGGAATAATTTGCGAAGATAAGAAGTTTGATCCTGCTTTGAAAGCCATCATTGTAATCGCTGAAGTCGAGAAGAAGCCAAAGGATGCTGCAAAGCAAGAAAAGATGGAGAAGAAGAGTAAACCCACCCCTCAAAATATGGAGAAGACGGTGGAAACCAAAATCGGAGCAGTACCCCCGAAAAATGCCATTCTTTATATTCCCCGGGGTCACAGAAAAGAACAAATGACATTGAGCCCTCCAAAGAGGTTCGAGCTGAACAAGGGACCCAAGATGTATATGCCTAAAGGGGCCTATGTGGTACGGGGGACAGTAATTTCACCAAGGCTGAATGAGCTCGTGGTTATTGACCGCGCACGGTAGAAGCCTATGACAGACCCTACTGTCGTCCCATGGAATTACAACAAGGAAGTAGTAACCTACAAGGGAAAAGATGTCCTAGGAGAAGAAAATGAAACTAACCCAGCTGAGAAATACCTTATTCTGGAGGAAGTGAACAATGCCAAGCAGAAACGCTTCCCGATCAAAAAGCCTGATAGTGCCGAAGAAGCAGAAGAGTTCTTCTGAAAAATGAAAACTGCAGACTACGAGATAATTGACCAACTTCAAAAGTCTCCCACTCATGTCTCATTGTTGTCTCTGCTAATAAGCTCAACTGAGCATCAGAAAGTGTTGATAAAAACCCTAAATGAAGCTTATGTTCCGATTGAAAAACTGTCGAACAACTGGAAAGGATGGCGGAAAGATTCTTCTCAGTCAATCAGATTTCCTTTAGCAAGAAGGATTTGCCCCCGGAAGGGGCCGCCCACAACAAAGCCCTCCATCTGACAGTTATGTGTTAGGGGTACTATGTAAAAAGAGTCATGGTGGATGGTGGATCAGGAGTTGATATCTGCCCTCTCTCAACTTTGCAAAGAATGGAGATTAGGACTGAGAGAATCAGGCCTAACAATGTCTGTATGCATGCCTTTGATAGCATCAAGAGAGATACCATAGGTGAGATCGATTTAGTTTTGACTATTGGTCCTGTGGATTTCGAGGTGACCTTTCAGGTCCTATACATGGACATTTCTTATAATTTCCTCTTGGGAAAACCTTGGATTCACAAGGCAAGGGCCGTACCTTCCACTCTCCACCAGATGGTGAAATTTGAATATGAAGACCAGAAAATTATGGTTCATGGAGAAGACGAGCAGTTAATTTACTGGGACCCATCAGTCCCATGTCTTGAAGCTAGGGAAGGTAGTGAACATATAGTCTATCAACCTTTCGAGTTGGTGGTCGCAAATCAATGTAAGGAGGGAAGCCCTTGTCCTTAGCCTTTTCTGTCAAATACATCCATCATGGTCGCTGCTGAAATGATCAAGCATGGTTATAAGCCTGGGAAGGAACTCGGGACATCATTACAAGGTATCACAAGAACCTATCACTCTACCTGCCAGCAAGAAGTTCTTCGATGTGGGTTTTTGTGCTACAAAAGCTGATGTGACATGGGCAAATGAACGAAAGAGCAATGGTTGGGCTTTACCTCAGCCGGTTCAGTATCTCTACAAAACATTCGTCAGGCCCAAGTACAATGAAGAGGAAGAAGATGAGGCCTTCACGGCTGAGGAAATTGAGGACATATGTGGGGCCATGAGGCAAATGTTGTATGAAACCCACATGGTTCATCCGGGAGAAGGCTCGAGCACTGCTGAGGTGCTGTACATGGGGCTCAATGCCAAGTTGCAAAACTGGAAGGCTACTCCGTTCCCAGTCAGGCAGGAATCTCGGTAGTCTAATCTTGCCACCTTTTCTACATCATGAGTTATTTCAGGGTATAACTTGGATGTTTTCTTTAGTTTCCTGTCTTTAATTTCCAATGTAAACCTTGTTATCTTCAAAATTCAATGAAATAAAATCAATATTTCATCGTTCATCTCTCTTTATTCTTTCTGATTTTTGTTACTTTTTCTTATTTCTTCTTTCAGTTCTAATAATGCGGCTTTAAATAACATGACATGCTTGTGGACTTCATGCCTAGATCCAAACATGTTGTCTCATTGTGAAATAATGAACCAAGAACCGAAATACGATGAAGAAGAGGCTTTTAGGGAAATAAACCGAGAATTGGAACAATTTGAGAATAAACCCAAGCCAAACTTAAATGAAACCGAACCGGTTAATTTGGGTAGTTTTGAAGAGGTCCAAGAAACCATGATAAGCATTCATACGGATAAAAGAACCAGGGATGCATTGATCCAACTTCTGTTCGAATTCAAAGATGTGTTTGCTTGGTCCTACGATGACATGCCAGGATTAAGTGTCGATTTGGTGGTCCATAAGTTGCCGGCTTACCCCGATTATCCCACTGTCCAGCAAAAGCAGAGGAAGTTTAAAACTGATATTAGTGACAAGATTAAAGAAAAGGTCACAAACCAGTCGAAGGCAGGGGTGATCCGATACATCACATGGCTGGCTAATGTAGTTCCCATGCCAAAGAAAGAAGGGAAAACTCGAGTGTGTGTTGACTACCGAGATCTAAACAAATCAAGTTCCAAGGACAATTCCCTTTGCCAAACATTCACATCCTTGTTGATAACTGTGCCAAACATGAGATACAGTCTTTCGTGGAATGTTATATAGGATATTATCAGGTGTTGATGGATGAAGAGGATGCGGAAAACACAGCCTTCACCATACCCTAGGGCACCTATTGTTACAGGTCATGCCTTTTGGTTTGAAGAACGCCAGGGCAACTTATATGAGGGCCATGACAGCCATCTTTCACGACATGATGCACCAAGAAAGTGAGGTGTATGTGGACGATATGATCATCAAATCTGATGACCATGCTCGGGACCTGAGAAAGTTCTTTGAGCGGCTGCGTAAGTATGATTTGAAGCTAAATCTGGCTAAATGTGCATTTGGGGTTCCATCTAGCAAACTCTTGGGATTTATAGTCAGTCGGAGGGGCATCGAGCTAGACCCGATAAAGATAAAGGCTATTCGGTATTTGCCTCCTCCAAGAACCAAGAAAGAGGTTATGAGCCTGGCAGGAAGGTTGAACTACATTAGCCGATTCATTGCTCAATTGACTTCCACATGTGAACCCATCTTCAAGCTGTTAAAGAAAGATGCAGTGATTAAATGGATGGATGAGTGTCAAGAAGCCTTTGATAAAATCAAAGAATATCTGTCGAACCCGCTAGTCTTGGTCCCACTTATACCTGGGAGGCCTTTGTTTTTGTATTTGATAGTCTTGGAGAATTCCTTCGGATGTGTCCTCAGGCAACATGATGTGACCTGAAGGAGAGAGCAGGCAATCTACTATTTGAGCAAGAGGTTTACCAGTTATGAAGCCAAATACAGTTTGTTGGAAAGGACTTGCTGCGCTTTAACTTGGATCGCTCAGAAGCTTAGGCATTACTTGTTGGCATACACTACCTATCTCATCACCAGGTTGGACCCCCTGAAGTACATATTCCAGAAATCGATTCCCACATGGAGGTTAGCCAATGGCAGATCCTGCTCACTGAATTTGACATAGTCTATGTCACCCGCACGGCAATGAAAGTCCAGGCTTTAGCAGATCACCTAGCTGAAAACCCTGTTGATGATGAATATCAGCCCTTGAATACTTATTTCCCGGACGAGGAGGTAAATTCAGTTGAGGTAACATCAGAAGACACCAATGCTTGGAAAATGTTCTTCGATGGAGCTGTAAACGCAAAAGGTGTCAGGAATGGGGCAATTTTGATCTCATCCGCTGGTCAACACTATCTAGCCACAGCCCGGCTTCGGTTTTTCTACACAAACAACACTGCCAAGTATGAAGCCTGCATTATGGGTATGAATATAGCAATAGACCAAGACATCAAAGAACGGTTGATCATGGGAGATTCAGACTTGATTATCCGACAAGCTCAGGGTGAATAGGAAACTCAGGATGTCAAGATTATTCCATACAGGCAACATGTGGAAGATCTTAGCAAGCAGTTCAAGTCAGTCGAGTTTAGGTACATCCCTCATTTTCACAATGAATTGGCCGATGCACTTGCTACTTTGGCCTCGATGTTGCCGTATCCAGGCAATCTCCACATTGACCCGTTGGAAATCCAAATCCAGGAAAGGTATGATTACTGCAATACTGTTGAGGTGGAACCAAATGTTCAACCATGGTATCATGATATCAAGAGATTTGAGAACTAAAGAATATCCAGAGCAAGCCAGTGGGGACCAAAAGAGAACCATTAGACGGCTTGCAAGCGGTTTCTTCTTGAGCGGTGAGGTCTTGTACAAAAGGACTCCAGATCTCAACTTGTTAAGATGTGTTGATGTCGAAGAGGCCAGAAGAATCATGTATGAAGTGCACGCAGGAGTGTGTGGACCCCACATGAATGGGTACGTCCTGGCAAAGAAGATCCTTCGAGCGGGCTATTACTGGATGACTATGGAAAAAGATTGCTTCAGTTTTGTCCGAAAATATCATTAGTGTCAGGTACACGGTGACCTGATTCATGCACCGCCTACAGAACTGCATCCTATGTCAGCACCATGGACATCCGTTGTCTGGGCTATGGATGTCATTGGGCCGATCGAGCCAAAAGCTTCAAATGGGCATAGATTCATATTGGTTGCCATCGACTACTTCACAAAGTGGGTTGAAGCAATTACTCTCAAAGCTGTCACTAAGAAAGCAGTGGTAGACTTCATGAACTCCAATATCATTTGTCGTTTTGGTATTCCTACAATTATCATTTCGGATAATGCTGCGAACTTGAATAGTTATTTGATAAGAGATATGCGAACAATTCAAGATCACGTATCAGAACTCTACCCCTTATCGGCCCAAGGCTAATGGTGCTGTCGAAGCAGCAAACAAGAACATCAAGAAGATTCTGACAAAGATGATCCAAAGTTCCAGGCAATGGCATGAAAAGCTGTCGTTTGCATTGTTGGGATATCGCACAACTGTGCGCACATTAGTCGGAGCAAACCCATATCTTTTGGTTTATGGCATTGAAGCTGTGATACCCGCAGAAGTTGAAATCCCCTCTCTTTGGATCATTGTGGAAGCTGAGATTGAGGACAGTGAGTGGGTCAAAACCCGTCTGGAACAGTTGACCCTAATTGATGAAAAGCAAATGGCCGCAGCCTCCCACGGGCAGCTGTATCAACAAAGAATGGCCCGTGCCTACAACAAGAAAGTACGGCCTAGGAACTTTGAAGTGGGGCAACTCGTTTTGAGGCGTATTCTCCCTCACCATTAGGAAGCAAAAGGAAAGTTCTCTCCAAATTGGAAGGGTCCATACATCATAAGAAAACTTTTGCCAAAATGGGCATTGTACTTGGGAGATATTGAAGGAAATGATCCTGAAATAGCTGTAAATGCAGACACAGTCAGAAGGTATTACGTTTAACCCTTTTGGTAGTACCAATATTATCTGATTGGGATGATGAAGGCTTTCATTCTCGCTACCCCAAACATTTCAACCCTTTTGTTAACCCTTTGAGCCGGTTACCCTTCTTTGATTACCCTCTTTGGAACCTGAAAACGTTTGTAGAAATATATATATATATATATATATATATCAAAGTAAACCGAAAAAAAAAACTAAACAAAAATTATTGCCTGAACTACGTTTGACTTGATTCCAAAAGGATACGTAGGAAGCCTCTCTCTGGGGTTCAGTCACACCAAAACAAAAATCCAATTTCCCCCAAAAGTGAAACTGGGGCAGATGTTATAATGGTTTGGCGATGATCCCGCCTGAACGATTCCAAAGTTGTAATTCGATCCAATTTCTTTTTACCTAAACCTTGTTCAAGTCCTTCAGATCAATCGGTAAAAGATGGTCAAAATCGGAGAATGCAGCTATTTGGATCCTATGCAATCAAGATAAGAGAAATAAAATGAGAGAGTCTTATTGGTGAAAACCCACACGGGCATCGTAAGGCGATGGTGAGCAGAGAAATCAAAAATGAGAGAGTCTTGTTAGTGAAAACTCGCAAAGAGCACTATAAGGCGACGGTGAGAAGAGAAATGAGAGAGGTCAATTGGCGAAAACCTGAAAAGGGTGTCGTTGATCGAAAAGGGAGGAATCCCTTACAACCATTGGCACTGAAAGAATCCTGACAAGGTTTCCCAGTTTTAAAACACAGGTCATAATGGGTTTATGAGAAGTTGGATAGACGCGCAGATTAGGTATCCAGTCCAAGAAGCATGTCATATCTATTGAAGTCTGCATGCACCCCAGATAAGTCCTTCTTTCCTTCCCCAAAAGGGACATTTCTCTTTAAATTCATTTTCCTGTCCTTTGTTTACTTTTATTTGAATCCCTTTCAGTCTAATCCCTTTTCGAGACTAGTACAAAGAAAAGATGGCAAGATTGGTTTTACAGGTTTCTGCTTAACAAAAGCTGAATGCAAAGAAAAACACACATCCTCAGCAGGTGCATCAAGTCGATCCCGAATGGCCATGATGGCCGATGCTCCGAAGTCAAAATTATTGAAAATGAAAGAAATCCAAAGTTAAGTGCCCATAAAGGCAGAATAAGATGAAAAGGCCAAAGTCCCACACGGGTGAACCATCAGGTGAAATTTTGGAAAGTCAAGGTCCTTGGTTTTTGAAGATAGATCGATCTCCAGAAAGCCAACGAGCAATAGAGGGTCTCACTAAAAGAATTGGGCCGAGGTAAAGTGATAAAAAACAATCAAGGCCACAAAACCAATCACCGTTTCAAACTAACAATTGTTCTTTGTTTGAAAACTAGAAACAGGTGCGATCCAAAGCAACCTTGCAAGAAGCAGGTGCAACCAAAAACAAAATGTGCAAGGACTAGAAACAGCTTTGCAGCAACAATCCATAAAAAGGGAAGTCCTCTCCAAGATTCTTTCCTGTATTCACTCATTCTATTAAAAAAATGAAGAAAAAGAGGGAGAAACAAAATAAAAAAAGAGATAAGAAGAAAAATTCAAAAATGGTGGCCTAGGGTCCCCAATCTCTATTACGTTTTCTCCAACATAGGGTATGCACTCCCTAGTTTAGTTTATTTTTAGACATAGGGTCTCCACTCCCTAGTCGTTTTTCCAACATAGGGTCTCCACTCCCTAGTTGAGTTTATTTTTTTAGACATAAGGTCTCCACTCCCTAGTCGCCTTTCCAACATAGGGTCTCCACTCCCTAGTTGAGTTTATTTTAGACATAGAGTCTCCACTCCCTAGTTGAGTTTATTTTAGACATAGGGTCTCCACTCCCTAGTCGCCTTTCCAACATAGGGTCTCCACTCCCTAGTTGAGTTTATTTTAGACATAGGGTCTCCACTCCCTAGTTGAGTTTATTTTAGACATAGGGTCTCCACTCCCTAGTCATCTTTCCAACATAGGGTCTCCACTCCCTAGTTGAGTTTATTTTTAGACATAGGGTCTCCACTCCCTAGTCGCTTTTCCAACATAGGGTCTCCACTCCCTAGTTGAGTTTATTTTTAGACATAGGGTCTCCACTCTCTAGTCGCCTTTGCCAACATAAGGTCTCCAATCCCTAGTTGAGTTTATCTTAGACATATGGTCTCCACTCCCTAGTCGCTCTTCCAACATAGGGTCTCCATTGCCTAGTTGATTTTTTTAGACATAGGGTCTTCGCTCCCTAGTTGCTTTTCCAACATAGGGTCTCCACTCCCTAGTTGAGTTTATTTTATGCATAGGGTCTCCACTCCCTAGTCGCTTATCCAACATAGGGTCTCCACCCCCTAGTTGATTTTATTTTTAGACATAGGGTCTCCACTTCCTAGTACTTTTCCAACATAGGGTCTCCACTCCCTAGTTGATTTTATTTTAGACATAGGGTCTCCACTCCCTAGTCGCTTTTCCAACATAGGTTCTCCACTCACTAGTTGATTTTACTTTGATATAGGGTCTCCAGTCCCTAGTCGCTTTTCTAACATAGGGTCTCCACTCCCTAGTCGCTTTTCCAACATAGGGTCTCCACTCCCTAGTTGAGTTTATTTTTAGACATAGGGTCTCCACTCCCTAGTCACTTTTCCCACATAGGGTCTCCACTCCCTAGTTGATTTTAGTATAGATGTAGGGCTCTACTCCCTAATCTCCTTTTCCCAAGGATACACAATCCTTATTTTATTTGCTTTCAAATAAAGAAATAGTTTAGATTTTTGTTACAATAACATACGAAATATTCCTAGTGAAAACTGGGGCAGAAAAATTTCATTCGTTGTTTGCTTTGATGCCTAAATAGGTTTTCACCGTGAGGCACAAGGTTTGATATGACCAAAAGAAGAAGTCTCAACTCAAATAAAAGAAAAGAAGAAACAACAAAAGAAGTTGAACTCAAGGTGCAGAAACGGGGAAAAGATGCAGGTTGCTCAAAATTTGATTGAAGTTACAAGCTTCACATGACCCGCCTTGATCCGAAAGATGAAGAAGAATGATCCAGCGGTTGCAGCTAACGAGCATCAAGATTCAAATCAAAGTCTGCGAGAAGAACAAGCCAAGACTCATGATCAAAATTTAAGAGGTTTATAGATAGGAATCTTGTAACTCGTAGTTGATAGGCTTAGCTAGTATATCTTTTTATCTTTTTATTTTGGTGTAATAAGGAGCTCAGCAAGCAGAAACAGCAGTGAAATCACAGCTTCCTAGTAGTCCCAGCTACCACAACATCCAGAACTACACTGACCTGATTCTTTTATAGCCAAGGATATGTAGGCAACCTCCGAAGCAAGGTTCAGTCAGATTTTTTCAAAAGATGCTTCTCATGGAGTTTCAAATGGGCAAAATTCCTTCGTAACTGCTCATTTTATCTGTGCCCGAAAATTCTTCATGTCTCCGAGCAAAGAGGGGCAGCTGTGAGCATGTGATTTTTGCCCTATATGAATTACTCCTATAAAATTCCAAGAAAATAGATTTTTTGTTAATTATTTGCCATTTTAGGACTTTTTATAGAATTTTCTTAATTATTTGCATTTGTCTGTGCATATTTAATTATTATTTGATTCATGAAAAATACCAAAAAATATCATGCATTGGTATTTATGATTTGTTTTTACATTTTTTGAATTAATCACTAATTATTTGTTTTATTGAAATTTGAAAATCACAAAAATAGCTCATTTTTACATTTTTTGTCTTTTAATTTTTAGCTTATTGATTTTTCTCTTTTAATTTAGAATTAAGGGACGTTTATAATTTTTATAATTAGTTAATTAGTCTAATTTCACATTTTTAGATAAGTTAGGATTTTTAATTATTAGGATTTTTAATTAAATAAAAGAAGAAAAAAAAAGAGAAAAAGAAAAGGATTTGGGAATAAAAGAATAGGAATAAAAGGGATTTGTATTGGATCAACTCTGATCTTCAAACCAGCCCAAAATTGCACTCAAAACCTAGGCCCAAACATTAACTTACCCGGTCCGCCCCATCTACACCCAGAACGACACCGTATCACCTGGCCTTGATCTCAGCCGTTGATAGAAAAGTGTCCAAAGACGAAACCCCCCCCCCCCCAATTAAATCCCCTCATTCACCACTCATCTCTCTAAAAAATCCAAACCCTAGCCGCCTGAAGACTCCTTCACCAGCTCCGCCCGTCGGAAATCGCCCATGGCGGCTTCGGTACTCCAATCACCCCCACCTTAACACCACAGAATCATCATGACCTCCCCTTTCCTAATCTCCAGCTAGTTTCCCTCGAATCCCTTTAGATTTGTTCAAATCTTAGATTGAAAATCCGTCAAAACCCTAACTTCCCCAAATTACCCCAAAATCACACCCCATCATCCTCGACCTTCCTTCATTACGGTTTCACCATTGATTTCCCAAATAGCGCTGACAAAAACCCTGAATTTCAAATCTACATAAAGTCAGAAACCCTTAGATTATTTGGTTTCAAGTTTCGAATCAGCCAAAAATACAGGCTGGTTAATTGTTCTTGGCAAGAACAATTAATTAGCCTCAATTTCTGGTCATTTCGGAAGAGTTCGGGCCCTTTACATCAATCCAATGAGATTTAAGTCCTTTGATTTCTCTCAAGTAAATCTTTGCTTTCCTTTCCTCCCTTTATTTTCTAAGAATCCTATTCCTCCCCCTTTCTTTAGGTTTACCCACATGTCTAGGTTTATTTTCGTTTTCAGAATCATGCTTTGTATTCTTTTCTTCTTTCCCTTAGCTAGTTGTTTTTATTTTTAGGTTTTCAGTTTTGTTGGTTTTAATTATTGGTTTGTTGGGATTTTAGTAAATGAGTTTAATTAGTCAGTCGTTTTAATGAAATCAGTTCGAGGCATTTAGGTTAATTAAATCATGTTTAGTTTAAATTAAAGTTTGTTTTCAATTAATTCTACTGTGAATTTGGCTGTATGGTTAAGTTCTTGTTTTTCTTGTTTGTCAAGCTTCATTACTTGTGCATAGGCTTAGTAATTTCCCTTTGAATTTCATGATAACATTAGGTTTAAGGCTTTCATCCGTGTTTGTTTCATTTTTGTTAAAATTAGGGTTAAATTATTTCTTTTGTATTTGTTTCATTTTTCGGATTTTGTTCATGCAAATTGAGTTTATTTTTAATTTAAAGTTTATTTGATCAATGGTCTCTTCTTTGATCTTTTTGCGTGTATTGATTTTGGTCTTAGGATGTTAGTTCTGATTTGTCCGCAATTAGGAACCCTAGGGACCTAAGTGTACAAGAAAATTTTAGGCAGAGGCTGTAATAAACAAGCTCTAGAAAGGCATTTAAAGTTTTTTTAATTTGAGAAATATAAGAACACTCTAGAAAAAGGGGAAGTTGGCCTCATTTGGTTAGTACAAAAGTACTGAAACCAATAGGGGAAAACCAGCTGTCCCAATTCTGTTAGAATATGTTGTTTATGGCTAAGGAATAATTCTTTCAGCATAAGGCATTATATATCTTTATATATAGTGCCTTTTTCCATAGAGAATAGACAAATTCAGCTTTAATATTCTGCACAAAATCTCTGAACACACATTTTCATCAGTGGTTATTCATGAGTCTGTAGTTTTGGGTTTTTGCTTGCTGCTGCTTTTCTTTTGCTATTGCTCCAACTTCATTTAAGGCTTCAGCCAGTTCACACCTTTAGTTGCTGAATTTCTATTGCTGTTTTATTCATGGTACTTGGTTCCCTTCTTCTCCATGTAATGATTCATATAATGATTTTGTTAAAAATAATGTAAGACTTGAGTTGAAAACCCTATGTGAAAATGTAATATTGCTGTTTTTCTTAATGATATGAATCTGATTGTTTGTCATTATGTGAGATTTTTTAGTAATTTAGGATGCATGGCCTAGAAAATACATAGATATTTTAGTAGCTATCATCCTGGAATTTACTTAGGGATATTTTCCCTTTAAACATGAGTAACAATCTTGCCTCTCTTACTTTTTATATTAGATGTACACCATTTTATGCTATTTGAGTTTTGTTCTAATTATGAAGCTAAAACCTGTGGGTTTGACCACTAGTTGGTCAAATCTACAGGTTCAAAAAGCTGAGGGCTAGAGTTTTACTGTTGGTAGGCTTGCTGGATTTACAGGTCCAGGCATAAGCAACAGTTTTTTGATGGATGAATCATATCCAAAAAAGGCAGAGGTTCATAGATGTTCAGTTACATTAAGCTGTAAAAGATTAGTTATTCATATAGTATTCATGTATTACTAGGTCATTAATGTACTGATGTTTAAGAAGTTTCACTGTTAAGGACTGTAATAATCTTGGGTTTTAATTTCGTACATTGATATTTGAAACAACAACCTAAAGGATGTATTTAGTTGTTATCACATTTCTTTCCATAGGTATAGTAGATAATTGAATCAGACCTGGAGATAAGCCCAAATAAAAATGTGTCTTGACAGGTTTGGGCCTGAACCGTTGGGTCTAGGCCTTGAGTCCAATAGATTGTCGTTCAGTTTTAAGTTTTCTTCCATGATCCATAGCATGAATGTATGCCTTTTGCTGCAAATCGTGTATAGTGTAATCCTTTTCTTAAAAAAACTTGAAGTTGTATTTTGATTTCTGAAATCTGAGCTCTAATTAGAATTAATTTGGATTACAATTCCGTAAAGTAAGTAGCGTGTAAGTTGGGCTCAAAGAATGCAAAGGTGGATAGGCCCAATTAGAAAGCATATAGTAAATAGGCTCGCCTGATATCAACCTAACGTGGGCAAGACCCGACCAAATTCCAGTAGGGGCGAAAGGACTTTGGGTTCTTTCTTTATTGGGCCAATTCGTGATCTTAAAGACATATTTTTTGAAGTGTCTAGGTACTGCTGGCCCATTTTCCTTGTCTCAAAAATTGATAAAAAATCTGTTTGTAATCAATTGGCCTTTGTTAAGCCTAAGATAGCTTCAAATAAGAACGTCTTTAGATGGCCTTAATTAAATAAGCTTCTATAGAACCATTTGAGGTGTGTCATGCCAAATAAAATCGCTAAGCCTATGGCCTTTCATAAATTAGTTAACTCCTATAAAATTTGAGGTGTGCCATTTTCTATCCAATAACCCATGGCACTCATGTAATTAATTCAAACCTTGTAAAATTGAGGTGCGCCATCAATTAAACTTTCCATGGCCCTCGTAAATATTGTTAACCTTCGTAGTTACTTTAGGCGCGTTATTTAATTAATTCAATCATAGCTACAGGTACGGTTCCCATGACGTATTTATGATTTTAATTCCGGGTGTACATTTCATGTGACCCAATTCTCAAAAATGTTAAATAGAATGTGTCGCGAACCGCGGGTGCATTTCATGTAGCGTGGTTTAAGACGTGTTTTAAATAACGTTGAATCTTCCTAAAAGTTTTTTAAATTAATTAAAAGTGTTTCAAAGCTAAAAATGCACCATAGGCTAAAACATGTATTAATCAGATAATTAGGCCAATTATTAATAGTTAAGCGACTGTGCTAGAACCACGGAATCTGGGAATGCCTAACACCTTCTCTCGGGTTAACAGAATTCCTTACCTAGTTTTTCTGGTTTCGCATACTTTTAAATAAAGTCAAACTTCCTCGATTTGGGATTTAAAATAAACTGGTGGCTTGGAACACCAAATAAACCATTCCAAGTGGCGACTCTGAAAAATCAAATAAAATAATCCCATTTCGAATAATGTCACTTTAATTGGAAAAACTCCCTTACATACCCCCTCGAGTGGGTAAAAAGGAGGTGTGACAGCAGGCATGGGGAACATAACAGAAGTATTCGCAAACATACACATACTAAAGTCCTGATGATCAGGCCACCAGACGCAAATATATCTCCAGCTAAGAAATATTCTATTCCTATTTGTTCTCTGCATGAGGCTAAGCCCTGCCTTTATATTTGCATAAGGCTAAGGATTGCCTTCTCTTTGCATGAGACTAAGCGTTGTCTCAAATCTTACATGAGGCTAAGCCCTGCCTCCATATTTGCATAAGGCTAAGCATTTCCTTCCTTTTTCATGAGACTAAGCTCTGTCTCAAATCTTGCATGAGGCTAAGCCATGCCTCCACATTTGCATAAGGCTAAGCATTGCCTTCTCTTTGCATGAGGCTAAGCGCTGCCTCCACATTTGTATAAGGCTAAGCATTGTCTTCTCTTTGCATGAGACTAAGATCTATCTCGAATCTTGCATGAGGCTGAGCCTTGCCTCCATATTTGCATGAGGCTAAGCATTGCCTTCTCTTTGCATGAGACTAAGCCCTATCTCAAATCTTGCATGAGGCTAAGCTTTGTCTCAAATCTTGCATGAGGCTAAACCCTACCTCTCATTTGCATAAGGCTAAACATTTCCTTCTCCTTGCATGAGACTAAGCCATGTCTCCAATCATGCATGAGGCTAAGCCCTGCCTCTCATCTGCATAAGTCTAAGCATTGCCTTTTCTTTGCATGAGACTAAGCTCTGTCTCAAATCTTGTATGAGGCTAAGCCCTGCCTTCAAATTTGCATAAGGCTAAGCATTGCCTTCTCCTTGTATGAGACTAAGCTCTGTCTCAAATCTTGCATGAGGCTAAGCCCTGCCTCTATATTTACATAAGGCTAAGCATTGCCTTCTCCCTGTATGAGACTAAGCTCTGTCTCAAATCTTGCATGAGGCTAAGCCCTACCTCCATATTTGCATAAGGCCGAGCATTACATTCTCCTTGCATGAGAGTAAGCATTGTCTCCAACCTTGCATGAGGCTAAGCCCTGCCTCTCATTTGCATAAAGCTAAGCATCGCCTTCTCTTTGCATTATACTAAGCCCTGTCTCAAATCTTGCATGAGGCTAAACCCTGCCTCCGTATTTGCATAAGGCTAAGCATTGCCTTCTCATGGGACTAAGCATTGTCCCTCCCTGCATAAATGTTGCTCTATTCTAGGCACTATCTTCTTCTCTCGGGATAATCTCTGCCCCAAACTCCGTGCAAGACTAAGCTTTGTCTTGCTATCACATTCACTATCATATCTCTGCACTTCATGGGTTGACATATAGCCAATCTGTCCAAAGGCGGCATAGTTCGAAGGCATCATCCTCATAGCCTGAAGACACCATGTCATGTCCTGAGGATCTCTCAATGCTTGCACATCATTATTCAAAGGTGCAATGGTTCAAAGGCACCATCCCCATGGCCCTAGAACATCATTTCATGGCCTGCGAATATCCTATCTTATAATTCATGGCCCAAGACATCATCGTTTAAGGACGTCATCCGCACTGTCCAAAGACAGTCTTTCATGGTCCAAAGGGAATTCGCATCATCCATATACTCGCATTCATTGTGTTTTAAGTTTTGTAGGTAATCAAGGAGGTAATCGTTCTTCAAACAGGAGCAGCCTTCGCTCCGGTTTCCGCTCATGCCATTTTCACTTTGCCATTATAACTGATTCCCATCAATTACCCACCTTACTCTGTGATATCCAGATATCTGCCCTATAATACCTTCGTTACACTCCAGAACCATAATCATAACTCTATCCAACATCACCCTTTACAAAAGAACCTTTTGATGAAACTAGCTACCATTCCTATAACAACTCCATCGGTTTCATTCACCGTTGGGTCCAGAACTATACATGGCCTGACTCCTGTAAAACCAGGGATATGTAGGAAACTCAAAGACCAGGGTTTGGCCTCTATTTTTTCAAAATGCCTATTTGGTCAAAATCGGTTATCATTTCTTTACCCGAAAACTCTTTCATCCTTCCCGGGTAAAGAGGGGCAGCTATTGATACCTAATTTTTCCCTCATATATATTTAAATGTTCACACACACTTTCAAAATATTATACATGCATTTACAAGCATGCACAAGTGTTTTACAATTTTTCTGCAATTTTTAAAGGCCCTAAATCCATTTACTTCTACATTTTTAATTACATAAATGTTCAAAACTATCCCTCATATTATTTTATGATGATTTAATCATCTAAATTCATCATTTATGTTCATATAAGTATTCAAATATTTTAATTATATTTTTTATAATTATATTTGCATTTTTCTAAGACTATAATTGCATATTTTGCAAAAATAGCCCCTACATATGCAGTACTACATTATCTATACAAAAAATTTGTATTTTTATAATATTAAATAATTATTTTAAATCACCTTCATACATGAAAATCATTTTATCATTTAATTAGCTATTTTTAAAAATTATTTTATTTAGTAAAGTCGGTATTTAATAAATAGCCCCTAATTTATGCCCAAAATCAGAACCCCCCCTTCCCCCACCCCAAATCCAATTTAATTAATCCAAGCCCCATTCAAAAGAAACCTAACCCAATTAAATCTAACTCGACCCAGACCCCTTCTAATCCTGGTCGTTGATGTCTGAGATCAACGACCCCCATTCCTTCTTACCCTTTTAACCCAAATGACCCCCTAACCCTACTCATTTATTACACTCTGCCACCCTTGAATCCCTCATCTCTTCAATTCTCTCTCAACTCACCCTAACCCTAATCGCCGTCACTGGTAGGAACATCCCTTCTATGGTGTTTTCGTGCGTTCTCCGACCACCACCAGTCTCCTATACCCTCTGGATGTTTGATTTCATAAGTCCTTGAGAAGATCTCATGGAAATCTACCCTGTTCTGGCTTGAAAGTTTTTTACCGGCTTGTCTCTTAGGCCATTTTTGTTTGTGAGTATGGATTTCCTCTTGTTTCTGGTACGAATCCACGGGTTTTTGATCGATTCTCTTCATCTCTACTATTTTCTAAAAACCCTAGTTTCACTACTGTTCGAATCTTCTAAGATCTTTATAGATCTGAAGTGATTCGAGTATTATTGGGTGTTTTTCTTTAAAAATCTCTTGGTTTAATTAATTATTTCGACTTCGTTTACTCTTTTTGAAATTAGGGTTCATCCCGGACTTTTCTTCAAAAACATTTCTAACTTCTCAGTGTTTTTATTAATTGTTTCTTCACTATCTTGACTAATTTTCACATGCATGCTCAAACCCTAGATGATTCTATGTGTTATACTGATTTCTTCAATTCTGTTTTGATATTATGTTTATCTATATAAGCCAGTCGTATTAACTTATTCTATTTAGAGACCTAAATGATTTTCCCTGTTAAAATTAGTATTTTGTGGAATTTTTTTACTTGATTAATTTCTGTTAAGGATCTGAACGATCTTCTTTCTTGTTAAAATCAGAACCCTTTGGCATTCTTACTTGGTTGATTCCCATTTAAGGACTCAAATAATTCTTTCCTATGAAATCAGTACTCTTTGAAGATTTTTACCGATTATTTCCTAATAATTGCCCTGTTAAAATTAGTGTGTTGGGATTTTATTGGCTTCCTTATTTTGTTACTTGCTTCCCTATCTTTTCTTACTTGCCTTAATTAGTTGACAGTAGTTTGGGGATTTTTACTGACTCCCTACATGGTATTAATTTGATTTATTGCCTTAATTGAACCCCTGTTATAACTGTTAATTGATTATTCCCCAATTAAAGGAGTCTTTCCCGGATTTCCCTATAGAAATTGATTTTGTGATTAGTTGGTTGATCCCTAATTGATTGAACTATGATTCTCTTTACCTTATTTGTTCTACTCCATAAGTGTTATATATACTCTCATTCTGCCTCTCAAAGACACGAACAATAGTTCAATACACACACACAGACATAGAAAGTATACAAAGTTCTTGTACTCTTCCTCTATCATAATCTTCTGCTCTTTGCTTCTACATTGTCTAGCCGGCTGGAAGCCAGGGCTAGACCTTTGGACCTTGTTTGCTTCATTCTTCTACTTTGAATTCTTAACTGGTATGCCCCCACTTTACTATCGTGCAAACTTCTGTATGATTTAACTTATGTATTTCCTATTCCCAGCATGTCCATTTTCATGTTATTAAATCAATAGGATCTTTATACCAGCTTGCCCATCTTTAACTAGACCTATGTGCTTCATGCTTATTGTTCCTAGTCAGCATGTGTACTGCCATTCAAGTAGACTATATGTTTCATGCTATTCAATTTAAACTATGTGCTTCCTTATAATTAGCATGCCTTTCTTCTGCTTAATCAAACCTATGTATCTACTACAATAGCATGTCTACTTTTGTTCAACCTATATGTTTACTGCAATTGCATGTGTACGTTGTTTGATTGAACCTATGTGTCTTTTTTTCAACCTGTTTACTCCTGTTTTAGCTAGACCTATGCGCTTCTGCTTTCAGCAAGTCTTCATACTTGCTCATATCTAAACTGGACCCATGTCTGTTTACTTTTCCACTAGCATGTTCTTTCTATCATATTTTAAAATGTTCACCTCTCACAGACTCCTGACCAATATGACTCCCCATCCCTACTACCCCTTTGAATATGACTGTCTGAGTGATCCCAGTATGCCATGCCATTGTTTAGTGTCTTCTCACTTAGTATCAACTAGTAAACTAAATTGAAACTTTGAGGGATCCTATTTCTGTATACTATTTGATTGCTGGAACCTTTGTTTGTGTTACAATGATTGAATGACCCTGCTTGCTCATTACTTCCTAAGAATCTGAAACTATTTTCTTCTATTTTCAACCCCTATTCCTAGAACCCTTAGGGTCTTGCCCCTCCAGTGTGAGCATTGCCTAGGAGTTCATGAGACTCCTCTGAACTTTGACACACTGGGGCTTGCTTTCCAAAACTTACTCACAAAGGGTTGCTTTGAAAGTTTTCTAGTATGAGCATTGCCCCGGGTCCCTGAGGCCCTTTGAAAACTTTGACACACCAGGATACTAGTGGGTGCACTATGAAATTATGGCATTTTTGGACTGTTTGAAGGCCTGGAACTTCCAGGTTCACTTTGGGCCTCTATTCAGGTTCCATATAGCATAGTTTGTTCCTTCTATAATTCATATGGTCTGTAGTAATAATTCTTGTAAACAGATATTGGAGAAATTAGTAAAAAGGGAGGGATTCTTATATAATTTTTGTGGGGAAACTAGGTAGAAATCATGTCCTTAGGTTTATTATGACTATTTGCTTGCATTAGAGATCATGTTCTTCGGATTATTTACTTGCATCATATACCATGTCCATAGGTATTGCAATATTGTTTTACTTAGAAACCATGCCTATAGGTTATTGCAATGTCTATTATTTAGATACCATGCATGTAGGTTATTACAATGTCTGTTATTTAGATACTAGGCTTATAGGTTATCGCGATGTTTGCTTATGTACATTTAGGTACCATGTCTATGAATCAGTCCTGCATTCTAGATACCATGCCTATATGGTTTAAAATATATCTTGCATTTTAGACACCATGCCTGTAAGTTTAAAAATCAATCTCTACATGCCGACAAAGTTTCAATCAGTTTTCTGCATGTTAATAAGGTTTTAAAACTAATTGCTGCATTTAGATGCCATGCCTATAGGATTTTAAAACCAATTTTTGCATTTAGCTACCAGTGTCTACAAGTCTAGACAACATGCCTATAGGATCTAAACTACCTGCTTTAAATTGTTTATTGGTTTACTGCACTCCTGATTAATAACTAGATACTATGTTCATAGGACATCATTGATACATGCCTAGTCAAGCCTATAGGGCTATTGAAATCCCGCAAACTGTAAAACTACGCTTTTGTTATTTGTGAATTGGCCAGATTCCGCAAGCTATAAAATTAGTAGGAAAACTGATTAGGTCTCTATTGCCTCACTTTAACACGATGCTGCATACATTCTATTTACTCACCTAGATATCTTGCTCTAGGACCTTTTGAAATATCTGAAATCTTGTTGTTTTAGACGTGTTATTGTCTGCTTGTGTGAGGAGGTAAAAGTGAGCTTTAATTGCCTATTTATGTGAATGTTCTATTTGTATTTGCTTGTCTCCTAGATTTTCTCCTTTTAAACACCTTAGGAGAGTCTAGAACTGCCTTAATTAGAGGTCTTAAACACCTCCAGGGCCACAAGGAAGTGACAAGTAATGCACACATAGAGTACGTTTAATTAGCATCGGTTATACAACCACTAAGGGGAGGGTAACGGGTAGTAAAGGATATGATGACCTGTGCGCTAATGCTATGTGTAGCAACCCAACTTTGGGACGATTACCAAGCATTGTACAGAAGTGATTTTGTCGGCTAAAAACCTAGGACCCCTTTTACCTTTTTTTTTAAATGAAATACCAAATTGTCTAATTTGCTTTATTTGTTTATAAGACTAATTCACATAATTTGAGTTTGTCCGGGACCAACCATTGTGGACTGCGAGGGGTGCCTAACACCTTTCCCTCAAGGTTATTTCGAGCCCTTACCCAAGTCTCTGATAATGCAAACCGGTTTTATGAGTTACTTGCGTTAGGTGGCCTAACGCACCTTAAATCCATTAGGTGGTGACTCTTCAAATTCCGTACCCAACTCCCAAAAGTAAATGAGTTAGTCCCAATGAATGTCGAAACCCGGACTCCGTGAGGAAAAAGGGGGCGCGAAAACGCACATGCCAAGTAACGGGCGTGCGGGCATACACTATGAGAATTGTTACCTGGTCGATTCCATGGCACTGTATAGTGGATTTATATTGGTTATATCCGTGTTTTCATCATGTGATAAAGTAATTGAGCTGTCAATCATGCTAGAGATCATATTTTGGCGATATGCTGGTCCTGTTGGGACCCATAGTGGTCGTTTCTTTCTATTGACTTATTGATTTCATTGAAATTTCGTACTCAGTCATATTCATCCACTACATATCATATCTCAGTCCCTATTATTATTTATTGATACATCATATCATCATTATCAGGCTAGTTTTACAATATTGTGAGCCCGTGAGAGAGAGACTGGAGAAATTGATGGCTGAGTGAGGCCGAGGGTCTAATTATGAGTGACATTTATAGGATCGGGTTGCACACCACAACGGGTTTTACTTATTTATGATAGCAATTGGGCTGAAGGAGCCCCTCCGAAGTGTCCACACACCCTAGTGAGCGCGATTGATTTATATTGAGAGATGGATCTTCCTTAGATATGGATCTTGTCCGAAACATTTATACTTGGGGAGGGATCTTCCCCACGAGATGGATTGGCACTACCTAGTAATGAGTGACTAATGGTCAGTTGATCTATATATTTCGGGATGGATCTTCCTTGGGTCAAATTGACCATATATAGTACTGAGTGATTGAGAATTTTGAAAGTATGAGCACACGAGGCTTTTAGCGTCGTGCATCACATACAACATGTGCATTGGCATGTAGAAGTAGAGAAGTTATATTCTTCATATCATTTAGAATTGATCTATCCTACTGTATTGAGTTTAACTATTGAACTTGAAAGCATGCCTATGTTTCTGCACTGTTATTTCTTTATTGAGCTGTACCGATTGAGTTCGTCACTACTTTCAGTCAAAAGGTTATATTTATTACTTATTGAGTTAATTGTACTCACGCTACACCCTACACCTCGTGTGCAGATTCAGGTGCTTCCGCTCACGGCAGATGCTGAGTTGTGGAGTCAAGATCTTCGGAGATTATCAAGGTAGCTGCATGGTGTTTGCAGACCATGACTCTCCTTCCTTATCTTCATTTATGTTTCGGTTCTTATTCCCTAGATGTTGTATTAGACTATATCTCTATATAGATGCTCATGTACTTGGTGACAACTAATTTTGGGAGAGATGTGTATTGAGTTGCGAGTTTTATTCTGTTTTTAAAGGGGTTTTCCTTAAATTTAACTACTTCGGTGTTTTTCAAAGCTATTGTTATGTTGAAATGGTAGAGTAGTTGTCTTTCCTGGTACCACGATAGGCGCAATCACAACGATTTGGTTTTAGGTCATGACAACAGATGTGGGAGTTGGAGGTAGCGGGCCTCGAGAGTTAGCTTTGGACTGTTCGAGAGAATTCAAGGTAGTGGTGTATGGATGCCCAAACCCTTGGAGTCCTCTTCCTTTATTTTCATACTGTTGTATTACTTTCATATAGTAATGTACTTTTTGATACTCGTTATGTATTGAGTTTAGAGCTCATGAATCTATATTACCTAGTTTCGGGAGTTTGGCTATGTACCTTTATCTTGGCTTTGTTGGAGTTTGTTTTCATTGTTTATGATAATTTTAGGCGTATTATATTCTTTTTTTTATATCATTGCGTGATTGATATATCTTGTCATGGAGATTACGTAAAATCACGACCATTGATGGGATTTTGGGTCGTCATACTACCTGAGCTCGCCTTGGCAAACACAAATCACACAAGCTTATTTAGCTTCCCCGGCATGCTCGACACCTAGCATGTGACACGAGCAACAACACATTCAAGTATACATGGGAGTTATTTTTTTCTCATCTTTATGATTTTTTTCCAACATTAATTATTTTCATCACTTGAACTCGACTCCACTCGATATTATTACTAAGTCCCAATTATGTTCCCACTCTCGCAAGGCTCCATCATTACATTAAGGCCAACTAACTAGTGTCATTAATTTTTCAATTACATTAAGGCCAACTAACTAGTGTCATTAATTTTTCAATTAAAATTAAAAGTACTCGGGACCTTAAAGGTGTAGGATTAACTAATATTATCCTTTGATTGTAAGGATATTAGGAGAGAACTTGAAGACTAAAAGATAATTAAGATATATCAAAATTATAAATTAAATAAAAAATATGTACTTTCTCTAACAACTTAAACTTTTATGTGTAACAGTCACACATTTCAAGCTTTAATTTTATTTGACTATAGAGGTCTTGGATTCGAGTCTTACCGCCACTTATTGCCAAAAAGAAATTTCATGTGCAAATAATTGACGCACACAAGAGATGTTTTAGAAGACATAATTAAGTAAATAAAAGACTACTCTCAATACATAATCTATATTATATTAAAAATGGGAAGCCCTTAATTAAAAAGTTGAATTACTAAAATATCCTTCTTAAAAACTTAAATATCCTACTTATAAAGAAATGTATAATAATATTACTTATTAAGAAGAAAAAAAACTAATTTAATTTGAAGTGTCCTTTCGAAAAAGTTGTGTCTTTTTAAATAAGTAACTAACTATCGTTTTCAATAAAATCTATTCAACCATTTGTTTAAATATTAAGACCAAGAGCATGAAGATTTCGAACATCAACGATGTAGGGAAGCGGGAGCACCGATCACAAAGTAGAGGAAAAGAAGAAAGATTACTATCTTTTGTTTGGCCGTCCAAAGGATTTCATCGGTACAGCATCCTATGGACCAACATAAACATCACGTGAATTTTAACTATTTTCCTCAATTTAAAGAAAATAATAAGTTTCATGTCTTTTACCAACACTTGTTGAATTTTTTAAATTTATGGCTGCTTCTGATTATTTGATTTTTGACTATTTCAAAACATAATTCGGTTTCTTAAAAAATCTATATCTATTTCTATATTATATTAAAAGTGGGAATCCCTTAATTAAAAAATTAAATTACTAAAATATCCTTCTTAAAAACTTAAATATCCTACTTATAAATAAATGTATAATAAAATTTCAAGGATTACATGTCAAAGATTATAATTAGTACTATAAATAAAATTTTAACTTTTATTCACTAATAGTATAAAATATTCTACAGTATTAGATCTCTTAAAAGTAAATTAATATAAGTAATTACTTAGTTAATAGAATTCGCATGTTAAGTTGTATTGATAATATAATTTTTTTATAGACATAGTTAAATTCCTATAAATATTGTGAATTCATGATTGAAAATTAGAAAATAGAACTACAATGTGTAAAACAAAACAAATTATAGAGCACATAGAGATTACTGGTAGTTAGATATCATAAAAGTAGAAAAAGAAACACAAAAATAGAAACTAATCTAATTTAAAGTGTCAGTTTTAAAAAAAGAATCATATTTATTTAACTGGTTTATCCGATAGTCAATTAATGACATAAAAAGAATAGCTGTTATTTTGGCTTTTTGATAGTTCTATTAGGTCAGTTATACAAAACAATATGACATTTTGCTTAACTATTATGCCAATCCAATCTTGAGAGATAGACTTGTGTATTGCTATTTTTCTTTATTGAATCTACTACTCCAATTCTAAAAATTCTTCTTCTTATTTGGTTGAGTAAATGAAAAATAAGATTACCTACACGTACACGTATATGTATAATTTTGTGTCTGCGTGCGTGCCATCCATATATAATGAACATATATTCACATATGCTACATTTTGTGACAAAATATGACGACCCAAAGGGTCATCACCTGTTTTCTTATCCATTTTGTGTTTCTGAGGCCTTGAAAACCTCATTTAGAGTCGCCTCGATTTGCGTGCGTAATCCGGACGTGTAGCCGAAAAACTTAAATATGAAATTTTGTGAAGAATGCTAAGTTTTGATGTTAAAATAAATAAGTTTGACTTTGGTCAACATTTTGGGCAAACGGACTCGGACCCGTGATTCGACGGTCCCGGAGGGTCCGTAGGAAAATATGGGACTTGGGCATATGCCCGGAATTTACTTCCGAGGTCCCTAGCTCGAGAAAGAAATTTTTGATGAAAATTGTAAGACTGAAATTCTAAGGATTTAAAGAAATTGATTAGTGTTTGATCTCGTTGGTATCGGCCCCGTATTTTGGTTCTGGAGCCCGGTACAGGTTTAATATAATATGTGAGATTGCGTACTAATTAAATAGTTAGTAGGCATAATTTATAATTACCTAGGCTAGGGAGCAATATAATAGCTTTGGAATAATAGGCACGAAAGATTTGGGCCAAGCCCATTTTACGTTGCTGCTAGGTTTGAAGTAGAGTAAATAAGTAAAATTGTTCTTTTAGTTCTAATAGATACGCAAATACCTAAAGAAGAGAGAAAAGGGCTTCAAGTAGTCGCCGACGCATGCGAGTAGGAAGAAAAGGCTGTAGAGGGTCTTTGGTGGAGTTGACCAGGTATATTGTTAAATTCATCCCATAACTGTATTTTGGATTATATGGTGAGGAAAGAGAGTAAAAGCACGAAGGGTGATGCTGTGCACATTTCATTTATATGATTGCTTTGGTGAGGACGAAAGTAAAAGCACGAAGGGTGATGCCGTGCATTTGTTGCTTTCTGATTCTTTGTTGATATCCGAGTTATGTTGTTTCTTTCATTACTTGTTGTTATTTGATTTACTTCGAGGTTATAGATTCCCTTACCCTATTTGCCTTGTGATTGTTGTTTGGGTGAGGAAGAGCGTAAAACACGAAGTGTGATGCCGTGTATTGTTTTGGTGAGGACGAGAGTAAAAGCACGAAGGGTGATGCCGTGCAAATTGTTGACTTTTGATACTTGTTGACATTCTGGCTTTGTTATTTCTTTCTGTTATTGAGGATTTCTATTTGAAACTGTTAGCTCCCCATAGCATGCTTTCACCCCCTCTTAGCTGTTTAAATTATGTATATTTCCTTTTATTGCATGTATCTGTACAGGTTATTTTTGGTAGGTCCTGTCTAGCCTCGTCACTACTTCGCCGGGGTTGGGCCAGACACTTACCAGCACATGGGGTCGGTTGTACTGATGCTACACTCTGTGCATCTTTTTGCACAGATCCAGGAGCAACTTTTGGACCTCAGCAGTAGGATTTGATCGGGAGCTGACTTCAGTCCAGAGACACCAAGGTAGCCTTGCTGACGTCCGTAGGCCCGGAGTCTCTCTCTCTTTATTCAGTTTGTTATCTTTTGTACAAAAACAAACAGTTTATAATTTTCTTTCAGACGATTGTATTTAGTAAATCTTAGAAGTTCGTGAGCATTGTGATACCAATCTTGGGTAGAGAATTATGTTAAACTTTCCGCATTTCTATTCAGCTTTTATATAAATTAAGACTTCCGCTTGAAATTTTTAATTATGTTGCCTTTATTACATGTTGATAATTATGGAAAGGAATATGTGTTGAACGAAAGGTAATTTAAGTTGGCTTGCCTAGCTCCTATTAGTAGGCGCCATCACAACCCCGAGGGTGGGAAATCCGGGTCGTGACAAGTTAGTATCAGAGCTCTAGGTTACATAGGTCTCACAACTCACGGACAAGATCAGTAGAGTCTGAGGGATCGGTACGGAGACGTCTGTATTTATCCCGCAGAAGCTACCGAGTTAGGAAAACTTCACATTTGTTCTTTCTTGTCGTGTGGTTCTGTTTCCCCAATACTAATTGAATTTCTACTCTGTTCTGTCGTAGATGGCGAGAACATGCGCTTCCTCATCTACCGCTCAGCCGCCTGAGCCCCCAGCAGCAGCTTCCACTAGGGGCTGAGGGCGAGGCCGAGGTAAGGGCAGAGCTTAGCCCCGAGCAACAGCACCAGTGGCGGAGCCTCGGGTTGATTTAGAGGTGGAGAATGTGACGACCCAAAGGGTCATCACCTGTTTTCTTATCCATTTTGTGCTTCCGAGGCCTTGAAAACCTCATTTAGAGTCGCCTCGATTTGCGTGCGTAGTCCGGGCGTGTAGCCAGAAAACGTAAATATGAAATTTTGTGAAGAATGCTAAGTTTTGATGTTAAAATGAATAAGTTTGACTTTGGTCAACATTTTGGGCAAACGGACCCGGACCAGTGATTCGATGGTCCCAGAAGGTCCGTAGGAAAATATGGGACTTGGGCATATGCCCGAAATTTACTTCGAGGTCCCTAGCTCGAGAAAGAAATTTTTGATGAAAATTGTAAGACTGAAATTCTAAGGATTTAAAGAAATTGATTAATGTTTGATCTCGTTGGTATCGGGCCCGTATTTTGGTTCTGGAGCCCGGTACAGGTTTAATATAATATGTGAGATTGCGTACTAATTAAATAGTTAGTAGGCATAATTTATAATTACCTAGGCTAGGGAGCAATATAATAGCTTTGGAATAATAGGCACGAAAGATTTGGGCCAAGCCCATTTTACGTTGCTGCTAGGTTTGAAGTAGAGTAAATAAGTAAAATTGTTCTTTTAGTTCTAATAGATACGCAAATACCTAAAGAAGAGAGAAAAGGGCTTCAAGTAGTCGCCGACGCATGCGAGTAGGAAGAAAAGGCTGTAGAGGGTCTTTGGTGGAGTTGACCAGGTATATTGTTAAATTCATCCCATAACTGTATTTTGGATTAAACTAAGGAGAAATAATTAAGTGAAGATGCTTCAGTTATGCATGTAAAGAGTCAGCAATTTTTTTTTTAAATTTATTTTTATTTCTTGTTTTTCTTTCTTTGTTGATGTTTCATCTATCACGTTGTGCCTTTAACAGACAATGTATAGTATCGTACCTTTCAATAGCAAATCAGGTATAAATTTTTATTTATTTTATTGGAGATCTTTTCTGATAACAAAGTAATTATAATAAAAGAATAAGTTAATTCTCTGAATTCATTTACAACGTTGACAAGAGTTGGAACACAGTGATCTTGGTAATATTTTATGTAAATAGACTTGAATGTTACATTACATATTCATGTAGATTCCCTTATTGATAGATTAGTTACATTACATATTCATGTAAATAGACTTGAATGTTTTTTTAAGTCACGTATAGCTAGGGGTTTATTAACAAAACGTAAGGTCCAGTATACTTAGGAACCTTTTTAAGTTAATGAGTTTTACATATATGAGTGATTAAAGGATTAGCTGAATAGATAGTAAGCCAATTATTGAATTTTGTACGAGAAGTATGAGGTAATTCCAACTAACATATTTGACATTGTTAATTAATATTTGCATAGATTGAGGTCGTTTGATTGGTGTTCTAGACGATGCAAGGTTGGAGAAACTCTCTGTTAGCGAGGTAAGTGTTTGGTCTAACCTTAGCTTGAGGAATTATGAGTCGAGTCCTATTTGATATGTGATAATTGTTGAATACGACGTATAAGCATGGTGACGAGTATCGATACACCAGAGTCTAGCATGACCGTGAGTCTTATTTGTGTTTATTCGAATTTTGTGATACCTCTTCCTTGTTAAATTGATAAATTTCATATAGTGTGAAGAGTTTGAGGAAGAATTATGATTTGTACATTCTTGGAGCATTGGCTCGAGTATATCGTAAAGCGTGAAAGTATATGAAATGATTGAACCCCTTTGGAGCGTTGGCTCAGGTGGTAAAGTGAGATAAGAGGTAAAAAGTGAAAGAAAGAGAAAGAATTATTGAATTGCTCCCTTGCTGGGATGCTTGTTGCTTTGTTGACTATCTCCCTTGCCGGGATGCTGAGATTATTGATATTGTTCCCTTGCCGGGTTTTAACTGCTTAATTGTGCTCCCTTTCCGGGAGTTAGCTATTTATTTGTATTCCCTTACCGGGGTTTCTATTATTATTTGTCTAATCCCCTGCCCCTTATTTGTGATTGTTGCTTGGGTGAGGAAGAGTGATAAAGCACGAAGGGTGATACCGTGCATTGTTTGCTATTGTGAGGAAAGAGTGTAAAACACGAAGGGTGATGTCGTGCCGCACGATGTACCATTCTGTGCCAATTTTATTGATTATATGGTGAGGAAAGAGAGTAAAAGCACGAAGGGTGATGCCATGCACATTTCATTTATATGATTGCTTTGGTGAGGACGAGAGTAAAAGCACGAAAGGTGATGTCGTGCATTTGTTGCTTTCTGATTCTTTGTTGATATCCGAGTTATGTTGTTTCTTTCATTACTTGTTGTTATTTGATTTACTTCGAGGTTATAGATTCCCTTACCCTATTTGCCTTGTGATTTTTGTTTGGGTGAGGAAGAGCGTAGAGCACGAAGGGTGATGCCATATATTGTTTTGGTGAGGACGAGAGTAAAAGCACGAAGGGTGATGCCGTGCAAATTGTTGACTTTTGATTCTTGTTGACATTCTGGCTTTGTTATTTCTTTCTGTTATTGAGGATTTCTATTTGAAACTGTTAGCTCCCCATAGCATGCTTTCCCCCCTCTTAGCTGTTTAAATTCTGTATATTTCTTTTTATTGCATATATCTGCACAAGTTGTTTTTGGTAGGTCCTGTCTAGCCTCGTCACTACTTCGCCGGGGTTAGGCCAGGTACTTACCAGCACATGGGGTCGGTTGTGCTGATGCTACACTCTGTGCATCTTTTTGCACAGATCCAGGAGCAGCTTTTGGACCTCAGCAGTAGGATTTGATCGGGAGCTGACTTCAGTCCAGAGACTCCGAGGTAGTCTTGCTGACGTCCGCAGGCCCGAAGTCTCTCTCTCTTTATTCAGTTTGTTATCTTTTGTACCGAAACAAACAGTTTATAATTTTCTTTCAGACGATCGTATTTAGTAAATCTTAGAAGTTCGTGAGCATTGTGACACCAATCTGGGGTAGAGAATTATGTTAAACTTTCCGCATTTCTATTCAGCTTTTATATAAGTTAAGACTTCCGCTTGAAATTTTTAATTATGTTGCCTTTATTACATGTTGATAATTATGGAAAGGAATATGTCTTGAACGGAAGGTAATTTAAGTTGGCTTGCCTAGCTCCTATTAGTAGGCGCCATCACAACCCCAAGGGTGAAAAATCCGGATCGTGACACAAAAATATTTATATTTATTTTTGTGCTAAAGTAAATTATCATTAGGAATGACATGTGAAAAAATATATCGCATCGTCGTTGAAAAGTAAATAATATAATTATTACGTTTTTCTATCACTATATCTCTATCTTTATAAGTATATATCATAAAATTTACAATAATATGCTAGCCATTCTAAGGAAGACACATGATGAACGAATTATTATACAAAAATAATAATTTTTTTGGCAATAACTTCTTGATATGTATACGACTGTAAAACAAGGCAAAAACTTTACACATGAAATATTTGCAACTATAAGCGATATTAAAATATCTAAAAATAAGGAAACGATCAAGATGAATTTGTATATACTAGAATAAATAATATTGTTCAAAAATTACTTCATTTTAAAAACTTTATATAAAAATATGCATAGATATAAGTACAACAACAACAACAACAACAACAATACAGTATAATTCCACTAGTGGAGTCTGGGGAGGATAGTGTGTACACAGACCTTACCCCTACCCTGGGATAGAGAGGCTGTTTCCAAATAGACCATCGGCATCCTTCCCTCCAAGAACTCCCCACCTTGCTCTTGGGGTGACTTACTCACAACCTCTTAGTTGGGAGTGGGGGTTGCTTACTATCAGAGCAACCCCTCTTGTCAAGGTGGGGAACAACAGATATAGGAAACCAAAAATGGATAAGGCGGAATACTCTAAATCCACACTAAAATTGGCACAGATTATTAATTAGTTACACTCGTGGTCTCAATTACCTTCATGAACTTGACTATTTGATATATCCATTACCCCCTTGGAAGTTGATGTGATAAAGACTATGGATACATTATCTTTTAAGCGCGTGAAAGTGAAGAAAAATAGAAAAAATAAATTACAAGTGGTTTATTTTTTAACCGTTAATTGTAACATAGTCATCCGTGATGATTTATTTGTTACAATCATGTAATTGTTTTGCTTCATTTTTATATAAAAATGTGTACTTTACCCTAGCTTTTATTCTTTTTAATTTCTTCTATGGATATAATGTCTATTTGTTCCAATTGCGTAGTTTTTATTTTCGGGCAAATTTTTGAAATTTTTAGTCGGAACTCCATTATTTTATGAAAATAACTTCTAGCTAAAATAATAGAGTACTAACTATGTATTTCTTGTTATTTTTCTTTAGATATAATGGTTATTGGATTTTTATTTTTGAGTCAAATCAGTAATTATTTTGGCCACATCTCCATTATTTTTTACATTGCCAAAATAATAAACTTACAATTGTGTATTTTTTTATTTCTTATTTGGATGCAATGACTATTTTATTTTAACTGTGCATTTTCTTTTTCGGCCAAAATCTATAAAAATATACTTACTTCAAGCTCCATAATATTTAGCTAAATAATTTTTTTTAGCTAAAATAATAAAGTTTAAGCTAGGTATATTTTTTAGATGCCATAACTATTTATTTTAACCATGTATTTCTTCTTTTTTTCATGTCAAATCTAACAAAAATAACTAAAACTTCATCATTGTTAGCTAAATAATTTTTTTAGCTTAAATAAAGAAGTTCTAGCCAAATTTTATTATAACATTTATTTCAAAAATATTATCTAAAAATGTAATACACTTAAAAAGGTAAATATATATTTTATTGTTAAAAAATGCCACATGGCCAGGAAAAAATCACGTATCAGGCAAGTGCATGCCACTTTTCTAGGATGAGATTGTTTAAGGGGGTAACAACTATCGAATAATCAAGTTCATGGAGGTAATTAAAATCTACAAATAGTTCAAGCGTGTAACCAATAATCCGTGCCAAGTTTAAGGGTATTTTAATTAAGGTATTTTGCCAATGGATAACCAAGTGAGAAAAGGTGTTACCACTCATTTGATGTGTACAACAACAAATTATGATAGTGACCGATATAGCAACAAATACTACTAAAAAGACGTCTCCTTCTCCCCAAATTTAAGCTTTAATTATTCATATTCATCAATTTAATTAGATGATATCCAATCAATTTTACCTCGACAAACAGGCCACCACATGATGATCTACATTGATCATTCATAAAAACTTATACTTTTTTCCTTTTGAAGTTTATTTTAATATATTAATACTATTTTACAATATCATTTTACTACAAAACCTGGTATACACGTACAACGCACGTGTCGAGAAACTAGTTAAGTAAATAAAAATATTATTGTATCTAACAACCACACCATCAAATTTGGGTTTTTCATACTACTCTCTTTGTTCAATGGTTTATTTTTCAATTCTTAAGAATATCAACTAAGAAAAATGTGAACATATCAGTACCTATATTGTTAAAATGTGTTAAAGGATATTCATCAATAATTTGTAAGTAAATAATAAGATAAAAATTACATAAATGAAATATAGTATGAATAATATTCCAAGTTCTCAAGTTCTTGTAATTTATGCTTCTAATTGATATTTTGTAAATACTTAATGAGAAATTGAAGTAGTTACTTGAAACCTTGTATTTATCAAGTAACTTAATTTCTTTCCAAATAATCAATCTTATTTGAAATAATATAGTAATCTTATATATTCCTTCGAGGCCTATATAAGTGTACTAACTACTGAATATCAATAACAACAAATTCATACTTCACATCATACAAAATTCAAGAGTCATGAAGAGTTACATTGTGCTTTCCCTCCTCTCTATGGCAGTATTTTTCGCTTTATTTGATCCTTCGCTAGGTATAAATATATTCTTCAATATATGTTCAAATATGTATTTTGTTCCATCTTTCCATTTGCATCGATTAAGATATAATCTTCTCATGTCTTTGTGTCAGGTGACCTGAAGTTTTGCCCCGGAAGTTTCATGACTAATGGAACATGTGATAAAGTTGATTGTCGCGACCTCGCTCTCTTCAAGTGGACAGCAAGTCAGATACCACATAGTTGTGCGTGTTCTGCTTCCGGAAATAATCAAAGTCTTTGTACATGTCAAACAGTTTGCTAAATTAATTAATACAAAAGAAATGGTAACCGATATCAATGTATTAGATAATTGATCATGAGGAATCATATAAAAATTTTACTGAATGATTGAGAAAATAACAAATAAAATTTCTCTTTATAATATATAATTTATATTAATATATAAAACAAGGGCCCAAAAGGTTATTTGGCACCCTCCTAGACCAGCATTTATGTTCATCTATTTTCTCCATTTTTGAAATTTTCCTTTTATTTTTATTCAACTAAATAGAACAAACTAAAACAATTTAGATTAAATACTCCAAAATACGCCTTTTAAAACATCGTGTAACGTCCACCAGAAAAGAGCCACCCTTGCGATTATCTATCTTCCTCACTAAATGATCTATCTGTTCATTGAAACTGAAGGCATGACTTTTGTAACGACTCGGCCGGTCGTTTCGAGAGTTGTAGCCATGTTTCCTTATTTTTCTGTTCTTTTGTGTTCTACGACTGTATTATGACTTATCGGGTTAGTTGGTTCGGGTCTGGAGTGATTTTGGAGTGAGTTGAGACACTTAGTCTCTTGTGAGAAGGTTTAAGTTGGGAAAGTTGACCGGATGTTGACTTATGTATAAAGAACTTCAAATTTGAATTTTGATGGTTCCTTTAGCTCCGGTAGGTGATTTTGACTTAGGAGCGCGTCTGAAATGTTATTTGGAGGTCCATGGTAGAATTAGACTCTAATTGGCGAAAGTTAGAATTTTGGCGATTCTGGCCGGTAGTGAAAATTTTGATATCGGGGTAGGATTAGATTTTCGGAAGTTAGAGTAGGTTTGTGGTGTCATTTCTGACTTGTGTGCAAAAATTTGAGGTCATTCATACATGGTTTGGTAGGTTTTGGCATCATTTGAAGAATTCGGAAATTTATAGGTTCTTAGGCATGAATCCGGGGTTAATTTGGTGTTTTGATGTTGTTTTGAGTGATTTCAAGGTTCGACTAAGTTCGTATGATATTATGGGTCGTGTTAGTATGATTGGTTGTGGTCCCGAGGGCCTCGGGCTAATTTTGAGTGATTTACGGAACAAGTCTGGAGATTAGAAAGTTGTTGAAGTTGAACTCAGATGTCATAATCGCACCTGCGGATGTCTCATCATAGGTGCAAGCCGGCAAAAGCGAGCAACAGATCGCAGATGTGAGATTGGAGGAGCTGGACATAAGGGGCAGGTGCGATGAAGTTCCCGCACCTGAGATGGTCGCATAAGCGAATTATGGGGAGCAGGTGCATGTTTGGACCGCAGGTGCGATGGATGGTCAGTTATTTCCATAGAAGCGGATCTTTGTCAGCAGAAGGAATTCTGCAGATGCAGTCGCATGTGCGAAAAACTTGGGCATGATATTTAAAAATAAGGGTTCGCGATTTTAGTCTTGTTTCAACATTTTGGAACAATGCTAATTAAATGTACTCTATGCGTGCATTACCCATCCATTCCTTGTGGCTTTGGAGGTATTTAGGACCTCTAATTAAGGCAGTTCTAGACTCTCCTAAGTTGTTTAAAAGGATAAAATTTAGGCGACAAGCTGTAACTAGCCGACCGGTCGTTTTAAGAATTTACGCCCCGATCCCCTATTAACTGTATGCCCCGTGTTTGTTTCTGCTATTGTAAGTTGTTGGGATGGTTCGTTTTGGGTTTCGGAGTGTTTTGGGACACTTAGTCCCTAAATGAGAGTTTAACCTTTAGAATTTGGACCATAGTTGGAGCAGTGTGAAGATGACCTCAGAATTGAATTACGTTGGTTCTGTTAGCTCCGTTGGGTGATTTCGGGCTTCAGGGCGTGTTCGGATTGAGTTTTAGAGGTTCGTAGCATATTTAGGCTTAAAATGCCGAAAGTTGAATTTTCGAAGTTTCCAGTTCGATAGTGAGATTTTGATCTAGGGGTCGGAATGAAATTCTGAGAGTTGGAGTAGCTCCGTAGTGTTGAATGTGATGTGTGTGCAAAATTTCAGGTCATTCGAACGAGTTTTGATAGTCTTTTTGATTGAAAGCGGAATTTTGAAGTTTTCGAAATCTTTAGGCTTGGATTGGAAAGCGATTTGTGGTGTAGCATTGTTTGATGTGATTTGGGGGTTGGAATAAGTTCGTATGATGTTTTAGGACTGGTTGGCATGCTTGGTTGAGGTCCCGGGGGTCTCGGGTGAGTTTCGGGTGTTTAACGGAAGTTGAATTGGATTTAGGAGAAATCTGAAGTTGGTTGAACCTGTTATAACCGCACCTGCGTGTGTGGGACCGCAGGTGCGGCGCCGCAGAAGAGGATTTTGGCCCAGGCTCCAGAAGCTATAGGTGTGGGAAGTCAAACACACCTGCAAGACTGCAGGTGCGGTAAGGGAGTCGCAGGTGCGGAATTGTGGTTTAATGAAATGTCGCAGAAGCGGGACTGCAGGTGCGGTCCCAGAGCCGCAGATGCGGTTTCACTAGTCAGAAAAGGGGCAGAAACGAGGGTTTATTCTCAAAACCTTAGAAATTGATTTGGGAGTTCGGGATTGGTGATTTTGGGAGAGATTATCACCTGGGTGTTTAGATTAAGTAATTTTTACTCGATTTTGATTAATTTCCACGAATCTATGCTTTAATTCATCCTTTAAATTCGTATTTGGGGTGAAAATTTGGAGAAAAATTGAAAAAGCTCTTAGGCCTAATTTTGGAGTTTTGATCAAGATTTTGATGTCGGATAGGAGTAATTTCTGTATATATGAACTCGTAAGAGTGTGAGGATTCCGAATTGTAAATTCTACCCAATTCCAAGATGTGGGCCCAGGGGCTTTTTGGGCGATTTTCCTAATTTTTCATATTTGCTTCGAATTGATTAGTTGAATTAGTTAGATGAAGTTATATTTAAATTATGCAATTACTTTAAATAGATTTGGGCCATTTGGAGTCGGATACTCGTGGCAAGAGCATGGTATTGAGTTGATCGAGCGGGTTCGAGGCAAGTGGCTTGCCTAACCTTGTGTGGTGGAACTCCCATAGGATTGGCATTGTTGATATATGAAATGCCTTGTACATGAGGTGAAGAGTGCGTACTTGTGCTAATTGTTAAAAATCCTATTTTCATTAAGTAACTATAACTATGTTTCCTTCCCTGTTTATACTACTTGCAATTTAAGCCTATTGTTAGCTTAGGGAAGCATGCCTAATTGACTTAATTGTCGTACTTTCTCAAACTGCTTTAATTGAATTCTATGCAGCATGTTAGGTTAGAAATACCTGTTTTACCTTGGTTTGAAATGTGGATTGAATTGAATATTCTTCGTGTTGCTGCTGTGTGTTTATATTGGAACTACGGGACGGTATCCCGGGAGATCCCCCTGCATGTTAACTTTGGGACTATGGATTTGTATTCCGGTAGATCCCCCTGCACATTTATATTAGAACTATGGGACTGCACCCGGTAGATTCCCCAAGTACTGGGTATTTACATTTGGGACTATAGATTGTTATTCTGTAGATCCTCGCACACTATGAGTTGGACTACGGCACGACACCCGGGAGATCTACTGAATATTTACATTTGGGGACTACAGGGTGGTATCCTGGGAGATCCCCGGTTGCTATTGTTGTGTGGAGTTATATTCTCTCTGTGTTTTCTCTCTCTGTTGTAGTTGTTGTTATTCTTATTATCATGTGTTACTTCATGCTGTTAGCACTTAATTATATTATCGTATCCTATACTGTTATATCTTGTTTTTCATTTAACCTCAGTAGGGCCTTGACCTTCCTCGTCACTACCCGACCGAGGTTAGGCTTGACACTTACTGAGTACCGTTGTAGTGTACTCATGCCCTTCCTGCACATGTTTTTCATGTGCAGATCCAGGTTCTTCGGCTCAGCCATATCATCCTTGAGGCGAGGCGATTCTTCAGAGACTTTGAGGTATATCTGCCGCGTCCGCACACCGAAGAGTCCCTATCCATTCTCTATAGTAGTTATAACCCTTCTGTATTTACTTTGATCTAGACATTCTGGAGTTAGAGCACTATGTAATATTCATAGCTTGTGATTTCATGAGATTCTAGGTTTTGGAAAGTTGTTCAGTTTTTGAGATCTTGTATTAGTATTTGCCGAGCGACATCTTAAATGCTTCTATATTTGTTTATCTTCAATTTTTATTAGTTTTTCCGCATTTGTTTTCTCTTTCCAAAATTGTTAGACTTGCCTAGTCGTAGAGACTAAGTTCCATCACGACAGTTCACAGAGGGCGAACTTGGGTCATGACAAGTTGGTATTAGAGCTCTAGGTTCATAGGAGTCATGAATCACAAGCCGGTTTATTAGAGTCTCGCGGATCGGTACGGAGACGTCTGTACTTATCTACGAGAGGCTATGTAACTGTTAGGAAAATTCCACTTCATTTGATTCCTTGTCGTGCGAGATTTTTGATATCACAATTAAACTTTTATCTTCTATTCTCTCACAGATGGTGAGGACATGTGCTACCATAGATGATCAGGCACCCATGCCTTCTACTGGAGCTGTCAGAGGTCGGGGCCGGGGTAGAGGTCGAGGACGCACACGTGGTGCAGCCAGAGCACCCGCGCGAGCTGCCACCAAAGAGCCACCAACAGTTCCCGCCGGAGCCCAGACGCCTAATATGCCTACTGCTACTACCACTCCAGCTCTTCAGGAGACTCTTAAATAGTTCATGAGCATGTACACCAGTCTGGCTTAGGCAGGGTTGCTTCCCCTTGCTGCAGCCAAATCTCAGGCCAGGGGAGGAGCATAGACTCCCACCGTCCACACTCCTGAGTAGCGAGTGCATGTTGATCAGGTCCCAGAGATTATTCTTGTACAGCCTGTAGCCCCAGATTAGCCCGAGGATAGGGCAGCGGCTTCCGAGGATGAGCAATGGAGGCTTGAGAGGTTTAAGAAGTACAAGCCTCTTGTATTTAGTGGTCTAGCATCAGATGATGCTCTAGGATTTGTAGAGGAGTGCTACCATATCCTCCGTACCATGGGTATATTAGGATCGAGCGGGGTTTCCTTCACTACCTTCCAGCTTTGAGGAGCTGCCTATGAGTGGTGGCGTACTTATGAGTTAGACAGTCCGGATGAGGCAACTTCCTTGACTTGGACTCAGTTTTTAGATATGTTCCTCAGATAGTATGTTCCTCAGAGCCTCAGGGAAGCATGACATATAGAGTTTGAGCATTTGCACCAGTGTACTATGACTATCTCGGTATATGCTATCTGTTTCACTAGCTTGGCTAGACATGCACCAACTTTATTTTCTATTGTTCTTGAAAGGGTTCCCTGGTTTATTAAGGGTCTCATTTCCAGCATCAGGTCAAGCATGGCTCGTGAGTTGGAGATGGATATTTCTTATCAGCAGGTGGTGAGCATTGCTAGGAGAGTGGAGGGTATGCATGCTCGGGAGAGAGACAAGAGGGAGGCCAAGAGGTCTCGAGAGTTGGGCCATTATTCTGGTGCCCATGCTCCACCTGCAGTTCGTCATGGTAGGGGTTATATGAGTCACCTCATTCATTCAGCTCTTCTAGCAGCTAGTGGTATTCCAGTTCCTCCTAGGCTTCAGGAGCCTTATTATGCACCTCCAGTATCTAGTGCGCCTATTGCGTGGGGTGCTTTCAATGGTCAGTCCAGCAGACCTGGCCCATGTCAGTCATAGCAGCCATGTCCTCCCAGAGCTTGTTTTGAGTGTGGTGACACACGCCATATGGTGAGGGATTGCCCCAAACTTAGGAGGGGTGCACCTCCACATACTTCTCAACCACAGCATGCCCCATAGAGTTCTCGGGCTATGATTACAACACCAGTTACTACCCCACCTGCTCAGCCAGCTAGAGGTGTAGGTCAGGGAGGTAGAGGTCACCCTCGAGGGGGAGGCCAGGCCAGATATTATGCCCTTCCTGCCCATAACAAGGCTGTCGCCTCCGATTCTGTCATCACAATTATTGTCCTGGTTTGTCATAGAGATGCATCGGTTTTATTCAATCCAATCTCCACCTATTCTTATGTGTCTTCTTATTTTTCCCTGCATTTAGGTATATCTCGAGATTCTTTGAGTTCCCCGGTTTATGTTTCTACTCCTGTGGTAGATTCTCTTGTTATAGACCGCGTTTATCGGTCATGTTTGGTTGCTCTTAGTGGTTTTGAGACCAGAGCCAATTTATTATTGCTCATCATGGTAGATTATGTTATCTTGGGCATGGACTGGTTGTCGCCCCATTATGCTATTCTTGATTGTCATGCCAAAACCGTGACGCTGCCTATGCTAGGTATACCACGAGTTGAGTGGAAGGGTACTTTAGATCACACTCCCAGTAGAGTTATTCGTTAAGGCTCAACGAATGGTTGAGAATGAGTGTGACACGTATCTAGCTAATGTGAGAGATGTCAGTATTGATACCCCTATAGTTGATTCAGTCCTAGTAGTACGGTATTTCTCTGATGTGATTCCAACTGATCTTCCGGGCATGCCACCCGACAGAGATATTGATTTCAGCATTGATCTATTGCTGGGCACTCAGGCCATTTCTATTTCATCGTATCGTATGGCCCCTCCTAAGTTGAAGGAGTTGAAGGATCAGTTACAGGAATTGCTTAATAAGGGTTTTATTCTGCTCAGTGTATCACCTTGGGGTGCTCTTGTCTTGTTTGTGAAGAAAAGGATGGTTCTATGCGCATGTGCATTGATTATCGGCAGTTGAACAAGGTTACAATGAAGAACCATTATTCTTTGCCTCGTATTGATGATTTGTTTGACCAGCTTCAGGGTGCATGAGTGTTTTCTAAGATTAACTTGCGTTCAGGTTACCATCAGTTGAAGATTCAGGAGCCAGATATCCCGAAGATTGCTTTCAGGACTCGGTATGGTCATTACGAGTTCCTTATTATGTCATTTGGGCTGACCAATGCCCCAACAACCTTTATGCATTTGATGCACAGTATGTTCCGGCCATATCTTGACTCGTTCTTCATTGTCTTTATTGATGATATTCTGGTATATTCCCGTAGTCGGGAAGATCATGAGCAGTACCTAAGGACAGTACTTCAAACTTTAAGGGAAAAGAAGTTATATGCAAAGTTCTTGAAATGTGAGTTTTGGTTGGATTCCGTGGCATTCTTGGGCCATGTGGTATCGAGTGAGGTTATTTAGGTGGATCCGAAGAAAGTGGAAGAAGTGGAGAGTTGGCCCAGACCATCCTCAACTACAGAGATCCGTAGTTTTCTTGGCTTAGCGGGTTATTACCGTCGATTTGTGGAGGGGTTTTCATCTATTGCAGCACCTATGACCAGGCTAATCCAGAAGGGTGCTCCATTCTAGTGGACGAAAGAGTGTGAGGCGAGCTTCCAGAAGCTCAAGATAGCTTTGACTACAACCCTAATTTTGATATTGCCTACAGGTTCGGGGTCTTATGCTATCTATTGTGATGCCTCGAGGATTGGCCTTGGCGCGGTATTGATGCAGGATGGTAGGGTGATTGCTTATGCGTCTAGACAATTGAAGGTACATGAGAAGAACTACACTGTCCATGATCTCGAGTTAGCTGCTATTGTTCACACCTTGAAGATCTAACATCATTATTTGTATGGTGTGCCTTGTGAGATTTATACTGATCACCGGAGTTTGTAGCATCTGTTCAAGCAGAAGGATCTTAATTTGCATCAGATGAGGTGGTTAGAGCTGCTGAAGGACTATGATATCACTATTTTATATCACCCGGGCAAGGCCAATGTGGTGGCCGATGCTTTGAGTCACCGGGCGGAGAGTTTGGGGAGTTTGGATTGTTTACCATCAGTGGAGAGGCCCATGGCGATGGATGTTCAGGCCTTTGCCAGTCAGTTTGTGAGATTGGATATTTCTGGAGCCAGTCAGATTCTAGCTTGCATGGTTTCATGGTCTTCTTTATTTGATCGTATAGGGAGCGTCAGTATGATGACCCTCATTTTCTCGTTCTCAACGACAAGTTCTGCACGATGATGATAGAGATGTGACTATTGGTGATGACGGGGTATTATGGATATAGGGTCGGGTATGTGTACCCAATGTGACGGGCTTCAGGAGTTGATTCTAGAGGAGGCTCATAGTTCTCGGTATTCCATTCATCCGGGTGTCGTGAAGATGTACCTGTATTTGAGACAAAACTATTGGTGGAGGTGGATGAAAAAAGATATAGTTGGGTTTGTAGCTCGATGCCTCAATTGTCAGCAAATGAAGTATGAACACCAGAGACTGGGTGGGTTGCTTCAGCAGATAGAGATTCCAGAGTGGAAGTGGGAGAAGATCACAATGGACTTCGTAGTTGGACTCCCACGGACTTTGAAGAAGTTCGATGCTATTTGGGTGATTGTGGATTGGCTAACCAAGTCCGCGCATTTCATTCCTGTGTGTACTACTTATTCTTCGGAGTTGTTTGTGGAGATTTATATCCGGGAGATTGTTCTTCTACATGGTATTCCAGTTTCTATCATCTCAAATAAAGGTACTCAGTTCCCATCATGGTTCTAGAGGGCCGTACAACATGAGTTAGGTACTCGGGTGGAGTTGAGCACAACATTCCACCCCTAGACGGACGGACACTCTGAACGCACTATTTAGATTCTTGAGGATATGCTCCGTGCATGTGTGATGGAGTTCGGAGGTTCTTGGGATCAGTTCTTGCCATTGGCAAAGTTTGCCTACAACAACAATTATCAGTCCAGCATTCAGATGGCACTGTATGAGGCTTTATATGGTAGGCGGTGTAGATCCCCGGTGGGTTGGTTTGAGTCAGGTGAGGCTAGATTATTGGGTACAGACATGGTTCAGGATGCTTTGGAGAAGATTAAGGTGATTCAGGATAGACTTCGTATAGCCCAGTTCAGATAGAAGAGTTATGCGAACCGAAAGGATTGTGATGTTTCCTATATGGTTGGAGAGCGGGTCGTGTTTCGAGTTTCGCCTATGAAGGGCAATATGAGATTTGGGAAGAAAGGGAAGTTGAGTCCGAGGTTTATTGGTTCTTTTGAGATATTGAGATGTGTTGGGGAGGTTGCTTATGAGCTTTCCTTACCTCCCAGCTTAGCAGGAGTTCATCCGATATTTCATGTTTTGATGCTATGGAGGTATCACAGTGATCCATTGCATGTATTGGATTTCAGTTCAATCCAGTTGGACAAGGATCTATCTTATGTTGAGGAGCTGGTGGTGATATTGGATAGGCAGGTTCGGAAGCTGAGATCAAAGAACATTGCATCAGTGAAGGTTCAGTGGCAGGGTCAGCCAGTCGAGGAGGCGACTTGGGAGATCGAGCAGGATATGCGCAGCCATTACCCTCATCTTTTCACTACTTCAGGTATGTCTCTATGCTTGTTCGAGGACAAATGAATGTTTAAGAGTGGGAAGATGTAACGACCCAGTCGAGAGTTTTAAGAATTTACGCCCCAATCCCCTATTAACTGCATTCCTCGTGTTTTTTCTGCTATTGTAAGTTATCAGGAAGGTTCGTTTTGTATTTCGAAGTGTTTTGGGACACTTAGTCCCTAAATGAGAGTTTAAGCTTTAGAATTTGTACCATAGTCGGAGAAGTGTGAAGACGGCCTCAGAATGGAATTATGTTGGTTCCATTATCTCCGTTGGGTGATTTCGGGCTTATGGGCGTGTTCGGATTGAGTTTTGGAAGTTCATAGCTTATTTAGGCTTAAAATGCCGAAAGTTGATTTTTCGAAGTTTCCGGTTCGATAGTGAGATTTTGATCTAGGGGTCTAAATGGAATTCCGAGAGTTAAAGTAGCTCCGTAGTATTGAATGTGACGTGTGTGCAAAATTTTAGGTCATTCGGATAAGGTTTGATAGGCTTTTTGATCGAAATCGGAATTTTGAAGTTTTGGAAATCCTTAGGTTTGGATTGGAGAGCGATTTGTGGTTTTAGTATTGTTTGATGTGATTCGAGGGTTGGAATAAGTTCGTATGATTTTTTACGACTGGTTGGCATGTTTGGATGAGGTCCTGGGGGCCTCGGGTGAGTTTCAGGTGCTTAACAAAAGTTGAATTGGACTTAGGAGAAATCTGAAGTTGGCTGAACCTGTCATAACCGCACCTGCGTGTGTGGGACCACAGGTGCGGCGTCGCAGAAGCGGCTTAGTGATTGCAGAAGCGGATTTTGGCCCAGGCTCCAGAAGCCGTAGGTGCGAGAAGTCGAATCCGCCTGCGGTAAGGGAGTCGCAGGTGAGGAATTGTGGTTTAATAAAAAGATCACATGTGCGAGATGGTCTCCGCATAAGTGGGACCACAGGTACGGTCCCAGAGCCACAGATGCGGTTTCACTGGTCAGAAAAGGGGCAAAAACAAGGTTTTAGTCTCAAAATCTTAGAAATTGATTTGGGAGCTCGGGATAGGCGATTTTGGGAGAGATTATCACCTGGGTGTTTTGAGTAAGTAATTCTTACTCAGTCGTGATTAATTTCTACGAATCTATGCTTAAATTCATCCTTTAAATTCGGATTTGGGGTGAAAATTTGGAGAAAAATTTGAAAAGTTCTTAGGCATAATTTTGGAGTTTTGATCAAGATTTTGATGTCGGATTGGAGTAATTTCTGTATATGTGAACTCGTGAGAGTGTCAACATTCTGAATTTGTAAATTCTACCCGATTCTGAGATGTGGGCTCGGGGGGGCTTTTTGGGCGATTTTCCTAATTTCGCGTATTAGCTTTGAATTTATTAGATGAATTAGTTACTTGATGTTATATTTACATTATGCAATTACTTTAAATATATTTGTGTCATTTGGAGTCGGATATTCGTGGCAAGAGCGTGTGATTGAGTTGATCGAGCGGCTTGCCTAACCTTGTGTGGGGGAACTCCCCTTAGGATTGGTATTGTTGATATATGAAATGCCTTGTACGCGAGGTGACGAGTGCGTACTTGTGCTAATTGTTGATAATCCTGTTTTCGTTAAGTAACTATAACTATGTTTCCTTCCTTGTTTATACTACTTGCAATTTAAGCCTATTGTTAGCTTAGGGAAGCATGTCTAATTGAATTAATTGACGTACTTGCTCAAACTGCTTTAATTGAATTCTGTGCAACATGCTAGGTTAGAAATACCTATTTTACCTTGGTATGAAATTTGGATTGAATTGAATATTCTTCGTGTTGCTGCTGTGTGTTTACTTTGGGACTATGGGACGGTATCCCGGGAGATCCCCCTGCATGTTTACTTTGGGACTACGGATTTGTATTTCGGTAGATCCCCCTGCACATTTATATTGGAACTACGGGACTACACCCGATTGGTTCCTCAAGTACTGGGTATTTACATTTGGGACTATGGATCGGTATTCCGGTAGAGCCCCGCATACTATGAGTTGAACTAGGGGACGACACCCATGAGATCCATTCGATATTTACATTTGGGGACTACAGGACGGTATCCTGGGAGATCCTCGATTGCTATTATTATGTGGAGTTATATTCTCTCAATGTTTTCTCTCTCTATTGTAGTTGTTGTTATTCTGACTATCCTGTGTTACTTCATATCGTTAGCACTTAAAGAGTACATTCACATAAAGAGGCAATTAAAGGATCACTTTTGCCTCCTCACACAAGCAGACAATAGCACGTCTTAAACAACAAGATTTCAGATATTTCAAAAGTTCCTAGAGCAGGATATCTAGGTGAGCAAATATAATGTATGCAACATCGTGTTAAAGTGAGGTAATAGAGACCTAATCAGTTTGCCTACTGATTTTAAGGCTTGCGGAATCTGGCCAATTCATAAATAAAAAAAGCGTAGTTTTACAGTTTGCAGGATTTCAATCGCCCTACAGGCCTGCCTAGGTGCGTATCAATGATGTCCTATGAACATGGTATCTAGTCATTAATCAGGAGTGCAATAAACTAGTAAATAATTTTAAGCAGGCAGTTTGTATCCTATAGGCATGATGTCTAGGTGTAATGACTGATTTTAGACTTGTAGACACTAGTAGCTGAATGCAGAAATTGGTTTTAAAATCCTATAGGCATGGCATCTAAATGCAACAATTAGTTTTAAAATCCTATTGACATGAACAAAACTGATTTAAACTGTGTCGGCATGTAGAGACTGATTTTTAAACTTACAGGCATGGTGTCTAAAATGCAAGATTGATTTAAAACCCTATAGGCATAGTATCTAGAATACAAGATAGATTCACAGACATGGTACCTGAATGTACATAAGCAAACATCACAGCAAACTTACATGTATGGTATCTAGAATGCAAGATTGATTTTTAAACCCTATAGGCATGGCGTCTAAATAAGCGAACATTGTGATAATATATAAGCATGGTATCTACATAACAGACATTGTAATAACCTACAGGCATGATATCTAAATAACAGACATTGCAATAACCTATAGGCATGGTTTCTAAGTAAACAAATATTGCAATACCTATGGCATGGTATATGATGCAAGTAAATAATCCTAAGAACATGATCTCTAATGCAAGTAAATAGTCATAATAAACCTAAGGACATGATTTCTACCCAGTTTCCCTACAAAAATTATATAACAATCCCTCCCTTTTTACTTATTTCCCCAATATCTGTTTACAAAAATTATTATTACAGACCATATGAATTATAGAAGGAACAAGTTATGCTATAGGGAGCCTGAATAGAGTCCCAAAGTGAACCTGGAAGTTCCAGGCCTTCAAACAGTCCAAAAATACAATAATCTCATAGTGCACCCAATGGTATCCTGGAGTGTCAAAGTTCCCAAAGGGCCTCAGGGACCCCGGGCAATGCTCATACCAGAAAACTTTCAAAGCATCCCTTTGTGAGCAAGTTTTGGAAAGCCAGCCCCAGTGTGTCAAAGTTCAGAGGAGCCTCATGGACTCCTAGGCAATGCTCACACTGGAGGGGCAAGACCCTAAGGTTTCTAGGAATAGGGGTTGAAAATAGAAGAAAATAGTTTCGGATTCTCAAGAAGTAATGAGCAAGCAGGGTCATTCAATCATTGTAACTCAAACAAAGGTTCCAATAATCAAATAGTAAATAGAAACAAGATCACTCAAAGTTTCAATTTAGTTTACTAGCTATTACTAGGTGAGCAGACACTAAACAACGGCATAACATGCTGGGATCACTCAGACAATCACATTCAAAGGGTAGTAGGGATGGGGAGCCATATTGGTTAGGAGTCTGTGAGAGGTGACCATTTTAAAATATGATAGAAAGAACATGCTACTGGAGAAGTAAACAGACATGGGTCCAGTTTAGATATGAGCAAGTATGCGGACTTGCTGAAAGCAGAAGCACATAGGTCAAGCTAAAACAGGAGTAAACAGGTTGAAAACAAGATGATGAGTGGTGATTTTACCACTCATTCTAGTCTCTTTTCTTTAGCTTTCATGTCTTTTAACTATAATATGAGGTCGTTTATGGTATGTATTGTCAGATTTTATGGTAAATGATGCCATGAAGTGATTTGAATTCAATTTGAGTGGAATTGAGCAAAAAAAGGATGAAACCGTGCAAAAATTCCATGTGATTCCGCTTCTGCGGAAGGATGGTCGCTGAAGCGACCCCGCTTCTGTGAGAAAAGAGCCGCTTCTGCGGAATTGCCTGAGCTTGCAAGAAACCGCATCTGCAGTCAGATTACCGCTTCTACGGTGGCGCATCTACACCCGGTGAACCTCATCTGCGGTTATAGAGATTTAGTTGGCATTTCTCTTCTGCGATGGAATCTCCACATCTGCGGAGCTGCACCTACGAGGATTCTCTCGCAGGTGCGGTCAACGGGCATCAGACCTGGGTAAATTAGGCATTTCACATGTTTTCAACCCCAAAACCATTTTTATACTCGTCCTTGAAGATACTTTGGCAGATCTTTGGCTTATTTTCAGTTCCAAGACACTTGAGAGAACAAGTCTTGAAGCTAGGGTTATGCACACACACTTGGGTTTTGAAGATTTCAAGCTTATGGTTAAGAATTTCTTACCCATTTATGTTTATTTCTTCATTTCCTTGCTTTGTATTGTATATCTAAGTGTGTAGTATTTTATCCAACACTTGAATCTTGTTTATGGAAATATTCATGTTTAAAGTTTGGATTAAATATCTTGTTGTGCTTATGTATTGAATGATTTTTATCCTTTTATGAAGTGAGTTATTGTTACTTTAATTATTCTTGTTATTTAATATTTCCAAAGGGATTAGCTAAACCTAGGACTCACCCATTAACTCCGAATTGATTTTGGAAAAGATAATTTGGGGTTGAGAAAGATTAAATAACAAGAAATTGAGGTTTTAACCCTCATTTTATAGATTCTACCTAGGGATAGAATTAAACTACTTGTTGCCATTCCGGGTGAGATTAATCTCTTAATTATTTTAGAGATAATTCAATTAGGAAGTCTTGTTAGTCTTCGGAAGAAGCTAATTAAGAATTATTATCCGTGGCTAATTAACATAAACTCGCTCATATTTGTAAAATCGTGAAATACAATGGATCGTTACTTGAGTGTAATTCCCGATGCACTCATACTTGTAGCCATTGATCATTTTACTTGCTTTCTAAGTTAGTTTACATTTCGGCATTTAGATATAAACATTTTCTAAACCAAAATCTAAGTGTTTGGTATTGCGCGATAAGTGATAATTCTCTTACATTCCTAATCGCCTACATATTGTTCTCTGTGGGATTCGACCCCGACTCATAGTTGGGTAAATTATATTGCATGCAACAGTGTCCATTTACTTTTTAGTAGTGGATTTGGACGTCATCAAAATTGGCGCTGTTGCCGGGGAACAATTTGGCGTAATTTAGGTTATTCGAGAAATAAGCATATGTGCTTTGTTCCAAACCTGTGAATATTGTGTAAATATTTTTCTTACCTTGGTCTATTTTTCTTTTTTGTTTCTTATTTATTTTCTTATTTGTGAAAACTGGCATCATTTAATGATAATTGGTCGGATAGTAGTTGTTCATACTTTGATGACCTTTGTCCTTATTGTGGAGGACCACACTCGTGGCAAAATTGTTTAAATTCTCCCGGGGGTAGATTGTGTGCACAATCTCAAACCCATGAGTGGAGTATTTGTGATAAGTGTGGTTTTCAAAATGGTCATTGGGATGATTGTGCCTATTTGTCCTTTCCTTCCCCTAGCCCCCGCTATGATGATTCTACAATTTGCTCCCCCAACCCTAAACTCCCCCATCTCTAACATACTCCAAAACCTCCATTGCTTGTGAATTCTACTGCACTCACACGAGACTCAGGTATTTTCTCTTAGTTCTCATCTACTCCTCTCTCCCTTTATCTTTTCTTTTCTCCTTCTTCTTTTCTTAGGCCTGCAATGGCTGTGTCCCCTATTTCCCCATTCCCCTCTAATTTTTGTGAAAATAGGGTGAGGAAAATTGGTTGAGAGTGCATTTTTGTGTGCTGTGTATCATGAAACAAATTTGTGGGAAATCTGAGTATACAAATTATGTGAAGAAGAGGCCATTTTAAACTGCTCGCAAGGTGTTCGACAAAATATTTGAAAGACAATTTCTTGCTTAGTACCACAAAATCGGTCTCAATAGAATCAGAATTTCATGTAGTGCACTAATTTAAAAGTCTTGAGTATAAATTAGGTGCCAAAATCGGGTTTAAGAATCAAAAAAAATTGGGCAGTTGAACAACTTGACGAACACTGCAAATGCGATCAGGGTTCTGCAGATGCGGTATCACACCTGCGATGAATTTTCCGCAGGTGCGGTTGTGGCCAAACTGGGTAGAACCGCAAATGCATTCAAAATTCTGCATAAGCGGAACCGCTCCTGCAGTTACTGTTCCGCATATGCGAAAACTGGGCAGAACTGCCAATTCCAATAGCTTTGCAAAGGGCCTTCCCGAGACTATTCAACTTGATTCTTTGGCTAAATTGCAGTGTTTTGAATTGCTTAACATGATTCTAATGCCCAACTGACTTTGTTTTGATTTTATGAAGGTATTTTGAGCTAAAATGGACCTGAACATGAGCAAAAATTCCCCACAACAACATGAAATTGAGGAGGAGGTTGAGGAACCATTTGATGAATCTTGCTTCATGTCGGCTGACTGTCAGTGCAGATATTATGACAACCTCGTCAACAAAAAGATAGTGCTTGTAAAGGGGATCAATGAGGAAAAATTGGCTGAGAAGCTCCTAGATTTCTATGCTCGTCTTTATACCTCCGGATGGTCATGTTTCATTCCCACTCCATGCAAAGCTAATGAGGAGTGGGTACATGAATTCTATGCCAACCTTAAGCGCATAGACTTTGCCAACCCACAACTCATCATTACAGGAAAATTGGTAAGGTTTGGTATAGAACAGATCAATGACACTCTTGGGATTCACAACTATCCAATTGAGCTAGTGCAAGAGAAAGATCAGTGCGACAACGAGGAATGGCTAGTCTCCAAACTATACCCTCCAAGCATGAGAGCCAAATGGGGAAATAAGAGAAAAGGTTTGCGGTCAATTGACTTCATAGCTGAAGCAAAAATGTGGTTGTACATCCTATGCAATAGAGTGTCTCCTTGTGGAAACGTCTCAGATGTCTCCTACACCAGGGCATTGATCATTGAATGCCTCCTGGACGGCATTCCCGTGAATGTCGATTACTATATCCTATGGGAGATGAGGGAGTATTTGTGGGACAAGGACGCATGTATGATGTTCCCTTCATTGATCAAATAGCTATGCACGAGAATAGAGGTTGAGGTGCATAACACCGATCACTGGCTACCAGCTGATAAACCTTTTCATCCACTGAGAGTGACAGGAGAGGGTAGTGCAGTCAAAAGCAATAAAAGGAAGTCACCACCACAGCTGTCGGTTCAGAGTCATCTTCACAGGCAGCTGCACCTGAGGGACCATTTGGGGTGCTAAACTCCGAGCTCGCATCCATCCGAGAGTTAGTATCACAGCATCCGAGTGGGCCTTCATCCTCCCGGCCTGGGCCCTCGTACTTCTCCAGGGAAGAAATGAAGAGTTACTTAGATGCGCAGAAGAGTCAGAAAGATTCTCATGAGAAGATGGCAGCATCAGTGACCAGACTTGAGACAGCTTACGTCAACTTGGCCAAGGCGCATGCAGATCTCCAGTCAGACTTCAAGAAGGAGAAGGAGAGGAACAAGAAGAAGAGCAAGTTAATGATAAAATGTGAAGAGGCATAAAGGCCATCTTCAAATGGGGAAACCCAAGCAAGAAGATACCAGTGGCGGACAAAGATGATAGCGAGGAGTATTCCTTCATGTCAGAAGCTGCTGGTGATGATGGTGATGATGATGATAATGATAATGATGAGGCTGATGATGATGAGGCCACGAGTTCAGTACAACATTGATCAACCGTCCTCCTACAGTCTGTTAGTCTGATGCAGACCTCAGGGAGACCCTCAAATTATTTATGCTTTATTTTTGATATTGTGCAGTGAGGACACTACAATGTTTTTAGTTGGGGTGGCTGTAAGAGTATACTGTATTCATGTTATGATATTTTGTGCCCTTCCTGGGCTTATTTTGTTGCTATGGATAGCTATGGATATTGTATGCCCTTGCCGGGCTTATTGTGTTGTTATGGATAGTATGTGCCCTTGCCGGGCTAGTTTGTGTAGCAGGTGCTCTTGCTGAGCTTGTTGTGATTAGTCTATTTTTAGCTTAGTCTATTTTTAGCTTTCTTTCGATATTTATTTTCTTTAGTAGCTTGTTGTTATTAGTATTAGTCACTTTTATTTTAGTATCCTTTTTAGTAGTTTTGTTTTCTTTTATTTTTATTTCCTTAAGTAATATTTCCTCGGGTTTTCTTCATGCTACGGTTCTTTCCCAAGGAACATTTTTTTTGAAGTGAACCGGATGACTTTTCCCTATGAAGATGGCGTGACAACTTTCTTAAGGGAATTAGTCTAGTTTTGCTAAGAGGAGGCTTTTGGATTATTTGGTACTAATAAAATTAGTCTCTTGTATGTGAAATGTGAATTAAGAATACCCCTCTGAATTTTGTTTTTGAACTAGAACAAGTAAGTTGCATGGTGAAAAATAATTTTTGTGATAAATTTTTGGCTCTTTTAGTGACTCCTTGCCCACTAATTTAAATGATATGGCTCTAGATGCTCTTATTAGAAAATGAAATTGATCCATCTTGATGTGACGACCCGGCTAGTCGTCTCATGAGTTACCACTCCGTTTTTCTCATTTCTGCTTCTTTATACTTTGTTTATCTGTGTTATGTGGTATCGGGTTGGTCGGCTCGAATCCGAAATGGTTTCGGTAAGATTTGAGACACTTAGTCTCTAAAAGTAGCTGTAGAGTTAGAAAAGTCAACCGAGAGTTGACTTATTGGTAAACGACCTCGAAATGCGGATTTTGTGACTCAGATAGATTCGTTAGGTGATTTTTGGGACTTAGGAGTGTGTTCGAAATATTTTTGTGATGTCCGGTGTAGAATTAGGCTTGAATTGGCGAAGGTTAGTTTTTGGCGATTTTCAGTTGACAGTGAAAATAGGCTATCAGGGTCGGAATGGAATTCCGATAGTTGGAACAGGTTCGTAATATCATTTTGGATATGTCTGCAAAATTTCAGATCAATCGGAGTTGTTTTGGATAGTTTCAGCGTCGTTGGTGGAATTTAGGAATTTCAAAGTACATAGGCTTGAATTTGATATGATTTTGGAGTTTTGATATTGTTTTTGGTGTTTCGAAGCCTCGGCTAAGTTCAAATGATGTTATGCGACGTGTTGGTATATTTGTTGAGATTTCGGGGGGCCTCGGGTTGATCTCGAAAGGTTAACGAATCAATTTAGACTAGAAGAAACGCTGCTGCATTTTTTTCACAACGGCATGAATAGTAACTTGGATGAACAATAACTCGGGTGAACAGTACTCGGATGAATAGTAAAACGCGTGAGCAGTATTTAAATAAACCCTTCGCGACCATTAAATCCTTTTACACCATTTTTGAACGGGAAAAGAGCTTTGAGGCGATTTTGAAGAGAGGAAATCATGGTTCTTCGTTGAGGTAAGGATTTTGGACCCTAAAACTTAATTATTTGTGATTAAGGAACAAAATATCAGTGTTTAATTCATGAAAATCAGTAGAAAAAGGAGGAGTTAGGGCTTGAGATTATGAGATCTTCTAGGGATGATTTGAGGGGTCAAACGAACTCCGATTATCAAGTTCTTTATATGTACGGACTCGTGAGATGATGAAGAATATTTTGGTATAAAGTTTGTCCAGTTCCGGGATGTGGGACTGGGGGTCGAGTTTTGACTTATTTCGGGTTTTGTGCTTAAAATTGATATTTTTCAATTGGAATTCATTCGTTTAGCATAATTTGATGATAAAAATCTAAACTTGGTAAATTTGGAGCACTCGAAAGTTAGTTCGAGAGGCAAGCGTGTTGCAGAGTAGCTTTTCGGGCTAGTTCAAGGTGAGTAATGATTTTAAATGCTGTTCTGAGGGTATGAAACCCCGGATTATATAACGTTGTGCTATATTGAGGTGACGCACACGCTAGATGACGAGCGTGGGGTCGTGCACTGTTGGGGATTGTGACTTAGTCCATCCCGAATGACTATTTTTCTATATATTTGGTAGCTAATTGTTTGATATTATTATACTTTGGGCTAAATGACATATTTGGGCTTTGTGCCAACTGTTTGAACCCTTTGGGGGTCGTTAATGATATTTTCCTCACTATTTGATTTCATACTTGTGCTCAGTCATGCCAGATCTTTCAATGTTTTCAAAACTCAGCTATGTTATTCTGTTTTAGAAACCTTAAATGATGTTTTAAAGATATTTTGAGCTGAGCTGCATATTTTTACTATTGCCCGAGGGGCTTATGAGATTCTGACTAAGTAAGGCCGATGGCCTGTATTGTGAGGATACTTTTAGGTCAGGCTGCATGCCGCATCAGTGATACACTAATTATGATAATGAGGCCGAGGGCCTGAGGTTGTACGCCACTAGGTGGCTTGATATTGATATGAGGCCGAGAGCTTGTTATGATGCCTCAAGATGGCTTGATATTGTGCTTAGGCCGTAAGGGGACCCTCTAGGAGTCTGCACACCCCCAGTGAGCGCGGGTACCCATTGTGACATGAGATATAGCCTGAGGGACTGGTATTGTTCTGTGATATTGCCCGAGGGGCTGATTTGATGTTATTGTGCCCGAGGGGCAGTTCTTATGTGTTTACCATTCCTAGTTGTTTTTTTCTATCTATTGTTGACTGCTTAAAAAGGTGTTTTATGAGATTTCATTAATAAATTGTGTTACTGATTTTGTTATGCCTCTGATAGCTAAATGTTTTGTTTAACGTGATTTTATATCGTTCAGTCTTCATTTATTCTTATTACTCACTTAGTTGGAAGTACTCACTTTACTCCATGCACCTCTGTGTGCATATTCTGGCGCTACAGGTCCTGCTACTGAGGGTTGACAGTTCCAGCAGATCTTCGGAGGTTTACTAGGTAGTTTCTTGGCGATTCGCAGCCCAGTGCAACCTCCCTCTGTCATATTTCTTTTCTGATTCAGTTATTTAGTAGTGGAGTAGACTTTCAGACTGGTAGTATTGTTTTAGATGCTCATGACTGGTGACACCCGATGTCGGGTTGTGTTGGCTTTTATTTTTCGCAAATTATATTGTTAAATGCTTATTTTGGGATTTTATTTCTGATTAAAGACTTAGTAGTTATTATTTTAATTGCTTAAAGTGAATTGCAAGTGAGTCGACTGGCCTTGTCTTCACGAGAGGCGCCATCACGACCGGGTTGGGTTTAGGGTCGTGACACTTGATTAATTCATGTGCCATGTGTGTTAGTGTTTGTACAAATAAATCTTGTGTTTACTTCTATCATCTAGAACTTGCCTGGTTGGTCTTTCAATACCATATATAGTATGTTTGGTTGGAGGGATGATCTTAGGCATTCTTTTTGTTATTTGCAAAACCTCTTTAGCCTTTCAAGCCTACCATTGCATAAATAATATCACTAGTACCCTATTTGAGCCTTTAACCTTTTCTTTGTCCACCTCATTACAAACCTTTCCGCTTTCGTAAAATAATTCACTGAACCCATCCCTCCTAGAACATTGAGAATGAGACTAAAAGCCTAAGTTGAGGGTGTGATGTCAAAATAGAAATTGGTAAGGTTGTACATTGAGTGTAGGAACATATACCTCAAAGTGTTCATATTAAATTATTCAAGCTCCAAAAGAAAAATATGTATATATAAAAAAAGAGAGAAATATTTGTATGTATATAAATTATGTAGCCATGAAGAAAATTAGAGAGGTATTTAAAATGGTTCTATATTGGGAACTAGATGCCAATGAAGCTATGTGGTTTGAAAAGAAACAAAATGCAAAAAGAATGACAAATGTGGGTAGTGTTCAAGGAGGATGAAGTCACTTGTATCCAAATGCTTATCCTACCCTTCCCTAAACCTACATTACAAGCTTAAAAAGTCCTTATGGGACCTCCAACCGAATGTTCTTGATTAGGCGATGAATTAAAATAAGGGCAAGTTTATGGTATGAGATATGTAACACTTGAAATTTTTTGTGAGAGCGAGGGTCTTTGTAAATTTGTCCCTTATGTTGTATTGTAAATATAGTGATTTTGGGACTTTCTTTCCTGTGAGGGCACATGAATTAGGAAGGATTGGTGAAATTGAGTAAGTTGAGAATATGTAGTGGACTAGTGCTTTTGAGTCACTTCTTAAGGCTTATTCTTGTCACTTGATTATTTTGAAACTCCCTTGCACATTCTTAAAGTTGTTTTTAAATGAGGGAGTCATTCAGGAAAGATGCACATACTTGAGCCTAATTCTTAGTACCAACCAAATCCATAAGTATGGTGCTTAATTGGAGAACGTGATTTGGAAATAATAGCAATACCACTTGTGTTTTAAATGGTAAATCCTCATTAAAGTGTTGGTTTTGATTTGCTTGAGGACAAGCAAAAGTTTTAAGTTGGGGGTGTTGATGAGTGGTGTTTATACCACTCATTCTAGTCTCTTTTATTTAGCTTTCATGTCTTTTAACTATAATATGAGGTCGTTTATTGTGTGTACTGATAGATTTTCAGGTAAATGATGCCATGAAGTGATTTGAATTCAATTGGAGTGGAATTGAGCAAAAAAAGGTGAAACCATGCAAAAACTCGCTGTGATTCCGCTTCTGCGGAAGGATGGTCACAGAAGCGGAAAGAGCCGATTCTGCAGAATTGCTTGAGCTTGCGAGAAACCGCATCTGCGGTTAGATTACCGCTTCTGCGGTGGCGCATTAGCACCTGGTGAACTGCATCTGCGGTTATAGAGATTTAGTTGTTATTTCGCTTTTGCGATGGAATCTCCGCATCTGCGGAGCTGCACCTGCGAGGATTCTTCCGCAGGTGTGGTCAACGGGCATTAGACCTAGGCAAATTAGGCATTTTGCATGTTTTCAACCCCAAAACCATTTTTATACTCGCCCTAGCAGATACTTTGGCAGATATTTGGCTTATTTGCAGTTCCAAGAGACTAGAGAGAACAAGTCTTGAAGCTAGGGTTTTGCACACACACTTGGGTTTTGAAGATTTCAAGCTTGTGGTTAAGGATTTCTTCATTTCCTTGCTTTGTATTGTATAACTAAGTGTGTAGTATTTTATCCAACACTTGAATCTTGTTTATGGAAGTATTCATGTTTAAAGTGTGGATTAAATACCTTGTTGTGCTTATGTATTGAATGATTTTTATCCTTTTATAAAGTGAGTTATTGTTACTTTAATTATTCTTGTTCTTTAATGTTTCCAAAGGGATTAGCTAACCCTAGGACTCACCCATTAACTCCGAATTGATTTTGGGAAAGATATTTTGGGTTGGTAAAGATTAATTACCAAGAACTTGAGGTTTTATCCCTCATTTTATAGGTTCTACCTAGGGATATGATTGAACTACTTGTAGCCATTCCGGGTGTGCTTAATCTCTTAATTGTTTTAGGGATAATTTAATTAGAAAGTCTTGTTACTCTTCGGAAGAAGCTAATTAAGAATTATTATCTGTGGCTAATTAACACAAACTCGCTCATATTTGTGTAATCGTGAAATACATTGGATCGTTACTTGAGTGTAATTCCCGATGCATTCATACTTGTAGCCATTGATCATTTTACTTGCTTTCGAGGTTAGTTTACATTTCGGCATTTATATATAAACATTTTCTAAACCAAAATCTAAGTGTTTGGCATAGTGCGATAAGTGATAATTCTGTTACATTCCTAATCGCCTAAATATTGTTCTCTATGGGATTCGACCCCGACTCATAGTTGGGTAAATTATATTGCATTCAACCGTGTCCATTTATTTTTTAGTAGTGGATTTGGACATCATCACAAGACACATAGGTTCAATCAAACAGAAGTAGACATGCTATTGCAGTAAACATATAGGTTGAACAGAAGTAGACATGCTATTGCACTAGACATATAGGTTTGATTAAGTAGAAGAAAGGCATGCTAATTATAAGGAAGCACATAGGTTAAATTGAATAGCAGGAAGCATATAGTCTACTTGAATGGTAGTACACATACTGACTAGGAACAATAAGCATGAAGCACATAGGTCTAGTTAGAGATGGGCTGGATGATATAAAGATCCTACTGATTTAATAACATAAAAGTGGACATGCTGGGAATAGGAAATACACAAGTTAAATCATACAGAAGTTTGCATGATAGTAAAGTGGGGGCATACCAGTTAAGAATTCAGAGTAGAAGAATGAAACAAACAAGGTCCAAAGATCTAGCCCTGGCTTCCAGCCGGCTAGACACTGTAGCAGCAAAGAGCGGGAGATTGTGATAGAGGAAGAGATGAAGAATTTTGTATACTTTCAATGTCTCTATATGTGTATTGAACTATTGTTCGTGTCTTTGAGAGGCAAAATGAGAGTGTATATATAGCACTTAGGGAGTAGAACAAATAAGGTAAAGAGAATCAAAGTTCAATCAATTAGGGATCAATCAACCAATCACAGAATCAATTTCTATAGGGAAGTCCGGGAAAGACCCCTTTAATTGGGGAATAATCAATTAACAGTCATAACAGGGTTTCAATTAAGGCAATGAATCAAAATCATACCATGTAGGGTGTCAGTAAAAATCCCCAAACTACTATCAACTAATTAAGGCAAGTAAGAAAAGATAGGGAAGCAGGTCACAAATAATGAAGCCAGTAAAATCCCAACACACTGATTTTAACAGGGCAATTAATAGGAAATAATCGGTAAAAATCTTCAAAGAGTATTGATTTCATAGGAAAGAATTATCTGAGTCCTTAAATAGGAATCAACCAAGTAAGAATCCCAAAGGGTTATGATTTTAACAAGAAAGAAGATTGTTCAGATCCTTAACAGAAATTAATCAAGTAAAAAATTCCACAAAATACTGATTTTAACAAGGAAAATCATTTAGGTCTCTAAATAGAATAAGTTAATACGACTGGCTCACATAGATAAACATAATATTGAAACAGAATTGAAGAAATCAGTATAACACACAGAATCATCTAGGATTTGAGCATGCATGCGAAAATTAGTCAAGATAGTGAAGAAACATTTAATAAAAATACTGAGAAGTTAGAAAAATCTTTAAAGAAAAGTCTGGGATGAACCCTAATTTTAGAAAGAGTAAACGAAGCCGAAACAATTAATTAAACCAAAAGGATTTTAAAGGAAAACACCCAATAATACTCGAATAACTTCAAATCTATAAAGATCTGAGAAGAATCGAATAGTAGTGAAACTAGGGTTTTCAGAAAATAGCAGAGATGAAGAGAATCGATCAAAAACCCGCAGATTCGTACTAAAAACAAGAGAAAATCCATACTCATAGACGAAAAAAATGGCATGAGATAGGTCGATAAACAACTTTCAAGCCAAAACAGGTTGGATTTCCATGAGATCTTCTTAAGGACTCATGAAATCAAACAGCAAGAGGGTACATGAGACTGGTGATGGTCAGAGAACGCACGAAAAGACCATTGAAGGGTTGTTCCCACCGGTGACGGTGATTAGGGTTAGGATGAGTTGAGAGAGAATTGAAGAGATGAGGGATGGATTCAAGGGTGGCAAAGTGTAACAATGAGTTGGGTTAGGGGGTCATTTGGGTTAAAAAAAGGTAAGAAGGAATGGGAGTCGTTGATCTCAGTGATCAACGGCCAGGATTAGAAGGGGTCTGGATGGATTTAGATTTAATTGGGCTAGGTTTGTTTTGAATTGGGCTTGGGTTTATTAAATTAGATTGGGGGGTTTCCGATTTTGGATGTAAATTAGGGTCTATTTTGTTAAATACCCATTTTATTAAATAAAATAATTTTTAAAAATAGCTAATTAAATGATAAAATGATTTTCATGTATGAATGTAATTTAAAATAATTATTTAATATTATAAAAATATAAAAAGTCATTTTTTCTGTATAGATAATGTATTCTTGCATTTGTAGGGTCTATTTTTGCAAAATATGCAATTATAGTCTTAAAAATGCAAATATAATTATAAAAAAATGCAATTAAAATATTTGAACACTCATATGAACATAAATAATGAATATAGATGATTAAATCATCACAAAATAATATGAGGGATAGTTTTGAACATTTATGTAATTAAAAATTGCAGAAAAATTATAAAACACTTGTGCATGCTTGTAAATGCATGTACAATATTTTGAAAGTGTATCTGTACATTTAAAAATATATGAGGAAAACATTGGGTATCAACATGTGTCACCTCAACATCAATCATATAACGCATAATTCGGGGTTTCAAACCCTCAAAGCCAAGTTTAAAAGTGTTACATACCATAATCCGCTGCATCTCTACTCCAATACACCTCCGCCTCGCAAATCAGCCTCCAAATGTCTCGAATCATGCCACAAACAGTATAGACAATCAATACAGACTATTCGCTTCTGCGCACACTTAACCGCATCTGTGGTGTCGCAGAAGCGACCAAAAATCCGCTTATGCGCCCATAACGCCGTATCTGCGACAATGCAGGTGCGGAAATAACCTCTCAATTGCGACCTCTTCTCACTTCCTCCTTGGCAGCTTCTGCGGCTCCCTCCTCGCTTTTGCGAGAATGCACCTGCGATCCCCACTCTGCATGTGCGATTGCACCAGAAGTTGGTGAGCTTCAGCATTCCCTCAAACTCAAAAATCGATCAGTTAACCATATGAAATCAACCCGAGGGCCCGGGGACCTCAACCAAACATGCTAACAAGTCCTAAAATAGGATACAAACTTAGTCGAGCCTTCAAATCACATTACCCAACACCAAAATTACGAATCACACCCCAATTCAAGCCTATTGAAACTAAGAAATTGCAACTTCTACAAACTACGACAAAACCTATCAAATGACATCAAAATGACCCTAAATTTTGCACACAAGACACAAATGACACGACGAACCTACTCCAACTTCTAGAATTCCAATCTGACCCCGATATCAAAAACTCCACTCCCGATCAAACTTTCAAAAAATTCAACCTTCGCCATTTCAAGCCTAATTCTATTATGGACCTCCAAATCACAATCCAGACATGCTCCTATGTCCAAAATCATCCATTGAGCTAACAAAACCATTAAAACTCCATTTCGGAGTCGTTTACACATAAGTCAACATCCGGTCAACCTTTCCAACTCAAGCTTCCAACTTTGAGACTAAGTGTCTCAATTCCTTCCGAAATCTCTTGGGACCCAAACTGACTAACCCTGTAAGTCATATAACAACTCTAAAGCACAAAATGAGCAATAAATGAGGGAAAAGGGCTATAACTCTCCAAACGACTGGCCGGGTCGTTACATCTCCCCCCACTTAAACAAACGTTCGTCCATGAACGAGACTAGAAACATACTTGGAATTTCTAAAATGTTTGGATATCTGCTCTGCATCTCCCACTCAATCTACCAAGTAGCCTCCTCAACTTACTAATCTCTCCATTGCAAATTCACTGAAGCTATGTCCTTTGACCTCAACTTTCTAACCTGCCGACCTAGAAAAGCCACCATCTCCACATCATAACTCATATCACCATCTAACTGAACCGTACTAAAATCCAAAACATGAGACGGATCGCCGATATACTTTTGGAGCATAGAAACACGAAATACTGGATGCATACTTGACAAACTAGGTGGTAAGGTGTTAGACCCTTGACAAAGCTGATCGGCAAGCGGCGCGGTAGTGGCGAGGATTTTGGCATGATGGCCTTGCCATTTGCCTTTGTGCGGGGGAAAATCAACATGCAAGACAATGCGGGTGTTGTCAATGGCAACAAACTGTTGCTAAGGCAAGTGTGACGGACTACACTTCTATTTGAGGGCTAAGGTATGACGGACTACACCAAAGCAAGAGTGGGCTACGTACAAGCAAAGGCCAAGACCTTGACAAAACTAGGTGGACTGGATGGGAGCTTGACAAGGCAAAACGGAAAAGACCTTGACGCTAAAGTGAGGCAGATTAGTGCCAAGGCAGTGGCATTGGCAATGTGATGTTGCCATGACTTAGGTGAGCGGGCTGGCACATAAGTAAATTGTGGGCAAACGACTTGGCAAAGGGAAGGGCATCAAGGATTGGTGATTTGATGCTAAAATCAGCATTGGCAACGGGCAGACTTGATCAAGTAGGGGCGACTTGACAAGAACAATCAACTGTGGCAGCAGGCGGCATGCGGCAAACAAGTTCGTGGCGATGGCAAGGAAATTTATAGCACAACGCAGCTGGATACAATAGCGTTGGAGCTTGGCACAATGCAGCTGGATATAATGGCATTGGGATGGTCCAAGACTAGACACGAAATTGGGCAGCAGCTGGCCAAGAAAATGCGCACATGCTGTGCACATGATGCAGTTGGGCGGTTAAAACTACCCATGTCCAGGAGTTGCTGATTATATGGCTGAGTGTTTGCACGTCTTTGGAGCATGTTCTATCATGTTCCACACGTTTTTTATCATGGGGATCATGTCCTATTAGTTGGGGATGTCAACTGAACATAGGAGAGAGTTTTGGGCTGACTATACTATATATATGTGTGCTAGCAGCCTTAAAAACGGGCTAAGTACCTAGGGAGGGAAATGGTCTGAAAGATAGGCATAGGGTTGTCTATTTTATGGCTTGAGCATGGAAAAATATGTGCCATTGCCTTGCCAAATGAGTGGCAACACGAGCGGTCTTAGGCGGGGGCTTTTATAGGGCAGATTCGTGCATTTGTCGGCATTTTTGTGAGTTGGTGCCTACCAAGGGTGGCAGCACCTTGCCAAACTCGAGAATTTCCTTTGTAATTATTTTATTATAAAAGGTTGGGAAAGGGTTCCCGTAAATGTGTGTTGCCTTCGTTTATTTTTGTTGCCTTAAATTTATTCTAAGTGTCAAACCTCTAAAGTGAAAGAAAATCGGGCAAGGCTGAAGTCAAGTGGGGACTCGACTGCCGCACAACAGGCAGTATTTCGACGGACAGAAAATGCCCCAGTGACAATTCAATTGCATAATACACTTCAAGTAACTGATTCTACAATTAAATTCTAAGCTAATACGCGAAATTAGGTAAAATGACCAAAATGGCCCTCGTGCCCACGTCTCGGAATTAGGTAAAATTTAAATTTTCAGAAACCTCGTACTCTCACGAGTCTATACATATCAAGAACACTGAAATTAGAGATCAATTGACCCCTCAAATACCCATTTTAAGGTCTCTTAATATCAACCCTAATTACCCATTTTGCACTGATTTTCCCTAATTTTTCACCACTAATTAGACTTTTAATCACATATAAACGAGTTATCAACTCAAAAATGTTACCTCTACGTGATTCCCCTTTGTTTTCCTCAAAAATCTCCCTCAAAAGCTTCAATATCGTTCAAAAATGGTGGAAAAATGAAGAAGGGTCGTGGATGGGCTATTTAAATACTGCCCAGACTTAACCCTATGCGATCGCAGAAATACCTACGCGACTGCATAAGAAAACTCCCTCAAATCAATGTGATCGTGACCAGCTCTATGCGATCACATAAGAAAACTCCCTCAAATCAATGCAATCGTGACCAGCTCTATGCGATCGCATAGAGCAATTCCATCACCCCACTGCCACACCAAGTCCTTCTACGCGAACGCAAAGGTCCTTATGCAAACGAAATGACCAACACTTCTCACCCTATACAATTGCAATCCTACCTTCGCAGTCACGATTCGCAATAATTGCCTGGCCTCAAATTACTCTATGCGATCGTGGATGTACTCATGCGATCACAATGAACAAATCACTGCTGCAAAATTACCAGAAAACTAGCAATCTCCCAAAGACCAAAAGTGCCTGTTTGAGCATACGAAATACACCTGAGGCCCCTGGGACCTCAACCAAACCTACCAACATATCCGATAACATCATTCAGACTTTTTCAAACCTTCAGAACGCTAAAAACAACAGCAAAACACCAATTTAGCATCGGATTCAAGCCTAAGAACTTCAAAAACTCTCAAAATACTCTTTCGATCAAAAAGTTTATCAAACCTCGTCCGAATGACCTGAAATTTGCACACACATCACATTCAACACTACGGAGCTACTCCAGCTTCCGAAATTCCATTCTGACTCCCGGATCAAAATCTCACTATCGAACCGAAAACTTCAAAAATTCAACTTTCGGCATTTCAAGCCTAAATTAGCTATAGACCTCCAAAACACGATACGAACACGCTCCTACACCCAAAATCACCCAACGGAGATAACGGAACCATCGGAATTCCATTCCGAGCCCGTGTTCACACTGTTCTGACTACAGTCAAATTTCCAAAACTTAAGCTCTCATTTAGGGACTAAGTATCCCAAAACTCTCCGAAACTCCAAATAAACCCTCCTGGCTACTCACAATAGCATAAACAACACGCGGAAAGCAGTTAATAAGGGATCGGGCATTAATTCTTAAGATGACCGGCCGAGTCGTCACAATCAACGACGTGAGATGCCACCCTTATGCTCTACATTACAATAATTAATCCACACAACAACTTCACCTATGCTAATATCAAATAACACAACATATTGACTCGTACCACAAGCTCCCATAGGCCACAAACTTTTAAAAAAAATAATACAAATGTCACTATAACACATAGCCCACGACTCAAAAACAATATGTGCAAACTTTTAATAGTAACAAAATGAACGGGAGGAAAGTAACTCCACAATGAACAATACTGCATTAAACAACAACTTCAGCTACACTGGGTCAATAAATTTTAATAACTCCAACTTCAATTAATCGCTTAAGTATAAACTCAAAAATAAAGGTATTTCCATGAAATGACAAACTTCAATTTCTAATGTGTGAAGTAAACAAACAATGAAAGAGATGGCATGAACTATCAACTACGTCTAAATGAATAAGAATAACCTGACAACAAAAGGATATCATGTAACAACAGTATCAATTACGAATAACACAATAAATAACAAGAACACATTGCAATAAAAGAGGTAACAACTTCAAATAAAGCATATGACAGTAAACTTAACAAGTAGAGGATATGATATGTGCTAACAACATCAATTAAAGAATGTGAGAGTAAACATGACAAATAAAAGGAATAACATGTGCTAAAAAATTTAAATAAACATATGAAATAAGACTAAGAGTCTAAACCGGTCAATTTTCACATATAAGCCTAAGTACGCACTCGTCACCTCGCGTACAAGTCTTTCACATAATTCAAATAACATAATCAACCCAAATCCTAAGGAGTAGTCCCCCAACACAATGTTAGGCAAGATACTTACCTCAAAGTAGCTAAATCAATACTCTAAGCAGTTGTTCCCATGTAGAACAACTTCCAAACGACTCGAATCTAGCCATAATAACTTAATATCATAAATAAAAGTCATAGGAAATAATTTCAAATAATAAAGCTTCGATATTTAATAAAAACTAAAATGTCAATCCCGAGATCGCACCTCATAACCCAACAAAATTCATAAATTCCTAACACCCATTCTGATACGAGTCCAATCGTACCAAAATCATTTAATTCAAACCTCAGATCGACCTTCAAACCATCAATTAATTTTTTACAAAGTTTTACTAAAGTCTCTAATTTCTCCAATTCAAATTATTAATCAAACACTAAAATCGAGGTTGGAATAATGAAATAATATCAAATCCTAGTCAAAAATACTTACCCCAATGCAAGTTGTAACGACCCGATGATTGTTTTTTTTAATTCCCCATACATTCGGACTAGGTGTATGTAATGACCCGACTGATCGTTTTGAGCAATTTTGTCCGATTCAGTAGTTTGAGGTCTCGAGCAGTTTCACATTATGTATATCGACTTGTGTGCATGGTTGATTCAGTTTCTGGATGAATCAGAGTTGAACTAGAAGAAGGAACCTAGTTTTGGGTCAGCATAGCAATGGAAGTAAATGGTCCATTTGAAGGGGAATTCTCTACTGGCATTTGTGGCAGCACTCTTGTATTGGACGGTTTGTGTGACTCGGTCGAGTTAGGGAGGTGTAGTCCCAATGGATTAGTTGCGTGCAGGCAGATCTCGGAGGGTTCTCAATGGTTTGACTACGACTTGAGTTGGGTGTCTTCTATGGGCATAAAAAAATATGTGGTACATTGCAGTTTTCTCCTGAATCAGTATCTGAAATTAATAGAGTGTTGGCATTACTAGCTATCATATGTGAAGAGTGTGTATTTTGGAACGGACCTTGAGTTTTGGTTTGCGGGTGCATGGCTAGTAGCATGGTGATTACTGGGTTCTGAGGCTTTCGAGGTTCATGTTTTGTTGCACGACCGGAATCTTATATGGGTGCTTAGACCAGATGATGGGGAGTGAGTAATGTATCAGCCATTTGATCTGTGTAGTTGAGTCTGGGTGTGGGATTTTTAGTAGTCTTGAGGTTTTGGGACTAGGTGTTCCCATATGTGGGCTATTTCTTGTTAGTGGATTGTGAAGAAATGTTGCGAATGGGGTAATTAATGGCATGCATTAACAATAGGTTACTGTTGATTTTTGAAGAATATTTACCTAATTGGGAAGGATCCGGATTTGGTTTGGGCCTATTTGGAAGATCAGCGAGAATATGTGTTTTGTATCAGGTTCAGTTTGTGTGCTCCTATGAGGTTGTCATGTTGATCATGTTACCAGGTAGGATGGATATTGTTTGTGCCCCTAGATATGTTATGTGCTACTCTTTTATGTTATGCCACACGGTGAGATTTTATGATTATTCCCCACACACGTTGTAATTCTGTTCAGGCCTTATGGCGCTATGGGTGAGATAACCCTCGTGTTGTTAATTGCTCATTGTACCTCAGCTATGCTCATTTCCTTTATGTCTTATTACTTCTATTCACTTTTTCCCACAGTTTTATTTGTGCACTCTGTTGTACTTGATATCAGTATTCATATGATCAGTGAGCCCGAGTATTTTGGCTCGATGAGTATTTGGGAGCGGGCTGCACGCCACAACAGATATTATGTGGTATACTATCTTGATGAGTATTTGGGAGCTGGCTGCACGCTACAGTGGATGTTATATGAGATACCCTTTCCTTGTGTTTATATGGTGTTCTGCTTTTCCTTTGTAGAACAATTTGATGAAAACTATATTTTCATTGTTGCACATGTTACACTTGTTAGAAAATTCTTCTACTTTGCTTTTCCTTATTTGTGTTTCGTAATTGAGTTATTGTTGGTTCAACATACGAGCTGTGTAGTGTGAGAATTTGTGTGTTTCCATGATGAGTCATCAGTTGGGCTGCTTGTATTGGTCGAGATGTGGTTCTTAGACCTAAGAGTGGTACTATGGTATTGGGGTTAGGAGTGTTTGGAAGTATGTGGCTATTTCTACTATGATTTGGATAATGGCCCTGGCGGGTGAGAGGGTTTCTTGACTTGTTGTCTTCATGGGCAGCTATAAGTCCCCGCATGTTTCTTTATCATGAGCAGTGATGTGGAGGTCCGGAACAAGGTTGTACTCAATGTGAAGTATATTGCCAGCATCTAGGATGTTATTTGAGTGGTTATGGTGGTAAGATGTTATTGCTTCCAGCATTTGAGTTGTGTGGAGCAGTGTGTGATTGAATTCTAGAATGGAATTTGGCTTGATTTAGCTTGTTAAGGCTCATGCAGTGTGATGACGTGGGATTCAGATCCGATGATGAAATTTAGATGTTGAGGTTTGGGTCATGTTCTAAGGATAGGGGCTAAGGAGGAGATGAGACCTTCAGCTAAGTTGCATTGTCAATTCTGTTTAGGTTGGGTGATGGAGAATCACCCCCGGGTGTATGTATGGTAAGCTCATGCAGTGGTTCGATGGCTTTGGAGCAACTCCGGGCACGTTCGAGGACGAACATATGTTTAAGTGGAGGAGGATGTAATGACCCGACTGGTCGTGTTGATCAATTTCGCCCGATTCCGTAGTTTGAGGTCTCGAGCAGTTTCACATTTTGTATATCACTTGTGTGTATGGTTGGATTCAGTTTCTTGATGAATCAGAGTTGAACTAGAAGAAGGAACCTAGTTTTGGAAGTTTAAACAATGAAAATTTGACCAGAATTGGACTTTTGAGTAAACAGCCCCGGAATGGGTCGTGGGTGATCTCGACAGCTTTGTATGGTGATTTTGGACTTAGGCGTGCGTCCGGATTCGGATTTGGAGGCCCGTAGGGTAAATTGAGGCATTTTGGCAAAAGTTAGAAAAGTTAAAGTTTGGAAAATGGAGAAGTTTGACCCATAGTTGACTTTTGTGATATTGGGGTCGTAATGCAATTCCGAGAGTTGGAGCAGCTCTGTCATGTCATTTTGGACTTGCTGCAAAATTTGGCGTCATTCCGGGTTGATTTAATTAGTTTCGGCACAAGTTTTCGAATTTGGAAGATTTGGAAGTTCATAGTTCGATTCATGGTGTGATTCATCGTTTCGTCATTGTTTGATATGATTTGAGACCTTGAGCGAGTCCGTGTTAGGTTATGATACTTGTTTGTGAGTTTAGACGGGGTCCCGAGGGCCTCGGGTGTGTTACAGGTGGGTTACGGGTATTTTTCCCCATTTTTGGAACTGCTGTTTTGCTGCTTCTGGTATCCTTCTTCGCGATCGCGAACAGCCTCTCGCATTCGCGATGCCTTGTTGTTGACCATATCGAAATCCTTCTTTGCGTTCGCGAAACCCTGCATTTTCCTTCTTCACGTTCGCGTCCCTCCCTTCACATTCGCGAAGCCTTGCATTTTCCTTCTTCGCGTTCGACATTCCCTACGCGTTCGCGTAGGTCCCTACTCTTCTTCTCCGCGTTCGCGAGCTCCTCATCACATTCGCGATGAGCAACCTGGCAGCCTTAATTTTTCTTCTTCGCAAACGTGATCCTCTCTTCGCGTTCGCGATGCACAAAAATCCGGGTAGACAGAATATATCCCAAAAATCGAGGGTTTCACCATTTTCATCATATTTTGACTTCTAGAGCTCGGTTCTTGGTGATTTTTGGTGGCTTTTTAACGTAATTCGATTGGGTAAGTGCTTAAACTATAATTAAATATATTCCATGAATTTGTCTTTATTTTTATCATTTAAATTGTGTTCGGGGTTGGGGAAGGAGTTGGTTTTTGAAGAAAAATTCTAACACAAAAAATCATGATTTGAGGGACCAAATGGTATCGGAATTTGATAAGATTTGTATGGTTGAACTCGTATCAAAATGGGTATTCAGTTTTTGTAAAATTTGTTGGGTTCCGAAGTGCGGGCCCGGGGGGTCGACTTTTGGACCGATTTTTAGAATTTGATCAAGATTGAAACTTTATGATTCAGAATGGTCTCTTATGTGTTTTATTTGTACTTTAAAGTTATTTTGGTTAGATTTGAGCCGTCCGGAGGTCTTTTCACTCGAGAAGTGCATCTTAGAGTATCAGTTTGTTGTCTTTGAGGTAGGTATCTTGCCTAACCTTGTGTAGGGCACTTCCTCTTAGGAATTGCGTCTTCTATGCTAATTGTAGTCCATGCATGCGAGGTGACGAGTGTGTGCTCAGACTTGTTTGTGGGAAATTTGACTCTAGGGTTCTTAGGTCCTTATGTGGAAAGTATCCTGTTATGATTGGGTTTCCTAGTTTCTTAAATTGCCTCTATATGTTCCATATGATGTTGTTAGCTTTCCTCTAATTCTTACGTGTTACATTGACCCTTAATTGCCTTAATTGGAGTGATTGCCTTCCTTATTGTTTTGATACTTCTTGATTGTGAGTTTCTCTATGACTTTGTGCAAATAGGTTACATGTCCAATTGTGGTGGTTACCGGTGTAGTTATCCCATGCTTATTATGTCTTGTTGTTTAGTTGATGTTTCATTGTGAAGTTAATTGTTGGTACAAGTTTGGTAATAGTTGATTCCCTTGCTAGGACATATTTAATTCTTACTGTTGGTTCCCTTGTCGGGACATGTTTATTCTCAGCGTTGACTCCCTTGCGGGGATATTGTTGTTCCCTTATTACTCCCTTGCCGGGATTCTTTTGTGATTGGTGTTGATTTGTATATTGGGATCGAGTTGCACACCACAACAATATTATATGGATCGGGTTGCACGCTGCAATAATATTATATGGATCGGGTTGCACGCCGTAATAATATTATATGGATCGGGTTGCATGCCGCAACGATATTATATGGATCGGGTTGCACGCTGCAACAATATTATATGGATCGGGTTGCACACCGCAACATCATTTTATGACTTGGATCGGGTTGCACGCCGCAACAATATTATATGATTTGGATTGGGTTGCATGCCGCAACATCATTATATGACTTGGATCGTGTCGCACGCCACAACAATATTATATGATTTGGATTGGGTTGCACGCCACAACAGTACTATATGATTGGGATCGGGTTGCACGCCGCAACAAGAAAGAATAAAAGTGAATATTGACTCTTATGGTGAGAATGAGAGTAAAAGCACGAAGGGTGGTGCCGTGCACTTTCTGCTGCTGTGTTTATTTGTTGTTATCAATTAAAGTGTTTAAACTATTTAAATTTCTTTATTATTGTGATCCTTTGTGTTAGAACCTACAATGTTTTCAATACCTCATCGTATTTATGTATATATATATATATATATATATATATAAAACCTACAATGTTTTCAATACCTCACCGTATTTATGTATATATATACTCTAATACTTCAAACTTCTAATTGTTGCAGCCGTAATTCAATTAGTTTCTCAATTATACCCCTTAAACCGTCTGAGGTTGTATTTTTCTTAAAAAGGAATTTCTACCAAGTTTTAAATTATTAACGCCCCTGTTAAAGGTAATAATTCTTCCGATGTTGTATCTTAAATTTAAAGGGGTACTTTCTTACTCGAATGATTTCTAAAAAAAACTTCATCTTTTCTAGCTGATTTACCAAACTTATTTAGAAATTGAAGTTTAATTTATATTATGTAAATAGGACTTCTTGAACATGTTAAGTGCATTTGTAAGGACATTTTGTATTTTATATCATGTGGATTTTGTTGTTAAGAGTGAGATGGAAAATATGTGGGCACGAGGTGCCATATGTGTTGAAAGTTTGAAAGTTGAGATTATGATATGAGAAGTCGAGGATTGAAATGGTCAGGATAGTGTATTAAACATGATGTGATTGATTGAGTGGACATCGTTTTCTTTAATTGGATACATTCTTACTTGCCTCCGTCTCTATTACGTTAGTGTTGAATTGCTTGGGTTATCTGATTTACTTGGTTTCCGTTTGTTACTACCCGTATTCTTCCTTTATTAATTATACTGTTTGCACTTGGATTTTTGCTCTGCGGTTGATATCACTTCGTTATCTTTATCTTGATGTTTTATTATCATATCATGTTCATTTTATTTGACCAGTATATGTCCTGACTGTTCCTCGTCACTACCCCACCGAGGTTAGTCTTGATGCTTACTGGGCACCGCCGTTGTATGCTCATACTATACTTCTGTATATTTTTTTGTGTATAGATCTAGGTGGATTGATAGTAGTTGTGTGGGTCGTCGCGGTGGAGACTCAAGTTAAACCTGCTACAGCGTTCGCAAGTCTCGGAGTCATCTTCATTTGTATTTACTTCCATTTGCTCCTTTGTTTCGAGCCAGTGATGTATTAATTTGAGAAGTTACTCTCAGATAGGCTTGTGACTTGTACCACTGATTTTGAGAATTTTGATTTATTCAGAGTTGGTTAATTTAAAGTTAGTAAGCATCAATGTTATTTCAGTTTATGTTAGTTATACCTAATTTAGAGACTAGGTGCCACCACGACTCCTTCGGAGGGATTTTTGGGTCGTGGTAGTGTGGATATCTTAAAAGAGTATTAATTTGATATTTTAGACATATGAAGTCCTATAGGTATGAGCATGGGTGAAAATAGTTGATGAGAATCAACACAGAGTGTGAGGTGCATAAAATTCAATAAAATAAACTAAGTTTAAAAAGGTCTAACTTCCAGCAGGATTTAGTGAAAATGTGTAAAATATTTGGGAAAATGCTAAATAAGAAAGTTTTAGGCCTTTGAAATAGTTTTCCAACGATATATTGTGGAGCCCGAACGATCTTTGTGCAAAATTTTATGTGCATTTCATAGAGCAGTGCGCCATATGCGTGCCCAGGTGCGTGCCCAGAGGGTCACATGCGCGGCCGCACACTTTTGGCAGTGCTACTACCATTTTACACATTCAGGTGCGCGCTCAGGCCTTCAGGTGCATGGGGAGCACACCTGAGGGGGTCATTTTAAAGCCCTACTTCATCCTCGCACCCCTAAAACACAACCACTTGCTCTAGAAAGGGAAGCTCTCAAGAGCCTAACTCCTTAAAGGTCCCTCCACCATCCAAGGTAAGTTCTAATGGTGACTCTAAGTTAATTTCAATTTCCCAACATCTTATTAACATGGGTAAAACCTCCATATTAGTAGATATTCGATTGGGACATCATTGTTGAGAGAAGGAACCCTATAACTCAAATTCAAGGGGAGTGAACTTCAAAAAGGTAATTTGTTTACCCTCTAATTGATTCTATCATTTGATTAATTATTATAGACTCCATTTCATGAGATATGATTTGATAGGTTTGATAGAGAAACATGAACGTTTATAGGTTTGGAGTTGTTGATTGTTGATTATTGTTTAAGAGTGTTGTTTACCTTATAGGTAATGAAGAATGATATTGATTATAATAATTTGAGACTTTAGAATTTATCTAGGAGCGAGAGAATGGGCTATTGGGTGTAGAAACACCATTAATAAAGACTATGAAGCTTTATTCTCACCAAGTATTTGATAAAATGCTTAAGTGACCAAAACATGAGTATCATAGCTAATATGGAATCCCTTTGACATGTATTGCTATAGATTAAAGTTGAAAGGGTTGGCAAATGTTGTATTACACTCAAGATCAAGAAGCTAAGGTATGTGAGGCTAACTCTCTATGTTTGGGAATGTTAATAATTCTCCCTACACTACATTTCTTTTACGATATTACTAATTGGTTCAGAAATAGTTAAGCCTAGTTCCTTCAATAGTTGTTGGACTTCTATTCTCTACCTACATAATCTGTTTGTTACTTTTATTTCGAAAATTGTGAGCTCAGTGCGTAATAAATATAGACTTGTGTTTAATTCCCATGAGTCTCGGTCTAGATTACTAGAATGTCATAAATAGTTGAAGCATAATTTCTCATAATCAGTTCATGAATAAATGTCTTGGTCTAGTCCTATTTAGTATTCCAATATCATGTAACTCAATATGATTCAGTATTTTAGCATCACATATTGCAGTATGATTCTCAGTTCCTGAATTTAAATTCGTGAATATTGAACACCTGTATTTGGGCCTGAAGCCGTAATTTATATGCCTTATGTATGTTTGGTCCTGAGGCCGTACTTTATGTTTTATGCATTTTTGGGTCTGAGGCCGTAGTTACCTATACGTATACTTGGGCCTGAGACCGTAGATTGTGCACAAATATATGGGCCTAAGGTCGTATCTTATTTAGATAAACTGATTGTTCATCATTCAGAAGAGGGAGTATTCATATCCTTACTTCATTTGGTCTGTTTAATTATTAGTTATCATTTATGTTATCGGTTATCATTTCTATCTCAGTTTCAATTAGTTATCATTTCAGTTATCAATTATAAAGTCTCAGTTATCAACATAGTTTCAGTTTCAGCATTTATAATTCTTTCAGTTGCTTTACATACTAGTGCAATTCAAATGTATTGACGTTCCTTTTGCCCGGGGCCTGAATCTCACGATATAGGTAATTGTTTACAGGTTGATGATTCAAAGCACTGTGATTCTCGTACCATCTATTTGGTGATCCCAGTTCTTTTGGGTCATTATCATTACCTTACATTCTTCAATATTTTCAGATAGTCAATGTTTTCAGTACTTCATTAAAGGTTTCATAAAGTAGAGTAATAGTTAGATAGAATCACAAGCTTTTCATGGTAAGCAATGTTGACTACAGATATGTTTCAGACTTGTACTAGTATTTCCACACTTTGATTTATATCATTCATACTTTAAGGGTATCAGCATGTGTTAGTTTATCTTCCGCATTTAGTATGGTATGATATTACATGTTGATTCAGTCAGCCAGTTGGTTTACTCGGTCACAAGTAGTCAGGCACCGGGTGTCGTGTTATGTCCAGGCCCAGGTTCGGGGCATGACAAAGCTTGGTATCAGAGCACTAGGTTCAAGTGTCCCATGGAGTTTATAAAGCCATGTCCAATGGAGTTTCCTTTATATGTGTGTGTTGGCCACTCACAAAAACGGTTAACTATCATGCAATCCAGGATTATCTCATTTCATTCTACTCTAGATCATTCCATGAAGCGTAGAGAAATAGGTAACCTTGTATTGAATGACCAAACAACAGGCAGAAAAAATAACCAAGGTCCTAGAAGGATTATTGCCTATTAGGGTATAATTATGGAGTACAGGTTAGTAACAAATGAGACTTGAGAGGATGTTGAATGTGGGATAAAATGGATAGTATTACATATTAGAGCATAACCTTATCAGAAAGTACAAAAGTAGTTATCATGTTTTATGATTATCAGATTACCTCAATCACCAGTTACACATTTTTTATTGTTATTGGGTTTATGGTTATTCGGTATGCAAGTTATTCATTATTTAGTTACCAGATCTCCAGTTTTTAGTATATCCAAATTCTGGTGACTTGTGAATATATAGTAGCACCTATGGGTGCTAAAAGAAAAGGTAAGTAACAGATATATCGAAATCTTTCATGTTTTAGGTCCAGTTTATTACTTAAGATTAGCCGGATTGTGCAGAAAGTGATTTATCAGATAATGATATACTCTGAAGGACATGTTTGTGTGTGGTAGTGTATCCGTATGTAGCTTACCGCATAGAAAATTTTCATTTTTTATTCATAAGAATGGGACTGCAGGTTGGATGATAATAGTTCATATGTCAGACCCTATGGTGCAACAAGTTAAGAATTAGACCACAACTGACATAGAATTGGTCATTATAGTTTTGGACAGTAAAGAGCCTAAAGGCAAAACACTAGGAGTCTACCAAAGACGTGTCTTCCGTACGATTCATGTATATGAAAAGAAGATATGGAATACGAAAATGAGAACATATAGCAACCGATATTGAATTTCGGGGAACAATTTTAAGTTGTTTAGATTTATTCATATTAGAACTAGAGAGTACCACGTTAGTAAGTTGCTATAAGAAGCATGTATTATTCTGAGATAAAGGATATGACTGTAAGCACGTGATTTTTTCCCTATATGAGAATTACTCCCAAAAAATTCAAAAATAAAATAATTTTTCTTGGTGTGCAATTTTTGTGATATTTTGTGTAACTATTTGTATGTTTGTCTATGCATGTTTATTTGTTAAATTATTAAAAATACAAAAATATGTCGCATTTCGCATGTAGGATTTAATTTTTCAATTGTTAGTAACTAAGTTTGTTTTACAAAAAAGTAAAAATTACAAAAATAGGCATCGTTTGCATTTTTAGCATTTAATGTCCAAATATACAATTTTATGCTTAATTATTACTTAATTGTGCGTTAATTGTTGGGAGTTAATTTGCGCTTTTATAACTTAATTTAGTTCTCAATAATAGTTTAAGTATTTTTATAATTTAGTTTTATAAAAATAAAAGAAGAAAAGAGAGCGAAGAAATACAAAAAATCGGAATTGGGCCTTTTCTTCAAATTCAAGCTACAAGCCCAAAAAATGGCCCAACCTTCCCTATGACCCAGTCCATTTCGAACTGGGTCGACCCAGTCCATAACCCAACACCCCTATTATCTTACAAACAACACAAAATAAATAAATAAAAAAAGAGAAGAAAACCCTAAAAAATGGCTAAGTCATCCGCCCCCCCCCCCCTCCTATCTTCTTCTTCTTCCTCAAGCTCCCCTCCCTAGCATCAATGGTTGCCCCTCCATCCTCCTCACCCTCACTGCACACACACACACAGTGCATGCAACAGCCGTTCATGGCTGCTACGACCCCGTTGCCTTTGTCTCCTTCAAACCAAGCGACGACCCCTTCGCCGAACACCTTCGTTATTTCTTCTTCTTCGTCCAGCATCCGTGGACGCCTCCTCCACCTCCCCAGCTGCTCAAGCTTTACCTTCTCCATGGCAGCATCATCACCGCCGTCACTGCTTCATCTCCTCCTCCAAAAAGAGAGGAGTCCGCCATGGCTACTGTCGTCGCTGCACCAACAAGTTTCTGCCTCAGTCAAAGCTCCAACGTCCAACAGTAGCTGATGCTACTGCTTCACTGATGCAAGGTTGAGCATCCCCCTCCGTTCTCGTTGCTATTGCCCACGCAGCTGTTGCTACTTTCTTCTCCAACGGCTTCGCGGCGTCTACTGTACGAAATGCTGCTGCTGCTCGTCGCGACAGTCCTTTCCTCCTTCCAGTTGCTTCATCTTCCCTTCGTCTTCTTTGTTTTGTCAAAGGTCGAGTTTCTTTCGTTGAGTCGAAGCCCGGACGGATTTGTTTACAATCGTTGTTCGTCGTTTCATTTCTGGTTAGTTGGTTTTTGAATCTCATTTATCGTCCATATTTTTTGTTTGGTATTTTTCGGATCCAAAATCGATAAATGATTCAATTCTTGTTTGGTTTGTTCGTCGTTGAAATAATTTTCTAGTTTGTTCATATGTTTTGTTGATTAAATTTTCAGATTCAAATTGAACTTTGATTAATTAATTTTTCAGTTTGTTTCATGTTTGTTTTATCGTTCTTGTTTATTGTTTAGGTAAAAATTTGCTAGTTTAATGTTTGTTAGATTCAAATTGAAATTTAATTGATTATTTCTTCAATTTGTTTCATGTTGTTATGTATTTTCCAGAAATTATTAATGTTGTTTGAGTCATTTAATCCGTCAAGTTTGTTGTTTTTAAAAAAAAAAATGGATTCATTCGTGTTCATACTTTGTTTGGTTGATCTTGAATCCGAAATTTATATAGTTTGATTTCTTGTTTATCACTTATGATTATTTCTTGAATTTGTCTCATAATCGTATTTAAAGTTTAATATAGGAATTGTTTGTTGTAATGTTGTTAGAGTTGATTTTAAGTTCAATATTATTGAATTTAGAAATCTAAATTTACTTGTTTGATTGTTGTTGTTGAATCTGAAAATAGGTTTGTTTGTTGCTAAAATATTGTTCAATCAAATTTTAGTTGTTCTTTGTTGTTAATTTGTGTTCATGTGATTTGTTGTTGAAATGTTGAAGAAATCATGTTCATGTGATTTGTTGTTGAAATATTGAAGAAATCATATTCATGTGATTTGTTGTTTGAACATTGTTAGAAATTGATCATATTGTCTATATTTTGATTAAGTTTGATTAATTGATTGTTATAGCTGATGGGGTAGTTTGGTAATTTGTAGTACGTTCAGGGGTAAAATGGTAATTACAATAAGGTCTGAGGGTTAGTTTAGGAATTGTACATTTTGTAATTTTTTATGTGAAGCATGGGGGACAAAATGTAATGGGGTGAGTTGTGATATAGTTGTTTAATATAAAAGGGGGGACAAGACAAAATTTAGTGGGGAGGAATCTTGTATTTGTTTAGTGAAGCATGGGGGACAAAATATAATAGGGTGGGGATGATATATTTATTTAATGTAATGGGGGTGAGTGGGAAGATAATGGGTTTGGTAGGATAAATTGATTGATTTTAATTGATTAAAGGGTTGGGGATATAAGTAGAGGTCTTAAAATCAGAAAAGAAAGAACAGAATACAGATAGAGGGAGGAATCTTAAATAAGAAAATAAAAAGAGACAGATAGAGAGAGAGAGAGAGAGAAAAAAAGAGCTGAATATTTATTCCGAAAAGCATTAAAACTTTCAAAATAAAAAAAAACTTAAAAAAAACATCTTCTGCTTTCTTTCACTGTTTGAAATCAGCATTAATTGTTGTTGTTTCATCAAAGCTTGAAGCTTTTGTTTTGGGATTACTGCTCCACCGGTTTGCAAACTCTGCTGCTGATTCTCATCTTCATCTTCTTTTGTTTCCAATATCAGGTACACAACTGACACGCTGGTTATTGTAATCCGAAATATGAAGCATGAATACGAAAAATGAAGAGTTGATATTCTAAATTTGCTTTAATTATATTCTGAATCTTATTTGTATGTACAAATTATTTAGCTTGCAAAAATCAGAATCATGTAGCTATTTAATACATATAATGGAATATCCGACGATAGCTTAACAGATGAACTATCTACATATATTGCCTAAAAATAAATAAATGGTGTAGTAACTCCGTCGAGTCAAAAATCAAACTAATAGGACATCTAGTAGGAACTTGGTATAAATATTGTTTAGTTAAATAATATTGGTTAATTTCAGCATGTAAACGGTCTAGGAATAAAATTAGATTGCTATATTTTTTTTTAATTTGACAAACTGAGAACATGTCTAGTATAATGTAACTAGGTAATAACATGTAAATAAATTAAGATATTTTCTCTTTTATTTTGTAGAGACAAATTTCAATAGAAAAATGTAAGCATTTTAGGACTATCCTTTAAAAATAAAATGAGATGAGCCTCTCCCAATAAAATGCACCGATTGCGGGGCCCTCAATAAATGTACATTTAATTGCTTAGAATTCGGGAGGAGCCGTTTTAGCAAATTTCACGGCCCTACCCAGAAATAATAATACGCTAATCGCTTTAGGCACGATTTTAATAATAATACATTCCTAAACACGGGTGCGCATTTATGCGATCCAAATCCAAATCCCAAAACATTGAATAAAAATATGTTCCGCATCGCGGGTGCATTTTATATGACGCAATCCAAAGACATGTTTTTAAACGATGTTCACATTCTTGTAAAAATAATAATAACAATTATGAAAGTGGTAAAAAGATAAAAATTGCACATAAGTTCATATTTGTATAAAAATCAGATAATCAAGCCGAATATAACAGTTGAGCGGCCGTGCTAGAACCACGGAACTCGGGAATGCCTAACACCTTCTCCCGGGTTAACAGAATTCCTTATCCGGATTTCTGGTTCGCAGACTGTAATACAGAGTCATTCTTTTCCTCGATTCGGGATTAAAATTGGTGACTTGGGACACCCTAAATCTCCCAAGTGGCGACTCTGAAATAAATAAATAAATCCCGTTTCGATTGTCCTTTAATTGGAAAAAACTCCTACGCCCCTCGCGGGGGGCGGAAAAAGGAGGTGTGACAGCTCTGGCGACTCTGCTGGGGACAAAACCAAGAACCACTGGTTCAGGGTTAGAAATTCGAGCTTAGATAAATTGTTATATTTGGTTCTATCTGATTCTGTTACATGATATATGCCTAATGTGCTAAAGGATGCTTTTACCGCTTTGATATTATCTGAACTATATATAAACTGTGTCGAAACCCTTCTCTTCTTACCTCCGGGGAGAAGCTCGCTGGTCGAGACTCCCTATTCTGTTAGTGTCAATACCTGAAATAAGAAAGAGGCCGGACAAGTTACAAAGCCAGACGATCCCGCGAGTCCCCGGTACGTAGCCCTCTCCTCGACTCGAGTTGTCCGCTCGGGTACACAGTCTAGAACAAATACCCATGTTGTGAACTTAGAATAACTCAGCTTCATGCCGGATCCCTAGTAGGAACGTTTGTTTGCATCACGTGCATCTGACTTTGGAGGCTCAACACAGGGGTTGGGTCTGTCTAGGACAGGTGTACCAAAAAATGAAAATGACCATCCTGATGCATCTTACTTGCTGCAACTTGCGCATTTATTTGATTCGGACTTGTGTGTAGACCGATTTTTGAATATCAGGAATATTGTGAAATTGAAAAAAAAAGGAAAAAAAAAGAAATAGCAGTTAGAGAATTGATTGTTTATTTCTGGAAAAAAAACCAATGCCCAAATACTGTCAAAAACTCTGCTGAAATTTTGAGAAAATGAGAAAAAAAATGTCTTATTAGTTTGTTTTATTAAAAGCAAAGGAAAAATAGAAAAAAAAATCGTTGTTCTGTCTTGTTTTTCAAAAAAAAAAAAAATATATATATATATATATATATATATATATATATATATATATATATATATATATATATATATATATATATATATATATATATATATATATATATATATATATATATATATATATATATATATATATATATATATATATATATATATATATATATATATATATATATATATATATATATATATATATATATATATATATATATATATATATATATATATATATATATATATATATATATATATATATATATATATATATATATATATATATATATATATATATATATATATATATATATAGATATGTCTTGCAAAAATAATATATATATCTATATATATATATATATATATATCTTTATTTTCCATTATTGATTTCTTTAGAAAGTCTTTTTAATTGTTTTTTTAAAATTAAAAATTAAAAAAAATAAAAATATAAAAATAAAAATAAAAAATATTTTCGTTTTAAAAAAAATTCCGAAAATATTTTGATTCTTCTTTCAAAGTTGAAAAGAAAATTCAAAATTCAAAAAATATTTTTTTAGAAGCATTTCTTTTATTAAAGGTAAAATTCCAAAAATATTTTCTTTCTTCTTTAGAATAAGAGAAAACAAATGAAAATTCAGACAAAAAATATTTTCCTTTTACTTTTGAAATTCTCAAAGTTCAAATCAAAAGAAAAGGAATTCTTAGAAGTCTTTCTTTCAAAAAGAAAATCAATCAAAAATCCAAAAAAAAAAATACTTCCTTTCTTCTTTTAAAGCAGTTCTTTCACAAATTCAAAAAAAATAATAATTTAAAATTAGTTTATTTACTTTATTCATGGCAGCCCGAACTATGCGGGTTTGATTCTCACCGGATGTGAGATACGTAGGCAACCCTCATCGGGTCCAACCCCCCCTTTTGCTAAAAAAGCCAAAAACAAATAAATAAATAAATAAATAAATAAATAAACATCTCATAAATAAGTCAGGTGATGTCCAACCTCACCTTTTGCTAAAATAGCCAAAAACAAATAAATAAATAAAAAAATAAAATGTCAAAATTTTAATTTTGTCATAAAGATGTCGGGTGATGCTGTTTTGTCAAAAAATAGCCGAATGTTCCCGAAAGGGATGCCGAAAGGCTGACTTTGCATAAACAACCACTTTTTGGGTCATGTTTAAGATTTGGTCCAATTGACCTCCACAACCTTAAAAATCTTCGTCCCCGAGGCGTTGAAAGGCCGTGTTTGCAATATTGAGTTTTCTATTTTGAAAAAACGATAAAAAGAGTCATAAATAAGTCGGGTGATGCTGTTTTGTAAAAAATAGCCGAATGTTCCCGAAAGGGACGCCGAAAGGCTGACTTTGCATAAACAGCCACCTTTTGGGGCATGTTTAGGATTTTGGTCTAGTTGACCCACACAGCCTTAAAAATCTTCGCCCCCGAGGCGCTGAAGGGCCGTGTTTGCAACACCAGGTTTTCGTTGTAATTTGAAAAAAAAAAAAATAGTCAGCGGTCAGGTGAATACCGTTTGGATGTTTTGTCAAAAATAAGCCGAGCCAGCTTCGGCCGCGTCTTAAACCGTTCTTGCCGAAATAGCCTTAGAGTATCTTTCAGCTGTCTAAAGGCTGTTTTCGTAAAAGAATGGACAAGTGTGTAAAGTTTCATAAAATAATCCTCCCCGGCCTCAAAATTCATGTGAGATTTGGAAGGGGCCACATTTGCAAAATAGCCGTTTGGTTGCATTTGTCAAACGGGGAAAGGAAGCTGGCATTTTGTTTTGAGGTTATAAATCTTTGACTAGAATATGTGGGTCATCTTTCAACCTTTGAAACCCAGTTTGTTTTATTATGAAAATTGATAAAAAAAAATGTCTCATTGTTGTTACCTCTCATTTTGACCGAACTACGCAAGGTCTGATTCATGCGGGGTCATGGTACGTAGGCAATCTCCATAAGATTTGACCACAACAAAAAAAATGAAAAATGAAAAAAGATGAAGGGAAAAAAATCAAAAAAAAAAAGAAAAAAAAGAAAAAGAAGAAAAAAAAAGAAAAAAAAGAGGGAAAAAAGATGTTAATAATGAGGACCGACTGAGTCCATTCTAACCTGTTTTGTTTTGAATCGCAAAGAAAGTTAAGGTGGTTAGTTTGTGGTAAGCCGGAAACACAAGATCATGATACACACTTTGCGGGGATAAGGCTTGATAACAGAAGCACTCGAATCCCATTGGGACTTGTTGACTAAGGTTGATGATATTGAAGTTGGCAATGGTCTGGGCGATACTGATACGAAACTCAGTGGCTGAGATGCCAGTTTTGATGAAGTGGGAGGACGCTCCGTTCCTTGGTTAGCAAGAGAGAAGCTTTTGGTGGCTTATTTTGTTGTCATTTCTGTTGTCCGGATTATTCTTAGGGTTGTAATCCGGATATTGTCTTGCGTCAAACTTTCTTATCTTTCAATTTTGTCATAGCAGTTTGTTTAAGTTTTGTACAGTTTGTTTTAGGACTTTATTCTGGTTTGTTTTGTTTGTCTTGTTATTCAAACCATCCCACCGGTAGTCTAAAGCAAATACGGTCTTTTATTATTTCCAGTCATCTTTTTGTTTGATCCTTTTATCATTTTGTTCAGCGCCGATTCTAGTGACATGACATGTACGCACAGTTGGGCCTAATCTTAAAAGTTAATCATAAAACCCCGAAAAATAAGGACGGTTTGAGAATATTCGGAGCTCGAGTCATGTGGAACTAGGGCAAGTTAAACACAAAGAAAACCGTTAAAAGCAAGATTCGCCAAATTGGCATGAGGGTCGTTCATGATAATGAGAGTGTCGCCCAACGGTGCTTTAGAAATGACAAACGAAAAGAAAATGTTGAATATAATTGTCAAAGTTCAGCATCATCGGAAGAGACTATAAATCTATGTGCAATTATGTTGTTTGCATTTGGCATGTTTTGAAGACTGGAATGACGAAGGCATTTTGTTCTGCTACCTAAACACTTTATCCTTCGTTACCCCTTTTGAGCCTTGGTTATTTTCTTCTTTCATACCCCTCTTTCGGAATCAATAGCAAAGAGTAGAAACACAAACATAAAGATAAAAGAATAAAAAGAAAAAAAAAGAAAAAAAAAAAGAAAAAAAATCAACAAAACGACAAAAGAAAAATGAAAAAAAAAGAAGAACGAAAAATGATAAAAAAAAAAACAAAAAAAAAACAAAAGAAAGTCAGAAGAAAACAGAGGAATTTGGAACTACGTTTGACTTGATTCCTCAAAGAGGATACGTAGGCGCTTCACGGCTCGGTCATAGGGTGCATAGGGTGCATAGTGTGCATAGTGTGCATGGTGTGCATAGTGTAACAAAAAAATAAAAAGAAAAAAAAATATAATAATAAATAATCCCCAAGCAAGAAACTGGGGCAAGGGTTGCGCTTGTTGTAAACAAATATGATTTCGAAGGTTGTAATTTTGAACCCCAAATTGATTTGTTTTTGAGCCTTTAATACCCTTTCTTTCTAAGCCTATCCAAAAAACCACATTACGGTCCAAAGAAAGACCTTCTGATCAGTTTTCAAAGGATGCTAAGTCAGACAAATAAGAGTCTTACCGGTGAACATAACACTTTGTTCCACAATAGAAAGGACTCTAATCTCCAGCAGAGAAAGTCATACCAGCAACGCTCCAAATCCCCAGCTGGAAAGTGATACAAATGAGAGAGTCTTATCGGTGAAAACCTTCACAGGCACCATAAGGCGATGAAAGCTGAGAGAAAAACCAAAATGAGAGAGGCTTGATAGTGAAAACCCTTCGGGCACTACAACTCGAATAAGATTGAGAACCAGATGAGAAATTGCCAATTGAAGGTCTTGAAAGACGATTGGCAGCGGAGGATAGGCCATATGTGCATGTCATGACCGTTAGAGTCGGTATCTGCATTTGATAGGTTTTTATTTATAGTTTCTTTTGTTAAAGAGTCATCGTTTTCCTTTGTCTTTTATTCTGTTCCTTTTATCTTTTTCCTTTCATAGAAAAATTCCCCAGTAGAGCCTGTTTGGTCAAAACCAGTGGTAAATGACTTCAAAATGGGCCATCAACTCTCCAATCATGCAAGATGATATCTGACTAGTACATCCAAGTGGTATAGTCAGCAAGGAACAAGCGCGAGGCCAGTGTCAAAAAAAATATCCCCAGCAAAAGGGAGTTGACAAAAGGATTGACGAGTATCAAGAGGGATATCCCGGCCGAAATCAAAGGTTGTTAAACCTCAAGACCAAGGCCCGTGGACAAAGCAAGGAGAGCAGTGAGCATGATTTGGGAAATTCATACGATACTAAAAGATCGATGAAGTGCAAGTTTCCAGGCTATGTCACAAAAGAAGAGGGATATCCCCAGCAGAAAAGGATTATCCCCAGCAAATAATATCATCCCCAACAAGTTGTGGAACACAGAGCAAGGAAGGAGAAAGGGAAAACCATCCCAGCAGGAGTATCACAACCAACCACAGCGTTTTAAACTAACAAATTTTGTTTGATTTGAAACAGGTAAAGGAAATGGAATTGATGACAAAAATGCATGCCACAAGGGATATTGTCAAACTGGGGCAGAAAATTTTCCTTTCATTTAGAAAATTTTCTGGAAGTCAGGTACCCATTCGAGGAAGAATAAAGATAACACCAGTCTCAAGGGAAGTGGTCTTAAGAACCAATGTTGCCACCAACATAATAAGTTCCAGGAGGAAGTTGTTCCCCAGCAAAGGGATGAAACATGTGCTCAGAAAAAGCAAAAGGCCAGTATCATTCCCAACAGCCTTCCGAAAAGTGAAGCACTAGTTCTGAAGGAATCAGAATCCTCCAGCAGTGTTATCCTCGACAGCGTTATCCCTAGCTGATAACATTTTATCCCCCAACAGGTAAGTAAATAATTCCCCAACTGTGTTATCCCCAGTAGTTTCGAGGAGTCCAACACAAGTTTGGTGAAAATCGGTATCCTCAGCGGTTCCTTTCGGGGAAAGGCAAAACGAGTCTTAAGGGAGTTAGTCTTCGAAAAAAGAAAAAAAGAATAAAAAAGAAAAAAAGAAAAAAAGAAAAAAAAGGGGAAGCAGTTTGCAGAGGAATGAAACATCCTACTTAAAAGGAAGTAATTTTGGAAGGAGTAAGATAACATATTTACTCAGCAGAGTTATCCTCAGCAGTGTTATCCCCAGCGGTTCATCGAGATGTAGAAGCATCCTCGACAGAGTTTCGGGCAACCCAGAGTGGGTAAGGAAGAAAAGGAAAAGTCATCCCCATCAAAATAATCCCCAGCAGTTTCGAGGGAAGACAACACAGGTAAGTAAATAATTCAGGAAGAAGGAAATGGTTCACACATAGGAGACGCACTTTCTAAGTGAAGATTTCATTAATAGGAGACGCACTTCCTAGTTTGAAATCATTAAAGTTTCACCCATAGGAGAGGCATTTCCTCCTATGTTTAGTTTTACCCATAGGAGAGGCATTTCCTCCTAAGTTTAGTTTTACCCCTAGGAGACGCATTTCCTCCTAGGTTTGCTTTACCCATAGGAGATGCATTTCCTCCTAAAGTTTATTTTACCCATAGGAGAGGCATTTCCTCCTAAGTTTAGTTTCACCCATAGGAGATGCATTTCCTCCTAAGTTTACTTTCACCCATAGGAGAGGCATTTCATCCTAAAGTTTATTTTTACCCATAGGAGAGGCATTTCCTCCTAAGTTTAGTTTTACCCATAGGAGAGGCATTTCCTCCTAAGTTTAGTTTTACCCATAGGAGAGGCATTTCCTCCTAAGTTTGTTTTTACCCATAGGAGATGCATTTCCTCCTAAGTTTATTTTTACCCATAGAAGATGCATTTCCTCCTACGTTTAGTTTTACCCATAAGAGATGCATTTCCTCCTAAGTTTGTTTTAGTTTCACCCATAGGAGATGCATTTCCTCCTAAGTTTGTTTTAGTTTCACCCCATAGGAGATGCATTTCCTCCTAAGTTTAGTCTTACCCATAGGAGAGGCATTTCCTCCTAAGTTTATTTTACCCCTAGGAGACGCATTTCCTCCTAAGTTGTTGTTGAAATCAGGAGCCCGCCTGAAGAGAGGAAAAGCGTTTTTTAAAAGTTGTTGAAATCTCGCCAACCTAAAGAAAGGAATGACATTTTTAAAAAAAAAAAAAAAGTTTTTGAAATCTCGCCAACCTGAAGAGAGGAAAGGCGTTTATTTTAAAAGTTGTTTATTTGAAGTCAGGAGCCCGCCTGAAGAACGGAATGACGTTTATTTTAAAAGTTGTTTGTTTGAAGTCAGGAGCCCGCCTGAAGAGAGGAAAGGCATTTTTAAAAGTTGTTGAAATCTCGCCAACCTAAAGAAAGGAATGGCATTTTGTTTTTAAAAGTTGTTGTTTAAGTTGGGAGCCCGCCCATAGAACAGAGGCATACATTTCAGTCTTTTCATTTCAAGTGTTGAAGTTGGGAGCCCGTCCATAGAACAGAGGCATACATTTCAGTCTTTACATTTCAAGTGTTGAAGTTGGGAGCCCGCCCATAGAACAGAGGCATACATTTCAGTCTTTTCATTTCAAGTGTTGTAGTTGGGAGCCCGCCCATAGAACAGAGGCATACATTTCAGTCTTTACATTTCAGTTGATGAAGTTGGGAGCCCGCCCATAGAACAGAGGCATACATTTCCGTCTTTACATTTCAAGTGTTGAAGTTGGGAGCCCGCCCATAGAACAGAGGCATACATTTCAGTCTTTTCATTTCGAGTGTTGAAGTTGGGAGCCCGCCCATAGAACAGAGGCATACATTCAGTCTTTACATTTCAAGCATTGAGGTTGGGAGCCCGCCCATAGAACAGAGGCATACATTTCAGTCTTTACATTTCAGTTGATGAAGTTGGGAGCCCGCCCATAGAACAGAGGCATACATTTCCGTCTTTTCATTTCAAGTGTTGAAGTTGGGAGCCCGCACATAGAACAGAGGCATATATTCAGTCTTTCATTTCAAGTGTTGAAGTTGGGAGCCCGCCCATAGAACAGAGGCATACATTTCAGTCTTTAATTTTCAAGTATTGAAGTTGGGAGCCCGCCCATACAACAGAGGCACACATTTCAAGATTAAGTCAGAGGACAATAAAACAGAGGGTTACAATAGGAATCCCCAACAGGAAACAATAAAATTCCCCGGCACCGGGAAGCAGAAGGTTGCAACAAGAGGTCCCAGCACAAACTCAAGTGCATGTGTCACAAAGAAGAAAAGCACCGGAAAAAATGCAAGCAGACAAGAAAGAAAGGCAACAAGAAAAATTGCAGTCTAGCCTAGCTTCTTGTTTTCTTTTTAAGCACGGTGTAACAAGGAGATCGGTAAGCAGTGGTAATAGCATGCAACAACAGTAACAATGTAGTCCTACGGTAGTCCCAGCTACCAAAACTTCCCGAACTACATTGACCTGATTCCTGTTTAGCCCAGGATATGTAGGAAACCTCTGAAGCAAAGGTTCGGTCAAATCTTTTTCAAAAAAATGCTTCACACGGAGTACTCGGATGGGCAAAAATCGCTCACTTTATCTTTGCACGAAAACCCTTCGTGTCTTCGGGCAAAGAGGGGCAGCTGTAAGCACGTGATTTTTGCCCTATATGAGAATTACTCCCAAAAAATTCAAAAATAAAATAATTTTTCTTGGTGTGCAATTTTTGTGATATTTTGTGTAACTATTTGTATGTTTGTCTATGCATGTTTATTTGTTAAATTATTAAAAATACAAAAATATGTCGCATTTCGCATGTAGGATTTAATTTTTCAATTGTTAGTAACTAAGTTTGTTTTACAAAAAAGTAAAAATTACAAAAATAGGCATCGTTTGCATTTTTAGCATTTAATGTCCAAATATACAATTTTATGCTTAATTATTACTTAATTGTGCGTTAATTGTTATTGGGAGTTAATTTGCGCTTTTATAACTTAATTTAGTTCTTAATAATAGTTTAAGTATTTTTATAATTTAGTTTTATAAAAATAAAAGAAGAAAAGAGAGCGAAGAAATACAAAAAATCGGAATTGGGCCTTTTCTTTAAATTCAAGCTACAAGCCCAAAAAATGGCCCAACCTTCCCTATGACCCAGTCCATTTCGAACTGGGTCGACCCAGTCCATAACCCAACACCCCTATTATCTTACAAACAACACAAAATAAATAAATAAAAAAAGAGAAGAAAACCCTAAAAAATGGCTAAGTCATCCGCCCCCCCCTCCTATCTTCTTCTTCTTCCTCAAGCTCCCCTCCCTAGCATCAATGGTTGCCCCTCCATCCTCCTCACACTCACTGCACACACACACACAGTGCACGCAGCAGCCGTTCATGGCTGCTACGACCCCGTTGCCTCCGTCTCCTTCAAACCAAGCGACGACCCCTTCGCCGAACACCTTCGTTATTTCTTCTTCTTCGTCCAGCATCCATGGACGCCTCCTCCACCTCCCCAGCTGCTCAAGCTTTACCTTCTCCATGGCAACATCATCACCACCGACACTGCTTCATCTCCTCCTCCAAAAAGAGAGGAGTCCGCCATGGCTACTATCGCCGCTGCACCAACAAGTTTCTGCCTCAGTCAAAGCTCCAACGTCCAACAGTAGCTGATGCTACTGCTTCACTGATGCAAGGTTGAGCATCCCCCTCCGTTCTTGTTGCTATTGCCCACGCAGCTGTCGCTGCTTTCTTCTCCAACGGCTTCGCGGCGTCTACTGTACGAACTGCTGCTGCTGCTCGTCGTGGCAGTCCTTTCCTCCTTCCAGTTGTTTCATCTTCCCTTCGTCTTCTTCGTTTTGTCAAAGGTCGAGTTTCTTTCGTTGAGTCGAAGCCCGGACGGATTTGTTTACAATCATTGTTCGTCATTTCATTTCGGGTTAGTTGGTTTTTGAATCTCATTTATCGTCCATATTTTTTGTTTGGTATTTTTCGGATCCAAAATCGATAAATGATTCAATTCTTGTTTGGTTTGTTCGTCGTTGAAATAATTTTCTAGTTTGTTCATATGTTTTGTTGATTAAATTTTCAGATTCAAATGGAACTTTGATTAATTAATTTTTCAGTTTGTTTCATGTTTGTTTTATCGTTCTTGTTTATTGTTTAGGTAAAAATTTGCTAGTTTAATGTTTGTTAGATTCAAATTGAAATTTAATTGATTATTTCTTCAATTTGTTTCATGTTGTTATGTATTTTCCAGAAATTATTAATGTTGTTTGAGTCATTTAATCCGTCATGTTTGTTGTTTTTTTAAAAAAAATATAGATTTATTCATGTTCATACTTTGTTTGTTTGATTCTGAATCCGAAATTTGTATAGCTTGATTTCTTGTTTACCATTTATGATTATTTCTTGAATTTGTCTTATAATCTTATTTAAAGTTTAATATAGGAATTGTTTGTTGTAATGTTGTTAGAGTTGATTTTAAGTTCAATATTATTGAATTTAGAAATATAAATGTACTTGTTTGATTGTTGTTGTTGAATCTGAAAATAGGTTTGTTTGTTGCTAAAATATTGTTCAATCAAATTTTAGTTGTTCTTTGTTGTTAATTTGTGTTCATGTGATTTGTTGTTGAAATGTTGAAGAAATCATGTTCATGTGATTTGTTGTTGAAATATTAAAGAAATCATGTTCATGTGATTTGTTGTTTGAACATTGTTAGAAATTGATCATATTGTCTATATTTTGATTAAGTTTGATTAATTGATTGTTATAGCTGATGGGGTAGTTTGGTAATTTGTAGTACGTTCAGGGGTAAAATGGTAATTGCAATAAGGTCTGAGGGTTAGTTTAGGAATTGTACATTTTGTTATTTTTATGTGAAGCATGGGGGACAAAATGTAATGGGGTGGGTTGTGATATAGTTGTTTAATATAAAAGGGGGGATAAGACAAAATTTAGTGGGGAGGAATCTTGTATTTGTTTAGTGAAGCATGGGGGACAAAATATAATAGGGTGGGGATGATATATTTATTTAATGTAATGGGGGTGAGTGGGAAGATAATGGGTTTGGTAGGATAAATTGATTGATTTTAATTGATTAAAGGGTTGGGGATATAAGTAGAGGTCTTAAAATCAGAAGAGAGAGAACAGAATACAGATAGAGGGAGGAATCTTAAATAAGAAAATAAAAAGAGACAGATAGAGAGAGAGAGAGACAAAAAAAGAGCTGAATATTTATTCCGAAAAGCATTAAAACTTTCAAAATAAAAAAAAAACTTAAAAAAAATCTTCTGCTTTCTTTCACTGTTTGAAATCAGCATTAATTGTTGTTGTTTCATCAAAGCTTGAAGCTTTTGTTTTGGGATTACTGCTCCACCGGTTTGCAAACTCTGCTGCTGATTCTCATCTTCATCTTCTTTTGTTTCCAATATCAGGTACACAACTGACACGCTGGTTATTGTAATCCGAAATATGAAGCATGAATACGAAAAATGAAGAGTTGATATTCTAAATTTGCTTTAATTATATTCTGAATCTTATTTGTATGTACAAATTATTTAGCTTGCAAAAATCAGAATCATGTAGCTATTTAATACATATAATGGAATATCCGACGATAGCTTAACAGATGAACTATCTACATATATTGCCTAAAAATAAATAAATGGTGTAGTAACTCCGTCGAGTCAAAAATCAAACTAATAGGCCATCTAGTAGGAACTTGGTATAAATATTGTTTAGTTAAATAATATTGGTTAATTTCAGCATGTAAACGGTCTAGGATTAAAATTAGATTGCTATGTTTTTTTTAATTTGACAAACTGAGAACATGTCTAGTATAATGTAACTAGGTAATAACATGTAAATAAATTAAGATATTTTCTCTTTTATTTTGTAGAGACAAATTTCAATAGAAAAATGTAGGCATTTTAGGACTATCCTTTAAAAATAAAATGAGATGAGCCTCGCCCAATAAAATGCACCAATTGCGGGGCCCTCAATAAATGTACATTTAATTGCTTAGAATTCGGGAGGAGCCGTTTTAGCAAATTTCACGGCCCTACCCAGAAATAATAATACGCTAATCGCTTTAGGCACGATTTTAATAATAATACATTCCTAAACACGGGTGCGCATTTATGCGATCCAAATCCAAATCCCAAAACATTGAATAAAAATACTTTCCGCATCGCGGGTGCATTTTATGTGACGCAATCCAAAGACATGTTTTTAAACGATGTTCACATTCTTGTAAAAATAATAATAACAATTATGAAAGCGGTAAAAAGATAAAAATTGCACATAAGTTCATATTTGTATAAAAATCAGATAATCAAGCCGAATATAACAGTTGAGTGACCGTGCTAGAACCACGGAACTCGGGAGTGCCTAACACCTTCTCCCGGGTTAACAGAATTCCTTATCCGGATTTCTGATTCGCAGACTATAATACAGAGTCATTCTTTTCCTCGATTCGGGATTAAAATTGGTAACTTGGGACACCCTAAATTTCCCAAGTGGCGACTCTGAAATAAATAAATAAATCCCGTTTCGATTGTCCTTTAATTGGAAAAATTTCCTACGCCCCTCGCGGGAGGCGGAAAAAGGAGGTGTGACAATGACAATTCCCCTTAAGTTATGTGACTAAGTGTTTACCCCGGATGTTTATAATCTGATATAATTTTGAAGTAAATAGAAGGTCAAGGGTTAGATATTCCAATTTTATTTAATATAGTTGAAATTTCACGAAGTGTGATCCATGTACATAGTTGAAAAATAATGATAGTATGCGGAAAAAGAATATGGTAAGATGATGAGGGAAGTTAGGAGTAATCTTATGCTTCACTTTAGTTATTCAAAGCAGGAGAAGAAACTATGATGCTAGCAAGTGGTTAGTAAAAGGATATGTAATGACCTGATCGGTTGTTCCGAGAGTTTAAGCCTCGTTTCCCCCATTTCTGCTTCATTTTTGTGTGGTTCAGCTCTTTTATGTTGTGTTGGTGGATTGGCTCAGGTTCAGAATGATTGTAGAGAGAAATGAGATACTTAGTCTCTTAAGTTAATTATGAAGTTGGAAAAGTCAACCGAAAGTTGACTTGTGAGTAAATGATCCCAGAACTTGGTTTTTATGGGTTGGATAGCTTTGTGAGGTGATCTGGATCTTAGGAGCGTGTTCAGAATGTAATTTTGAGGTCCGCAGTAGATTTAGGCTTGAATTGGCGAAATTGGAATTTTGCCATTTTTCGGTTGGTAGTGGAAATTTTGATATCGGGGTTGGAATGGAATTCCGGAAGTTAGAGTAGGTCCGTGGTGTCATTTGGGACGTGTGTGCAAAATTTCAGGTTATTTGGACAAGGTGTGACAGACTTTTTGATCGTTTGTGGAATTTGGAAGTTTTGGAATCCTTAGGCTTGAATCCAAGGGCGATTTGGTGTTTTGGCGTTGTTTTGTTACGAAGATTGACACAAGTTTGAATAGCGTTGTATGACTTTTTGGTATGTTTGGTTGAGGTCACGAGTGCCTCGGGATAGTTTTGAGTGGTTGACGGGAAATTTGCAATTTGAGTTGTGTTGCAGATTTTGCTATTCCTATTATTTCTGCACCTGCGGATTGGGGACCGCAGGTGCGAGGTCCATATAAGCGGTTATGTAGCGCAGGTGCGCAACAGGAGTCGTATGCAGTTTGGTCCCCCACATCTGTGATGACCGTAGGAGCGATCAGGCAACCACAGAAGCAGAAAATGCCTTTTAATGAATTTTGCAAAAGCAGAGGATTTTGCGCAGATACGGCCCCGCAGATGCGTAATGGGGACCACATATGCGGAAGTGCTGGTCAGAGTGTATATAAAGGCTCCTTCGTGAATTTTTGGTCATTCTTCACCATTTTTGACCGGGATTTGTGCTTTGGGCAGTGATTTTCAAGAGGAATCAAGGATTTTCAATGGGGTAAGTTACTTGGGCCTTATTATTTGTGTTTATGATGAGTTTTCCCTTGTTTAATCATGATATTAGTGGAAATTAGGGAAGAAATTTGGGATATTAGGGCTTAAAATTTGGAAAGTTGAATTGGGGATTTGAGGTCCGATTTTGATGTTATTGGTATATATAGACTCGTGGGAGGATGCGGATTCTTGTGATGTAATTTTTATCAAATTATGAGGCGTGGGCTCAGGGGGCGGGGTTTGAGAAAATTCAGGATTTTTGGTCTAAATTGATAATTTTCGTATGGGTTTCATTCCTTTAGCATATATTGATGTTATGGTTCTGATTTTGGTTAGATTCGGGGCGTTTGGAGGACGAATCGAGAGGCAAGGGCATCGTGGGCTAGAGTTTGTCTTGGCTTGAGGTAAGTAACGCTTCCAAACTTGGCTATGAGGGTTAGAAACCCCGAACGATGTGTTCTATGATTACCATTGAGGTGACGTAAATGCCACGTGACGGGCGTGTGGGCGTGCACTGTCGCGCCCCCGTTTTCTCGCGAAATCGGGTTTATGACATTTGGGAGACAACTCGTTCCCGTTCGGGAATTGGGTTTTGAATTGAAGAGTCGCCACCTAATGATTAAAGTGTATTAGGACACTAGGAGGGTTTGTGTTGAGTAACCAGAGATTGGGTAAGGGCTTGAAATTATCCCAAGGGGAAGGTGTTAGGCACCCCTCAGGATCCACTAGTGTGGTTCCCGACCAAACTATTGTTGTGACTTAAGTGCAAATAACGCATAGACAAGTAAAGGCTTCAAATAAGAAGGGATTTTCACGTAATGGTTACAAATAAACAAAAGTAAGAAAAAGGAACTAAAAAGAGTTGATTTTCTTGAAAGAAATGGTTTAAAAAGATTTGAAAGAAACAAATAAAACAAAGGGAAGGGGGTCCTAGGTTTATTAATAATATGGATCACCCCACACAACATCCAGTAATCACTCCTTAGTGAGGGGCTACACGCGATGTTATCGCGTGGTCATCATATCCATGTCTACCCTTTCCCACCCAGTTAAGGTATTAAAGCGCGGAATGGTCTCGTTTACTTATTCCCAATCCTATCATCCCCGGAGGCACCTGGGACTACTAATCCTAGAGGGAGGAGGTATTGGGCTTATTTGTCGTTTCAAAAGGTAAAATACTAAGGCGACAAACAAAACACATATAACAAGTTTGGGGAAGCATATAAACAAATAAAAGGGCTCAAACAGACCTCCTTTAAACCAAAGAAAGCACATAATGTAGCATGACTTGCATGTACTATTTAGGGTCTGATTAAAACTTAAACGGTGGAGTCAGATTGATTTATTACATAGTTCAGATAAGAAGCCCGAATCAGGCCTGCCTGCTGGTTGTAGCTGATAAAAGTCTGATTCAGTTCATAAATTGTCCTATGGCTTGCCTAAGTGTTAGACGAAAACCTATAGGCATGATATCTACTGATTTCAGAAAAGATAAGGTATACCAATTTTAGAAAAAAGGTTATCAGTTATTCAGGAAAGACGAGTTTTGACAAAAGATCATAAATTCTACAGACGTTAGACAATGATTTTAGATTTGTAGGCGAGTGAGACGTTTCAGACTTGGTTATTAATTCCTATGGGCATGCTTTCTAGGCGTTGTTGATTTTAAACTTTTTTAAAAACATAGCAAGAGTGCAGAAATCCTATAGGCATGGCATCTAAATGATGTACTTCGTTTAAGCCTATGAACATGATAACTAAATGCAGTTGGTTATTTAAGACCTACGAACATATTTGCCTGATGAGGAGTGCATATACATGATTCAGAAAGAACTTATAGGCAGGATATCTACATGATGTGCAGAAATTCAAAAATTCCTATAGGCAGGATATCTGTACGCTATGCAAAAATTCAGAAATAAACTATAGGCATGGTACCTACATGAGAATGCAAGATTCCTATAGACATGGTATCTACATGAGAATGCAGAAATTCTTATAGACATAGTATCTAGATGCGAATGCAAGATTCCTATAGACATGGTATCTATATGAGAATGCAGAAATTCATAAACTCCTATAGGCAGGATATCTACCCCTTTTTGCATACATAGTTATTCCCCCCTTTTTCACTAGTCATCCCCAATAGTTTATTACAAACTTATTGCAGTTCGGCAAAATAAAGTAAAGAAAATACATCAGAAGTTGGAAATTACAACTAAGGAGCGCCTGATTCAGACTTCCTGTCTGAAGTATGAAGTAAACAAACTCCAAGAGATCATATTTCAAAGCCTTTCTCCTATTTGGGGTGTGTCAGAGATCCCTAAGAGCCTCATATGAACTCCGGGCAGTGCTTACACCCAAATGTATCACGGATTAAGCCATGGTGCAGTGTGAAAGGGCCAGCCCTCAGGTGTCCAAGTTTAGAGGGAGCTCGAGGTCCCAAGGCAAGGCTCACAAGAGGGGGCGGAACTTAGGGACTAAGAGAGAGTGCAAGTGCAGAAGTAGGATTCTGAAAGGGGAGAAGAGAAAAGGGAAGCAGCTCACATCATTACACATAAGGGTATAGGGGAATGGGAAGTTGTAAGAGGTAACAGAAAATCAGACTGAAGGGCATACCCAGCAATTGGAGGTGCTGGCACACCCTCTGGCCTGTTTGCTTAGAGGTCAAGACCCCAGTGGTTCAAACTTAATTCATGGACAACAACTTACATTGCCATGCCTTAAGTCACCACTCAAAATACATTGGGGTGATAGAGGAATGGGGGTTCATAACAAAACACACATAAGGAAATCAGCATGCTAATTTAAGTGCTGAGATATACAGAAATAGCAGATGAACATGGATACAAAAACAGTAATTACACGTTGTTGTGGTGCTAAGAATTAAATCAGGACATACCAGTTTTCAGGGAAACAAGTAAAGGAAAACAGTAAGTCCTGTAAAACAGGCCACAATGCAGTCAAGAAGAGAATATTATTAAGAGAGAGTGTGAGTTTAGAAGGATTCTGATGTTGTAGTGTGTGAAGAGGGTCGTGCCTTTTATAGTGTAAAAATCAGGCAAAACTAAGGCAAGAAAAACAGTTAAGGAACTGATTGTCAATCAATTACATAAGGCTTCCCTTAATTAAGGGATTCAGATTTAAACGGGTGAAAACCATTTAAGGAAAGAAATAGAGTAAGCACTTTGTGCACAGCATGCAATCAGGGGCAAATACATTAAAAGTTATTTAAGGACAAGGTTTTTGAAATACACGGTTTGTGCAAATAAGGTAAGCAAATCAATTAACAAACAGTAAATCAAAAGAGTCCGAGATTTTGCATGAATGAACCGAGTCAGAAAAGATGAAGAAGGGTTTTAACTTAGGCCGAGTAACAGAGAGAATCAACAAATAATGGAAAGAAATCAATCGAGCCATATTCAGAAGGAAGTTTGCACTAATTGCAAATTTGAAAACCATTTAGAAGAAAATTCATCATATATAAAGGGCATGTGATCATAAAAGAAGACTGTCGTGTAAATTAGTAGAAAAATTCCAATGTAGAAGAGTTTAGCAAAAAGTTCAGCATTGTAGTGAAAACAAAGATGTCCAAACTCAGTTCAGAGACTCAAAGTCAGTCTGAAAGAGTTAAGAGTTCTAAAATAAAATCCTATTTCAATCAAACCTTGGCAAAACCCCTAAAATCTAGGGTTTCCACCTTGAATCAAGTGTAGAGATGAGGAGGCAAGTAGTTGAATCGAAACATGTTTAGAGGTTTCAGAAAAGAATTGAAACTTCTAACATGCTTCTTCTAGAAACAGAACTCATGAATAACATGTAAATACAATAGAGGGGTTCAAGGCAAACAGAGTAAAAAAGCTAATTTGAAACATGATGAGAAGAGAGTGATAAGAACAGTAGAAGAAAACATGCTTAAGAAGATCCTTTTAAAAGAAACAAAGTTCAATAGAAGAAAAATAGTAAGAACACTTAAGAACACGGTAGAAGAATACAGTAGGCGAAACATACCAGAACATAGTAGAAGAAAATAGCAGGACATAGTACAAAAGTATACAAGAACATAGTATAGAAACAGTAGAAGAAGAACATACAAGAACGGAACATAGAAAGCACAGTAGAAGAACATACATGGTAGAAGGAAAACATAGAACACAGTAGTGGCAAATACACATAAAAGAAAAGGAAAATAAAGTCAGAGAAACACTTAAGCATTTTCAGAAAACCCTAAATCGTAAAAGAAAGACTTTGAAAAGTAATTTTCGAAAGAAAAGTTAGGGAGATCGTTTGAAAACTCAAAGAGAGCACAGATACACAACGGATCTAAAGAGATCGGAAAAACCCTCGAAAGTTTAGGGTTTCAGAAGAACCCTAGAAATGAGAAAGGCTTTGAAAAAGTCACCGATCTGAGTCAGAGAGGTCAGAACCAGGCTCAAAACACTATGGTACGCCAGAGCAAGGCCAACGATGACTCTGGAACCTTGAATCGACAGAGGTCTGGGTGCAAACCTTCGAGGTCAGGCCTTGAATCTTCAGAGATCAGGCGTGTAAGAGCAAAAGGAGGTAGGTGTAAGACTCCTATAGCCTTGGAAGCCATGGATTCCGGTGGCTTTCAAGGTGGAAGCGGTGATAGGTGGCTAGGGTTCTGAGAAGACTCGAGAGAGTTTGAGAGAGTGCAGGGTTTCAGAGGCAGCTGGGGTTGTGAAATGGTTAGGGTTAGGGGGTATGTCGGGATTAAAAAAGGAAAGGATATTTGATGGCCATTGATCATTTTGATCAACGGCCTGGATTAATTGAGTAGGTGGGGCGGTTTAACAGAGTTGGGTTTAGGTAGGTTCAAACAGGGATTGGGTCAGGGTAATTGGGTTTAAAATTGGGTTCAATTGGAGGTTCAACTAAGGCTAAAATTGAAATAAACGGGGCTAACATTTAAATAGTCATTTTCCCTTATTTATTTTATAAAAAATAGAGAAATAATTTCTGGAAATAAATTAAAGGTACTAAAATGATTAATAATACGTAATTATCAAATTAAAAATACTGGAGTAAATTTTATAATTATGAAAACAATTAAATCTTAACATAGGCTAATATCGCAATTATACGCAATTTAGCTTTAAAAATACTAAACAAATTTATAAAAATATGCAAAAATTATGCCAGCTATATTTTTATATAAATATGAGAATAAAATAAGTGAATCACCCAAAATGATAATTTTGGGGATAATTATTGGGTTTTTCTTGATAAAATAGGGACATAAATAGATTTAAAAATCTATAAAAATTAAGAGAAAAATAGTAAACCTTGGGACATACTTATATATGCATATACCTGCTATTCTGAAGGTATTTTGCATATAAAAATATACAGGAAAAAATTGGGTATCAACAGTTGCCCCTCTTTACCCAGGAAGGATGAAAGAGTTATCGGGTAAATATATAATGGCCAATTTTGACCGAACGGAATGGTTTGAAGAATTTGACCAAGATCTAGCTCCTGAGCTGCCTACATATCCCCGGTCTTACAGGAATCAGGCCATATGTAGTCCAGGGTTTGTCGGCGAAATTTGCCGATGGAGATTTTCCAAGACGGACGCGATATTTGGGTTAGGATAGATGGTCGAAGTCTAATAAGGCTGCGGGAACTGGAGCGGGATTGCTCCTGCTGAGACAGCCATTGCTCGCTGGTTTACCTGCAAATGAACCATATGTTGTGCGGAAATTTAAACATGATGCAAGTTCCTGTCGGACCATGAAATGTTGTCTTTGGATGGCTAGGATGACATCCTGGGACATGAAGCGTATAATAAGGATTTGCAAGCCATGAAATGGTGCTCTCGGGCTATAAGAATGATGCCTCCTAACTATGACGCCTTTTAATAAAAAGGAAAAAGAGGGGGGGGAGGGGGCTCAGGCCATGACATGGTGTTCTCGGGCTATGAAAATGGTGCCTTCGAACAATGACGCCTTTGGATGATTTAACGATCTTTCAGCCTATGAGATGCAGTAAGTGGCGATCTTTCAGCCAATGTAAGATGTAAATGAAGTGGCGATATTTCGGCCATGCAAGATGTAAATGAAGTGGCGATCTTTCAACCGATGCAAGATGTAAATGAAGTGGCGATCTTTCAGCCGATGCAAGATATAAATGAAGTGGTGAACTTTCAGCCATGCAAGATGTAAATGAAGTGGTGATCTTTCAGCCATGCAAGATGTAAATGAAGTGGCGACTTTTCAGCCATGCAAGATGTAAATGAAGTGGCGATCTTTAAGCCATGCAAGATGGAGGTAGAGCTTAACCTTAGAAGGCAGAATGGTAGCCTTATGCAATGCGGACAATGCAGATGGAGGTAGAGCTTAACCTCGGAAGGTATAATGGTAGCCTTATGCAATGCAGAGAATGCCGATGGAGGTGGAGCTTAACCTCGGAAGGCAGAATGGTAGCCTTATGCATGCGGAGAATGCAGATGGAGGTAGAGCTTAACCTCGGAAGGTAGAATGGTAGCCTTATGCAATGCAGAGAATGCAGATGGAGGTAGAGCTTAAACTCGGAAGGCAGAATGGTAGCCTTATGCAATGCAGAGAATACAGATGGAGGTAGAGCTTAACCTCGGAAGGTAGAATGGTAGCCTTATGCAATGCAGAGAATGCAGATAGAGGTAGAGCTTAACCTCGGAAGGCAAAATAGTAGCCTTATGCAATCAGAGAATGCAGATAGAGATAGTGCTTAGTCTCGGAAGGCAGAATGGTAGCCCTATGCAATGCAAAGAATGCAGATGGAGGCAGAGCGTAACCTCGGAAGGCAGAATGGTAGCCTTATGCAATTTAGAGAATCCTAATGGAGGTAGAGCTTAACCTCGGAAGGCAGAATGGTAGCCTTATGTAATGCAGAGAATGCAGATGGAGTTAGAGCTTAACCGCGGAAGGCAGAATGATAGCCTTATGCAGGAAGTAAAAATGGCAATTGGCAATAGAGTTTTCTTAGCTGATAGCGGATTGCGGTATCGTGATTGATGGGGGTATTGTGCCTGTTGGGGACACTGTTGTGCGGATAGTAGTTGCGAGAAAGTGCAACGGTTCGGAGAATTATATTCCTGAACTGTATTTGATGATTTTGCAACTCAAGTGCCTGCATCCAAAGAAAAATCATGAGTTTGTAAAGGGGGAAAGGTTAGTTCGTATCCCCACTAGCTTTGCTTGACCTGCTCGACTTTGATCTGGTGATACTGTACGTATTATCGGGGTAGCGTTGCTAAACAAGGCAATTTTAGTAATGAACATGCATGATTTAGTAAAAGCATAACATAAGTGCATAATTAAGAATAATTTTCTTTAGATGAACCGACGACTGCGACGTGGTTAAAGACATTGCAACTTCGCTTGCTCCGGAATTTTGAGGGTCCTCCTCAAAATTCTGCCCCAGCTTACTGGCTGCTGCTCCTAACGGTTGTTAATGATAAATGGCTGGAATCGACTTTGGAATTTTGAGGGTCCTCCTCATAATTCTGCCCCAGTTTCCAATAGCGGGGGAAATGGAAATTTTATTGAATTGTGACCGAACCCATAGGGCTGCCTACGTATCCCCTCTTAAACGGGAATCAGGTTAGGCGTAGTTCAAATTACATCATAAAATAAAGCATAAATGTTACATGTAGTATTGCTTGACTGCATCCGAATTGATCGGCTTTGGCCAGACTTCTCCGTCCATTTCTGCGAGTATGAGGGCTCCTCCTGTTAGAACCCGGTGAACCATGTACGGACCCTGCCAGTTGGGCGAGAATTTTCCTTTCGCTTCATCTTGATGTGGAAAGATTTTCTTAACAATAGCTACCCCGGTGTGAACTGTCTCGGCTTGACTCTTTTGTTGAAGTCTCTGGACATCCTGTTCTGATAAAGTTGACCATGGAAAACTGCATTCATTCTCTTTCCATCTATAAGAGCTAGCTGCTCGCAATGATTCTTCACCCATTCTGCATCGTCTAGCTTTGCTTCCTGTATGATTCTTAATGAGGTAATTTCCACCTCGACGGGAATGACTGCCTTTGTACTGTAGACCAGCATATAGGGGGTTGCTCCTGTCGATGTACGGATTGTAGTGCGGTATCCCAATAAAGCAAATGAGAGCTTCTCGTGGCACTGCTTATGCTTCTCTATCATTTTCCTTAGTATCTTCTTGATATTCTTGTTGGCAACCTATACGACTCTGTTCATCTGAGGTTTGTAAGCTATAAAATTCTTGTGTTTAATCTTGAAGGTTGCACACATGGATTTCATCAAATCACTATTGAGGTTGGAGCCATTATCAGTAATGATTAACTTTGGAATTCTGAACTGACACATGATACGGTCGCGGACGAAATCTGCCACGACTTTCTTAGTTACTGCCCTGTAAAATGCTGGTTCAACCCATTTGGTTAAATAATAAATTGCTACTAGGATAAACCTGTGTTCGTTTGATGTGGCAAGTTCAATTGGTCCGATAACATCCATTCCTCAGGCGGCGAACGGCCACGGCGAGCTTGTTGCATTAAGCTCATTTGGAGGCACCTTTATCATGTTTGCATGTATCTGGCAGCGGTGGCACTTTCGGACATACTGGATGCAGTCAGTTTCCATAGTCATCCAAATCATTCCATGTGGTAGCGGCGTCCTTCTTTAACATCTTAAAGATAGGTTCACAGATGACCGTAGATTGTGCTATGAAACGGCTGATGTAGTTAAGTCTTCCCAAGAAACTCGTTACGTCCTTCTTTTTCTTTGGCGGTGGTAGTTCTTAAATAGGTTTGACCTTAGATGTATCTAGTTCTATGAACCCAAGTAGTTTTCCGGCAGGAACCCCAAATGCACATTTTACGGGTTTCAGTTTCAGGTTGTATCTTCTCAGTCTATTGAAGAACTTCCTCAAATCGTCCATGTGGTCAGTGGCTTTCTTGGACTTTATGATGACATCATCTATATAAACCTCAATCTCCTTGTGTATCACATCATGGAAGATAGTAGTCATGGCCCTCATGTAGGTGGCCTCTGCATTTTTTAACCCGAATGGCATCATCTTGTAGTAGTACATCCCCCACGGTGTGATGAAAGCCGTTTTCTCAGCATTTTCTTCGTCCACCCAGATTTGATGATATCCAGTGAAGCAATCTACAAATGATTGCAACTCATGCTTGGCGCAATTGTCGATCAGGATGTGTATGTTTGGCAAGGGGAAGTCGTCCTTTGGACTGGCCCGATTGAGATCCCGGTAGTCGACACAAACTCTGACCTTCCCATCCTTCTTCGGCACAGGCACAATATTGGCTAACCATGTCGGATATTCTACTACCCTAAGGGCCTTAGCTTTGACCTGCTTAGTGACTTCTTCCTTAATTTTCAGACTCATATCGGGTTTAAACTTTCTGAGCTTCTATTTTACTGATGGACATGTTAGATCAGTTGGCAGTCTGTGGGCCACAATAGATGTGCTCAAACCAGTCATGTCATCATATGACCAGGCGAATATGTCCTCGCACTCCTTCAAACATTATGTGCATTCTTCCTTTTCTGACAGTGACAAATGGACGCTGATTCGAGTTTCTTTGATATTTTCTGCATCTCCCAGGTTAACAATCTCGGTCTCGTCCAGGTTGGACTTAGTCTGTTCTCAAAATTTTCAACCTCTTTAACAATCTCTTCCGGTATATCATCTTCCTCTGAATCTATGTCCGTTTGTTGCGTTGTCTCATTGCATGTCACAGCCATTGGTTCATCAAGATAGGTAATAGTAATGATGTATAAGTAAATTAATGAGAGAAAATAATAAGAGTAAGATTTGTAAGAAAATTGAAATGTTTTGATAAATTTCATAACTGTTTTGAACATTGGAAGATCTTATTGCAAAAATTCAAAAATGCAAAAGGAAAATCAACTAGTAAAAATAAAAGATAGTGCATGATGCTTTGTTCATCCTTGCTACCTCATGGCTTTCCGAGCTCTGGTGGTTTTGATGGTCCAATTGTTGAGGCGTGCTCCTCGGCTTACGGCCTGTATGGAAGGTCCTTCCTCCCCCTCCTCCTCGAAAATGACACAACAATCCATGTCATCTTCTTCTAGGAACAAATTCCTCACTGCCGTCTGTGTTTCCTCTTCTTCCGACCCATAGATAACATCGGCCGGCCGGAAAGTCTACTCCAAATGTGGTATTGGCTGCTCCAGCGGGTAGTATGGACCGCGCCATGGTGGCGACTAGTTGTTGAATTCCTCCTAAGTATACTCATATCCCAGGCCAAAAGTGGTGCCATGTTTCTTCAGTTTGATAGGCTTGGCGATTCCTTGGAGGTTCTTGCCAAGTCCTTTGCCAGGTTCATATCCATACCAATTTAGTATGCTCTCAATTTTGTTGCCCTACCACTTGTCTTTGTCGACGACATTGACTTGCTCGATGTGGTGATAGGTTTCCCCGCCTATCCTTCTCCTTCCTCCAATTGCTGGGATGGTTTGGCAACTATATATGGGATTGCTACCATTGCCGTGAATGATCACCTCTTGGTGGTTCCACTCAAATTTTACCGCCTAATGCAGTGTCGATGCTACGGCCCCAGCAGCATGAATCCACGGCCATCCCAATAGCAAGTTGTAAGATGTCGGCACATCTATTATTTGGAAATTAACATCAAACCAAGTAGGCCCCATTTGCAAGCACAAACTAATTTCCCCAATAGTGGACCTTTGGGAACCGTCGAAAGCTTTGACATTGATGGCCCCATCTTTGATCTCATGCAGCCCCCTTCCCAATGTTCTGAGTGTTACCAACCGACAAATATTGAGGCTAGACCCTCCATCAATCAGGATTCTAGTGATAAAATAATCTTCGCATTGCACGGTGATGTGCAATGCTTTGTTGTGACTCAACCCTTCTGGTGGCAGCTCATCTTCATGAATATCTTGTGACATTCCAATACCTGCCCTACCATGTTTGCCATTTCTCCTCCGGTAATGTTGCTTGGTAAATATGCCTCACTCAGCACCTTCAACAAGGCATTCTTATGTACGTCAGAACTTTGCAGCAAAACTAGGATATAAATCTGGGTGTTTTGTTCAGCTGATCAATGACTGAGTATTCCTTGGCTTGTATCTTTCTCTAGAGATCATCGGGCCCGGTTTCAGTGATGGTCGGCGCCTACTTACTTGACTTAGCTAAATGCTCCGGAGTATAAACTCGGTTGGTACTTGTCATACCCTGTGCCGCAACTGTTTCCCCGAATTTAGCTTTCCCTTTCCTTCTCACCTCAGCTGTGTAATCCCAAGGTATGGCATTTGTATGGAACGGTGTTATGGCCAACATTGTTACTGGGATAGGCACCATTACTCCGAACAGAGCATGTATTTTGGAGGGTAAAATCGCAACTTCAAACGGTGCGAGTGTATTTGTTGAAGACCCAAACTTGAGTTCAATTGGTGTTGGCGTCTTTGTAGGGGGTGGTGCTTCAAATTCAAGTGGTACAGACATGTTTACATCGGACTCCCCAGAAGGCTGAGTCTGGACTACGATCGGATTGAGGGTGACTATCAGCTTCTTTGGTTTGTCACCTTCTGTGATTAAACCGATTGATCCTTTGGGATCCCAATCATCCTCTATTTCAATCATGTGAACACCTCCACCCTTATAGTCTGGCAAAGGGTTGTTGCGGACATTCGGAGTAGGCTCCTTTGCTACAATGACTGTTATCAATCAGAGTCTGGATCTTATCTTTCAGAGAGCGGCATTCATCAATGATATGTCCCTTCATGCTGGAATGGTATGCACATGATTTATTTGGATTGACCCACTGAGAAGGGTTTTCAGGGGTTATAGCAGGGATAGGGGTGACATAACCAGCAGCTTTGAGCCTTTCGTACAGCTGGTCAATCGGTTCAGCAATGGCGGTATACTGTTTGGGGGGTCTGCAGTCGAAATTTGGTAGAGTCTAGGAAAGTTTTAATGTGTGGGAGGTGATTGATAGTGGGATGGCTGAGCATTGTAGGCTTGGTAGACATGTGCGGGTTGGGAATATCTAGGTGAAGTAGGTTGATATGTAGGAGGTGGGGGTGATTGGTAAGTAGGTGATGAAGTTTGGTAAGAGGGTGAGGGTGTTTGGTAATTCGAGGTAGGCTGGTATGTGAGTGGAGGTATCAGATAGGTTTGGTATTTGATAGGGGATTTGGCTCTTTGTGCAACCATTACGGTACCTACGTCCCTTTTCTTGGACGTACCACCAGACTATAAAGCCTTATTGGTAGCTTACAAAGCTTCAAAGTTTGTAACCATACCACTTTTGATGGCTTCCTCGATCCTTTCCCCTAGCTTGATGATGTCGGAAAATTTCTGGCTCTCAATCAACATCAGCCTTTCATAGTACTGCGGGTCTTGAGCCCGGACAAAAACCTTGTTCATTTGTTCTTCTTCTAAAGCAGGTCTGACCTTAACAGCTTCTGATCTCCAGCGATTGGCATACTCGCGAAATGTTTCTGTGGGCTTCTTCTTTAAGTTCTGGATGTAGAACACATTGGTGTATTTTCTGTGTTGAACCTGAACCTGTCCATAAAGTTGGATGCCATACTCACCCAGTTCGACCATTTTTTCGTGTCTTGGCTAATGTACCAAGACTGAGCATCGCCCTTCAGACTCCTCATAAAAAGCTTCATGCGAATCCTTTCGTCTTTCCCTACTCCAACCAGCTTGTCGCAGTATGTTCTCAAGTGGACTCTCGGATTTCTTGTACCATCAAACATCTCGAACTTAGGAGGTTTGTACCCCTCGGGCAGTTCGACATCCGGTTGTATACAAAGATCTTCGTAGTTCAACCCTTCAATCCCCTTACTTCTTTCGACATTCGGTTGTATACAAAGATCTTCGTAGTTCAATCCTTCAATCCCCTTACTTCCTTCGACACCCTAAATTCGACTAGTCAATCTCTTGAGTTCCACAGCCAGGTTCCTGATGAGTGAGTCTTTATCATCAGACTCGGGTGTGCTTGAGACAGGTTGGGTGGAGGGTGGCATGGTTTTCACATAGATGGGGGTGTTATGGTGGGCGTGGAAATGGTCATTTGTGAGATTCAAAGGTTCGGGGATGAGCACTGGAGTATTGTTGGATATGTGGCAAGTATTGCAGTGGTGGTGAGGAGCGGGATGGTTTCGTGGCTTTGGGATGTTTTGTGGAGGCGTGGGGTTCTGAGCGTTTGGAAAATTGATATCTGGAGTGGTGAGGGAAAATGAGAAGTTTGCCAGATTCCGGACCTGATCAAGTTCCTCCTGAAATTTCACAGTTTCTGCTCGAGTTGGGACATACTTTCTTTGGAGACCTAAGCACCATGAGTGACCTCTACCCGTTCAGTTGAGTTTTTCTTTCTGGTGTTGTTCAAATCTTCCATCTTTCCTTTGTTCCTACTTCTGATAGGACTAGGAGGAGGAGTGGGTGGAGGACCCTTTGATCTTGTGGAATATGATGAAGATGCCAGAGTGCACGAACTAACCTTTGGGGAGGGGAGTAAATAAACAAAAAGTAAAAACAAAAAGGTAACAAGTCAGTGGGGATTATAAGAAAGTGTTGCGATATTTAAACACATAGTGCAAGAATGTAAATTGTGTCCTAATTTGGGAGCCTCGTTGTGCCCAAGGTAGGCCTAGCAACAAATTGATTTGGAGAACTTAGAATGCTAAATGCCTCATCTTATTGATAAAAAGTAGACGAATCCCAAAACGACGCTAAATAAAATGTCACTAGTGGCCATTAGCCTTATTACATTCTTTTTAAAGAAAAAGAACAAACTCCTATCAAGCAGGACCTTCCTTAGGTTGAATGCTCCCGTTAATCAAATCCTCCAGCTCGCGTAGATTAACCAGTAGAAATGCCTTTGCCATGTGTTCTCCTTCATTTCCTTCAGCGTTCTGGCAGTCAGTGACTCTCTTCCTCACTTTCCCTTCCAATTCCAACAGACTGTACTCTAGATATTCCAACTTTTCGCTAGCTTTGGCGGCACTCTCTTTCCACTCGTTGATTCTGTCATTTGATGGAAGACTCCTCCACCAGTCTAGCAAGAGTGAGGGCATTCTAACCATACCAAAGTCGGGGACCTCGTTCTTCATTTTCTGCAAAACAAAAGGGTTAAGACCCTACCCCCACCAGACTCGACTATTAAATACCAACAATTAGCATAAAGCATTTAGTTCTCCAAAATAAATGCACAGAACGTGGTGATGTCTGTTTGGGTTCAAGGAAACCCGGTGGACTTTGGACAAGATCTTAAAGAGTCATTATGCGGACAACACAACTGACTCGGCTAGGTTTGACCATGATGCATGCACAATTAAATAGAGTAAGGTTTCTATGGGGGTTTTAGACTGGCACCCTTGAGCGGAAAACTCAAGGGGAAAAGGCACGGAAACATCGACTACACCATTGATCGACTGGTTTTACCGCAAATATGCCTTTTCCAGATTTAAAGGGTGATAATATCGGAAGAGCGCAACCACTCATTATAAGCATTGCTATGGTATTTGTTTGGCACGAGTGGAATATGATGTTGAAAACATGCTTATGCTATAATTAAAACAAATAGTCACGTATGTGTACGTTCATAAATTAATAATTACAATAACTTTAAACAGTAATAAAGGAGTTCAGTAAAGGAAAGCAGTGAAAGAAACAAGGGAAAGAAACAAAAGACAAGTTAGTTTTTTTTTGCAGTAGAAGAGGGAATTAAATGCTTAAAGGTATTAAACAAATAAAGCACATAAGAAATGTAACATTACATTAATAGCTTGAAATGGTAAAATCCTAAAAGATATCCCCAGCAGAGTCGCCACGCTGTTGCGCCTCCTTTTTCTCGCAAAATCGGGTTTATGACATTTGGGAGACAACTCGTTCCCGTTCGGGAATTGGGTTTTGAATTGAAGAGTCGCAACCTAATGATTAAAGTACATTAGGACACTAGGAGGGGTTTGTTTTGAGTAACCAGAGATTGGGTAAGGGCTTGAAATTATCCAAAGGGGAAGGTGTTAGGCACCCCTCAGGATCCACTAGTGTGGTTCCCGGCCAAACTATTGTTGTGACGTAAGTGCAAATAACACAGGCAAGTAAAGGCTTCAAATAAGAGAGGATTTTCACGTAATGGTTACAAATAAACAAAAGTAAGAAAAAGGAACTAAAAAGAGTCGATTTTTCTTAAAAGAAATGGTTTAAAAGGATTTAAAAGAAACAAAGAAAACAAAGGGAAGGGGGGTCCTAGGTTTATTAATAATATGGATCACCTCACACAACATCCGGTAATCACTCCTCACTGAGGGGCTACACGTGATGTTATTACGTGGTTATCATATCCATGTCTACCCTTTCCTACCCCGTTAAGTTATTAAAGCGCGGAATGATCTCGTTTACTTATTGCATGCTATTACCCGCCCCAATCCTATCAGCCCCGGAGGTACCTTGGACTACTAATCCTAGAGGGAGGAGGTATTGGGCTTATTTGTGGTTTTAAAAGGTAAAATACTAAGGCGACAAACAAAACACATATAACAAGTTTGGGGAAGCATATAAACAAATAAAAGGGTTCACACAGACCTCATTTAAACCAAAGAAAGCATATAATGTAGCATGACTTGTATGTATTGTTTAGGGTCTGATTAAAACTTAAATGGTGGAGACAGATTGATTTATTACATAGTTCAGATAAGAAGCATGAATTAGGCCTGCCTGCTAGTTGTAGCTGATAAAAGTCTGATTCAGTTCATAAACTGTCCTATGGCTTGCCTAAGTGTTAGACGAAAACCTATAGGCATGATATCTACTTATTTTAGAAAAGATGAAGTATACTGATTTTAGAAAAAAAGGTTGTCAGTTATTCAGGAAAGGCGAGTTTTGACAAAAGATCATAAATTCTGCAGACGTTAGACAATGATTTTAGATTTGTAGGCGAGTGAGACATTCCAGACTTGGTTATTAATTCCTATAGGCATGCTTTCCAGGCGTTGTTAATTTTGAACCTTTTTACAAACATAGCAAGAGTGTAGAAATCCTATAGACATGGCATCTAAATGTTGTACTTCATTTAACCCTATGAACATGATATCTAAATGCAGTTGGTTATTTAAGACCTACGAACATGTTTGCCTGATGAGGAGTGCATATGCAATATTCAGAAAGAACCTATAGGCAGAATATCTACATGATGTGCAGAAATTCAAAAATTCCTATAGGAAAGATATTTATACGTTATGCAGAAGTTCAGAAATAAACTATAGGCATGGTACCTACATGAGAATGCAAGATTCCTATAGACATGGTATCTACATGAGAATACAGAAATTCTTATAGACACGGTATCTAGGCGCGAATGCAAGATTCCTATAGACATGGTATCTATTTGAGAATGCAGAAATTCATAAACTCCTATAGGCAGGATATCTACCCCTTTTTGCATACATAGTTATTCCCCCCTTTTTCACTAGCCATCCCCAATAGTTTATTACAATAGTATTACAGTCCAGAAAAATAAAGTAAAGAAAATACATCAGAAGTTGGAAATTATAACCAAAAAGAGCCTGATTCAGACTTCCTGTCTGAAGTATGAAGTAAACCAACTCCAAGAGATCATATTTCAAAGCCTTTCTCTTATTTGGGGTGTGTCGGAGTTCCCTAAGAGTCTCATATGAACTCCAAGCAGTGCTTACACCCAAATGTATCATGGATTAAGCCATGGTGCAGTGTGGAAGGGCCAGCCCTCAAGTGTCCAAGTTCAGAGGGAGCTCGAGGTCCCAAGGCAAGGCTCACAAGAGGGGGCGGAACTTAGGGACTAAGAGAGAGTGCAAGTGCAGAAGTAGGATTCTGAAAGGGGAGAAGAGAAAAGGGAAGCAGCTCACATCATTACACATAAGGGTATAGGGGAATGGGAAGTTGTAAGAGGTAACAGAAAATCAGACTGAAGGGCATACCCAGCAATTGGAGGTGCTGGCACACCCTCTGGCCTGTTTGCTTAGAGGTCAAGACCCCAGTGGTTCAAACTTAATTCATGGACAACAACTTACATTGCCATGCCTTAAGTCACCACTCAAAACACATAGGGGTGATAGAGGAATGGGGGTTCATAACAAAACACACATAAGGAAATCAGCATGCTAATTTAAGTGCTGAGATATACAGAAATAGCATATGAACATGGATACAAAAGAAGCAATTACACGTTGTGGTTCTAAGAATTAAATCAGGACATACCAGTTTTCAGGGAAGAAAGTAAAGGAAAGCAGTAAGTCCTGTAAAATAGGCCACAGTGCAGTCAAAAAGAGAATATTATTAAGAGAGAGTGTGAGTTTAGAACGATTCTGATGTTGTAGTGTGTGAAGAGGGTCATGCCTTTTATAGTGTAAAGAATCAGGCAGAAATAAGGCAAGAAAAACAGTTAAGGAATTGATTGTCAATCAATTACATAAGGCTTCCCTTAATTAAGGGATTCAGATTCAAACGGGTGAAAACCATTTAAGGAAAGAAATTGAGTAAGCACTTTGTGCACAACATGCAATCAGGGGAAAATATATAAAAAGTTATTTAAGGACAAGGTTTTATAAATACACGATTTGTGCAAATAAGGTAAGCAAATCAATTAACAAACAGTAAATCAAAAGTGTCCGAGATTTTGCATGAATGAACCGAGTCATGAAAAGATGAAGAAGGGTTTTAACTTAGGCCGAGTAACAGGGAGAATCAGCAAACAATGGAAAGAAATCAATCGAGCCATATTCAGAAGGAAGTTTGCATTAATTAAAATTTGAAAACCATTTAGAGGAAAATTCATCATATATAAGGAGCATATGAGCATGAAAGAAGACTGTCGTGTAAATCAGTAGAAAAAATCCAATGTGGAAGAGTTTAGCAAAAAGTTCAGCATTGTATGAAAACAAAGATGTCCAAACTCAGTTCAGAGACTCAAAGTCAGTCTGAAAGAATTAAGGGATCTAAAATAAAACCCTAGTTCAATCTAACCTTGGAAGAACCCCCAAATTCTAGGGTTTCCACCTTGAATCAAGTGCAAAGATGAGGAGGCAACTAGTCGAATTGAAACATGTTTAGAGGTTTCAGAAAAGAACTAAAACTTATAACATGCTTCTTCCAGCAATAGAACTCATGAATAGCATGTAAATACAGTGGAGGGGTTCAAGGCAAACAGAGTAAAGAAGCTAATTCGAAACATGATGAGAAGAGACTGATAAGAACAGTAGAAGAAAGCATGCTTAAGAAGATCCTTTTAAAAGAAACAAAGTTCAATAGAAGAAAAATAGTAAGAACACTTAAGAACACGGTAGAAGAATACAGTAGGTGAAACATACCAGAAAATAGTAGAAGAAAATAGCAGGACATAGTAGAAAAGCATACAAGAGCATAGTATAGAAAGCACAGTAGAAGAACATACAAAAACGGAACATAGAAAGCATAGTAGAAGAACATACATGGTAGAAGGAAAACATAGAACACAGTAGAGGAAAAAACACACAAAAGAAAAGGAAAAAAAAGTCAGAGAAACACTTAAGCATTTTTAGAAAACCCTAAATCGTAAAAGAAAGACTTTGAAAAGTAATTTTCAAAAGAAAAGTTAGGGAGATCGTTTTGAAAACTCAAAGAGAGCACAGATACACAACGGATCTAAAGAGATCAGAAAAAACTTCGAAGGGTTAGGGTTTCAGAAGAACCCTAGAAATGAGAAAGGCTTTGAAAAGGTTACCGATCTGAGTCAGAGAGGTCTAAACTAGGCTCAAAACACCATGGTACGCCGGAGCAAGGCTGGCGATGACTCTGGAACCTTGAATCGACAGAGGTCTAGGTGAAAACCTTTGAGGCCAGGCCTTGGATCTTCAGAGATCAGGTGTGTAAGAGCAATAAGAGGTAGGTATAAGACTCTCATAGCCCTAGAAGCCATGGATTCCGGTGGCTTTCAAGGTGGAAGCCGTGAGAGGCGGCTAGGGTTCTGATAAGACTCGAGAGAGTTTGAAAGAGTACAAGGTTTCAGAGGCGGCTGGGGTTGTGAAATGGTTAGGGTTAAGGGGTAGGTCGGGATTAAAAAAGAAAGGGTATTTGGTTGCCGTTGATCATTTTGATCAACGGCCTGGATTAATTGAGTAGGTGGGGTGGTTTAATATGGTTGGGTTTCGGTCGGTTCAAATAGGGATTGGGTCAGGGTAATTGGGTTTAAAATTGGGTTCAATTGGAGGTTCAAATAAGGCTAAAATTGAAATAAACGGGGCTAACATTTAAATAGCCATTTTTTCCTTATTTATTTTACAAAAAATAGGGAAATAATTTCTGGAAATAAATAAAAGGTATTAAAATGATTAATAATATGTAATTATCAAATTAAAAATACTGGAGTCAATTTTATAATTACGAAAATAATTAAATCTTAACATAGGCTAATATCGCAATTATATGCAATTTAGCTTTAAAAATACTAAACAAATTTGTAAAAATATGCCAGCTATATTCTAATATAAATATGATAATCCAATAAGTGAATCACCCAAAATGATAATTTTGGGGATAATTATTGGGTTTTTCTTGATAAAATAGGGCAATAAATAGATTTAAAAATCTATAAAAATTAAGAGAAAAATAGTAAACCGTGGGACATACTTATATATGCATATACCTACTATTTTGAAAGTTTTTTTCATATAAAAATACACAGGAAAAAATTGGGTATCAACATGCACCATAAGAATCGCAGCATGGATCATTTTACGGCACTGCTTAGTGAATCTTTCTTGCGGATACATGTGATGTAATTATGTGATTAAGTTAATGAGCTATAAATCATGCTAATTATCATGTTAAGGCTTCACGCCAATTATTTTGAGACCCGAGAGGTTGTTTCTTATTGTCATATCATTAGCTTCATTGATATTCTGTACTCAGTCTTGTTCATGCATATTATATCATGTCTCAGTATTGATTATAATTATTTGGCACATAATATCATTGTTCGAGCTAGTATCATGACATTTTTAGCCCGTGTGTGTGAGACTGGAGAGTGATGACTGAGTGAGCCCGAGAGCCTGATATTGAGTGATAGTATGGGATCAGGCTGCATGCCGCAATGAGATATTAAACATGACTTCATTGGCTTGTTATAGCATTTGGTCTAAGAGAAGCCCCTCCGGAGTCTTTACACCCTTAGTGAGCGCAGATTATATTATTGACGGATGGATCTTCCCTGGACATGGATCTTGTCTGAAGCACTTATTATATGGAGATGGATCTTCTCCATAGGATTGAATAGCCTTCCTCGATACTGGATGACTGTTGTGAGTGATGTGTATATATTCCGGGATGGATCTTCCCTGGGCCTTGTGAGTCATATACAATACCGAGTGGTTGTGCGGTTGTTATTGTTATTATCTAGAGATGGATCTTTTCCATAGGCTGGAATGGCCTTTCTTAGTACTGAGTGATCGCTGTCTGAGATGTACATATTCCGGGATGGATCCTTCCCGGGGCCGTATGAGCCATATACAGTACTGAGTGGACGGGGATTTGAGATTGTGGGCATATGAGGCACTCAACACGGTGCATTTCATATAGCATGTGCATTGAAATATAGATGTAGTAGAGTCTCATTTCTTTACCATGTTCATATCTGCTCTATTTCCTGTTTGAACTGTTTATTCCATTGAAAGCATGCCTACATTTCTATACATTATTTCTGTTATCCTTGAGGATAGTTGAGTTCATCACTACCTATCAGTCCAAAGGTTGGACTTGTTACATACTGAGTTGGTGCACTCACGTTACCCCTCTGCACCTCGTGTGCAGATTCAGGCACTTTGGATCAGGTGGCAGTGGTTGATCAAGGCTTCTAACTTAGTAGATTATTGAGGTACATGCACGGCGTTCGCAGGACTTGGCTCTCCACCTTGCTTTCCAGTTGTATTTCAGTTGTTCCCTTAGACATTATGTTAGACTATGTATTTTTCTTAAACGCTCAAGCACTCAGTGACACCTCGGTTTTGTGCTGGATTGTATCTGTTCTTGGAAATTTCATATGTTTCAAATAGTTCTTTCACTATTAAAAGCTTCCATAAATGTTTTCAAACTTAGTATTATTGCATAGATTGTTGAGTTGAGGTTGGCCTAGTTTCATGATAGGCACCATCACGACGGGCCGGTTTTGGGTCGTGTCAAGTTGGTATCGGAGCTTAGGTTACATAGGTTTCATGAGTCATGAGCGGGTTTAGTAGAGTCTCACGGATCAGTAAGGAAACATCTGTACTTATCTTTAAGAGGCTGCAAAACCTTTAGGAAATAAACTTCAGATTCTTGAATTCCTATCGTGCGATATTGATTCAGCTTGAAGCTTAACTCCTTGAATTCCTTCCACGCATTCGTGTGCGTGCATGAGCGCTCGGTATCAGTTGTGCATCGACAGCTTGTGATTCCCTGATCGAAGGGCGAGATGTGATTTTTGTGTGCTGTTATTGGGCCAGTCTGGAGGACTTGAGGCCGAGATTTACTTGTAGCTTGAACACTGAGGTGTTGATTTTATGAGCACGTGGTTCTAGATTTATATGTTTGGTAGTGTCCCTATTAGTAGAAGTGATGACGGGATGGCTATGTGAGGAGTATGATATGACTGTGAGATATGTTCATATGATTTGAATGTAACGAGAAGGTTTTGTTTGAGGGTAGAAAGAACTATTTGGTGCTTGATTTCTATCATGATTTGATGTATAGCCCGAGTTAGGGTGTATTGAAGGATTTTTTCATGCTTTTAGTTAGGGAGTAAGGTGGAATTTATGTCGCCATTTGGATTCAGACTCAGGAAGATTGGTGATTGTGTGATGTTTATGGCAGTGGAAGGGTATATGGTGAAGTTAGTCTGAGGCGGAGCAGGTGGGGTATCTCTTGCAGAGTGTTCGGAAGTTGTGTGACCCCTTTGTTTTTTGTTGAAAGTCCTCTTTTATGAGTGAATTATATGTGTTGCAGTTCGATAGTGGATCGCGTATGCGAGTTGTCTTAACTGTTACGAGGGTGAATGTGAGATTTATAGATGATTTGAAATGCTAGATGGGTTGTATTGCACAAGATTACGAAGGATTTAGTTAAACCTCACTATGGTATTATGGCAGTAGTAGAGTATGGGCATTGTAAGTTCTGTGTATTTTGACCTATGGCTTTGAGCCAAGTGGGGGAGTCCACTATTGATTTGTTGATGGCATGGTTATGTGTTGTATTGGTTTCAGTTTGATATATACTAGTGAATCAGTTGTGGCTTGCAGTGGTTGAGATCGAGGATTGTTCGAGTAAAGGGAATTTTACTAAAAGTTATGTTATGCCTTATAGGTGTATGAGAATCACGGAATGACTTGAGTTGTTGTTGGTAAAGGATGTACGGTGCATAGAGCAAGAATTTGTTTGGTTGCATTAAGGTGGGGATTACTTCCATATGTGTTGTTGTTCTAATAAGGCACAGGTCGTCCGGTTAATTTGATCAGCCTAATTGAAACCTGAGTAGAGTGGATGACTACTGAGAATAGTTTTGAAGGATTCAAGGTTTACATATAGTAAATGAAAATCTGCAGGGTGTATATTTGGCTAGGAACGGGGGTTTACATTGGAGGATGTCAAGACTGGTGGCATATCTTTATCATTATGGATTCTACACATCATTATCAAGAAGGTGAAGGTAATGGCTTTAGATTCGCAGGAAGTCCCTTCAGGGTAAGTATTTTGAATATGGTGCTTTTGGGATATTTAAGAGAGTAGTCGGCGGCTTATGAACCTTAGAACGATGTGCTTTTATGCTTGGGACTCGTGTGGTGAGTCCAAGTCTAGGATTGTGGTGAGCGAGAAGATGTATCAAGATGAAGGTAAATTAAAAGGAACTTGGATTGATATGATATTATAGTTGTAGGTCAGATCGGCATTGTAAAAGATATGATTAGTTCTTTGGGTGCTTATGAGGTAATGAGTTTCTACAAGTGTTTTGCGACAATGCTCTTGGAAGTTAGTGACCTGCATCGCTTGATTGAGTTAGAAGGATTCAGTACCGACGGTTTGGTTTTGTGCAAATGGAATTCGGAGAGTTCTTTATGGTTTCTGCCACGGTTAGAGATGTATATTTTCTACGGGCATAGGGAGCATATGATGTATAGTGATTTTCTTCTAGATGGGTTCAAATGGAAGGTTCTTGGCTAGTTGAGTACGTAGTTGCTTATGGCTCGGAAGGGGTTATGAAGTTATCATAATTATCATAGGGTGGCATGGTATATGCGGTATATTGTGTAGGGTTGACATTTGCATGTGTAAGGTCACGGTTCGGTTTTCAAAGGAAAGTCATAAATTCTTAAGCAGCATGGACAATTTCAGAAGATTAGGGAAATAATAGTACTAATTGGGGTGGCTTGATGAGGGTATACATTTCAGAAAGGGCAATGTGTTTGGGTTATGGATACTTTATTAGTATTGCAGCACTCTTTTGTTGGATCGACTGCTAATATTCAAGTTTGCTTGGTAGCACAGAAGAATTTTAGGAGTATCTCTCGTGGAATGATCGAGTATAAGATGTGTGTTAGATGTTCGGGCAGTGGAGTTGGGATCGAATATAGTGATTCGTGTGCCTTGTGGATTTGAAGACCGGGAGCTATTATAGACAGGTCATGTTGTGGTTGTGGACCACGTATATCGGTCTTGTGTGATGACTATTGGGGTTTGGAGACTCGAGTGGATCCTTTGTTGCTTAGTATGTTAGATTTTTGTGTGATGCTGGGTATGGACTGGTTGTCTCTATGTCATGTTATTTTGAACTGTAGTGCTAAGTTGGCGACATTGGATATGCTGGGGATGGCACTGATTGAGTGGCGAGATTCGACGGGTTATGTTCCCAGTAGAGTGATTTCATTTTCGAAGGCCCATCTAATGGTTGGGAATAGGTTGTCTTTCTTATTTGGTCTTCGTGAGGGATGTCAATGTAGAGACTCCTACCAATAATTCGGTTCCGATGGCAAGGGATTTTCCAAATATGTTTCCTACTATGGGGCATGCCACCGGACAGGGTTGTGGATTTCGGTATTGATTTGGTGTCGGGCACCGTATCGTATGGCACCGGCGGAGTTAAAGGAGTTGAAGGGTCAGCTTTAGGAACTCCTTTGTAAGGGGTTCTTCAATAGGCCAATATGGATGTGTGTTTTGCATCGAGTCAGCTTTGTTGACTCCGAGTTGCTATTGTTGGGGGATGTGTTGATTCGATTATTATTGAGCTTATCAGTGTTCTAGGGTGGTCTATGATTTACCTTCCGCGTTGAAAAGCGTTATGATTTGTTGGTTATAGGCACATATGGTGCAGTTCAATTGGGGTCTCATAGTATAATTCGAGCAGGAAGAGTATTGGGTATTACTCGGTGAATGGCATATCGGTTGTGTCCTTTCGGGTTTGTGTGGTGTTATGTTATTTGCTTTTTCATGGTTATAATGATTTGCTTTTGGTGCTAGACAAAAAATTGTGCATGGTTGTTGAAGTTGAGCATAGTGGCTTGAGGTGTTTCATACGGACCAGTGTTTGGATGGGGTCGCGCATTAGGGCGATGCGGAGGTATGATCCTTCGGTTTAGATTCATGTCTTCTGGTTCTACGATGTGTGATGGGTTCTCAGCGTTGTGTTGTGATGGTACTAGTGAGCTTGTTGTACATCCCTCTTATTTGAGTCATTTTTCATGATTGGAGTACATTTGGGTTGTTGCTTTTGCTGCACGGATTGCATGGGTTGTGGCTTTAGATGGTATTGATGTGTCATGTCTATAGGGTAGTCGTGTTGGATGAGATTGAGGTCATTGGGGACCTAGAATGAATACTATCAGATTCGATTTCAGCATGTTGGAAGGATAATATTGGGTTTCGACTTAGAAAGTACTATGGTCCTTGCCAAAGGAGAGGGAGCTCTATGACTGGTTGATCTAAGGGATGGTTATGACTTTCTGCGTGTTTCATTCATCGTTGGAAGTATGAAAGTGTTGGAATGAGGCTTTTATTTGATAAGAGGTTTATTGTCGGTATCCAGTTATTCTGAGCAGTTGTTGTGATTTGAAGTTTTCGCGAGTGTTCGAGTAGTATGGTATATCCTGTAATTTCCATCTTGAATTGTGGTTATGGCTTGGTACATCGTGTTCAGATTTATTCGGTATGTAGATGTAAGATTATGATCTTATAGATGATTTCAGAAGTAGAAATTTGGTTCTAAGGTTAATGGGCAAGGTTGGATTGTGAAATTTCAGTTATGTTGTGTTATCAGACCTATATAGGATAGGGTGACGTGGGATTACCCCCGAGTATGTGCATGGTAAGGTATACAACGATTTGTAGGCTTTTCGAACAACTTTGGGCACGTTCGAGAAAGAATGTATGTTTAAGTGGGGGAGAATATAACGACCCGATCGGTCGTTCCGAGAGTTTAAGCCCTGTTTCCCCCATTTCTACTTTATTTTTGTGTGGCTCAGCTCTTTTATGTTGTGTTAAGTGGATTGGCTCAGGTTCGGAATGATTGTACTTAAGTTGATTATAAAGTTGGAAAAGTCCACCGGAAGTTGACTTATGAGTAAATGATCTCGGAACTTGGTTTTTATGGTTCAGATAGCTTCTTGAGGTGATCTAGGACTTAGGAGCATGTTCGGAATGTAATTTTTAGGTCCGTGGTAGATTTAGGCTTGAATTGGCGAAATTGGAATTCTGGTGTTTTCCGATTAGTAATGGAAATTCTGATATCGGGGTCGGAATGGAATTCTGGAAATTGGAATAGGTCTGTTATGTCATTTGGGATGTGTGTGAAAAATTTCAGGTCAGTCAGACGAGGTTTGATAGACTTTTTGATCATTTGTGGAATTCTGAAGTTTTGGAATCCTTAGACTTGAATCCGAGGGCGATTTGGTGTTTGAACACTGTTTTGAGTGTTACGAGGATTGGTACCAGTTTGAATAGTGTTGTATGACTTATCAGTATATTTGGTTGAGATCCCGAGGGCCTCAGGATGGTTTTGAGTGGTTGACGGGAAGTTTGGAATTTGAGTTGTGTTGCAGATTTTGTTGTTCCTGTTATTTCCGCACCTGCGGACTGGGAACCGCAGGTGCGAGGTCCGCAGAAGTGGTTATGTAGCACAGGTGCGCAACAGGAGTCGCAGGTGCAGTTTGGTCCCCCGCATCTACGATGATCGCAGGTGCGGTCAGGCAACTGCTAAAGCGGAAAATGCCTTTTAATGAATTCCGCAAAAGTGGAGGATTTTGTGCAGATGCGGCCCCGCAGATGCGTAATGGGGACCGCATATGCGGAAGTGCTGGGCAGAGTGTATATAAAGGCCCCTTCGCGAATTTTTGGTCATTCTTCACCATTTTTGGCCGGGATTTGAGCTTTGGGTAGTGATTTTCAAGAGGAATAAAGGATTTTCAATGGGGTAAGTTATTGGGCCTTATTATTTGTGTTTATGACGATTTTTTCATTATGTAATCATGATATTAGTGGAAATTTGGGGTGAGAATTTGAGGAAAATGGAAGAAAATTTGGAGAGTTGAATTGGGGATTTGAGGGGCCATTTGAGGTCTGATTTTGATGTTCTTGGTATGTATAGACTCGTGGGAGGATGAGGATTCTTGTGATATAACTTTTATCGAATTCTGAGACGTGGGCCCGGGGGGCCGGGTTTGATCAAATTGGGGGATTTTTGTCTAAATTGATAATTTTCGTATTGGTTTCATTCCTTTAGCATATATTAATGTTATAGTTCTGATTTTGGTTAGATTTGGGGCGTTTGGAGGCCGAATCGAGAGGAAAGGGCGTCGCGGGCTAGAGTTTAGATTGGTTTGAGGTAAGTAACGCTTCCAAACTTGGTTCTGAGGGTTCGAAACCCCGAACTATGTGTTCTATGATTACTATTGAGGTGATGCAAGTGCCAAGTGACTGGCGTGTGGGCGTGCACCGTGAGAATCGCTGCCTAGATCATTCCATGGCACTGCTTAGTGACATTTTCTTGTGGATACATGTGTTGTAATTATGTGATTAACTTATTGAGATGTAAAGCATGCTAATTATCATGTTAAGGCTTCACGCCAATACTGTTGAGACCCGAGAGGTTGTTTCTTTCTATTCTTGAGGATGGTTGAGTTCGTCACTACCTATCAGTCCAAAGGTTGGACTTGTTACTTACTGATTTGGTGTACTCACTTTACCCCATACACCTCTTATGTAGATTCAGGCACTTTGGATCCAGTGGCGGTGGTTGATCGAGGCTTCTAACTTAGGAGCTTATTGAGGTACTTACACGACGTTCGCAGGCTTTGGCTCTCCATCTTACTTTCCAGTTATATTTCAGTTGTTCCCTTAGATATTATGTTAGACTATGTATTTTCCTTAGACGCTCATGCACTCAGTGACACCCGGTTTTGGGCTGGATTGCATCTGTTCTTGAAAATTTCTTATGTTTCAAATAGTTCTTTAACTATTAAAAGCTTCCGTAAATATTTTCAAACTTATTATTATTGAGTTGATTGTTGAGTTGAGGCTAGCCTGGTTTCACGATAGGCACCATCACGACGGGCCGAGTTTTGAGTCGTGACAAGATAGTATATAAGTTTTGAGTAGATACAACAAATTAGAAAATTCAACAGAGCTAGAAGACGTAAAATTTGATTGACTTAATAAAGTTAACACTAGTGAGTGGGTAACAATTTGAAATAGCGAACACGTGTTAGAACCCAAAGAGTTTAAGTTATACTCAAAGTATAGTGATAGTGGAAAACAAAATCAGCTAGTAGTAAGAGTGCAAACTAAAGAAGATTAGCCTTTAAGAGTTATTGAAAAGAGTGTTCCCCAAGATTGACAGACTCAGCAGATTTAAATCATTAAGATTTTGTTTGATAGTTGTGAATACATTGGACTTCCGTTTATATAAGTAATTTAGTTTTTCCTAGTAAGAAAGACTGCTTAGAAGTACGCCGGAAGATGAGTCATCATTGATGTAAAGTGCAAGGAATTACAGAAGGTAATGAAAGTTGTTCAGATCCCAACAAAAAAGAAGGATCTGCAAGTATAAGACCTTAACTTTTGGTCTAAGAGGGAGAGGTGAAAATCGTCAGTTAGTCTAGTTGGATATTTGAAACATGCATAGTTAGCATGGGATATAAAAACTTTAGATCATGCCCTGTTTTGTATCACGAGGGTAGTGCCATTGCACGAGATTGTAATCTTCAAAGTATTGGTCAAAGACTTAGCTCGCAACAATACTATAAGTGTTTTCAAGAAGTAACTTAAGGAGATAATTAGGTATGAGAAGTATAGCTCATTATAGAGGCAGAGAAGAGAACTATGGTGAAAGATTTCACCACTTGGCCAAGCTAGGAGTTCGACTTTTGGACTCCGAAGATAGTAGAATTATTGTCTAGAATAAAAGATGTTCCTCCTTAGTAACCGAAATGAAAGAGAAATAGATTGTTGATCCCTACTAGTTACAGCTTAAAGAGGGGGTTCACAAGCATAAAATGATGGTTTTTGAACAAGGGGGAGATGTGGTACTTTGAGGTACCAAGATGGACTATGTATTCCAAACATAGATGGGCTCAGAGAGCGGATTATGTCTGAAGCCCATAATTTCAGATATTCTATTTAATCAGGTACCACAAAGATGTATCATGGTATTACGAATATATATTGGTGGAACAGTATGAAAAAGAATGTTGTAGACTTTGTGGCAGAGTGTCCGAATTATTAGCAAGTGAAAGTCGAGCAGTAGAAAGCCTAGTGTTTTACCATATAATACACATATTTTGTGTGGAGATGGTAAATATGGAATTTATAACATGATTATCTTGCTCAATTTGGAAGCATGATAAGATTGGGTGATTGAAAATGGATTTACCAAGTCAACGAACTTCTTGTCAGTAAAGACTACAGATTCAGTAGAAGATTATGCCAAGTTATAAATTCAGAAAATCGTCTGATTGCATGGGAATTCGTTGTCCATCATTTCGGACTGTGGTGCTCAGTTTAAAATGAACTTTTAGAAGATCTTTCAGAAATGATGAGGCACAAGCTTTCTTCATCCTCGGAAAGATGGCCAGGCAGAGCACGTTATTCCGACACTTGAGGATATGTCCTTGATTTCAAAGATAATTTGGATGATCACATACCTCTTATTGAGTTTTCTTATAATAATAGCTACCATTATAGTGTCAAGATGGCACCGTAAGAAGCTCTATGTGGGCAAAGGTGTAGACCGCCAATTGGTTGGTTCGAAATTAGCAAAGAAGATTTGTTGGGAACAAAATTGGTCTATCAGACTATGGAGAAAGTTAAGTTAATTCAAGAGCATTTGAAGATAGCTCAGAGCAGCCAAAAGTCCCATTACAATGTACGGCATAGAGACCTAGAGTTTCAAGTTGATGATAAGGTGTTTCTGAAAGTTTTGACTATGAAAGGCATTATAAGATTTGGGAAGAAGGGGAAGCTTAGTCCCTGCTATATTGGGCCATATAGAATCTTGCGAAGAATCGGTCAATTAACTTATGAGTTAGAGTTGCCACCAGAATTTGCGGCTATACAACCATTATCTTATGTCATGCTATAACATTCAAGTTTCCAGTACTCAGATACTTATGTTAGTTCAATACTCAAATATTAGTGCAAGTATAATATTCATGTATCCATGTTAGTTCAGTATTCACGTATCCATGGAAGACCAATATTCAGTCAATGCAATAGTCATTTAGTTCAGTATCTCAACAGTTCGGTAAACATGTATCCATTTAGTTTAGTATCTCAATAGTTCGGTAATCATGTATTCATTCAGTGTAGTACGCAAGTATTAATGAATGTTCATGTTTCCACCAGACCTGTTTAAGGTCCTGAGTTAACATAAGTTACAACCATGACAATCATTCGAGGACGAATGATCCCAAGGGGGAGACAATGTAAGACCCTATATATTTGGACTAGGTGTGGATATGTTAAATGAGTATTAATTTAATATTTTAGACATACGAAGTCCTAGCGGGATGAGTATGGGTGAAAATAGTTGTTTTGGAATCAAGACGGAGACTAAGGTGCATAAGATTCGATAAAATTTACTAAGTTTACAAAATATCCGTCTTCCAGAAAGATTTAGAGAAACTGTGTAAGAAATTTTGGAAAATGCAAAGCAGGAAAGTTGTAGCACATTGAAATAGCTTTCCAACAATATATTATAGACCCTGAACTGATCTTCGTGTAAAGAGTCATGTTCATTTTACAAAGTAGTGCGCAATATGCGCGCCAAGAGGGTCACATGTGTGTCGCGCCCCCTTTTTCCCTCTTCACATCAGAAAATCAAGTTTATGACATTCGGTATGGGACAAATCATTCCTTTTGGGAATGGGGTTTGCATTTTTTGGAGAGTCGCCACCTAATGATTTAAGATGCATTAAGACACCTATAAGGTTCATCTACAACTATGTTTGATAACTAGAGATAGAGTAAGGGCTTGAAATTATCCTAAGGGGAAGGTGTTAGGCACCCCTCAGGATCCACTAGTGTGGTTCCGGGCCAGACAGTTTTTATGAATTTGTACAAATATGTAAGTATTGGATCAAATAGTAAGGGGAGTTAAGTGTTAATACACATATGTAAGAAAACAACTAAAAATGAGGCGAGATTTTGAAAAGAGTTACGATTTTAACATACTTGAGAATGTAAAAGGGAAGGGGGGTCCTAGGTTTGTTTATAATATGGATCACATCAATACAATACCCGGTATGATGCTCCTCAAAAGAGAGGCTACACGTGGTATTAATGCACCGATCATCATATCCATATCTTTCCTTTCCCACCTCGTAAAGGTAATTAGAGCGATGATTGGTCTCGACTCTTATTGAATGTTGTTACCCGTACCTTCCTATCAGTCCCGGAGGAATTTTAGGACTCTTATTCCTAAAAGGAGGATCTAGGAAGACCTCAGTTTTAAAGGTAAAAATGCTAAAGCGACATACAAAATATATAAGACTGTAATTAGGGGGAAACATGTAAGCAGAAAGAAGGCTCAGTTATACCTCCACAAATAATGCACACAAACAACATGACTTATACACAGTTAAAGTCTGAATTAAAAATACCAAAACAGGGTGTTTAAGTTGTTGAAGCAGAACCAAATTTATTACATGACTCAGATAAGAAGCCCGAATCAGGCCTGCCTGCTGGTTGTAGCAGTTGATAATTAAACAAAGGCAGCTCTGTTTTTAGTCAGGTTATTACCTAAGGCTTGCTAGGTGTAAAACCATATGCAGTAGTTATTTCATGTCATTAAGATAGTTGCAGATGATTATTACCTAAACCGGTTGTTCTAATCATAGAAGTTGTTGCCAATTTTATTCAGAAAAATACAGTGCGAAAATTATTACTTTACTACTTTTTTCATGAATCAGTAGTTAACTAGGCGTTTGGACGAAATGTAAACAGGATCCTAGACAAGATATTTAATATGCATATGCGAATGGAAGGGTTGTTAAAGAAACAGAGTCCCTAAGACATGATTTCTAAATGTATGCATGAGTTGCAGAATTATCAGAATATAACTTTGTGAATACAACTTTTATAGCAATGTTATTATTGCCCTAGGAGCAGGATTTCTAAGCGATATAGATAAAGCATGGATTAATGAATGAGATGCTGAAGCAAGAAACATGAATGCTAAGAACATGATTTCTAATGCATTGTATGAATTCCTAGACATGGTTTCTATTGCACGATTTGGAAATGTAAACCTAATAACATGTTTTCTTCCCTTTAAATCCTATAGCATGCGTATTTCCCATCCCTTTTCACTAGCCAATCCCATATTTGTTTACAAATTATTACAGACCGTGTGATTGAATTACATAAAAAATGTAAAAATAAGAAGTTACAACAATAGGAAGCCTGATTTTGACTTCCTTCTGAGTTATGGAATAAACCATCTCAAATGCCGATGTTGTTCCAAAGCCTTCTCATATCTGGGTGTGTTAGAGTTCCTAGGGACCTCTAGGGATCCCAGGCAGTGCTCACACCCAGATTTGAATAACCAAACAGAGTAAGTGTAGTGTGGAAGAGGCAGCCCTTATGTGTCTAGGTTCATAGAGAGCTCAAGGGTCCCAAAGCAAGGCTCACGCAAGAGGGATTTGTTTAAAAAGCTGGATTGATAGTCCATTTTGGAAAGAAATCAGTAATAGAGGTGATTGAAATCAGTCGTAGTAGCCAATAAAACTCAAAACTCCCAAGGTGGGATCACACACAGAATCAGTAGTCACAAAAAGGGTCAAGGGACTTGGGACACATAGACATTTGACTGTAAACACATAACCCCATCAAGGGTCTTAGGACTAGTAGGACATGCACATCAATAGCTAATACTGGCATGATCACAGGCTAGTCAGAAAGAACGTAAGCACGTTGAAGGGATAGGGACTTGGGATGACAAATACATAATAAGTGATTGACAGGGCATGCTTTGAAACACACATAGAGGAGTGTATTAATCTAAAGGGAAGGGGGAACATTATAACATGCTACTAATGTAACTTAACAGAACCACAAGCAGAAATAAACCAAAATGAAAGAAGCTGAAACGATTAAAGGAGCATGTTGTTGTTGAAGCTTTAAAATTAAACTAGCACATACCAGTTGAGAAAACAAAGTGCAAAAAGATAAGGCAAATAGGATTCCACAGTCTAGCCTTGGCTTTCAGCCGGCTAGACAAAATAGTAGCACAAGTAGTAGTAGAGAAAGAGAGAGTTTTTGAGTGTGTAAGTGTGTGTTCTGAACTCAATTGTTCGTGTGTTTAAAGAAAAGAGGGTGGGGTATTTATAGCTTTGAAAACGAGTAGAAAAATAAGGTAACTAGTAATGTTTTGACATAAATATGGAAATAATAAGAATCAGAATCCCATTAATGCAAGTATTCCTTTTAATCAAGGAATTACTGCTCAAACGGATACTAACAGGGATAATTAAGGAAAGAAAATCAATTCGAGTAAGATTGATTTCTGACCATATAAGGGATAGTAAAAGTACAAAGTGAATAGTTGAGTCTAAGTACAAAATATACTTAATTTTGGGAAAGGATTCAGCAGGGATAAAACATCACTGCAAAGGAAGGGAATCTATCAATCTATACAAAACGAGTAAAATTAAGGGTTTATAAGAAAACTTTTGCAATTAATCGTAACTTGAGGAAGTCCATATCAATCAAGAAAGAATCATGATTCTGCACTTTGCCATATAAATAGAGAAGAATGAACAAGAGTATCAGACATGCAAGGCCAACCATATTGCTAGAAGAAGAAACACAAACACACAGTAGTAGCAGGAGTAGGCTAGGATTCATTAGTAAAAAGAAATCTACTCGAAGCACAGTAGTCAACAAAGTCGAGTAGTCACATAGAACCAGAGTGAAAAAAAACAAACTAACCAGTAAGAAGGTCAGAAACAAGTAAAGAAACCTTTAAACTCACAGTAATGAGTGAGGAAAACCCTTTTAAGAAATTAGGGTTTTAACAACAGTCAAGTTAAAAAGAATGGTAAGAAGTCAGGATCAGATAAGTCAAACAAGGAAAAAGATTCAAAGCTGGATTAATAGTCCATTTTGGAAAGCAATCAGTAACAGAGGTGATTGAAATCAGTCGTAGTAGCCAATAAAACTCAAAACTCCCAAGGTGGGATCACACACAGAATCAGTAGTCACAAAAAGGGTCAAGGGACTTGGGACACATAGACAATTGACTGTAAACACATAACCCCATCAAGGGTCTTAGGACTAGTAGGACATGCACAAAAATAGCTAATACTGGCATGATCACATGCTAGTCAGAAAGAACGTAAGCACGTTGAAGGGATAGGGACTTGGGATGACAAGTACACAATAAGTGATTGACAGGGCATGCTTTGAAACACACATAGGGGAGTGCATTAATCTAAAGGGAAGGGGGAACATTATAACATGCTGGTAATGTAACTTAACAGAACCACAAGTAGAAATAGACCAAAATGAAAGAAGATGAAACAATTAAAGGAGCATGTTGTTGTTGAAGCTTTAAAATTAAACTAGGACATACCAGTTGAGAAAGCAAAGTGCAGAAAGATAAGGCAAATAAGATTCCACAGTCTAGCCTTGGCTTTCAGCCGTCTAGACAAAAATAGTAGCACAAGTAGTAGTAGAGAAAGAGAGAGTTTTTGAGTGCGTAAGTGTGTTCTGAACTCAATTGTTTGTGTGTTTAAAGAAAAGAGGGTGGAGTATTTATAGCTTTTAAAACGAGTAGAAAAATAAGGCAACCAGTAAAGTTTTAACACAAATATGGAAATAATCACAATCAGAATCCCATTAATGCAAGTATTCCCTTTAATCAAAGAATTACTGCTCAAACGGATACTAATAGGGATAATTAAGGAAAGAAAATCAATCCGAGTAAGATTGATTTCTGACCATATAAGGGATAGTAAAAGTATAAAGTAAATATTTGAGTCTAAGTGCAAAATACACTTAATTTTGGGAAAGGTTTCAGCAGGGGTAAAACATCACAGCAAAGGAAGGGAATCAATCAATATAAACAAAACGAGTGAAATTAAGGGTTTATAAGAAAACTTTTGCAATTAATCGTAACTTGAATAAGTTCAGATCAATCAAGAAAGAATCATGATTCTGCACTTTGCCATATAAATAGAGAAGAATGAACAAGAGTATCAGACATGCAAGGCCAACCATATTGCCAAAAGAAGCAACACAAACACACAGTAGTAGCAGGAGTAGGCTAGGATTCAGTAGTAAAAAGAAATCTACTCGAAGCACAGTAGTCAACAAAGTCGAGTAGCCACATAGAACCAGAGTGAAAAAAAAACAAACTAACCGATAAGAAGGTCAGAAACAAGTAAAGAAACCTTTAAACTCACAGTAATGAGTGAGGAAAACCCTTTTAAGAAATTAGGGTTTTAACAACAGTCGAGTAAAAAAGAATGGTAAGAACTCAGGATTAGATAAGTCAAACAAGGAAAAGGATTCAAACACAAAGAACTTAATCGAAACAAGTATACACACAAAAAACAAAGACAACTTCAGAACTCGGATAAAACCAAAAAATACCTAGGGCTTTAACACGATGAGCTAGGTGGAAGAAAAGGATGTTCAAATCGTTTAAACATGGTAAAATCATTAAACAATACTAAAAATCGGAGAAGAGATCCTTTTAAAAGCGGTTGAGAAAACCCTAATCATTGAAGACGAAAAGCCGCTTTCAAAAATCGGAAAGCCTTTTGAGGAAAACACTTGAGAGGTTCATAACATACACATATCTAAGATAGATCTGAAAGAAAATCGAAAGATCTTAAAGGTTAGGGTTCCAGAGGACCCAGAAAAATGAGAAAGACTTTGAAAATTAACCGATCTAGCCGGAAAAGTCAAGGATCTGACTCAAATGACCATGGGTAGCCGCAAAAAGACTAGAGATAGAGGTTGAGCAAGGACTGGACCAGATCTCTTCAAGATATGTCCATGAAATCACACACACAGACCACCAAAAGACGTAGGAGACCGGTATACATCTCAAACAGCCATGGGAGTCCATGGATTGAGTGGGGATCGAAAGGGATTAGGGTGGATTTGGGTGGCGGCGGCTAGGGTTTAGGTGAGTTTGCAGAGAGATTTGGAGAGGAAGGGGTTTCAAGGGCAGCGGGTTGGTGGAAATGATTTAGGGTAAGGGGGTCGTTTGGGGTTAAAAATGGTAAGGTGGAACGGTGGCCTTTGATCTGAATAATCAATGGCCTAGATTTAAAGGGGTAGGTGGGGATCCGGGTTTGGGTAGGATTTAATTGGGTAAGGATCGGGTTTAAATTAAAATTGGGTTGGGGGATTGGGAATTGGATTTAGGCTAAAATTGAAATACAAATGGGTTGTTATTTAAATAGCCAATTTCCCCCTTTTTAAATAATAAAAATAGTAAATGGCTTTTGGAACTTAATTTAAAAAGCTAAAATGATTTATAACATATAGTTAACAATTTAAAAATACAGGACCCCATTTTATAAATGTAAAACCTAATTAAACCTCGAAAGGGCTAATATTGCAATTATATGCAATTTAGATTTAAAAATACTAAATAAATTGTAAAAATTATGTAAAACTTACCTTAGCCATATTTTGGCATAAATATAAAAATCCAATAGATGAATCATCAAAAATAATAATTTTGGAAATAATTATTGGGATTTTATGAATAAAAAAAGGGAAATAAATCAATCAAAACCTTTAAAAGTTGTGGAAAAATATTAAAATCTTTAGACATGCTTATATATGCATATGTATGCTATTTTGAAGGTATTTTGATTATTTAAAAATATATAGAGAAAAATTGGGTATCAACAATGCGTGGCAGTGCTACGGCCATTTTGCCTGGTCAAGTGCGCGGACAGGCCTTCAGGTGCACCAGGGGCACACCTGGGGATTATTTTAAAACCCTACTTTATCCCTCATACCCCAAAAATATAAAAACTTGCTCTAGAAAGGGAAGCTCTCAAGAACCTAACTCCTTCACCATCCAAGGTAAGTTCTAATGGTGATTCTAAGTAAATTTCAGTTTCCGAACATCTTATTAACATGGGTAAACCCTCCATATCATTAGATATTCGATTGGGACATCATTGTTGAGAGAAGGAACACTAGAACTCAAATTCAAGGGGATTGAACTTCAAAAAGGTAATGTCTTCATCCTCTAATTAATTCTAGCATTAGATTAATGATTATAGACTCTAGTTCATGAGATATGAGTTGGTGGGTTTGATAGAAAAGCATGAACGGTTATAGGTTTGGGTTGTTGATTGTTGATTATTGGTTAAGTGTGATGTTTACCTTATAGGTGATGAAGAATGATATTGATTATAACCATTTGAGACTTTAGAACTTATCTAGGAGCAAAAGAATGGGTTGTTGGGTGTAGAAATACCATTAATAAGGACTATGAAGCTTTATTTTCATCAAGTATTTGATCAAATGCTTAAATGACCAAAACATGAGTATCACAACTAATATGGAATCCCTTTTACTTGTATTGCTATAGATTAAAGTTAAAAGGGTTGACAAACATTGTATTACGCTCAAGAGCAGGAAGTTAAGGTATGTGAGGCGAACTCTCTATGTTAAGGAATGTTAATGATTCTCCCTACACTACGTTTCTTTTACAACATTACTAATTACCTCAGAAATATAGTTAAACCTAGTTCCTTCAATAGTTGCAGGACTTCAATTCTCTAGCTTTCCGTTCATGACTTTCATTCCGAAGCTTAGTGTGTAATCAATATAAACTTGTGTTTATTTCCTATGATTCTCAGTCTAGATTACTAGCATGTCACAAATAGTTGAATCATAAGTTCTCAGAATCAGTTCATGAATACATGTCTTAGTCTAGTCCTATTCAGTACTCCAGTTTCATGTAACTCAATATGATTCAGTATTTCAGCATCACATATTGTAGTATGATTCTCACTTCTTGAATTTAAGTCCCTGAATGTTGAACACCTATATTTGGGCTTAAGGCCATAGTTTATATGCTTTATGCATGTTTGGTCCCGAGGCCGTAGTTTATGCTTTAAGTATTTTTGGGCCTGAGGTTGTAGTTATGTATATGTATACTTGGGCATGAGGTCGTAGCTTGTGCACGATATATAGGGCCCGAGGTTGTAGCTTATTCAGATAAATAGGTTGTTCATTATTTAGAAGAGGGAGTACTCGTATCCTTACTTCCTTTGGTCAGTTTAATTATTAGTTATTATTTGAGTTATCAGTTATCATTTCAGCCGCAGTTTCAATAGTTATTATTTCAGTTATCAATTATAAATTCTCAGTTATCCCCTTAGTTTCAGCTTCAACATTCATAATTCTTTTTTTCACTTGCTTTACATACCAGTGCAATTCAAATATACTGACGTTCCTTTTGCATGGAGTCTGCATCTCACGATGCAGGTAATTATTTATAGGTTGACGATTCAGAGCGCTAGGATTCAGCTATTTGGTGATCCCTAGTTCTTTCGGGGCATTATCATTACCTTACAGTCTTCAATATTTTCAGACATTTAGTATTTTCCGTACTTCATTAGAGGTTTCATAGGCTAGAGTAATAGTTAGACAAAGTCACAAGCTTTTCATGTTAAGTAATGTTAACTACAGATATGTTTCAGACTAGTACTGGTATTTCCACACTTTAATTTATATTATTCAGACTTTCAATATATCATCATGTGTTAGTTTATCTTCCACATTTAGTATGTTATTATATCAAATGTTGATTCAGTCAGCCAGCTGGTTTGCTCGGTCACAGGTAGTAAGGCACCAGGTGCCATGTTTCGTCCAGGCCCAAGTTCGGGGTGTGACAATTTATCTTTCTAGAACCCTGTTCACCTAAATAAGACTTCCCGTACATGATTTTACTGTTTTATGACTTGCGGGGATAGTTAGTTCGGGATATGGAAGGGTTTGGGTTGAATCGGAACATTTGGTTCCTTAAGGTTTGCTTAAAAGGCTAAGTTTGACTTCGGTCAGCTTTTTGAGTAAACAACCTCGGAAATAGGATTTGACGGTTCCAAAAGGTTCGTATGATGATTTTGGACTATCGGATTTTTGACCAGGGAGCATTTCGGCGCCTACTGGTGAAAGTTGGCATTTTGAGTGAATTCCATAAGTTGGGTTGAAATGGATTTTTATGCACACAAAATTTGGCATCATTCCGAATTAATTTGATAGGAATCGAACGTGTGGAAGTATTTTTAGAAGTTTTTGAGTTAATGAGTTAATCCATGCATTTTGGCATCCGATTCGTGATTTTTGATGTTATTTCAGTGTTCCGATCGTGCAAGAAAGTTTTTATGATGTTACTAGACTTGTGTGGGTGATTGGTGTGGAGACCTGAGGGCTCGAGTGAGTTTCTGATGTTCGGAAGGATGATAAACACTTTAGTTTTCTGGTGTTTCTTGGCAGTAGTTGCAGGTCTCGCAAATGCGAGAATTTGTTCGCAAATGCAAACCTCGCATTTGCGAGAAGGTATTTGCAATTGCGAAGAATGCCCGATCTGGGTAGTGTTCGCATTTGCGACACATTGGTCGCATTTGCGATCTCAGCATAGTTCGCATTTGCGACACAGTATTCGCATTTGCAACGGATTTGTTGCATTTTTGAACCAGGAGTCGCAAATGCGACATCTAAGACATGTGCACAGCTTATTACTTGCGAGACTTAGACCTTTTAGCTTATTTTCTTTCATCTCTTGGGCAATTTTTGGAGCTTTTGGAAGAGGGTTTTCACCTAGCAATTTGACGTAATTAATTTCTACACAACATGAGATAAATTCATAGATTATGGGTAGATTAATATGTAAAAATTGGTGAAAATCAAGGGTTTAGTTAAAACCTAGGTTTTTAATAAAAATGAGTATATAACCACGAAGTTAATTACCGAATTAAGTGAAAATCATATATTTGAGTTCGTGGGGTTATGGGTAACAACTTTCTTTGAATATTTTCGGAATCCGGGCATGTGGCCCCGGGGGTGAATTTCGGGAATTTTTGCAAATAGGCTTGAGAAATCACTTTGATAGGTAGGATATAAACTTTTGAGCATGTATTGACTATTTTATATAATATTTGACTAGTTTTGAGTTGTTTGGCACCAAATTGAAGATTTGGGCACTATCTTGGACCGGAAATTTGAGGCGAGGTAAGTCTCTTTTCTAACCTTGTAAGAGGGAATTAACTCCATTGGTGAACTTAATTAATATGTAGTTCTATTTATGGGGGCTACGTACGCACGAAGTGACGAGAGTTCGTACGTAGCTACTATTCATGCTTATGTCCGGTTAATTCTAGGCTTACGCCATGCTTTATGGACCCCGTTACTTGATTTTGTTTGTTAATTGTCTTGAATAGAGCTAGGATTGAGGATTTACGGATTTAAAAAAGTTTCAAGTTGAATTTTTTTACTTTGAAAAGAATTGAGGGATGTTATGATTAACTTGAGAAATTTATATTTAACCGTGTCGCAAGTATATTCCGCGAGCGGGGTGACTTTTCCACTACTCTCATGGGAACAGGCCGTTCACCTCGGCAGTTAATAGATGTATCTATGGTTCGTGCCATTCGACCCTCGGCAATGCACACAGTTATGTTTATGTATATTTGGATCGGGTCGTACGTCCTTGGCACAATTCATGCGTTATAATAGAACTGAAAGTCCCTTTATATTTGATATTAATTCATTTATTTGAGATATTACTTGTTTTAAATGAAGGAAATGATTCGGCTCTTAAATATACTGAAAGGATGGTTTATTTATTTCTTATTATGAGTTTTATTTTCATTTCTATACATCATGTTTAATTAGTATTTTATATTATTATATTGTTGGCCTCAGTATGTGTTCAAGTCGACCCCTCGTTACTACTTCTTCTAGGTTAGACTAGATACTTACCGGATACATTGTTTATGTTTTCACGCTACACTTCCGCACTTATATGTGTAGGATTTGAGGCAGGTGCATCTGGATATAAGTCCGGCACGCACGCTTGATGTACACTTCGAGCCATCACGGTGAGTTGCGTTCCGAGCCGTTCTGCAACAGCTGGAGTCTTTCTTTTGTTATATTTTTGTGTCTATTTAATTTCGGACAATAGACTAGTATTCTTTTGTATAATCTACTTGAATGCTCATATACTTTTGACACCAGGTCTTGGCACACACTAGTAGACTTATGATTTTGGGATCATTTTTATGATTACGATTTGCACTCAGTTGCTTTTGTTTAATTAGTTTACATCTATCATTTCTTAAATCTTTTAAAATGAGAAAACTTATCTACTTAGCAAACTTATTAAAAACGGGGAACCACTAGATTGATCAGTGTTAGCTTGCCTAGCAACGGTGTTGGGCGCCATCATGTCCTATAATAGAATTGGGTCGTGACACAAGTATAAAAATCTCTTCCAAAATCACCCAAAACCGAGCTTCAAAATCTTGTGAGAAAAAGTAACTAAATTTTGAAAATAAGAAAAAAATGCAACAACTTTCCCAGCTAGATTGAAGTCCTAGATGTTCCTAAATCTCACATTTGATAAGCTAAATACGATCCTTGTGATATTACACCCAAGATAGCCTATTGAATCACGAAATTTAGCCTTATAATGTGGGAAATTGATGTTTTAAGTTTTAAAAGAAATATGAAATTTTTAATGGCATTTTCATAATTATTTACACTAGAAAAAAATAGCAATAAGAGAATCTTCGTGTTAGCACCCAAAACTCATTTAGAACTTCCCGAACAAAAACCATATATACATTTCAATCATAAGATATGCTACAAACCTGCTCGCACATCATAACACCGAGAATAGGTTATGCTGAGCCGATATTGACCATGGTCAAACTTCAAATACTTTACTTAACTAGTTTCTCAACTAATATTCCAAAATACACCCGAGACCCTTGGGACCCCATCCAATTATACCAAAAAGTACAAATACATCATACAAACTTATTCAAAGCCTCGAAACACTCACGGGAACATAACAACAAAGAATAGAGACTCAAACCAAAAAAAAATTCTCTTAAGTTGTTAAATCATCATTCTTTCTAAAGAGTGTCTGAATTACACAAAAACACTTCGAATTACTTTTAAACTTTGCACAGAATTTCAATGCAACTATATAGACTTATCCAAAGTCTCGAAACACCATTTGGAGTCCAAAAACGTCAAAGTCAACTCTTGATCAAACTTATGAACTCGTAAGTTTTCCAAATTGCTAACTTTTGACAAATAATGTCGAATTCCTCTACAGACCTCTGAAACCAAATCCGAGTATACGTACAAGTCAAAATATCATCATACGAACCTATAGGAACAATAAAAAAACACAATTCGGAGTCCGTTTATCAAAAAGCCATGCCTTGTTCAACTCTTCCAACTTAAAGCTTCTAAAATGAGAATCATCATTCCAAATCAATCCTGAACTGCTCAAAAATGAAACAATAACCATACACACAAGTAATAATACATCATATGAATCTACTCAAGGTTCAAACCAACGAATCGAACGCTAAATCTAAAAAATAGTGGTTGGGTCGTTACACATTCCTATTTGATGATGTGAGGATAAAGGTGGCATTCTACATTGATGATGAGTGGAGTATAAGTATGGCAGTCTTGATTATTCAAGTAATTTTTTATGCTTTGTTATGTAGTTTATATGATTTTATGTTGCTTCTAACATGTTACTCTATGCTTCAGTTATTGACTGGTAGTTCTTATATTAAAAGTTAATTTACCTGTGATGAGATGAAAACCTGTTTCATTGGGATTAATGGTACTACATCTTATTGTATTCTTCTTGCCGTTTATTTGATGTATTGTACATGTTTCTTTGGTTAGTGAGTATCACATGACTTAAACCTTATCACTATTTTGTCGATGATAGTTTTGATACATAGTGAGTATATGTTGTGTCGTACTCACTCTATACTTCTGCACATTTTTGTATAGATGTAATGACCCAGCTAGTCGTTTGGAGAGTTGTAGCTCTGTTCCCCCATTTGCTGCTCATTTAGTACTTTTCAGTTGTTAGTTGACTTATCGTGTTAGTCAGTTTGGGTCCGGAGAGATTTCGGATGGAATTGAGACACTTAGTCACAAAGTTGAAAGCTTATGTTGGAAAGGTTGACCGGATATTGACTTGTGTGTAAACAACTTCGGAATGGAGTTTTGATAGTTTGCTAGCTCCATTGGGTGAATTTTGTCTTAGGAGCGTGTCCAGATTATGATTTGGAGTTCCGTAGTTGAATTAGGCTTGAAATGGCAGAGGTTGGATTTTTGGAAAGTTCGACCGATAGTAGACTTTTTGATATCGGGGTCGAATTGAAGTTCCGGAAGTTGGAGTAGGTCCGTGGTGTAATTTGTGTCTTGTGAGCAAAACATGAGGGAATTTGGACTTGATTTGATAGGTTTCAGCGTTATTTGTAGAATTTGGAATTTCTTAGTTTCAATAGGCTTGAATTGGGGTGAAATTCATGTTTTTGTTGTTGGGTGATGTTATTTGAAGGCTCGACTAAGTTCGTATCATGTTTTAGGACTTGTTGACATATTTGGTTGAGGTCCAAGGGGCCTCGGGTTGATTTCGGATGGTTAACAGGTTGATTTTTGAGTTTGAAGGAATGTTGAAGCTCACTAGCTTTTGGTTCAATTGCGCCTGCGGAGTGGGGATCACAGGTGCGTTATCACAGAAGTGAGGAGGGAGCTGCAGAAGCAGCCAAGGAGGAAGTGAGCAGAGGTCGCAGGTGAGAATTTATTTCCACTCCTGTGTAGTCGCAGAAGCGAAAGGCTTGCAGGTGCGATGGAAAATTCCGCACCTGCAATTGCACTGATGCAAGGCCAGGACTGCAAAAGCGGAGGCCCAGGTCCAGTGGATTCACCACAAAAGCAGAATTTGTGTCGCTTCTATGACACCGCAAATGTAGTTAAGTGTCCGCTGAAGCAGAAAGGGTGGGCAAAAAGTTAAATTCAAGGGTTCGCGATTTTGGCTTCATTTTAACATTTTAAGCTCAGACTTTGGATATTTTGAGAGGATTTTCGAGGATATTCTTGAGGTAAGTCCCTTGTGCTTGTTTATGGTCAATAATCTTGTTTCCCCATTGATTTTCCCACCTAGATCGTGTGGTTTTGAGTTGACATTTGGGGGTTTGAGACTGGGGATTTGGAGAGTTTTATTTGGGGACTTGGTGTCGGATTTTGATAAAATTTGTATGGTTTGACTCATGGTCTAATGGAATTTAGGGTTTTGTGACTTTTGTCGGATTTCCGAACGTGGGCCGGGGGCCGACTTTGGACCAATTTTAGGCTTTTGATTAATATCTTCATATTTTCTTGTGGAATTGATTAATTTAGCCCATATTGATTGTATCTTACTGTTTGTGGCTAGATTATGGATATTTGGAGGCCAATTTGAGAGGAAATGATGTATTGGAGTAGAGATTTGCGTGGATTGAGGTAAGTAGCACTTCTAAACTTGGCTCAAAGATTTTGAAACCCCGAATTATGTGTTATATGATTGGTGTTGAGGTGATTCACATACCAAGTGACATGCATGCATGCGGGCGTGCACCGTGAGAATTGTAAATTAGTCCATTCCATGGCACTGTATAGCAGATTTATCATGTTGATAGACGTGTTTTCATCATGTGACAAAGTAATTGAGCTATCAGTCATGCTAGAGATCATGTTTTCTACTCAGACATATTCATTTATTACATATCATATCCCAGTCTCTGCTGTTATTAATTGATACATCATATCATCATTTTCGGGCTAGTTTCATGACATTGTGAGCCCGTGAGAGAGAGACTTGAGAGACTGATGATTAAGTGAGGCCAAGGGACTTATTATGAGTGACATTTATGGGATCGGGCTGCATGTCGTAGCGAGATTTAATTATTTATGATAGCTTTTAGGCTAAAGCAGCCCCTCCAAATTCTGCACACACCCCTAGTGAGCGTGGTTTATTTATATTGAGAGTTCCACCGATTGGAAGGTTCATGATGTTGCTTACATGGTTGGGAGAAGGTTCTGCTCAAGGTGTCACCCATTAAGGGTGTTATGAGATTCGGGAAGAAGGGCAAGTTGAGCCCTCGGCATATTGGGCCATTTGAAATATTTTAGAGGATTGGAGAGGTGGCTTACAAGCTTGCCTTGCTGCCTAGTTTGTCAGGTATGCATCCAGTATTTTGTGTCTCTATGCTCCAGAAGTATGTCGGCTATCTGTCTCATATTTTGGATTTCATCACGGTTCAGTTAGATGGTGATATGATTTATGATGTGGAGCTGGTGGCTTTTCTGGGTCGGTAGGTTAGAAAGTTGAGGTCAAAGGACATAACTTTAGTGAAGGTGCAATGGAAAGGTCAGTAAGTTGAGGAGGCTACTTGGGAGACGGAGTGGGAGATGCAGAGCAGATATCCAAACCTATTTGAGATTCCAGGTATGTTTCTAGTCTCGTTCGTGGACGAACGTTTGTTTAGTGGGGGAAGATGTAACGACCCGGCAGGTCGTTTGGAGAGTTATAGCCATGTTCCCCCATTTACTGCTCATTTTGTGCTTTATAGTTGTTATATGACTTACCGGGTTAGTCAGTTTGGGTCCCGAGAGATTTCGGAAGGAATTGAGACACTTAGTCTCAAAGTTGGAAGCTTAAGTTGGAAAGGTTGACCAGATGTTGATTTATGTGTAAACGACTCCGAAATGGAGTTTTGATGGTTCTGTTAGCTTAATGGATGGTTTTGGACATAGGAGCATGTCTGGATTGTGATTTGGAGGCCCATAGTTAAATTAGGCTTGAAATGGCAAAGGTCGGATTATTGGAAAGTTTGGCCGGGAGTGAATTTTTTGACGTCTGGGTCGAATTGGAATTCCGGAAGTTTGAGTAGGTCCATGGTGTCATTTTTCTTTTGTGTGCAAAATTTGAGGGCATTTGGACTTGATATGATAGGTTTTGTCGTCGTTTGTAGAAGTTGCAATTTTTTAGTCTCAATAGGCTTGAATTGGGGTGTGATTCATAATTTGGTATTGGGTAATGTGATTTGAAGGCTCGACTAAGTTCGTCTCCTATTTTGGGACTTGTTGGCATGTTTGGTTGAGGTCTCGAAGCCCTCACGTTGATTTCAGATGGTTAATGGATCGACTTTTGAGTTTGAGGGAATGCTGAAGCTCACCAGCTTCTGGTGCAATCGCACATGCGGAGTGAGGATTGCAGGTGCGTTCTCGCAAAAGCGAGGAGGGAGCCACAGAAGCGGCCAAGGAGGAAGTGAGAAGAGGTCGTAAGAGAGAGGTTATTTCCGCACCTGCGTGGTCGCAGATGCGGCGTTATGGGTGCATAATCGGAATTTTGGTCGCTTCTGTGACACCGCAGATGCGGTTAAGTGTGTGCAGAAGCAGAAGGCCTGGGTAGAAAGTTAAATACAAGGGTTTGCGGTTTTAGTTCATTTTAACATTTTGAGCTCGGGTTTTGGATATTTTGAGAGGATTTTTGAGGGATTCTTGAGGTAAGTCGATTTTGCTCGTTTTTGATCAATAATCATGTTTCCATGTTGATTTTTCCACCTAGATCGTGTTGTTTTGAGGTAAAATTTGGGGGTTTGAGGCTAGGGATTTGGAGAGTTTGATTTGAGGATTTGGATAGTGATTTGGTGTCGAATTTTGATAAAATTTGTATAGTTCGACTGGTGGTTGAATGGGCTTTCAGGTTTTGTCACTTTTGTAGGGTTTTGACATGTGGGCCCAGGGGCCAACTTTGACACAATTTTTGGCTTTTGATTAATAGCTTCATATTTTCTTGTGGAATTGATTCCTTTAGCCTGTATTGATTGTATGGTACTGTTTGTGGCAAGATTCGGGACATTTGGAGGCTGATTTGCGAGACAAAGGTGTATTGGAGTAGAGATTTGCAGGGATTGGGGTATGTAACATTTTAAAACTTGGCTTTGAGGGTTTGAAACCCCGAATTATGCGTTATATGATTGATGTTGAGGTGACACATGTTGATACCCAATTTTTTCCTGATATATTTTTAAATGTGCACACACACTTTCAAAATATTGTACATGCTTTTACAAGCATGCACAAGTGTTTTACAATTTTTCTACAATTTTTAAAGGCCCTAAATCCATTTACTTCTGCATTTTAATTACATAAATATTCAAAGCTATCCCTCATACTATTTATGATGATTTAATCATCTAAATTCATCATTTATGTTCATATGATTGTTCAAATATTTTTACAACATTTTTTATATTTATATTTGCATTCTTAAGACTATAATTGCATATTTTGCAAAAATAGCCCCTACATATGCAGGACTACATTATATATACAGAAAATGACTTTTTATATTTTTATAATATTAACTAATTATTTTAAATCACCTTCATACATGAAAGTCATTTTATCATTTAATTAGCTATTTTTAAAAAAATATTTTATTTAGTAAAATGGGTATTTAACAAAATAGCCCCTAATTTACACCCAAAATCGAAACCCCCCCCCCCCCCCCAATCAAATTTAATTGACCCAAGCCCAATTCAAAACAAACCTAACCTAATTAAATCTAACCCGACCCAGACCCCTTCTAATCCTAGCCGTCGATCTCTTAGATCAACGACCCCCATTCCTTCTTACCTTTTTAAATCCAATTGACCCCCTAACCCAACTCATTTGTTACACTCTACTGCCCTTGAATCCCTTATCTCTTCAATTCTCTCTCAACTCACCCTAACCCTAATCGCCATCACCGGCGGGAACAAACCTTCTATGGTGTTTCTGTGCGTTCTCCGACCATCACCGGCCTCCTGTACCCTCTGGCTATTTGATTTCATGAGTCCTTGAGAAGATCTCATGGAAATCCAATCTGTTCTGGCTTGAAAATTATTTACCGACCTGTCTCAGGCCATTTTCGTTTGTGAGTATGGATTTCCTCTTGTTTCTAGTACGAATCCGCTGGTTTTCGATCGATTCTCTTCATCTCTATTATTTTTTGAAAACCCTAGTTTCACTACTGTTCGAATCTTCTCAGATTTTTATAGATCTGAAGTGATTCGAGTATTATTGGGTGTTTTACTTTAAAAATCTCTTGGTTTAATTAATTGTTTCGACTTCGTTTACTCTTTCTAAAATTAGGGTTCATCTCAGACTTTTCTTCAAAGATTTTTCTAACTTCTCAGTGTTTTTATTAATTGTTTCTTCACTATCTTAACTAATTTTTGCATGCATGCTCAAACCCTAGATGATTCTGTGTGTTATATTGATTTCTTCGATTCTGTTTTGATATTATGTTTATCTATGTGAACCAGTCGTATTAACTTATTCTATTTAGAGACCTAAATGATTTTCCCTGTTAAAATGTGGAATTTTTTACTTGATTGATTTCTGTTAAGGATCTGAACGATCTTCTTTCTTGTTAAAATCATAACCATTTGGGATTCTTACTTGTTTGATTCCTATTTAAGGACTCAAGTAATTCTTTCCTATGAAATCAATACTCTTTGAAGATTTTTACCGATTATTTCCTATTAATTGCCTTGTTAAAATCAGTGTGCTGGGATTTTACTGGCTTCCTTATTTGTGACCTGCTTCCCTATCTTTTCTTACTTGCCTTAATTAGTTTACAGCAGTTTGGGGATTTTTTACTGACTCCCTACATGGTATGATTTTGATTCATTGCCTTAATTGAACCACTGTTATGACCTTTAATTGATTATTCCCCAATTAAAGGAGTTTTTACCGAACTTCCCTATAGAAGTTGATTATGTGATTGGTTGATTGATCCCTAATTGATTGAACTTTGATTCTCTTTACTTTATTTGTTATACTCCCTAAGTGCCCTCTCAAAGACACAAACAATAGTTCAATACACACACAGAGACATAGAAAGTATACAAAGTTCTTGATCTCTTCCTCTATTACAATCTTCTGCTCTTTGCTGCTACATTGTCTAGCCGACTGGAAGCCAGGGCTAGACCTTTGGACCTTGTTTGCTCCATTCTTCTACTCTGAATTCTTAACTAGTATGCCCCCACTTTACTATCATGCAAACTTCTGTATGATTTAACTTTTGTATTTCCTATTCTCAGCATGTCCACTTTCATGTTATTAAATCAGTAGGATCTTTATATCAGCCAACCCATCTCTAACTAGACCTATGTACTTCATGCTTATTGTTCCTAGTCAGCATGTGTACTGCCATTCAAGTAGACTATATGCTTCCTGCTATTCAATTTAACCTATGTGCTTCCTTATAATTAGCATGCCTTTCTTCTGCTTAATCAAACCTATGTGTCTACTGCAATATTCAACCTATATGTTTACTGCAATAGCATGTCTACTTCTATTTGATTGAACCCGTGTATCTTGTTTTCAACCTGTTTACTCTTGTTTTAGCTAGACCAATATGCTTTCAGCAAGTCTGCATACTTGCTCATATCTAAACTAAACCCATGTCCGTTTACTTCTCCACTAGCATGTTCTTTCTATCAAATTTTTAAAATGTTCACCTCTCACAGACTCCTGACCAATATGGCTCCCCATCCCTACTACCCCTTTGAATGTGGCTGTCTGAGTGATCCCAGCAAGTCATGCCTTTGTTTAGTGTCTGCTCACCTAGTAACAGCTAGTAAACTAAATTGAAACTTTAAGTGATCCTGTTTCTGTTTACTATTTGATTGTTGGAACCTTTGTTTGAGTTACAATGATTGGATGACCCTTCTTGCTCATTACTTCCTGAGAATCCAAAACTATTTTCTTCTGTTTTCAACCCCTATTGCTAGAAACTTTAGGGTCTTGCCCCTCCAGTGTGAGCATTGCCTAGGAGTCCATGAGACTCCTCTGAACTTTGACACACTGGGGCTGGTTTTCCAAAACTTGCTCACAAAAGGTTGCTTTGAAAGTTTTCTGGTATGAACATTGCCCGGGGTCCCTGAGGCCCTGTGGGAACTTTGATACACCAGGATACAATTGGGTGCACTATGAGATTATGACATTTTTGGACTGTTTGAAGGCCTGGAACTTCTAGGTTCACTTTGGGCCTCTATTCAGGCTCCTTATAGCATAGTTTGTTTCTTCTGTAATTCATATGGTCTATAATAATAATTCTTGTAAACATATATTGGGGAAATTAGTAAAAATGGAGGAATTGTTATATAATTTTTGTGGGGAAACTGGGTAGAAATCATGTCCATAGTTTTTTTATGACTATTTGCTTGCATTAGAGATCATGTTCTTAGGATTATTTACTTGCTTCATATACCATGCCCATAGGTATTGCAATATTTGTTTACTTAGAAACCATGCCTATAGGTTATTGCAATGTCTGTTATTTAGATACCATGCCTGTAGGTTATTGCAATGTCTGTTATTTAGATACCATGCTTATATATTATCACAATGTTCGCTTATTTAGACACCATGCCTGTAGGGTTTAAAAATCAATCTTGCATTCTAGATTCCATACCTGCAAGTTTGTTGCGATGTTTGCTTATGTATATTCAGGTACCATGTCTGTGAATCAGTCTTGCATTCTAGATACCATGCCTATATGGTTCAAAATCAATCTTGTATTTTAGACACCATGTCTGTAAGTTTAAAAATCAGTCTCTACATGCCACAAAGTTTAAATCAGTTTTCTTCATGTCAATAAGGTTTTAAAACTAATTGCTGCATTTAGATGCCATGCCTATAGGATTTTAAAGCCAATTTCTGCATTCAGCTACCAGTGTCTACAAGTCTAAAATCAGTCATTACACCTAGACATCATGCCTATAGTATCCAAACTGCCTGCTTAAAATTATTTACTAGTTTGTTGCACTCCTGATTAATGACTATATACCATATTCATAGGACATCATTGATACGCGCCTAGGCAAGCCTATAGGGCAATTGAAATCCAGCAAATTATAAAACTATGCTTTTGTTATTTGTGAATTGGCTAGATTCTGCAAGCCTTAAAATCAGTAGGCAAACTGATTAGGTCTCTATTGCCTCACTTTAACACGATCCTGCATACATTCTATTTGCTTACCTAGATATCCTGCTCTAGGACCTTTTGAAATATCTGAAATCTTGTTGTTTGAGATGTGCTATTGTCTGCTTGTGTGAGGAGGTAAAAATGAGCCTTTAATTGCCTCTTTATGTGAATGTTCTATTTGTCTTTGCTTGTCTCCTAGATTTTCTCCTTTTAAACACCTTATGAGAATCTAGAACTGCCTTAATTAGAGGTCCTAAACACCTCCAGGGCCACAAGGAAGCGACGGGTAATGCACGCATAGAGTACGTTTAATTAGCATCGGTTATATAACCACTAAGGGGTGGGTAACAGTGTAGTAGAGGATATTATGACATGTGCGCTAATGCTATGTGTAGAACCCCAACTTGGGGACAATTACCAAGCATTATACAGAAGTGATCTTGTAGGTTAAAAACCTAGGACCCCTTTTATCCCTTTTTTAAATGTAATACCAAATTGTCTAATTTTCTTTATCTATTTATAAGACTAATTCACATAATTTGAGTTCTGTCGGGACCTACCATTATGGACCACGAGGGGTGCCTAACACCTTCCCCTCAATGTTATTTCGAGCTCTTACCCAAGTCTCTGGTAATGCAAACCAGTTTTATGAGTTACTTGCTTTATGTGCCCTAGCGTACCTTAAATCCGTTACGTGGTGACTCTTCAAATTCTGTACCCAACTCCCAACAGAAAATGAGTTGTTCCCAATGAATGTCGAAACCCGGACTCCACGAGGAAAAAGGGGGCACGACAACGCACATGCCAGGTAATGGGCGTGCTGGCGCACACTATGAGAATTGTTACCTGGTCGATTCCATGGCACTTTATAGTGGATTTATATTGGTTATTTCCGTGTTTTCATCGTGTGATAAAGTAATTGAGCTGCCAATCGTGCTAGAGATCATATTTTGGCTATATGCTGGTATTGTTGGGACCCATAATGGTCGTTTCTTTCTATTGACTTATTAATTTCATTGAAATTTCGTACTCAGTCATATTCATCCATTACATATCATATCTCAGTCTCTGTTGTTATTTATTGATACATCATATCATCATTATCGGGCTAGTTTCACGATATTGTGAGCCCGTGAGAGAGAGACTGAAGAGATTGATGACTGAGTGAGGCCGAGGGCCTGATTATGAGTGACATTTATGGGATCGGGTTGCACACCACAACGAGTTTTACTTATTTATGATAGTGCTTGGGCTGAAGGAGCCCCTCCGGAGTGTCCACACACCCTAGTGAGCGCGGTTGATTTATATTGAGGTATGGATCTTCCTTAGACATGGATCTTATATCTGGGGATGGATCTTCCCCACGGGATGGATTGGCTCTACCTAGTAATTAGTGACTAATAATCGGTTGATCTATATATTTCGGGATGGATCTTCCTTGGGTCGAATTGGCCATATACAGTACTGAGTGATTGAGCATTTTGAAACTATGAGCACACGAGGCTTTCAGTGTGGTACATCACATACAACATGTCCATTGGCAGGTAGAAGTAGAGAAGTTATATTCTTCATATCATTTAGAATTGATCTATCCTATTGTATTGAGTTTAACTATTGAACTTGAAAGCATGCCTATGTTTCTGCACTGTTATTTCTTTATTGAGTTGTACCGGTTGAGTTCGTCACTACTTTCAGTCCAAAGATTATGTTTATTACTTATTGAGTTGGTTGTGCTCATGCTACACCCTACACCCCGTGTGCATATTCAGGTGCTTCCGGTCACGACGGATGCTGAGTTGTGGAGTCAAGATCTTCGGAGATTATCAAGGTAGCTGCATGGCATTTGCAGACCATGACTCTCCCTATTCATCTTCATTTATGTTTCAGTTCTTATTCCCTAGATGGTGTATTAGACTATATCTCCATATAGATGCTCATGTACTTGGTGACACCCTGATTTTGGGAGAGATTTGTATTGAGTTGCGAGTTTTATTCTGCTTTTAAAGGGGTTTTCCTTAAATTTAACTACTTCGATATTTTTCAAAGCTTTTGTTATGTTAAAATGGTAGAGTAGTTATATTGCCTAGTATCATGATAGGCATCATCACGACGATTTGGTTTTAGGTCGTGACAACAGATCTGGGTGTTGGAGGTAGCAGGCCTCGAGAGTGAGCCTTGGACTGTTCGAGAGAATTCAAGGTAATGGTGTATGGATTCCGCAAACCCTTGGAGTCCTCTTCCTTTATTTTCATACTGTTGTATTACTTTAATATATTAATGTAATTTTTGAGACTCGTTATGTATTCAGTTTAGAGCTCATGAATCTATATTACTTGGTTTCGGGAGTTTGGCTTATGTACCTTTATGTTGGCTTTGTTGGAGCTTTTTTCCGCTATTTATGGTAATTTTAGGCGTATTATATTCTTTTTTTATATCATTGCGTGATTGACATATATTGTCTTGGAGATTAGGTAAAATCACGACCATTGATGGGATTTTGGGTCGACACACTGCCTGAGCTCGCCTTGGCAAACACAAATCACACAAGCTTATTTAGCTTCCCAGGCATGCTCGACACCTAGCATGTGACACGAACAGCAACACATTCAAGTATACATGGGAGTTAATTTTTTCTCATCTTTATAATTTTTTTCCAACATTAATTATTTTCATCACTTGAGCTCGACTCCACTCGATATTATTACTGAGTCCCAATTATGTTCCCACTCTCGCAAGGCTCCATCATTACACTAAGGCCAACTAAGTAGCGTCATTAATTTTTCAATTAAAATTTAAAGTACTCGGGAACTTAAAGGTATAGGATTAACTAATATTATCCTTTGATTGCAAGGATATTAGGAGAGAACGTGAAGACTAAAAGATAATTAAGATATGTCAAAATTATAAATTAAATAAAAAATATATACTTTCTCTAACAAATTAAACTTGTATGTGTAACAGTCACACATTTCAAACTCTAATTTTATTTGACTACAGAGGTCTTGGATTCGAGTCTTACTGCCACTTATTTCCAAAAAGAAATTTCATGTGCAAATAATTGACGCACACAAGAGATGTTTTAGAAGAAATAACTATATAAATAAAAGACTACTCTCAATACATAATTAAATAAATAAAAATATTATTGTATCTAACAGCCACACCATCAAATTTGGGATTTTCATACTACTCTTCTTTGTTCAATGGTTTATTTTTCAATTCTTAAGAAATATCAACCAAAAAAATGTGAGCATGTCAGTACCTATATTGTTAAAATGTGATAAAGGATATTCATCAATAATTTGTAAGTAAATAATAAGATAAAAATTACGTAAATAAAATATAGTATGAATAATATTCCAAGTTCTCAAGTTCTTGTAATTTATGCTTCTAATTGATATTTTGTAAGTACTTACTGAGAAATTGAAGTAGTTACTTGAAACCTTGTATTAGCAAGTAAATTAATTTCTTTCCAGATAACCAATCTTATTTGAAATAATATAGTAATCTTATATATTCCTTCGAGGCCTATATAAGTGTACTAACTACTGAATATCAATAACAGCAAATTCATACTTCACATCATACAAAATTCAAGAGTCATGAAGAGTTACATTGTGCTTTCCCTCCTCTCTATGGAAGTATTTTTCGCTTTGTTTGACCCTTCGCTAGGTATAAATATGTTCTTCAATATATGTTCAAATATGTTTTTTGTTCCATCTTTTCATTTGCATCAATTAAGATATAATCTTCTCATGTTTTTGTATCAGGTGACCTGAAGTTTTTCCCCGGAAGTTTCACGACTAATGGAACATGTGATAAAGTTGATTGTGGCGACCTCGCTCTCTTCAAGTAGGCAGCAAGTCAGATACCACATAGTTGTGCGTGTTCTGCTTCAGGAAGTAATCAAAGTCTTTGTACATGTCAAATAGTTTGCTAGATTAATTAATACAAACGAAGTGGTAATCGGTATCAATATATTGGATAATTGATCATGAGGAATCATATAAAAAATTTACTGAATGATTGAGAAAATAACAAATAAAATTTTTCTTTATAATATATAATATATATAAATATATAAAACAGGGTCTAAAAACGTTATTTGGCATATTCCTAGACCAGCATTTATGTTCATCTATTTTCTCCATTTTTAAAATTTTCCTTTTATTTTTATTCAACTAAATAGAACAAACTAAAACAATTTCAATTAAATACTCCAAAAGAAACCTTTTGACACGTCGTGTAACGTCCACCAGAAAAGAGACACCCTTGTGATTATCTATCTTTCTCATTAAATGATCTATCTGTCCATTGAAACTGAAGGCATGAATTTTGTAACGACTCGACCAGTCGTTTCATGAGTTGTAGCCATGTACCCTTATTTTTCTGTTCTTTTGTGTTCTATGACTATATTATGACTTATCGGGTTAGTTGGTTCAGGTCTGTAGTGATTTGAGACACTTAGTCTCTTGTGAGAAGGTTTAAGTTGGGAAAGTTGACCGAATGCTGACTTATGTATAAACAACTTCGGATTTGAATTTTGATGATTCCTTTAGCTCCGGTAGGTGATTTTTTACTTAGGAGCGCGTCAAGAATGTTATTTGGAGGTCCATGGTAGAATTAGGCTTTAATTGGCGAAAGTTAGAATTTTGGCAATTCTGGTCGGGAGTGAAAATTTTGATATTTAGGGCGGATTGGATTTTTGGAAGTTAGAGTAGGTTAATGGTGTCATTTCTGACTTGTGTGCAAAAATTTGAGGTCATTCGTACATGGTTTGGTAGGTTTCGGCATCATTTGAAGAATTCGAAAATTTATAAGTTCTTAGTCTTGAATCCGGGGGTAATTTGGTGTTTTGATATTGTTTTGAGTGATATCAAGGTTCGACTAAGTTCGTATGATGTTATGGGACGTGTTAGTACGATTGGTTGTGGTCCCGAGGGCCTCGGGCTGATTTTGAGTGATTTACGGAGCAAGTCTGGAAATTAGAAGGCTGCTGAAGTAGAACTAAGCTATCATAATCGCACCTGTGGAGGTCTCATCATAGGTGCGAGCCTGCAAAAGCGAGCAACAAATAGCGTAAGAAAGATTGGAGGAGCTGGGCAGAAGGGGCAGGTGTGATGAAGTTCCCTCACCTGAGATGGTTGCATAAGAGAATTATGGGGAACAAGTGCATGTTTGGACCGCAGGTGCGATGGACGGTCAGTTATTTCCGCAGAAGCGGAACTTTGTCATCAGAAGGAATTCTGCAGATGCGGTAAATTAACCGCATGTGCGAAAAACTTCGGCATGATATTTAAAAATAAGGGTTCGCGATTTTAGTCTTGTTTTATCATTTTGGACTCGGGCTTAGGCAATTTTGAAGAGGATTTTAAGGTGTTAGGCACCCCTCGCAATCCAGATGGTGGGTCCCGGCCGAACACAAATTATGTGAATTGGTCTTATAAACAGATAAAGAAAATTAAACAAATTGGTATTACTTTTAAAACAAGGGGTAAAAGGGGTCCTAGGTTTTTAGCCTATAGGATCACTTCTGTACAATGCTTGATAATCGTCCCCAAGTTGGGGTGCTACATATAGCATTAGCGCACAGGTCATCATATCCTTTACTACCCTGTTACCCTCCCCTTAGTGGTTATTTAAGCAATGCTAATTAAACGTACTATATGCATGCATTACCCGTCCATTCCTTTTGGCCCTAGATGAGTTTAGGACCTTTAATTAAGGCAATTCTAGACTCTCCTAAGGTGTTTAAAAAGATAAAATCTTGGTGACAAGCTGTAACGACCCCGCCGGTTATTTTTAAGAATTTATGCCCCGATCCCCTATTAACTGCATTCCCCGTGTTTGTTTTTGCTATTGTAAGTTGTCGGGAAGGTTCGTTTTGGATTTCGGAGTGTTTTGGGATGCTCAGACCCTAAATGAGAGTTTAAGCATTAGAATTTAGACCGTAGTCGGAGCAGTGTGAAGATGGCCTCGGAATGGAATTTCGTTGGTTTCGTTAGCTCAGTTGGGTGATTACGGGCTTAGGGGCATGTTCGGATTGAGTTTTGGAGGTTCGTAGCTTATTTAGGCTTAAAGTGCCGAAAGTTGAATTTCCAAAGTTTCTGGTTCGATAGTGAGATTTTGATCTAGAAGTCGGAATGGCATTCCGAGAGTTGGAGTAGCTCCGTAGTGTTGAATGTGACGTGTGTGCAAAATTTTAGGTCATTCGGACAAGGTTTGATAGTCTTCTATCGAAAGCGGAAGTTTGAAGTTTTGGAAATCCTTAGCCTTGGATTGGAGAGCGATTTGTGGTTTAGCGTTGTTTGATGTGATTCGAGGGCTGGAATAAGTTCGTATGATGTTTTAGGACTGGTTGGCATGTTTGGTTGTGGTCCTGGGGACCTCAGGTATGTTTCGGGTGCTTAACGGAAGTTGAATTGGATTTAGGCGAAATCTGAAGTTGGTTGAACCTGTCACAACCACACCTACGTGTGTGGAACCGCAGGTGCGGTGCCGCAGAAGCGGCTTGGTGACCGTAGAAGCAGATTTTGGCCCAGGCTCCAGAAGTCGTAGGTGCGAGAAGTTGAACGCACCTGCGAGACCGCAGGTGCGGTAAGGGATTCGCAGGTGCGGAATTGTGGTTTAATGAAAAGTCGCAGGTGCGACATGGTCTCCGCAGAAGAGGGACTGTAGGTGCGGTCCCAGAGCCGCAGATGCGGTTTCACTGGTCAGAAAAGGGGTAGAAACGAGGGTTTAGTCTCAAAACCTTAGAAATTGATTTGGGAGCTCGGAATTGACGATTTTGGGAGAGATTATCACCTAGGTGTATTGAGTAAGTAATTCTTACTCGATTTTGATTAATTTCCATGAATCTATGCTGAAATTCATCCTTTAAATTCGAATTTGGGGTGAAAATTTGGAAAAGCTCTTAGGCCTAATTGTGGAGTATTGATCAAGATTTTGATGTCAGATTGGTATAATTTCTATATATATGAACTCGTGAGAGTGTGAGGATTCCGAATTTGTAAATTCTACCTGATTCCGAGACGTGGGCCCAGGGCGTTTTCTGGGCAATTTTCCTAATTGTGCATATTAGCTTCGAATTAAGTAGTTGAATTAGTTACTTGAAGTTATATTTACATTATGCAATTACTTTAAATAGATTTGGTCCATTTGGAGTTGGATACTAGTTGCAAGAGCGTGGTATTGAGTTGATCAAGTGGGTTCAAGGTAAGTGGATTGCCTAACCTTGTGTGGGGAAACTCCCCTTAGGATTTTTATTGTTGATATATGAAATGCCTTGTACGTGAGGTGACGAGTGCGTACTTGTGTAATTGTTGAAAATCTTGTTTTCATTAAGTAACTATAACTATGTTTCTTCCCTGTTTATACTACTTGCAATTTAAGCCTACTGTTAGCTTAGGGAAGCATGTCTAATTGACTTAATTGTCGTACTTGCTCAAACTGCTTTAATTGAATTCTGTGCAGCATGCTAGGTTAGAAATACCTATTTTACCTTGGTATGAAATTTGGATTGAATTGAATATTCGTGTTGCTGTTGTGTGTTTATTTTGGGACTACGGGACGGTATCCTTGGAGATCCCCCTGCATGTTCACTTTGGGACTACGGATTTGTATTCTGGTAGATCCCCTTGCACATTTATATTGGAACTATGGGACTGCACCCAGTAGATTCCCCCAGTACTGGGTATTTATATTTGGGACTATGGATCGGTATTCCGGTATATCCCCGCGCACTATGAGTTGGACTACGGGACGAACCCGGAAGATCCACTAGATATTTACATTTGGGGACTGCAGGAAGGTATCCTAGGAGATCCCCGGCTGCTATTGTTGTGTAGAGTTATATTCTCTCTGTGTTATCTCTCTCTGTTGTAGTTGTTGTTATTCTTATTATCATGTGTTACTTCATGTTGTTAGCACTATATTATATTGTTGTATTATGTATTGTTTTACCGTGTTTTTCATCTAAAATCAGTAGGGCCCTGACCTTCCTCGTCACTACCGATCGAGGTTAGGCTTGGCACTTATTGAGTACCGCTGTGGTGTACTTATGCCTTTCCTGCACATGTTTTTCATGTGCAAATCTAGGTTCTTCGGCTCAGCCATATCATCCTTGAGGCGAGGGGATTATTCAGAGACTTTGAGGTATATCTGTCGCATCTGGAGACCGAAGAGTCCCTCTCTATTCTCTCTAATAGTTATAGCCTTTCTGTATTTACTTCGATCTAGACATTCTGGAGTTAGAGAACTATGTAGTATTCATAGCTTGTGATTTCATGTGATTCCGGGTTTTGGGAAGTTGTTCAGTTTTTGAGATCTTGTATTAGTTTTTGTCGAGCGACATCTTAAACACTTCTATATTTGTTTATCTTCAGTTTTTATTAGTTTTTCCGCATTTGTTTTCTCTTTCCGAAATTATTAGGCTTACCTAGTAGTAGAGATTAGGTGTCGTCACGACAATTCACGGAGGATGAACTTGGGCTGTGACACAAGCAAAGACAAATAGGACATTCACATAAAGAGGCAATTAAAGGATCACTTTTACCTCCTCACACAAGTAGACAATAGCACGTCTCAAACACCAAGATTTCAGATATTTCAAAAGGTCCTAGAGCATGATATCTAGGTGAGCAAATAGAATGTATGCAGCATTGTGTTAAAGTGAGGCAATAGAGACCTAATCAGTTTGCCTATTGATTTTAAGGCTTGCGGAATCTGGCCAATTCACAAATAACAAAAGCGTAGTTTTACTGTTTGCATGATTTCAATCGCCCTACAGGCTTGCCTAGGTGCGTATCAATAATGTCCTATGAACATGGTATCTAGTCATTAATCGGAGTGTAGTAAACCAGTAAATAATTTTAAACAGGCAGTTTGGATCCTATAGGCATGATGTCTAGGTGTAATGACTGATTTTAGACTTGTAGACACTGGTAGCTGAATGCAAAAATTGGTTTTAAAGTCCTATAGGCAGGACATCTAAATGCAGCAATTAGTTTTAAAACCTTATTGACATGAAGAAAACTGATTTAAACTTTGTCGGCATGTAGAGACTGTTTTTTAAACTTACAGGCATGGTGTCTAAAATGCAAGATTGATTTTAAACCCTATAGGCATGGTATCTGGAATGCAAGACTGATTCACAGACATGGTACCAAATGTACATAAGCAAACATCGCAGCAAACTTACAAGTATGGTATCTAGAATGCAAGATTGATTTTTAAACCCTACAGGCATGGCGTCTAAATAAGCGAACATCGTGATAATCTATAAGCATGGTATCTAAAAAATTGAAATTGCACTAACCTACAGGCATGGTATCTAAATAACAGACATTGCAATAACCTATAGGCATGGTTTCTAAGTAAATAAATATTGCAATACCTATGGGCATGGTATATGATGCAAGTAAATATCCTAAGAACATGATCTCTAATGCAAGCAAATAGTCATATTAAACCTAAGGACATGATTTCTATCCAGTTTCCCACAAAAATTATATAACAACCCCTCCCTTTTTACTAATTCCCCCAATATCTATTTACAAGAATTATTATTACAGACCATATGAATTACAGAAGGAACAAACTATGTTATAGGGAGCCTGAATAGAGGCCCAAAGTGGACCTGGAAGTTCCAAGCCTTCAAACAGTCCAAAAATGCCATAATCTTATAGTGCACCCAATGGTATCATGGTGTTTCAAAGTTCCCAAAGGGCCTCAGGACCCCAGGCAATGCTCATACTAGAAAACTTTCAAAGCAACCCTTTGTGAGCAAGTTTTGGAAAACCAGCCCCAGTGTGTCAAAGTTCAGATGAGTCTCATGGACTCCTAGGCAATGCTCACACTGTAGGGGCAAGACCCTAAGGTTTCTAGGAATAGGGGTTGAAAACAGAAGAAAATAGTTTCGGATTCTCAGGAAGTAATGAGCAAGCAGGGTCATCCAATCATTGTAACTCAAACAAAGGTTCCAGCAATCAAATAGTAAATAGAAACAGGATCACTCAAAGTTTCAATTTAGTTTACTAGTTGTTACTAGGTAAGCAGACACTAAACAAAGGCATGGCATGTTGGGATCACTCAGACATCCACATTCAAAAGGGTAGTAGGGATGGGGAGCCATATTGGTCAGGAGTCTGTGAGAGGTGAACATTTTAAAATATGATAGAAAGAACATGCTAGTGGAGAAGTAAACAGACATGGGTCCAGTTTAGATATGAGCAAGTATGCAGACTTGCTGAAAGCAGAAGCACATAGGTCTAGCTAAAACAGGAGTAAACAGGTTGAAAATAAGACACATAGTTCAATCAAACAGAAGTAGACATGGTATTGCAGTAAACATATAGGTTGAACAGAAGTAGACATGCTATTGCAGTAGACACATAGGTTTGATTAAGTAGAAGAACGACATGCTAATTATAAGGAAGCGCATAGGTTAAATTGAGTAGAAGGAAGCATATAGTCTACTTGAATTGCAGTACACATGCTGACTAGGAACAATAAGCATGAAGTGCATAGGTCTAGTTAGATATGGACTGGCTGATATAAAGATCCTACTGATTAATAACATGAAAGTGGACATGCTGGGAATAGGAAATACACAAGTTAAATCGTACAGAAGTTTGCATGATAGTAAAGTGGGGGCATACTAGTTAAGAATTCAGAGTAGAAGAATGAAGCAAACAAGGTCCAAAGGTCTAGCCCTGGCTTCCAGCCGGCTAGACAATGTAGCAGCAAAGAGCAAAAGATTGTGATAGAGGAAGAGATCAAGAACTTTGTATACTTTCTATGTCTCTGTGTGTGTATTGAACTATTGTTCGTGTCTTTGAGAGGCGGAATGAGAGTGTATATATAGCATATAGGGAGTAGAACAAATAAGGTAAAGAGAATCAAAGTTCAATCAATTAGGGATCAATCAACCAATCACAGAATCAATTTCTATAGGGAAGCCCGGGAAAGACCCTTTTAATTGGGGAATAATAAATTAACGGTCATAACAGGGGTTCAATTAAGGCAATGAATCAAAATCATACCATGTAGGGAGTCAGTAAAAATTTCCAAACTATTGTCAACTAATTAAGGCAAGTAAGAAAAGATAGGGAAGCAGGTCACAAATAAGGAAGCCAGTAAAATCCCAGCACACTGATTTTAATCAGTCAATTAATAGGAAATAATCGGTAAAAATTTTCAAAGAGTGCTGATTTCATAGGAAAGAATTATTTGAGTCCTTAAATAGGAATCAACCAAGTAAGAATCCCAAAGGGTTCTTATTTTAACAAGAAAGATGATCATTCATATCCTTAACAGAAATCAATCAAGTAAAAAATTCCACAAAATTCTGATTTTAACAGGGAAAATCATTTAGGTCTCTAAATAGAATAAGTTAATACGACTGGCTCGCATAAACATAATATTGAAACAAAATTGAAGAAATTAGTATAACACATAGAATCATCTAGGGTTTGAGCATGCATGTAAAAATTAGTTAAGATAGTGAAGAAACAGTTAATAAAAACACCGAGAAGTTAGAAAAATCTTTGAAGAAAATTCTAGGATGAACCCTAATTTCAAAAAGAGTAAACGAAGTCGAACAATTAATTAAACCAAGAGATTTTTGAAGGGAAACACCCAATAATACTCGAATCACTTCAGATCTATAAAGATCTAAGAAGATTCGAACAGTAGTGAAACTAGGGTTTTCAGAAAATAGCAAAGATGAAGAGAATCTATCGAAAACCCGCGAATTCGTACTAGAAACAAGAGAAAATCCATACTCACAAACGAAAATGGCCTGAGACAGGTCGGTAAACAACTTTCAAGCCAGAACAGGTTGGATTTCCATGAGATCTTCTCAAGGACTCATGAAATCAAACAGCCAAAGGGTACATGAGACTGATGATTGTCGGAGAACGTACAGAAACACCATAGAAGGGTTGTTCCCGCCGGTGACAACGATTCGGGTCAGGGTGAGTCGAGAGAGAATTGAAGAGATAAGGGATTCAAGGGCGGAAGAGTGTAATAAATGAGTTGGGTTAGGGGAGCCATTTGGGTTTTAAAAGGTAAGAAGGAATAGGAGCCGTTGATCTTAGAGATCAACGGCCAGGATTAGAAGGGGTCCGGGTTCGGTTAGATTCAATTGGGCTAGGTTTGTTTTGAATTGGGCTTGGGTTAATTAAATTGGATTGGGGGGTTTCCAATTTTGGGTGTAAATTAGGGGCTATTTGTTAAATACCTATTTTACTGAATAAAATAATTTTTAAAATAGCTAGTTAAATGATAAAATGATTTTCATGTATGAAGATGATTTAAAATAATTATTTAATATTATAAAAAAAATATAAAAAGTCATTTTCTGTATAGATAATGTAGTCCTGCATATGTAGGGGCTATTTTTGCAAAATATGCCATTATAGTCTTAAAAATGCAAATATAATAATAAAAAAATGCAAGTAAAATATTTGAACACTCATATGAACATAAATGATGGATTTAGATGATTAAATCATCATAAAATAATATGAGGGATAGTTTTGAACATTTATATAATTAAAATGCAAAAGTAAATGGATTTAGGGCCTTTAAAAATTGCAGAAAAATTGTGAAACACTTCTGCATGCTTGTAAATGCATGTACAATATTTTGAAAGTGTGTGTGCACATTTAAAAATATATGAGGGAAAATTGGGTATCAATATGTGGCACCTCAACATCAATCATATAATGCATAATTCGGGGTTTCAAACCCTCAGAGCCAAGTTTAAAAGTGTTACATACCCCAATCCGCGCAAATCTCTACTCCAGTACACCTTCGCCTCGCAAATCAGCCTCCAAATGTCCCGAATCTTGCCACAAACAGTACCATACAATTAATACAGGTTATTCGCTTCTGCCACCTTCGCTCTGCATCTCCCACTAAGTCTCCCAAGTAGCCTCCTCAACTTACTAACCTCTCCATTGCACCTTTACTGAAGCTATGTCATTTGACCTCAACTTTCTAACCTGCCGACCTAGAAAAGCCACCAGCTCCACATCATAAGTCATATCACCATCTAACTGAATCGTGCTGAAATCCAAAACATGACACGGATCGCCGACATACATTTGGAGCATAGAAATATGAAATACTAGATGCATACCTAACAAACTAGGTGGCAAGGCAAGCTTGTAAGCCACCTCCCCAATCCCCTAAAGTACTTCAAATGGTCCAATATACCGAGGGCTCAACTTGCCCTTCTTCCCGAATCTCATAACACCCTTAATGGGTGACACCTTGAGCAGAACCTTCTCCCAACCATGTAAGCAACATTATGAACCTTCCAATTGGTGGAACTCTCAATATAAATCAACCACGCTCACTAGGGGTGTGTGCAGAATTTGAAGGGGCTCCTTCAGCCCAAGCGCTATCATAAATAATTAAATCTCGCTGCGACATGCAGCCCGATCCCATAAATGTCACTCATAATAAGGCCCTTGGCCTCACTTAGTCATCAATGTCTCAAGTCTCTCTCTCTCTCTCACGGGCTCTCAATGTCATGAAATTTGCCCGAAAATGATGATATGATGTATCAATAAATAACAACAGAGACTGAGATATGATATGTAGTGAATGAATATGTCTGAGTACAAAACATGATCTCTAGCATGACTGACAACTCAATTACTTGTCACACGATGAAAACATGTCTATCAACATGATAAATCCGCTATACAGTGCTATGGAATCGACCAGTTTACAATTATCACGGTGCATGACCGCACGCATGTCACTTGGTATGTAAATCACCTTAACACCAACCATATAACACATAATTCGGGGTTTCAAACTCTTTAAGCCAAGTTTAGAAGTGCTACTTACCTTAATCCGCACAAATCTCCACTCCAATACATCTTTTATTCTCAAATTGGCCTCCAAATATCCGTAATCTAACCATATACAGTACGATACAATCAATATGGGCTAAATTAATCAACACAAGAAAATACGAAGTTATTAATCAACAGCCTAAAATTGGTCCAAAGACGGCCCCCGGGCCCACGTCCGAAAATCTGACAAAATTCACAAAACCCTAAAGTCCATTCAACCACGAGTCAAACCATACAAAATTATATCAAAATTCGACACCAAATTCCCATATAAAAGTCTCCAAATCCCCAGCCTCAAACCCCCAAATTTAAGCTTAAAACCACACGATCTAGGTGGGAAAATCAATGGGGAAACAAGATTATTGACCATAAATGAGCACAAGGGACTTACCTCAATAATCTCCTCGAAAATCCTCTCAAAATCTCCAAAGTCTGAGCTCAAAATGTTAAAATGAAGCCAAAATCGCGAACCCTTGAATTTAACTTTCTGCCCAGCCTTTCTGCTTCAGCGGACACTTAACTACATCTGCGGTGTTGCGAAAGTGACACAAATTCTGCTTCTGTGGTGAATCCACTAGACCTGGGCCTCCGCTTCTGCAGTCCTAGCCTCACATCAGTGCAATCGCAGGTGCCAAATTCCCTAGCGCACCTATGAGACTTCCGCTTCTGCGGCTACATATGAGCGAAAATAACTTCTCACCTGCGACCTCTGCTCACTTCCTCCTTGGCTACTTCTGCAGCTCCCTCCTTGCTTCTGTGATAACGCACCTATGATCCCCACTTCGCAGGTGCGATTGCACCAAAAGTTGGTGAGCTTCAACATTCCCTCAAACTCAAAAATCAATCGGTTAACCATCCGAAATCAACCCGAGGCCCCTTGGACCTCAACCAAACATTACAACAAGTCCTAAAACATGATACAAACATAGTAGAGCCTTAAAATCATATCACACAACAACAAAAACATGAATTTCACCCCAATTCAAGCCTATTGAAATTAAGAAATTCCAAATTCTACAAACAACGCCGAAACCTATCAAATCAAGTCCAAATGCCCTCAAGTTTTGCTCACAAAATACAAATGATACTATGGACCTACTCCAACTTCCAGAACTTCAATCTGACCCCGATATCAAAAAGTCTACTCTAGGTCAAACTTTCCAAAAATCCAACCTTCGCCATTTCAAGCCTAATTCAACTACGGAACTCCAAATCATAATCCGGACACGCTCCTAAGTCAAAAATCACCCAATAGAGCTAGCGAACTATCAAAACTCCATTTCGAATTTGTTTACACAAAAGTCAACATCCGGTTAATTTTTCCATTTTAAGCTTTCAACTTTGAGACTAAGTGTCTCAATTCCATCCGAAATCTCTCCGGACCCGAACTGACTAATACGGTGAGTCATCTAACAACTGAAAAATACTAAACGAGCAGCAAATGGGGGAACAGAGCTACAACTCTTCAAACGATCATGTGTGCAGTAAAATCTAGGGGGCTGATTTCCCCTTGACATAATACTTTGAAGGGTGACCCCGGAAGCTCGGGATCTCGAGCCAGCCAATTCCCTCAAAATTTGTCGATGCTCTGCCGAGGATAATGTTGGCCAAAGCCCCAGCGAATGCAATGATTCCTCGAAGAATGCATCCGGGGTCGATCAAGTCTATTCGAGTGGGTCGACGTCAACTCACATCCAACATAGAGGGGACCGGTTGTCACATCCACTCTCCTTTATCACACAATGTATCTTGTACTAAGTTTGGGTTTCCCCTTTCTATAAAAGAGGTGCCATTAACGCCTTGTAAACCAGAGCTCCAACCATTCTACAAAAGTGCAATAATATCTTCTCTCTCTTTCTCCTCTCTAACTTGCTTATCCTCGCTGGTTCGAAGTCGTTTAACTTTGTTGTCTTCTTATCTGTTCTTCATTTATCACTTGGTATTGACACGAAATAATCTTGGCAACCTTTGTTTTATTGCTTGTTCTTCGTCGTATACCTTAGTATTGGTCATAATGAGCCTCGTTTAATTATACCTTCAACTGTTATCCCATCCCCTACTATCCCCGATAGCTTGAGCTCGACCCCAACATCGACCCCGAGGTCCATCATTGATCGGACCTACGTCCGGGCAATAAGCCCTTTTGGTTTGATTACTGCCTCGATTTAGCTTGCTTTTCGTCATTAAATTCCATATTATTAGCACCAACTGCTCTAACAACTAGCTCGGGAATAGATCACGTATTTTTAGAATCCCATTTACAAATTTAATTGTTGTTACCATTTTCATGGTAAACAGTTTGGCGCCCTCTGTGGGGCTAAAAATAATAGTGATTATTTTCTTCCTAGTTTCGTCACACAAACACACATTATCTTTTACACTTTTTCTTGTCCAATATCCTTTGATTTGAGGTTAAAATGTCTGGCTCGGTAAACAAAATCAAAAACGGCAACCTCGAAAATCACGGGGAAAATGGTGCGGCTGTCCCGATCGCCGGAGTACCGCTACAAAATCCCAATAAAGCGCCTGGACCAATTCAAGCGGATGAGAACTCACAGGACGCATAGCAAGTCGATGAAACCTCTCACCAACAGGAGCATACGGAATAGTGACCGATAGGAAGCTCAAAAACCCCAGCCCGGGAAGAATAGGAAGTTAGTCTTAATGTTATTTTGAAATGTTGCAGGCACAGCAGCTGGCCATTGCTCAGTTGCAAAGCCATTCGAGAACCCCCAGCACAGCAGCACCGGAGATAGCTCCCCCATCGAGTATGTGCCCGAAAGGTCAAGCAATAACGGGTCAGTAGCTGACCCTGCCATAGCAAAGATGCTCGAGGACCTCACCAAGAGTATCGAGTCAGGTAAGAAGATGATTGCAGCCAACGATAAAAAGGTCGATACCTACAATTCTAGGCGGATCAAATTCCGGGAGCACCCCTGCTCCTAAAAGGTTTGGATTCGAAGAGCTCAGAATGCCGGAACTCCCTAAGTATGACGGTACCACCGACCCCAACGAACACGTTACTGCCTATACCTACGCAGTAAAAGGTAATGATATAAAAAGTGACAAGATGGAGTCCGTATTGCTGAAAAAATTCGAAGAAACACTTTCGAAGGGGGCCATGATGTGGTACCACAACTTGGTTCCCAACTCCATAGATTCATTTGCCATATTGGGAGACTCCTTCGTAAGGGCACATGCTAGATCCATCAAGGTGACAACAAGGAAGTCTGACGTATTCAAAATTAAGCAGAGAGAGAACGAGATGCTACAGGAATTTGTGTCTAGCTTCCAGATGGAATGGATGGAGTTGCCGCCAGTCTCCAACGACTAGGCAGTACAAGTCTTCACCCAAGGCCTGAACGAACGATGCTCGGTGGCCTCGAAGCAGCTGAAGCAGAACCTGATCGAATACCCGGCCATGACTTGGTCGGACGTCCACAACCGGTACCAGTCGAAGATCAAGGCCGAGGATGACCAACTGGGAGCCCCTTCGGGTTCAGTGTACCCAAACAGACTCCTAGTAAAAGAGTCAAAACCAAACAAAGAAAGGTACCAACCGTACCTCGAAGACAGAAGGAAGTCCCCAAGGCGCAACCTACCTCGCAACGATCGAAGGATGGATCGAGGACAGGACCCTCGAGGGCCCCCAACAAAACCAGATTTGATCGAAACATGGTTCCAATGGACGCACCCCACTTATCGGAATACAACTTCTATGTCGACGTTTCGGACATCGTGTTCGCTATCAGTAAGATCAGAGACGCCAAGTGGCCAAGACCAATACAGTTGGACCCTTCATAGAGAAATTACAACCTAATGTGCAAGTTCCACAACATGCATGGCCATAAGACCGAGGATTGCCATCAGTTCTAGGAGGAAGTGGCACGACTGCTCAACAAAGGGCACCTCCAGGAATTCCTTAGAGATCGGGCCAAAAATCAATTCCGAGAGAGGTAAGCGACCAAGAAAAACGAGGCAAGCGAGCCACAACATGTCATCCACATGATCATGGGTGGCGCCGATGCCCCACAGGAACCCGTAATGAGAAGGATGAAAATATACATCACTAGAGAAAAACAGACTCGGGGATACATCCCCGAAGATGCCCTCACATTCAGCGAAGAGGACACCGAGGCCCTGTCTCAACCCCACAATGACGCCTTGGTAATCTCCTTTCTTGTAAATTCTTTTCAGATAAAACGTGTACTCGTGGATCCAGGTAGCTTGGCCAATATCATCAGGTCAAAGGTGATAGAACAACTCGAGCTGCTCGAACAAATCATGCCCACCACCCGGGTCCTCAATGGATTTAACATGGCTAGCGAAACGACAAACGGAAAAATCGTCATCCTAGTTACCGTGGCCAGCACAACCCAAGACACCAAATTCCATGTCATTGAGGGAGAAATGAGGTATAACGCCTTATTTGGACGACCTTGGATACACTGCATGAGAGAAGTACCAACCACCCTCCACCAAGCAATAAAATTCCCGACAAAGGATGGGGTCAAAATCATCTACGGGGAATAACACGCAGCAAGGGAAATGTTCGCTATACACGACACAATACTGACGCTCATGTTCCCACCCTCGAATGAGACAACGAGCAAGCCAGGTCTCGCCCCCGGTCGAACTTGACAAAACAGAATAAAGATTCACATCGCATCTCCGCCCCTATGTAGATATAATATATTGAACCCAAGGCATCGCCAGCATGCCTCGTTTCAAGGTACAACCATTATCTTTTTTATAATTTCAAATCCGGAATTAACCTCCATGCTTGCACCCGATCAGAGTTGTCGGGACGATAATGCTACTGCAAGACCTCGGGACCCTAAAGGTGCGCCTATTGCACTCTTTTCCTTCGACCGAGCTTTTATCCTAGAAGAAGGGTTTTTACCGGCAAGGTTTTTAACGAGTCAACGTCTGCAAGCCGTTTAAGGGGAAAACTCTGCAAAAATATTCAAGAACTATCCCTGCGGCCGACTTTTCAAGGCGAGGGCACTTTCCCCGGAAAACTGCCCGCTCGAAGGAGTTTTGAAAAATGCCGAATGAGGTTTCCTATAGGAAAATGAGGTGTCGCGAAGACGGCTGATATAGTCAGGCCCCGTCGGCAAAAACATGTATTATTATATCAAGCAATCAAAAAATACCTTTTGTCAAAAAATAAAGGGAAATCCTTCTCGAAATAAGGTAACAAATCCTTTCACCAGAATGCCCCGAAGAACTCGGGATAGGGTGCCAACACTTCAAAAATGCCCCAACGACCTCTGGCTCGAGGCTCTGAAAGCACAAAAATTTTTAGGTACGACAAACCCCCAAGCAGTCGGCTTTGGCCCGATATAGGTCAACTTATCACAACAAACTATGTTACGATGGCGGATCGAAGGATATCCTCCATCACCCTATTCTCCGAACAAAGAAATCACAGCATATTCCCGGCAGGGATCCCCTTCTCCAGACACATCCCGAGATACTTGGAGACCTAGCACCAACAATTCAGCACCCGACCCTAGGTTCGGAACACTGGGCTCATACAGCCCCTATAAGGCATCTCCGAGCTCAAGAAAAGCGGTCTTCACGCTTAAACAAATTCAACAACTCGGAGACTATCGTTCGTCGCCAATCGCCATACACTGGAAAACCCGAAACTATAAAACCCTAGCGGGCAGCCTCTGCGTAACCAGATCTATTCTATATTACATAAACTGTAAGACCTCAACAGGCATGACAAACTATAAGACCTCAACTGGCATGATAAACTGTAAGACCTCAACAGGCATGAAAATCTCAAAGTTTAGGTTATATGTCACATTTGTAAGAATCCCTAAAGGGCATACCCTCGGCGTAGACACCTAAACTATCACTCAGGATCAAAAATGGTTATGGCCAAATGCACATGACTACGGTCAAAACGGCTGATATAACCAAAATAACGTGACTCGGGGACGCCCGACTGTCGCCAAAATCGGAGGCCACTACTCCGAATATACTTCGGAAAGAACCGGATAAAACAGGCTTCCCTCAACAGGCAAAAACAAGCTCCGACCATGTCGGCTCCAAATCATAAGAGCATTGATCTACTCGACCTACAAGCTATGAACCTTCCGAGGTGTTAGAAACATCGCCAATAACGACTTAAAATCGAGGTTCCCCGGAACCGATGACGGGTTAGGCAAAAATAGTCCAAAAGACCTTAACGAGCAAAAAACAAAGCCTACAAAAAAGTTCACGGGAAAAAACAGCGTAAGAGCCATTGTCGCCAACTAAGCAAGCCTACGGGTCACACATTAAAAGGTCTCTACGACCAAACAACGTAAGAGCCATTGTCGCCAGCCAAAAGTTGACAACTTGAGGATTAAAGTGAGCTTGAATTGTAATCCGATTCAGACACCGGATCTAAAATAGTTAACTAAGCAAGCCTCTAGGCCACATATCAAAAGATCTCTACGACCAAAAAAGCGCAGGAGCCATCATTGCCAGCTAAAAAATTGTCATCTTGAGGATTAAAATGAGCTCGAATCGTAACCCGATTCGGAAATCGGATCCAAAATAGTTAAACTATGCAAGCCTTCGGGAAACATATTGAAAGGTCTCGACGACCAAAAAGGGTCAATTAAAGCTCGGATCGCAACGTGACCCGGAGACTGGACCCGAAATGGCTAAACTACAACGTGCCTAAGAGCACGGCATAAATGCCACTATCACTAGCCGAGTGAGCCTTTGAGCCACCCATCTGTAAGGTCGCTTCCACCCAAAACACAAAAGGCCATCGCCGTTCGCCTATGCAGGTAGGAAAGAACTTTAGGGTCAATTAAAGCTCGAGTCGCAACAAAACTCAGAGACTGGACCCAAAACTGTTGAAACAACCAAACGCCCAAGGGCAGAAAATAAAAATCATCATCACTAGCCCAAACAAATGCAAAACTCGAGGGTATATTAAGCTCGAGTCGGATCCCTACTCGGAGACTAAACCCAAAGACGATTAAAGTATGAAAGCCTACGGGCAAATTCGGGATTGAATCGACCCAACTGAAACTCCAACTAGTAGAAATACAGAAGATACTAGTAGAGATACAGAAGATACAGTCTTCAATATTTTCAGACATTTAGTATTTTCCGTACTTCATTAGAGGTTTCATAGGCTAGAGTAATAGTTAGACAAAGTCACAAGCTTTTCATGTTAAGTAATGTTAACTACAGATATGTTTCAGACTAGTACTGGTATTTCCACACTTTAATTTATATTATTCAGACTTTCAATATATCATCATGTGTTAGTTTATCTTCCACATTTAGTATGTTATTATATCAAATATTGATTCAGTAAGCCAGCTGGTTTGCTCGGTCACAGGTAGTAAGGCACCAGGTGCCATGTTTCGTCCAGGGCCAAGTTCGGGGTGTGACAATTTATCTTTCTAGAACCCTATTCACCTAAATAAGACTTCCCGTACATGATTTTAATGTTTTATGACTTGCGGGGATAGTTAGTTCGGGATATGGAAGGGTTTGGGTTGAATCGGAACATTTGGTTCCTTAAGGTTTGCTTAAAAGGCTAAGTTTGACTTCGGTTAGCTTTTTGAGTAAACAACCTCGGAAATAGGATTTGACGGTTCCAAAAGGTTCGTATGATGATTTTGGACTTGGGCGTATGTTCAGATCGGGTTTTTGACCAGGGAGCATTTCGGCGCCTACTGGTGAAAGTTGGAATTTGGAGTGAATTCCATAAGTTGGGTTGAAATGGATTTTTATGCACACAAAATTTGGCATCATTCCGAATTAATTTGATAGGAATCGAACGCGTGGAAGTATTTTTAGAAGTTTTTGAGTTAATGAGTTAATCCATGCATTTTGGCATTCGATTCGTGATTTTTGATGTTATTTCAGTGTTCCGATCGTGCAAGAAAGTTTTTATGATGTTACTAGACTTGTGTGGGTGGTTAGTGTGGAGACCTGAGGGCTTGAGTGAGTTTCTGACGTTCGGAAGGATGATAAACACTTTAGTTTTCTGGTGTTTCTTGGCAGTAGTTGTAGGTCTCGCAAATGCGAGAATTTGTTCGCAAATGCAAACCTCGCATTTGCGAGAAGGTATTTGCAATTGCGAAGAATGCCTGACCTGGGTAGTGTTCGCATTTGCGACACATTGGTCGCATTTGCGATCTCAGCATAGTTCGCATTTGCGACACAGTATTCGCATTTGCGATGGATTTGTTGCATTTTTGAACCAGGTGTCGCAAATGCGACATCTAAGACATGTGCACAACTTATTACTTGCGAGACATAGACCTTTTAGCTTATTTTCTTTCATCTCTTGGGCGATTTTTGGAGCTTTTGGAAGAGGGTTTTCACCTAGCAATTTGACATAATTAATTTCTACACAACATGAGATAAATTTATAGATTATGGGTAGATTAATATGTAAAAATTGGTGAAAATCAAGGGTTTAGATGAAACCTAGGTTTTTAATAAAAATGAGATATAACCACGAAGTTAATTACCGAATTAAGTGAAAATCATATATTTGAGTTCGTGGGGTTATGGGTAACAACTTTCTTCGAATATTTTCGGAATCCAGGCATGTGGCCCCGGGGTGAATTTCGGGAATTTTTTCAAATAGGCTTGAGAAATCACTTTGATAGGTAGGATATAAACTTTTGAGCATGTATTGACTATTTTATATAATATTTGACTAGTTTTGAGTCGTTTGGCACCAAATTGAAGATTTGGGCACTATCTTGGACCGGAAATTTGAGGCGAGGTAAGTCTCTTTTCTATCCTTGTAAGAGGGAATTAACTCCATAGGTGAACTTAATTAATATGTGGTTCTATTTATGGGGGCTACGTACGCACGAAGTGACGAGAGTTCGTACGTAGCTACTATTCATGCTTATGTCCGGTTAATTCTAGGCTTACACCATGCTTTATGGACCCCGTTACTTGATTTTGTTTGTTAATTGTCTTGAATAGAGCTAGGATTGATGATTTACGGATTTAAAAAAGTTTCAAGTTGAATTTTTTTACTTTGAAAAGAATTGAGGGATGTTATGATTAACTTGAGAAATTTATATTTAACCGTGTCGCAAGTATATTCCGCGAGCGGGGTGACTTTTCCACTACTCTCATGGGAACAGGCCGTTCACCTCGGCAGTTAATAGATGTATCTATGGTTCGTGTCATTCGATCCTCGGCAATGCACACAGTTATGTATATGTATATTTGGATCGGGTCGTACGTCCTTGGCACAATTCGTGCATTATAATAGAACTGGAAGTCCCTTTATATTTGATATTAATTCATTTATTTGAGAGATTACTTGTTTTAAATAAAGGAAATGATTCCAAGTGACATGCATGCATGCGGGCGTGCACCGTGAGAATTGTAAATTAGTCCATTCCATGGCACTGTATAGCAGATTTGTCATGTTGATAGACGTGTTTTCATCATGTGACAAAGTAATTGAGCTATCAGTCATGCTAGAGATTATGTTTTCTACTCAGACATATTCATTTATTACATATAATATCCCAGTCTCTGCTATTATTAATTGATACATCATATCATCATTTTCGGGCTAGTTTCATGACATTGTGAGCCCGTGAGAGAGAGACTTGAGAGACTGATGATTAAGTGAGGCCAAAGGCCTTATTATGAGTGACATTTATGGGATCGGGCTACATGTCGTAGCGAGATATAATTATTTATGATAGCTTTTGGGCTGAAGCAGCCCCTCCAAATTCTGCACACACCCCTAGTGAGCGTGGTTGATTTATATTGAGAGTTACACCGATTGGAAGGTTCATGATGTTGCTTACATGGTTGGGAGAAGGTTCTGCTCATGGTGTCACCCATTAAGGGTGTTATGAGATTCGGGAAGAAGGGCAAGTTGAGCCCTCGGCATCTTGGGCCATTTGAAATATTTTAGAGGATTGGAGAGGTGGCTTACAAGCTTGCCTTGCTGCCTAGTTTGTCAGGTATACATCCAGTATTTTGTGTTTCTATGCTCCAGAAGTATGTAGGCTATCCGTCTCATGTTTTGGATTTCATGTGTAAACGACTCCGAAATGGAGTTTTGATGGTTCTGTTAGCTTAATGGATGATTTTGGACATAGGAGCATGTCTGGATTGTGATTTGGAGGCCCATAGTTGAATTAGGCTCGAAATGGCGAAGGTCGGATTTTTGGAAAGTTTGGCCGGGAGTGAATTTTTTGACGTCGGGGTCGAATTAGAATTCCGGAAGTTGGAGTAGGTCCGTGGTGTCATTTTTGTTTTGTGTGCAAAAGTTGAGGGCATTTGGACGTGATATGATAGGTTTTGTCGTCGGTTGTAGAAGTTGCAATTTCTTAGTCTCAATAGGCTTGAATTGGGGTGTGATTCGTAATTTGGTATTGGGTAATGTGATTTGAAGGCTCGACTAATTTCGTCTCCTATTTTGGGACTTGTTGGCATGTTTGGTTGAGGTCTCGGAGCCCTCACGTTGATTTCAGATGGTTAATGGATCGACTTTTGAGTTTGAGGGAATGCTGAAGCTCACCAGCTTCTGGTGCAATCGCACATGCGGAGTGAGGATTGCAGGTGCGTTCTCGCAAAAGCGAGGAGGGAGCCGCAGAAGCGGCCAAGGAGGAAGTGAGAAAAGGTCGCAGGTAAGAGGTTATTTCTGCACCTGCGTGGTCGCAGATGCGGCGTTATGGGCGCATAATCAGAATTTTGGTCGCTTCTGCGACACCGCAGATGCGGTTAAGTGTGCGCAGAAGCAGAAAGGCTGGGTAGAAAGTTAAATACAAGGGTTTGCGATTTTAGTTCATTTTAACATTTTGAGCTCGGGTTTTGGATATTTTGAGAGGATTTTTGTGGGATTCTTGAGGTAAGTCGATTTTGCTCGTTTTTGATCAATAATCATGTTTCCATATTGATTTTTCCACCCAGATCGTGTTGTTTTGAGGTAAAATTTGGGGGTTTGAGGCTAGGGATTTGGAGAGTTTTATTTGAGGATTTGGGTAGTGATTTGGTGTCGAATTTTGATAAAATTTGTATAGTTCGACTGGTGGTTGAATGGGTTTTCGGGTTTTGTCACTTTTGTCGGGTTTTGACATGTGGGCCCAGGGGCCAACTTTGACACAATTTTTGGCTTTTGATTAATAGCTTCATATTTTCTTGTGGTATTGATTCCTTTAGCCTGTATTGATTGTATGGTACTGTTTGTGGCAAGATTCGGGACATTTGGAGGCTGATTTGCGAGACAAAGGTGTATTGGAGTAGAGATTTGCGGGGATTGGGGTATGTAACATTTTTAAACTTGGCTTTGAGGGTTTGAAACCCCGAATTATGCGTTATATGATTGATGTTGAGGTGACACATGTTGGTACCCAATTTTTCCCTGATATATTTTTAAATGCGCACACACACTTTCAAAATATTGTACATGCTTTTACAAGCATGCACAAGTGTTTTACAAGTTTTCTACAATTTTTAAAGCCCCTAAATCCATTTACTTCTACATTTTAATTACATAAATATTCAAAGGTATCCCTCATACTATTTATGATGATTTAATCATCTAAATTCATCATTTATGTTCATATAATTGTTCAAATATTCTTATAGCATTTTTTATATTTATATTTGCATTCTTAAGACTATAATTGCATATTTTGCAAAAATAGCCCCTACATATGCAGGACTACATTATATATACAGAAAATGACTTTTTATATTTTTATAATATTAACTAATTATTTTAAATCACCTTCATACATGAAAGTCATTTTATCATTTAATTAGCTATTTTTAAAAAAATATTTTATTTAGTAAAATGGGTATTTAACAAAATAGCCCCTAATTTACACCCAAAATCGAAAACCCCCCAATCAAATTTAATTGACCCAAGCCCAATTCAAAACAAACCTAACCTAATTAAATCTAACCCGACCCAGACCCCTTCTAATCCTAGCCGTCGATCTCTTAGATCAACGACCTCCATTCCTTCTTACCTTTTTAAACCCAAATGACCCCCTAACCCAACTCATTTGTTACACTTTACTGCCCTTGAATCCCTCATCTCTTCAATTCTCACTCAACTCACCCTAACCCTAATCGCCGTCACCGGCGTGAACAACCCTTCTATGGTGTTTCTGTGCGTTCTCCGACCATCACCGGCCTCCTGTACCCTCTGGCTATTTGATTTCATGAGTCCTTGAGAAGATCTCATGGAAATCCAATTTGTTCTGGCTTGAAAATTATTTATCGACCTGTCTCAGGCCATTTTCGTTTGTGAGTATGGATTTCCTCTTGTTTCTAGTACGAATCCGCGGGTTTTCCATCGATTCTCTTCATATCTATTATTTTTTGAAAACCGTAGTTTCACTACTGTTCGAATCTTCTCAGATTTTTATAGATCTGAAGTGATTCGAGTATTATTGGGTGTTTTACTTTAAAAATCTCTTGGTTTAATTAATTGTTTCGACTTCGTTTACTCTTTCTAAAATTAGGGTTCATCCCAGACTTTTCTTCAAAGATTTTTCTAACTTCTCAGTGTTTTTATTAATTGTTTCTTCACTATCTTAACTAATTTTCGCATGCATGCTCAAACCCTAGATGATTCTGTATGTTATATTGATTTCTTCGATTCTGTTTCGATATTATGTTTATCTATGTGAGCCAGTCGTATTAACTTATTCTATTTAGAGACCTAAATGATTTTCCCTGTTAAAATCAATATTTTGTGGAATTTTTTACTTGATTGATTTCTGTTAAGGATCTGAACGATCTTCTTTCTTGTTAAAATCATAACCCTTTGGGATTCTTACTTGGTTGATTCCTATTTAAGGACTCAAGTAATTCTTTCCTATGAAATCAATACTCTTTGAAGATTTTTACCGATTATTTCCTATTAATTGCCTTGTTAAAATCAGTGTGCTGGGATTTTACTGGCTTCCTTATTTGTGACCTGCTTCCCTATCTTTTCTTACTTGCCTTAATTAGTTTACAGCAGTTTGGGGATTTTTTACTGACTCCCTACATGGTATGATTTTGATTCATTGCCTTAATTGAACCACTGTTATGACCTTTAATTGATTATTCCCCAATTAAAGGAGTTTTTACCGAACTTCCCTATAGAAATTGATTATGTGATTGGTTGATTGATCCCTAATTGATTGAACTTTGATTCTCTTTACTTTATTTGTTCTACTCCCTAAGTGCCCTCTCAAAGACACAAACAATAGTTCAATACACACACAGAGACATAGAAAGTATACAAAGTTCTTGATCTCTTCCTCTATTACAATCTTCTGCTCTTTGCTGCTACATTGTTCCGGCTCATCTGCCTTGCCCTTCACTAGAAACAACAAAAATCTCGAGGGCAAAAAAGTGGAGACAATCACCGCCCTCCCGCACGGGCGCAAAAAATCAAAGGGCATGCAAGCTCAAATAAAGTCTTGACTCAGGGACTGAGCCTAAAACGGTCGGGCAACATATAAAGTCCCACACACCTGTTCGCGGCAAGGATCACACTTAAGAGCCCCGGACCTACCTGACTGGTTCCGAGCCCACAAAGATCTCGCCAAAACACGGGAGCCAGCCCGCCAGATCAAAGTCTATCCAGGAAGAGATACAAAGGAGGTAAAACTTCAAGATTTATCTCTTTCTTTATATATATATATATATATATATATACGCACGAAGGGTGCGCTCTCTATCTACAAGCATACTCTATAAACAATGAAATAAAAAGTGGAAAAATCTACGCTCTACCCCTAAAGAGTTACGGCCTGCCAGCCCCAGCCTCGTTCTCCTGGGAATTAGCAATAAACAAGCCAGGTATCACGCCTGACCACCATCGCCCAGACAAAATTCTACCAGAAAGACAGAACCCCTGGCATGGGTCTCTTCAAACATCTGTCTCGAAGAACTACAGCGGACGCGTCCCTCGAAGGCCCGTTCTGACCCGGCCCAATTATTGGTGATAGATTGCCACTCCTTTATCATCCTCGATCCAGTGTAGCACTTTGCTAGTCCAGACAATGGTTGTTACCGACCCGGACTTTTGAAGAACCAAGCTATAGTTTCACAATTATATCCACTCAGGTCAAAACTCGAAGACTGCATTTTGACACTTCGGATATTCTTATCCCGATCGGCTCTAAGGCCTAAAAGGTGAAATGCTTACCACAAAGGGATTCCTGCCCCGCCAAAAAGGTTTCCGTAAAGCTAAATCTAGGTCCCCCCGAAGTATAGCCCCTTGACAGAGCAACTCAAAGACCCAAGACACGGGGGGGCATGCTGAAACCTACCATGACGTAAAACCGGAAAACCTACTCAGCGACCGAGCATCCTCCTGATAGCCCAACCATTGTTAGCCAAAGGAACCGCCGCTCCAGAACTAAGGACTTCGGAAAGATCAGGCTCTAATGATGCACTCTCCTCAGAAGCGCGGGCCCATTTCGTCTCGATAAAAGCTCCTTCATGATCATGAAGCTTACGTCTCATCTATCGCCATACCCGGCCTTTGTCGTGCCCCGAATAAGTAGTTGTTGAGGGCATGACTCACCGCCATCACAAAGTCAGCGAATCCCGAGGGCTCCTAGGAGGTGGAAGCAACCTCACGATCGCATGCGAGAGGGCTGGGATGAGTCAACATCAATAAAAGGCACCGACCATCAGCACCACCTTCGATCTCGAAGTAATGCTCAACCGCAAAGACCTATGCCATAGCAAGATAGCATCCCAGTAGGCCAACAATGGCTTTACCAAATCGTCGTTCAGCCTCAAGGGGTCTCTGTCGAAAAAGGCTAGTTTATGAAGAAACATGTGTCCCTAACAAACGGCCGTGCAAAACAAATTCCAGGTAACGATCAGGGTGGCCCGGAAATATAGCTAGGCCTCTGATCAGAGATTGCTTCAGGGAAGTCACCGGCATCCTAAGACCAAGAGTCCTCGGGGAGGCCTCCTCTCAAAAGCCATTATAAGGCCCCGAGATGTCATCCGCATTTCCACACAGGAAAAGGGCCCCGACTGATCAAGGTTATTGGCCTAATTCGGGCCTGGTTTAAGAAAAAGGACCCCGCGCGAGGTCGTTCCATCAAAGGCCGGGGAAAATATTCAAAGCCAATGTCACAGGCGGCGAAAATAGGATCGTGCAAACAAGACTGCCGAAAAATATAAAGGGATACAACAAGCGTCGAAAGAAGAAATCAAGAAAATACCTTTGTATTTATATAAGTGTTCGTTTACAATGACCCTCGAGAGGTCCTTACATATGGTTACTCTACACGAGATTACAGAAGCCCATAGAGGGTCCTTACAAAAAAGTGACGAAGTACAAATGATACAGCAAGGGCCTAAGGATCTAGCTTATTCATGCTACGTCTCCATCATCATCTCAAGCATATGACCTCAAAGATAATATCTTCCAAAGTCCGACCCCCTCGAGGATCACATCCCAATCCTCCCGGAATGGCATCTTCAAAAGGAAGTTAGAGGAGAAGAGCCAAATGACGAAGGAGAAGCCGGAAGAATGAGGAAGTGGCTGGGTGAAAAATTTTGCTAGTACGAGCTCCGCCGATACTGCCATTTTAAAGCCACTTCCTGAGACGTCGCCTCGGCACGGAAGGCAACAGCCGGCAGAGACTACCAAAATACCCCCTAGAATACAAAAGGGATGTAACAGGCCGAGCCGGGGAAAGAGGGTGAGCAGCGGTACATAATCCGAGCCCTCTCTTGAGCAATGGTGCATAATCCAAAGCGCTCCCAGGGCCGGAGGAAATTGACCCTCTATCTCATCGCCCCAGGCCAATAATAACAATGACAACAACAACAACAACAACAACAACAACATCACAGCGGCACAACTCCGTCCAATCGAAAGAAGACCAAGGGTTGGGCCACGGAACACATGGCGCAAACCCTTGAGGCCACAAACTCCAAACATGACAAGATGGCAGAAATTCAAGATAGCAGGAAAGGAAGGAAAGGTGGATACCAAAGGAAATTTGGATAAAAGATCAACCACGAAAATCCCTATTGATAGGAAGAGCAAAGTAACCGACGACGCTATTACCGCCCTCGAGAAACGTAACAACAGGCGCAATTAATGGGTTCACAGAAGCCGAACCGATAGCAACGGCCCAAGAACGAAGAGTTGTAAACGTTTCGGGTGATCTCGAAGAAGCGAAGAGGGGAGGCGCCTCGATACTTGTAAAAGGAGGGATGTACCGTCGGCACAACGCCGTTACAGGAGACTGGGAAATAGTATGTCAATATCGTTTCTTATCACTTCTCTCTAAGAAACGCGGAGACTATCTGTGTGCGGTGAAATCTAGGGGGCCGATTTCCCCTTGATATAATACTTTGAAGGGTGACCCCGGAAGCTCGGGATCTCGAGCCAGCCGCTTCCCTCAAAATTTGTCGATGCTCTACCGAGGATAATGTTGGCCAAAGCCGCAGCGAATGCAAGGATTCCTCGAAGAATGTATCCGGGGTCGATCAAGTCTATTCGAGCGGTTCGACGTCAGCTCACATATGACATAGAGGTGACCGGCTGTCACATCCCACTCTCTTTTATCACACAACGTATTTTGTATAAAGTTTGGGCTTCCCCTTTCTATAAAAGAGGGGTCATTAACGCCTTGTAAACCAGAGCTCCAACCATTCTACAAAAATGCAATAACATCTTCTCTCTCTTTCTCCTCTCTAACTTGTGTATCCTCGTTGGTTCGAAGTCGTTTAACTTTGTTGTCTTCTTATCTGTTCTTCGTTTATCACTTGGTATTGACCTGAAATCATCTTGGCAACCTTATTGTTTGTTATTCATCGTATACCTTAGTATTGGTCATAAAGAGCCTAGTTTAATTATACCTTCAACTGTTATCCCATCCCTGACTGTCCCCGATAGCTCGAGCTCGACCCCAACGTCGACCCCGAGGTCCCTCATTGATCGGACCTACGCCCGAGCAACAGGCCCTTTCGGTTTGATTACGGCCTCGATTTAGATTGCTTTTCATCGTTAAATTCCATATTATTAGCGCCAACTGCTGTAGACATGTGATTTTTTACCCTCCCCAAGATTTTACATATTTTAGCATTTAAATACTCAGTTTAGGTCTAATATAGTTATTTCAACTAATTTTGACTCTTTTACATTATTTTTATCACAAAAATTGAAAATTACAAAAATAATTTCATCTTTCTCTATTTAATTCAAGTATTAGATATTTTCAGAAGGATATATTACTTCAAACCTATTTTATTTTAATATAATCTTTGAAAAATACCAAAAAAAGTTTCAACTTTAATTTTTAGTTTTATTTTAAATATTAGTAGTTTATTAAAATCAATTAGTAAGAGTAATTTTATATCTTTTATAAGTATTCATATTACTTTTTAAAAAAAAACAAATTGAATTTTCAACTTTCTTAGCTCAATTTTTGTAGGAAACTAGAGCCCAATTTTGAAGCCCAAATCTTGTTAGCTCATACCCCATTTCCCTTAAGGAGATAAAAAAACCTAGACTCCGGGGGGGGGGGGGGGGGGGCGTTTTCATGAGTAAATATACACAATACACAGAGAACTAAACACTCAAAAATCAGCCGTGGAATCCCAAAAATAAGACCAGATCCGCCGCTTAACACCCATCATAGACCCCCCCGACTTCATCTTCCTTCAACTGTCAACACTCACACGACCACAACTCCGGCGAACGCGCCGGAAAACACAACGACCACAGACAGTCGCATCTCAAACCCAGCCAAAAAAAAAATAAAGCAGCTCCCCCTTCGCACAAAAATAGCAGATCCAAAGTCGAGTTCAAGATCACCAGAAGCAATTGCCGATCAAGATTTCCGGTCGCAGGTTCATTTGCTCGGTTTTTGCTGCTAGATTTCCGTTGCTTTTATCCCCACAGAACTGTAAAATCAGTGCTCCAATAATCGGAAAGAAATCAGTTCACTAAGGTCTATCTCCTTTTCTGTTTCTTTTTGTTTTCTTCTCTATCTGGTATTCTGTGATTTTGAAATATGATATTAGCCATTTGGATAGTATCTTTAGATTTGCTGTTGCATTAGTTACGTCCTTGAGTTTCACCATAGCTTCAGTAAAGTCTTAGATTTTGGGCGCAAATTGGTTATTTAGATTTGGCTTCATCATAAGATTAGAAACTAGGCATATCTCGACCAAAATGAATAACACCTCTTTAATTTCCTGGATTTAAATTTTATTCATGTAGTAATCTTTATACGTACTTTTATATGGGATTGCAGTAGTGTCAAGCTTAGGATTTTCCTTTTGTAGTTAGTCTGTTATTGTCAGTTGGTTCTAAAACACAAAAGAAATAAAATAAAATAAAAATTAGTTTAGTCATGTTTAGTGGAAATAATATTTGAATAGAACAGTGAATTCGAATGGCTTCATAGAGCTATAAGGTTAGCCACCATATAGTATGTAGTTCACTGGAATTGAGAAATGATATACATGGATGAGGTTAATCAAAGTTCAAAGGCTCTTTTCACGTTTCAAGACCACCTACTCTGTCATTCCATTTTAGTTTAGTTGACAGCTTCTTTTAAATGATTTTACGTGTTGAATAATTGATTTTGGTTGATCATTACGAATCTTAAGTGGTTGTTTGGCCGTAGGGATCGGGCTTGGTCAAATACACGAAATGAAAAAAAATTAAAAGAAAAGTATGCCATGAATTGCTCTCTTTAGTTTTATTTTATTTACTTTTCGAGTAGGAGTATGCTTAGGCCGTCATCACGTGGATAGGGAAGTCTTAGGATATTTGTTAGTTTTGAGGCGAAAGGTCGTTCCCTTAGTTAAATTTAACCGGGGAATGTCCCGAAGAATTTATATATATTTTATCCGGGGTATGCCCCGAAGTACATGTAAATGAAGGCAAGAGATTGGATGACGTGAGGAAGCGTAGAATAGAAATTTAATATTTTCTTTTATTTATTTTTATCTTTTTAGGTGGGGATGATCTCTAGCCTCTTGTGTGTTTATTTTATTTTTTCTTTAATTAGGTGGGGACGACCTCGAGCCTCGTGTGCATTTATTTTGGTTTTCTTTGATTTCACCTCAACTTGAATAGTTTAAAAGCCAATTAGATCGAGTGTGCAATCGTACTAGTTACGGGACTTGGGGAGTGCCTAACACCTTCTCCCCGAGTCAAATGAACCCCCTTACCCGAATCTCTGGTGCAAACTTAATTTTGGAGTCCAAAGTGTTTTAAGAGAATAATTATTTTTAGAAAAAAACGGTGACCTGACACACCGAAATCAAACGTCAGGTGGCGACTCTAAGTTATTTCCTTTTGAACACAATTTTGTCACTTTTTAATTAAAAACCGTTTTGAGCTTTACAAATCCTTTTATTAATTTTAAGAGGGTTAAGTGAAGTGGTTGAAAAAGGGGTGTGATATCTCTGGGGACTCTGGTGGGGAGTTGCAGGTTCGAGCTAGTACTTGATCTTGTTGGCTTTTTAGGATGTTCGGTTGAGGTTTTATGTGTTTTGTTTGCTTTATTTGATTTTTATTTTTGTTTATGTCGTTTTATTATTTGCTAGTTGCTTATATGTTTACAAATTTTCCTTTATGTGTTACTGCTTTATAAATTGTCATCATTTGCATAACCCCGGGTCTTCTTTTTGCAACAAGTCTTTCGGAGTACGTTTGAGCATGCACGGCCTTTTTGTGAGTCACCCGTGTATTTAGGGGGGTGGTGTGAGAGCGTGGAGTAGGCGGACAGCTAGAGCAACCGCCATCGACCACGTGCCGCCCCGAATTGCCTTGTTAGTGAACCCCAAATTTAGGTTAGCCCTTAGGTCATTCTTATTTGCATCATGTCATTTGGACCTAGTAGGGCTTGGTCCCAGGCACCGTGTTCCTTTGTAGGAAGCCTATTCAAATTTTGTCAAAAATAGGTCTTTGGCCCAAAAAGACATTCAATCATCCCTATGTGATACATGTTGCATCTTCGAGGGTCAAAAGGTCATTTGGCGGACCGATGTTTGGGAAGAAGGGTGAAAAATGAAGCAAGGAGGTCCTAGTTATATTTTTCTTTCACAATTTTTTCAAGAAAAGCCAAAAAAAATACAAAAAATAAAAAATCCAAAAAGATTTTACACTTTTCCATCATTTTCCAAAAATCAAAAAAAAAATCCAAAAAGATTTTACACTTTCCCACCATTTTCCAAAAAATAAAAAAAAAAAATTAAAATTTTCCATCATTTTCAAAAAGACAAAATTAGTTTTTTCAAATTAGTTGCATTTTTTTAAGCTTTCTCCCGTGTCCGATCTTCCCGAACTACGCATACCTGATTCTCGTCTCTCGAGGCGGGATACTTAGGCAGCCCATATATGGTCCGGTCTTCCTAGTAAGCCTTAGGTTCTTGGCTTTGTGGGGTCTTAGCCAAATTTTGTATGTTTAGCCACTTTTGGCCACATCGGCCATTCTTGCAAAATCGGATCATTTTCGCAAAAGTGGTTCAATTATCCTTGTCTTAGGATCTTGAGTCCACAACTAGGTGTCATATTACTTTATGGTCCCTCCTTTTTGAGTTTGCATCTTTAGCCACTTCGGGCCATATCGGTCGTTTTGCAAAATTGGTCATTTCTGCAAATTAATTTTGGGCCATGATTATTGGGAGTTTGAATCCATATAAGCTTTAGTGAGGTATGTCTATGTCTTTGAGGTCATCTTTGTTGAGTTTGCGCTAATAGCTACATTTTGGCCACGTAGGTCATTTTGCAAAAATAGCTTTAATCATGTCTTGCATGTGTCCAATAGAAGGTGTCGTGGCATCACATGTGTCTTGAGTCACTAACTCTATTTGATCTTATTTTTTCCATTCAGGTATGGAGCAATTTGCTTAAGTTTGAGCATGACAAATACCCCAAGACCATTTTAGTCAAGACCATTGCATGCACGAGCTGCTTGAGGAAACTTTTATGTTTTGAGTCTGTCGTTTATGTTGTCTTTTAATTATTAGTCTTGTACAGTAGTATCGAGTCTGTCGGTCTAGTTAAGATTGTTGAGTCTTTCATTATCGTACTATCTGTTTTGTATTTGAAAAACCAATAAATGAAAAATCCAAAAAGATTTTTATTTTTAGTTTATTCATCCATTACTTTTTCAAGAACTACGCTTGATCTGATTCATGAGGGACATGATACGTAGACAATCTACATAGGCTTCGATCGAATCATCATTAAAAAAGAAAAAAAGATGAAGTGTGGGACGGGAGAAATGAGAGGAAAAAAAGAGAGCGATAATCAGAAAGAAAAGAGAGGTAAAGAAATGAAAAACCAAGAGGTGTTAGAAAGGAAAATGAAGAAGGAAAAGGGCCAGAAGAGTGAAATTGGGATGATGTCATATGACCTTTGTACCCTCGAAGTCATTCTAGAACCGTTAATTGTTGCTAGGGGCATTGCACGCAATGTTCTATATGATAAATGCCCTAACGCTAACATAATGGCATTGTTTTGCTCCTGTTTATTACTTTGATTGTTATTATAACAGAGGGTGGTTAGTTTGTGGCACTTTGGTGATTCGTCCATACAACACCAGAAAGAACAAGTCAGTCATGGCTAGCAAAGAAACAGACACTGATGTTGTACACCCGCCAATGGAGATTGTAGAATCAGAATCGGAACTACAAGAGGAGGTCCGGAGGTTGAAACATCAGATGGCAGAAATGTATCAGGCCTGGGTTAAGGGACTTCCTCCACCTTTACTCCCCACTAATTACACTGAAAACCTTGCAACTATCCCGCCACTATCACAAGCCCAGGTTCCCACTACTGTCGACATTTCCCCACAACATGCACAGGGCTTTACCCCTTACCACAATTACCCTGGCACTTCCTCCCAAATTTTCCATGCTCCACCAGCCGAAACAACCTCATACCCTGCTCCGACATATGCTCCTATTTTTGTAGCTCCTCCACCAACTACTCTTCCTCGATCCTCTAGCGAGACTGTGTTCAAAGTCCCTGATGCCCAAGGAAAGAGACCCAAGGAAAGTTTTAGAGAGTTTGGGTTCAGATGGAACGAACAAGTTGCTCGGGTCAGTTCTTCGATTGATAGAAAAGATGTTGCTGAGCCCCGCCAACGACATGATCCAGTGGGCATTCCTGCTAAATGCTTTCAGCCACAATACCGACCCATTGAATATCCTCGTACTCCAAATAATCCTCACCAATGCTACTTCCCTCCACAAAATCCCTGATGTCATACCTCACCTCCCCAGTACTCTATTCACAATGCACCGCCATATGCTCCAGACTCACAAAACCCGCAACGGCTTGCACTGCCTCCACAAATGTCTTACCCACCTCAATAAGCATATCAACCCCCTACCCGAAAGAGGTTCCAACTAAGACCGGAGTACAAAATGAGAAGGCAACAGCAAAGAAAAAAATCTTTCACTCCAATCGGAGAATCATACACAAGCTTGTTTGAAAAGTTAAAACAGTCTGGCCTGATTGAGCCGCTCATCAGCTATACTCCAGACCCATATGCAAAAGGTTTTGATCCTACTGTACAGTGCATGTACCACTCTAGTGTCCAAGGGCATAACATTGAAGATTGTCATGCTTTGGAAATGGAGTTATAAAGAATGATTCAAGAAGGGATAATTGTGGTCCAGAATAGTGACACCTAGAACATTGCACAAAATCCTTTACCTGCACATGATGATGCACACTTTTTGGGGAAGATGCATGGTGACAGAGAGTATGAGCATCCTTTTGGAAACTTGCTGACTAAGGTTAATGATATTGAAATTAGTGAAGGTCCTAGTAATTTTGATGTGCAACCTAGTGGCTAAGATGTCGAGCTTGGTAATTGGAAAAACACTCCTTTCTTGGCTAGCCAGGGAGGAGTTTTGGTGATTTATTTTGATGTCATTTCTGTTGTCCGGGTTATTTTAGGGTTGTAATCTGGATATTGTCTTGTGGCTCAAACCTTTCTTCTTCTTATTTTGCCTAGTTTGTTTAGTGGTAGTAAATCGTCTAGTTTTATCTATGATTGTTCCAGGGTTATAACCCATATCTGTTTTGCTTGTTTTGTTCAAAACTTTCTCATCATCTGTCTAATGCAATCTCCTGTTTTCTGTTAGTTCTAGTCAGTTTCGTTTAGGTCATTTTTTCTTTTATAGTTCTTTTCATGCTAACTCTAGTAACATGACATGCACACATAATTCTCAGCCTGGTCTTGAAAGTTAGTTTAATCATGAAGCAATGACACTGTTTTGAATATAATAAAAGGAGGCATTTGAGGAAACAAGTGAAGATTCACACATCCTTAGATAACCTGAAACTTGAATTGAGTGAAACTGAGGCAGTTAGTTTGGGAAATCAAGAGGTCGATAAGAGCATACAATAAGGAAATGTCTCTCAAGCAGTTTGAGGAAAATCAGTCAGTGCTGAAATGCATTCTTCCACATCAATATAAGGTTGAGTTAAGTCTGCTTCGAACTGGCAATGATCATTCATTGGGACAAAAGTATTGTCCGTCGACACTTTTTGTTTGTGATGATGCCATCAATAGATACTGTGTGTGATTTTTTTGCTTATCTTCAATTGCATATTTGTACTTGGCATTTTTAAGTTTGGTATGATGAAGGCATTTTATTCTGCTACCCAAACACTTTTATTCTTTGCTACCCATTTTGAGCCCTAATTTTTTGTTTCAAACCCCTCTTTTGGAATCAGAAATAGAATTAGGAACTAGAAAAGGAAAAGAAATGAGAAAAAGAAAAAGGAAAAAAAAAAGAAAAAGAAAAAAAGAGAAAAGAAAAAAAAGGAAAAAGAAAAAAAGAGAGAAAATGAAAAGAGAAAAAAAATAACTTTGTCTTTTGAACTACGTTTGACCTGATTCTTGTCACCTCAAGATACGTAGGCAGTCTTACGGTTCGGTCACACCAAATAAAATGTTTTATAATCTCACAAAGTCAAGAGTGAGACAGTTTTTCTTAGAAATCCCATCAAAGCAAAAATCCAAACAAAAAGCAAAAATAAAATAAAAATCCCCAGACTCCAAGAAACTGGGGCAGAAGTTTTAATTTTGCCAAAAGATCTGATTCCAAAAGTTGTAATTTTGAACCCATTCATCTTAAATTATTTTGATCCTTCACGCCACCCTTTCTTTCTAACCTTGTCCAAAAGCCTACATTACGGTCCAAAGAAAGATCTTCCGACCAATCTTTGAGGATGCCAAATCAAGTGTGTGGTGAAAGTATGATCTTCTTGCATCATGGGTAATACCTTGTTCTCATCACAAAGAGAAAAAATGATCAAATGAGAGAGTCTTATTGGTGAAAACCTTCATGGGCACCGTAAAGCGATGATGAGTTGAGAAAAGAGCAAAATGAGAGAGACTTGATGGTGAAAACCCTTCAGGGCACTACAAGTCGACTGAGAATTGTGGATCAGATGGGACAATTGAAGCGTTGAAGCCTAGTTTCACAGCGAAGAGGTACAATAAGAGTTGAATATTAGACTTGCTTGAGAGATTAGGATCCAAAGGTGCATGTCATGGTCATTAGAGTTGGTATCCACATCTGATAAGTTTCTACTTTGTAATTTTCTTGTCAGATATCATCTATTTCCCTTGTCCCTTATTTTGTTCCTCTTGTTTTGTTTGAGTCCCTTCTTGAGTCTGTTTGGTCAGAACAAATGAGAAATGACTTCAAAATTCGCTACCAACTTTTCAATTGCACAGAACGAATTTGGCTAGCACATCAAAGTGGCATAAGTCAGGGAAAAGTGGTATGCGAATTGAGTTGGTATCAATCAACATGCTTTGGGATTCATGTGAAATGCAAGGGTTCGGTAAATGTCAATTCATGAGCAAAATACAACAGATAGAGGAATATTGGGATTGAATGGAGAAGAGGTGTTTTCTGTGATAAGGGTTGAAAGAAAATGGGTAGTCGATAACAGTCAAGGTCGTCCAAGTTGAAATCAAAGTTATTTTGGAAAGTGTAGAAGCAGCTGCCCTCAAGGTCAAGACCACAAACTAACCACCACATTTAAACTCACAAGTTTTCTTTGTTTGAAACAGGAATAAAGTAGTGCAAGCAAGTTGGTTCAAAAACAAGAAAGAAAAAAAAGAAAAGAAAGAAAAGAAAAGAAAGAAAAAGGAAAAAGAAGAAAAAGAGAAGAGTCGACAAAGAAAAGTTCCTCAAATCTTTTCTCTTACTTGTCTTGCTATTGTGCATAAAATGTTGCCATTGCTCTTCACATTTTTCCTCCTAGGATAAAAGTCCTAGTATGATGGATTTTCTTCCCAATAAAATCTTAGTCTGATGAATCCTTCTCTTAAGATAGATGACCTAGTCTGAAGAATTTTCTCCTAGGATTAAATTTTAGTCTGATGAGTTTTTCTCATAAGATAAGAGACCTAGTCTGATGAATTTTCTCCTAGGATCGAAATCTTAGTATGATGAATTTTTCTCCTAAGATAAGAGACCTAGTCTGATGAATTTTCTCCTAGGATCGAAATCTTAGTCTGATGAATCTATCTCCTAAGATAGAATACCTAGTCTGATAATTTTTCTCATAGGATAGAATCTTAGTCTGATGAATTTTTCTCCGAAGATAGAAAACCTAGTGTCTTGAATTTTCTCCTAGGATCGAAATCTTAGTCTGATGAATCTTTCTCCTAAGATAGAAGACCTAGTCTGATGAATTTGCTAGTTAAAGTTTCTTGGTTTTACTCACAGAGACGCATATCCCAGTCAAGTCTTTAGTTTTACTCTCATCATTGCATCAATAGCATAGGTGATTTACAGTTTTACTAATAACTCACAAATCTTCCTTGTGCAAACTGGGGCAGAAAATTTTGTTTGTTTTGTTGTTTTGATAGCAGACATCCACTTGGAGAACGAGAGAAGACATTTCAGAGTTCATTTTAGAGTCATTTTAAGTTTCAAGTCAGTAGCAAGCACCCACCTGGAGAACAAGGGAAGTCATTTCAAAATCCAATTCAACTTAGAAGTAGCAGAAGCTCGCGGCAAGAATGCGAGTCAACAGTCCGAGATAATCAACAGAAGTAATCTCAATTCCAAAAAAAAAAGAAAGAAAGAAAGAAAGAAAAGAAAGAAAGTGAATCCAAAATGCAGAAGCAGAAAAAAGATGTGAACTGCTCAAGACGTGGTTGAAGTTACAAACATGGTGTGTTCGGTGTTGATCCGAAAAGCTAAAGAAGAATGAACTAGCACCTGCAACTAGCAAGCGTCAGTCTGCATGAAGAACCATTCAAGACTCAAGAGAAGACTTATAGATAGGAATCTTGTAACTCATAGTTGACATGCTTAGTTAGTCTTTTTCGTTTTTTTTTGATTTTGATGTAATAACAGGACCACGGACCAGAACCTCAACGGCACCTTAATCGTCTCTCCACCTCGGTACACTCTATCACTGTTCCTACTTCTGAACTACACGTGACCTGATTCCTTTATAGCCAAGGATATGTAGGCAGCTCAGATACCAAGGCTCAGTCACATTCCCTTTTTCTCTTAAGTTTAGTCTCTCCAAATAAGGGCCGGGTCAAAAAACCTGTCTAGTCGTTCTTTATCTGAAAATACTTCGTATTTCCAGTCAAAGAGCGGCAGCTACAGACATGTGACTTTTGACCCTCCCCAAGATTTTATATATTTTAGCATTTAAATACTTAGTTTAGGTCTAATATAATTATTTCAACTAATTTTGACTCTTTTACATTATTTTTATCACAAAAATAGTTCCATATTTCTCTATTTAATTCAAGTATTAGATATTTTCAGAATATATTACTTCGAACCTATTTTATTTTAATATAATCTTTGAAAAATACCAAAAATAGTTTCAACTTTAATTTTTAGTTTTATTTTAAATATTAGTAGTTTATTAAAATCAATTAGTAAGAGTAATTTTATATCTTTTATAAGTATTCAATTAATTTAAAAAAAATTTGAATTTTCAGCTTTTTTAGCCCATTTTTTTTGTAGGAAACTAGAGCCCAATTTTGAAGCCAAATCTTGTTAGCCAATATCCCATTTTCGCGAGTTCTTCACTGAAAATACACAATACACATAGTACTATACACTCAAAAATCAGCCGTGGAATCCCAAAAATAAGACCAGATCCGCCGCTTAACACCCATCATAGACCCCCCCTGACTTCATCTTCCTTCAACTGTCCACACTCACACACATGACCACAACTCCGGCGAACTCGTCGGAAAACACAACGACCACAGACAGTCGCATCTCCAAACCCGGCCGAAAAACAAAAATAAAACAGCTCCCTCTTCGAACAAAAACAGCAGATGCAAAGTCGAGTTCAAGATCACCAGAAGCAATTGCCGATCGAGATTTCCGGTCGCAGGTTCATTTGCTCGGTTTCTGCTGCTGGATGTTTCGTTGCTTTTATCCCCACAGACCTGTAAAATCAGAGCTCCAATAATCAGAAAGAAATCAGTTCACTAAGGTCTATCTCCTTTTCTGTTTCTTTTTGCTTTCTTCTCTATGTGGTATTTTGTGACTTTGAAATATGATATTAGCCATTTGGATAGTATCTTTAGATTTGTTGTTGCATTAGTTATGTCCTTGAGTTTCACCATAGCTTCAGTAAAGTCTTAGATTTTGGGTGCAAATTGGTTATTTAGATTTGGCTTCATCATAAGATTAGAAACTCGGCATATCTCGACCAAAATGAATAACACCTCTTTAATTTCCTGGATTTAAATTTTATTCATGTAGTAATCTTTATACGTACTTTTATATGGGATTGCAGTAGTGTCAAGCTTAGGATTTTCCTTTTGTAGTTAGTCTGTTATTGTCAGTTGGTTCTAAAACACAAAAGAAATAAAATAAAATAAAAATTAATTTAGTCATGTTTAGTGGAAATATTTGAATAGAACAGTGAATTCGAATGGCTTCATAGAGCTATAAGGTTAGCCACCATATAGTATGTAGTTCACTGGAATTGAGAGATGATATACATGGATGAGGTTAATCAAAGTCAAAGGCTCTTTTCACGTTTCAAGACCACCTACTCTGTCATTCCATTTTAGTTTAGTTGACAGCTTCTTTTAAATGCTTTTACGTGTTGAATAATTGACTTTGGTTGATCATTACGAATCTTAAGTGGTTGTTTACGTTTCAAGACCACCTACTCTGTCATTCCATTTTAGTTTAGTTGACAGCTTCTTTTAAATGCTTTTACGTGTTGAATAATTGACTTTGGTTGATCATTACGAATCTTAAGTGGTTGTTTGGCCGTAGGGATCGGGCTTGGTCAAATTGTCGAAATGAAAAAAATTAAAAGAAAAGTATGCCATGAGTTGCTCTCTTTAGTTTTATTTTATTTACTTTTCGAGTAGGAGCATGCTTAGGCCGTCATCATGTGGGTGGGCAAGCCTTAGGATATTTGTTAGTTTTGAGGCGAAAGGTCGTTCCCTTAGTTAAATTTAACCGAGGAATGCCCCGAATGATTTGTATATATTTTATCCGGGGTATGCCCCGAAGTACATGTAAATGAAGGCCAGAGATTGGATGACATGAGGAAGCGTAGAATAGAACTTTAATATTTTCTTTTATTTATTTTATCTTTTTAGGTGGGGACGACCTCTAGCCTCTTGTGTGTTTATTTTTTTTTTATTAGGTGGGGACAACCTCGTGCCTCGTGTGTGTTTATTTTGCTTTTCTGTGATTTCACCTGAACTTGAATATTTTAAAAGCCAATTAGATTGAGTGCAACCGTACTAGTTACGGGACTTGGGGAGTGCCTAACACCTTCTCCCCGAGTCAAATGAACCTCTTACTCGAATCTCTGGTGCAGACTTAGTTTTGGAGTCCAAAGTGTTTTAAGAGGAAAAAATTATTTTTAGAAAAAAACGGTGACCTGACACACCGAAATCAAATGTCAAGGAAGGGGACAGGAACACTAAGTTCTTCCACGCACAAGTGAGAGGTAGGAGGAAGAGACTTCAGCTTAACAGAATTCAAAACAGTGAAGGAACCTGGATTGAAGAAGAACAAGAAATTGCAGAAGAGGCTATTAAATACTACGAGGAACAGTTCACAGAAACAACTACTAATTCATCATTGGATATCGTAGAGCATGTTCCTAATTTAATCACATTAGGACATGGTGAGGGCTTTTTTCAATGGTCACGAGCTACCCAAGTGTGTAACACACACAAACATAGTTCTACTACCAAAGAAAAAAGAAGTTACCACTTTTTCTGATTTAAGACCAATAAGCCTCAGTAATTTCTCAAATAAGGTTATATCAAGAGTGGTACATGAAAGGCTAGTGAAATTTCTCCCAAGTCTGATATCAGAGGAACAGGCAGGTTTTGTTAAGGGAAGGAATATAGTAGAAAACATCCTTCTAACTCAGGAGATAGTGACTGACATTAGGCTTAGAACTAAGGCTGGACCTAATGTTATCCTGAAGCTAGATATGACCAAAGCTTATGATAGATTATCTTGGCTATTCCTAACCAAGGTACTAAGAAAGATGTGATTCACAGAAAGGTTGATAGGGATTGTCTTTGGATTAGTGTCAAACAATTGGTATTCTATTCTAATCAATGGTCAAGCTCATGGGTTCTTTAAGTCCTCAAGAGGAATAAAACAAGGTGATCATGTATCTCCAACTTTGTTTATATTGGCAGCAGAAGCGTTATCTAGGGGTCTCAATGCACTACATACTAACCTGTATTTTTGTGGATTTGGGATGCCAAAGTGGAGTCCAAAGATCAATCATTTGGCGTATGCAGATGACATGATTATTTTCTCATCCTCAGATGAAACATCTCTGATGCTGATTATGCAAGTGCTGAAGGCATATGAAACTGCATCTGGGCAGCTTGTTAACAAGACCAAATCAGCTGTGTACCTGCACCATTTAACAGACATGGAAGTGGTCAACAAGGTGGAAAGGATCACAGACATGCATAGAAATGATTTCCCTATCATATATCTAGGTTGTCCTATATTTTATGCAAGGAGAAAGTTGGAATTCTATCAGCCCCTAATTACTAAGGTAATGGACAAACTGCAATCATGGCAGGGCAAGTTATTATCAGTAGGGGGCAGGGCAGTTCTCATATCCCATGTATTGCAAAGCATGCCTATGCATCTACTATCAGCTGTAAACCCTCCAAAGTATGTGATAAATAGGTTGCACAAATTATTTGCTCAGTTTTTCTGGAGCAGCACTGTAGGAGGAACGAGCAGGCATTGGGCTTCATGGAATACCTTATGCATGCCAGTTGAGGAAGGAGGAATTGGCTTCAGGTCACTGCATGATGTAGCAAAGGCATTATTCAGCAAGTTATGGTGGAATTTTAGAACAAAACCAAGCCTATGGAGCTCTTTCGTATGTCAGAAATACTGTAAAAAATTAAACTCTGTAATTGTTCCGTGGAAAAGGGGTTCTCACATCTGGAGAAAAATGTTGGAATGCAGAGATCTAATTGAACATCAAATCCTTTGGCAAACAAAAATGGGATCATCACTTTTTTGGTATGAAAACTGGACAGGTCTTAGGGCACTATATTTTTTAGTTCCTCAGGACTTTGGCATTGATGAAAATGTACATAATGTACATGATGTTACCTTAGATGGTGAGTGGGATGTGGACAGGCTATTTGAAATACTTCCTGAAGACTTAGCAGTTCACATTCTGGAGAAAATCAAACCACCTTCAACTATGCAGGTCCTTGACAGGCCTTGTTGGATGCTGGAAACAAGAGGATATTTCAGTGTTAAGTCAACATGGGAGTATACGAGAAGAAGAGACGAACCAAGAACAGCTTATAGAATGATTTGGGTAAAGGGACTACCTTTTAAAATAGCATTTTTCATGTGGAAAGTGTGGAAAGCAAAGCTACCTTTAGATGATTTCTTGAAAAGGGTAGGCTACTGCATACCGTCAAAATGTTGGTGTTGTGTACAGCCTGACGAGGAATCTCTTCAGCACTTGTTTTTTAGATCAGAAACTGCAAAGACAACTTGGAAGTATTTTCTATCGAGGGCAGGAATAGCTGTGGAGGGACTTACATTGCACCAAGCAATCACAAAATGTTGGACTGCAAATGTGTGCTTAAGGCTAAAACCGTTAATGCAAACACTCCCCTCATGCGTAGTTTGGGAACTTTGGAAAAGAAGAAATAGTATGAAGTGTGGTGATGCTGTGACAACTAGCAGGGTGATTTATCAAGTGTCATCAAATCTTCAGGCATTGGTGAAAGTGAGAAAGCCGGGGATGGACATGGTACCTCACAAATGGCAAGATCTATTAGCTATGATGGAAAATTTCACTCCTAAACTTAAAGTTACAAAAGTCATGTGGGAATTTCCAAGTGCAGGATGGCTAAAAGTTAATACGGATGGTGCATCGAGGGGAAATCCAGGGAGGAGCTCAATATGTTTTTGTATAAGAAATGAAAATGGTGACATAGTCAAGTCAGTAGGGAAAGAGATTGAAGAGACAACAAACACAGTAGCTGAAGCGAAGGCCATGGTAGAAGCACTAAGGTTCTGCAGATTTCAACAATACTCTCATGTATGGCTTCAAACTAACTCAATGTTATTAAAAAAGATAATGGATGGGATCTGGAAACCACCATGGATCATATCTGAGCAGGTAGAGGATATGATGCAACTAATGAATGGGGGCAATTACATAGTGACTCATATTCATAGAGAGGGCAACAAGCTGGCAGATCATTTGGCTAATTATGCTTTAGATCATGGAGAAATAGAATGCCAACAATTCTGGCATCTAGACGCACAGGGAAGGAGGTTGGTTAATGAAGATAAGCTGCAATGTCCAAATCTAAGGGTGAAGGTGAACAAAAGATAGTAAGCAAAGAGAAAAGGAAGAGCGGGAGGTGAAATAATGCTTTCAGTTATTTGGATATACAACCAGCATGGTGCAGAAGTGTTTAATATCATACGCATGGTTCAGGGATATGGGAATATAAAAATGATTGATCCTAACTTCGAGCACAACAAGAAGCAAATGGCATTGGAAACACAACTAGCATGTGCAACAAATATGTTTTCGAGAAAAACAGGCAACAAAGGCCAATGCTTTATATTATCGCATGCTTCAATCCAATTCGGATTAAATAATCTCTTAATATGCATACAAGGTTTAATGTGGAAGGACTGGCAGACAACACATGCTGGTGAGCAAAGGAATCAAAAGGAATCAAATGGAAAAGTGGAATGCACATGGAAAGTTATCTAGGATACATAAAAGCATGCAATACTCTAGGATGAAGGTACTATGGGATATATTTCTTTATGTTGCAGCTGTAGGTGGAGATCACGTGCGATTCCAACACAAAGCTGTCTCTCATCACCTCAATCGACGAAGAAGGAACGCAGAAAAAAAAAGGTACAGTAGCCATGCACGCTAACTGCTGTCAAGTGGGAGTTTTTTGGGACAGAATAGTTCACGCAAAGCACAACAGCTGGAAAAGGATTCTAAATGTGCATTGAGGCATTTTTTTGAATATTTTAATGTGCACGCATGGTTTCATGTGCAAGGCATGGCAGACAACACATGCTTTTGAGCAAAAGGATCACATGGAAAAGGCTATAGGTGGGGCACACGTGCTTTCCACCACAAAGCTTCAACAAATTGTATTACAAAGTTTAATAGCATTAATGTGTTATCAATATTGAGTGTAACACTCAATTTTGATAATAGGATACTTGCTAAGTTCAAACTTAATTACTTTCTGTTCGTAGGATATCATGATATTGTATTTCGTATTTTATCTGGTTATAAATAAAACTAGTCCCAGGCGTTTGCCTAGCAGACAAAAAAAAAGAAATCAAATGTCAAGTGGCGACTCTGAATTATTTCCTTTTGAACACAATTTTGTCACTTTTTAATTAAAAACCCTTTTGAGCTTTACAAATCTTTTTATTATTAAGAGGTTTAGTGAAGTTGTTGAAAAAGGGGTGTGACAACTGCTCTAACAACTAGCTCAGGAATAGATCACGTATTTTTAGAATCTCATTTACAAATTTAATTGTTGTTACCATTTTCATGATAAACACATCGGCTGGGTCATTACATTTGTACAAAAATGTACTGAAGTATAGTATGAGTACGGCACAACATATACTCACTATGTATCAAAACTATCATCGACAAAATAGTGATAAGGTTCAAGTCATGTGATACTTACTAACCAAAGAAACATGTACAATACATCAAATAAATGGCAAGAAGTATATAATAAGATGTAGTACCATCAATCCCAATGAAACAGGTTTTCATCTCATCACAGGTAAATTAACTTTTAATATAAGAACTACCAGTCAATAATTGAAGCATAAAGTAGCATGTTAAAAGCAACATAAAATCATATAAAGTGCATAACAAAGCATAAAGAATTACTTAAATAATCAAGATTGCCGCACTTACACTCAACTCATCATCAATGTAGAATGCCACCCTTATCCGCACATCATCAAATAGGAATGCGTAACGACCCGAATGCTCTTTTTGAGCTTTAGCATTCGATTTGTTGGTTTGTGACCTTGACTAGATTCATATGATGTATTATTAATTGCGATTATGGTTATTGTTTCATTTTTGAGCGGTTCAGGATTGATTTGGAATAATGATTCTCGTTTTAGAAGCTTTAAGTTGGAAGAGTTGACAAGGTTTGACTTTTTGATAAACGGACTCCCAATTGAGTTTTTTTTAATGTTCTTATAGGTTCATATGATGATCTTTTGACTTGTATGGATACTTGGATTTGGTTTCACAGGTCTATAGACGAATTCGACATTAGTTGTCATAAAGTTAGCAATTTGGAAAACTTACGAGTTCATAAGTTTGATCAAGAGTTGACTTTGACGTTATTGGACTCCAATTGGTGTTTTGAGACTTCAGATAGGTCTATATAGTTGCATTGAACTTCTGTGCAAAGTTTGAAAGTGATTCGAAGTGTTTATGTGTAATTCAGACACTGTTTAGAAAGAACGAAGATTTAACAACTTAAGAGAATTGTTTTTCGGTTTGAGCCTCTATTCTTTGTTGTTATGTTCCCGTGAGTGTTTTGAGGCTTTGAATAAGTTTGTATAATGTATTTGTACTTTTTAGTATAATTGGATGGGGTCCCAAGGGTCTCAGGTGTATTTTGGAACATTAGTTCAGAAACTAGTTAAGTAAAGGATTTAAAGTTTGACCATGGTCAATATCGGCTCAACATAACCTATTCTCGGTGTTATGGATGTGCGAGTAGGTTTGTAGCATGTTTTATGATTGAAATGCATATATGGTTTGTTTTCGGGAAGTTCTAAATGAGTTTTGGGTGCTAACACGAAGATTCTCTTATTGTTGTTTTTTTTTCTAGTGTAAATAGTTACGAAAATGTCATTAAAAATTTCATATTTCTTTTAAAATTTAAAACATCATATCTCCCACATTTTAAGACCAAATTTGGTGATTCAAGAGGCTATCTTGGGTGTAATATCACAAGAATCGTGTTTAGCTTATCAAATGTGAGTTTCAAGAACATCTAGGACTTGAATCTAGCTGGGAAAGTTGCTGCATTTTTTTCTTATTTTCAAAATTTAGTTACTTTTTCTCACAAGGTTTTGGAGCTCGGTTTTGGGTGATTTTGGAGAAAACTATTATGCTGGATTAGTGTCAATAGAGATGCGACTAGGTGGAATAAAGAGGTAAAATGGGCTACAAAACACACAGCAGATAAGCAACCATTAGCAACAATATACAGAATGCTCCTAATTTGTAATGTATACCATATATGGCAAGAAAGGAATTAGAGAACTTTTCGCGGGCAGCAGAGGAGAAGTGAGGAGATGGTTAAAACGATAATTCAAGAGTTCTATTGTCAAGGAAGCTTGAGTCCTAGTTTAGCTAAAAGGCTTCAAGAATTAAATTTTTATCCTTAGCTAGTTTATACTTAGATTTGGTGTTAGTTTCGATGTTCCTAGGTTTGGGGTTGCATGTCCAAACCTGGGCTGATAGAGATAGGATGTTTTGTTATACTTGTAAATTTTTCCTGGTAATAAAAAATTAATTACCAAAAATATGGCTCACCATTATCTTTCTAAGTTCTTCTATATCAGTATTATCTTCTGTCTCGCTTTTGGAGTGTTTAGTTCAGATGGTAACCACTTCTCGATATATTTTCAATTTTCTTGTCCTTTGTTTTATCTACGTCCTTGATTTCGTCGCTTCGATTTTAAAATCATTGAAACACACTAGAACTTCCAAAGTCCAAAGTGTTACTACTCAATAAGTGATGCATATCTTTTATCTGCCGCCTTACTTGGCTAAATGCATTTTCTAATACAACATTTAAAATTGACACATTTAGCACGTCTCGAGACATTGCACAAAAAATGATAAACTACTTTGTATTGTCCTTCAATCATGCCAACTATCAAATTTCATTTGTGCCCCTATATGCTTTTGCAAATAGAATTGAAATTCATCAACGCTCTTACTATTATGTTTTGCGGAAGATAGTATAGTCTAAATAGCAAAATCTTCAACCATTTTCAACTTCAACTTCATCAGCATAAGTAAATGTAGAAGTAGAACTAAAAGGAATATTTGGGTTAGCATTTACATAACAGAAGAAACATCGATTTAGCATAAATAATGTTACAAATATTCATTAGGTATTTCATGCATGTAAAAATATTTGGAATTGTCACGACCCTAAACCCCGACCCGGTCGTGATGGCGCCTCTCGTGAAGACAAGGCCAGCCGACCCTACCCATTTCAGTATTTAACAGTTAAGCATTAAGGAAAAGTCTAAGCATGATCAAATAAACCAAGTTTAAAGCAGTTAAGAGCATAATTTGCGGAAAATAACCCAACACAGCCCGATACCAGGGTGTCACAAGTCATGAGCATCTAACAAAATGGAATACTCCAAATCAAACTACAGAGTTTAATGCAAAAAACCAAGAACTTGAAGAAGTAAGATAGGAAAGAGCTCCGGGCTGCGAACGCCAACAACTACCTAGAGACTCCTCGGATCCGCCTGAGCTGGAAATGATAAGTACTCGGGAGCGGGACCAGATACGCTTGAATCTACACACAATGTGCAGGGAGTAAAGTGAGTACTCCAACTCAATGAGTAATAATCATAAATAAAGACTTAAAGCAGGAAATCACGAAGGCACAAAAGCATGCTATAATGAAGCAGTAAAACTATGAAAACAGTAAACTGGTGCAAGATAGGTAAAAATCCTTTAACTCAAATTTAACTTCATGAAAAGCCTTTTTCAACAATTAAGCAGGTAATTTGACAGGAAATTAAGAAAAGATAACCACATAAAGGTTCGCCCCTCGGGCAATATCTCAGAACAGTACCAGCCCCTCGGGCAACATCTCAGAACAATACCAGCCTCTCGGGCACAATCTCACATAACAATGGGTACCCGCGCTCACTGGGGGTGTGCAGACTCCTAGAGGGGCCCCTTACGGCCCAAGCGCAATATCAAGCCATCTCGTGGCATCATCTCTAGGCTCTCGGCCTCATATCAACAAGCCACCTCGTGGCGTACATATCTCAGACCCTCGGCCTCATAATCAAAACCAGTGTATCACCGCCGCGGCGTGCAACCCAACCCAAAAGTGTCCTCACAACACAGGCCCTCGGCCTCACTCAGTCAAAAATCACATAAGCCACCCGGGCAACAGCAAAACATGATGCTCAGCCCAAAATATTATTCGAAATATCATTTCAAGTGTTAAAGCAGAATAAACATGGTTGAGTTTTGAAAACAGTAGAATATAGCATGACTGAGTACAAGTTTAAAGTCAAAATAGTGAGGAAATATCAATAAAAATCCCCGAAGGGTTCAAATAGTTGGCACGAGGCCCAAATATGGCACTCAGCCCAAAACATGATGATATCAAATAGTTTTCAATCAAATACGCAGTAGAACAGTCATTTGGGATGGGCTAAGTCACAATCCCCAACATTTCATGACCCCACGCTCGTCATCTAGTGTGTGCGTCACCTCAATATGGCACAATGATGTGCAATCCGGGGTTTCATACCATCAGAACATCATTTACAATCATTACTCACCTCAAACCGGTCAAATCTCTAGCTCACGATGCCTTTGCCCCTCGAATCGGCCTCCACTTGCGTCGAATCTATCCAAAATCAGAATCACGACATCAAAATATGCTAAGGAAACAAAGCCCAAGCGAAAATAATCAAAATACGACACAAATCCCGAAATTACCAAAATCCGACCCCTGGGCCCATGTCTCGGAATTCGATAATTTTTACATCAATAGATTCCTTATCTCCCCACGAGTTCATACATATCAAAAGTTCTGAAATCCGACCTCAAATGGTCCTTCAAATCCTCAATCAAAGGTCTAAGTTTCCAAGCCCTAGTTCTTCAATTTTTGGCTTAATTTCCATGATTATTTAGGTGGAATTCACATTAGAATTGAGTTTTAAGCCCATGAATCTTACCTCCAAGTGATTCCCCTTGAATCCTTTTCAATCCCCTTCAAATAGCTCCAAAAACGACCAAAAATGGAAGAAATAATCCCCATATTCGCGGACAAGACGACCTTTTAAACCTTCTGCCCAGGCCTGAAATCCTTCTTCGCGAATGTGGTCAAAGCCTCGCGTTTACAAAGAACAAAAATATCTTGACCAAAATTCCTCCTTCACGATTGTGACCAACCCATCGCGAACACAATGCTTTACTCAGACAGACCTTCGTGATCGCGTTCCCCCTATTGCGAACGCGATGAGTTAAATTCCCCCGAAGCTCAGCTGCCCATTTCTTCTACGCGAATGCGAGAACACTCCCGCGAACGTGATGCACAGATGCCCAGCCCTTCGCAAACGTGGAGCCTTCCCCGTGAACGCGAAGCCTAAATTTCCAACTTTCTCAACTGACCCTTCGCGAACGCGAGGGTCCACTCATGAACACGAAAGTAAAATACATGCAACAGCTGAAACCAAAATCTGTAATTTTCTTCAACTTAAAATGATCCGTTCAACCCTCCGAAACTCACCGGAGGCTCCCGGGACCTCAACCAAAGGCACCAACATATCCCAAAACCTTATTCAAACTTGTACCAATCTTCAAAACACCTCAAACAACATCAAATCAACCAAAACACATCGGATTCAAGCCTAAGTTTCAAAAATCTTCCGAATTCCGCTTTTGATCAAAAACCCAACCAAACCACGTCTGAATGACCTAAAATTTTGCACACACATCCCAAATGACACAACAGAGCTTCTGCAACTCTCGGAATTCCATTCCGACCCCTATATCAAAATATCGCCTACAAACCGGAAATCGTCAAAATATCAACTTTGGCAATTCAAGCCTAAATCTACTCTGAACCTCCAAAACTCATTCCGATCACGCTCTTAAGTCCCAAATCACCTCCCGAACCTATCTAAACCATCGGAACTCACATCCGAGCCCTCTAACACATAAGTCAACATCCAGGTCATTTTTCCAACTTAAGCTTCCTCAAAAGAGACTAAGTGTCTCAAACCTTACCAAAATCATTCCAGATTTGATCCGACCAACCTGATACCACATAACATGGATACACAAAGCTAAAATGGGGGAAACAGAGCAGTAACTCATGAGACGACTGGCCAGGTCATCGCATCCTCCCCAACTTAAACAAGCGTTCGTCCCCGAACGAGTCAAGAAACATACCCGAAGCCTCAAACAGGTGAGGATATCTACTTCGCATCTCCCACTCGGTCTCCCAGGTAGCCTCCTTCACGGGCTGACTTCTCCACTGCACTTTCACTAAAGCTATATCCTTTAACCTCAACTTTCGAACCTGATAACCCAAAATAGCTACTGGTTCCACATCATAAGTCAAATTATCACCCAACTGAACCGTACTGAAATCCAAAACATGAGACGGATCCCCAATATACTTCCGGAGCATAGAAACATGAAATACTGGATGCACACTCGACAAGCTGCGTGACAAAGCAAGCTCATAAGCCACCTCCCCAATCCTCCAAAGCACCTTAAAAGGCCCAATGAATCGAGGACTCAATTTACCTTTCTTCCCAAATCTCATAACACCCTTCATTGGCAAAACCTTCAACAGAACCTTCTCACCAACCATGTATGACACATCTCGAACCTTCCTGTCAGCATAATTCTTTTGCCTCGACTGCACCGTACGAAGCCTCTCCTGAATCACCTTCACCTTCTCCAAAGCATCGTACACCAAGTATGTCCCCAATAGCCTAGCATCACCCGGCTCAAACCAACCAACTGGAGATCTACACCGCCTCCCATACAAAGCCCCATGTGGAGCTATCTAAATACTTGACTGGTAGCTGTTGTTATAAGCAAACTTTGCAAGCGGTAGAAACTGATCCCATGACCCTCCGAAATCAATGACACAAGCACGCAACATGTCCTCCAATATCTGAATAGTGCGCTCGGACTGCCCGTCCGTTTGAGGGTGAAAAGCCGTGCTCAACTCAACCTGAGTACCCAACTCTCGCTGCACAGACCTCCAAAACTGAAAGTAAACTGAGTGCCCCTATCTGAAATGATGGAAACTGGGAAACCATGCAGGTGACCAATCTCCTGGATATAGATCTCTGCCAGCCGCTCTGAAGAATAGGTAGTACACACAGGAATGAAGTGCGCGGACTTGTTGAGCCAATCCACAATCAACCAAATAGCATCAAACTTCTTCAAAGTCCATGGAAGTCCAACTACAAAGTCCATAGTGATCCTCTCCCACTTCCACTCTAGAATATCCATCCGCTGAAGCAGACCACCTGATCTCTGATGCTCATATTTCACCTGCTGACAATTGAGACACCAAGCTACAAATCCTACAATATCTTTCTTCATTCTCCTACGCTAATAGTGCTGCCTCAAATCCCGATTCATCTTTGTGGCACCCAGATGAATGGAATACCGCGAGCTATGGGCCTCCTCCAGAATCAACTCCCAAAGCCCATCCACATGGGCATACAAAATCTGGCCCTGCATCCTCAACACCCCATCATCACCAATGGTCACATCTCTAGCACCATCGTGTTAGACTCTATCCTTAAGGACAAGCAAATGCGGATCATCATACTGGCGCTCTCTGATGCGATCATATAAGAAAGACCGAGAAACCACACAAGCCAATACCCGACTGGGCTCCGAAATATCTAACCTCACAAACCGATTGGCCAAGGCCTGAACATCAACTGCAAGAGATCTCTCCCCAACTGGGATATATGCCAAACTCCCCATACTCACCGCCTTTCGGTTCAAAGCATCGACCACCATATTGGCCTCCCCAGATGGTACAATATAGTGATATCATAATCCTTAAGCAACTCCAACCACCTCCACTGCCTCAAATTGAGATCCTTCTGCTTTAACAAGTGCTGGAGGCTACGATGATCAGTAAACACCTCACAAGATACACCATACAAGTAATGCCTCCAAATATTCAGCGCGTGCATAATGGCAGCCAACTCCAAATCATGAACGGGGTAGTTCTTCTCATGGGGCTTCAACTGACGAGAAGCATAAGAAATAACTCTACCCTCCTACATCAATACACAACCAATACCAACTCTCGAAGCATTACAATACACGGTATGTGAACCCAAAGCTGATGGCAAAACTAACACTGGAGTTATGGTCAAAGCTGTCTTGAGCTTCTAAAAGCTCTCCTCACACTCGTCCGACCATATAACGAAGCACCCTTCTGAGTCAACTTGGTCAAGGGCAATGCGATAGATGAGAATCCCTGAACAAAACAGCGATAATAACCCACCAAACCAAGAAAGCTGCGAATCTCTGTGGCTGAGGACCGTTTGGGCCAACTCTAAACCACCTCTATCTTTTTCAGATCAACCTGGATACCCTCGCTGGACACCACGTGCCCCAAGAAAGCCATTGAACTAAGCCAAAACTCATACTTGGAGAATTTTGCATAAAGTTTCTCCTCCCCCAATCTCTGCAACACAAATCTCAAATGCTCTGCGTGCTCCTCCTGACTACGCGAATACACCAGAATATCATCAATGAAGACTAGGACAAATGAATCGAGATAAGGCCGAAATACGATGTTCATCAAATGCATGAACGCTGTTGGGGCATTGGTCAACCTAAAAGACATCACCAAGAACTCATAATGACCATATCGGGTCCTGAAAGCTATCTTAGGAATATCTGAGTCCCTGATCTTCAGCTAGTGATAACCTGAACGAAGATCAATCTTGAAGAACACTCTCGCTCCCTGAAGTTGGTTGAATAAATCATCAATGCGAGGCAAAGGATACTTGTTCTTAATTGTTACTTTGTTCAATTGCCTATAATCAATGCACATCCTCATAGTGCCATCCTTCTTCTTTACAAATAGAACCGGCGCACCCCATGGTGACACACTATACCGAATGAACCCTTTATCAAGGAGTTCCTGAAGCTGCTCCATTAATTCCTTCAACTACGTTGGTGCCATACGATACAATGGAATAGAAATAGGCTGAGTACCCAGCACCAAGTCAATACCAAAATCAATATCCCTGTCCGGTGGCATGCCTGGCAGGTTTGCAGGAAAAACATCGGGAAAATCCCTCACAACTGGAATAGAATCAATACTGGGAGTCTCAGCACCGACCTCCCTCACAAAGGCTAGATACGAAAGACAACCCTTCCCAACCATATGCTGGATTTTCAAGAATGAGATCACTCTACTAGAAACATAATCAGTCACACCTCGCCACTCAATCCGTGGCACACCCGGTTTAGCCAATATGACTGTCTTAGCATGACAGTCTAGAATATCACGACACAGAGATAGCCAATCCATGCCCAAAATGACATTGAAGTCCACCATACGCAATAATAAAAGATCCACACGGGTTTCCAGACCCTCAATAGTCACCACACATGACCGGTACACACAGTCTACAACAATAGTATCGCCTACTGGGGTAGATACATGAACACGTGCATCAAGAAACTCACAGGGCATACCCAAATAACGAGCAAAGTATGATGACACATAAGAAAAGGTGGAACCGGGATTAAATAATACATAGGCATCTTTGTGGTAGACTGAAACAATACATGTAATAACAGCATCTGAAGCAATAGCATCGGGTCTGCCCAGAAGTGCATAGAAATGGGCCTGACCACCACCTGATCGACCTCCCCCTCTAGGGCGACCCCTAGCTGACTGGGCGGTGGTGGTGAAGTAACTGGCGCTGAAGCCGATGACTGATTCACCCGCACGCCTCAAACTGGAACCAACATAGCACATAATCGTGCAATTGACTAATTAATTGTGGACTCCTCCATTTAGCTCGAAGACATAGACCAAAACATACACAATAACTCATAACGCATATACTTTATTTCTGCCATAATACCATAGTGAGATTAAACTCAATCCTTCATAAGCTCATGGAACACATACCATCTGATACTTTATATCTTCTGCAAATCTTGCATTCACTCACGTAGTAGTCAAGCATACTCTCTTGAGCAACCCAAATTCAAATTGTAAAGCATATATTACCCTGGTAACAGAGATATTCCAATAAATGACACAAGGGATTACGCAAACTTCAGAATAATCTGCAGGAGATAACCCCACTTGCTTTACCTCAAACTAACATTTCTGTATACCTTCCACCGATATAAACATTACACAGTCACTTAAACTTCCTGATTCTAAACTCAGACCGCAACATGAAATTTACTCCACTCCCAACTAGGAAACATGGAAAGATTCTTCACACTCCCATAACTCGGGGCTATACCTCAAATCAAGATGAAAATCAAGCACCTAATAGTCCTTCTATCCTCCAGCAGACCCTTCTCGTCGCTTCCAATTTGCATGAATATATCTCGCAGTCACATCACACTCATCAAGTAACTATCTAGTCATTACTCACCTTAATAAGGACACAACAAAACATATAGATCCAGAAGCACGTGCTCACGAAATCAACAGCTCAGGGCTCAAGCTATAGGCAAAAAAATCCAACCTCAAGTCTTCCAGATTGGCCCAACATCAACACACAGAGATTACATCTTTCCCCTTGATCGGGGAATCACAAGCCATCAATGAATATCTGATACTGAGTGCTCATGCGTGTATACGAATGCGTGGAAGGAATTCAAAGAGTTACTTTTCAAGCTGAATCAAGGACGCACGATAAGAATTCAAGAATGTGAAATTTTTCCTAAAGGTTCTGCATCCTCTCGAGGATAAATACAGACGTCTCCGTACCGATCCGCGAGAATCTACTAAACCTGCTCATGACTCATGAGACCTATGTAATTTAGGCTCCGATACCAACTTATCAAGACCCTAAACCCAAACCCCATCGTGATGGCGCCTTTCATGAAGACAATACCAGCCTACACTACCCATTATAGTATTTAAACATTAAGCATTAAGGGATAGTCTAAGCATGATCAAATAAACCAAGATTTAAGAAGTTAATAGCATAATTCACGGAAAATAACCCAACACAGCCCGATACCGGGGTGTCACTAGTCATAAGTATCTAACAAAATGGAATACTCCAAATCAAACTATAGAGTATAATACAGAAAACCAAGAACATGAAGAAGTAAGATAGGGAAGAACTTCGGGCTACGAACGCCAACAGCTACCTAGAGACTCCTCGGATCCGCTTGAGCTGGAAATGATCAGTACTCGGGAGCGGGACCAGATACGCCTGAATCTGCACACAGGGTGCAGGGAGTAAAGTGAGTACTCCAACTCAGTGAGTAATAATCATAAATAAAGACTGGAAGCATGAAATCATGTAAGGCACAAAAGCATGCTATAATGAAGCAGTAAAACCATTAAAACAATAAACCAGTAAAAGATAGATAAAAATCCTTTAACTTAAATTTAACTTCATGAAAAGCCTTTTTCAACAATTAAGTAGGTAATTTAACAGTCAATTAAGAAAAGATAACCACATGAAGGTTTGCCCCTCGAGCACCGTGTCGACAAATTCGCCCCTCGGGCAACATCTCAGAACAGTACCAGCCCCTCGGGCAACATCTCAGAACAATACCAGCTCCTCGGGCTCAATCTCACATCACAATGGGTACCCACACTCACTAGAGGTGTGCTGACTCCTGGAGGGGCCCCTTACGGCCCAAGCGCAATATCAAGCCATCTCGTGGTATCATCTTTAGGTTGTCGGCCTCAAAACAATAAGCCACTTCGTGGCGTACCTATATCAGGCCCTCGGCCTCATAATCAAAATCAGTGTATCACCGCTGCGGCGTGCAGCCCGACCTAAAAGTATCCTCACAACACATGCCCTCGGCCTTACTCAGTCAAAAATCACATAAGCCACTCGGGCAATAGTAAAACATGATGCTCAGCCCAAAATATTATTTGAAATATCATTTCAAGTGTTAAAGCAGAGTAAACATGGCTGAGTTTTGAAAACAGTAGAATATAGCATGACTGAGTACAAGTTTAAAGTAAAAACAATGAGTAAATATCAATAAAAATCCCCGTAGGGTTGAAATAGTTTGCACGAGGCCCAAATATGTCATTCAGCCCAAAACATGATGATAGCAAATAGTTTTCAATCAAATACGCAGTAGAACAGTCATTCGGGATGGACTAAGTCACAATACGCAACAGTACACGACCCCACACTCGTCATCTAGCGTGTGCATCACCTCAATATGTCACAACGATGTGCAATCCGGGGTTTTATACCCTCAGAACATCATTTACAATCATTACTCACCTCAAACTGGTCAAATATCTAGCTCGCGATGCTTTTGCCCCTCGAATCGGCCTTCACTCACGTCGAATCTATCCAAAATCAGAATCGCGGTGTCAAAATATGCTAAGGGAATGAAGCCCAAGAAAAAATAATAAAAATACGACATAAATCCCGAAATTACCAAAACTCGACCCCGGGCCCATGTCTCGGAATTTGATAATTTTTAAATCAATAGATTCCTTATCTCCCCACGAGTTCATACATATGAAATGTTCTGAAATCTGACTTTAAATGGTCCTTCAAATCCTCAATCAAATGTCTAAGTATCCAAGCCCTAGTTCTTTAATTTTTGGCTTAATTTCCCTGATTATTTAGGTGAAATTCACATTAGAATCGAGTTTTAAATCCATGAATCTTACCTCCAAGTGATTCCCCTTGAATCCCTCTTCATTCCCCTTCAAATAGCTCCAAAAACGACCAACAATGGAAGAAATAAACCCCACATTTGCGGACAAGACAACCTTTTAAACCTTCTGCCCAGGCCTGAAATCCTTCTTTGCGAATGCGGTCAAAGCCTCGCGTTCGTGAATAACAAAAATACCTTGACCAAAATTCCTCCTTCGCAATCGCGACCAACCCATCGCGAACGTGATGCTTTACTCAGGCAGACCTTCGCGATCGAGATTTCCAAAAAACTCAAGAGTAGCAACATAAATGTAAGGCCCCATAAAGTTTTACCTAAAACCCGGAATATCGTGGTGCCAAGTTAGGATTATGTGTTAGAGATTATGTTCGGACTTTTTGGATTGAACTATACATTAAAAAGTGAAAGGAAAATGTTTGGCAGAAGTGTTCATTTCTGTGGCCCATTATGAGGCCGCATAATCACTCTACAGGCCGTATTATAATGGCCGCAGAGCGAGGCATTCTTTTGGGCCAATTTTGATGTCTATTTCGCGATCCATTATGCGATCGCATATCTATTTTTCGGACCGCACTTTGGTCGGACATATGTCCTTGGAATTTTGTGAAGGTCCACGAGCGCCACTTTTTCTCGGTCATTTTGTGGGCCGCATAGCCATTATGCGGTTGCATATGTATTCGCAGATCTATGTCGGGGCTCCTATTTTCCAATTTTTAAAACCCGACCCAATTCCGTTAAAACACCCATTTTAGACCATTTTGAGCACATTTTCTGATATTTTTAGAGTAATAGAGAGAGAGAGAGAGAGTCCTAGAGGGAGGGCCTGATCTTCATCAAATTGTTCTTCAATTATCACTTAAAACCTTGAAGATATTCAAGTGAGGCACCTAAGTTTTCATCCTAAGAGGTAAGACTCCATCACCCCATCTCTTAATTCCAAACATAGCTATAATGGGCCATTAGTGTGATAATCCATGGGAATGAGGGTGATTACATTGCATGCATGTGTTCTTAGAAGATGGGGGGAGTGTTAAATCAAAGATAGAGAATAATGGGGAATGGGTTGGTGTAATCTTTCATAAAAGGACCATAAAACCTTTATGAACACACAATGTTTGATAAAATGCTCAAGTGAGCTAGGATTATGATCATTTTCCTAATTATGGGTTCAATTGTGCTAGATTGCTAAAATAAATTGAAGTTGTGAACATTCCGAAACATTATAGGAATTAAGGAAAGCTCGATTGAGGTATGTATCTAAAAAAGTCTCACGACGAAACTACTCCGAGATACCTCATCTCATAATCACAAATCACGAGTCTTAAACCACAAATCATATGCTCCTGTCACCTTGAGCCCACATTATTAATCACAATCGCACGGATAACTCATATGCTAATACAAAAATCTGCCCGACATGTTCACGGGCCCAATACCAAAACGCGCTTGGCATGGTCATAGGCTCACTATCACAATGGAAGTAAATAATACAAGAATACATAGGCATGATCTGGTATAAGTGGCATGCTATGGTGCATGTTTGTGCGAGGTTACTATAGTAGTTCAAGTCAACAAGTAATATTAAAGACATCGAGTAGCTCATTGAAAGCAACACAATAAGTCACGTAAGGTGCATGACATACACAAGGAAAAATCACACCATCATATGAATATCATCAACATAATGCCCCCATGACATCATATATTATCCATGACATAGCCATTATTATCTCACCATATTGATAACATCATTATAACCACCAATATCACTCCGTCAAGATATTAACACGATAGCCACCCGTATCACTCCACCCTAACAATATCATTAGCCACCCGTATCATTCTGCCCTGCTGATATTATTAGCCACACATATCACTCTGATAGACACCCGTATCACTCCGCATAATAGCCACCCTTATCGCTCCGGCTGGACAATAACATAATAGCCACCTGTATCACTTCGTATAATAGCCACCCTTATAGCTCTGCTCAGACAATAACACAATAGCCACCTGTATTACTACGTACAATGAATGTCACGACCCCGGTTCACCCTCCGTGAACCGTCGTGATGGCACCTAGTCTCTATGACTAGGTAAGCCTAACAATGTAGAAAATAAACTAATTTGCGGAAGAAATAATAAAAAAATGAAATAGTAAAATAAAACAGCGTTTAAAAGTGCCGCTCGGCATACACAATATCAACTCTCAAAAACTAAAGACATTTCCCAAAACTCGGAATCTCATTATCACAAGCCTCTGAATGTCTAAAAGTATCTATCTCCAGAATATCTAACAAAGGAAAGAAAAATACATAAGGGCTAATACTTAAAAGGGAGAGTAGAAAGGGACTCTTCGGTCTGCGGACGAGGCAGATATACCTCGGAGTCTCTACAAGCGCCTCGCTCAAACGTGATAAGTCTAAGTGGAGGTACCTGGATCTGCACATGAAAAACCTGTACAGAAAGGGCATGAGTACACCACAGTGGTACTCAGTAAGTGCCAAGCCTAACCTCGATCGGGTAGTGACGAGGAAGGTCAGGGCCCTACTGAGATTAAATAAAATATAAGGTATGACAACATAAGATAAAATAGTACAATTGAAAGGTAATAATAAGAATTAAATACATGATAACAAGGACAACAACAATTGAAACAGAGGCAAAATAATCACAAGGTCACAAGATACTAACCGGGGATCTCTCAGTATCCCGAGGATCTCTTGGTATCCTTAATATATGCTAGGGATCTCTTGGTATCCTCAATATATACTAGGGATCTCTTGGTATCCTGAGGATCTCTTGGTATCCTCAATATACGTGCTGGGGATCTCTCGGTATCCCTCACCTCAGCTCAAATCATAAATACGTACGGGGGATCTCCCGAGATGCCGTGCCGTTGTCCCAAAGTAAATCACACAGCAAAAACACAAAGAATACTTAATTAAACTCAATTGCATACCAAAGTAAAACATGTAATTCTAATCTAACATGCTTCACATAATACAAATAAGGCAGTTAAGTCAATTAAACATGCTTCCCTAAGCTAACAGCAGGCTCAAATTTCAAGTAGAATAAGCAGGAAAGGAAAACACAATTAAAACTATTTTAGTGAAAACATGATTTTCAACAATTATCACAACTACGCACTCATCACCTCACATAAAAGGCATTTCAACTAGCACAATACCAAATCCTAAGGGGAATGTCCCCCACACAAGGTTAGGCAAGCCACTTACCTCGAACCAACTCAAAATCAACCCGTAACCACGTCTTTGCCATGAGTACTCGACTCCAAATGGCCCAAATCTATATAATTCAATTGCATAATATAAATAATACTTCATGTAACTGATTCTACAATTAAACTCTAAGCTAATACGCGAAATTAGTTAAAATGACCAAAATGCCCCTCGATCCCATGTCTCGGAATCGGGTAAAATTTATATTTTCAGAAACCTCGTACTCTCATGAGTCTATACATATCAAGAACACTGAAATCGGAGTTCAATTGACCCCTCAAATACCTATTTTAAGGTTTCTTAATCTCAAGCCCTAATTACCCATTTTGCACTGATTTTCCCTAATTTTCACCACTAATTATACCTTTAATCACATATAAACGAGTTATGAAGTCAAAAATGTTTCTTCTAATTGATTCCCTTTTGTTTTGTTCAAAAATCTACATCAAAAGCTTCAATCCCGTTCAAAAATGGTGAAAATGAAGAAGGGTCGCGGATACGCTATTTAAATACTACCTAGATTTAACCCTATGCGATCGCATAAGACAACTCCCTCAAATCAGTGCGATCGCGACCAGCTCTATGCGATGGCATAGAGCGATTCTATCACCCTACTGCCATACCAAGTCCTTCTACGTGAACGCAAAGGTCCTTATGCGAACGCAATGTCCAACACTGCTCACCCTATGCGATCGCAATCCTACCTTCGCGATCACGATTCATAAAAATTGCCTAGCCTCAACATACTCTGTGTGATCGTCTATGGACTCATGCGATCACAATAAACAAATCACTGATGCAAAAATACCAGAAAACCAACAATCTCCCAAAGACCAAAAGTGCCCGTTTGAGCATCCGAAATATACCCGAGGCCCCCGAGACCTCAACCAAACCTATCAACATATCCTATAACATCATTCAAACCTGTTCCAACCTTCAGAATGCTCAAACAATATCAAAACACCAATTTAGCATCGGATTCAAGCCTAAGAACTTCAAAAGCTCTCCAAATACACTTTCGATCAAAACGTCTATCAAACCTCGTCCAAATGACCTGAAATTTTTCACACACGTCACATTCAATACTACGGAGCTACTCCAACTTCTAAAATTCCATTCCGACACCCGGATCAAAATCTCACTATCGAACCGGAAACTTCAAAAATTCAACTTTCGGTATTTCAAGCCAAAATTAGCTACGGACCTCCAAAACACAATCCGAACATGTTCCAAAACCCAAAATTACCCAACGGAGCTAGCGGAAGCATCAGAATTCCATTTCGAGGACGTCTTCACACTGTTCCGACTACAGTTAAATTTCCATAACTTAAGCTCTCATTTAGGGACTAAGTGTCCCAAAACTCTCCGAAACTCCAAATAAACCCTCCCGGCAACTCACAATAGAAGGAAAAACACGGGAAAAACAGTTAATAGGGGATCAGGGAATTAATTCTTAAGACGACCAGCCGACTCGTCACAATCAACAACAGTGAGATACCACCCTTATGCTCCGTATTACAACAATTAATCCACACAACCACTTCACATATGCTAACATCAAATAACACGAAATATCAACTCGTACCACAAGCTCCTATAGGCCACAAACTTTTAAAAAAACAATACAAATGTCACTACAACACATAGCCCACTACTCAAAAACAATATGTACAAAATTTCAATTGTAACAAAATGAACGGGAGGAAAGTAACTCAACAATGAACAATACCGCATTAGAAAACAACTTCAGCTACAACGGGTCAATGAATTTTAATAACACCAACTTCAATTAATCGCTTAAGTTAAACTCAATAATAAAGGTATTTCCTTGAAACGACAAACTTCAAATTCTAATGTGTGAAGTTAACAAATGAAAGAGATAGCATGAACTATCAACTACGTCTCAATGCATTAGAGTAACCCAACAACAAAAGGATATCATGTAACAATAGTATCAATTAACAATAAGTCAATAAATAACAAGTACACATTACAATAAAAGAGGTAACAACTTCAAATAAGGCATATGACAGTAAACTTGACAAGTAGAGGATATGATATGTGCTAACAACATCAATTAAAGAATGTGAGGGTAAACATGACAAATAAAATAAATAACATGTGCTAAAAAATTTAAATAAACATATGAAATAAGACTAAGAGTCTAAACCGGTCAATTTTCACATATAAGCCTAAGTACGCATTTGTCACCTCGTGTACAAGTCTTTCACATAATTCAAATAACATAATCAACCCAAATCCCAAGGTGTAGTTCCCCACACAATGTTAGGTAAGATACTTACCTCAAAGTAGCTAAATCAATACTCTAAGCAGTTGTTCCCATGTGGAACAACTTCCAAACGACTCGAATCTAGCCATAATAACTTAGTATCATAAATAAAAGTCATAGGAAATAATTTCAAATAATAAATCTTCGATATTTAATAAAAAATAAAAAGTTAATCCCGGGATCGCACCTCAGAACCCAACAAAATTCATAAATTTCGAACACCCATTCTGATACGAGTCCAATCGTACCAAAATCATTTAATTCAAACCTCTGATCAGCCTTCAAACCATCAGTTAATTTTTTACAAAGTTCTTACTAAAATCCCCAATTTCTCCAATTTAAATTATTAATCAAACACTAAAATCAAGGTTGGAATAATGACAATGCAAGTTGTAACGATCTGACCGATTGTTTTTGTAACGCTCCGTACATTCAGACTAGGTGTGGATATCTTAAAAGAGTATTAATTTGATATTTTAGACATATGAAGTCCTAGAGGGATGAGTATGGGTGAGAATAGTTCTTTGAGAATCAAGACAGAGTGTGAGGTGCATAAGATTCGATAAAATTAACTAAGTTTAAAAAGATCTAACTTCCAGCAGGATTTAGTGAAAATGTGTAAAACATTTGGGAAAATGCTAAATAAGAAAGTTTTAGGCCTTTGAAATAGTTTTCCAACGATATATTTTGGAGCCCGAACGATCTCTGTGCAAGATCTTATGTGCATTTTACAGAGCAGTGCGCAATATGCGCGCACAGGTGCATGCCCAGAGGGTCACGTGCGTGGCCGTGCACTTTTGGCAGTGCTACTGCCATTTTACGCATTCAGGTGCGCGCTTAGGACTTTAGGTGCATGGGGAGTACACCTGAGGGGGTCATTTTAAAGCCCTACTTCGTCCCCACACCCCCAAAACACAACCACTTGCTCTAAAAAGGGAAGCTCTCAAGAGCCTAACTCCTTAAAGGTCCCTCCACTATCCAAGGTAAGTTCTAATGGTGACTCTAAGTTAATTTCAATTTTTCAACATCTTATTAACATGGGTAAACCCTCCATTTTAGTAGATATTCGATTCAGACATCATTGTTAAGAGAAGGAACCCTATAACTCGAATTCAAGGGGAGCAAACTTCAAAAAGGTAATCTCTTCACCCTCTAATTGATTCAAGTATTTGATTAATGATTATAGACTCTAGTTCATGAGATATTAGTTGATGAGTTTAATAGAAAAACATGAATGTTTATAGGTTTGGGTTATTGATTGTTGATTATTGGTTAAGGGTGTCGTTTACTTTATGGGTGATAAAGAATGATATTGATTATAACAATTTGAGACTTTAGAATTTATCTAGGAGCAAGAGAAGGGGTTATTGGGTGTAGAAACACCATTAATAAAGACTATGAAGCTTTATTCTCACCAAGTATTTGATAAAATGCTTAAGTGACCATAATATGAGTATCATAGCTAATATGGAATCCCTTTGACTTGTATTGCTATAGATTAAAGTTGAAAGGGTTGACAAATGTTGTATTACACTCAACATCAAGAAGCTAAGGTATGTGAGGCTAACTCTCTATTTTTGGGAATGTTAATGATTCTCCCTACACTACGTTTCTTTTACGATGTTACTAATTGGCTCGGAAATATAGTTAAGCCTAGTTCCTTCAATAGTTGCATGACTTCTATTCTCTACCTACATAATCCGTTTGCGACTTTTATTCTGAACATTGTAAGCTTAGTGCATAATAAATATAGACTTGTATTTAATTCCCATGAGTCTCGGTCTAAATTACTAGAATGTCATAAATAGTTGAAGCATAATTTCTTATAATCAGTTCATGAATACATGTCTTGGTCTAGTCCTATTCAGTATTCAAATATCATGTAACTCAATATTATTCAGTATTTCAGCATCACATATTGCAGTATGATTCTTAGTTCCTGAATTTAAATTCGTGAATATTGAACACCTGTATTTGGGCCTGAAGACGTAATTTATATGCCTTATGTATGTTTGGGCCTGAGGCCGTAGTTTATGCTTTATGCATTTTTGGGCCTGAGGCCGTAGTTATATATACGTATACTTGGGCCTGAGACTATAGCTTGTGCACATATATATTGGGCCTAAGGTCGTAGCTTATTCAGATAAATAGGTTCTTCATCATTCAGAAGAGGGAGTATTCATATCCTTGCTTCATTTGGTCTGTTTAATTATTAGTTATCATTTCAATCTCAGTTTCAATAGTTATCATTTCAGTTATCAATTATAAAGTCTCAATTATCAACATAGTTTCAGTTTCAGCATTTATAATTCATTCTTTCAGTTGCTTTACATACTAGTGCAATTCAAATGTACTGACGTACCTTTTGCCAGGGGCCTGAATCTCACGGTGTAGGTAATTGTTTACAGGTTGACAATTTAGAGCAATGTGATTCTTGTACCAGCTATTTGGTGATCCCAGTTCTTTTGGGGCGTTATCATTACCTTACATTCTTCAATATTTTCAGACAGTTAGTTTTTTCAGTACTTTATTAAAGGTTTCATAGAGTAGAGTAATAGTTAGAAAGATTCACAAGCTTTTCATGGTAAGCAGTGTTGACTACATATATGTTTCAGACTTGTACTAGTATTTCCACACTTCGATTTATATCATTCATACTTTAAGTATATCAACATGTCTTAGTTTATCTTCCGCATTTAGTATGTTATGATATCACATGTTGATTCAGTCAGCCAGTTGGTTTGCTCGGTCACAGGTAGTCAGGCACCAGGTGTCATGTCACGTCCAGGCCCAGGTTCGGGGCGTGACAAAGCTTGGTATCAGAGCACTAGGTTCAAGTGTCCTATGGAGTCTATAAAGCTGTGTCTAGTGGAGTTTTCTTTATATATGAGTGCCGACCACTCACATAAACGGTTAACTATCATGACATCTAGGATTATCTTATTTCATTCTACTCTAGATTGTTCCATGAAGCTTAGAACAATAGGTAACCTTCTTTTCCTATCGAATTCCAGAGCATTGAATGCCCAAACGACAAGGAGAAAAAAAAACCAAGGTCCTGGAAGGATGATTGCCTATTAGGGTAAAATTATGGAGTACATGTTAGTAATAAGTGAGAATTGAGAGGATGTTGAATGTGGGATACAATGGATTGTATTACATATTAGAGCATAACCTTATCAAAAAGTACAAAAGTAGTTATCATGTTTTGTGATTATCAGATTACCTCAATCACCAGTTACATATTCTTTTATGGTTATTGGGTTTATGTTTATTCGGTATGCCAGTTATTCATTATTCAGTTACCAGATCTCCATTTTTATGTATCCAAATTTTGGTGACTTGTGAATATACAATGGCGCCTATGGGTGCTAAAAGAAAAGGTAAGTAATAGATATATCGAATTCATTTCATGTTTTAGGTCTAGTTTATCACTTAAGACTAGCCGGATTGTGCATAAAGTGATTTATCAGATAATTATATACTCTGAAGGACATGTTTGTGTGTGGTAGTGTATCCGTATGTAGTTTACCACACAGAACAATTTCATTTTTTATTCATAGGAATGGGATTGCAGGTTGGATGATAATAGTTCATATGTCAAACTCTACGGTGCAACAAGTTAAGAATTAGACCGCAGCTGGCATAGAATTTGTCATTATAGTTTTGGACAGAAAATAGCCTAAAGGCAAAATGCTAGGAGTATACCAAAGACGTGTCTTCCGTACAATCACGTATATGAAAAATAAGATATGGTGTACGAAAATGAGAACATATAGCAACCGATAGTGAATTTCGGGGAATAATTTTAAGTTGTTTAGATTTATTCATATTAGAACTAGAGAGTACCACGTTAGTAAGTTGCTATAAGAAGCATGTATTATTGTGAGATAAAGGATATGGCAATTCCCCTTAAGTTATGCGACTAAGTGTTTACCCCGAATGTTTATAATCTGATATGATTTTGATGTATATAGAAAGTCAGGGGTTAGATATACCAATTTATTTAAGATAGTTGAAATTTCCCGAAGTGTGATCCATGTACATAGTTGAAAAAGAAAGATTTTGTGCGAAAAAAGAATATGGTAAGATGATGAGGGAAGTTAGGAGTAATCTTATGCTTCACTTTAGTTATTCAAAGCAGGAGAAGAAACTATGATGCTAGCAGGTGGTTAGTAAAAGGATATGTAATGACTTGATCGGTCGTTCCGAGAGTTTAAGCCTCGTTTCCCCCATTCCTGCTTCATTTTTGGGTGATTCAGCTCTTTTATGTTGTGTTGGTGGATTGGCTCAGGCTCAGAATGATTGTAGAGAGAAATGAGATACTTAGTCTCTTAAGTTGATAATAAAATTGGAAAAGTCAACCGGAAGTTGACTTGTGAGTAAATAATATCGGAGCTTGGTTTTTATGGTTGGGATAACTTCGTGAGGTGATCTGGGACTTAGGAGCGTGCTCAGAATGTAATTTGGAGGTCTGTGGTAGATTTAGGCTTGAATTGGCAAAATTGGAATTTTGGTGTTTTCCGGTTGGTTGTGGATATTTTGATATCGGGGTCGGAATGGAATTCCGGAACGTGGAGTAGGTCCGTTGTGCCATTTAGGATGTGTGTGCGAAATTTCATGTTATTCGGACGAGGTTTGACAGACTTTTTGATTGTTTGTGGAATTCGAAAGTTTTGGAATCTTTAGGCTTGAATCTGAGGGTGATTTGGTATTTCGGCATTGTTTTGAGTGTTACGAGGATTGATACAAGTTTGAATAGTGTTGTATGACTTGTCGGTATGTTTGGTTGAGGTCCCGAGAGCCTTGGGATGGTTTTGAGTGATTGACGAGATGTTTGGAATTTGAGTTGTGTTACAGATTTTGTTGTTCCTGTTATTTCCGCACCTGCAAATTGGGGACCGCAGGTGCGCGGTTTGTAGATGCGGTTATGTAGCCCAGGTGCACAGCAGGGGTCGTAGGTGCGGTTTGGTCCCCCATATTTGCGATGACCGCAGGTGCGATCAGGAAACCGTAGAAGCGGAAAATCCCTTTTAATGAAATCCGCAGAAGTAAAGGATTCTGCGCAAATGCGGCCCCGTAGAAGCGTAATGGGGACCGCAGATGCGGAAGCACTTGTCAGAGGGTATATAAAGGCTCCTTCATGAATTTTTTGTCATTCTTCACCATTTTTGGCCGGGATTTGAGCTTTGGGCAGTGATTTTCAAGAGGAATCAAGGATTTTCAATGAGGTAAGTAACTTGGGCCTTATTATTTGTGTTTATGATGATTTTTCCATTGTTTAATCATGATATTATTGGATATTAGGGAAGAAATTGGGATATTAGGGCTTGAAATTTGGAGAGTTGAATTGGGGATTTGAGGGGCAATTTGAGGTCCGATTTTGATGTTCTTGGTATGTATAGACTCATGGGAGGAAGCGGATTCTTGTGATGTAATTTTTATCAAATTCTGAGACGTGACCTCGGGGGGCCGGGTTTGAGAAAATTCGGGATTTTTGGTCTAAATTGATAATTTTTGTACTAGTTTCATTCCTTTAGCATATATTGATGTTATGGTTCTGATTTTGATTAGATTCGGGGCGTTTGGAGACCGAATCGAGGGGCATGGGCGTCCCAGGCTAGAGTTTGGCTTGGTTTGTAGTAAGTAATGCTTCCAAACTTGGTTATGAGGGTTCGAAACTCCGAACGATGTGTTCTATGATTACTATTGAGGTGACGCAAATGCCAAGTGACGGGCGTGTGGGCGTGCACCATGTGAATCATGGTTTGGATCATTCCATGTCACTACTTAGTGACTCTTTCTTGGGGATACCTCTGTTGTAATTATGTGATTAAGTTAATGAGCTGTAAATCATGATAATTATCATGTTAAGGTTTCACGCCAATATTGCTAAGACCCGAGAGGTCGTTTCTTACTGTCATATCATTAGCTTAATTGATATTCTGTAATCAGTCTTTTTCATGCATATTATATCATGCCTCAGTATCGATTATTATTATTTGGCACATCATATCATTGTTCGAGCTAGTATCATGACATTTTTAGCCCCTGTGTGTGAGACTAGAGAGTGATGACTGAGTGAGGCCGAGAGCCTGATATTGAGTGACAGTATGGGATCGGGCTGCACACCGCAGCGAGATATTGAACATGCCTTCATTGGTTTGTTATAGCGCTTGGGCTAAGAGAACTCCGGAGTCTTTACACCCCCAGTGAGCGCAAATGATATTATTGAGGGATGGATCTTCCCTAGTCATGGATCTTGTCCGAAGCACTTATTATCTGGAGATGGATCTTCTCCATAGGCTGGAATGGCCTTCTTTGGTAATGGATGACTTTTGTGAGTGATATGTATATATTCCGGGATGGATCTTCCCTGGGCCTTGTGAGCCATATACAATACCGAGTGGTTGTGAGGTTGTTATTGTTATTATCTAGAGATGGATCTTCTCCATAGGCTAGAATGGCCTTCCTCAGTACTGAGTGATCGCTATCAGAGATGTATATATTCTAAGATGGATCTTCCCTGGACTGAGCCATATACAGTATTGAGTGGACGAGCATTTGAGATTGTGGGCACATGAGGCACTCAGCATGTGTCACGACCCTAAACCATGTGCATTGACATATAGATTTAGCAGAGTCTCATTTCTTTACCATGTTCATATCTACTCTATTTCATGTTTGAACTGTTTATTCCACTGAAAGCATGCCTACGTTTCTGTACATTATTTTTGTTATCCTTGAGGATGGTTGAGTTCGTCACTACCTATCAGTTCAAAGGTTGGACTTGATAGTTACTGAGTTGGTGTACTCACGTTACCCCCTGCACCTCGTGTGCAGATTCAGGCACTTTGGATCAGGTGGTGGTGGTTGATCGAGGCTTCTGACTTAGGAGATTATTGAGGTACCAGCACGACGTTCGCAGGCCTTGGCTCTCCACCTTACTTTCCAGTTTTATTTCAGTTGTTCCCTTAGACACTATGTAAGAGTATGTATTTTCCTTAGACTCTCATGTACTTAGTGACAACCCGGTTTTGGGCTGGATTGTATCTGTTATTGGAAATTTCTTATATTTCAAATAGTTCTTTAACTATTAAAAGCTTCCATAAATGTTTTCAAACTTATTATTATTGTGTTGATTATTGAGTTGAGGTTGACCTAGTTTCACGATAGGCTCCATCACGATGGGCTGGGTTTTCGGTCGTGACAAGTTCGTATTGGAGCCTAAGTTACATAGGTCTCATGAGTCATGAGCGGGTTAAGTAGAGTCTCACGGATCGGTAAGGAGATATCTGTACTTATCGAGGCTGCCGAACCTTTAGGAAATAAACTTCAGATTCTTAAATTCCTATCGTGCGACATTGATTCAGCTTGAAGCTTAACTCCTTGACTTCCTTCCACGCATTCGTGTGCGCGCATGAGCGCTCTGTATCAGTTGTGCATCGACGGCTTGTGATTCCTTGATTGAAGGGCGAGATATGATTTTTATGTGCTGATGTTGGGCCAGTCTGGAGGACTTGAGGCCGGGATTTTCTTGTAGCTTGAACATTGAGGTGTTGATTTTGTGAGAACGTGCTTCTGGATTTATATGTTCGGTATTGTCCCTATGAGTGGAAGTGATGACGGGATGGCTATGTGAGGAGTATGATGTGATTGCGAGATGTGTTCATATGATTTGAATGTAACGAGAAGGGTCTATTTGAGGGTAGAAAGAACTATTTGGTGCTTGATGTCCATCGTGATTAGATGTATAGCCTGAGTTAGAGTGTATTGAAGGATCTTTTCATCATTTTAGTTAGGGAGTGAGGTGGAATTTATGTCGCGATTTGGGTTCAGACCAGGAAGATTGGTGATTGCGTGATGTTTATGGTAGTGGAAGGGTATAAGGAGAAGTTAGTCTGAGGCAGAGCAGGTGGGGTATCTCCTATGGAGTGTTCAGAAATTGTGTGACCCCTATGTTGTTTGTTGAAAGTCCTCTTTTACCAGTGAATTATATGTGCTGCAGTTCGAGTGTGGATTGCGTATGCAGGTTGTCTTAACTGTTACGAGGGTGAATGCGAGATTTGTAGATGATTTTAAGTACTAGATGGGTTGTGTTGCACAAGCTTATGAAGGATTTAGTTAAACCTCACTATGGTATTATGGAAGTAGTATAGTATGGGCATTGTGAGTTCTGCATGTTTTGACCTATGGCTTTGAGCCAAGTGAGGGAGTCCTCTATTGATTAGTTGATGGCATGGTTATGTGTTGTATTGGTTTCAGTTTGAGATATACTAGTGAATTAGTTGTGGCTTGCAGGGGTTGAGATCGAGGATGGTTCGAGTAAAGGGAATTTTAATAAAAGTTATGTTATGCCTTATGGGTATATGAGAATCACGGAATCACTTGAGTTGTTATTGGTAAAGGATGTACGGTGCATAGAGCAGGAATTTGTTTGGTTGTATTAAGGTGGGGATTACTTCCATAGGTGTTGCTGTTCTAATGAGGCACATGTCGTCCGATTCATTTGGTCAGCCTAATTGAAACCTGAGTAGAGTGGATGACTCCCGAGAATAGGTTTGAAGGATTTAAGGTTTACATGTAGTAAATGAAAATCTTCAGGGTGGATATTTGGCTAAGAACGGGGGTTTACATTGGGGGATGGCAAAACTGGTGGCATTTCTTTATCATTATGGATTCTACACATCAATATCAGGAAGGTGAAGGTAATGGCTTTAGATTCGCAGGAAGTTCCTTCAGGGTAAGTATTTCAAGTATGGTGCTTTTGGGATATTTGAGAGAGTAGTCAGCGGCTTATGATCCTTAGAACGATGTGGTTTTTTGCTTGGGACTCATGTGGTGAGTCTGGGTCGAGGATTGTGGTATTATAGCAAGAAGAGGTATCAAATTGAAGGTAAATCAGAAGGAACTTGGATAGATGGGATAGCATGGTAGTAGGTCGGACTGGCATTGTAAAAGATATGATTAGTTCTTTGGGTGCTTAAGAGGTAATGAGTTTCTACAAGTGTTTCTCGGCAATGTTCTTGGGTTTTAGTGACCTGTGTAGCTTTGTTGAGTTAGAAGAATTCAGTCCTGACGGTTTGGTTTTGTGCAAACGGAATTCAGAGAGTTCTTTATAGTACGGTTAGAGATGTATATTTTCTACGGGGCGTGGGGAGCATGTGATGTATAGTGATTTTCTTCTAGATGGGTTCAAATGGAAGGTTCTTGGCTAGTTGAGTACGTAGCTGCTTATGGCTCGGAAGGGGTTGTGAGGTTCTCATATTTATCATAGGGTGCCATGGAACATGCGGTATATTGTGTAGGGTTGACATTTGCATGTGTAAGGTCACGGTTCGGTTTTGAAAGGAAGGTCATAATTCTTAAGCAATATGGACCATTTCAGAAGATTAGGGAAATAATAGTACTAATTGGGATGGCTTGATGAGGGTATACATTTCAGAAAGGGCAATGTGTTTGAGTTATGGATACTTTATTAGTATTGCGACACTCTCTTGTTGGATCGACTACTGATATTCAAGTTTGCTTGATAGCACAGAAGAATTTTAGGAGTATCTATCGTGGAATGATTGAGTATCAGATGTGTGTTAGATGTTCGGGCAGTGGAGTTGGGATCGAATATGGTTATTTGTGTGCCTTATGGATTTGGAGACCGGGAACTCTCATAGACAGGTCATGTCATGGTTGTGGACCGCATATATCGGTCTTGTGTGATGACTATCGGGGTTTGGAGACTTGAGTGGATCCTTTGTTGCTTAGTATGTTAGATATTTGTGTGATGCTGGGTATGGACTGGTTGTCTCCGTATCGTGTTATTCTAGACTGTGGCGCTAAGTCGGCGACGTTAGCTATGCTGGGGATGCCACTGATTGAGTGGCGAGATTCGACAGGTTATGTTCTCAGTAGAGTGATTTCATTTTTGAAGGCCCATCTAATGGTTGGGAATAGGTTATCTTTCTTATTTGGCCTTCGTGAGGGATGTCAGAGCAGAGACTCCTACCATTGATTCGGTTCCGGTGGTGAGGGATTTTCCGGATACGTTTCCTGCTGCGGGGCATACCATCAGACAGGGTTGTGGATTTTGATATTGATTTGGTGTCGGGCACCGTATCGTATGGCACCGGCGGAGTTAAAGGAGTTGAAGGATCAGCTTTAGGAACTTCTTGGTAAGGGGTTCTTTGGTAGGCCAATATGGATGTGTGTTCTGCATCGAGTCGGCTTTGTTAGCTCCAAGTTGCTATTGTTGGCGGATGTGTTGATTCGATTGTTATTGAGCTTATTAGTGTTCTGGGGTGGTCTATGAGTTACCTTCCGCGTTGCGAAGCGTTATGATTTGTTGGTTATAGGCACATATGGTGCGGTTCTATTGGGGTCTCATAGTGTAATTCGAGCGAGAAGAGTATTGGGTATTGCTCGGTGGATGGCGTATCGCTTGTGTCCTTCCGGATTTGTGTGGTGTTATGTTATTTTCTTCGACGTGGTTATAATGATTTGCTTTTGGTGCTACACAACAAATTTCGCGTGGTTGTTGAAGTTGAGTATAGTGGCTTGAGATGTTTTATGTGACTTAATGTTTGAATGGGGTCGCGCATTGGGGTGAAGTTTTATGGAGGTATGATCCTTCGGGTTATATTCGTGTATTCTGGTTCTACGATGTGTGATGGGTTCTCATCGTTGTGTTGTAATGGTACTAGTGAGCTTGCGGTACATCCCTCTTATTTGAGTCATTTTTCATGATTTGAGTACATTTGGGTTGTTGCTTTTGGTGCACGGATTGCATGGGTTGTGGCTTTAGATGATATTGATGTTTCATGTCAATAGCGTAGTCGTGTTGGATGAGATTGAGGTCATTGGAGACCTAGAATGAATACTATTGGATTCAATTTTAGCATGTTGGAAGGATAATATCGGGTTTCGGCTTAGAAAATACTATGGTCCTTGCCAAAGAAGAGAGAGCTCTATGACTGATTGATCTAAGGGATGGTTATGACTTTCTGCATGTTTCATTCATCGTTGGCAGTATGAAAGTGTTGGAATGAGGCTTTTATTTGATAAGAGGTTTATTGTCGGTATCTGGTTATTCTGAGTAGTTGTTGTGATTTGAAGTTTTTGCGAGTGTTTGAGTAGTATGGTATATCCTGTAATTTCCATTATGAATTGTGGTTATGGCTTGGTACAGCGTGTTCAGATTTATTCGGTATTTAGATGTAAGATTATGATCTTATAGATGATTTCGGAAGTGGAAATTTGGTTCTAAAATTAATGGGCAAGGTTGGATTGTGAAATTTCAGTTATGTTGTGGTATTATACCTATATGGGATAGGGTGACGTGGGATCACCCCCGAGTATCTGCATGGTAAGGTTATACAGCGATTTGTAGGCTTTTGGAACAACTTTGGGCACGTTCGAGGACAAACGTATGTTTAAGCGCGGGAGAATACAACGACCCGATCGGTCACTCCGAGAGTTTAAGCCCCGTTCCCCCATTTCTACTTTATTTTTGTGTGGTTCAGCTCTTTTATGTTGTGTTGGGTGGATTGGCTCAGGTTCGGAATGATTGTACTTCAGTTGATTATAAATTTGGAAAAGTCCATCGGAAGTTGACCTGTGGGTAAATGATCTCGGAACTTGGTTTTTATGGTTCAGATAGCTTCGTGATGGGATCTGGAACTTAGGAGCATGTTCGGAATGTAATTTGGAGGTTCGTGGTAGATTTAAGCTTGAATTGGCGAAATTGGAATTTTGGTGTTTTCTGGTTGGTAGTGGAAATTTTGATATCGGGGTCAGAATGGAATTCTGGAAATTGGAGTAGGTCCGTTGTGTCATTTGGGACATGTGTGCAAAATTTCAGGTCATTCAGACGAGGTTTGATAGAGTTTTTGATCATTTGTGGAATTTGGATGTTTTGGAATCCTTAGGCTTGAATCCGAGGGCGATTTGGTGTTTCGGCATTGTTTTTAGTGTTACGAGGATTGATACAAATTTAAATAGTGTTGTATGACTTGTCGGTATGTTTGGTTGAGGTCCCGAGGGCCTTGGGATGGTTTTGAGTAGTTGATGGGATGTTTGGAATTTGAGTTGTGTTGCAGATTTTGCTATTCTTGTTATTTCTGCACCTGTGGATTGGGGACCGCAGGTGCGAGGTCCGCAGAAGCGGTTATGTAGCGCAGGTGCGCAACAGGGGTCACAAGTGCGGGTTGGTCCCCCGTATCTGCGAATGACCGCAGGTGCGGTCAGGCAACTGCAGAAGCGGAAAATGCCTTTTAATGAATTCCGCAGAAGTGGAGGATTTTGCGCAGATGCGGCCCCACAAATGCGTAATGGGGACCGCATATGCGGAAGTGCTGGGCAGAGTGTATATAAAGTCTCCTTCGCGAATTTTTGGTCATTCTTCACCATTTTTGGTCGGGATTTGAGCTTTGGGCAGTGATTTTCAAGAGGAATCAAGGATTTTTAATGGGGTAAGTTACTTGGGCCTTATTATTTGTGTTTATGATGATTTTTCCATTGTTTAATCATGATATTAGTGGACATTAAGGAATAAAGTTGGGAGATTAGGGCTTGAAATTTGGAGAGTTGAATTGGGGATTTGAGGGGCCATGTGAGGTCCGATTTTGATGTTCTTGGAATGTATAGACTCGTGGGAGGATGAGGATTCTTGTGATGTAATTTTTATCGAATTTCGAGACGTGGGACCGGGGGGCCGGGTTTGAGCAAATTGGGGATTTTTGATCTAAATTGATAATTTTCATATGGGTTTCATTTCTTTAGCATATATTAATGTTATAGTTCTGATTTTGGTTAGATTCGGGGCATTTAGAGGCCGAGTCGAGAGGCAAGGGTGCCGCGGGCTAGAGTTTAAATTGGTTTGAGGTAAGTAACGCTTCCAAACTTGGTTCTGAGGGTTCAAAACCCCAAACTATGTGTTCTATGATTACTATTGAGGTGATGTAAATGCCAAGTGAGGGGCGTGTGGGCGTGCATTGTGAGAATTGCGGCTTGGATCATTCCATGGCACTGCTTAGTGACTATTTCTTGCGGATACATGTGTTGTAATTATGTGATTAAGTTAATGAGCTATAAAGCATGCTAATTATCATGTTAAGGCTTCACGCCAATACTGTTGAGACCCGAGAGGTCGTTTCTTTCTATTATCCTTGAGGATGGTTGAGTTCGTCACTACCTATCAGTCCAAAGGTTGGACTTGTTACTTACTAATTTGGTGTATTCACTTTACCGCCTGCACCTCATGTGCAGATTCAAGCACTTTGGATCCAGTGGCGGTGGTTAATCGAGGCTTCTGACTTAGGAGCTTATTGAGGTACCTGCACGACGTTCGTAGGCCTTGGCTCTCCACCTTACTTTCCAGTTGTATTTTAGTTGTTCCCTTAGACATTATGTTAAACTATGTATTTTTCTTAGACGCTCATGCACTCAGTGACACCCCGGTTTTGGGCTGGATTGTATCTGTTCTTGGAAATTTCTTATGTTTCAAATAGTTCTTTAACTATTAAAAGCTTCCGTAAATATTTTCAAACTTATTATTATTATGTTGATTGTTGAGTTGAGGCTGGCCTGGTTTCACGATACGCGCAATCACGACGGGTCGAATTTTGGGTCGTGACAGGATAATATATAAGTTTTGAGTAGATACAACAAATTAGAAAATTTGGCAGATCCAGAAGAGGTAAAATTTGATTCACTTAATAAAGTTAACATTAGTGAGTGGGTAACAATTTGAAACAGCGAACACGTGTTAGAACCCAAAAGAGTTTAAGTTATACTCAAAGTACAGTGATAGTGGAAAACAAAATCAGCTAGCAGTAAGAGTGCAAACTAAAGAAGATTAGCCTTTAAGTGTTATCGAAAAGTGGGTTCCCCAAGATTGACAGAGTGAGCAGATTTAAATCATTAAGATTGTGTTTGATAGTTGTGAATACATTGGACTTTCGTTTATATAAGTAATTTAGTTTTTCCTAGTAAGAAAGATTGCTTAGAAGTACGTCGGAAGATGAGTCATCATTGATGTAAAGTGCAAGGAATTACAGAAGGTAATAAAAGTTGTTCGTATCCCAACAAAAGAAAAGGATCTGCAAGTATAAGACCTTAACTTTTGGTCTAAGGGGGAGATGTGAAAATCGTCAGTATGTCCAGTTGGAGATTTGAAACCTGCGTAGTTAGCATGGGATATAAAAAATTTAAAGTCATGCCCAGTTGTGTATCACGAGGGTAGTGCCATTGCACGAGACTGTAATCTTCAAAGTATTGGTCAAAGATTTAGCTCGCAACAGTACTATAATTGTTTTCAGGAAGTACCTTAAGGAGATAATTAAGTATGAGAAGTATAGCTCATTATGGAGGCAAACAAGAGAACTGTTGTGGAAGAGTTCACCACTTGTCCAAGCTAGGAGTTCGACTTTCGGACTCCGAAGATTGTAGAATTATTGTCTAGAATAAAATATGTTCCTCCATAGTAACCGAAGTGAAAGAGAAATAGATTGTTGATCCCTACTAGTTACAACTTAAAGAGGGGGTGCACAAGCATAAAATTATGGTTGAACAACGGGGAGATGATGGTACTTTGAGGTACCAAGATGGACTGTATATTCCAAGCATAGATGGGTTCAAAGAGCGGATTATATCTGAAGCCCATAATTTCAGGTATTCTATTTAATCAGGTACCACAAAGATGTATCATGGTATTAAGAATATATATTGGTGGAATAGCATGAAAAAGAATGTTGCAGACTTTGTGGCAGAGTGTCCGAATTATCAGTAAGGGAAAGTCGAGCAGCAGAAAGCCTAGTGTTTTACCACATAATAAACATATTTTGAGTGGAGATGGTAAATATGGAATTTATAACAGGATTATCTTGCTCAATTTGGAAGCATGATTTGATTGGGTGATTGTAAATTAATTTACCAAGTAAATGCACTTCTTGTCAGTAAAGACTACAGATTCAGTAGAAGATTATGCCAAGTTATAAATTCAGAAAATCATCTGATTGTATGGGACTTCATTGTCCGTCATTTCAGACTGTGGTTCTCAGTTTAAAATGAACTTTTCGAAGTTCTTTCAGAAATGATTAGGCACAAGCTTTCTTCATCCTCAGAAAGATGGCCAGGCAGAGCGTGCTATTCCGACACTTGAGGATATGTCCTTTATTTCAAAAATAATTTGGATGATCACATACCTCTCATTGAGTTTTCTTATAATAACAGCTACCATTCTAGTGTCAAGATGGCATCGTAAGAAGCTCTGTGTGGGCAAAGGTGTAGACCACCAATTGGTTGGTTCGAAATTATCAAAGAAGATTTGTTGGGACCAAAGTTGGTATATCATACTATGGAGAAAGTTAAGTTAATTCAAGAGCGTTTGAAGACGGCTCAGAGCTGCCAAAAGTCCTATTCCGACGTGCGACATAGAGACCTAGAGTTTCAAGTTGATGATAAGGTGTTTCTGAAATGTCGCCTATGAAAGGCGTTATAAGATTTGGGAAGAAGGGGAAGCTTAGTCCCTGCTTTATTAGGCCATATAGAATCTTGAGGATCGGTCAATTAACTTATTAGTTAGAGTTGCCACCAGAATTTGCGGCTATACAGCCATTATCTCATGTCATACTATAACATTCAAGTTTCCAGTACTTAGATACTCATGTTAGTTCAATAATCAATTATTAGTGCAAGTTTAATATTCATGTATTCATGTTAGTTCAGTATTCACGTATCCATGGAAGATCAATATTCAGTCAATGCAATAGTCATTTAGTTCAGTATCTCAATAGTTCGGTAATCATGTATTCATTTAGTTCAGCCATGACAATCCTTCGAGGACGAATGATCCCAAGGCGGAGACAATGTAAGACCCTGTGCATTCGGACTGGGTGTGGATATGTTAAATGAGTATTAATTTGATATTTTAGACATATGAAGTCCTAGCGGGATGAGTATGGGTGAAAATAGTTGTTTTTCAATCAAGACGGAAACTAAGGAGAATAAGATTAGATAAAATTTACTAAGTTTACGAAATATCCGTCTTCCAGAAGGATTTAGAGAAGCTGTGTAAGAAATTTTGGAAAGTGCAAAGCAGGAAAGTTGTAGCACATTGAAATAGCTTTCCGATGATATATTATAGAGCCTTAACAGATCTTCGTGCAAAGAGTTATGTTCATTTTACAAAGCAGTGCGCAATATGCGCGCCAAGAGGGTCACATGTGTGGCAGTGCTACGGCCATTTTGCGTGGTCAAGTGCACGGACAGGCCTTCAGGTGCACCAGGGGCGCACCTGGGGGTTATTTTAAAGCCCTACTTTGTCCCCCACACCCGGAAAACACAAAAACATGCTCTAGAAATGGAAGCTCTGAAGAATCTAACTCCTTAAAGGTCCTTCCACTATCCAAGGTAAGTTCTAATGGTGATTCTAAGTTAATTTCAATTTCCGAACATCTTATTAACATGGGTAAACCCTCCATATCATTAGATATTCGATTGAGACATCATTGTTGAGAGAAGGAATACTAGAACTCGAATTCAAGGGGATTGAACTTCAAAAAGGTAATGTCTTCACCCTCTAATTAATTCTAGCATTGGATTAATGATTATAGACTCTAGTTCATGAGATATGAGTTGGTGGGTTTGATAGAAAACATGAACGGTTATAGGTTTGGGTTGTTGATTGTTGATTATTGGTTAAGGGTGATGTTTACCTTATGGGTGATGAAGAATGATTTTGATTATAACCATTTGAGACTTTAGAACTTATCTAGGAGCAAAAGAATGGGTTGTTGGGTGTAGATATACCATTAATAAGGACTATGAAGCTTTATTCTCATCAAGTATTTGATCAAATGCTTAAATGACCAAAACATGAGTATCACAACTAATATGGAATCCCTTTTACTTGTATTGCTATAACTTAAAGTTAAAATGATTGACAAACGTTGTATTGCGCTCAAGAGCAGGAAGTTAAGGTATGTGAGGCGAACTCTCTATGTTAAGGAATGTTAATGATTCTCCCTACACTACGTTTCTTTTACAATGTTACTAATTACCTCAGAAATATAGTTAAACCTAGTTCCTTTAATAGTTGCAGGACTTCTTTTCTCTAGCTTTCTGTTCATGACTTTCCTTTCAAACGTTGTGAGCTTAGTGCATTCAATATAGACATGTGTTTATTTCCCATGATTCTCGGTCTAGATTACTAGCATGTCATAAATAGTTGAATCATAAGTTCTCAGAATTAGTTCATGAATACATGTCTTAGTCTAGTCCTATTCAGTATTCCAGTTTCATGTAACTCAATATGATTCAGTATTTCAGCATCACATATTGTAGTATGATTTTCACTTCCTGAATTTAAGTCCCTGAATGTTGAACACCTATATTTGGGCATGAGGTTGTAGTTTATATGCTTTATGCATGTTTGGTCATGAAGCCGTAGTTTATGCTTTATGTATTTTTGGGCCTGAGGCCGTAGTTATGTATATGTATACTTGGGCATGAGGTCGTAGCTTGTGCACATATATATTGGGCCCGAGGCTGTAGCTTATTCAGATAAACATGCTGTTTATTATTTAGAAGAGGGAGTACTTGTATCCTTACTTCCTTTGGTCAGTTTAATTATTAGTTATTACTTCAGTTATCAGTTATCATTTCAGCCGCAGTTTCAATAGTTATCACTTCAGTTATCAATTATAAATTCTCAGTTATCCCCTTAATTTCAGTTTCAATATTTATAATTCTTTCTTTTACTTGCTTTACATACCAGTGCAATTCAAATGTACTGACGTTCCTTTTGCACGGAGTCTGCATCTCACGATGCAGGTAATTATTTACAGGTTGACGATTTAGAGCACTAGGATTCAGCAATTTGGTGATCCCTAGTTCTTTCGGGGCATTATCATTACCTTACAGTCTTCAATATTTTCAGATAGTTAGTGTTTTCAGTACTTCATTAGAGGTTTAATAGGCTAGAGTAACAGTTAGACAAAGTCACATGCTTTTCATGTTAAGTAATGTTGACTACATATATGTTTCATACATGTACTGGTATTTCCACACTTTAATTTATATTATTCAGACATTCAATATATCATCATGTGTTAGTTTATCTTCCACATTTAATATGTTATTATATCACATGTTGATTCAGTCAGCCAGTTGGTTCGCTCGTTTACAGGTAGTCAGGCACCAGGTGTCGTGTTACGTCCAGGCCCAAGTTCGGGGCATGACAATTTATCTTTCTAGAACCCTGTTCCCCTAAATAAGACTTCTCATACATGATATTACTATTTTATGACTTGCGAGGATAGTTAGTTCGGGATATGGAAGGGTTCAGATTGAATCAGAACACTTGGTTTCTTAAGGTTTGCTTAAAAGGCTAAGTTTGACTTCGTTCAACTTTCTGAGTAAACGACCTCAAAAACGGGATTTGACGATTACAATAGGTTCGTATGATGATTTCAGACTTGGACGTATGTTAAGATCAGGTTTTGGATGACCAGGGAGCATTTCAGTGCCTACTGGTGAAAGTTGGCATTTTGAGTGAATTCCATAAGTGTGGGTTGAAATAGATTTTTACTTGCACACAAAATTTGGCATCATCCCGAATTAATTCGATAAGAATCGAACTCACGGAAGTGTTTTTAGAAGTTTTTGAGTTCATGAGTTAATCCATGCGTTTTGGCATCCGATTTGTGGTTTTTGATGTTATTTCAGTGTTCCGATCGTGCAAGAAAGTTTTTATGATGTTATTAGACTTGTGTGGGTAGTTGGAATGGAGCCCTGAGGGATCGGGTGAGTTTCTCATGTTTGGAAGGATGATAAACACTTTAGTTTTCTAGTGTTTCTTGGCAGTAGTTGCAGGTCTCACAAATGCGAGAATTTGTTCGCATATGCAAACCTCACATTTGCGAGAAGGGATTTGCAATTGCGAAGAATTCCCGACCTGGGCAGTGTTCACATTTGCGACACATTGGTCGCATTTTCAATCTCAGCATAGTCCGGATTTGCGACCATGGCTGCCTAAGCCCATGTTCGCTTTTGCGATGGATTGGTCGCATTTTCGAACCAGATGTCGCAAATGCGACATCTAAGACCTGTGCATAACTTATTACTTGCGAGACTTAGACTTTTTAGCTCATTTCCTCTCATCTCTCAGGCGATTTTGGAAGATTTTGGAAGAGGGTTTTCACCTAGAAATTTGACGTAATTAATTCCTACACAACATGAGATAAATTCATAGATTATGAGTAGATTAACATGTAAAAATTGGTGAAAATCAAGGGTTTAGATAAAACCTAGGTTTTTGATAAAAATGAGATATAAGCACGAAATTGGTTACCGAATTAAGTGAAAATCATATATTTGAGTTCATGGGGTTATGAGTAACAACTTTCTTCGAATATTTTCGGAATCCAGGCATGTGGCCCCGGGGGTGCATTTTAGTAATTTTTGCAAATAGGCTTGGGAAATCACTTTGATAGATAGGATATGAACTTTTGAGAATGTATGGACTATTTTATATAATATTTGACTAGTTTCGAGTTTTTTGCAACCAAATTGAGGGTTTGGGCACTATCTTGGACCGGAAATTTGAGACAAGGTAAGATTCTTTTCTAACCTTGTAAGAGGGAATTAACTCCATAAGTGAACCTAATTAATATGTGGTTCTATTTATGGGGGCTACGTATGCACGAAGTGACAAGAGTCCGTACGTAGCTATTATTCATGCTTATGTACGGTTAATTCTAGGCTTACACCATGCTTTATGGACCCCGTTACTTGATTTTGTTTATTAATTGTCTTGAATAGATCTAGAATTGAGGATTTACGGATTTAAAAAAGTTTCAAGTTGAATTTCTTTACTTTGAAAAGAATTGAGGGATGTTATGATTAACTTGAAAAATTTATATTTAACCGCATCGCAAGTATATTCCGCAAGCGGGGTGACTTTTCCACTACTCTCATGGGAACGGGCCGTTCACCTCGACAATTAATAGATGCATCTATGGTTCATGTCATTCGACCCTCGGCAATGCACATAGTTATGTATATGTATATTTGGATCGGGCCGTACGTCCTCGACATAATTCGTGCATTATAATAGAACTGGAAGTCCCTTTATATTTGATATTAATTCAGTTATTTGAGAGATTACTTGTTTTAAATGGAGGAAATGATTCGGTTCTTAAATATAATGAAAGGATGGTTTATTTATTTCTTATTATGAGTTTTATTTTCATTTCTATACATCATGTTTAATTAGAATTTTATATTATTATATTGTTGGCCTCAATAAGTGTCAGAGTCGACCCCTCATTACTACTTCTTCTAGGTTAGACTAGATACTTACCGGGTACATTGTTTATGATTTCACGCTACACTTCCACACTTATATGTATAGGATCTGGGGCAGGTGCATCTGGATATCAGTCCGGCATGCACGCTTGACGTACACTTCAAGACTTCATGGTGAGGTGCCTTTCGAGCCGTTCTGCAATAGCTGGTGTCTTTCTTTTGTTATATTTTTGTGTCTATTTCATTTCGGACAATAGACTAGTATTGACAAGAATGCTCATATACTTTTGACACCAGGTCTTGGCACACACTAGTAGACTTATAATTTTGGGATCATTTTTATGATTACAATTTGCACTCAGTTGCTTTTGTTTAATTAGTTTACATCTATCATTTCTTAAATCTTTTAAAAATGAGAAAAGTTATCTACTTAGCAAACTTATTAAAAACGGGGAACCACTAGATTGATTAGTGTTAGCTTTCCTAGCAACGGTGTTGGGCGCCATCATGTCTTATAATTGAATTAGGTCGTGACACAAGTAGTAGAAATCCCTTCCAAAAACACCCAAAATCGAGCTCCAAAACTTTGTGAGAAAAAGTACCTAAATTTTGAAAATAAGAAAAAAATGCAGCAACTTTCCCAGCTAGATTCAAGTTCTAGATGTTCCTGAAACTCACATTTGATAAGCTAAACACGATCCTTGTGGTATCACACCCAAGATAGCCTCTTAAATCACCAAATTTGGCCTTAAAATGTGGGAGATATGATGTTTTAAGTTTTAAAAGAAATATGAAATTTTTAATGGCATTTTCGTAATTATTTACACTATAAAAAAACAGCAATAAGAGAATCTTCGTGTTAGCACCCAAAACTCATTAAGAACTTTCCGAACGCAAATCATATATGCATTTCAATCATAAAATATGCTACAAACCTGCTCGCACATCATAACACCGAGAATAGGTTATGTTGAGCCGATATTGACCATGGTCAAAATTCAAATCCTTTACTTAATTTGTTTCTCAACTAATATTCCAAGATACACCTGAGATCCGTGGGATCCCATCCGATCATACCAAAAAGTACAAATACATCATACAAACTTATTCAAAGTCTCAAAACACTCATGAGAACATAACAACAAAGAATAGAGGCTCAAACCGAAAAACATTTCTCTTAAGTTGTTAAATCTTCATTCTTTATAAAGAGTGTCTGAATTAGACATAAACACTTCGAATTACTTTCAAACTTTGCATAGAAGTTCAATGAAACTATATAGAATTATCCGAAGTCTCGAAACACCAATTGGAGTCCAAAAGCGTCAAAGTCAACTCTTGATCAAACTTATGAACTCGTAAGTTTTCCAAATTGCTAACTTTTGACAAATAATGTCGAATTCTTCTAATGACCTCTAAAATCAAATCCGAGTATATGTACATGTGAAAATATCATCATACAAACCTATAGGAACAATAAAAAAACTCAATTTAGAGTTCGTTTATCAAAAAAGTCAAACCTTGGTCAACTCTTCCAACTTAAAGCTTCTAATACGAGAATCATTATTCCAAATCAATCCTAAACTGCTCAAAAATGAAATAATAACCATACATGCAAGTAATAATACATCATATGAATCTACTTAAGGTCTCAAACCAATGAATCGAACGCTAAAGGTCAAAAAGAGCGGTCGGGTCATTACACATTCCTATTTGATGATGTGCGGATAAGGGTGGCATTCTACATTAATGATGAGTGGAGTATAAGTGTGGAAGTCTAGTTATTCAAGTAATTCTTTATGCTTTGTTATGCACTTTATATGATTTTATGTTGTTTTTAACATGCTACTGTATGCTTCACTGGGATGAAAACCTGTTTCGTTGAGATTGATGGTACTATATCTTATTGTATTCTTCTTGCCGTTTATTTGATGTATTGTACATGTTTCTTTGGTAGTGAGTATCACGTGACTTGAACCTTATCACTATTTTGTCGATGATAGTTTTGATACATAGTGAGTATATGTTGTGCCGTACTCATACTATACTTCTGTATATTTTTGTACAGATGTAATGACCCAGCCGGTCGTTTGGATAGTTGTAGCTCTGTTCCCCCATTTTCTACTCATTTAGTACTTTTCAATTGTTAGATGACTTACCTTGTTAGTCAGTTCGAGTCCGAAGAGATTTCGGATAGAATTGATACACTTAGTCTCAAAGTTGAAAGCTTTAAGTTGGAAAGGTTTCCCAGATGTTAACTTGTGTGTAAACAACTTTGGAATGGAGTTTTGATAATTTGCTAGCTCCATTGGGTGAGTTTTGACTTAGTAGCGTGTCCAAATTATGATTTGGAGTTCCATAGTTGAATTAGGCTTGAAATGGCGAAGGTTAGATTTTTGGAAAGTTTGACCGAGAGTAGACTTTTTGATATCGGGGTCGGATTGAATTTACGAAAGTTGGAGTAGGTTTGTGGTGTCATTTTTGTCTTGTGAGCAAAACATGAGGGTATTTGGACTTGATTTGATAGGTTTAGACATTGTTTGTAGAATTTGGAATTTCTTTGTTTCAATAGGCTTGAATTGAACGCTAGACTAAGTTCGTATCGTGTTTTAGGACTTGTTGGCTTGTTTGATTGAGGTCCAAGGGGCCTCGAGTTGATTTCGGATGGTTAACGGATTGATTTTTGAGTTTGACCGAATGCTGAAGCTTACTAGCTTTTGGTGCAATCGCACTTGCGGAGTGGGGATCATAGGTGTGTTATAAAAGAAGCGAGGAGGGAGCCGCAGAAGCAGCCAAGGAGGAAGTGAGTAGAGGTCGGAGGTGAGAAGTTATTTCTGCTCCGGTGTAGTTGCAGAAGCGGAAGGCTCGCAGGTGCGATGGGGAATTCTGCACCTGCAATTGCACTGATGTGAGGCCAGGACTATAGAAGTGGAGGCTCAGGTCCAGTGGACTCACCATAGAAGCAGAATTTGTGTCGCTTCTGCGACACCGCAGATGTAGTTAAGTGTCCGCTGAAGTAGAAAGGCTGGGCAGAAAGTTAAATTCAAGGGTTCGCGATTTTGGCTTCATTTTAACATTTTAAGCTCAGACTTTGGATATTTTGAGAGGATTTTCGAGGAGATTCTGGAGGTAAGTCCCCCGTGCTCGTTTATGGTCAATAATCTTGTTTTCCCATTGATTTTCCCACCTAGATCGTGTGGTTTTGAGCTGAAATTTGGGGGTTTGAAGTTGGGGATTTGGAGAGTTTTATTTGGGGATTTGGTGTCGGATGTTGATAAAATTTGTATGGTTTGACTCGTGGTCGAATGGACTTTAGGGTTTTGGGACTTTTCTCGAATTTTTGGACGTGGGCCAGGGGGCCGACTTTGGACCAATTTTAGGCTTTCGATTAATAACTTCATATTTTCTTGTGGAATTGATTAATTTAGACCATATTGATTGTATCGTGCTATTTGTGGCTAGATTATGGATATTTGGAAACCAATTTGAGAGGAAAAGGTGTATTGGAGTAGAGATTTGCGCGGATTGAGGTATGTAGCACTTCTAACTTGGCTTAATGATTGGACAAAACCCTTTAAGTTCAAGGGTTCGTTATTTTCACCTATTTTCGGATTTTGGAGCTCGATTTCGGCAATTTTGTAGAGAAATTTTTCACATAACTTGGGGTAAGTGTTCTTGAATTATTGAGACCACAAAGGTCATATTGCTGTTGAATTATTTGTTTAAAATTGAAATTTTATACTCAGTCATATTCATTTCATTGCATATCGTATCTCAATCTCTATTGTTATTTATTGATACATCATATCATCATTTTCGGGCTAGTTTCATGACATTGTGAGCCCGTAAGAGAGAGACTGGAGAGATTGATGACTGGGTGAGGCCAAAGGCCTGATTATAAATGATATTATTTGATCGGGCTCCACGCCGCAACGATTACATTGATTTATGATAGCGCTTGGGCTGAAAGAGCCCCTCCGGAGTCTGCACACAACCCTGATGAGCGCGGTTGATATTATTGAGGGATGGATCTTCACTGGACATGGATCTTGTCCGAAGCATTATATACCTGGAGATGAATCTTCTCCTCAAGCTGTCACCCATTAAGGGTGTTATGATATTTGGGAAGAAGAGCAAGTTGAGCCCTCGGTATATTGGGCCATTTGAGGCACTTTAGAGGATTGGAGAGGTGGCTTACAAGCTTGCCTTGCCACCTAGTTTGCCAGGTATGCATCCATTATTTTGTGTTTCTATGCTCCAGAAGTATGTCGGCGATCCGTCTCATATTTTTGATTTAAGCACGGTTCAATTAGATGGTGATATGACTTATGATGTGGAGCTGGTGGCTTTTCTGGGTCGGCAGGCTAGAAAGTTAAGGTCAAAGGACATAGCTTCAGTGAAGATGCAATGGAGAGGTTAGAAGTTGAGGAGTCTACTTGGGAGACTGAGTGGGAGATGCAGAGCAGATATCCAAACCTATTTGAGATTCCATGTATGTTTGTAGTCTCGTTCGTGTACGAACATTTGTTTAAGTGGGGGAAGATGTAATGACTCGGCCAGTCGTTCAGAGAGTTATAGCCGTGTTCCCCTATTTATTGCTCATTTTGTGCTTTACAGTTGTTATATGACTTACTGGGTTAGTAAGTTTGGGTCCCGAGAGAATTTGGAAGGAATTGAGACACTTAGTCTCAAAGTTGGAAGCTTAAGTTGGAAAGGTTGACCGGATGTTGACTTATGTGTAAATGACTCCGAAATGGAGTTTTGATGGTTCTGTTAGCTTAATGGATGATTTTTGACATAGGAGTGTGTTTGGATTGTGATTTGGAGGTCCATATTTGAATTAGGTTTGAAATGACGAAGGTTGGATTTGTGGAAAGTTTGACTGGCAGTGGAGTTTTTTATATCGGGGTCGGATTGGAATTCCGGAAGTTGTAGTAGGTCCGTGGTATCATTTGTGTCTTGTGTGCAAAATTTGAGGGCATTTGGACGTAATTTGATAGGTTTTGTCATCGTTTGTAGATGTTGCAATTTCTTAGTTTCAATAGGCTTGAATTGGGGTGCGATTCATAATTTTAGTGTTAGGTAATGTGATTTGAAGGCTCGACTAAGTTCGTATCCTATTTTAGGACTTGTTGGCATGTTTGGTTGAGGTCCCAAGGCCCTCAGGTTGATTTCAGATGGTTAACGGATCTATTTTGAGTTTGAGAGAATGTTGAAGCTCACCAGCTTCTGGTGTAATCGCACATGCAGAGTGGGGATTGTAGGTGCGTTCTCGCAAAAGCAAGGAGGGAGCACCAGAAGCGGCCAAGTAGGAAGTGAGAAGAGGTCGCAGATGCGATGTTATGGGCGCATAAGTGGAATTTTGGTCGCTTCTGCGACAGTGCAGATGCGGTTAAGCATGCGCAGAAACGGAAAGGCTGGGTAGAAAGTTAAATACAAGGGTTCGCGAGTTTAGCTTCATTTTAACTTTTTGAGCTCGGGTTTTTGAGATTTTTGAGGGGATTTTTGAGGGATTATTGAGATAAGTCGCTTGTGCTCGTTTTTGATGAATAATCATGTTTCCATGTTGATATTTTCACCTAGATCGCATTATTTTGAGGTGAAATTTAGGGGTTTGAGGCTAGGGTTTTGGAGAGTTTGATTTGAGTCTTTGGGTAGCGATTTGATGTCGGATTTTGATAAAATTTGTATAGTTGGACTCGTGGTTGAAGGGGCTTTCGGGTTTTGTGACTTTTGTCGGGTTTCAACACTTGGGTCCGGGGCCGACTTTGAGATAATTTTTAGCTTTTGATTAATAGCTTCGTATTTTTTTGTGGAATTGATTCCTTTAGCCTGTATTGATTGTATGGTACTGTTTGTGGCAAGATTCGTGACATTTGGAGGCTGATTTGCGAGGCGAAGGTGTATTGGAGTAGAGATTTGCGTGGATTGGGGTATGTAACACTTTTAAACTTAGCTCTGAGGGTTCGAAACCCCGAATTATGTGTTATATGATTGATGTTGAGGTGACACATGTTGATACCTAATTTTTCCCTCATATATTTTTAAATGTGCACGCACACTTTCAAAATGTTGTACATGCATTTACAAGCATGCACAAGTGTTTTATAATTTTTCTGCAATTTTTAAAGTCCCTAAATTCATTTACTTCTTCATTTTAATTACATAAATGTTCAAAACTATCCCTCATATTATTTTATGATGATTTAATCATCTAAATTAATCATTTATGTTCATATGACTGTTCAAATATTTTAATTGTATTTTTATAATTATATTTGCATTTTAAGGCTAGAATTGCATATTTTGCAAAAATAGCCCCTACATATGCAGGACTGCATTATATATACAGAAAAGGACTTTTATAATATTAAATAATTATTTTAAATCACCTTCATACATGAAAATCATTTTATCATTTAATTATCTATTTTTAGAATTATTTTATTTAGTAAAATAGGTATTTAACAAAATAGCCCCTAATTAAAACCCAAAATCGGAAACCCCACAATCAAATTTAATTAACCCAAGCCCAATTCAAAACAAACCTAACCCAATTAAATCAAACCCGACCGAAACCCCTTCTAATCCTAGCCGTTGATCTCTGAGATCAACGGCCCCCATTCCTTCTTACCCTTTTAACCCAAATGACCCCCTAACCCAACTCATTTGTTACACACTGCCGCCCTTGAATCCCTCATCTCTTCAATTCTCTCTCAACTCACCCTAACCCTAATCGCCGTCACCAGCGGGAACAACCCTTCTATGGTGTTTCCGTGCGTTCTCCGACCATTACCGGTCTCCTGTGCCCTCTGGCTGTTTGATTTCATGATTCGAAGATCTCATGGAAATCCAACCTGTTCTGGCTTGAAAGTTGTTTATTGATATGTCTCAGGCCGTTTTCGTTTGTGAGTATGGATTTCCTCTTGTTTCTAGTACGAATCCGCGAGTTTTTGATCGATTCTCTTCATCTCTACTATTTTCTGAAAACCCTAGTTTCACTACTGTTTGAATCTTCTCAGATATTTATAGATCTGAAGTGATTCGAGTATTATTGGATGTTTTCCTTTAAAAATCTCTTGGTTTAATTAATTGTTTCGACTTCGTTTACTCTTTCAGAAATTAGGGTTCATCCTAGACTTTTCTTCAAAGATTTTTTCTAACTTCTCAATGTTTTTATTAATTGTTTCTTCACTATCTTGACTAATTTTTGCATGCATGCTCAAACCCTAGATGATTCTGTGTGTTATACTGATTTCTTCGATTCTGTTTCGATATTATGTTTATCTATGTGAGCCAGTCGTATTAACTTATTCTTTAGAGGCCTAAATGATTTTCCCTGTTAAAATCAGTATTTTGTGGAATTTTTTACTTGATTGATTTCTGTTAAGGATTTGAACGATCTTCTTTCTTGTTTAAATCATAACCCTTTGGGATTCTTACTTGGTTGATTCCTATTTAAGGACTCAAATAATTCTTTCCTAAGAAATCAGTACTCTTTGAAGATTTTTACCGATATTTCTTATTAATTGGCCTGTTAAAATCAGCGTGCTGGGATTTTACTGGCTTCCTTATTTGTGACCTGCTTCCCTATCTTTTCTTAGTTGCCTTAATTAGTTGACAGTAGTTTGGGGATTTTTACTGGCTCCCTACATGGTATGATTTTGATTTATTGCCTTAATTGAACCTCTATTATGACCGTTAATTGATTATTCCCCAATTAAAGGGGTCTTTCCCGGACTTCCCTATAGAAATTGATTATGTGATTGGTTGATTGATCCCTAATTGATTGAACTTTCATTCTCTTTACCTTATTTGTTCTGCTCCCTAAGTTCTATACACACACTCTCATTCTGCCTTTTAAAGACACGAACAATAGTTCAATACACACACAGAGACATAGAAAGCATACAAAGTTCTTGATCTCTTCCTCTATCACAATCTTCTACTCTTTGCTGCTACATTGTCTAGCTGGCTGGAAGCCACCCTTTGGACCTTGTTTGCTTCATTCTTCTACTCTGAATTCTTAACTGGTATGCCCCCACTTTACTATCATACAAACTTCTGTATGATTTAACTTATGTACTTCCTATTCCCAACAACACTTTCATTTTATTAAATTAGTAGGATCTTTATATCAGCCACCCCATCTCTAACTAGACCTATGTGCTTCATGCTTATTGTTCCTAGTCAGTATGTGTACTGCCATTCAAGTAGACTATATGCTTCCTACTATTCAATTTAACCTATGTGCTTCCTTATAATTAGCGTTCCTTTCTTCTGCTTAATCAAACCTATGTGTCTACTGCAATAGCATGTCTACTTTAGTTCAACCTATATGTTTACTGCAATAGCATGTCTACTCCTGTTTGATTGAACCTTTGTGTCTTGTTTTCAACCTATTTACTCCTGTTTTAGCTAGACCTATGTGCTTCTGCTTTCAACAAGTCTGCATACTTGCTCATATCTAAACTGGACCCATGTTTGTTTACTTCTCTACTAGCATGTTCTTTCTATCATATTTTAAAATGTTCACCTCTCACAGACTCCTAACCAATATGGCTCCCTATCCCTACTACCCCTTTGAATGTGGTTGTTTGAGTGATCCCAGCATGCCATGCCTTTGTTTAGTGTCTGCTCACCTAGTAACAACTAGTAAACTAATTGAAACTTTAAGTGATCCAGTTTCTGTTTACTATTTGATTGCTGGAACCTTTGTTTGAGTTACAATGATTGGATGACCCTGCTTGCTTATTACTTCTTGAGAATCCGAAACTATTTTCTTCTGTTTTCAACCCCTATTCCTAGAAACCTTAGGGTCTTGCCCCTCTAGTGTGAGCATTGCCTAGGAGTCCATGAGACTCTTCTGAACTTTGACACTCTGGGGATGGCTTTCCAAAACTTGCTCACAAAGGGTTGCTTTGAAAGTTTTCTGGTATGAGCATTGTCCGGGGTCCCTGAGACCCTATAGGAACTTTGACACACTAGGATACCATTGTGTTCACTATGAGATTATGGCATTTTTGGACTGTTTGAAGGCCTGGAACTTCCAGGTTCACTTTGGGCCTCTATTCAGGCTCCCTATAGCATAGTTTGTTCCTTCTGTAATTCATATGGTCTGTAATAATAATTCTTGTAAACAGATATTGGGGAAATTAGTAAAAATAGAGGGATTGTTATATAATTTTTGTGGGTAAACTGAGTAAAAATCATGTCCTTAGGTTTATTATGACTATTTGCTTGTATTAGAGATCATGTTCTTAGGATTATTTACTTACATCATATATCATGCTCATAGGTATTGCAATATTTGTTTACTTAGAAACCATGCCTATAGGTTATTGCAATATTTGTTATTTAGATACCATGCATGTAGGTTATTGCAATGTTTGTTATTTAGATACCATGCTTATAGATTATCACAATGTTCGCTTATTTAGACGTCATGCCTGTAAGATTAAAAAATCAATCTTGCATTCTAGATACCATACCTGTATGTTTGCTGCGATGTTTGCTTATGTACATTTAGGTACCATGTCTGTGAATCAGTCCTGCATTTTAGATACCATGCCTATAGGGTTTAAAATCAATCTTGCATTTTAGATACCATGCCTGTAAGTTTAAAAATCCGTCTCCAATGCCACAAAGTTTAAATCAGTTTTCTTCATTTCAATAAGGTTTTAAAACTAATTGCTACATTTAGATGCCGTTCTTGTAGGATTTTAAAACCAATTTCTGCATTCTGCTACCAGTGTCTACATGTCTAAAATCAGTCATTACACCTAGACATCATGCCTACAGGATCCAAATTGGCTGCTTAACATTATTTACTGGTTTACTGCACTCCTGATTAATGACTAGATACCATGTTCATAGCACATCATTGATACGTGCCTAGACAAGCCTATAGGGCGATTGAAATCCTGCAAACTATAAAATTATGCTTTTTTTATTTGTGAATTGGCCAGATTCCGCAAGCCTTAAAATAAGTAGGCAAACTGATTAGGTCTATATTGCCTCACTTTAACACGATGCTACTGTTACACCCCGCAATATTACGTCAATATTATGTCCCGCAGTATTATATTACAATAATGTTACGTCATGCAGTATTAAGTTACGACAGTGTTCTACCCAGCAGTATTACATTACAGAGATGTTACGCTCTACAGTAATACGTTACGACAGTGTTGCACCCTGCAGTATTTTATGTTGAATTTGTCGTAAGGTAATTGACTAAATTAGTCCAAGGAAAAGATTATTTGGGGATTATAAGGATTATGCTATTTCACACGTGATTAGTAAATTTATGAAGGTGAAAGGGGGAGCAAGTCTAAGAAAATGAATTTTATCAAAGTTTGGCATTTTGGGATAAAATACGGCCCGAGCTAAAATACCCGATATTTATGGACTAGTGCCATACAAGGTACTACATGGCCATGATAGTAAGGTGTACAAGGTATGTTAAAAGAGTGTAGTATTTAATTAAGTTGAGGCAATTTTCTTAATTATGCGGGCAATTCGTTAATTATTGATTAGTGGGAGATTAACTAGTTAATTAAGGATTAGTGGGTAATTAATTAAGATATTAGTCTAAGGCCTAACAAGCCAAAATGTGGCAACCCCTCTCTTTCATTTAGTGAATAAGCCTTTAGATCATTATGTTAATAAGACACTTGGACAATATCCTACAAATACGTATTTATCTTTTGGAGCATAAGCCCCATACAACACTAATTGAGCCCTCAAGGTTCAAAATGAATTTGGAAACTGATTTTCTTGGGCTCTTTCGTTACTCTCTCTGTTATGTTCATATAAAGGTGCCATACATAGCATATATGGATTACTTAAGTGTCTAAAGAAATTACTTGATGCAATAATAACATACTACCAGAAAGAGATATACGGTGTGATTTTTGGCAGACAAGAATTCAACCGGCTTACATTATCTAGTGTTAGCAAAGGAGGTTTGGAGAAGAACTTCTGGAATTTCATAGAAGGCTTCATATTAAAATAGCAACGTGAGTTCTTGGTTAGTAAAAGAACTCCTACGAAATTATACAGTGTAATCATAGCAGGATTTTGTTTTTTTAAGAGAGCACGGTACAATCTTTTCCAAGAATATCATACGGATTTTTCCCTACTCCAGGTATGTTAAGGTTATCCCTTCTTTCTTTTGGTATGATCCATACGATACGAATGAAACATGCAGATACACAAATTTCATAAATGACTCTATTCATAGAAGTATTAGAGATATCTACGTTCCTGAATTTCCATGTGTCATAATGTTTTATTATCTGTTCATGGGTCTCAGAAAAATATGAAAATTGAGAAAAAAAAAGTTTACTTTATGATATTGCACAAGACAAAATGGTCTTATGACGATTCCGAAATATTTTATTAACGTACTTTTCATGCATTGCATTCGTGTACATTGACCCGTGACCAAATTGTGTTATATACGTGTATATATGTATGTATATATATGTATATGGGATATGGAAAAAGGTTACGACGTTATATACGCACCATCACCTGATCAGCTGGTATACGATGATGATGTTGCCCACAGTGGCTGAAATGTGATTCAAACGGCATTATATACGCGTATATATGTAAATATATGTATATGGGATATGGGAAAAGGTTATGGTGTATATGGGATATGAGAAAGGTTATGGCGTTATATACGCACCACCACCTGATCAACTGGTATACAATGATGATTTTGCCCACAGTGGCCGATATGATATGACGGGATGCCCTCAGAGGTTGATGATGTTATGAAACATATACCTATGCACGATATAACATTCTTACGCATATGCATGACGCTAAAAGTAATTTATGATTTACAAAGTTATTCAGACTTACAGGTTGAGTCATGTACTCTTTATTTCTTCCAAGTCTCTTATGTATTTATTTATGTTCCTTAGATACTCGACACATTATTCGTACTGACATCCCTTTGCCCGGGGATGCTGCGTTTCATGCCCGCAGGTCCCGATAGACAGGTCGAGAGCTCTCCAAGTAGGCTATCAGCTCAGCGGAAGATGTTGGTGCGCTCCATTTGCTTCGGAGGTACTTGTTTGGTTAGTATGATGTAGCGTTTATTGTTTGGTATGGCGGGACTCTATCCCGACCTTTATGATATTTATGTAATCTTAGAGGCTTGTAGACATATGTCGTGTACATGAAAGATTGTACGGCTTTGTCGGCCCATGTTTAGAGTTTATAAATAATTATGTTGGCCTATTAGGCTCGTATGTCACGTGTATATGATGATGTAATAAGAAAGATACGTTACGTTGGTACTCGACAATCGAGTAAGCTACCAGTGCCCATAGAGGCCCATCGATTTGGGTCGTGACAACTAAGTAGATTCTATTTTCTCACCTAGATATCCTGCTCTAGGATCTTTTGCAATATCTGAAATCTTGCTGTTTGAGACGTGCTATTGTCTGCTTGTGTGAGGAGGTAAAAGTGAGCCTTTAGTTGCCTCTTTATGTGAATGTTCTATTTGTCTTTGCTTGTCTCCTAGATTTTCTCCTTTTAAACACCTTAGGAGAGTCTAGAACTTCCTTAATTAGAGGTCCTAAACACCTCCAAGGCCACAAGGAAGGGATGGGTAATGCACACATAGAGTACATTTAATTAGCATCGGTTATATAACCACTAAGGGGAGGGTAACATGGTAGTAAATGATATGATGACTTGTGGGATAATGCTATGTGTAGCACCCCAACTTGGGAAGATTACCAAGCATTGTACAGAAGTGATCTTGTAGGCTAAAACCCTAGGACCCCTTTTTTAAAATGTAATACCAAATTGTCTAATTTGCTTTATCTATTTATAAGACTAAATTACATAATTTGAGTTCGGTCAGGACCCACCATTGTGGACCGCGAGGGGTGCCTAATACCTTCCCCTCAAGGTTATTTCAAGCCCCTACCTAAGTCTCTGGTAATGCAAACCGGTTTTATTAGTTACTTGCTTTAGGTGCCCTAATATACTTTAAATCCATTAGGTGGTGACTCTTCAAATTTCGTACCCAACTACCAAAAGGAAATGAGTTGTTCCCAATGAATATCGGAACCCGGACTCCGCAAGGAAAAAAGGGCGCGACAACGCACATGCCAAGTACTGGGCGTACGGGCGTACACTATGAGAATTGTTACCTGGTCGATTCCATGGCACTTTATAGTGGATTTATATTGGTTATATCCGTGTTTTCATCATGTGATAGAGTAATTGAGCTGTCAATCATGCTAGAGGTCATATTTTTGCTATATGCTGGTACTGTTTGGACACATAATGGTCGTTTCTTTCTATTGACTTTTTGATTTCATTGAAATTTCGTACTCAGTCATATTCATGCATTACATATCATATCTCAGTCTCTGTTGTTATTTATTGTTACATCATATCATCATTATCGGGCCAGTTTCACGATACTGTGATCCCGTGAGAGAGAGAGAGTTGCACACCACAACGGGTTTTACTTATTTATGATAGTGCTTGGGCCGAAGGAGCCCCTCCGGAGTGTCCACACACCCCAGTAAGCGCAGTTGATTTTTATTGAGGGATGGATCTTCCTTAGACATGGATCTTGTCCGAAATATTTATACACGGGGATGGATCTTCCCCACGAGATGGATTGGCTCTACCCAGTAATGAGTGACTACTGGTCAGTTGATCTATATATTCTGGGATGGAGATCTATAAATTCTGGGATGGATCTTCCTTGGGTCGAATTGGCTATATACAGTACTGAGTGATTGAACATTTCGAAACTATGAGCACACGAGGCTTTCAGCGTGGTACATCACATACAGCATGCACATTGGCATGTAGAAGTAAAAGAAGTTATATTCTTCATGTCATTTAGAATTGATCTATCCTACTGTATTGAGTTTAACTGTTGAACTTGAAAGCATGCCTATGTTTCTGCACTATTATTTCTTTATTAAGCTGCACAGGTTGAGTTCGTCACTACTTTCAGTCCAAAGGTTAGATTTATTACTTATTGAGTTGGTTGTACTCAGCTACACCCTACACCTCGTGTGCATATTCGGGTGATTCCGGTCACGACAGATGCTGAGTTGTGGAGTCAAGATCTTCGGAGATTATCAAGGTAGCTGCATGGTATTTGCATACCATGACTCTCCCTCCTCATCTTCATTTATGTTTCAGTTCTTATTCCCTAGACGGCGTATTAGACTATATCTCTATATAAATGCTCATGTACTTGGTGACACCCCAATTTTGGGAGAGATTTGTATTGAGTTACGAGTTTTATTCCATTTTTAAAGGGTTTTCCTTAAATTTAGCTACTTTGGTTTTTTTCTAAGCCTTTGTTATGTTGAAATGGTAGAGTAGTTGCCTTGCCTAGTACCACGATAGGCGCGATCACGACGATTAGGTTATAGGTGGTGACAACAAATCTGGGTGATGGAGGCAGCGTGCCTCGAGAGTGAGCTTTGGACTGTTCGAGAGAATTCAAGGTAGTGGTGTATGGATGCCGCAAACCCTTGGAGTCCTCTTCCTTTATTTTCATACTATTGTATTACTTTCATATAGTAATGTACTTTTAGAGACTTGTTATGTATTCAGTTTAGAGCTCATGAATCTATATTACATAGGTTCGGGAGTTTGACTTATGTACCTTTATCTTGGCTTTGTTGGAGCTTTTTTCCGGTGTTTATGGTAATTTTAGGCATATTATATTCTTTTTTTATATCATTGCGTGATTGACATATCTTGTCTTGGAGATTAGGTAAAATCACGACCATTGATGGGATTTTGGGTTGTCACACTGCCGGAGCTCACCTTGGCAAACACAAATCACACAAGCTTATTTAGCTTCCCAGGCATGCTCGACACCTAGCATGTGACACGAGCAGCAACACATTCAAGTATACATGGGAGTTAATTTTTTCTCAGCTTTATGATTTTTTTGCAACATTAATTATTTTCATCACTTGAACTCAACTCCACTCGATATTATTACTAAGTACCAATTATGTTCCCACCTCTCGCAAGGCTCCATCATTACATTAAGGCCAACTAAGTAGCGTCATTAATTTTTCAATTAAAATTTAAAGTACTCGTGACCTTAAAGGTGTAGGATTAACTAATTTTATTCTTCGACTGCAAGGATATTACGAGAAAACATGAATACTTAAAGATAATTAAGATATGTCAAAATTATAAATTAAATAAAAAATATGTACTTTCTCTAACAACTTAAACTTTTATGTGTAACAGTCAAACATTTCAAACTCTAATTTTATTTGACTACAAAGGTCTTTGATTCGAGTCTTAATGCCATTTGTTGCTAAAAAGAAATTTCATGTGCAAATAATTGACGCATGCAAGAGATGTTTTAGAAGACATAATTAAGTAAATAAAAGACTACTCTCAATACATGATTAAATAAATAAAAATATTATTGTATCTAACAGCCACACCATCAAATTTGGGTTTTTCATACTACTCTTCTTTGTTCAATAGTTTATTTTTCAATTCTTAAGAAATATCAACCAAGAAAAAATGTGAACATGTCAGTACCTATATTGTTAAAATGTGATAAAGGATATTCATCAATAATTTATAAGTAAATAATAAGATAAAAATTACGTAAATAAAATATAGTATGAATAATATTCCAAGTTCTCAAGTTCTTATAATTTTTGCTTCTAATTGATATTTTGTAAGTACTTAATGAGAGATTGAAATAGTTAATTGAAACCTTGTATTTAGCAAGTAACTTAATTTCTTTCCAGATAACCAATTTTATTTGAAATAATATAGTAATCTTATATATTCCTTCGAGGCCTATATAAGTGTAATAACTATTGAATATCAATAACAACAAATTCATACTTCACATCGTACAAAATTCACGAGTCATGAAGAGTTACATTGTGCTTTCCCTCCTCTCTATGGCAGTATTTTTTGCTTTGTTTGACCCTTCGCTAGGTATAAATGTATTCTTCAAATATGTTTTCTGTTCCATCTTTTCATTTTCATCGATTAAGATATAATCTTCTCATGTTTTTGTGTCAGGTGACCTTAAGTTTTGCCCCGGAACTTTCACAACTAATGGAACATGTGATAAAGTTGATTGTGGCGACCTCGCTCTCTTCAAGTGGGCAGCAAGTCAGATACCACATAGTTGTGCGTGTTCTGCTTCCAAAAGTAATCAAAGTCTTTGTACATGTCAAATAGTTTGCTAAATTAATTAATACAAAAGAAATGGTAATCGGTATCAATGTATTGAATAATTGATCATGAGGAATCATTTAAAATTTTTACTGAATGATTGAGAAAATAACAAATAAAATTTCTCTTTATAATATATAATTTATATAAATATATAAAATAGGGGCTAAAAATGTTATTTGGCATCTTCCTAGACCAGCATTTATGTTCATCTATTTTCTCCATTTTTGAAATTTTCCTTTTATTTTTATTCAACTAAATAGAACAAACTAAAACAATTTCAATTAAATACTCCAAAAGACACCTTTTAACACGTCGTGTAACGTCCACCAGAAAAGAGCCACCCTTGCGATTATCTATCTTCCTCATTAAATGATCTATCTTTCCATTGAAACTGAAGGCATGACTTTTGTAACGACTCGACCGGTCGTTTCGAGAGTTGTAGCCATGTTCCCTTATTTTTCTGTTCTTTTGTGTTTTACGACTGTATTATGACGTATCGAGTTAGTTGGTTCGGGTCTGGAGTGATTTTGGAGTGAGTTGAGACACTTAGTCTAAGAAGGTTTAAGTTGGGAAAGTTGACCGAATGTTGACTTATGTATAAACAACTTCGGATTTGAATTTTTATGGTTCCTTTAGCTCTGGGAGGTGATTTTTGACTTAAAAGCGCATCTGGAATGTTATTTGGAGGTCCATGGCAGAATTAGGCTTTAATTAGCTAAAGTTTAAATTTTGAAGGTTTTGGCCGGTAGTGGAAATTTTGATATTGGGGTCGGATTGGTTTCGGAAGTAGGAGTAGGTTCGTGGTGTCACTTCTGATTTATGTGCAAAATTTGAGGTCATTCATACATGGTTTGGTAGGTTTCGGCATCATTTGAAGAATTCAGAAATTTATAAGTTCTGAGGCATGAATCCGGAGGTAATTTTGTGTTTTGATGTTGTTTTGAGTGATATCAAGATTCGACTATGTTCGTATGATGTTATGGGACATATTAGTACGATTGGTTGTGGTCCCGAGGACTTCGGGCCGATTTTGAGTGATTTACGGAACAAGTCTAGAAAATAGCCCCTAATTAAAACCCAAAATCGGAAACCCCACAATCAAATTTAATTAACCCAAGCCCAATTCAAAACAAACCTAACCCAATTAAATCAAACCCGACCGAAACCCCTTCTAATCCTAGCCGTTGATCTCTGAGATCAACGGCCCCCATTCCTTCTTACCCTTTTTAACCCAAATGACCCCCTAACCCAACTCATTTGTTACACACTGCCGCCCTTGAATCCCTCATCTCTTCAATTCTCTCTCAACTCACCCTAACCCTAATCGCCGTCACCAGCGGGAACAACCCTTCTATGGTGTTTCCGTGCGTTCTCCGACCATTACCGGTCTCCTGTGCCCTCTGGCTGTTTGATTTCATGATTCGAAGATCTCATGGAAATCCAACCTGTTCTGGCTTGAAAGTTGTTTATTGATATGTCTCAGGCCGTTTTCGTTTGTGAGTATGGATTTCCTCTTGTTTCTAGTACGAATCCGCGAGTTTTTGATCGATTCTCTTCATCTCTACTATTTTCTGAAAACCCTAGTTTCACTACTGTTTGAATCTTCTCAGATATTTATAGATCTGAAGTGATTCGAGTATTATTGGATGTTTTCCTTTAAAAATCTCTTGGTTTAATTAATTGTTTCGACTTCGTTTACTCTTTCAGAAATTAGGGTTCATCCTAGACTTTTCTTCAAAGATTTTTTCTAACTTCTCAATGTTTTTATTAATTGTTTCTTCACTATCTTGACTAATATTTGCATGCATGCTCAAACCCTAGATGATTCTGTGTGTTATACTGATTTCTTCGATTCTGTTTCGATATTATGTTTATCTATGTGAGCCAGTCGTATTAACTTATTCTTTAGAGGCCTAAATGATTTTCCCTGTTAAAATCAGTATTTTGTGGAATTTTTTACTTGATTGATTTTTGTTAAGGATTTGAACGATCTTCTTTCTTGTTTAAATCATAACCCTTTGGGATTCTTACTTGGTTGATTCCTATTTAAGGACTCAAATAATTCTTTCCTAAGAAATCAGTACTCTTTGAAGATTTTTACCGATATTTCTTATTAATTGGCCTGTTAAAATCAGCGTGCTGGGATTTTACTGGCTTCCTTATTTGTGACCTGCTTCCCTATCTTTTCTTAGTTGCCTTAATTAGTTGACAGTAGTTTGGGGATTTTTACTGGCTCCCTACATGGTATGATTTTGATTCATTGCCTTAATTGAACCTCTGTTATGACCGTTAATTGATTATTCCCCAATTAAAGGGGTCTTTCCCGGACTTCCCTATAGAAATTGATTATGTGATTGGTTGATTGATCCCTAATTGATTGAACTTTCATTCTCTTTACCTTATTTGTTCTGCTCCCTAAGTTCTATACACACACTCTCATTCTGCCTTTTAAAGACACGAACAATAGTTCAATACACACACAGAGACATAGAAAGCATACAAAGTTCTTGATCTCTTCCTCTATCACAATCTTCTACTCTTTGCTGCTACATTGTCTAGCTGGCTGGAAGCCACCCTTTGGACCTTGTTTGCTTCATTCTTCTACTCTGAATTCTTAACTGGTATGCCCCCACTTTACTATCATACAAACTTCTGTATGATTTAACTTATGTACTTCCTATTCCCAACAACACTTTCATTTTATTAAATTAGTAGGATCTTTATATCAGCCACCCCATCTCTAACTAGACCAATGTGCTTCATGCTTATTGTTCCTAGTCAGTATGTGTACTACCATTCAAGTAGACTATATGCTTCCTACTATTCAATTTAACCTATGTGCTTCCTTATAATTAGCGTTCCTTTCTTCTGCTTAATCAAACCTATGTGTCTACTGCAATAGCATGTCTACTTTAGTTCAACCTATATGTTTACTGCAATAGCATGTCTACTCCTGTTTGATTGAACCTTTGTGTCTTGTTTTCAACGTATTTACTCCTGTTTTAGCTAGACCTATGTGCTTCTGCTTTCAACAAGTCTGCATACTTGCTCATATCTAAACTGGACCCATGTTTGTTTACTTCTCTACTAGCATGTTCTTTCTATCATATTTTAAAATGTTCACCTCTCACAGACTCCTAACCAATATGGCTCCCTATCCCTACTACCCCTTTGAATGTGGTTGTTTGAGTGATCCCAGCATGCCATGCCTTTGTTTAGTGTCTGCTCACCTAGTAACAACTAGTAAACTAATTGAAACTTTAAGTGATTCAGTTTCTGTTTACTATTTGATTGCTGGAACCTTTGTTTGAGTTACAATGATTGGATGACCCTGCTTGCTTATTACTTCTTGAGAATCCGAAACTATTTTCTTCTGTTTTCAACCCCTATTCCTAGAAACCTTAGGGTCTTGCCCCTCTAGTGTGAGCATTGCCTAGGAGTCCATGAGACTCTTCTGAACTTTGACACTCTGGGGATGGCTTTCCAAAAATTGCTCACAAAGGGTTGCTTTGAAAGTTTTCTGGTATGAGCATTGTCCGGGGTCCCTGAGGCCCTATAGGAACTTTGACACACTAGGATACCATCGGGTGCACTATGAGATTATGGCATTTTTGGACTGTTTGAAGGCCTGGAACTTCCAGGTTCACTTTGGGCCTCTATTCAGGCTCCCTATAGCATAGTTTGTTCCTTCTGTAATTCATATGGTCTGTAATAATAATTCTTGTAAACAGATATTGGGGAAATTAGTAAAAATAGAGGGATTGTTATATAATTTTTGTGGGGAAACTGAGTAAAAATAATGTCCTTAGGTTTATTATGACTATTTGCTTGTATTAGAGATCATGTTCTTAGGATTATTTACTTACATCATATATCATGCTCATAGGTATTGCAATATTTGTTTACTTAGAAACCATGCCTATAGGTTATTGCAATATTTGTTATTTAGATACCATGCATGTAGGTTATTGCAATGTTTGTTATTTAGATACCATGCTTATAGATTATCACAATGTTCGCTTATTTAGACGCCATGCCTGTAGGATTAAAAAATCAATCTTGCATTCTAGATACCATACCTGTATGTTTGCTGCGATGTTTTCTTATGTACATTTAGGTACCATGTCTGTGAATCAGTCCTGCATTTTAGATACCATGCTTATAGGGTTTAAAATCAATCTTGCATTTTAGATACCATGCCTGTAAGTTTAAAAATCCGTCTCCAATGCCACAAAGTTTAAATCAGTTTTCTTCATTTCAATAAGGTTTTAAAACTAATTGCTACATTTAGATGCCGTTCTTGTAGGATTTTAAAACCAATTTCTGCATTCAGCTACCAGTGTCTACATGTCTAAAATCAGTCATTACACCTAGACATCATGCCTACATGATCCAAATTGGCTGCTTAACATTATTTACTGGTTTACTGCACTCCTGATTAATGACTAGATACCATGTTCATAGCACATCATTGATACGTGCCTAGACAAGCCTATAGGGCGATTGAAATCCTACAAACTATAAAATTATGCTTTTTTATTTGTGAATTGGCCAGATTCCGCAAGCCTTAAAATAAGTAGGCAAACTGATTAGGTCTATATTGCCTCACTTTAACACGATGCTACTGTTACACCCCGCAATATTACGTCAATATTATGTCCCGCAGTATTATATTACAATAATGTTACGTCATGCATTATTAAGTTACGACAGTGTTCTACCCAGCAGTATTACATTACAGAGATGTTACGCTCTACAGTAATACGTTACGACAGTGTTGCACCCTGCAGTATTTTATGTTGAATTTGTCGTAAGGTAATTGACATTAGTCCAAGGAAAAGATTATTTGGGGATTATAAGGATTATGCTATTTCACATGTGATTAGTAAATTTATGAAGGTGAAAGGGGGAGCAAGTCTAAGAAAATGAATTTTATCAAAGTTTGGCATTTTGGGATAAAATACGGCCCGAGCTAAAATACCCGGTATTTATGGACTAGTGCCATACAAGGTACTACATGGCCATGATAGTAAGGTGTACAAGGTATGTTAAAAGAGTGTAGTATTTAATTAAGTTGAGGCAATTTTCTTAATTATGCGGGCAATTCGTTAATTATTGATTAGTGGGAGATTAACTAGTTAATTAAGGATTAGTGGGTAATTAATTAAGATATTAGTCTAAGGCCTAACAAGCCAAAATGTGGCAACCCCTCTCTTTCATTTAGTGAATAAGCCTTTAGATCATTATGTTAATAAGACACTTGGACAGTATCCTACAAATACGTATTTATCTTTTGGAGCATAAGCCCCATACAACAGTAATTGAGCCCTCAAGGTTCAAAATGAATTTGGAAACTGATTTTCTTGGGCTCTTTTGTTACTCTCTCTGTTATGTTCATATAAAGGTGCCATACATAGCATATATGGGTTACTTAAGTGTCTAAAGAAATTACTTGATGCAATAATAACATACTACCAGAAAGAGATATACGGTGTGATTTTTGGCAGACAAGAATTCAACCGGCTTACATTATCTAGTGTTAGCAAAGGAGGTTTGGAGAAGAACTTCTGGAATTTCATAGAAGGCTTCATATTAAAATAGCAACGTGAGTTCTTGGTTAGTAAAAGAACTCCTACGAAATTATACAGTGTAATCATAGCAGGATTTTGTTTTTTTAAAAGAGCACGGTACAATCTTTTCCAAGAATATCATACGGATTTTTCCCTACTCCAGGTATGTTAAGGTTATCCCTTCTTTCTTTTGGCATGATCCATACGATACGAATGAAACATGCAGATACACAAATTTCATAAATGACTCTATTCATAGAAGTATTAGAGATATCTACGTTCCTGAATTTCCATGTGTCATAATGTTTTATTATCTGTTCATGGGTCTCAGAAAAATATGAAAATTGAGAAAAAAAAAGTTTACTTTATGATATTGCACAAGACAAAATGGTCTTATGACGATTCTGAAATATTTTATTAACGTACTTTTCATGCATTGCATTCGTGTACATTGACCCGTGACCAAATTGTGTTATATACGTGTATATATGTATGTATATATATGTATATGGGATATGGAAAAAGGTTACGACGTTATATACGCACCATCACCTGATCAGCTAGTATATGATGATGATGTTGCCCACAGTGGCTGAAATGTGATTCAAACGGCATTATATATGCGTATATATATATATATATATATATATATCAAATGGTGTTATATATGCGTATATATGTATGTATATATATGTATATGGGATATGAGAAAGGTTATGGCGTTATATACGCACCACCACCTGATCAACTGGTATACAATGATGATTTTGCCCACAGTGGCCGATATGATATGACGGGATGCCCTCAGAGGTTGATGATGTTATGAAACATGTACCTATGCACGATATGACATTCTTATGCATATGCATGACGCTAAAAGTAATTTATGATTTACAAAGTTATTCAGACTTACAGGTTTAGTCATGTACTCTTTATTTCTCCCATGTCTCTTATGTATTTATTTATGTTCCTTACATACTCGACACATTATTCGTACTGACATCCCTTTGCCCGGGGATGCTGCGTTTCATGCCCGCAGGTCCCGATAGACAGGTCGAGAGCTCTCCAAGTAGGCTATCAGCTCAGCAGAAGATGTTGGTGCGCTCCATTTGCTTCGGAGGTACTTGTTTGGTTAGTATGATGTAGCGTTTATTGTTTGGTATGGCGGGACTCTATCCCGACCTTTATGATATTTATGTAATCTTAGAGGCTTGTAGACATATGTCGTGTACATGAAAGATTGTACGGCTTTGTCGGCCCATGTTTAGAGTTTATAAATAATTATGTTGGCCTATTAGGCTCGTATGTCACGTGTATATGATGATGTAATAAGAAAGATACGTTACGTTGGTACTCGACGATCGAGTAAGCTACCAGTGCCCATAGAGGCCCATCGATTTGGGTCGTGACAACTAAGTAGATTCTATTTTCTCACCTAGATATCTTGCTCTAGGATCTTTTGCAATATCTGAAATCTTGCTGTTTGAGACGTGCTATTGTCTGCTTGTGTGAGGAGGTAAAAGTGAGCCTTTAATTGCCTCTTTATGTGAATGTTTTATTTGTCTTTGCTTGTCTCCTAGATTTTCTCCTTTTAAACACCTTAGGAGAGTCTAGAACTTCCTTAATTAGAGGTCCTAAACACCTCCAAGGCCAAAAGGAAGGGACGGTTAATGCACGCATAGAGTACATTTAATTAGTATCGGTTATATAACCACTAAGGGGAGGGTAACATGGTAGTAAAGGATATGATGACCTGTGGGATAATGCTATGTGTAGCACCCCAACTTGGGAAGATTACCAAGCATTGTACAGAAGTGATCTTGTAGGCTAAAACCCTAGGACCCCTTTTTTTTAAATGTAATACCAAATTGACTAATTTGGTTTATCTATTTATAAGACTAAATTACATAATTTGAGTTCGGTCAGGACCCACCATTGTGGACCGCGAGGGGTGCCTAATACCTTCCCCTCAAGGTTATTTTAAGCCCCTACCTAAGTCTCTGGTAATGCAAACCGGTTTTATTAGTTACTTGCTTTAGGTGCCCTAATATACTTTAAATCCATTAGGTGGTGACTCTTCAAATTTCGTACCCAACTACCAAAAGGAAATGAGTTGTTCCCAATGAATGTCGGAACCCGGACTCCGCAAGGAAAAAGGGGCGCGACAACGCACATGCCAAGTAATGGGCGTACGGGCGTACACTATGAGAATTGTTACCTGGTCGATTCCATGGCACTTTATAGTGGATTTATTTTGGTTATATCCGTGTTTTCATCATGTGATAAAGTAATTGAGCTGTCAATCATGCTAGAGGTCATATTTTTGCTATATGCTGGTACTGTTTGGACCCATAGTGGTCGTTTCTTTCTATTGACTTATTGATTTCATTGAAATTTCGTACTCAGTCATATTCATGCATTACATATCATATCTCAGTCTCTGTTGTTATTTATCGTTACATCATATCATCATTATCGGGCCAGTTTTACGATACTGTGAGCCTGTGAGAGAGAGAGTTGCACACCACAACAGATTTTACTTATTTATGATAGTGCTTGGGCCGAAGGAGCCCCTCCTGAGTGTCCACACACCCCAGTAAGCGCAGTTGATTTTTATTGAGGGATGGATCTTCCTTAGACATGGATCTTGTCCGAAATATTTATACACGGGGATGGATCTTCCCCATGGGATGGATTGGCTCTACCTAGTAATGAGTGACTACTGGTCAGTTGATCTATAAATTCTGGGATGGAGATCTATAAATTCTGGGATGGATCTTCCTTGGGCCGAATTGGCTATATACAGTACTGAGTGATTGAGCATTTCGAAACTATGAGCACACGAGGCTTTCAGCGTGGTACATCACATACAGCATGCACATTGGCATGTAGAAGTAAAAGAAGTTATATTCTTCATGTCATTTAGAATTGATCTATCCTACTGTATTGAGTTTAACTGTTGAACTTGAAAGCATGCCTATGTTTCTGCACTATTATTTCTTTATTAAGCTGCACCGGTTGAGTTCGTCACTACTTTCAGTCCAAAGGTTAGATTTATTACTTATTGAGTTGGTTGTACTCAGCTACACCCTACACCTCGTGTGCATATTCGGGTGATTCCGGTCACGACAGATGCTGAGTTGTGGAGTCAAGATCTTCGGAGATTATCAAGGTAGCTGCATGGTATTTGCATACCATGACTCTCCCTCCTCATCTTCATTTATGTTTCAGTTCTTATTCTCTAGACGGCGTATTAGACTATATCTCTATATAAATGCTCATGTACTTGGTGACACCCCAATTTTGGGAGAGATTTGTATTGAGTTACGAGTTTTATTCCATTTTTAAAGGGGTTTTCCTTAAATTTAGCTACTTTGGTTTTTTTCTAAGCCTTTGTTATGTTGAAATGGTAGAGTAGTTGCCTTGCCTAGTACCACGATAGGCGCGATCACGACGATTTGATTTTAGGTCGTGACAATAAATCTGGGTGATGGAGGCAGCGTGCCTCGAGAGTGAGCTTTGGACTGTTCGAGATAATTCAAGGTAGTGGTGTATGGATGTCGCAAACCCTTGGAGTCCTCTTCCTTTATTTTCATACTATTGTATTACTTTCATATAGTAATGTACTTTTAGAGACTTGTTATGTATTCAGTTTAGAGCTCATGAATCTATATTACATAGGTTCGGGAGTTTGACTTATGTACCTTTATCTTGGCTTTGTTGGAGCTTTTTTCCGCTGTTTATGGTAATTTTAGGCATATTATATTCTTTTTTTATATCATTGCGTGATTGACATATCTTGTCTTGGAGATTAGGTAAAATCACGACCATTGATGGGATTTTGGGTTGTCACACTGCCTGAGCTCACCTTGGAAAACACAAATCACACAAGCTTATTTAGCTTCCCAGGCATGCTCGACACCTAGCATGTGACACGAGCAGCAACACATTCAAGTATACATGGGAGTTAATTTTTTCTCAGCTTTATGATTTTTTTGCAACATTAATTATTTTCATCACTTGAACTCAACTCCACTCGATATTATTACTAAGTACCAATTATGTTCCCACCTCTCGCAAGGCTCCATCATTACATTAAGGCCAACTAAGTAGCGTCATTAATTTTTCAATTAAAATTTAAAGTACTCGTGACCTTAAAGGTGTAGGATTAACTAATATTATTCTTCGACTGCAAGAATATTACGAGAAAACATGAAGACTAAAAGATAATTAAGATATGTCAAAAATTATAAATTAAATAAAAAATATGTACTTTCTCTAACAACTTAAACTTTTATGTGTAACAATCAAACATTTCAAACTCTAATTTTATTTGACTACAAAGGTCTTTGATTCGAGTCTTAATGCCATTTATTGCTAAAAAGAAATTTCATGTGCAAATAATTGATGCACGCAAGAGATGTTTTAGAAGACATAATTAAGTAAATAAAAGACTACTCTCAATACATTATTAAATAAATAAAAATATTATTGTATCTAACAGCCACACCTTCAAATTTGGGTTTTTCATACTACTCTTCTTTGTTCAATGGTTTATTTTTCAATTCTTAAGAAATATCAACCAAGAAAAAATGTGAACATGTCAGTACCTATATTGTTAAAATGTGATAAAGGATATTCATCAATAATTTGTAAGTAAATAATAAGATAAAAATTACGTAAATAAAATATAGTATGAATAATATTCCAAGTTCTCAAGTTCTTATAATTTTTGCTTCTAATTGATATTTTGTAAGTACTTAATGAGAGATTGAAATAGTTACTTGAAACCTTGTATTTAGCAAGTAACTTAATTTCTTTCCAGATAACCAATCTTATTTGAAATAATATAGTAATCTTATATATTCCTTCGAGGCCTATATAAGTGTAATAACTATTGAATATCAATAACAGCAAATTGATACTTCACATCATACAAAATTCAAGAGTCATGAAGAGTTACATTGTGCTTTCCCTCCTCTCTATGGCAGTATTTTTTGCTTTGTTTGACCCTTCGCTAGGTATAAATGTATTCTTCAAATATGTTTTCTGTTCCATCTTTTCATTTTCATCGATTAAGATATAATCTTCTCATGTTTTTGTGTCAGGTGACCTTAAGTTTTGCCCCGGAACTTTCACAACTAATGGAACATGTGATAAAGTTGATTGTGGCGACCTCGCTCTCTTCAAGTGGGCAGCAAGTCAGATACCACATAGTTGTGCGTGTTCTGCTTCCAAAAGTAATCAAAGTCTTTGTACATGTCAAATAGTTTGCTAAATTAATTAATACAAAAGAAATGGTAATCGGTATCAATGTATTGAATAATTGATCATGAGGAATCATTTAAAATTTTTACTGAATGATTGAGAAAATAACAAATAAAATTTCTCTTTATAATATATAATTTATATAAATATATAAAACAGGGGCTAAAAAGGTTATTTGGCATCTTCCTAGACCAGCATTTATGTTCATCTATTTTCTCCATTTTTGAAATTTTCCTTTTATTTTTATTCAACTAAATAGAACAAACTAAAACAATTTCAATTAAATACTCCAAAAGACACCTTTTAACACGTCGTGTAACGTCCACCAGAAAAGAGCCACCCTTGCGATTATCTATCTTCCTCATTAAATGATCTATCTTTCCATTGAAACTGAAGGCATGACTTTTGTAACGACTCGACCGGTCGTTTCGAGAGTTGTAGCCATGTTCCCTTATTTTTCTGTTCTTTTGTGTTTTACGACTGTATTATGACGTATCGAGTTAGTTGGTTCGGGTCTGGAGTGATTTTGGAGTGAGTTGAGACACTTAGTCTAAGAAGGTTTAAGTTGGGAAAGTTGACCGAATGTTGACTTATGTATAAACAACTTCGGATTTGAATTTTTATGGTTCCTTTAGCTCTGGGAGGTGATTTTTGACTTAGAAGCGCATCTGGAATGTTATTTGGAGGTCCATGGCAGAATTAGGCTTTAATTAGCGAAAGTTTAAATTTTGAAGGTTTTGGCCGGTAGTGGAAATTTTGATATTGGGGTCGGATTGGTTTCGGAAGTTGGAGTAGGTTCGTGGTGTCACTTCTGATTTGTGTGCAAAATTTGAGGTCATTCATACATGGTTTGGTAGGTTTCGGCATCATTTGAAGAATTCATAAATTTATAAGTTCTTATGCATGAATCCGGAGGTAATTTTGTGTTTTGATGTTGTTTTGAGTGATATCAAGATTCGACTATGTTCGTATGATGTTATGGGACATATTAGTACGATTGGTTGTGGTCCCGAGGACTTCGGGCCGATTTTGAGTGATTTACGGAACAAGTCTGGAAATTAGAAGGTTGCTGAAGTTGAACTCAGCCGTCATAATCGCACCTATGGATGTCTCATCGTAGGTGCGAGCGTGCAAAAGCAAGCAATAGCTGGGTAGGAGGGGATGATGCGATGAAGTTCTCGCACCTGAGAGACCACCTCTTCTTTTTCTATGATAGTATCTATCGGTACTTTCAAAGTTGGAAGAAAGAAGGAATCACTCACGGGATGTGGGTAAGTTTTATTTAGGTTAGACTTTGCTGTTTTCAGTCACAAGTTGAAGACAACTGAAGATGGAAACCACCTGGGGAGCAGGTGCATGTGTTGGACTACAGGTGCGATGGATGGTCAGTTATTTCTACAGAAGCGGAATTTGTCAGCAAACGGAATTCTGCAGATGCGGTAAATGAGCCGCATGTGCGAAAAACTTGGGCATGATATTTAAAAATAAGGATTCGCGATTTTAGTCTAGTTTGAATATTTTGGACTCGGGCTTAGGCAAGTTTGAAGAGGATTTTAAGGTGTTAGGCACCCCTCGCGGTCCATGATAGTGGGTCCCGGCCGAACTCAAATTATGTGAATTGGTCATATAAACAGATAAAGCAAATTAAACAAATTGGTATTACATTTAAAACAAGGGGTAAAAGGGGTCCTAGGTTTTTAGCCTACAGGATCACTTCTGTACAGTGCTTGATAATCATCCCCAAGTTGGGGTGCTACACATGGTATTAGTGCACAGGTCATCATATCTTTTACTACCCTGTTACCCTCCCTTTAGTGGTTATGTAAGCGATGCTAATTAAACGTACTCTATGCGTGCATTACCCGTCCATTCCTTGTGGTCGTGGAGGTGTTTAGGACCTCTAATTAAGGCAGTTCTAGACTCTCCTAAGGTGTTTAAAAAGATAAAATCTAGGTGACAAGCTGTAATGACCTGACCGGTCATTTTAAGAATTTACGCCCCGATCCCCTATTATTTGCATTCCCCGTGTTTGTTTCTGCTATTGTATGTTGTCGGGAAGGTTCATTTTGGATTTCGGAGTGTTTTGGGACACTTAGTCCCTAAATGAGAGTTTAAACTTTAGAATTTGGACCGTAGTCGGAGCAGTGTAAAAACGACCTCGGAATGGAATTCCGTTGGTTCCGTTAGCTCCATTGGGTTATTTCGGGCTTGGGGCATGTTCGATTGAGTTTTGGAGGTCCGTAGCTTATTTAAGCTTAAAATGACGAAAGTTGAATTTTCGAAGTTTCCGGTTCGATAGTGAGATTTTGATCTAGGGGTCGGAATAGAATTCCGAGAGCTGGAGTAGCTCTGTAGGGTTGAATGTGACATGTGTGCAAAATTTTAGGTCATTCGGATAAGGTTTGATAGGCTTTTTGATTGAAAGCGGAATTTTGATGTTTTGGAAATCCTTAGGCTTGGATTGGAGATCAATTTATGGCTTAGCGTTCTTGATATGATTCAAGGGTTGGAATAAGTTTGTATGATGTTTTAAGACTGGTTGGCATGTTTGGTTGAGGTCTCGGGTCCCTCGGGTGAGTTTCGGGTGCTTAATGAAAGTTGAATTGGATTTAGGAGAAATCTTAAGTTGGTTGAACCTGTCATAACTGCACCTGCGTGTGTGAGACCGTGGGTGCGGTGCCGCATAAGCGGCTTGGGGACCGTAGAAGCAGATTTTGGCCCAGGTTCCAGAAGCCACAGGTGCGATAAGAGAGTCTCAGGTGCGGAATTGTGGTTTAATGAAAAGTCACAGGTGCGACATGGTCTCCGCAGAAGCGGGACTGCAGGTGCGGTCGTAGAGCCACAGATGCGGTTTCATTGGTAAAAAAAGGGGCAGAAATGAGGGTTTAGTCTCAAAACCTTAGAAATTGATTTGGGAGCTCGGGATTGGCGGTTTTGGGAAAGATTATCACCTGGGTGTTTTGAGTAAGTAATTCTTACTCGGTTTTGATTAATTTCCACGAATCTATGCTAAAATTCATCCTTTAAATTCGGATTTGGGGTGAAAATTTGGAGAAAATTTGGAAAAGCTCTTAGGCCTAATTTTGGAGTTTTGATCAAGATTTTGATGTCGTATAGGAGTAATTTCTGTATATATGAACTCGTGAGAGTGTGAGGATTCCGAATTTGTAAATTCTGCCCGATTCCGAGACATAGGCTACTTTTTGGGCAATTTTTCTAATTTCGCGTATTAGCTTCGAATTAATTAGTTCAATTAGTTACTTGAAGTTATATTTACACTATGTAATTACTTTAAATAGATTTGGTCTATTTGGAGGCGGATACTCGTGGCAAGAGCGTGGTATTGAGTTGATCGAGCAGGTTCGAGGTAAGTGGCTTGTCTAACCTTGTGTAGGGGAACTCCCCTTAGGATTGGTACTGTTGATATATGAAATGCCTTGTACATGAGGTGATGAGTGCGTACTTGTGCTAATTTTTGAAAATCCTATTTTCATTAAGTAACTATAACTATGTTTCCTTCCCTGTTTATACTACTTACAATTTAAGCCTACTGTTAGCTTAGGAAAGCATGTCTAATTGAGTTAATTGCCGTACTTGCTCAAACTACTTTAAATGAATTCTGTGCAGCATGCTAGGTTAGAAATACCTATTTTACCTTGGTAAGAAATTTGGATTGAATTGAATATTCTTCGTGTTGCCGCTGTGTGTTTATTTTAGGACTACGAAATGGTATCCCGGGAGATCCCCTGCATGTTCACTTTGGGACTACAGATTTGTATTCCGGTAGATCCCCCTACACATTTATATTAGAACTATGAGACTGCACCCCGTAGATTCCCCCAGTACTGGGTATTTACATTTGGGACTATGGATCGGTATTCCGGTAGGCCCCGCGCACTATGAGTTGGACTACGGTTCGACACCCGGAGATACACTGGATATTTTCATTTGGGGACTATAGGACGGTATCCTAGGAGATTCCTGGTTGCTATTGCTGTGTGGAGTTATATTCTCTTTGTGTTTTCTCTCTTTGTTGTAGTTGTTGTTATTCTTATTATCATGTGTTACTTCATGTTGTTAGCACTTAATTATATTGTGGTATTCTATATTGTTTTACTTTGTTTTTCATCTAAAATCAGTAGGGACCTGACCTTCCTCGTCACTACCCAACCGAGGTTAGACTTGGCACTTATTGAGTACCGCTGTGGTGTACTCATGCCTTTCCTGCACATGTTTTCCATGTGCAAATCTAGGTTCTTCGGCTCAACCCTATCATCTAGGCGAGGCGATTCTTTAGAGACTTTGAGGTATATCTGCCGCGTCCACAGACCAAAGAGTCCCTCTCCATTCTCTCTAGTAGTTATAACCCTTCTATATTTACTTTGATCTAGACATTCTGGAGTTAGAGCACTATGTAGTATTCATAGCTTGTGATTTTATTAGATTCCGAGTTTTGGGAAGTTGTTCAGTTTTTGAGATCTTGTATTAGTATTCGCCGAGCGGCATCTTAAACACTTCTATATTTGATTATCTTCAATTTTTATTAGTTTTTTCGTATTTGTTTTCTCTTTCCGAAATTGGTAGGCTTACCTAGTCGTAGAGACTAAGTGCCATCACGACAGTTCACGGAGGGCGAACTTGGGTCATGACAAGTTGGTATTAGAGTCTAGGTTCATAGGAGTCATGAATCACAAGCGGGTTTATTAGAGTCTTGCAGATCGGTACGGAGATGTCTGTACTTATCTACGAGAGGCTATGTAACTATTAGGAAAATTCCACTTCATTTGAATTCTTTGTTGTGCAAGATTTTTAATATCACAATTCTAAACTTCTGGCTTTGATTCTCTCACAAATGTTGAGGACACGTGCTACTAGGGATGATCAGGGACTCGCTCCCCCTACTAGAGCCATCAGAGGTCGGGGAAGGGGTAGAGGCCAAGGACGCGCACATGGTGCAGCCAGAGCACCCGTGCGAGCTACCACCGAAGAGCCACCAGCAGTTCCCGCCGGAGCCCAGGCGCCTGATACGCCTACTAATACTACCACTCCATCTCTTTAGGAGACTTTTACATAGTTCATGAGCATGTACACCACTCTAGGTTAGGTAGGGTTGCTTCCCCTTGCTACAGCCAAATCTCAGTCCAAGGGAGGAGCACAGACTCCCGCCGCCCGCACTCCTGAGCAGCGAGTGCATGTTGATCAGGTCCCAGAGATTATTCCTGTACAGTCTGTAGCTCTAGATCAGCCCGAGGACAGGGCAACGACTTTCGAGGATGAGTGGCGGAGGCTTGAAAGGTTCAAGAAGTACATGCCTCTTGTATTCAGTGGTCTAGCATCACATGATGCTCTGGGATTTCTAGAGAAGTGCTACCGTATCCTCCGTACCATGGCTATATCACGATCGAGCAGGGTTTCCTTCACTACCTTCTAGCTTCAAGGAGCCACTGATGAGTGGTGGCATACTTATGAGTTAGACAGTCCGGATGATGCAGCTTCCCTGACTTGGACTCAGTTTTCAGATATGTTCCTGAGATAGTATGTTCCTCAGAGCCTCAGGGACGCATGGCACACAAAGTTTGAGAATTTGCGTCAGGGTACTATGATTGTCTCAGATTATGTTATCCGTTTCACTAGCTTGGCTAAACATGCACCAGCTTTGGTTTCTACTGTTCGCGAGGAGGTTCGCTGGTTTATTGAGGGGCTCATTTCTAGCATCAGGTCAAGCATGGCTCGTGAGTTGGAGATGGATATTTCTTATTAGCAGGTGGTGAACATTGCTAGGAGAGTGGAGGGTATGCATGCTCGGAATAAAGAAGAGAGGGAGGCCAAGAGGTCTCGAGAGTCGTGCCATTATTTTGGTGCCCGTGCTCCAGCTGTAGTTCGTCATGGTAGGGGTTATATAAGTCACCCCTTTCATTCAGCTCTTCCAGCAGCCAATGGTATTCCAGCTCCTCCTAGGCCTTAGGAGCCTTATTATGCACCTCTTGTATCTATTGTGCCTCCTTTGTGGGGTGCTTTCAGTGGTCAGCCCAACAGACCTGGCCTGAGTGAGTCACAGCTTCCATGTCCTACCAGAGCTTGTTTTGAGTATGGTGACACATGCCATATGGTGAGGGATTGCCCCAGATTTAGGAGGGGTGCACCTCCACAGACTTCTCAGCCACAACATGCCCTGCAGAGTTCTTAGGCTATGATTACAACACCAGTTGCTACCCTACCTGCTCAACCAGCTAGAGGTGGAGGTCGAGGAGGTAGAGGTCTCCCTAGAGGGGGAGGCCAGGCTAGATATTATGCCCTTCCTGCCCGTACCAAGGCTTTTGCCTCTGTTTCTGTCATCACAAGTATTGTCCTGGTTTGTCATAGAAATGCATCATTTTATTCGATCCAGTCTCCAACTATTCTTATGTGTCTTCTTATTTTGCCCCGCATTTGGGTGTATCTCGGGATTCTTTGAGTTCCCTTGTTTATGTTTCTATCCTGTGGGAGATTCTCTTGTTATGGACAGCATAAATCGGTTGTGTTTGGTTGCTCTTAGTGGTTTTGAGACCAGAGATGATTTATTACTGCTCAGCATGGTAGATTTTGATGTTATCTTGGGAATGGACTGGTTGTCGGCCCATTGTGCTAGATCACACTCCCTGTAAAGTTATTTCTTTCCTTAAGGCTTAGCGAATGGTTGAGAAGGGGTGTGACGTGTATCTAGCTTATGTGAGAGATGTAAATATTGATACCCCTACAGTTGATTCAGTCCCAGTAGTACGGGATTTCTCTGATGTGTTTCCAGCTGATCTTCCGGTTATGCCACCCGATGGAGATATTGATTTCGGCATTGATCTGTTGTCGGGCACTAAGCCCATTTCTATTCCTCCGTATCGTATAGCCCCTCCTGAGTTGAAGGATCAGTTACAGGAATTGATTGATAAGGGTTTTATTCGGCCCAGTGTATCACCTTGGGGTGCTCCTATCTTGTTTGTGAAGAAAAAGGATGGTTCTATGCGCATGTGCATTGATTATCGCCAGTTGAACTTGGTTATAGTGAAGAACCATTATCCTTTGCCTCGTATTGATGATTTGTTTGACCAACTTCAAGGTGCACGAGTGATTTCTAAGATTGACTTGCGTTCAGGTTACCATCAATTGAAGATTCAGGAGCCAAATATCCCAAAGACTGCTTTCAAGACTCGGTATGGTCATTATGAGTTCCTTGTTATGTCATTTGGGCTAACCAATTCCCCAACATCCTTTATGCATTTGATGCACAGTGTGTTCCAGCCATATCTTGACTCGTTCATCATTGTCTTTATTGATGATATTCTGGTATATTCCTGTAGTTGGGTAGTTCATGAACAAACCTGAGGACAATGCTTTAGACTTTGAGGGAAAAGAAGTTATATGCAAAGTTCTTGAAATGTGAGTTTTGGTTGGATTCCGTGGCATTCTTGGGCCATGTGGTATCGAATGAGGGTGTTCAGGTAGATTTGAAAAAAGTGAAAGTAGTGCAGAGTTGGCCCAAACCATCCTGAGCTATAGATATTTGTAGTTTTCTTGGCTTGGCGGGTTATTACCATCGATTTTTTGAGGGGGTTTCATCCATTACAGCACCTATGACCAGGCTGAACCAGAAGGGTACTCCGTTCCAGTGGACGAAAGAGTGTGAGGCGAGCTTCTAGAAGCTCAAGACAACTTTGACTACAGCCGCAGTTTTGATATTGCCTACAAGTTCGGGGTCTTATATTGTCTATTGTGATGCCTCGAGGATTGGCCTTAGAGCGGTATTGATGCAGGACAATAGGGTGATTGACTACGCATCCAGACAGTTGAAGGTACATGAGAAGAATTATCCTGTCCATGATCTCAAGTTAGCTGCTATTGACGCCTTAATGATCTGGCATCATTAGTTGTACGGTGTGCCTTGTGAGATTTATACTGATCACTAGAGTTTGCAGCATCTATTCAAGCAGAAGGATCTTAATTTGCATTAGAGGAGGTGGTTAGAGCTGTTGAAGGACTATGATATCACTCTTTTGTATCACCTGGGCAAGGATAATATGGTGGACGATGCTTTGAGTTACCGGGAAAAAAGTTTGGGGAGTTTGGCTTATTTACCAGCAGCGGAGAGGCCCATGGAGATAGATGTTCAGGCCTTAGCCAGTCAGTTTGTGAGATTGATCTTTTGGAGCCCAGTCAGATTATAGCTTACGTGGTTTCATGGTCTTTTTTATTTGATCGTATCAGGGAGCGTCAGTATGATGAACCTCATTTGCTTGTCCTCAAGGACAAGGTTCTGCACGGTTATGCAAGAGATGTGAATATTGGTGATGAAGGGGTATTGAGGATGCAGAGTTGGGTATGTGTACTCAATGTTGATGGGCTTCGGGAGTTGATTCTAGAGGAGGCCCATAGTTCACGGTATTCCATTCATTCGGGTGCCGCGAAGATGTACCAGGATTTGAGATAACACTATTGGTGGATGAGGATGAAAAAAGATATAGTTAGGTTTGTAGCTTGGTGCCTCAATTGTCAGCAGATGAAGTATGAGCACCAGATATCGGGTGTGTTGCTTTAGCAAATAGAGATTACAGAGTGGAAGTGGGAGATGATCACTATGGACTTCGTAGTTGGACTCCTACAGACTTTGAAGAAGTTCGATGCCATTTGGGTGATTGTGGATCAGCTGACCAAGTCCGCGCATTCCATTCCTGTGTGTACTACCTATTCTATGGAGTGGTTGGAGGAGATTTCTATTTGGGAGATTGTTCGTCTGCATGGTATTCCAGTTCCATCATATCAGATAGAGGTACTCATTTCACATCACTGTTCTAGAGGGTTGTACAACATGAGTTGGGTACTCGGGTGGAGTTGAGCACAATATTCCACCCCCAGACGGACGAACACTCTGAGCGCACTATTCAAATTCTTGAGGATATGATCTGTGCGTTTGTGATGGAGTTCAGAGGTTCTTGGTATCAGTTCTTACCATTGGCGAAGTTTGCCTACAACAACAATTTTTAGTCCAGCATTCAGATGGCACCATATGAGGCTTTATATGGTAGGTGGTGTAGATCCCTGGTGGGTTGGTTTGCGTAGGTTGAGGCTAGATTATTGGGCAAAGACTTGGTTCAGGATGCTTTGGAGAAGGTTAATGTGATTAAGGATAGACTCCGTACAGCCCAGTCCAGGCAGAAGAGTTACACGGGCTAGAAGGTTCGTGATGTTTCCTATATGGTTGGAGAGCGAGTGTTGTTTCGGGTTTCGCCTATGAAGGGCATTATGAGATTTGGGAAGAAAGGGAAATTTAGTCTGAGGTTTATTGGTCCTTTTGAGATATTGAGAGGTGTTGGGGAGGTTGCTTATGAGCTTGCCTTACCTCCCAGCTTAGCAGGAGTTTATCTTGTATTTCATGTTTCGATGCTCCGGAGGTATCACAGTGATTCATCGTATGTGTTGGATTTCAGTTTAATCCAGTTGGACAAGTATCTATCTTATGTTAAGGAGCTGGTGGTGATATTGGACAGACAGGTTTGGAAGCTGAGATCAAAGAACATTGCATCAGTGAAGGTTCAGTGGCGGGGTCAGCCGGTCGAGGAGGCGACTTGGGAGATCGAGCAGGATATGCACAGCCGTTACCCTCATCTTTTCACTACTTCAAGTATGTCTCTATGCTCGTTCGAGGACAAATGAATGTTTAAGAGTGGGATGATGCACCGACCCGGCTGGCCATTTTAAGAATTTATGCCCCAATCCCCTATTAACTGCATTTCACATGTTTGTTTCTACTATTGTAAGTTGTCGGGAAGGTTCGTTTTGGATTTTTGGAGTGTTTTGGGACACTTAGTCCCTAAATGAGAGTTTAAGCTTAAGAATTTGGACCATAGTCAGAGCAGTGTGAAGACGGCCCTGGAATGAAATTTTGTTGTTTCCGTTAGCTCTGTTGGGTGATTTTGGGCTTAGGGGCGTGTTCAGAATGAGTTTTGGAGGTCCGTAGCTTATTTAGTCTTAAAATTCCGAAAGTTGAATTTTCGAAGTTTTTGGTTCAATAGTGAGATTTTGATCTAGGGGTCTGAATGGAATTCCGAGAGTTGGAGTAGCTCTGTAGTGTTGAACATGACGTGTGTGCAAAATTTCAGGTCATTCGGACGAGGTTTGATAGGCTTTTTGATCAAAAGCGAAATTTGGAAGTTTTGGAAATTCTTAGTCTTGGATTGGAGAGAGATTTGTGGTTTTAGTGTTGTTTGATGTTATTCGAGGGTTGGAATAAGTTCGTATGATGTTTTAGGACTGGTTGGTATGTTTGGATGAGGTCCCGGGGGGCTCAGTTGAGTTTCAGGTGCTTAATGGAAGTTGAATTTGACTTAGGAGAAATCTAAAGTTAACTGAACCTATCATAACCGCACCTACGTATGTGGGACCGCAGGTGCGGCACCACAGAAGTGGCTTGGTGACCGCAGAATCAAATTTTGGCCCAGACTCCAGAAGCCGTTGGTGCGAGAAGTCGAACGCACCTGCAAGACCGCATGTGCGGTAAGGGAGTTGCAGGTGCGGAATTGTGGTTTAATGAAAAGTCGCAGGGGCGACATGGTCTCCGTAGTAGCGAGACCGCAGGTGCGGTCCCAGAGCCGCAAATGCGGTTTCACTAGTCAAAAAAGGGGCAAACGAGGGTTTAGTCTCAAAACCTTAGAAATTGATTTGGGAGCTAGAGATAGGTGATTTTGGGAGAGATTATCACCTTGGTGTTTTGAGTAAGTAATTCTTACTCGGTTTTGATTAATTTCCACGAGTCTATGCTTAAATGCATCCTTTAAATTCGGGTTTGGGGTGAAAATTTGGAGAAAAATTGGAAAAGTTCTTAGGCCTAATTTTGGAGTTTTGATCAAGGATGTTGGATAGGAGTAATTTCTGTATATATGAACTTTTTAGAGTGTGAGCATTCCAAATTTATAAATTCTACCCTATTCCGAGACTTGGGCCCGGGGGTTGTTTTGGGCGATTTTCCTAATTTCGCGTATTAGCTTCGAATTAATTAGTTGAATTAGTTACTTGAAGTTATATTTACATTATGCAATTACTTTAAATAGATTTGGGTCATTTGGAGTCGGATACTCGTGGCAGGAGCGTGGTATTGAGTTGATCGAGCGGGTTCGAGGTAAGTGGCTTGCCTAACCTTGTGTGGGAGAACTCCCCATAGGATAGATATTGTTGATATATGAGAGCCTTGTACGACAGGTGAAGAGTGCGTACTTGTGCTAATTGTTGAAAATCCTATTTTCATTAAGTAACTATAACTATGTTTCCTTCCCTGTTTATACTACTTGCAATTTAAGCCTATTGTTAGCTTAGGAAAGCATGTCTAATTGAATTATTGGCGTACTTTCTCAAACTGCTTTAATTGAATTCTATGCAGCATGCTAGGTTAGAAATACCTATTTTACCTTGGTATGAAATTTCGATTGAATTGAATATTCTTCGTGTTGCTGCTGTGTGTTTACTTTGGGACTACAGGACAGTATCCCGGGAGATCCTCTGCATGTTTACTTTGGGATTACAAATTTGTATTTCGGTAGATCCCGCTGCACATTTATATTGGAACTACAGGATTGCACCCGGTAGATTCCCCAAGTATTGGGTATTTACATTTGGGACTACGTATCGGTATTCTGGTAGATTCCCGCGTACTATGAGTTTGACTACGGGATGACACCCGGGAGATCCACTAGATATTTACATTTGGGACTATAGGACGGTATCTTGGGAGATCCTCGGTTGCTATTGTTATGTGGAGTTATATTCTCTCTGTGTTTTCTCTCTCTTGTTGTAGTTGTTGTTATTCTTATTATCTTGTATTACTTCATACTGTTAGCACTTAATTATATTGTCATGTTCTATATTGTTTTACCTTTTTTTTCATCTAAACTCAATAGCGCCCTGACATTTCTCGTCACTACCCAACCGAGGTTAGGCTTAGCACTTATTGAGTACCACTGTGGTGTACTCATGCCCTTCCTACGCATGTATTTCATGTGTAGATCCAGGTTTTTCGGCTCAGCCCTATTATCCTTGAGGCGAGGCGATTCTTCAGAGACTTTGAGGTATATCTGCCACATCCGCAGACCAAAGAGTCCTCTCCATTCTCTCCAGTAGTGTGATGACCCAAAATTTCATCACTTGTTTTAGAATGAAATTATGCGCTCCGAGGCCTTCAAAACCTCTTTAAGCATCACCTCGATTTGTATGCACAGCTCGGGCACGTAGCCGGAAAGCCTAAATGTGAAAATCTGTGAAAAATGATAAATTTTAACTATAAAATGAATTAATTTGACTTCGGTCAACGTTTTGGGTAAAAGGACCCGAACCTGTGATTTGACGGTCCTGGAGGGTCCGTAGGAAAATATAGGACTTGGGCGTATGTCCGGATTCGAATTCCGAGGTCCCAAGCCTGAGAAATGAATTTTTGAAAGAAATTGTTTTTTCTGAAAAATATAAAGGTTTTTGAAAGTAAAATGTTATGTGAAACCTATGGTATTGGGCCCGTATTATAGTTCCGGAGCCCGGTACAGGTTCAATATGATTTATATGTGTTGTCGGTAATGTTTGGTGAGAAACGTAATCCATTTGGCGTGATTCAGACCTTAAATGCAAATTTGATGTTTAAAGAAGTTTTGAGAAATTTTATTGATTTTGAGGTTTAATTCGATGTTCGTGATATTATTTTAGTTATATGAGTACACGAATAAGTCCATGGGATGTTTTTGAAGTTGTGTGTATATTTGGTTTGGAGCCCCGAGGGCTCGGGTGAGTTTTGGATAGGCCACGGGGTGCATTTTGAACTTACAAGAATTGCAGAAATTTTGCTGGTATGATCAGGCCTGCAGGCTTCGGGTGAGGGTCTTGAGACTCGTATAGATTTACTTCTTCTGCACATGGTTGATTTCGATGTCATATTAGGGATGGACTGGTTATCACCTTACCATGCTATCTTGGACTATCATGCCAACACTGTGACCTTAGCCTTGCCAGGTTTGCCTCGTTTAGAGTGGATATGGACTCCTAGTTATTCTACTCGTAGTGTTATCTCTTATGTGAAGTCTCGGTGTATGGTCGAGAAGGGTGTTTGGCCTATTTGGCATATGTACATGATTCTAGTGCTGAGGTTCCTTCTATTGATTATGTGCCCGTTGTTCGTGAGTTTTCTGAGGTTTTTCCTTCAGACCTGCCGGGTATGCCACCCGACAGGGATATTGACTTTTGCATTGATTTGGCTCCGGTCACTCAACCCATTTCTATTCCTCTGTATCGTATGGCCCCGCCGGAGTTGAAAGAGTTGAAGGAATAGTTGCAAGACTTTCTTGAGAAGGGTTTCATTAGGCCGAGTGTTTCGCCTTGGGGTGCACCGGTGTTGTTTGTTAAGAAGATGGATGGATCGATGGGAATCTGTATTGATTACTGGTAGTTGAACAAGGTTACAATCAAGAATAAGTATCCATTGTCGATGATTGATGATTTATTTGATCAGCTTCGGGGTGCCAAGGTATTTTTGAAGATTGACTTGAGATCTGGCTACCATCAGTTGAGGATTAGGGCATCCGATGTCCCTAAGACAGCTTTTCGCACTCGGTACGGGCATTATGAGTTCTTGGTGATATCATCCGGGTTGACAAATGCCCCAACAACATTTATGGATTTGATGAACCGAGGGTTTAGGCCTTATTTGGGTTCATTCGTGAGAGTCTTCATTGATGATATTTTGTTTTATTCTCGCAGTCGGGAGGAGCACGAGCAACATCTTAGAGTGGTTCTACAAACCTTGAGGGATAGTCAGTTATATGTTAAGTTCTCAAAGTGTGAGTTCTGGTTGAGTTCAGTTGCATTCCTGGGTCATGTTGTATCAGCAGAGGGTATTCAGGTTGATCCGAAGAAGATTGAAGCAGTCAAGAACTAGCCTAGACCAGCATCAGAGATTCAGAGTTTCTTGGGATTGGCAGGCTACTATTGTCGGTTCGTGGAGGGGTTTTCATCTATCGCAGCCCCGATGACGAGGTTGAACTAGAAGGGTGCCCAGTTCAGAAGGTTGGATGAGTGTGAGGCGAGCTTTCAGAAGCTCAAGACAGCTCTGACTATGACACCGGTATTGGTATTGCCCATAGGTTCAGGGCCTTATATAGTCTATTGTGATGCATCTCGTATTGGACTTGGTGCAGTGTTGATGCAGGATGGCAAGGTCATTGCCTATGCTTCGTGGCAGTTGAAGATTCATGAGAAGAACTATCCGGTTCATGATTTGGAGTTGGCAGCCATTGTTCACGCGTTGAAGATTTGGAGGCATTATCTGTATGGCGTGGCATGTGAGGTGTTCACGGATCACAAGATTCTTCAGTATTTATTCAAGCAGAAGGAGTTGAATTTTAGGCAGAGGAGGTGGTTGGAGTTGTTGAAAGATTATGATATCACTATCTTATATCACCTGGGAAAGGCCAATATGGTGGCCGATGCTTTGAGTAGGAAGTCAGCCAGTATGGGCAGTCTTGCTTATATTCCGGTCGGTGAGAGGCCGCTTGCTTTGGATGTTCAGGCTTTGTCCAATCCGTTCGTGAGGTTGGATGTTTCTGAGCCCAGCCATGTGTTAGCTTGCACAGTCGCTCGCTCTTCATTATTGGAGCGTATTCGAGATCGACAGTATGATGATTGCCATTTGTGTATCCTCAGAGACACGGTGCAGCATGGAGGTGCCAAGAAGGTTACCTTAGGTGATGATGGAGTTTTGAGATTGCAGGGTCGAGTTTGTGTGCCTAATGTGGATGGGCTTCGAGTGTTGATTTTAGATGAGTCCCATAGTTCCCGGTACTCTATTCATCCGGGCGCCGCGAAGATGTATCAGGATTTGCGACAACATTATTGGTGGCAGAGAATGAAGAAGGATATCGTTGCATATGTGGCTCGTTGTTTGAATTGTCAGCAGGTTAAGTACGATTATCAAAGGCCCGATGGTTCATTTCAAAAGATTGAGATTCCTAAGTGGAAATGGGAGCTTATCACAATGGACTTTGTTGTTGATCTCCCACGGACTCAGAGGAAGTTCGATGCAGTGTGGGTCATTGTTGATAGGTTGACCAAGTCAGTGCATTTCATTACTGTGACAGTCTCTTATTCTTCCGAGAGGTTAGCTGAGATCTATATTCGGGAGATTGTTCTCCTTCATGGTGTGCCCGAGTCGATCATTTCAGATCGAGGTACGCAGTTTACCTCCCATTTTTAGAGACCAGTTCAGCCAGAGTTGGGCACACGGTTGAGTTGAGCACAACGTTTCATCCCCAGATGGACGGACAATGTGAGCGGACTATTCAGATTTTGGAGTATATGCTCCAAGCTTGTGTCATTGACTTTGGAGGCTCGTGGGATCAGTTTTTGCCTTTAGCAGAGTTTGCCTACAACAACAGCTACCAGTCAAGTATTTAGATGGCTCCTTATGAGGCTTTATATGGTAGGCGGTGTCGGTCTCCGATTAGATGGTTTGTGCCGGGAGAGGCTCGGTTGTTGGGTACAGATCTAGTTCGGGATGCCTTGGACAAGGTCAGGATCATTCAGGATAGGCTTCGTACTGCTCAGTCTAGGCAAAAGAGTTATGCCGACCGCAAAGTTCGTGATTTAGCATTCATGGTCGGTGAGCAGGTATTGCTTCGAGTGTCGCCTATGAAGGGCGTGATGAGATTTGGGAAGAAGGGAAAGCTTAGCCCTAGCTTCATTGGCCCGTTTGAGATTCTTGATCGAGTGGGAGAGGTGGCTTATAGACTTGCATTGCCGCCGAGCTTATCAGCCGTGCATCCAGTGTTTCATGTGTCCATGCTTCGGAAATATCATAGCGATCCATCCCACGTGTTAGATTTCAGCACTGTCTAGTTGGACAAGGACTTGTCTAATGAGGAGGAGTCGATAGCTATACTAGACCGGCAGGTTCGTTAGTTAAGATCGAAGAGTTTTCCTTCTGTTCGTGTTCAATGGAGAGGTCAGCCTCTTGAGGCATCGACCTGGGAGTCCGAGTCCGATATGCGGAGCCATTATCCCCATCTTTTCCCCGACTCAGGTACTTCCTTTTTCTGTCCGTTCGAGGACTAATAGTTGTTTTAGAGGTGGAGAATGTGGGTCATCACTTGTTTTAGAATGAAATTCTATGCTTCGAGGCCTTAAAAACCTCTTTTAGCATCACCTCAATTTGCGTGAGCAGTTCGGGCGCGTAGCCGAAAAGCCTAAATGTGAAAATTTGTGAAAAATGATACACTTTGGCTATAAAATGAATTAATTTGACTTCGGTCAACGTTTTGGGTAAACGGATCCGGACCCGTGATTTGACGGTCTTAGAGGGACCTTAGGAAAATATGGGACTTGGGCGTATGCCCGGAATCGAATTTCGAGGTCCCAAGCCCAAGAAATGAATTTTTGAAAGAAATTATTTTTCTGAGAAACATAAAGGTTTTTGAAAGTAAAATGTTATGTGAAACCTGCGGTTTCGGGCCCGTATTATGGTTCTGGAGCCTGGTATAGGTTCATTATGATTTATATGTGTTGTCGGTAAAGTTTGGTAAGAAACAGAACCCATTTGGCGTGATTGCAACCTTAAATGAAAATTTGATATTTAAAGAAGTTTTGAGAAATTTCATTGATCTTGAGGTTTAATTCGACGCTCGTGATGATATTTTGGTGATATGAGTACACAAATAAGTCCGTGGGATGTTTTTGAAGTTGTGTGTATATTTGGTTTGGAGCCCCGAGGGCTCGGGTGAGTTTTGGATAGGCAACGGTGTGCATTTTGAACTTAGAAGAATTGCAGAAATTTTGCTCGTATGATCAGGCCTGCAGGCTTCGCATCTCGCAAATGCGAGGGCTTGGTCACAATGCGAACCAGCCCAGGCGCAAATGCGAGCTATGTTTCGCAAATGCGACCTCGCAAATGCGAGGATCCCCTTCGCAAATGCGATGTATGCTGGGAAGGCTTGAAGTCGCAAATGAAACTTATTGTTCGCAAATGCGAAAAGCCCAGATTTCCTAAGGGTACGCAAATACGAGCTTCCCTTCGCAATTCCCAAGCCAACAGAGGAATTGCGAACCCCTGTTCGCATTTCCCATACCTGCGACCTGCAACTTTATACTTAAGACGATTTTAAACCTATTTTTCATATCTTTTCAAAACACAAACTCCTTTGGACGATTTTTCAAGAACAACTCTTCTTCCAAATCGATTGTAAGTTAATTTTAACTTATTTCCTTCAATCATTAACGTCTTTTAACATGATTTCAACTTAAAATCAATGGTTTTCATGGGGGAAATTGGGTGTTTTGGGTAGAACCTAGGTTTTTCAATAATTGGGGATTTAGACCTCGATTTGAGGTCCGATTTCAAAACAAATTATATATTTGGGTTCGTGGGGGAATGGGTAATCGGGTTTTGGTTCGAACCTCGGGTTTTGACCATGTGGGCCCTGGGGCAATTTTTGACTTTTTGGGTAAAACTTTAGAAAACTCATTTGCATGCATTGGGGTTGATTCATTTAGCATTTATTGATGTAATTAAATAACTTGTGACTGGATACGAGCGAATTGGTGGTGGAATCAAGGGGTAAAGCTATAATTGAATCGTGAACTGTGTTTGTGGTATCGAGGTAAGTGTTTGGTTTATCCTTAGCTTGAGGGATTAGGAGTTGAGTCCTATTTTCTATGTAGTAATTGTTGAGTACGACGTATAGGCATGGTGACAAGTATCTAAACGCTGGTGTCTAGCATGCCCATGAGTCTTTTATTGTAATTATTGTGATTCGTTGCATCTTTCATGCCTTAGTGGTGGTGTCTATTTGTGGTAAAAAGGTTGCGGAAGGAATTGTGATCTATGAACCTTGAGGAGCATTGGCTCAAGTTGTATAACGAATTGTGAAAGTATAAGTGATAATTAAACCTCTAGAGCATTGGCTCGAGTTGTGAAGTGAATAGTGAAGCAAAAGTGAGAAAGAGAAGAGATCATTATGTTGTCACCCTTACCGAGCTATTGTTGATTTATTTTCTATCTCCCTTGCCGGGATGTTGATATTATTGATGTTGTTCCCTTGCCGGGGTTGAATTGTTGAAATGTTGTTCCCTTGCTGGGATTTTTATTGCAAATTTCATTTGTTCCCTTGCCCTATTGTTTGTGATTGTTGTTTAGGTGAGGAAGAGAGTTAAAGCACGAAGGGTGATGTCGTGCATTGTTTGTTTTTTGAGGAAAGAGAGTTAAAGCACGAAAGGTGATGTTGTCGTGCATTGTTTGTTTTGTGAGGAAAGAGTGTAAAGCACGAAGGGTGATGCCGTGCCGCACGATGTACCCATGCCGATTATATTGATTATATGGTGACGAAAGAGAGTAAAAGCACGAAAGGTGATGTCGTGTACATTTTATTATATGATTGCTTTGGTGAGAATGAGAGTAAAAGCACGATGGGTGATGTCGTGTATTTGTTGATTTCTGATTCTTTGTTGATATCCGAATTATATTGTTTCTTTCATTACTTGATGTCTTTCTATTCGGAATTGTTATCTCCCCTACAACATGCTCCCTCTCCCATATTGACTAGTTATTTCTGTATTTCTTTCCGTTGTATATGTATTTGAACTACACAGGTTATTTGGTAGTCTGGTCCTAGCCTCGTCACTACTTCGCCGAGGTTAGGCTAGGCACTTACCAGCACATGGGGTCGGTTATGCTGATACTACACTCTGCACTATATGCAGATCCCGGAGCAGCTTTTGGACCATAGTGTGGAGGCTACCTTCAGTCCATGTGGAGATCCAAGGTAGACCTACAGGCGTCTGCAGGCCCTGACGTCTTCTCTTTTCCTATTTCCTGTTTCATTTTCCTTTTATTCCGAAACAGTGTATTTTCACTTTCTTTAGACTTTGTATGTAGTAAATCTTAGACCGTATGTGACACTGTGACACCAGGTTTTGGGTGCTTTAGGTTTTAAGAGTTGTAATAGATGTAGATTTCAGATATTTAGTTGTTATCTTCCGCTTAATTATTTAAAGTTCCGCTGTTTTCATGTTATCATCCTATATTTGTTTTAAAGAAATAATTGAGTAATGAAATAAGTAGTTAAATGACTGGCTTGCCTAGCTCACATTAGTAGGCGCCATCACGACTCCCGAAGGTGGGAAATCCGGGTTGTGACAAGTAGTTATAGCCCTTCGGTATTTACTTTGATCTAGACATTCTGGAGTTAGAGCACTATGTAGTATTCATAGCTTGTGATTTCAAGAGATTTCGAGTTTTGGGAAGTTGTTCATTTTTTGAGATCTTGTATTAGTATATGGCAAACGGTATCTTAAATGCTTCTATATTTGTTTACCTTTAGTTTTTATTAGTTTTTCCGCATTTGTTTTCTCTTTCCGAAATTGTTAGGCTTACCTAGTCGTAGAGATTAGGTACCGTCACGACAGTTCCCGGAGGGTGAGCAAATAGAATGTATGCAACATAGTGTTAAAATGAGGCAATAGAGACCTAATCAGTTTGCCTACTAATTTTAAGGCTTGCGGAATCTGGCCAATTCACAAATAACAAAAGCGTAGTTTTACAGTTTGCAGGATTTCAATTGCCCTACAGGATTGCCTAGGTGCGTATCAATGTTGTCCTATGAACATGGTAGCTAGTCATTAATCAAGAGTGCAGTAAACCAGTAAATAATTTTATGTAGGCAGTTTGGATCCTATAGGCATGATGTCTAGGTGTAATGACTGATTTTAGACTTGTAGACACTGGTAGTTGAATGCTGAAATTGGTTTTAAAATCCTATAAGCATGGCATCTAAATGCAACAATTAGTTTTAAAACCTTATTGACATGAAGAAAACTGATTTAAACTTTGTCGGCATGTAGAGACTGATTTTTAAACTTACAGGCATGGTGTTTAAAATGTAAGATTGATTTTAAACCCTATAGGCATGGTATCTAGAATGCAAGACTGATTCACGAACATGGTACCTGAATGTGCATAAGCAAACATCGCAGCAAACTTACAGGTATGGTATCTAGAATGTAAGAATGATTTTTAAACCCTATAGGCATGACGTCTAAATAAGCGAACATTGTGATAATCTTTAAGCATGGTATCTAAATAACAAACATTGTAATAACCTACAGGCATGGTATCTAAATAACAGACATTGCAATAACCTATAGGCATGGTTTCTAAGTAAACAAATATTGCAATACCTATGTGCATGTTATATGATGCAAGTAAATAATCCTAAGAACATGATCTCTAATGCAAGCAAATAGTCATAATAAACCTAAGGACATGATTTCTACCTAGTTTCCCCACAAAAAAGTATATAACAATCCCTCCCTTTTTACTATTTTTTCCAATATTTGTTTACAAGAATTATTATAACAGACCATATGGATTATAGAAGGAACAAACTATGCTATAGGGAGCCTGAATATAGGCCCAAAGTGAACCTGGAAGTTCCTGGCCTTCAAACAGTCCAAAAACGCCAAAATCTCGTAGTGCACCCAATGGTATCCTGGTGTGTCAAAGTTCCCAAAGGGCCTCAGGGACCCCGGGCAATGCTCATACCAGAAGACTTTCAAAGCAACCCTTTGTGAGCAAGTTTTGGAAAGCCAGTCCCAGTGTGTCAAAGTTTAGAGGAGTCTCATGGACTCCTAGGAAATGCTCACACTGGAGGGGCAAGACCCTAAGGTTTCTAGGAATAGGGGTTGAAAACAGAAGAAAATAGTTTCGAATTCTCAGGAAGTAATGAGCAAGCAGGGTCATTCAATCATTGCAACTCAAACAAAGGTTCCATCAATCAAATAGTAAACAGAATTAGGATCAATCAAAGTTTCAATTTAGTTTACTAGCTGTTACTAGGTGAGAAGACACTAAACAAAGGCATGGCATGCTGGGATCACTCAGACAACCACATTCAAAGGGGTAGTAGGGATGGGGAGCCATATTGGTCAGGAGTCTGTGAGAGGTGAACATTTTAAAATATGATAGAAAGAACATGCTAGTGGAGAAGTAAACACACATGGGTCGAGTTTAGATATGAGCAAGTATGCAGACTTGCTGAGAACAGAAGTACATAGGTCTAGCTAAAACAGGAGTAAACAGGTTGAAAACAAGACACATAGGTTCAATAAAACAGAAGTAGACATGCTATTGCAGTAAACATATAGGTTGAACAGAAGTAGACATGTTATTGCAGTAGACACATAGGTTTGATTAAGCAGAAGAAAGACATGCTAATTATAAGGAAGCACATAGGTTAAATTGAATAGCAGGAAGCATATAGTCTACTTGAATGGCAGTACACATGCTGACTAGGAACAATAAGCATGAAGTACATAGGTCTAGTTAGAGATGGGTTGGCTGATATAAAGATCCTACTGATTTAATAACATGAAAGTGGACATGCTGAGAATAGGAAATACACAAGTTAAGTCATACAGAAGTTTTCATGATAGTAATGTGGGGGCATACCAGTTAAGAATTCAGAGTAGAAGAATAAAGCAAACAAGGCTTCCAGCCGGCTAGACAATGTAGTAGCAAAGAGCAGAAGATTATGATAGAGGAAGAGATGAAGAACTTTGTATACTTTCCATGACTTTGTGTGTTTATTGAACTATTGTTCGTGTCTTTAAGAGGCAGAATGAGAGTGTATATATAGAACTTAGGGTGTAGAACAAATAAGGTAAAGAGAATCAAATTTCAATCAATTAGGGATCAATCAACCAATCACAGAATCAATTTCTATAGGGAAGTCCGGGAAAGACCCCTTTAATTGGGGAATAATTAATTAACGGTCATAACAGGGGTTCAATTAAGGTAATGAATCAAAATCATATCATGTAGGGTATCAGTAAAAATCCCCAAACTACTGTCAACTAATTAAGCAAGTAAGAAAAGATAGGCAAGCAAGTCACAAATAATGAAACCAGTAAAATCCCAGCACACTGATTTTAACAGGGCAATTAATAGGAAATAATCGGTCAAAATCTTCAAAGAGTACTGATTTCATAGGAAAGAATTATTTGAGTCCTTAAATAGGAATCATCCAAGTAAGAATCCCAAAGGGTTATGATTTTAACAAGAAAGAAGATCGTTCAGATCCTTACCGGAAATCAATAAAGTAAAAAATTCCAAAAAATACTAATTTTAACAAGGAATATCATTTAGGTCTCTAAATAGAATAACTTAGTACGACTGGCTCACATAGATAAACATAATATCGAAACAGAATCGAAGAAATCAGTATAACACACAGAATAAGGCTGTATTGGGGGCTGGGCCCCGGCGTAATTGGGCTAAACGGGCCGGACCAAATGGTCGCGGGCTCTGGCGGGCCGGTCTCTAGCGGTCCCGGGCCAAACGGTCCCGGGCTTCGTGGTCCTGGAGGGTGGAACCGGCCCACTACGGGCCTAAGCCCACATGGTCATGTTCTAAATGGGCCGGGCCCACGGTCCTAAACGGGCTAAACGAGCCTAAGTGTTCCGGACTATTTATTTTTTGAATTTTTTTATCTAAAGCAATTTCTTGTAAATTATATATATATATATATATATATATATATATATATATATATATATATATATATACTATATATACTATATATAATACATACTATATATACTATATATATATATATATACTATATTTATCTATCTATATATATATATATATACTATATAATTTAGATAATTTATAAGAAATTGACGTATATCGTATATTGCCTTATATAAGATTGTATACATTAGCTATATTAAGACATATATATATATATATATGTCTTAATATAGCTAATGTATACAATCTTATAATAGTATCGATATCAAAGCTGCAAATTAAAGTTTGTATTTAATACTTCAAATTAAAGTTCAATGCCTTCAACATAATACTTCAAATTAATCTAACAAACTAAAACATTAAGCATAATACGTCTAATAATTTTAAAATAACACAAATTGTCTCTAATCAACTTAAAATCTTAAATACGAATGTCTGGAGAACGCGCAAGACAACTCTTTATATGCCTCCTTAAACAGCTTGTGCCCTCCTTTGGACTACGAGTATAGACTCGACCACAGTTTTTGCACTTTATTATGTAAACTTCTTCATTTTCTTCTACTACATTAAAGTGTTCCAAAATAAATGGGTGCAATCTAGAATCACCGGGCATAATTTAACTTGAATTAAGAATTTGAGTTTGAGAAATGAGAGATGAGTGAAGACTTGAATACTTCAATTTGAGTTTAAGAAATGAGAGATTTGATGATTTTGTGATTAAAAATTAAAATGAGGGGGTATTTATAGTTGATAATAGGGAAAAAGTGTAGTTAAAAAAAGTTTGGGGTTAAAACAAAGTTTGGGGGCCAAATGACTATTTTTTAAAAAGCCAAACGGCTAAAATGTCAGGCCAACAGCTAGTTTTTAAACTTCTAACCGTTGGACTTTTTTACAAATAGTCATTGGGCGCATTTGGCTCGTTAGGCCATGTTGAACTAGCCCAGGCCCGCCTTCCGATCCCAGGCTCGCGGTCTATTTTGGGAGGACCGACCTATAGTGGGCTTTTAGGACCGTTAGGGATCGGCCCATTTGGCCCGTTTGCTAGCGGTCCTGGTGTAGTCTCGGGCTGGGCTCGGCCCAAAATACAGCCTTAACACAGAATCATCTAGGGTTTGAGCATGCATGCGAAAATTAGTCAAGATAGTGGAGAAACAATTAATAAAAACACTAAGAAGTTAGAAAAATCTTTGACGAAAAGTCTGGGATGAACCCTAATTTCAGAAAGAGTAAACGAAGTCGAAACAATTAATTAATCCAAGAGATTTTTAAAGGAAAACACCCAATAATACTCGAATCACTTCAGATCTATAAAGATCTGAAAAGATTCGAACAGTAGTGAAACTAGGGTTTTCAGAAAATAGCATAGATGAAGAGAATCGATCAAAAACCCGCGGATTCGTATTAGAAACAAGAGGAAATCCATACTCACAAATAAAAATGGTCTGAGACAGGTCGGTAAACAACTTTCAAGCCATAACAGATTGGAGTTCCATGAGATCTTCTAGAGAACTCATGAAATCAAATAGCCAGAGGGTACAGGAGATCGGTGATGGTCGGAGAACGCATGAAAATACCATAGAAGGGTTGTTCCCGCCGGTGATGGCGATTAGGGTTAGGGTGAATTGAGAGAGAATTGAAGAGATGAGGGATTCAAGGGCGACAGAGTGTAACAAATGAGTTGGGTTAGGGGGTCATTTGGGTTAAAATAGGTAAGAAGGAATGGGGGCCGTTGATCTCAGACATCAACTTCCAGGATTAGAAGGGGTCTGGGTCGGGTTAGATTTAATTGGGTTAGGTTTGTTTTGAATTGGGCTTGGGTTATTAAATTGTATTGGAGGGTTTCCGATTTTGGGTGTAAATTAGGGGCTATTTTGTTAAATACCCATTTTACTAAATAAAATAATTTTAAAAAAATCAAATTAAATTTTAAAATGATTTTCATGTATGAAGGTGATTTAAAATAATTATTTAATATTATAAAAATACAAAAAGTAATTTTCTGTATAGATAATGTAGTCCTGCATATGTAGGGGCTATTTTTGCAAAATATGCAATTATAGTCTTAAAAATGCAAATATAATTATAAAAACTACAATTAAAATATTTGAACACTCATATGAACATAAATGATGAATTTATATGATTAAATCATCATAAAATAATACGAAGGATAGTTTTGAACATTTATGTAATTAAAATGCAGAAGTAAATGGATTTAGGGCCTTTAAAAATTGCAGAAAAATTGTAAAACACTTGTGCATGCTTGTAAATGCATGTACAATATTTTGAAAGTGTGTGTGCACATTTAAAAATATATGAGGAAAAAAATGGGAATCAACATGTGTCACCTGAAAATCAATCATATAACGCATAATCCCGTGTTTCAAACTCTCAAAGCCAAGTTTAAAAGTGTTACATACCTCAATCCGCGCAATTCTCTACTCCAATACACCTTCGCCTCGCAAATCATCCTCCAAATGTCCAGAATAATGCCACAAATAGTACCATACAATCAATACAGGCTATTCACTTTTGCGCACACTTAACCGCATCTGCGGTGTCGCAGAAGCGACCAAAATTCCGCTTATGCGCCGACAACGCCGCATCTGCGATCACGCAGGTACGGAAATAACCTCTCACCTGCAACCTCTTCTCACTTCCTCCTTGGCCGCTTCTGCGGTTCCCTCCTCGCTTTTGAGAAGAACGCACTTGCGATCCCCACTCCGCATGTGCGATTGCACCAGAAGCTGGTGAGCTTCAGCATTCCCTCAAACTCAAAAATCGATCTGTTAACCATCTTAAATCAACCCTAGGGGCCCGGGACCTCAACCAAACATGCTAACAAGTCCTAAAATAGGATAAGAACTTAGTTGAGCCTTCAAATCACATTACCTAACACAAAAATTACGAATCACACACTAATTCAAGCCTATTGAAACTAAGAAATTGCAACTTCTGCAAACGACAACAAAACCTATCAAATCAGGTCCAAATGCCCTCAAATTTTTCACACAAGACACAAATAACACCACGGACCTACTCCAACTTCCGGAATTCCAATCCGACCCCGATATCAAAAACTTCACTCCCGGTCAAACTTTCCAAAAATCCAACCTTTGCCATTTCAAAACCTAATTCAATTATGGACCTCCAAATCACAATCCAGACATGCTCCTCTTTCCAAAATCATCCATTGAGCTAATAGAACCATCAAAACTCCATTTCGGAGTCGTTTACACATAAGTCAACATCCGGTCACCCTTTCCAACTTAATCTTCCAACTTTGAGATTAAGTGTCTCAATTCCTTTCGAAATCTCTCGGGACCCAAACTGACTAACCCTGTAAGCCATATAACAACTGTAAAGAAAAAAATGAGCAGTAAATAGGGGAACATGGTTATAACTCTCCAAACGACCGGCTGGGTCATTACATCTTCCCCCACTTAAACAAACATTCATCCACGAATGAGACTAGAAACATACCTGGAATCTCAAATAGGTTTGGATATCTACTGTATATGTCCCACTCAGTCTCCCAAGTAGCCTCCTCAATTTAATGACCTCTCCATTGCACCTTCACTAAATCTATATCCTTTGACCTCAACTTTCTAACCTACCGACCTAGAAAAGCCACCAGCTCCATATCATAAGTCATATCACCATCCAACTGAACCGTGTTGAAATCCAAAACGCCGACATACTTCTGGAGCATAGAAACACGAAATACTGGATGCATACCTGACAAACTAGGTGGCAAGGAAAGCTTGTAAGCCACCTGTCCAATCCTCTAAAATACCTCAAATGGCCTAATATATCGAGGGCTCAACTTGCCCTTCTTCCCGAATCTCATAACACCCTTAATGGGTGACACCTTGATCAGAACCTTCTCCCAACCATTTAAGCAAAATCATGAACCTTCCAATCGGTGGAACTCTCAATATAATTCAACCACACTCACTAGGGGTGTCTACAAAATTTGGAGGGCCTCCTTCAGCCCAAGCGCTATCATAAATAATTAAATCTCACTGCGACATGCAGCCTGATCCCATAAATGTCACTCATAATAAGGCCCTTGGCTTCACTTAGTCATCAATCTCTCAAGTCTCTCTGTTACGGGCTCATAATGTCATGAAACTAGCCCGAAAATGATGATATGATGTATCAATAAATAACAGCAGAGACTGAGATATGATATGTAATGAATGAATATGTCTGAGTACAAAACATGATCTCTAGCATGACTGACAACTCAATTACTTTGTCACATGATGAAAACACATCTATCAACATGATAAATCTGCTATAAAGTGCCATGGAATCGACCAGTTTACAATTCTCACGGTACATGCCCGCACGCATGTCACTTGGTATGTTCATCACCTCAAAAACAATCATATAACACATAATTCGTGGTTTCAAACACTTCGAGCCAAGTTTAGAAGTGCTACTTACCTCAATCCGCGCAAATCTCTACTCCAATAAATCTTTTCCTCTCAAATTGGCCTCCAAATATCCATAATCTAGCCGCAAGCAGTACGATATAATCAATACGGGCTAAATTAATCAATCCCACAAGAAAATACGAAGTTATTAATCAAAAGCCTAAAATTGGTCCAAAGCCGGCCCCGGGCCTACGTCCGGAAATCCGACAAAAGTCACAAAACCCTAAAGTCCATTCAACCACCAATTAAAGCATACAAATTTTATCAAAATCTAACATCAAATCCCCAAATAAAACTCTCCAAATCCCCAGCCTCAAACCCCCAAATTTTAGCTCAAAACCACACGATCTAGGTGGGAAAATCAACGGGGAAACAAGATTATTGACCATAAACGAGCACAAGGGACTTATCTCAAGAATCTCCTCAAAAATCCTCTCAAAATCTCTAAAGTCTGAGCTCAAAATGTTAAAATGAAGCCAAAATCGTGAACCCTTGAATTTAACTTTTTGCCCAGCCTTTCTGCTTCGGCGGACGCTTAACTACATCTGCGGTGTCGCAGAAGCAACACAAATTCTGCTTCTGTGGTGAATCCACTAGACCTGGGCCTCCGCTTCTGCAGTCCTGGCCTTATATCAGTGCAATTGCAGGTACAGAATTCCCCATCGCACACCTTTCACTTCTGCGACTACACAGGAGTAGAAATAACTTCTCACCTGAGACCTCTGCTCACTTCGTCCTTGGCTGCTTCTGCGGCTCCCTCCTCGCTTCTGTGATAATGCTCCTGTGATCCCCACTCCACTGGTGCGATTGCACCAAAAGATGGTGAGCTTCAACATTCCTTCAAACTCAAAAATCAATCCATTAACCATCCAAAATCAACCCGAGGCCCCTTGAACCTTAACCAAACATGCCAACAAGTCCTAAAAATGATATGAACTTAGTCGATCTTTCAAATAATATCACCCAACAACAAAAACATGAATTTCACCCCAATTCAATCCTATTGAAACTAAGAAATTCCAAATTCTACAAACAATGCCGAAACCTATCAAATTCAGTATAGTATCAGTACGACACAACATATACTCACTATGTATCAAAACTATCATCAACAAAATAGTGATAAGGTTCAAGTCATGTGATACTCACTAACCAAAGAAACATGTACAATACATCAAATAAATGGCAAGAAGAATACAATAAGATGTAGTACCATCAATCCCAATGAAACATGTTTTCATCTCATCACAGGAAAATTAACTTTTAATATAAGAACTACCAGTCAATAACTGAATCATACAGTAGAATGTTAAAAGCAACATAAAATCATATAAAGTGCATAACAAAGCATAAAGAATTACTTGAATAATCAAAACTGCCACACTTATACTCCACTCATCATCAATGTAGAGTGCCACCCTTATCCGCACATCATCAAATAGGAATGTGTAATGACCCAACCGCTCTTTCTGAGCTTTAGCATTCGACTCGTTGGTTTGAGACCTTGAGTAGATTCATATGATGTATTATTACTTGTGTGTATGGTTATTGTTTCATTTTTGAGCGGTTCAGGATTGATTTGGAATAATGATTCTCGTTTTAGAAGCTTTAAGTTGGAAGAGTTGACCAAGGATTGAATTTTTGATAAACAGACTCCGAATTGAGTTTTTTTATTGTTCCTATAATCGTATGATGATCTTTTGACTTGTACAGATACTCGGATTTGGTTTTATAGGTTTGTAGAAGAATTTGACATTAGTTGTAAAAAGTTAGCAATTTGGAAAACTTACGAGTTCATAAGCTTGATCAAGAGTTGACTTTGACGTTATTGTACTCCAATTGGTGTTTCGAGACTTTGGATAGGTCTATATAGTTGCATTGAACTTCTGTGCAAAGTTTGAAAGTAATTCGAAGTGTTTATGTGTAATTCAGACACTTTTTAGAAAGAATGAAGATTTAACAACTTAAGAGAAATCTTTTCGGTTTGAGCCTTTATTCTTTGTTGTTATGTTCCCGTGAGTGTTTTGAGGCTTTGAATAAGTTTGTATGATGTATTTGTACTTTTTGTATAATTGGATGGGGTCCCAAGGGTCTCGGGTGTATTTTGGAACATTAGTTGAGAAACTAGTTAAGTAAAGGATTTGAAGTTTGACCATGGTCAATATCGGCTCAACATAACCTATTCTTGGTGTTATGGATATGCGAGCAGGTTTGTATCATGTTTTATGATTGAAATGCATATATGGTTTGTGTTCGGGAAGTTCTAAATGAGTTTTGGGTGCTAACATAAAGATTCTCTTATTGCATCTAGTGTAAATAATTACGAAAATACTATAAAAATTTTCATATTTCTTTTAAAACTTAAAATATCATATCTCCCACATTTTAAGGATAAATTTGGTGATTCAAGAGGCTATCTTGGGTGTAATATCACAAGGATCATGTTTAGCTTATCAAATATGAGTTTCATGGACATGTAGGACTTGAATCCAGCTGGGAAAGTTGCTGCTTTTTTTCTTATTTTCAAAATTTAGTTACTTTTTCTCACAAGGTTTTGGAGCTCGGGTTTGGGTGATTTTGGAGAAAACTATTATGTTGGATTAGTGTCAATAGAGATGCGACTGGGTGGAATAAAGAGGTAAAATGGGCTACAAAACACACAACAGGTAAGCAGCCATCAGTAACAACATATAGAATGCTCCTAACTTGTAATGTATACCATATATGGCAAGAAAGTAGTTGGAGAACATTTCACGGGCAGTAGAGGAGAAGTGAGGAGATGGTTAAAATGATAATTCAAGAGGTCTATTGTCGAGGAAGCTTGAGTCCTAGTTTATCTAAAAGGCTTCAAGAATTAAATTTTTATCCTTAGCTAGTCCATACTAAGATTTGGTGTTAGTTTCGATGTTCCTAGGTTTGGGGTTGCATGTCCAAACCTGGGCTGATAGAGATAGGATTTTTTGTTATACTTGTAAATTTTCCCTGGTAATAAAAAATTAATTACCAAAAAAACAAAATGGTTCTCCATCATCTTTCTAAGTTCATCTATATCAATATTAACTTCTGTCTCACTTTTGGAGTGTTTAGTTCAGATGATAACCACTTGTCGATATATTTTTAATTTTCTTGTCCTTTGGTTTATCTATGTCCTTGATTTCGTTGCTTCGATTTTGAAATCATTGAAACACACTAGAACTTCCAAAGTGTTACTACCCAATAAGTGATGGACATCTTTTATCTGCCGCCTTACTTGGCTAAATGCATTTTCTAATACAACATTTAAAATTGACACATTTAGAATGTCTCAAGACATTGCACAAAAAACGAGAAACTACTTTGTATTGTCCTTCAATCATGCCAACTATCAAATTTCATTTGTGCCCCTATTTGCTTTTGCAAATAAAATTGAAATTCATCAACGCTCTTACTATTATGTTATGCAGAAGATAGTATAGTCCAAATAGAAAAATCTTCAACCATTTTCAACTTCAACTTCATCAGCATAAGTGAATGTAGAATTAGAACTATAAGGAATATTTGGGTTAGCATTTACATAACAGAAGAAGCATCAATTTAGCATAAATAATGTTACAAATATTCATTAGGTATTTCATGCATGTAAAAATCTTTGGAATCTCAGTTGGTCCAACCTCCAAATAAGTATATAATGCATTAATTAATTGGTTAAAAGTAGACATCTTGATATAAAGATTTAAAACGACACATATTAGGTAAATAAGAGGAATATGATAGACATATTTTTGGAATTTTCTTGCTTTTTTTCAGCAGCATCCTGATATCTTTTTTTCTAGTTGAATTTAGAGTAAAAACGAAATATTAACTATATGTACTAAAACATTAACAATAGTATGATAGTAAGATCCAAAAACTCAAGAGTAGCAACATAAATGTCCTTCCCCGTAAAATTTTACCTAAAACCCGGAATATCGTGGTGCCAAGTTAGGATTATGTGTTAGGGATTATGTTCAGACTTTTTGGATTGAACTATACATTAAAAAGTTAAAGAAAAATGTTTTGCAGAAGTGTGCATTTCTGTGGCCCATTATGCGGCCGCATAATCACTATGTGGGCTGTATTATAATGGTCGTAGAGCGAGGCAGTCTTTTGGGCCAATTTTGATGTCTATTTCGCGATCCATTTTGTGATTGCAGATCTATTTTGTGGACCACACTTTTTTCGCACATATGTCCTTGAAATTTTATGAAGGGAAGTTCTGCGGCATATTATGTGACCGCAGAACAGGTCTGCGGACCGCATATGTGACCCCATTCCGTTAAAACACCCATTTTAGACTATTTTGAATTTTCTAATATTTTTAGAGTAGAGAGAGAGAGAGAGAGAGAGAGAGAGAGAGAGAGAGAGAGAGAGAGAGAGAGTCCTAAAGGGAGGGCCTAATCTTCATCAAATTGTTCTTCAATTATCACTTAAAACCTTGAATATATTCAAGTAAGACACCTAAGTCTTCATCCTAAGAGGTAAGACTCCATCACCCCAGCTCTTAATTCCAAACATACCTATAATGGGCCATTAGTGTGATAATCCATAGGGATGAGGGTGATTACATTGCATGCATGTGTTCTTAGAAGATGTGGGGGAGTTGTAAATCAAAGATAGAGAATTGTAAATCAAAGATAGAGAAGAATGGGGAATTGGTTGGTGTAATATTTCATAAAAGGACCATAAACCTTAATGAACACATAATGTTTGATAAAATGCTCAAGTGAGCTAGGATTATGATCATTTTCCTAATTATGGCTTCAATTGTGCTAGATTGCTAAAATAAATTGAAGTTGCGAACATTTCGGAATATTATAGGAATTAAAGAAAGCTCGATTGAGGTATGTATCTAAAAAAGTCTCACGACGAAACTACTCCGAGATACCTCATCTCATAATCACAAATCACGAGTCTTAAACCACAAATCATATGCTCATGTCACCTTCTTCCCACATTATGAATCACAATCGCATGGACAACTCATGTGCTAATACAAAAATCTGCCTGACATGTTCACGGGCCCAATACCAAAACGCGCCTGGCATGGTCACATGCTCACTATCACAATGGAAGTCGATAATACAAGAATACATAAGCATGATCTAGTATAAGTGGCATGCTATGGTGCATGTTTGTGCAAGGTTATTATAGTAGTTTAAGTCAACAAGTAATATTAAAGACATCGAGTATCTCATTGAAAGCAATGCAATAAGTCACGTAAGGTGCATGACATACATAAGGAAAAATCACACCATCACAGTAATCTCATCAACATAATGCCCCCATGACATCACATATTATCCCTGACATAGCCATCATTATCTCTCCATATTGATAACATCATAATAACCACCAATATCACTTCGTTTGGATATTAACACGATAGCCACCCGTATCACTCCGTCCTAATAATATCATTAGCCACCCATATCACTCTGCCCTGACGATATCATTAGCCACACATATCACTCTTATAGACACCCGTATCACTCCGTATAATAGCTACCCTTATCGCTCTGGCTGGACAATAACACAATAGCCACCCATATCACTTCGCATAATAGCCACCCTTATCGCTCTACTCGGACAATAACACAATAGCCACCCGTATTACTACGTACAATCAATGTCACGACCCCTGTTCGCCTTCCATAAACCATCGTGACAGCATCTAGTCTCTACGACTAGTTAAGCCTAAAAATGCAAAAAATAAACCAATTTGTAGAAGAAATAATAAAAAAACAAAATAGTGAAATAAAACAATGTTTAAAAGTGCCGCTCGACATACACAATATCAACTCTCAAAAACTAAATACATTTCCCAAAACCTGGAATCTTAGGATCACAAACCTTTGAATGTCTACAAGGATCTATCTCCAGAATATCTAACAAAGGAAAGAAAAATATAGAAGGGCTAATACTTAAAAGGAAGAGTAGAAAGGGACTCTTCGGTCTGCGGACGAGGCAAATATACCTCGGAGTCTCTACAAGTGCCTCGTCTCAAGTGTGATATGTCTGAGTGGAGGTACCTAGATCTGCACATGAAAAATATGTACAGAAAGGGCATGAGCACACCACAACAGTACTCAGTAAGTGCCAAGCCTAACCTTGGTCGGTTAGTGACGAGGAAGGTCAGGGCCCTACTAAGATTAAATAAAATATAAGGTATGACAGCATAAGATAAAATAGTACAATTGAACGGTAATAATAAAAATTAAATACAGGATAACAAGGATAACAACAACTAAAATAGAGGCAAAATAATCACAAGGAATACCACTCTTCACAAGATACTAACCGGGGATCTCTCAGTATCCCGAGGATCTGTTAGTATCCTCAATATATACTAGCGATCTCTTGGTATCTCGAGGATCTCTTAGTCTCCTTAATATACATGCTAGGGATCTCTCGGTATCCCATACCTCAGCTCAAATCATAAATACGTACGGGGGATCTCCCGGGATGCTGTCTCGTAGTCCCAAAGTAAAACACATAGCAACAACAGAAAAAATACTCAATTAAACTCAATTTCGTACCAAAGTAAAACAGGTAATTCTAATCTAACATGCTTCACATAATACAAATAAGACAATTTAAGCAATAAGGCAGTTAAGTCAATTAAACGTGCTTCCCTAAGCTAACAGCAGGCTCAAATTTAAAGTAGAATAAGCAGGAAAGGAAAACACAATTAAAGCTACTTTAGTGAAAATAGGTTTTTCAACAATTAGCACAAGTACGCACTCGTCACCGCACGTACAAGGCATTTCAACTAACACAATACCAAATCGTAAGGGGAATGTCCCCTACACAAGGTTAGGAAAGCCACTTACCTCGAACCAGCTCAAAATCAACCCAAAACCATGTCTTTGCCACGACTACTCGACTCCAAATGGTCCAAATCTATTCAATCCAATTGCATAATGTAAATAACACTTCATGTAACTGATTCTACAATTAAACTCTAAGCTAATACGCTGACACACCCCCTTATTCTTGCGAAATTGGGTTTATAACATTTTGGTTGGGACAACTCTTTCCTTTTGGGAAAGGGGGTTTGCATTTTTGAAGAGTTGTCACCTAATGATTTAAGGTGCGTTAGGGCACATATAGGGTTCATTTATAACTACGTTTGGTAACCAGAGATAGGGTAAGAGCTTAAAATTATCCTAAGGGGAAAGTGTTAGGCACCCCTCAAGATCAACTAGTGTGGTTCCCGTCCAAATATTTTTTTTTGAATTTGTACAATTAGCAAATAAACAAGTATAGATTAAATAGTAGGGGATTTAAGTTTAAGAACACAGATGTTTGGAAAGCAGTTAATGAAAGCAAGGTTTTGAAAAGAATTACAATCTAAGCATATTCAGGAATGTAAAGGGGGGTGTCCTAGGTTTGTTTATAATATAGATCACATCAATGCAATACCCGGTATGACACTCCTCAAAGAGGGGCTACACGTGGTATTAACACACCGGTCATCATATCCATATCTACCCTTCCCGCCCCGTGAAGGTAATTAAAGTGAGGCTTGGTCTCGACCTCTATTGCATGTTGTTACCCCGTCCATTCCTATCAGCCCCGGAGGAATTTAGGACTCATATACCATAAAAAGGAGGTTCTAGGTAGACCCTCAAGTCTAAAGGTAAAATACTAAAGCGACATATAATAAACAAGCAGGACTTCAATTAAGGGGGAGCATGGAAGACAAATTAAAGGCTCAGATATACCTCCACACACAGTACACATAAACAGCATGTCTCATATACAATTAAGGTCTGAATTCAGATCCTAAGCATGGTATCTAAGTGATAACAACAGAGTCATATTTATAGCATAACTCAAATAGGAAGTCCTAATTAGGCTTGCCTACTGATTTTAACATGCTGGCGGTTAAACAAAAACAGTTCTAGTTTTTATTTAAGTATATTACCTAAGGCTTGCCTAGGAATAAAATACTATGCAGCAGTTACCAGAATTATTGAAACAGTTTGGAAGTTGTTTTTACCTAAAACATGTTGTTCTAAATGTTGGAAAAAAATGCAGGGATTGTGACCAGTTTTACTCAAATAACATAATCAAACATGAGACTATTTATGTCTTTTTTCATGCATTATTAGTTTAACTAGGTGTGACTGAGCGAGTTCCTAAAATAGGGTATCTAACGTGCACATATGAAAAATGCAGAATGATTGCAGAATATGCAGAATTCCTGCAACATTTTATGTTAATGCTATTATTTAGCCTAAACTAGGATTTCTAAGTGATCAAGTGATGTCAAATGAGATACAGAAACAGTAAACCTAAGAACATGCTATCTAATGCATGACATGCTTTGAATATGTTGATCTTACACATGGATTTTAATGCACATATAGGAAATGTAAACCTAAGGCATGGTTTCTACCCATTGATGTTTGTAGCATATATAACTACCCTCCCTTTCTCACTAGCCAGCCCCAATACTTGTTTACAACAGATTATTACAGATCAATACTGAAATGAATTACATAAGTAGAAAGGAAAGGTAAAAGTTACACTATAGAGAGTCTAAAAATGGGCCCATATTTCCAACACCTCATTAATATTTCCTCTCTGAGTTATGTAATAAATCACCTCAAGTGCCAAGATTGTTCATAGCTTTTCCTCGTATCTGGGTGTGTCAGAGTTCCTTAAGGACCTCAAGGGATCCCGGGCAGTGCTCACACCTAGATTTCATAGCCAAGACAGAGTAAGTGAAATGTGGAAAGGCCAGCTTTCATGTGTCCAAGTTCAGAGAGATTTCAAGGGTCCCAAGGCAAGGCTCACACAAAAAGGGCAGAACTTAGTAGTCTAAGAGTAAGGTGAGAGTGCTTGACATAGTGATGAAAGACTTAGTAAAGTAGTTTAGAAGTGAAAAGGTTAAGAAATAGTTTTTATAGATACTAGGAGTTATCAGTTTTGAAATCATTCTTTGAGAAAAACATACTCAGCAAACCACCCAATTAACCATAGAATACCCAGATTTACTTGACAAGTAGACTTACAAACATGGGTGAATGGATTGGGAACATATAGGTTTGAAACCACATAAATAGGGAAACATTCGACATAACAAATATACAAAACAACTATGAGTCTACTGAACAAATCAGTCGTGGTAATAGACATTTAAAACACAGGGAAGAATGCAGCAGGATCATGTTGAAGACAAGAGTTTTGTCGAACAAAATTTGACATACCATTAGGGCCAATAGAATGCACTAGAAGACTAAGTAACTACATGGTCATACCAGTTAAGGGAGGGGTAAGGGAACTAAGTGAACATGCTGGACAAGTATCAAAGAACTATGTAAAGTCTGATATGATGATTACACATAAGACAGAATTTAGACATGCTCAATAACAGCAAACATAGAAACAAATTGAATAACTAGTACAGGAACAAGCATGGATGTATAAGCATGGAACACATAAAGTTGATTCTCAAATTTAAAATATAGACATACAAGTCAAAGAAGAAGAATGCAGAATGTAAAAATATGTGCAACTCCACTATCTAGCCTTGGCTTTCAGCCGACTAGGCCAACAGTTAGCACAAGTAGCAAAGAAAGAAGAGAGAGTTTGAACGTATATGTGTATTCTAAACTGTGTTCATGTCTTAAGACTTTAGAAGAGCATCATTTATATAGTAGTTTGAAAACTGGTTAAAAATAAGGCAAAAATCAATTCTTCAGTAATTATTGAACTCAATATAAAAAATTGGTTTGAATCTCCCTTTAATTAAGAGAGTCAGTGTAAACGGTAAAGAGCAGGTGGCAAGTAAGGAAAGAAATTATACACGACTGGAGTACAACAAATGAGGAAAGATTTTAAAATAGTACCAGTATAGAGCAGGTAATTAAGGCTAGGTTCAGAAAGATTTTAAAAATAAGGAAACAATCAGTAAGAATTAAGTAGCAATGCAGACAAGGAAAGGAAAAATTAATTAAGGCAAGTAACTAATCAAATTAAGTGGAAAGGTAGGAGTCGAGATTCAGGAGCATAGAGTAGTCAATTAGGACCAAATTTATAAAACCTTGATTATGGACATAACTCAGTAGAAATAAGTATCATAGTAGATATGGTAAGGAAATCGGTCAGCTTAACACACGGGCAAAGCTTTTAGGGTTTTGAAAGAAAATTTTCAATCACCATCAATTAAGGAAACCAAAATCGATCAAAAGGGAGTCATGACTCTGCACTTTCAACATATAAATAGAGGAGGTCCACAGACGTAGCAAGAAAACATATTTGAAGCATAGTCACAGAAAGAAGCAAGAGATGAACAAACAAAGTGAGCGTAGTCACACAGAAGCGACATAAGTAGGCTAGGGATTCAGGAAAATATATTCTAAGCAGGGTAATCACAGGACTTCATGTAAGCAGGCTAACACACAGAAACGAAGTAAAGAAAGCATGCTAACCCTCATAGAAGCAAAGTAAGGAAAATCATGCTAATATTCATAGAAATAAAGTTAAGAAAATCTAAAAAAAGGGCTTTTAACAAAGTCATGTTAAAAGCAGTAAGAGCACAAAATCGGTCAAAACAAACAAGGGAAAAGGTTTAATCATAACGAAATTATTTAGAATAGGCGTAAAAGAACTCCGAGAAACCCTAGTTTTAGAAAAGAATGACTAAAATCCAAATAGTTAGTTAAAACAGGAGATTTTTTAAAGGAAAACGCTTAATAATACTCGAACCACCTCAAATCTATAAAGATATGAGAAGAATCGAACAGTAGCGAACTAGAGTTTTCAGAAAATAGTAGAGATGAAGAGAATTGGTTAAAAACTCATGGATTCAAATGAAAAAAACAAGAGGAAATCTTTTCTTACAAACGAAAATGGCCGGAGATAGGCCAGTAAATGAGTTTCAAACCGGAGCAGGTTGGCTTTCCATGAGATCTTCTCAAGGACTCATGAAGTCGAAGAGCCATGGAGTATAGGAGACCAGAGATGGTCGGAGAAGGCACGAAAACACCATAGGAAGGAGGTTCTCGCCGGTGACGGCGATTAGGGTTAGGGTAAGTTGAGAGAGAATTTGGAGATGAGGGAGTTTGAGGGCGTCTATTTCTGAATTATGAGACTTGGGTTAGGGGTCGGGTGAAATTAAAAAGGAAAAGGTACGTTTGGACCGTTGATTTGGGAGATCAACGGTCGAGATTAAAAAGGGTAGGTGGGTTCTGGGTTCGGGTAAGGGTTAATAGGGTATGGGTCGGGTGATTCGGGTATGAAATTGGGCTGGAAAGGGGTCCAATTTTAGCTATAATTGAAAGCCAAATTTGGGTGTTATTTAAATAGCCAATTTCCCCCATTTAATTTATAAAAACTAATAGGTAATTTCTGGAAAATAAATCAAGGTGCCAAAATGATTTAAAATACATAATTAACAATTTAAAAATACAGGGTCCAATTTTATGCATATAGAACATAATTAAATCCTAAAAGGCCTAATATTGCAATTATGTGCAATTTAGATTTAAAAATACTAAATGTAATTATAAAAATATATAAAAATTACCTTAGCCATATTTTGGCATAAATATATAAATATGATATATGAATTATCAATACAATAATTTTGGAAATAATTATTGGGGATTTTATGGATAAAAGGGGAGAAAATAAATCAATTTAAAACCTTAAAATTATGGAAAAATAATAAAAATCTTGGACATGCTTATATATGCTTATATATGCATATGTATGTTATTTTGAAGGTATTTTGCATATTTAAAATATATAGGAAAAAATTGGGTATCAACAGCTGCCCCTATTTACCCAGGAAGAATGAAAGAGTTTTCGGGTAAAGAAATGATGGCCAATTTTTGACCGAGCGAAATAGTTTGGGAATATTTAGGCTGCACTCTGGCTTCTAAGTTGCCTATATATCCCTGGTTTTAGAGTAATCGGGTCGTATGTAGTTTAGGAACCATCAGCGAAGTATACCGATGAAGTGATTTCAAGAACGGACGCAACATCTAGGGCTAAGTGAGTGGACAGTTTATGGGAATAGATAGGTTTGATATGGCTGAGGGAATTGGGGCAGGATTGCTACTGCTGGGATAGCCATGGCTCGATGGCTTACCTGCAAATAAGCAATACAAGCATATATTATGCGTAAATTTAAACATGATGCAAATTCATGTTGGACCATGAATGTTGTCTTTGGATGGTTAGGAATGGCATCCTGGGCCATGGATTGTTTGATACAGGATTCGTAGGCCATGAAATGATGTTCTCGGGCTATGAGGATGGAGCCTCCGAACCATGACGCTTTTGAATAATGATATGCAAAATATTGAAAGAGATCCTCAGGCCATGACATGGTGTTCTCGGGCTATGAAGATGGTGCCTTTGAACGATGACGCCTTTAGATGAGTTGGCAATATTTCAGCCCATGAAAGATGTAGTAGTATGATGCGACAAGACAAAGGTCAGTCTTGCGAATTGAAAGGTAGCGCTTATCCCGTAAGAGAAGCGAGATAAATAGTGCTTGGGATAGCGCTTAGTTTTGAAGAAAATTGGAGGCAAAGCTTAGCCTCGGAAGGAAGAATGGTAACCTTATGCAGATTAGAAGGCAAAATAGTAGCCTTATGCAATGCAGATGTAGATGGAGGTAGAGCTTATCCTCGGACCGTAGAATGGTAGCCTTTTGCAGATTGAAAGGTAGAATAGTAGCCTTATGCAATGCAGATGCAGGTGGAGACATCGTTTAGTCTTGGAAGGCAGAATGGTAGCCTTATGCAGATTGGAAGGCAGAATAGTAGCCTTATGCAATGCAGATGCAGATGGAGGTAGAGCTTAACCTTGGAAGGCAGAATGATAGCCTTATGCAGATTGGAAGGCAGAATAGTAGCCTTTATACAATGTAGATGCAGATGGAGGTACATCTTAACCTCATAAGGTAGAATTGTAGCCTCATGCAGATTGGAAGGCAGAATAGTAGCCTTATGCAATGCAGATGCAGATGGAGGTAGAGCTTAACCTCACTGTGACGTACGAAACATCACTGGTGTGTGCTGATAGAAAATGTTGGCAAGTGTAACGGTTTTGGGAGTCGTATTTTTGAACAATGTTTGTCCCATGGGCGTGCAAATGATTTCGTAATCCTAATGCCTGCATCCAAAGAAAAATCATGATTATTGTAAGGGGGAGGTCAGTTCGTATCCCCGCTGGCTTTGCTTGACTTGTTCGGCTTTGATATGGTGATACTGTCTGTATTATTGGGGTAGCGTTGCTAAACAAAGCAGTTTCAATAATAAGCATGCATGATTTTGTAAAAGTATGACATAAATGTATAGTTAAAAATAGCTTTTAGATGAACCGACGACTGTGATGTAGTTTAGGACATTGCAACCTCTCCTGTTACAGAATTTTAAGGGTCCTCCTCAAAGTTTTTCCCCAGTTTGATGGTTTGACGTTTATGACTGTTGCTCGTGCGGCGATCGACTGAAATTACTTCGGAATTTTGAGAGTCCTCCTCAAAATTCTGCCCTAGTTTCCAATTGCGGGGGAAATAAAATTTTATTGAATTGGGAGTGAACCCATAGGGCTACCTACGTATCCCTTCTTAAATGGGAATCATGTCAGGCATAGTTCAATTTACATCATATAAGGAAAGCACAAGGATTACACATAGTAACGCTTGACTGCATCTGAATTGATCGACTTTGGCCACACGTCTCTGTCCATTTCTGCAAGTATGAGGGCTCCTCCTGTCAAAACTTGGTGAACCATGGATGAACCCTGCTAGTTGGGAGAGAACTTCCCTTTGGCGTCATCTTGATGCGGAAAATGTTTCTTCAACACTAGCTGTCCCGGTGTGAACTATCTTGGTTTGACTCTTTTGTTGAAGGCTCTGGACATTCTGTTCTGATAGAGTTGACCATGGCAGACTGCATTCATTCTCTTTCCGTCTATAAGGGCTAGTTGCTCATAAAAACCTTTTACCCACTTTGCGCCGTCGAGCTCAGCTTCTTGTATGATCCTTAGGAAAGGAATTTTTACCTCAACGGGAATGACAGCCTCTGTAATGTAAACCAGCATGTAGGGGGTTGCCCCAGTTGATGTGCGGACTGTGGTGCGATACCCCAGTTGAGAAAATAATAACTTCTCATGCCACTGTCTGTGATTATCTGTCATTTTCCTCAATATGTTCTTGATATTCTTGTTGGAGGCTTCTACAGCTCCATTCATCTAAGGTTTGTAGGCTGTGGAATTCTTATGTTTGATCTTGAAAGTTTCGCACGTTGCTTTCATCAAGTCACTGTTGAGATTGGAGCCATTATCAATAATGATTGACTTTGGAATTCCGAATCGACAAACAATGCGGTCGCGACCAAAGTCTGCCACGACTTTCTTAGTCACTGCTTTGTAAGATGCTACTTCGACCCATTTGGTGAAATAGCCGATGTCTACTAGGATAAACCTGTGTTTGTTGGAAGCAGCATGTTCGATTGGTCCAATAACATCCATCCCCCAGGCGGCGAACGGCTACGCTGACCTTGTTGTGTTAAGCTCGCTTGGAGGTACCATTATCATGTCTGCATGTATCTGATAGCGGTGGCATTTCCAAACATACTAGATGCAGTCCGTTTCTATAGTCACCCAAAAGTATCCAGCCCGGAGTATCTTCTTTTCTAATACAAAACCGTTCATATGTGGACCGCGGGTCCCAACATGAATTTCCTCTAGTAGCATGGATGCTTCCTTCGCGTCGACACATCTTAATAATCCTAAATCGGGAGTCCTCCAATACAGGATTCCTCCGGTGAAACAAGTTGTTGGACAATCTCTGAAGTGTGCATTTCTGAGTAGGATTAGCAAGCTCCGGGTACTCTCCTTTTGCCAAATATACCTTGATATCATGAAACCAAGGCTTTCCGTCTGCTTCCTCTTCGACATGGGCACAGTAAGTTGGTTGATTATGGATTTTCACTAGAATGGGATCAATGAAATTCTTGTCGGGATGCTGTATCATAGATGATAGGGTAGCCAATGCATTGGTGAACTCATTCTGGATTCTAGGAACATACTGGAATTCCGTCTTCGTGAACCTCCTTCTCAATTCCTGTACATGATGCAGATACGGGAGTATCTTGGAGTTATTGGTTGTCCATTCTCCTGGTACATGATGTATAAGTAAGTCTAAATCTCCAATCACTAGCAGCTCTTGAACATTCATGTCAATGGCAATTTTGAGTCATGAGATGCAGGCTTCATACTCGGCCATATTGTTGGTGTAGGGGAACCTGATTTTGGCAGACGCCGGAAAATGCTGACCGGTTTCTGATATTAGGATTGCTCTATGCTAACTCCTTTGAAGTTTGTTGCTCCATCGAAGAACATTCTCCAACCGTCATAGAATTCCACATTGTCTTATCCTATGAATGATATCTCTTCATCAGGAAAATACATTTTCAGGGGTTCGTATCCTCCATCCACGAGGTTTTCAGCATTGTGGTTTGCCAGTGCCTATCACTTGACTGCTTTCTGAGTTACGTAAACAATGTTGAACTCACTCAACAGGATTTGCCACTTGGCTAGCTTGCGGTGGGCATGGGCTTCTGAAAGATGTACTTTAAGGGATCCATTCTCGATATGAGATGTGTAGTATAGGCGCAGAAGTAATGTCTCAGCTTCTGAGCTACCCAAGTCAAAGCATAATAGGTGCATTCCAATAGAGAATACCGGGCCTCGTACGGGGTGAACTTCTTATAGAGATAATAAATGGCTTGTTCCTTCCTCCCTGTTTCATCATGCTGCCCTAGAACGCAGCCGAAAGCTCCATCCAACACTGCAAGGTAGAGTAATAAGGGTCTACCTAGCTCGGGCGGGACTAAGACTGGTGGTGTTGATAGGTACTCTTTGATTTTGTCGAAGGCCTTTTGGCAGTCATCGGTTAATTTGGTGGCGGCGTCCTTCTTCAACATCTTAAAGATTGGTTCACAGATAATTATAGACTGTGCTATGAATCAGCTGATGTAGTTAAGCCTTCCCAAGAAACTCATTACATCCTTCTTGTTCTTTGGCAGTGGTAGTTCCTGAATGGCTTTGACTTTTGATGGATCCAGCTCTATTACTCGGTGGTTCACAATAAACCCAAGCAATTTCCCAGCAGGAACCCCAAATACACACTTTGCGGGGTTTAGTTTCAGTTTGTATCTCCGCATTCTATTGAAGAACTTCCTCAGATCTTCTATGTTGTTAGTGGTCTTCTTGGATTTGATAATAACATCATCCATATATACTTCTATCTCCTTGTGTATCATATCATGAAAGATGTTAGTCATGGCCCTCATGTAGGTGGCCCCTGCATTCTTCAGGCCAAATGGCATCATTTTGTAATAGTACACTCCCCACGGTGTAATGAAAGTCATATTCTCAACATCTTCCTCATCCATCCAGATCTGATGATGACCAGTGAAGCAATCTACGAATGACTATAGCTCATGCTTGGCGCAATTGTCAATCATGATGTGTATATTTGGCAAAGGGAAGTCATCTTTCGGACTGGCCCGGTTGATATCCCGGTAGTTGACACAGACTCTGACTTTCCCATCCTTCTTTGGCACTAGCACAATGTTGGCTAACCATGTTGGGTATTCTACTACCCCGAGAACCTTAGAGTTGATCTGCTTGGTGACTTCTTCCTTGATTTTCAAACTCACATCAGGCTTGAATTTTTTGAGCTTTTGCTTTATCGGTGGACATATTGGATCGGTTGGCAGCTTGTGAGCCACAATAGATGTACTCAGACCAGTCATGTCATCATACGACCAGGCGAATATGTCCTCATACTCCTTTAGAAATTTTGTGTATTCTTTCTTCTCCGATGGCGATAGGTAAATGTTGATTCACATTTCCTTGATGTTTTCTGCATCCATCAAAGAACAAATTCAACTTCTGAGACATGACCACTTTGAGCCACAAAAACCCTAGTTTTCCCCTAAAAACCTACCTTCTTCCCGATGTCTCCACAAGTATATTCCCAACATAAATTTGACTACACCTTTTCTACATTTCCATCTACCTCACAAAATCCAATCTCTTTCACCCGACATTTAATAGAAGAACATGATTTTGATATCGCAAAAATGGTTTGGGAAAGGAAAGATGCCCTTGCAGCACAAAAACAAACCAAGAAAAGGCGAGACCAAGGAGAAAGTTCAAAAGGGTCCAACCCCAAAAATCTGATGATTTCTGACCAGAAGGCTCCAGACCTCTATGTCTCCCAGCCAAGATACATATCGGAAGAAGATACTCCATGGTCAGAACCCCTAAATTCAACAGACAATGAAAAAATGGAAGATAGCTCTTAATCAAGCAATGAATCCACAACAAACTCTTCCAAAGACGACAATCTCCCAATATTTGTAAACCAGCCAAGAGACCCAAAAGTATCTGAAATAGATGAGGGACAAGAAGGCATGAAAGATGAGCAAATCCTAGAAAGAAGATATGAGTCCATGACGTCAAAACAAGTTGGAACTGGTTTCCACACTTTCACCTTAGATGACGTCAAGGTTTCAAGATGGCCTCAAAGGATCCAAGACTTCTATACTTGGTTGGTGACAAAAGTTTTAGTGGAATGAGAAAAGTATATCATCCTGTCAGAACTCACTTCACAGTTCTTAGGAATCTTCAGAGATTGGTGAACTCACTTGGAATTCAAGACAAAAATACTTTTCTTACATCCCAATATTTTGCCTTCAATATCAGAATCCTACATGAAGTTTTCTACGGAGATACTGGCCAAAGACAGTAGAAAATGCGAAGACAACTCTTCGAGATGAAGTGTGTGTCATTCGACAGAAATGAATTTGATAGGCATTTTCAAAAAATGACGAAGATATACTTTTAAATCGGTGGTGACATAAATCTGAAGCAAGCCTTTGTCTCTTCCCTTCCAAAGTTATTGGCAAGCCGAACCATGACCATCATTGAAGAAAAGTTTCAGTCTATAACAATCCCACAAATTGGTTACATCAGGCAAGCTATTTTTGTCGCATTGGATGACATTTGTACGAAAGCGCTCTGCCCTAAAACAAATTATCCAAAACAATCCATCGCTTGAAAAAACATGCCACAAATCTGATCTAACCACCGGATTAGGATGTTCCTGCCACACATCTAGGCGAAGGAGAGAATTCAGGAGGTTCAGATGGCCAACAATTACAGACGGGAAATCAAGGTCCAAGAGACGTACAAAATATTTCAGAAGCAGAAGGCCAGGAAATTTTCACATGAAGAACCGATGCTTTATTTGCCATAAGATTGGACATTTCGCAAAAACTTGTCCCCAATCAAGAAGATCTGTCAAACTCCTTGAAGAGATTGAAGATTACACTGGTATACATCTTGGAAAAGAGGAGTACCTTGAATCCATATTCTCTATGGATGATGAACCCAATGAAGAAACTTTATTCTCTCTTGATATCTATGAAGATCAAGGCAATGATCACCACCAAATTTTAGAACCAGTGATAGAAGCCCGAGAGGAGATCAACTCTCTCGCAGCCATTCCTCAAGTAGAACTCAAAGTTTATTCATCCAAATGGGATAAACCAACTTGAGTTATTGCTTTCATTGACACCGGAGTTGCTTCTTCACTCATAAATCCTGTTGTTCTCCCTGAAGATCAATGGGTACCACATTTTAAAGATTTCAACACTGCATCAAATGCAATCTTGACCACAACTGTCATTACAAAGCACCCGATTGCAATTGAGTTCTTTCCAGGGTTGAAGTACATAACCAAGTTGCTAGGATCTGATGTACCAGGAAAGGATCTTATTATTGGATTCGACATTTACAGATAACTTAGAGATCAACTCCAGATCAAGGCTAACAGGATATCTTTTAAAAAACAGTTCAGACCTTATTCTGAGGTTCCAAGGCTATTCCGAATCACCGACGACGAATCAAAGAGATTGACCAAAATCTCATTGAACATTCATGTGCTGAATCCCACAAGGATTTCATGAAGAAAGGGAAACACCCGTTATGGAAAAACGAGGTGTTTTTTTATCAAGCTCCCTTTCAAGAAGAATGAAAATATCAACCCAACAAAAGCCAGCCATTCAGGGATGAATCCAGACCATATTCAGCTCGCAAAGCAAGAATGTGAAGAACTTTTGGAATTTGATCTGAAAGAGCCATCGGATTCACAATGTATGCGAAGCATTTTATGTCAACAAAAGAGCTGAACAGACAAAAGTAAAACTCATGTTAGTCATCAACTACCAGCCACTTAAGCATTTCCTCCAAGATGATAAGTTTCCTATCCCAAATAAACTCACCCTTTTCTCCCACTTAGCCAAGGCCAAATATTTTTCCAAGTTTGATTTAAAATCCGGATTTTGGCAATTGGGAATCCACCCTGAAGAAAGACCCAAAACGGGATTTCGCATCCCCGATCATCACATTCAATGGAAAGTCATGCCCTTCAGGTTGAAAATTGCACCCTCCTTGTTCCAAAAAGCCATAATAAAAATATTCCGACCCATCCTCCATACCTCTTTAGTTTATATAGATGGCATCCTGTTATATAATGATACATTGGATGAACATATCAACTTGCTTCGTCAATTTGAGGCATTGGTAACACAGTACGGAATCATGCTTTTAGCAAAAAAGATGGTTCTTGCTCAAAACGAGATTGATTTTCTTGGAATGCATTTATTCCAAGGTGAATACAGTCCAGGACCACATATATGTCAAGAATTACTTAAATTTTCGGATACCAACCTCACAACAAAGCAGATGCAATAATTCTTGGGCATAGTAAATTATATGAGAGATTTCATTCCAAATATCGCTACATACATTTCTCCACTCACAGAGATGCTCAAGAAAAATGCTCCACCATGGGGAAAGAAACAAGATGAAGAAGTCAAGGAAATAAAGGAGATTTCTAAAAATGTCAAGTCCCTCTATATCCCTTCAGATGGTAAGAAGATATTGCAAACTGATGCCAACAATGAATATTAAAGTGCTGTTCTATTTTAAGAAAAAGATGGCCAGAGGAAATATGTAGATACGCCAGTGGAAAGGTCAAAGATGCCGAGCAACATTATCACTCCACCTTCAAGGAAATTCTTACAGTAAAGAATGAAATCAAGAAATTTAATTTCTTCATTATTCATACAGAATTTCTAATAGAAATGGATATGAAGACCTTCCCAAAGATGATTCAGCGAAATGCAAAAATTATTCCCAATCCTCTGATTCTCAGGTGGTCTCAATGGTTGTATCCATACAAATTTCAAGTCAGGCACCTGAAAGGAAAGGATAATATTCTCACATATTTTCTATCTCGACCGGAAGAATTATCAAAGTGATTTTCCTTAGCAAAACTGATGTCAAAGCAAAAGCTGATCAGCCATATCTTCATGCTCTCAAGTATACCAGGAACAAGTTCATAAAAGCCAACAGACCATCCACCAGAGTTTATCAACCTCATGGATCCCTTTGATCCGTCAATTATTATGAAAAGAAGAACTCATCATGAGCTCCAAGTTTTTCGGAAACATGGAGGATCCATTCTCAAGCCATATGGGGTTAATCTAGAATACCCGTTCTGCTATATATTCATAGCTCAAGCCAAGGATTTTCCACAAGAACTATTATGGTTTTTCTGGTACCTATGCCATAAGTATTATATATTCATAGAATTCAAAGGCAACGTCTTCAAGGATTTTGATAACATTGCACCAGCTCTTAAAGTATTTTTACTATGGTTTAAGCCTAGAAGATATTGGATGAAATGTTTCAGCGATTCCTACACAGCAAAGATATTCATGTTCCATAGGCCAGTGAAGATCAATAATGGAAAAGTCCAGGCGTAAGCACATGCATCATTCTGGTGGAAATTTCCCGTGTCTATTTTATCAAAGGAGGAAGAATATAGCGAAGCACAAAGAATCCTTTTCCAGCAAAATAGGTGCATCCCGAGAAAGATATGGCCAAAAGATTGGGCAAGCTGGAATTATACCAACACTCATCCAAAGGAGAAAGAACACAACGGAGAAGGACCGTCAAATTCCAGGCATTACTACACAAGGTCTTTGAAAAGATGCCTAGAAAACAACCCTAGAATCAATGAAGGATAATTATCTACATCCCTGCTAATCCCACCATAATCCTACATTACCTACCAAAAAACCCTCAAAAATATCCTACCCATGCCAAGACAAATTCCCACATCTTTTCATACTATCTGGGCCCCACTTTCACTTGTTTTCACATACTTCCACATGCCTCCACATGCTCCGTCACATGCGATACAATACTTTCACATGGTGTCACATGCTCCCTCATACTTTCACATGCTACACCATGTATATTTCACCTCTTTCACATGTTTTTAGGTGTTTTTAGTAGTTTTTCCTAAATTCCTTCACATGCTAAGACGGACCTGCTTGTAGATAAGTTTGCCATGTAAGGTAGGTTTATTTTATCATGAAAGTTTGTCATGTAATAACCTCCTAGTCCTATATAAAGGAGGCCTTGTAGTAGTTGTAGGATCATCTTGTAACCTTTGTAAATCTTTTGTGATATATTACATATGAGTTCTTTTTAAGTTTCCCTCTTATTATTTCTTTCGAATGGATGGAAAGGCCGGTCCATGTATGAAAATAGAGTAAGAATACTCTTTCAAAGTTAGCTTATTGTAGTACGAAAGTTTTCTGAGTTATAAACAGCTAACGTTGGTTATAGTACAAAAGTTTTCTGAGTTGTGAAGCTTGGCAAACCGTCCCTTATGGTTGTTGAAGCCATCCCCTTTGTAGGAAAACTTTTATGACTATAAACAAATTAACTGTTTGTGTAGCTTGGCAAGTCGTCCCTTATGGGTGGTTGAAGCCAGTTCCTTTGTAGGAAAACTTTCGTATCTATGATTTAGTTTTCTTTCTTGGAGTCTCTTGCTTTGTTCCTTATACTGTGGTATCAGAGCCAACCCATCCTTTTGGAGGGAGGAACAGTTTACTAAATATGTCTGATTTATTTCCATCTTCCTCTTCCTTTGCAAAAATGAATATGTCTCTTACTCTATATAAAACCTTGTCCAAACAATATGATTACCTCTATGAAGTAGATATCCTTCCCGATGAACAAAAAGTATCCTCCACTGAACTACCCCTCATAAACCCCTACTCAGCTTTTGCCAAAAAATCGTTTGCACCCAAGACCCAAATTCGTTCCTTAGTCCAACACAGACCAAAAGTGGTCAAAGAATAAGTTGCTGCCTCAAAACTTGACCAGCATCCTATTCTTGCCACTTGAGAGGAACAATTTATCATCCTTCAAATCCCAGATGATTTTCCCATACAATGGAGAGATCATGGTTTTACCCATATCACGGAAGAAAAGGTCAACCTATTGCAGCTCGTCTTTCTCTTCTAGATACAAGGTACTTGGAGTACGAACATGCAAATCTGGGTATTGTAGAAGTTACCCTGAATGCTGGGACTGTCTTCATAACTATCTTTCTAAATTTCAACATGTCCCTTTATGATCCATACTTAACCGAAGCTCTAAAAATCCAAGGCTAAATACAAGGAGCCCCTCAAGCTAAAGATTCCATCCAAGCAACTCTTCATCACCAAATAGCGAGGCTAGTCCAAAATCATGCCATGGATCTTTGCCTTCCCGGAGGAGAAAATGCTTTACTCCTAAATATTGATGCTACCAAAGGAAACACCATGTGCACCCAAATACCCAGGCAAATTTCCAGAGATGAACTTATCAAAATTCTTCCTGATTCCTGGATCACAAATTATGAAAAGTTAAGAGAATCGGAGGAATCTCTACAATCTAGTGAACCAACTTTTACCAAAAGAAATGACAAAACTGTTTGCATAAGCTTTGACCATTTCCATCTGTAAAAACCCAATAAAACCATCTTCTCCTGCCAAATAATTCAACCCAAAGATACAATAGATACATACCCTAAACCTGATAGAGAATTCTTTTGGAATATGCAAAGCATCATGGAAGAACATGACTGGTGTCAAAATTATGACAAAGAAGGAAAAAGAGCTCGGTGGTTCAAATGCCCCTTTATGGGACACTGCCCTTGGGATCTTGATTGCAACTGTCAAGACTGTTTAGAAGATCCAATTAGAGAATATGATGAACACCACCAGCATCATTGGAAAAGGTTCGGCCTCAACAAAACCAAACCAAATTCCAAGAAAAAGGGGAAAACCACAAAAAAAACAATTTCGAGCAAAATATGAGATGAAAGATCCTTCGATTGGCTCATTAAGCCGTCCAGGTAAATATAAATTTCTTGTCAGTTACAAACCACAGGAATGGCCAATATTACCAGAAAAATTCACTCCAAGTTAGGAGGATAGTGAAACCACACCCAACCCCAAATCACCATGAGCTCATACCCCAGAATCCAAAAAGCCACCTTAACCTGAAACTTCATCGACTCAAAAAAACATAAATCCCACACAACCACATATATTCATGCTAAGCCCTTCAAGCTCCAGTCATACCCAAGATTTTACTTCACTTCAACCTTTTAAAAAAGTGGGTATAAGCCATGCTCCGAAAATTCCCAAGAAAAACATAGTGCTACCTACTGGAGAAAAACCCTCAATAAGTGACATCGACGCAACAATGAACTAGCAATCAGAAAACTCCATCTACCAAAATAAGGAGTTGAACAACATAGGCAACACCATAAAGAACGTGGCCCATACACAAAATAAAATGATGAGCAAAGTGGAAACAATTGAGAAAAAGATGGAGCAGACATCATCTCACCATGTCGGACTAATTAAAGCCTTGGAACTAAGATTGGCAAATTTACAATATGAGTTTTGTCCGCCAAGAACTTCATTTTTCCAGTTCTTCCAACAACAACAAAAGAAGACAATTTCCATCAAAGAACAAATTCAACTTCTGAGACATGACCACTTTGAGCCACAAAAAACCCCAGTTTTCCCCTCAAAACCTACCTTCTTCCCGATGTCTCCACAAGCATATTCCCCACATAAATTTGACTACACCTTTTCTACATTTCCATCTACCTCACAAAATCCAATCTCTTTCACCCGACATTTAATAGAAGAACATGATTTTGATATCGCAAAAATGGTTTGGGAAAGGAAAGATGCCCTTGCAGCACAAAAACAAACCAAGAAAAGGCGAGACCAAGGAGAAAGTTCAAAAGGGTCCAACCCCAAAAATCTGATGATTTCTGACCAGAAGGCTCCAGACCTCTATGTCTCCCAGTCAAGATACATATCAGAAGAAGATACTCCATGGTCAGAAACTCTAAATTCAACAGACAATGAAAAAATGGAAGATAGCTCTTAATCAAGCAATGAATCCACAACAAACTCTTCCAAAGACGACAATCTCCCAATATTTGTAAACCAGCCAAGAGACCCAAAAGTATCTGAAATAGATGAGGGACAAGAAGGCATGAAAGATGAGCAAATCCTAGAAAGAAGATATGAGTCCATGACGTCAAAACAAGTTGGAACTGGTTTCCACACTTTCACCTTAGATGACGTCAAGGTTTCAAGATGGCCTCAAAGGATCCAAGACTTCTATACTTGGATGGTGACCAAAAATTTGGTGGAACGAGAAAAGTATATCATCCTGTCAGAACTCACTTTACGGTTCTCAGGAATCCTCAGAGATTGGTGGAACTCACTTGGAATTCAAGACAAAAATACTTTTCTTACATCCCAATATTTTGCCTTCAATATCAGAATCCTACATGAAGTTTTCTGCGGAGATACTGGCCAAAGATAGGAGAAAATGTGAAGACAACTCTTCGAGATGAAGTGTGCGTCATTCGATAGAAATGACATTGACAAGCATTTAAAAAAATGGCGAAGATATACTTTGAAATCAGCGGAGACATCAATTTGAAGCAAGCCTTTGTCTTTTCCCTCCCAAAGTTATTGGCAAGCCGAACCATGACCATCATTGAAGAAACGTTTCAGTCTATAATAATCCCACAAATTGGTTACATCAGGCAAGCTATTTTTGTCGCATTGGATGACATTTGTACAAAGCGCTCTGCCCTAAAACAAATTATCCAACACAATCAAATGCGTGACAAAGCATGCCGAAAATATGATCTAATCACCGGATCAGGATGTTCCTGCCACACATCCAAGCGAAATAGAGAATTCAGGAGGTTCAGATGGCCAAGACTTCCAGACGGCAAATCAAGGTCCAAGAGACACACAAAATATTTCAGACATAGAAGACCAGGAAATTTTCACAAGAAGAACAGATGCTTTATTTGCTATAAGATTGGATATATCGCAAAAAATTGTCCCCAATCAAGAAGATCTGTCAAACTCCTTGAAGATATTGAAGATTACACTGACATATATCTTGGAAAAGAGGAGGACCTTGAATCCATATTCTCTGTGGATCATGAACCCAATGAAGAAACTTTATTCTCTCTTGATATATATGAAGATCAAGACTAGCGGGATAGCTTTTAAAAAGCAGTTCAGACCTATTCTGAGGTGCCAAGGCTATTACAAATCACCTACGACGAACAAATCAAATAGATTAAGAAAAATCTCATTGAACATTCATCTGCTAAATCCCACAAGAATTTCATGAAGAAAGGGAAACACCCATTATGGAAAAACAAAGTGTTTTTTTATCAAGCTCTGTTTCAAGAAGAATAAAAATATCAACCCAACAAAAGCCAGCCATTTAGGGATGAATCCATACCATCTTCAGCTTGAAGAAAGAATGTGAAGAACTTTTGGAATTTGATCTGATAGAGCCATCAGATCCACAATGGGCATGCGAAGCATTTTATATCAACAAAAGAGTTGAATAGAGAAGAGGAAAACTAAGGTTAGTCATAAACTACCAGCCACTTAACCATTTCCTCCAAGATGATAAGTTTCCTATCCCAAATAAACTCACCTTTTTCTCCCACTTAGCCAAGGCCAAATATTTTTCCAAGTTTGATTTAAAATCTGGATTTTGGAAATTGGGAATCCACCCTAAATAAAGACCCAAAATTGGATTTTGCATCCCCGATCATCACTTCCAATGGAAAGTCATGTCCTTCGGGTTGAAAACTGCACCCTCCTAGTTCCAAAAAGCCATGATAAAAATATTTCGACCGATCCTCCATACCACTTTAGTTTATATAGATGACATCCTGTTATTTAGTGATATATTGGAGGAACTTATCAACTTGCTTCATCAATTTGAGGCATCGGTAACACAGTACAAAATCATGCTTTAAGCAAAAAAGATGGTTCTTGCTCAAAACGAGATTGATTTTCTTGGAATGCATTTTGTCCAAGGTGAACATAGTCCAGGACCACTTATATGTCAAGAATTACTCAATTTTTCGGATACCAACCTCACAACAAAGCAGATGCAACAATTCTTGGGCATAGTAAATTAATGGAGAGATTTCATCCCAAATATCTCTACATACATTTCTCCACTCACAGAGATGCTCAAGAAAAATGCTCCACAATAGGGAAAGAAACAAGATGAAGCAGTCAAGGAAATAAAGGAGATTTCTAAAAATGTCAAGTCCCTCTATATCCCTTTAGACGGTAAGAAGATATTGCAAATTGATGTCAGCAATGAATATTGGAGTGCTATTCTATTTGGAAAAAAAGATGGCCAGAGGAAAATATGCGGATACGCCAGTGGAAAGTTCAAAGATGCCGAACAACATTATCACTCCACCTTATAGGAAATTCTTGCAGTAAAGAATGGAATCAAGAAATTTAATTTCTTCCTTATTCATACAAAATTTCTAATAGAGATGGATATGAAGGCCTTCCCAAAGATGATTCAGCTAAATGCAAAAATTATTCCCAATCCTCAGATTCTCAGGTGGTCTCAATGGTTGTATCCATACAAATTTCAAGTTAGGCACCTGAAAGGAAAGGATAATATTCTCGCATATTTTCTATCTCGACAGGAAGAATTATCAAAGAGATTTTCCTTAGCAAAACTGATGTTTAAGCAAAAGCTGATCAGCCATATCTTCATGCTCTCAAGTATACCAGGAACAAGTTCATAAAAGCCAACAGACCATCCACCAGAGTTTATCAACCTCATGGATCCCTTTGATCCGTCAATTATAATGAAAAGAAGAACTCATTATGAGCTCCAAGTTTTTCGGAAACATGGAGGATCCATTCTCAAGCCATATGGGGTTAATCTAGAATACACGTTCTGGTATATATTCATAGCTCAAGCCAAGGATTTTCCACAAGAACTATTATGGTTTTTCTGGTACCTATGCCATCAGTATTATATATTCATAGAATTCAAAGGCAACGTCTTCAAGGATTTTGAAAACATTGCACCAGCTCTTAAAGTATTTTACTATGGTTTAAGCCTAGAAGATATTGGATGAAATGTTTCAGCGATTCCTACACAACAAAGATATTCATGTTCCATAGGCCAGTGAAGATCAATAATGGAAAAGTCCAGGCGTAAGCACATGCATCATTCTGGTGGAAATTTCCCGTGTCCATTTTATCAAAGGAGTAAGAATATAGCGAGGCACAAAGAATCCTTTTCCAGCAAAATAGGTGCATCCCGAGAAAGATATGGCCAAAAGATTGGGCAAGCTGGAATTATACCAACACTCATCCAAAGGAGAAAGAACACAACGGAGAAGGACCGTCAAATTTCAGGCATTACTACACAAGGTCTTTGAAAAGATGCCTAGAAGACAACCCTAGAATCAATGAAGGATAATTATCTAAATCCCTGCTAATCCCACCATAATCCTACATTATCTACCAAAAAACCCTCAAAAATATCCTTCCCATGCCAAGACAAATTCCCACATATTTTCATACTATCCGGGCCCCACTTCCTCTTGCTAGCAAAAATGAATATGTCTCCTACTCTATATAAAACCTTGTCCAAAAAATATGATTACCTCTATGAAGTAGATATCCTGCCCGATGAACAAAAAGTATCTTCCACTAAACTACCCCTCATAAACCCCTACTCAGCTTTTGCCAAAAAATTGTTTGCACCCTGGACCCAAATTCGTTCCTTAGTCCAACACAGACAAAAAGGGGTCAAAGAATAAGTTGCTGCCTCAAAACTTGACCAGAATCCTATTCTTGCCACTTGAGAGGAACAATTTATCACCCTTCAAATCCCAGATGATTTTCCCAGACAATGGAGAGATCATGGTTTTACCCATATCCATTTTGGTGCTATCCGAATCGCTTTAACATATCACAGAAGAAAAGGTCAACCTATTGTAGCTCGACTTTCTCTTCTAGATACAAGGTAGTTGGAGTACGAACATGCAAATCTGGGCATTATAGAAGTTACCCTGAATGCTGGGACTGTCTTCATAACTATCTTTCCAAATTTCAACATGTCCCTTTATGATCCATACTTAACCGAAGCTCTAAAAATCCAAGTCCAAATCCAAGGAGCCCCTCAAGATAAAGATTCCATCCAAGCCACTCTTCATCACCAAATGGCGTGGCGAGTCCAAAATCATGCCATGGATCTTTGCCTTCCCGAAGGAGAAAATGCTTTACTCCTAAATATTGATGCTACTAAAGGAAACACCATGTGCACCCAAATACCCAGAAAAATTTCCAGAGATGAACTTATCAAAATTCTTCCTGATTCCTGGAACACAAATTATGAAAAGTTAAGAGAATCGGAGGAATCTATACAATCTAGTGAACCAACGTTTACCAAAAGAAATTACAAAACTGTTTGCATAAGCTTTGACCATTCCCATCTCAAAAAACCCAATAAAACCATCTTCTCTTGCCAAATGATTCAACCCAAAGATACAATAGATACATACCCTGAACCTGATGGAGAATTCTTTTTGAATATACAAAGTATCATGGAAGAACATGACTGGTGTCAAAATTATGACAAAGAAGGAAAAAGAGCTTGGTGGTTCAAATGCCCCTTTACGGGACACTGCCCTTGGGATCTTGATTGCAAATGTCAAGAATGTTTAGAAAATCCAATTAGAGAATATGATGAACACCACCAGCATCATTGGGAAAGGTTCAGCCTCAACAAAACCAAACCAAAATCCAAAAAAGGGGAAAACCACTGAAAAACAATTTCGAGCAAAATATGAGAATAAAGATCCTTCAATTGGCTCATTAAGCCGTCCACATAAATATGAATTTCTTGTCAGTTACAAACCACAGGAATGGCCAAAATTACTAGAAAAATTCACTCTATGTTGGCAGGATAGTGAAACCACACCCAAACCCAAATCACCATCAGCTCATACCCAAGTATCCAAAAATCACCTGAACCTGAAACTTCACTGACTCAAAAAACCATAAATCCCACACAACCACAGATATTCATGACAAGCCTTTCAAGCTCCAGTCATACACAAGATTTTTCTTCACTTCCACCTTTTAAAAAAGAGGGTATAAGCCATGCTCTAAAAATTCCCAAGAAAAACATAGTGCTACCTACTGGAGAAAAAACCCCAACAAGTGACATCGAAGCAACAATGAACTGGCAATCGGAAAACTCCATCTGCCAAAACAAGGTGTTGAACAACATAGGCAACACCATAAAGAACGTGGCCCATACACAAAACAAAATGATGAGCAAAGTGGAAACAATTGAGAAAAAGATGGAGCAGACATCGTCTCACCATGCCGGACTAATCAAAGCCTTGGAACTAAGATTGGCAAATTTACAATATGAGATTTGTCCGCCAAGAACTTCACTTTTCCAATTCTTCCAACAAGAACAAAATGAGATGATTTCCATCAAAGAACAAATTCAACTTCTGAGACATGACCACTTTGAGCCACAGAAAACCCCAGTTTTCCCCTCAAAACCTACCTTCTTCCCTATGTCTCCACAAGCATATTCCCCACCTAAATTAGACTACACCTTTTCTACTTTTCCATCTACCTCACAAAATCCAATCTCTTTCACCCAACCCTTAATAGAAGAACATGATTTTGATATCGCAAAAATGTTTTGGGAAAGGAAAGATGCCCTTGCAGCACATAAACAAACCAAGAAAAGGCAAGACCAAGGAGAAAGTTCAAAAGGGTCCAACCCCGAAAATCTAATGATTTCTGACCAGAAGGCTCCGGACCTCTATGTCTCCTAGCAAAGATACATATCAGAAGAAATACTCCATGATCGAAATCTCTAAATTCATCAGATGATGAAACAATGGAAGATAGCTCTCAATCAACCAATGAATCCACAACAAACTCTTCCGAAGACGACAATCCCCCAATATTTGTAAACCAGCCAAGAGACCTAGAAGAATCTGAAATAGATGAGGAACAAGAAGGCATGACAGATGAGTCAATCCCAGAAAGAAGATATGAGCCCATGGCATCAAAACCAGTTGGAACTGGTTTTTACACATTCACCTTAGATGACGTCAAGATTTCAAGATGGCCTCAAAGGATCCAAGACTTCTATACTTGGATGGTGACCAAAAAATTTGGTGGAACGAGAAAAGTATATCATTATGTCAGAACTTACTTCACGGTTCTCAAGAATCCTTAGAGATTGGTGGAACTCACTTGGAATTCAAGACAAAAATTCTTTTCATACTTCCCAAGATTTTGCCTTCAACATCATAATCCTACATGAAGTTTGCAGTGATACTGGCCAAAGATAGGAGAAAATGCGAAGACAACTCTTCGAGATGAAGTGTCTGTCATTCGACAGAAATGACATTGACAGGCATTTTCAAAAAATGGCGAAGATATACTTTGAAATCGGCGGATACATCAATCTGAAGCAAGCCTTTGTCTCTTCCCTCCCAAAGTTATTGGCAAGCCGAACCATGACCATTATTAAAGAAAAGTTTCAGTCTATCGTAATGCCACAAATTTGTTGCATCAGGCAAGCTATTTTTGTTGCATTGGATGACATTTGTAGAAAGCACTCTGCCCTAAAACAAATTATCCAACACAATCTAGTGCTTGACAAAGAATGCCACAAATCTGATATAATCATCGAATCAGGATGTTCCTGCCACACATCCAGGCGAAGGAGAGAATTCAGGAGGTTCAGATGGCCAAGAATTCCAGACGGCAAATCAAGGTCCAAGAGACGCACAAAATATTTCAAACACAGAAGACCAGGAAATTTTCACAAGAAGAACAGATGCTTTACTTGCCATAAGATTGGACATTTCGCAAAAAATTGTCCCCAATCAAGAAGATCTGTCAAATTCCTTGAAGAGATTGAAGATTACACTGGCATAAATCTTGGAAAAGAGGAGGACCTTGAATCCATATTCTCTGTGGATCATGAACCCAATGAAGAAACTTTATTCTCTCTTGATATCTATGAAGATCAAGACTAACGGGATAGCGACGACGAACAAATCAAAGAGATTGAGCAAAATCTCATTGAACATTCATGTGCTGAATCCCACAAGGATTTCATGAAGAAAGGGAAACACCCATTATGGAAAAACGAAGAGTTTTTTTTATCAAGCTCCCTTTCAAGAAGAATAAAAATATCAACCCAACAAAAGCCAGCCATTCAGGGATGAATCCAGACCATCTTCCGCTTGCAAAGAATGAATGTGAAGAACTTTTGGAATTTGATCTGATAGAGCCATCAGATTCACAATGGGCATGCGAAGCATTTTATATCAACAAAAGAGCTGAACAAACAAGAGGAAAACTCACGTTAGTCATCAACTACCAGCCACTTAACAATTTCCTCTCCTATCCCAAATAAACTTACCCTTTTCTCCCACTTAGCCAAGGCCAAATATTTTTCCAAGTTTGATTTAAAATCTGGATCTTGGAAATTGGGAATTCACCCTAAAGAAAGACCTAAAAATGGGATTTTGCATCCCCGATCATCACTTCCAATGGAAAGTCATGCCCTTCGGGTTGAAAACTTCACCCTCCTTGTTCCAAACAGCCATGATAAAAATATTCCGACCGATCCTCCATACCACTTTAGTTTATATATATGGCATCCTGTTATTTAGTGATACATTGGAGGAACATATCAACCCGCTTCGTCAATTTGAGGCATCGGTAACACAGTACAGAATCATTCTTTAAGCAAAAAAGATGGTTCTTGCTCAAAACGAGATTGATTTTCTTGTAATGCATTTTGTCCAAGGTGAACATAGTCCAGGACCACTTATATGTCAAGAATTACTCAAATTTTTGGATACCAACCTCACAACAAAGCAGATGCAACAATTCTTGGGCATAGTAAATTATTTGAGAGATTTCATCCCAAATATCTCTACATACATTTCTCCACTCATAGAGATGGTCAAGAAAAATGCTCCACAATAGGGAAAGAAACAAGTTGAAGCAGTCAAGGAAATAAAGGAGATTTCTAAAAATGTCAAGTCCCTCTATATCCCTTCAGACGGTAAAAAGATATTGCAAACTGATGCCAACAATGAATATTGAAGTGCTGTTCTATTTGAAGAAAAAGATGGCCAGAGGAAAATATGCAGATACGCCAGTGGAAAGGTCAAAGATGCCGAGCAACATTATCACTCCACCTTCAAGGAAATCCTTACAGTAAAGAATGGAATCAAGAAATTTAATTTCTTCCTTATTCATACAGAATTTCTAATAGAGATGGATATGAAGGTCTTCCCAAAGATAATTCAGCTAAATGCAAAAATTATTCCCAATCCTCAGATTCCCAGGTGGGCTCAATGGTTCTCTCCATACATATTTCAAGTCAGGCACCTGAAAGGAAAGGATACTATTCTCGTAAATTTTCTATCTCGACTGGATGAATTCTCAAAGAGATTTTCCCCAGTAAAACTAAAGTCAAAGAAAAAGCTTATCAGCCACATCTTCATGCTCTCAAGTATACCAGGAACAAGTTCATCAAAGCTAACAGACCATCCACTGGAGTTGTTCAACCTCATGGATCCCTTTGATCCGTCAATTATTATGGAAAGAAGAACTCATTATGAGCTCCAAGTTTTCCGGCAACATGGAGGATCCATTCTCAAGCCATATGGGGTCAATCCAGAATATCCGTTATGCCATATATTCATAGCTCAAGCCAAGGATTTTCCACAAGAACTATTATGGTTTTTCTGGTACCTATGCCATCAGTATTATATTTTCATGGAATTCAAATGCAGTGTCTTCAAGGATTTTGATAACATTGCACCAGCTCTTAAAGTATTTTTACTATGGTTCAAGTCTAGAGGATATTTGATGAAATGTTTCAGTGATTCCTATGCAACAAAGATATTCATGTTCCATAGGCCAGTGAAGATCAATAACGGAAAAGTCCAGGCCCAAGCAGAGGCATCATTCAGGTGGAAATTTCCTGTGTCCATTTTATCAATGGAGGAAGAATATAGAGAGGCACAAAGAATCCTTTTCCGGTAAAATTGGTGCATCCCGAGAGAGATATGGCCAAAATATTGGGCAAGCTGGAATTATACCAACACTCATCCTCACTGGGAAAGAGTCCGGGAAGTAACAAAAGAATATCAAACCCCATACGAAGTCATCCGCGAAAAGATCACTCGCAACATTTCCATATTAAAGTTGCGGATTATATCTCTCAATCCAAAGGAGAAAGAACATAGCGGAGAAGGACCGTCAAATTCCAGGCATTACTACACAAGGTCTTTGAAAAGATGTCTAGAAAACAACCCTAGAATCAATGAAGGATAATTATCTAAATCTCTGCTAATCCCACCATAATCCTACATTACCTACCAAAAAACCCTCAAAAATATCCTACCCATGCCAGACAAATTCCCACATCTTTTCATACTATCCGGGCCCCACTTTCACTTGTTTTCACATACTTCCACATGCCTCCACATGCTCCGTCACATGCAATAAAATACTTTCACATGGTGTCACATGCTCCCTCATACTTTCACATGCTATACCATGTATATTTCACCTCTTTCACATGTTTTTAGGTGTTTTTAGTTGTTTTTCCCAAAGTCCTTCACATGCCAAGACGGACCTGCTTGTAGATAAGTTTTCCATGTAAGATAGGTTTATTTTATCATGAAAGTTTGTCATGTAATAACCTCCTAGTCCTATATAAAGGAGGCCTTGTAGTAGTTGTAGGATCATCGTGTAACCTTTGTAAATCTTTTGTGATATATTACATTGAGTGCTTTCTAAGTTTCCCTCTTGTTCTTTATTTCGAATGGATGGAAAGGCCGGTCCATGTATATAAATAGAGTAAGAATACTCTTTGAAAATTAGCTTATTGTAGAATGAAAGTTTTCTGAGTTATAAACAGCTAACGTTGGTTATAGTACAAAAGTTTTTTGAGTTGTGTAGCTTGGCAAAGCGTCCCTTATGTGTTGTTGAAGCTAGCCCCTTTGTAGGAAAAAATTTGTGACTATAAAAAAATTAACTGTTTGTGTATCTTGGCAAGCCGTCCCTTATGGGTTGTTGAAGTCAGCCCCTTTGTAGGGAAACTTTCGTATCTATGATTTAGTTTGCTTTCTTGGAGTCTCTTGCTCTGTTCCTTATACTGTGGTACCCTGGCAATGAATTTTTCTTCAAATTGCAGTGTGATATGAAATGCTCTATTGTGATTCAACCCTTCAAGCGGCAGCTCATCTTCGTGGAAGATTATCTTATGACTTTCCAGCACCTGCCCTACCATATTGGCCATCTCTCCGCAAGTGATATTGTTGGGTACATAGGCTTGACTCAACGCCTTCATCAAAGCATTCTTGTGTGCCTCTGAATTTTGCAACAATGACAGTATGGATATCTAAGCTGGGGTTTTATTCAAATGATCAATGACAAAATATTCCCTTTCTTGTACTTTCCTCCAAAGGTCATCTGGTCCTGTTTCAATAGGGAAACAAAGGAAATAAGATGAAGCAGTCAAGGAAATAAAGGAGATTTCTAAAAATGTCAAGTCCCTCTATATCCCTTTAGACGGTAAGAAGATATTGCAAATTGATGTCAGCACTACAATAGGAGTAAGTGTGACTGTAGGTTTAAAGTCATCGCCTTCTTGAATGAGAACGATTGACCCCTTAGGATCCCATTCCTCATCCATTTCTATCACAGGTATCCCGCCACCCCTATAATTAGGGAGGGGGTTGTTGCGGACATTGGGTGCAACTTCTTTTGCCTGTATAATCTTGTTCTCAATTAGCATCTGGATTTTGTCTTTCAATGTTCAGCACTCGTCAATGATGTGCCCTTTCATACCGGAATAGTATGCACAATTTTTGTTTGGGTTGACCCATTGGGATGGATTCTCTAATGCCACAATAGGAATAGGGGTGACGTAACCAACAGCTTTCAACCTTTCATACAATTGATCGATGGGTTCAACAATAGCGGTGTATTGTCTGGGTGGCTTACAGTCAAAATTGGGTCGTGGTCTTGGCTAATTTTGGCGAGTTGGAGGTGATTGGAAATGAAATGGTTAGGAATTATAGGTATGATAGGCAATGGCTATTTGAAAATATCTGGGAGATGAAGGTTGATATATGGGTGGTGGTGCTTGATATGTGGGTGGAGGTGTTTGATATGTGGGTGGAGATGTTTGATTTGTGGGTGGAGGTGTTTGATATGTAAGTGGAGATTTCGGGCCTTGAGCCACCATTACTGTCCCAACGTCTCTTTTCTTCGATATGCCGCCTGATTGTAATGCCTTGTTTATGGCCTGTAATGCCTCAAAATTTGTCACCATCTCGCTCTTGATTCCTTCTTCGATTCTTTCTCTGAGTTTGATGATACCAGAGAATTTATGATTTTCAATAACCATCAACCTTTCATAATATTATGGTTCCTATGCTCTAACGAAGAACTTGTTCATCTGTTCCTCATCCAAAGATGGCCTGACTTTGGCTGCTTCCGACCTCTAACGAGTAGCGTACTTGCGGAAAGTCTCAGTGGGCTTCTTCTTAAAGTTCTGAATGTAGAAAATATCTGGTGCATTTTTTGTGTTGAACCTGAATCGGTCCATGAAATCAGACGCCATACTCACCCAGTTGGACCATTTTTTAGGATCCTGGATGATGTACCAGGAAAAAGCATTTCCCGTAAGACTTTTCATAAAGAACTTCATCCGGATCCTTTCATCATTTCCGACCCCGACAAACTTGTCACAATAAGTCTTCAAATGAACCTTGGGATCACATGTACTGTCAAACATTTCGAATATGGGAGGTTTGTAACCCTCTGGCAGTTCTACATCTGGTTGTATGCACAAGTCTTCATAGTTCAAACCTTTTATTCTTTTGCCGCCTTCGACACCCTGAACCCGACTTGTCAACTTCTTGAGTTCTTTAGCTATGTTTTTAATGAGCAGGTCCTTCTTGGAGGATTCTGGTGTATAGGAGATTGGTTGGACAGAGTAAGGTATGGTATTCACGTATATGGGGTTGTTTTGGTGAGTGTCAGGTGCCTGGGTGTAATGGTGGTCATTAGTTGAGTTTTGAGGATCAGGAATGGGTTGTGGTGTGTTTTGGGGAGTGTGAAAAGTGGCGGTTGGTGGGTACTGAATTGGTTGATGGTGGTGTTGTGGCGGAGTTGGTATTGGTAAGGGATTGAGATTTTGGGGTGGGGTTGCGTATTGATGTGGTGCAGGAGGGTTTTGTGGATGTTTGTTTGGTGTGTTTTGGGGAGGTGTTGGGTTCTTTGTGTTTTGTTGGTTGATGTCGGGGACATTCAGGGTGAGTGATAAGTTTGCCAAGTTGTGGACCTGCTCAAGCTCTCCTGTAGCTCCAATATCTTTTGTTCCAACCTTAAGACTAGATCATTTGGTGCCGGAGTACTCCGACCGTTTGAAGCTTCTGCATTCTCAGCATTCTCCTTTAGAATACCACTTAAGTCATCCATTTTTGCTTTTCCTTTGTCTTTTGTATTACTTGGAGGAGGAGGAGGAGGAGGGCCTCTAGATCTGGTATGATATGCTGATGATACCACTATGAGTGAACCAACCTTAGGGGATAGGAATAAAGAATAGAGAAAAACAAAAAGCTAAACAAGTCAGTAAGGATTCTAAAATGTTTGCAATATTTAAACACATATTGCGGGAATCTAAATTTGCATCCTAATTTTGGAGCCTCATTGTGCCCGAGGTAGGCTTAGCGACAAATAAATTTGGAGAGTTTTTGTGCCAATAATTGCCTCATTTCATTAATGTAAAAATGAACGCCCCAAAATGAAACTAAACAAAATAATGTTGCTAATGGCACTTGGCCTTATTACATTTGAAAAGGAAAGCAAGCAAAACTAATCTACTTGGTCCTAGAAGGACCCTCTCCAGACCGGATGCTGTTATCGATCAACTCTCCCAGCTCGCGCAGGTTCAGCAGTAGGAATGCCCTTGCTAGATGCGCTCCTTCATTTCCTTCAGCGTTCTGGCAGTCGGTGACCCTCTTCCTTATTTTCCCCTCCAATTCCATCAAGTTGTACTCCATATATTCTAGCCTCTCGCTAGATTTGACAGCTCTTTCTCTCTGCTCATTAATCATTTCCATATCAGCCTTATGCTGCACCATATGCTCGGCTTCAGACTCTCGTACTCTTTTCCGCAGCTTGTTGTACTTTACCTCTACTTTAGCAACCTCGTCTATGACCTTATTTCCTGGACCAGTCCTTAGCTCAAAGACCCCGGCTATGTTGTCCTCCAACCACGAAGGGTAAAGTTATGAGTGGCCCGCGTGATTTCGGTCTAGCTCAATATTATCCTTCTCCACAATAATCTTCAAGGTCCACATGTGTTGCGCTTCATTCTTATACGGGATGGCGTCACCTTGGAAATTGGCTCTGAAGTGACATATTTTAGCGACTCGTGGTATGAATTGTCTCCTTCCTGCTTGTCTTATAACCTTGAGAGGAGCGTAAGGGTATATGCCCCTTAACCTAATCAACACCAGGTGTGGAAAATCTTTGGATCTGATGATGAACTCATCGGTAGGGAACCACTCAAACATCCACTGAACCTGATCCTCTGTCAAATTTTCAAAAAGCTGTACCCATCCCACAATGTCCTCCGGTTGAGCAAACATGTCTGGAATATAGTTCATTCTTTTGGGATGATGGAAGGCTATGTGATCATTCCACGGCCTTCGCGGAAATTCTTGACGGTATTGTCCCTTTTGGAGATGTTCCAACAACCAGACCTGTAACAGCAAGTTGCAACCCTCGAAGAACCTGCACCCCTTCTGACATCGCTCCAAAGCTCGGTACATGTTTGCAACAATCATAGGTATGATAGTGTATGTCTCCCCCTCGATCTTGTCCATCAAAGTTTTGGTCACCATGGCCAGCCTAGTATGGATTCTATCCCCTTAGATTGGGAATATAAGAATGCCCAAGAAGCACATAATAAATACGAAGACCCTACGATGGACCCAACCCAAAGATGTGATAGAGAAATTATCATAAAATATATGGTAAGAGCTATTGTGACCGTATCTTTCATAAAGGAAATCAAAAGGTATGTAGGAGTGCTTCAAGCATTTCAAGTTGTCATTCTTCTATAGCCCCATCATCTTCAGAAATTCCCTAGTAGTGTGATTTTCAGGTGCTAACAGATTAGGACTATCTCAAGTCGACCCAGCAAATCCTCCTATTTCTTCTAGAAGGGGAGTCATTTCTATGTTCCCAAAACGGAACACAACCCTTTCCTTGTCCCAAAACATAGTTGCAGCCTCAGTCAACATTTTGTTGTGCTAAAGGTCCAACAGAGAAGGCAAGTTTCCTAAGACTCGCTTCACATGGTTTTGGTCACATGAAGGAAGATCCCTCCACCAATCTAGCAAGAGTGAGGGTATGCTACCAACCATACAGAATCTGCGGACCTCGTGCCTCATTTTCTGCAAAACAAAGAGACTTAAGCCATTTCTCCCTCCATGTTCATCTATTTATACAGTAATTATTAGCATATTGGCACTTATTTCTCCAAATTAATGCACATGATCGTGGTTGCATCCATTGGTATTATGGAAAACCCGATGGACTTTTGAAAAAGGCTTGTCTTAAAGGGTTATTATGCGGACAACATATTAACCCGGCTAGGTTTGACCAAGATGCATGTACAATTAATCAGAGTAAGACTGCTATAGAGGTCTAGAATGGGACCCTCAATCGGACAACTTGAGGGGGAAAGGCACGGACCGTCGAACGCACCACTGATCGACTAGTTTTACCGTAAATACGCCTTTCCGAATTTAAAGGGTGATATATAGGAAGAGCGCAAACACCCATTAAGCGTTTCTATATGATTAATTATGCACGAGTGGAATATGATATTGAACATGATTTATGCAGCAATAAACAACATGTTGTCAAGTATTTGAACGTAAGAAAATAATAAATGCAGTATTTAAATAATGGAAAGACATTTACAGAAAAGAAAACAAAGAGACAAGTCAGTTTCAGGAATAAGAGAATCATAAATGCTTTGAAAAATAGACAGTTACATTCAAGTGAGGGGAAAGGGTACGTGGGATGGACCATGCTTGGATTAATTCACAAAAATAAGTTCGTTATGGTAAGAGCCTAAAATATCCACAACAGAGTTGACATGCTATTGCGCCCCATTTTTCCCTTCGCATGGAAGTCCGGGTTTCGACATTCATGGGGGAACAACTCGTTTCCTTATGGGAATTGGGTATTTGAAGAGTTGTCACCTAACGGATTATGGTGCGTTAGGGCACCTAGAGCAATTAACTCTTGTAACTAGTTTGCATCACCAGAGATTAGGGTAGGGGCTCGAAATGACCTTGAGGGGAAGGTGTTAGGCACCCCTCGCAGTCCACAACGGTGGGTCCCGATCGAACTTAAAATATGTGAATTAGTCATTTTAACAAATAAACAGTTTTAACACATATTCACATGTATGTATAAAAATAAATGTATGATTTAGGTAATGGAAGCAAGGGAGGGGTTTGAACAACTTGCACATGTATAAAGAAAAGGAAGTTTATAGAATTTAAACACATAGGAATTGGGAAAGGGGAGTCCTAGGTTGATTAGCCTACATGATCATACCTATGCAATGCCTGATAATCACTCCTCAATGAGGGGCTACACGTGACATTAGCGCGCAGTCATCATATCCTTTACTACCCAATTCCCTCCCCTTAGTCATAGCCTAAAGCGTTCTAGCAACCTTAAGATATCCTATGTGTGCACTACCCATCCCTTCCTTATGGCCCTGAAGGTATTTAGGACCTCTAATTTAGGTAGTTCTAAATTAGATGGTGGTGGAGGTGAGGGTGAGGAAAACGACTTCTATATCCTACAATCAGTTTGGGTTCATGCCGGGCCGCTCCACTACGGAATCTATCCACCTTATTAGGAGGTTGGTGGAACAGTACATGGATAAGAAGAAGGATATGCACATGATATTTATTGACTTGGAGAAAGCGTATGATAAGTTTCCTAGGGAGGTGCTCTGGAGATGTCTTGAGGCGAAGGGCGTACTGGTAGCCTACATACGAGCGATCAAGGACATGTATGATGGATCTAAGACTAAGGTTAGGACTGTGGGAGGCGACCCGAAGCATTTCCCGATTGTTATAGGATTACACCAAGACTCTGTGCTTAGCCCATTATTATTTGCCTTGGTAATGGATGCTTTGACATACCAGATTCAAGGGGAGGTGCCATGGTGTATATTATTTGCTGATGACATAGTTCTAATTGATGAGACGAGGGCCAGTGTTAATGAGAGATTGGAGGTTTGGAGACAGACTCTCGAGTCTAAGGGTTTCAAATTGAGCAGGTCTAAGACAGAGTACCTGGAGTGCAAGTTTAGCGCTGAGTTGAGGGAAGTAGGCGGGGATGTGAGGCTTGGGTCACAGGTCATCCCCAAGAGAGATAGCTTCAAGTACCTTGGGTCGATGATTCAGGGGGATGTGACAAGAAAGTGCCACCGATACTCAAAGGTAAGTTTTATAGAGTTGTGGTTAGACCGGCCATGTTGTATGAGGCAGAGTGTTGACCGGTTAAGAACTCCCATATCCAAAGGATGAAAGTAGCAAAGATGCGGATGCTGAGGTGGATGTGTGGGCACACTAGGATAGACAAGATTAGGAATGAAGATATTCAGAGGAAGGTGGGTGTCGCCCCTGTGGATGACAGGATGCGGGAAGCGAGGCTCGGATGGTTCGGGCACGTGCAGAGGAGAAGCCTTGATGCACCGATGAGGAGGTGTGAGCGGTTGGCTGTGGTGGGTACGAGAAGAGGTAGAGGGAAACCTAAGAAGTATTGTGGAGAGGTGATCAGGCAGGAATGGTACGACTGCAGATTTCCGAGGACATGACCCTTGATAGGAAGGCCTGGAGGTCAAGCATTAGGGTTGTAGGATAGGGGTAGTAAAGCTTTCCTTACTTTATACCGAGGGTGAGGCGGGGTTGGATTAATGTTGATCTTAGATGGCTTGCAGTTTATGTTGAACCCACACTATTCTTGTTGTTTATCTTAGCCTCGGACCTTAGATTTTGGTTACTGTTATTGCATGTCATTCATCTTTTGGTTTTTTATGCTTCTGTTACTATTACGGTTTCTACTGGAGTTACTAATGAATTCTCTTTTCTTGTTTTTTATTTTATTTTTGTCTTTGTGGGCCGAGGGTCTATCGGAAACAGCCTCTCTTCCCCTATCGGGGCAGGGGTAAGGTCTACGTACACATTACCCTCCCCAGACCCCACTATGTGAGATTTTACTGGGTAGTTGTTTGTTTGTTTAATTTAGGTAGTTCTAGACCATCTTAAGGTACTTACGGAGAAAAAACTAGGTGACAACCAAAACAATTAGGACTGAACTAAAGAGAGAACAATTAAAGGCTCATGTTTTACCTCCACAAATAGAACAAGTAAGTGCACGTCTCACACAACAGTTTTCAGATATTTAAGTGAAACTCTAAGATATCTAGGTGAGTAGAGAATATGTTGTATTGAGTTAAAACCAAAGTGTAAAAGAACTTAATCCGTTTGCCTACTGACTTTGAACCTGTTGAGCAGTCACAAATAACAAGGCGTAGTTCCATAGTTTGCAGAATTTTAGCCACCCTATAGGTTTGCCTAGGCATATGATAGCGATATCCTATGAGCATGGTATCTAATCATTAATCAGGAATGCAGTAAAACAGTAAAAAAATTTAAACGGGTAATTTGGATCCTATAGGCATGCTTTCTAGTGATGTTAACTAACACAGCGTTGAAGAAATGAGTAGGTTATTTAATTAAACCGATTCAGAACCTACAAGCATGATTTCTATAATTAAACTGATTTTAGATTCCATAGACATGATTTCTAATTAAAACTGATTTTTAGATCCTATAGGCATGATTTCTAATTAAAACTGATTTTAGATCCTATAGGCATAGTGTCTAATCATGTAAAGTAAAGCGGGCAGAATCTATTTCAACAAAAGCAAACCTTATAGGCAGGTTGTCTAACACAGCACATTTAAACCAAAATAAACCCTATAGGCATGTTATCTACCCAACTTTACCCACAGTATACAGCTACCCTCCCTTTTTACTAATCACCCCAATATTTGTTTACAATTAACTATTACAGACCAAGGATTGAATAATTACATAAATATAAATATACATTAAGCTATAGGGAGCCTGAAGTAGGCCCAAAGTAATTTCCAAGCCTTCAGTAGTCTAGGCAAGCACTTCAAAAACATTCATGGTTCAGAAATACTAAGCAGAATTTAGACATGCTGGGTAAGACAATAAACAAGCAATGTAGCTTGGATATGCTAATAAGCAAACAAGATGCATGCAATTATCACAAGGTAGGATTGGGCATGCTAAAAAGTAAACAGATCCTTGTGGGTAAATAAACCAGTCTTAGCTTCTAACAGAACAAACTGCAATATGCTAAGTGAGACAATAGTTAGGCAGTGTAATCTAGGCATGCTGGTTTTACATTGAGCAACATGTTAGTAAAATAATAAATAGAATTGGAAGTCACAACTAATGAATTGCAGCAACAAAGAAAACATACAGTTTTGGAATTTAAATTGAATTAGGACATACCAGTTAAGGAGAGAATATAGAGTATAGAGCATTGATGGTGCAAATACCCAACATTGGCTTACGGCCGGCTGGAGTAGTGAGAATTGCAAGTAGCAGAAGAGTATAGAGTGCTTTTGAGAGTGTGAGAGTATTGATGAACTAATGTTCGTGTCCAAGAAGTGAAAATAGGGGAGAGCATATATAGTAGTTAAGAGGAAGAAGAATAAGGTAAAGGAGATCAACCATTCAGTAGTTAAGGAAGCCACAAAATCAATTATACACCAATTAGTGTAATTTCCCTTAATTAAGGGTAATTACCCAATGGTAAAGGCAGAATACATCTAAGGAAAGAAAATCAAGTGAGAAATTAGGGGTAAATAGACAGAAGTTTAATTGAGGAAATAATTAGTGAAGAATCAGTAAATATCACAGTTAATCGAATAAGGTAAGAAAACTAATCAAGGTCGTAAATAAACGAAATAGTCAAGAATCAACAAATGGCTTCTAACAGAGCCAATCAGTGAATCAAAAATTCAAACAGTACTGATTTAAGGGTGAAAATACAGGTTTTCCACAAATAGACAAGTAGGCTAAAATAGAATCTCACAAACGTACAGAAATTAGCCAAGAAATCAAATCAAAAACCCTAATGGAGATGAACTAGGGTAAAAATCACAAGACATTGAATTAGACTAAAAGAGAAATCATGAAAGTCAAAGCACAAAACGAACAACATAACAAGTAGCACGGAAAGACTCAGAATCGAAGCAAAAACATAAGAAAATTAGGGCTTTAGTATAAGCTAGTTTGGGTTTAAGCAAACTCTTCGAAATCAGTCAAAAACACATAAAAATAGAAGATTAAATACTTAAAATCAACAAAATGTTTTGAAGAAAAAGGATTTTCAGGAAACCCTAGTTTGAGAAAAAATGGAAAGCCACTCGTAAAACCAGAAGATTTTCATAAACACCGGTGAAATAAGTCCAAACCATCTCAGATCATAGAAGTTCAAAGGAAGAAATTAGGGTTTCAAGGAAAGCAACATAGAGATGAAGAAGTAGGCTTAGAAATACATAGATTTAAGGCGAAATAGGAAGATATTACTCGAAATTAAACCAGAATGGCCTAAAACAGGCGAGCAAGAACCAAAAGCATAAGTAGACTAACCCTGGTCTCTTGAGGACCCTAGAGACGGCGATACCAGCATAGGAAAGGCCATTAGAGGCCTAGGGGTGGTGAGAAACCACCATAAATGGTAATAGATGAGTGACAACGAGGGTGAATTAGGGTTAGAGTCAGAGAGAATTTGAGAGATGAGGGAACGAAAGGACGGCGGAAATGAGAGCTAATGAGAGGGTTTAGGGGATCGTTTGTGTTAATATGGTATGTTTTATCGTGGACCGTTGATCAAAATGATCACCAACCACGATTAAACGTGGTTATTGGATCGAGGCATGCAGATTGGGGCTAAGGGGGCTTTGGGCTGCTTTTATAAGGGTATTTGGGCTGGTCAATTAGGCTGAAATTGAAATTAAACAAGGCTATTTGTTAAATACCCCAAATAAATTGACTAAAATAATTTGTAAAATAATTACTAATTATATAAATGATTTTCATGCATAGGAATGTTTTAAAAATAGTTAGTAATTTTAAAAAAACAATGGACTAATTTCTAGTAAAATAATACAAAAATGTATGCATGGGTTGTAATTGCAAAGTTATTGGAATTATAACCAAAGGTGCCAATTTGGCCATTTATGAAATAATTTGGACTTAATAAGACCATAAAGTAATATTAAACCAAGAAATGTTTTAAAAACATTTGTGATGTAATTTCATAATTATTCATGTGAATAAAATACTGAGATAAATTAATTAAAAAGTATAAAAAAATTATGAGAAAATGCTAATTGATGCTAATGCGTAGTTTTAAAGGTATATATGCATTTCAAAAATATTATAGGAAAAAATTGGGTATCAACAGTGAGATCGAGGTTGGTAAGACATCTAAAAAACATATAAGATGATTTGTCGTAGATAGAACCAAGGTTGTAAGTGGATGCTGCGTGGGAGAAAGTTGAAAACTAATAAGTGGGTGGTAGATGGCAAGCATACTTGTAATATGAACACATTCAATGAGAATCATTTTTAACTTAAAAATTGATTTGATTTTCCTTGTCTTGATTCCACACATTGAATCATCCATAAGGTACTAGGTTAAGGAGTGCATAACATCAGTATCACAGGCATATGGGTGTACTATTACCAAAAGAAAGGCATTTCTCGGGTGTAAATGTGTGTTTGTGTCACGACCCAATTCCCGAACCCGGACGTGATGGCGCCTCTCGTGAAGACAAGGCCAGCCAGACCAAAACGGAACACCTCCTTTAAACAGTGAATCACCATAAACATTAGTAACATATAATATAATATTCATAAATTGCGGAATTTAACGATAATAACTGCAGGAACCATCCCGACACAGCCCAAACCGGGGTGTCACAAGTCATGAGCTACTACAGAATCTGCTATAGGTCTACAAAGTACGGAATCCAATACAACAGTTTGAAGAAACATATATGATAGAGGATAAGAGGGACAAGGGCTGCGGACGTCAACAGCTACCTCGTAACTCCAAATCACTGCCTAGCCTGGAAGGAATCAGCGCTCACGTGCGGACTCTGCTATACCTGAATCTGCACACATGGTGCAGGGAGTAATGTGAGTACTCCGACTCAGTGAGTAATAATTACAAATAATGGCTGAAAGTATGAAAACACGTAAAGGCACAAAGCAATTCCATATCAAGCAGTAAAATCACTTAAAGTAGTAAATCAGTGAAGAAATCAAATGATATTGCTTTTTAAATCAAGTAAAACAGGTAATTTAACCGGTAATTAACAAGTAAAAATCCGCCCGTCGGGCACAGTATCAATCGCTCAGCATAGTATCAGCCCCTCGGGCTCACTCTCAGTACAGTATCAACCCCTTGGGCTACCTCACAATCACTCAGCATAATGGTCAGCCATTGTTACCTAACCAACTTTCATCAAACAGTGTCATTGTTACCACTGTTTCAAATCACATGGGTACTCGCGCTCACTGTGGGTGTGCAGACTCCAGAGGGGCCCCTTACGGCCCAAGCGCTATATCAAGCCACCTCGTGGCATCATCACTCAGCATATCCTCACATCACTCAAGCCACCGCATGGCATAAATAGTATCTCAGGCCCTCGGCCTCATATCACTCAGCATATCCTCACATATGGCCCTCGGCCTCACTCAGTCCAGAAATCATCATAAGCCCCTTGGGCATTAGTAAAACAGTAGTTCTCAGCCCAAAACATGATGTAGAAATATCATTTTAGTTTCAAAACTGAGTAAAAGTGGCTGAGTTTGTAAAGCAGTAGATAGCAACAGGACTGAGTTCAAATAATAAGTCAAGTAGTGAGGAAACAGTGATAAAATCTATCCAAAATCATAACGAATACGTCACAATATGCTAAGGGAACAAAGCCCAAGTGAAAACATTCAAAAAATATCAAAAATCTCGAAATTAGCAAAACCTGAGCCCCGGGCCCACGTCTCGGAATCGGGTAAAATTTACATTTTCATAATCCTCATACCCTCACGAGTCTAACTATACCAAAATTATCCAATTCTGATACCAATGGTCCTTCAAATCATCATTTTACATTTTCGAAAGTTTCCACAATTTTCTTCCCAAATTCCATCTCAAATCATGAATTAAATGATGAATTCAGTGATAGATTCATGTACTCAAACCAAATCTGAGTTAGAATCACTTACCCTGACCAATTTCTTGTAAAACCTTCAAAAAATCGCAAAAGTCCGAGCTCTCTAGGTCAAAATATCAAATAAAACCCAAAACCTCGTATATATAGAGTACCCCTCGGATTCCAACACCGCTGACCGCACAAAAATGACCGCGGTCCGCGCAAAACCAGTGGGGTCCGCGCAAAAACGACCACGGCCGCGCAGGTCTTGCTCTCAAGGACAGGCTTTAATATTTTGGCCATAACGTTCACTACAGATTTCCAAATTGCGATATCGTTACCTTTCTGGAAACTAGACACGAAGGACTAAAACTTTCGTTTTTGAATCACCTCAAAATTCCTTGTGGATCAAAAGATATGAGCTTCCGAAGTAGGACCAGCAACCTGCAGTCTTCACAACCGTGGCCACGGCCACTTTGACGCGGCCAGCACTAGGCCAGCGCGAAAAGGAGCACAGTCCGTGCCAACACTGCTGCTCCCTCCATTTTTCTAAGTTCCGAGGTGTCCGTACTCGCTCAAAACTCACCCGAAACACACCCGAGGCCCCCGGGACCTCAACCAAAAGCACCAACGCATCCTAAACATTATTCAACCCCGTTCCAATCATCAAAACACCTCGACTAACACCAAAATCATCAAATCACATCGAATTCAAGCCTATGAATCTCAAGAACTTCCAAATTCTATTTTTGATCAAAAACCCAACCAAATCACGTCCGAATGACCTCAAATTTTGAAGACAAGTCCAAAATGACATAACGAAGCTACAAAAACTCTCGGAATTACATTCTGACCCTCGGATCAAAATCTCACCTATCAACCGGAATTCGCCAAAATACTAACTTCGCCAATTCAAGCCTAATTCTACACCGTACCTCCAAAACCACTTCCGATCACTCTCCTAAGTCACAAATCACCTCCCGAAGCTAACCGAACCATCAGAACTCACATCTGAACCCTCTAACACATAAGTTAATATTCGGTTGACTTTTCCAACTTAAGCCTTCTTAAAATACACTAAGAGTCTCATTTCTTACCAAATCCTCTCCGAACTCGAACTAATCATCTCAATCCCATAAAACACAGATAACGAAGCGTAAAGAAGCTGAAATGGGGGAAATGGAGCGGTAGCTCATGAGACGACTAGCCGGGTCGTCACAGTTTGAGATTGTTTATGGCAATTGGAATAATCATTTGCTGCTCTACCCAGGTACATGGCTTCTTTGCAGCACTTTAATCCTGGTAAAGTTGTTGAATGGAAGCACGATCGACGTCCTTACATTCCTAAAATTATATTCAGATATGTGTTCTGGGCATTTAAGTCATTCATTGATGGTTTTGTTCATTGTCGATCAATAATCTCCATAGACAACACACATGTGTATGAGAAGTACGATACAAAGATGTTGATTTTCGTTGGGGTAGATGCTAATGGCCAAATATTTTTCCTCGCCTTTGCTATTTGTGCCAATGAGAGTCAAGAGACTTGGGCATGGTTTTTAAACCACTTGAAGAAGCACGTTGTGAGACACCGTTCAGATATTTGTCTAATATCTAATCAGCACGATATGATTTTAAGTTCAGTGTGTGCTTTGGAAAAATGGAAAAAGTCGTACGGCTACCACCGTTACTGTATTAGGCACTTGAAGAGCAACTTTCAGTGGGCTTATATGAAAAAAGGTTGCATGATCTAATGTGGATGGCTGCAACAGATCATCAAGAGAGGAAAATCTTGATGCGAATGGAATTGATTATTTTGGAGGACAAAGGAGCTTATATTTGGTTAAGGGATCTTGAGATTAAGAAATGGACTTTGTATAGGGATGGTGGCAGAAGATGGGAAATTTTGACTACAAATATCTCAGAGTCTTTCAATGGGTTATTGAAGTCAGCTCATGGACTACCAGTTACTACCATGGTGCGGATGTCATTCAAGGATCTGGCGGAGAGGTTCATTGATAGATTCGTCAATGCATCCTCCTTGGTTGAAAGGGGTGTTCAAATTTTGCCAAAACCGATATAACTGTCACGACCCATACCGTAGGGTCGTGATGGGTACCCGGTGCCTTACTCAACCGAGTATCAATGTAACATATCTTTCTTATCATACCATCATGGGTAAGTGGGCCAGAAGGGCCTTCATGAGATAACCAGAATAAAACATAAGGGAATACTCGACATAGGACGAACTAACATGATATACAAACTTATACATGTCACATACGAGCCTATAAGGCTAACATGATCATTTGTACACTCAAACCATAGGCCGACAAGACCATACAAGTATCCATATACATGACCTCTATCTACAAGCTTCTAAGAGTACATAAACATCATTAAGATCGGGACGGGGCCCGCCAGACCAATCATTACATGTCCAAAGCATACTGACCAAATAGGCAACTTCGGAGCAAGTGGATTACGTCAATACCTTCCGCTGAGCTGATAGCCTACTAAAAAGACTGTCATCCTGCCTATCGGGACCTGTGGGCATGAAATGCAGCATCCCCAAAAAAAGAAATGTCAATACGGATAACGTACCAAATATGTAAGACATGAAAAGCAGTATATAAAGGATATGAAAGAACATGGAGTAAAGTACAACTTGTAAATCCGAACAACTTGTGAATCATTAAACATTTATAATGTCATGCATATGTGTATAAATGACATACCATGCATAGGTTTATGCGTACATAACATCATCAAGCCTCTAAGGTTATCTCATCATGTCATCCCGGCTTCTATGGGCGAAATTATCAACATATACCAGCTGATCAAGTGGTAGTGCGTATATAACATCATAATCTTTCCCCATACCTCATATACATATAATATACGCGTATATAATATCATCTGGTCATGGATCAACGTACATGTATAAATAAATGCAATGCACATTGAAGTAAGTCAATAAGATCTCTTGGAATGTCATAAGATCATCATGCCTTCGAGTAAACTATATCAATTTACATATTTTCTGCGACCCATGAACAACGAGATGATAATAGGACACATGGGGAATCAAGAACATAGGCACCCCTAGTACTTCTATGAATAGTGTCATTTATGAAAGTTGCACGTTTGCTAGTTTCGTTTTTATCATATGGATCATGCTAAAAGGAAAGAAGGGATGGCATAAACATACCTTAACTCTATTGAGTCCTTAATATCTTCCAAGTAATTCTTCAAACAACTCAAGTCAATCTACCGTAGCATAAGGAGATTCAAAATCAATGGTAAGTAAAGGCTAAGTCTGCAACTTAACCTAGTAGCTCGTTTATATAAATTTGTTCAACATCTCCCTGTAACAAGGACCTCCTCCAATACCATATACCAATAACAAAAACTACAGCAATACAATAAGAACAACATCAACAATAGGTTACATTATATTTCATTAACAAGTCATCAACATAGCGGGAAGCTCAGAATGAATCCCTTTAGCACCCTTTAACCCCATTATCATTCATTCTTGAACATTGTAATATATCCAGTATAATAACCAATACCTTTTAAAGGATTTCCAACCTTGTACTAAATTTCAAAGTTACCCGAAATAGCCTAACACAAGATAATATCATTGTGGACAGCTTCCAAGTGCTTTATAGCCATTTCTGTTATAGTTGCCAATTTTCTCAACAAGTTGGCATGTAAACCAACATAATCATACTAAGAATGTCATAGCAAACTTATTTTCCATAATTTCCAGCCACTTAAAGTCCATAAGATCATCTTTTAAATTAATCCATCAAGAACAACAACATCTCAAGCTAATCCAAGTATTATCTTGTATTTTATCATCCTAACAACTTAACCAACATACAAGCAAGCTTAAGCACAATTAGTAGGCTGTTATACTCACCTTATTCAGTATCAAAAACTTTAAATTTGAGCCAAACACAACCCACAATTGTCCTCAATGACAACACAACCTCAGAGAGTTGTTGTTCTTCACTAGAACTAACTTTTTATGTTGAAATATGGTGTAATCACTTTGGAATCTCTTCAAACCCTTATGGTATATATTTAGGAGGGTTAGGAGGAGTGTAGGGACGAGGTTGGATTGAAAAATGAGAAATAAAGGTCGTCCAAATCATTTTAAAAGTGAAGTAGGTCGACCACCGCTTAAGTGGGTCCCATTGGGAGCTGCTTGTGTAGTCTCACAAAAACACAAATATCTCTCTACTCTGATATCATATCTACAAACAGTTTAATTAGTTTGAAACTAGACTCATATATATTCAATTTTATATGTGGATCATCATGAAATTTCAAGTATATTAGGAGAAAAGCTCTATTGTATTAGACCTAATTTTAGCATATTATGAATGTAATCTGTGATGACCTTTGCCAACTTTTATTCCACAACTGGCTTGACTTAAAACGTAACACACGACTATCATACAACTAAAATAACTCATAACATAACCTCTTTATCATATTAAGAACCCTAGTCTTACCCCAAAGTACATGTTATAACATTCTAAACTTATCGACTTTCGACGAAACTTATTTTTCATTTAGCTTCTAATCTTTCCAATCCTCTTGGTACTTGTTATTCATGATCATAAAGATTTGTAACCTCCAAGGTAACATGATTAACTGACTTTATGTACTTTCAAAAATGATCTCATTTCTTAGCTTACATCAATTGTGTTACGACGTACTCTTACGTATGAAAATATGGGGTGTAACATCTTTTCCCCATTTGTAATGTCCTCAAATATTGATTAATGTGCTTATCGGTGTCATAAAATATAACTCTTGAAAATACTTTAATGTTGTCCTTGCCATCTAGGCAAGTGTTCAGTGAATAAATCCATAAGCCACGACATTCTCCCCTTTAGGCCTCTTTCTCATACTATGATTTGTTGTCGGAATTCTTTCAATCTCGTAACTATCACTACCTTATATCATGCAGTATGTACGACTTTGTCCTTGTATGTACGCCTATCCAAATCTTTTCTCTTTTTTCCTCCAACTTTTGGCCAATCTCTAGGACTCACTTTATGAACATATACAGAACTATGACAAGATGTCCCTCTGGAATCTATAGGTATATTGAAGTTCTTCGCTCGGTTCTTTGTCGAACTTACGACTAATGATATATCTTCTTTCATAGTCTCGGCTATCTATGCTTAAATCTTTACTACATGTAGGTACGTTATACTATACCATAACATTTACTTCTATTTATTATTACTAAGATCTGCTACTCAAATCCAGGTTACTCTCTCGCTGCTTATCATATATGTAAAAATCTAAGTCCTCTAATGCTTCCTCATTAATGTTCATCTTAAAAATGACGGCCTAATCTAATCTCATACTTTGTAACTTTTATCCATCCATTGTTAATTCACATTAGTGTTGATCCTTAATCTACCACTGATAACTTGAAATCTCTTGCATAATACATTTTCACTAAGGCTCACGTCTCATTGGGGAACATCTAATGTTATTTGCCTGATCCACCCAGGGATAGTAATATACTTCAATAACCATATTTCATAGCATCCTAATGTGATTCATCTTATAGGGGTATTCTAATACTATGCAATTCATAAAATACATTTTCTTTAAATCATTACTCAATCAAAGGCCTAAGCGTCATCCTCTTATCTATCACAATTACACCACCCTTCTTCTACTACCAGGGAAGCGTTCCATCTCTTCTAATGCACCTAGTCTTAGACTCCTCCGAGTTCATTTAGGCTATACTGAGCTTTCTATAACTTACGGAAACCATCAACTCTCTTGTTTTGATTGGCTTAATTCCGAGGCCTTAGTTATTCTTGTCACCTTCTCACTCACCTTTTCTTATCCCTACTCCTATCTAGCAAAAAAATTATTGCTCTACCATACTTTTGCTTGCGACCTACTCATATATATTTATACTACTCTCAACCTTCCTTTAACTTGATAGTACCATAGATTTCCTTTTGTGCCTTCTTAGTTGTGTTTAAATGTAAGCAATTACTTTTCCTAATCGTTCTGCCACTTGCTGCATGGATACTTGGCTTATCATATTGCCCACGGATACTGGAATTCCCTGTAACTCGTATGATCTCAAATATAACTTTTGACTTCATGTTCATTAGTCACGATAGGTGCCACTTTCGTATGGAGTACATACAATATTGTAGTAAGACTGTTGTTACAAGATCATTTCTTCTTCAAGTTACTATGCTTAGATTGAAGTCTTCTCCCTTATTTCCTCAGCTAGTCTTTCATGGTAGTACTTAGGGGAGGCCCTCTAACTTTTATAAGGCTGCAAGCTTATTACATCATATACCCGACGGAATTTTTGATGTTCTTGCTCGCCTATAATTATCCCTAGTTACTTATCTCCGCACCCTTATACTCGTAAAGTCGCTTCTAAACTGAATTTTTGGACTGTCTTCCTAGTGGCACTTTCTTTTATTCCGTAACACTTATGCTGTACTTTTAGCTACCCCTACTCCTATCTGAATATTTCTCAAGGATTAGGATTTCATATCTATTAGACTAAATTCACTATGTTGGGGTTCACTACATTTATCTTACATGATATGTTGATTTATCTATGACCTCTTATCTAGCCATAATTAGGCTCTTCTTGAATCAACTACAAACTACTCATTGGTCCATTCTCATATCTATATTCTGTGTAATCTCTCTTGGGTTATGTTCTTTGTCTTAACTTACCCCTCACACTGGCTCCTTATGTATCAAGTATTCATTTGCACTTATTTATATATAACATCTAGTGCTGGAACCTTTATTGCCTCTCCCCGACGTCGCGCTTGCATAATGTTCCAGAGTCGTATCATATCTGTAGGATCTAAATAAATTCAATCTCACTCCTTTTGCCTTTCTACCACATTCTTCCTTTACTATTCCATAGTTACCTGAACTATATAACTCTAATTTAATACCTTATCACACCATCTTCCCCCTTTAGGGGAGTACTAACATTTAATGCTAAGAACATTTACCTATAAATGTTTTACCTCTTCATCTTTGGTGCCTTTTCATATCTTCACGGACTCTCACTTGCCTTGTGGTAACACTTCTGTACCAGGGATAGCTGAATTTCTTACGCACAAAGGTGACACCTAGTATAACTGGCACACTTAGTTCCTTAAGCTTAACTCTGCTCATAGTGCTTGCTTTAGGGAAGCGTCTTCCTGAATAACCTTTAAATGTTATTCTTTTGTTGTCAATCCTATTATTTCCGAAACGCGATCTTTGAAATTGTCAAGATGTCAACTATTATCAAATCCTCTGGTCCCTAATTCATGTTTGGTTTTATCTTGTTTACTAGACCACACTAATTTTTGTTATTACTAGGGTCTAACATAGCCTTCTGGTAATCATGTTGGAGTCACCAACTCATTTCTCCAAATGAGGATATGACCTTTGGGCTATACTCATTTATTGTCTCAAGGCCTGTCACCTCTTATCTTTTCCTTCGCTTGGCTATAGATTCTGTCATCGTGTCATAATTTTATTTACCATTATCACCCATTTATCACATCTTGCTCATAATACTTCATTTACTCTCTTCTTATTCTCTTGCTAATACTTCTATCTATCACCTTATTCTAAAAACTTCAACAAAATATTCTTTCGCTTTTAGCTCCCCTTGCTCTACCCACTATATCTTTGGGTCGCATAGCATTTTCTCTTTATTAGGAGCGGGAGCCATACAAATGTCAATATTTATCCCTTCTAGGATTCCAGTGCCAATCGTCTAAATTTTTTCTGGACATTTTAGTATTTCATATCTAAATGTACTATTCTAGAGTGCACCATCGAGGTGTCTCACAAGGAGAACTATTACCATATTTGCAATATCCTTTGGAAATGTTAGCTAATGCTAACAATCCATCCACCATTTTGGGTTACTCTAACCCTAGCTGGATCCTGATATCTTATCCTTCTCTTAAACAATATCTATTAGTTCCCATAGGGCATAACTGAGATGGGTGTCCATTGTACATACCTTTGTTACTATTGAAGGTAACTTAGAATACTTATATTTCTCTACCTGAATTGTAAAAACTGATAATCTTCACTAACTGAGTACCTCGTACCCTTGTTTACCTTGCTTCTTTTACTTGTTGAAACTTGTATCTACCATTGATTCTCTTGTTGCGTTTTAAACCATATGGGTGGATAGATATTCATGCTTTAGGGCTCCATATCAAGAATCTTACACGTCTTAGTACATACATAATCTACTGAAGACTTTACATTTACTCATCATAATCATGATGCAAAATTGAGTTCCTCTAACTCAACTCTTCCATATCCATATTCAATCTCTTACCAACTGTTTTTGTGGATGTAAGTATCATTGTATTATGAATAAAGTAGAATTTAGGATTTTGAATTCTTACAACTGAGCTCTACCACACGATCTAGAGTAAGAAAAAAGAGTGACAATCCTTGTAGCCTCCTACTTATAATTGTGGTGCACAACACACCCATAAAAAAGACTCTATTAGACATAGCTTGAAGACTTTCTAGGACAGAACTACTCTGATACTAAGTTTGTCAACCCAAATTGCAGGGCCACGATGGGCACCTAGTGCCTTACTCAACCGAGTTCCAACGTAACATATCTTTCTTATCATACCATCATAGGTAAGTGGGCCAGAAGGTCCGTCATGAGATAACCAAAATAAAACATAAGGGACTACTCAACATAGGACGACCAAACATGATATACAAACTTATACATATGACATACGGGGCCTATAAGGTCGACATGATCATTTGTATACTCAAACAATAGGCCAACAAGGCCTAACAAGTATCCATATACATGACCTCTGTCTAGAAGCCTCTAAGAGTATATAAATGTCACATAGGTCGGGACAGGTCCCGCCATACCAATCATTATATGTCCAAAGCATACCGGTCAAATAGGCAACTCCGGAGCAAGTGGAGTGCGCAATATCTTCCGCTGAGCTGATAGCCTAATATGAAGGCTATCATCCTGTTTATCGGGACATGCATGCATGAAACACAACATTCATAGGAAAAAAGGACGTCAGTATGGATAATGTACCGAATATGTAAGGCATAAAAAGCAGTATATAAAGGACGTGAAAGAAATATGGAGTAAAGGACTCAACCTATAAATCCGAACAACTCTGTGAATCATTTAGGGCTCTTTGGTCCTTATGTTCATAAGGTATGAAGTAGTTTGTTATGATTAAGTTCCACATTTACTAGTTTCACCTCCATGTGTTTGAATTGGGATTAATTGTTTCATGTTCCATTCTTATTGCCTATTTGACTCTTGTGTGCCTTAACTGAAGTTGTTGCTTCTTCAATTTCCATGCTATCCTTTTCTAATTACTTATCCTTAATTGAAATTATTATTATCTCTTCTGTAATTATATATCCTTAATTGAGGTTATGATTATCTTTTCCGTTGCTTATCCTTAATTGAATTAGTTTTACCTCTATCGTATTTGCTCAACCCTAAAAGAAAGTTATTTATCCTTATTCATAGTTGCCTCATCATTATTTGGAATTATTGACTCTTGTTATCTCCCGAATTATACTTTTGTGGAATTTATTGTTACGTATTATTTCTCCCTTGTTGAGTTATTCTGATTGAGACTAGTGTTCCCTATTTTTCTATTTCCTTGTGAGTTCGTTCTACTACTTATTGTGTTCTAAAGCTCTTGGGTTGAGTTACTTGTCGTATTCTCGTGTATTGTTGTAGTTGTTGTTGTGGTACTCAGTTATCGAGCCGAGGGCTATGCGCGATTGTGGTATTAAAATTGTCTATAGGAAATGTTGTGGAATATGGGCACATGTTGTGAAGACCATTCTATTGTGTTGTTGTATTTTTGGCACGTGATATTGTTGGGGAGACTTTGGTTCGGGTGTTTGCACAAGGTTTATGCCGTGCTATTGTTACTATTGATTAAGCACATGCGATGTGACAAGGCGGGATATATATGTGTGTTCGCGTATGCAGCAAGACAAGGTGGAAACTTTATTATACGCATGCAATGTGACGAGGCAGGCATTTACTTTATTATTGCGCATGTGGAGAGACAAGGCGGCATATGTTGGGGATTGATTTGTGATGGCCTGGGGGCATTTTTATTGTTGATATTTGTGTAGTAACGTGCCTACCCTATGTGTGTTATACTGTGTACATTTCGTGCCGATCGTTCCTTATATGGTAATCATTGTTTCTACTTCTACTAGTTGGCCTGAACTGTGATACAACACTTGCACAAACATATACGTAGTTAATCGCCTCTATCAGTTTAAGAAATAGATCCTGATGTTATTAATCATTTCTACACACCCTAGTCTATTTTCCTACTATGTGAGAATGATTTTATTGGCACGTGCGTCGTTCGTGCAGTTACCAGTTGTAATGAGAGCACAAGATGCCAAGTGTTTAGGGTTCACGATTTGGGACTCGTGAATTGTGAATATTTTGAGGTTCGGTACCTCGTGGTGATTATTGGAAAAACCTGTTGTAAAAGCGATGATTCTTATCGGGTTGCTACTCATTTTTCCTTTAATTGTCTTCACCGAATTTAAATTGTGTTCAACTTACTCTACTGTGTTATTACTTGTTGTGTTCTGTTGCTAATTGTTCTATTTCTTATTACAAGTACCATATTATTGTTGTCATTATGTGTAGTTTGGTAGATATATCATACTCTGTTAGTTCTACACTTATACTTGTCCATGTTATCTAGTCCAGTAGGTGTCTTGACTGTCCCTCGTCACCACTCCATTGAGGTTAGTCTTGATACTTACTGGGTACCACTGTGGTGTACTCATACTACGCTTCTGCACAATTTTTGTGCAGATCCGTGTATTTCAAAGTTAAACGATTGCTAGTTAGCTATTCGGATCTCGCTATGGAGATTTAAGGTAAACCTGCTGCTACATTCGCAGGCTTCAGAGTCACCTTCGGATGTTGTACTTACACAGTTTTTATCTCTATTTCGAAATAGTTGTATTTAAAGTTTTTTCTAGCAAACTCAGTAGAGCTTATGACTTGTACTACCGCTTTTGGGATTTTAAGTCTTGTTTAGAGATTCTATTTTGCATTTGTCAGTTTTTATTTAAATATGGCTATTATTTTCATAAACGTTAGGCTTACCTAGTCCCTAAGACTAGGTGTCATCATGACATCCTACGAAGGGAAATTTGGGTCATGATAGTATGGTTGTGATTGATAATGTGGGTATGAGGTGCCATATGTATATGATTTACGATGTGGGACTTGTGGTTTTAAGGAGTGGTACCTCGGGGTGGGTTTTCTGTAAACCTTGTGCTAGAACAACTTGTTTGTTTATTTGTCGTTTATTTACCTTAATTGGTTTCACTGGTACATTGACGATATTCTGATTACTTTACTATTTTTATCACATGTTTATTTCTTGTTGCCACTTACTGATTTTTTCTTCCATTATTAGCTTCATACTTATATAATGAACAAGTTATTATATCTAGTAGATTTCTTAATGTAACGACATAGCCTACCATTTTGAGTATTTTAGCCCTGATCCTCTATTTATTGCCTCCTCTATGTTGTAATAGTCATGTGAATTGCCGGGGGTGTTTGGTTTTGGTTTCGGGAGAGTTTCAGAGTGGAATGGGACATATAGTCCCTAAGTTGGATCTTTAAGTTAAAAAGGTTGACGTTGTTTGACTTTTATGTAGAAAACTCCATAATGGAGTTTTGACAGTTCCAATAGCTCTGTATGATAATTTTAGACTTAGGATCATGTCCGGATGTTGATTTGGAGATCTGTAGGTCATTTAGGCTTGAATTAGCGAAAGTTAGAAGTTGAAGGTTTGGAAGATTTGGAATGTTTGACCGGGAGTTGACTATATTGATATCGGGGTTGGTTTCCGATTTCAAACTTGGAATAGGTCTGTCATGTCATTTATGACTTGTGTGCAAAATTTGAGGTCAATCGGAGTTATTTTGATATACATCGGCATTAGTTTAGGAATTCGGAAGTTCATAAAAGAGTTCAACTCGAAAACAAAATGTGGAAATAAATAGCTCGACATCGGGGTGTCACTATGTCATGAGCAACTGCTTCACCTGTTCTGAAAGATAACAAGACTAGCATAGTCTGAGAGTAACCAAAATACACTAAAGGAAATATAAATAAGGAGAAAAACAGGACTGCGATCGCCAGGCAGCTACGTCGCTATCTCCGATGAAAGTTTGCAACTGAAATAGTCAACAGATGCTACCGTGGCCAGAGATGCCTGGATCTTCACACAAGGTGCAGGGGATAACGTGAGTACACCAACTAAGTAAGTAACAAGTCCAATATATGGATTGATAGGTAGTGACAAACTCAACCTCAATAGGTAAACATAATAAACTGTGCAGAAAAGTAGGCACGCATTTAATTAGATTATTCAGCTCAAACAGTAAAGTAAATATGGATCTAGACAATGTGATATATAAAGCTCAGCAAATCTCTAAGTGCCAATGCACAGAATGCATGAAAATGCACCGTGTACCTCAACTCTCAAGTGCTCAACCACTCGGTACTGTAAATGGCCATCCGGCCTAGGAAAGATCCATCCCGAAATATATACACATCACTGACAGCAGTCACTCAGTACCGAGGAAGGCCATTCTAGCCCTGTGGAGAAGATCCATCTCCAAGTATAAATATTTTGGACAAGATCCATCCCTCAATAATATCAACTGCGCTCACTGAGGGTGTGTTACAGACTCTGGCGGGGCTCCTACAGCCCAAGCGCTATAATACTCATCAACATAACCGCTACGACATGCAGCCCGATCCCATACCTGTCACTCATAATCAGGCTTTCGATCTCACTCAGTCATCACTCTCCAGTCTCACACACGGGCTCACAATGCCATGAAACTAGCCCGGAACAATGATATGTTGTGCCAATAAATAACAATTGAGGTTGAGACATGATATGAAATGCATGAATAAAACTGAGTACAGAATATCAATGAAACTAATGAGATGTGTCACGCCCCAAAATTCGGAGAGCGCGACCGGCGCTCAACCGAGTAAACCCGGCTGAGCAAGCCTGTTAGATTTCATTCTACCGAAGCCAACTCATGAATAAATAGGAGATGGACTCCATTGTTCAGAATTAGTAAGTATTTCATTAACAACATCCCATTTCATTTCCATTAGCAACTTAAGCCATAATTATCAAAGTATTACAAGTTTTATAAATCTTTGCAAAACATCAATATTTCTATTTTAAATCCAATACCCAACACTACCCACAACCTGTCTACGGGGCCTCTAAACATAACTGAAGAGTAATGTAATATGGAAATGCCGGTAACAAGGCTCCGGCTATACCTAAAATACAAAGTATGATAAACAGATGAATCAGGACCCCGAAATGAAGTGGGGCTCACCAATTCAGCTGAAAGGATGATGCGACTCTAGCTGTGACCAACACTGCCTACTATAGAAATACCTACATCCATTTAAAGATGTAGCGCCCCCGGCAAAAGGGACGTTAGTTCCATCAAATAACACTAGAATGTATAACTAAACACCATCTAGTTAGAAAGAACTATCATACCAGAACAAGAAATCATAAACACTTTCACATTAGAAAGAACTAACAATAAAGAATAAGGAAATCATAAAGGTCAATTAAGATCTTTAACAATCACCACATCATCAAACAAACGAACCATGTAATCTTTCACATAATTTCCATGACATTAGTTCGGGCCACTTGATATTGTTCATCATCATTCATAATACTACCGCTTTCTTGAGCGGAGTCCGATCACGACCCGATCGGCTAGGTCGCCTCATTTGAGACATGTACCTCAATCACAATTTCATTCTCAATTTTTGGATTTCAATATCAGCACAATACCACCATGTGTACGGCATTGTGTCCGATCACGGCCCGATCGGCTAGGCCATCTTACCAAGACATTGTTCCTTTCTCATTAATCATCTCATTTCAATCTTTATTTCACATATATCAATTCATAGGCACCTGGGGCCACAATTATCACATCATACTTGGCACTAGGCCACATTTCATAACTCAATCTCTTCTCTCCCACATTTCACATTATTTCCACATTTCACATCAATATCAATTTCAGCAACAAGCCATTCAATTCAAGATGTCAAGTACGCATAAGAGGAATCATGAATCATGGGCATATATAATATTTCAGAAATCATACACCTCAAGTTTATTAACATTGGAACTTTAAACACAACGGATTCTTCCAAAAAGGAGGGGACACAGCATACCGCAATAAAACACACATCAAAGGCATAAGCAAACAATTACACCAATTGTTCTTGAATTACTCTTTTCCAATCATGACAATATACAATTTCAACATCGAAGTATGTAACAACCCGGATCACATTAGATGTACTCATAAGGCAAAACATTATCTCGGACAACCACTTATGGCATAAATTGTGTACAAAGCCTTTAGGACACTTTATTATTGGAGTCATTTATGGAAAGCAAAGTCGAGGCTCATTTCATAATCTGTTTAATATTTTCTCATGCCATAGGCATCATCAGGTACAATTATAATTCAAGTTCTCGGTACATTGGCCACACTCTATTTCCCAAATTCGTTTGATTACTTCAAACATCTTCATACATAGAGGATTTCACATAGTATTGACATACCATTTTCAATTTAAACTAGACTTTAAATCTTGGCATTTTAGCACATAGTTCACATTCTTCACATATCCTCATTTACCAAGAATAACACATTAAATATATGAATAAGTACCTACCACATACATTTTGACAACATTAATTCGCTAAACATAACCAAAAGCAAGTACTACATCAATCACGTTTCAAACATACAAAATTTACGCGGGCACCATGAAAGCTCAATTTCTAAAAGACGGGATTTAACCATACATACCTCGTTTAAGCTTTCCTTAAATTACTACGACGTTCCGGAAATTCTAGCAATCCCAATCTACTTGAGACATAACAAAATTGAACACAAATTAGGAAGGTATTCATGGTTTCAGCTCATTTGAGCATTTTATCAAACACTAGTTCAGCATCTTGATATCAAATCTCTTTTACAACGTTTTCTTCATTCCCCAACCCAATCTTTACTTAATAATGTTCAACAATATTCCCACAAACCTAACTTGTACATGCATGTATACATAATACTATTACACCCAAGAATTATGCCCCAATAATCCATTTCACAATCTCTACAACACCAACACAACCTAGGTTAGGCACCTATAGCTTCCAATCACCATCCCATGAGTTACCACACTTAATTCATACTCATATTTCCATAATAACTCCATATATGTAAGTCTAAGGGTAAAAGATTACCTCTTGTAGACAAAATCTTGAAAGACAACTTTGGGGTGTTCTTGAGATTTTTGAAGAAATCCTATGAAATCCAATCAAAATCATGTTGTAACTAGTGATTGAGAAGTGAAATCACCATGAAAACACACTTAAAAAATAACATTAGGTGTGCAATTGGATGCCTTGGTCGAGTTGGGGGTGTAGAGGAAGCCCTAAGCTTGAGAAATGACTCAAATTCTCTTATTTCCGGTCATTAGGTGTATTTATAGGCCTTCTACTAGCACGATCGCGCACCTGGTTGAGCTAAAGTAGCGTGACGAAGGCAGAAAGCTTCGCAATATGCGCGTCCACTAGCGCGATCGCGCACCTGGGCGCGCTAGTGACACAGGCTCAGTAAAATAATCATAACTTTCTGTATACACCTCCAAATGACGAACGGTTTGTTGCGTTGGAAAATAGACTCAAACGGATTTAATATGATAGGTTGTGCATCACACAATTCTTTACATAACTGGAGATATGATTGTTCAAAGTGAAGTCTTGTGCACACTCATTTATAACTTTAGTCTTATATGAAATTTTCCAGCTTCGCTTAGACTTAGGCCTCTCCTTAGACCCCAATTCACCTCTAATATGACTTATATGCTTATTAACATATCCAATTGATACCCATTATATCATTAATCCTCATTTGCACACAAAATAAAATAATTAGCCTACCTTGGCATGACGAAATATCAAGTTACTTGGAAAAACTTTCCGGGGCCTTACATTCTTCCCCCCTTAGGATCATTCGTCCTCAAATGAGGAGTAGAGTCCGACTTAAATACTTAACATCATAAATATTCTTTTTAACCTACCTCAAGTCCCTAAATCTTGACTAACTCCCAAATTTTTCAAAAATTTCAGCAGAGTCTCCTTTGTAACTAGGCCTATCTACCTGTCAGAGAACCACCAAAGCCATCCTAACAACACTTCCACAATGAGACAAAGCACCACAATATATATATCGACAATACCAGTTTCACCATTACCAGCACCATATTACCATAAGGATACCTGGACACGAACCGCACATTTCTAAATCATAATACTTAGAAGGTATCTTTCAAGTCAAAGCTTTGGATATACAATCAAGCGAAAATATTTCCCTCCCACGATACTTCCGGCCTTCAAGGTGGCCTCCTCAATTCACAAGCTTTGCCATAACATATTCACGGAAGTAATCCCAACCCCTAAACTTATCTAAGAAGGATGACAGCTAGATACCTCGCATAAGCTAACTATCCATAAACATTCACCTTCAATAATTTACACCAAGATGATATACAAATGATCTCCACCTACCTTCTTAGACATAGGCATATGAAAATACAAAGTTATGAGGAGTAACTATGGGGAAACATCATACTCCTAGTGCGACCTAATGGGAAATGCGCTTACGTACCCTTCATTATCAATTCACATAACATCTACATGGAAATTTTTTGAGAATACCCGGTTCATCCTCCTAAGTTCTATATCTCTACTCGAACACTTATGCTAAACCTTTGATGACCTTCGACGATTATTGTAAGATGTGCTATCATAAGCTGGCCATCAAACTACCTATCAAACATATGTGATCACACAGGGATGATCCCCAGTTGACATGTTTGGACCTTCAATACCTAATAAATTTAATGCAATGAGGAACACAGAGTTCAAGATTGGGCTGGAGTTATCCAAGAATTCATTAATGCGCTGGGTAGAGTACTTTCTGAGGTTATATGATAAGGGACTTGAAAGTTACAACTAACAATACTGACATGGCTAATCACTGTGATGACATCAATTATTACACAAATAAGGCATAGGGGTAAGTAGTACATTGGCAATATGAATCATTAAGGAGGAATATTCAAGTACATGACCCAGTCGTCTCCTAGAGTGTAGGAAAAATTCAATTATCAAGAATGAGAATATTCTGGCACCTTGAATGCGATATGAGTTTCAAAAGGCATGAAGTTGAATTACACTCTTAACGTTAACTGACACAAGGAATCTATACCACAAGCTCATGAGGATGAAAAGAAGTTGAACACTTATGAGATTATCATATTGAAAACAGCTTAACCCTTCCTGATAATTGATCCTATATGAGAGAAGTAGAGATACAATAACTTGTCTCCCAAATCAATATGCTCATGATATGTGCAAAAACTGAAGGCATCTAATCTCAACCATTCACAAGTGAAACCACATAGCTAGGACATCTTAATATTGGGACGAAATCATGTATTGGTTAAAGGGGTTCTAATGGTTAACATGTTGCTTCGGGGAGAAAGATAAATAACACCCCTACCCACCCAGGAAGGTGGAATACCAAGGGTAGAAAAACTCCCCGCACATGACAATGACATAGTCAATGATTCTAGAAGTCGAGGGTGTAAAGACAACCAAACTCAATGAGACCGTGCAAAACAATCATGGAAGGTTTGAAGATGTTCATGATGAATTCTCCTTGGATTTTGACTTGAGAAAGGAAGTGTCATAGTGACACATAGAAGAGCATGTTCTCTCATGGTTATCGAACAAGTGTGGGGAAACTAGCGCAATGAATTCACTACCTAAAGGACACAATTAACATATGGAGGTGTAAAGAGAAAATAAACATTTGTTATAAGCTTGACATGCTTCTGCTATATTAACTCCCAACTGCAATATACGACCATGCCACGAGCAACCATAATACTAGGACAAAGTGAGCTACCTACTGCGAGATGTCCCAGGTGGACACGAAAGCTATGGCGACACAATATCTTCCTATGACGGGGAAGTGGGGATCCCAATTTTTCAGAGAAACTTTATGCATACGATGACCATTTCGATTGACATGAACTCATGTGATAGGTGTGAAGGTATGCTCTTATGTTAGTAGGCAGTGTGAAGCTTTCATAATGATATTCGCAAGAGAGTAGATTGACTGTTCAAACCATATAAGTCATATGCACAACTGAGTAAAAGAGTGACTCGAGAAGGATCGCAACACTGGGATACTTTACATGGAACTCGACACCACATAGGTAAACTTTATGACGGTGCATGCATAAGAACAAATGGGCAGATGTTGTCCATTTCAATAAAATGTTCTATAAGAAATTCATCAGGTATAGTCCCTCGTTAAGAATTTAGGAAAAGAAAGTGGGAAGTATTAATCCTAGAGTTATAACTCCATTCAAGGACGTATTTATAGAACTTAATCTCACGAGAGGATGTAATTAAGAGAATTTGTAATAGAGTGGATTCACAAACAATACGGCTCCTTCAAAGAGTAAGTACACACAAGTCTTTGTGACTCACATCTTATTAAGATCATGTTTATGAGAATTCTTCAATATGGATGTACATATACAATGAGTAGAAATTTTGATTTGACTCACTTAATGACTTTAGGTTGGTTGGGAAATAGCTTAATCAATACTCCTCGACTCAACATCCCTAACGTACGTAGGTAACATACTGATATACTACATGATCTGGTGGTGCAGAGACATTAATAGGAACAAGGATACTCCCCTTAGGAAGAAGTTCTACCAATCCCTATATGGCTCTATACATTCTCCTAATAAACGCTTGGGCATTCTCCCTCATATTCAATGGTGGGGGCATTCCCTCCTTACTGCTTCCAAAATCATGAATTGCTCATCTTATAATTAAGACATAGAATGGAAATTAGCTCCCTATCTTGAGCTTTACTACACGATCTTGGAGTATCAAAGAAGGGTGAAATTTCTAAATGTCCGAATTGCCTCCAACTTATAGACGTGGTCGACTACAAACCGTTAAGAAGGACTCTACTAGACATGGCTCCAAGACATCCTAGGACACTTTAAAACCTTAGGCTCTGATGCCAAGTTTGTCACGCCTCAAAATCCGGAGAGCGCAACCGGCGCTCAACTGAGTAAACCCGACTGAGCAAGCCTGTTAGGTTTCATTCTACCCAAGCCAACTCATGATTAAATAGGAGATGAACTCCATTGTTCAGAGTTAGTAAGTATTTAATTAACAACTTCCCATTTCATTTCCATTAGCAACTTAAGTCATAATTATCAAACTATTACAAGTTTTATAAATCTTTGCCAAACATCAATATTTCTATTTTAAATCCAATACCTGACATTACCCACAACCTATCTACGGAGCCTCTAAACATAACTGAAGAGTAATGTAATATGGAAATGCTAGTAACAAGGCTCCGGCTATACCTCAAATACAAAGTACATGATAAACAGATGAATTAGGACCCCCAAATGAAGTGGGGCTCACCAAGTCAGCTGAAAGGATGATGCGACTCTAGCTGCGACCAACACTGCCTACTATAGAAATACATACATCCATTTAAAGACGTAGCGCCCTCGGCAAAAGGTACGTTAGTGCCATAAAATAGCACTAGTATGTATAACTAAACACCATCTAGTTAGAAAGAACTATCATACCAGAACAAGAAATCATAAACACCTTCTCATTAGAAAGAACTAACAAACAAGAATAAGGAAATCATAACGGTCAATTAAGAGCTTTAACAATCACCACATCATCAAACAAACGAACCATGTAATCTTTCACATAATTTCCATGACATTAGTTCGGGCCACTTGATATTGTTCATCATCATTCATAATACCACCGCTTTCTTGAGCGGAGTCCGATCACGACCCGATCGGCTAGGTCGCCTCATTTGAGACATGTACCTCAATCACAATTTCATTCTCAATTTTTGGATTTCAATATCAGCACAATACCACCATGTGTACGGCATTGTGTCCGATCACGGCCCGATCGGCTAGGCCGTCTTACCAAGACATTGTTCCTTTCTCATTAATCATCTCATTTCAATCTTTATTTCACATATATCAATTCATAGGCACCTGGGGCCACAATTATCACATCATACTTGGCACTAGGCCACATTTCATAACTCAATCTCTTCTCTCCCACATTTCACATTATTTCCAAATTTCACATCAATATCAATTTCAGCAACAAGCCATTCAATTCAAGATGTCAAGTACGCATAAGAGGAATCATGAATCATGGGCATATATAATATTTCAGAAATCATACACCTCAAGTTTATTAACATTGGAACTTTAAACACAACGGATTCTTCCAAAAAGGAGGGGACACATCATACCGCAATAAAACACACATCAAAGGCATAAGCAAACAATTACACCAATTGTTCTTGAATTACTCTTTTCCAATCATGACAATATACAATTTCAACATCGAAGTATGTAACAACCCGGATCACATTACATGTACTCATAAGGCAAAACATTATCTCGGACAACCACTTATCGCATAAATTGTGTACAAAGCCTTTAGGACACTTTATTATTGGAGTCATTTATGGAAAGCAAAGTCGAGGCTCATTTCATAATCTGTTTAATATTTTCTCATGCCATAGGCATCACCATGTACAATTATAATTCAAGTTCTCGGTACATTGGCCACACTCTATTTCCCAAATTCGTTTGATTACTTCAAACATCTTCATACATAGAGGATTTCACATAGTATTGGCATAACATTTTCAATTTAAACTAGACTTTAAATCTTGGCATTTTAGCACATAGTTCACATTCTTCACATATCCTCATTTACCAAGAATAACACATTACACATATGAATAAGTACCTACCACATACATTTTGACAACATTAATTCGCTAAACATAACCAAAAGCAAGTACTGCATCAATCACGTTTCGAACTTACAATATTTACGCAGGAACCATGAAAGTTCAATTTCTAAAAGATGGGATTTTAGCCATACATACCTCGTTTAAGCTTTCCTTAAATTACTACGACGTTCCGGAAATTCTAGCAATCCCAATCTACTTGAGACATAACAAAATTGAACACAAATTAGGAAGGTATTCATGGTTTCAGCTTATTTGAGCATTTTATCAAACACTAGTTCAACATCTTGATATCAAATCCCTTTTACAATGTTTTCTTCATTCCCCAACCCAATCTTTACTTAATTATGTTCAACAATCTTCCCACAAACCTAACTTGTACATGCATGTAGACATAATACTATTACACCCAAGAATTATGCCCCAATAACCCATTTCACAATCTTTACAACACCAACACAACCTAGGTTAGGCACCTATAGCTTCCAATCACCATCCCATGAGTTGCCACACTTAATTCATACTCATATTTCCATAATAACTCCATATATGTAAGTCTAAGGGTAAAAGATTACCTCGTGTAGACAAAATCTTGAAAGACAACTTTGGGGTGTTCTTGAGATTTTTGAAGAAATCCTATGAAATCCAATCAAAATCATGTTGTAACTAGTGATTGAGAAGTGAAATTACCATGAAAACACACTTAAAAAATAACATTAGGTGTGCAATTGGATGCCTTGGTCGAGTTGGGGGTGTAGAGGAAGCCCTAAGCTTGAGAAATGACTCAAATTCTCTTATTTCCGGTCATTAGGTGTATTTATAGGCCTTCTACTAGCGCAATCGCGCACCTGGTCGCGCTAAAGTAGCGCGACGAAGGCAGAAAGCTTCGCAATATGCGCGTCCACTAGCGCGATCGCGCACCTGGGCGCGCTAGTGACACAGGCTCAGTAAAATAGTCATAACTTTCTGTATACACCTCCAAATGACGAACGGTTTGTTGCATTGGAAACTAGACTCAAAGGGCTTTAATATGATAGGTTGTGAATCACACAATTTTTTATATAACTGGATATATGATTGTTCAAAGTGAAGTCTTGTGCGCACTCTTTTACAACTTTCGTCTTATATGAAATTTTCCAACTTGGCTTAGACTTAGGCCTCTCCTTAGACCCCAATTCACCTCTAATATGACTTATATGCTTATTAACATATCCAATTGATACCCATTATATCATGAATCCTCATTTGCACACAAAATAAAATAATTAGCCTACCTTGGCACGACGAAGTCTCAAGTTACTTGGAAAAACTTTCCGGGGCCTTACAAGATGCCAGCAAGAAACGACCACTCGGGTCCCAACAGTATCGGCGTAAAGCCCTAACATGATATTTAGCATGTCTTATAGCTGGTTTACTTAATCACATGATAGAAACACAGATATCAGCAAGAAAGAGTCACAAAATGGTGCCCTGGAGCGAACCAGGACACAATTCTCATGGTGCACGCCCGCACACCCATCACGTGGCATGTGCATCACCTCAACACTAAACACATAACACATAGTTCGGGGTTTCGAACCCCCAGAACCAAGTTTGGAAGTGGTGCTTACCTCAAACAAGCCAAAATCCTACTCTATGACGTCCTTGCCTCTTGACTCTGCCTCCAAATGCTCCGAATCTATTCACAATCAGCACAATAACATCAAAACACGCTAATGGAATGAATTCCACAAGAAAACTATCAATTTAGACCAAAAATCTAAAATCGGCTCAAACCCGGTCCCCGAGCCCACGTCTCAAAATGAGACAAAAATCACAAAACAAGAAAGCCCATTCACTCACAAGTCCATACATGAAAAATTCATCAAAATTCGACTCCATTTGGCCCTTCAAATCCTCAAATCAAGCTCTCCAAAATCCCAAGCCCTAACCCCTCATTTTCACCCCTAATCTTCACTAATTACATGATTAAACAACAGAAAATCACCACATATACGAGTATTACATTTGAAGCAACTTACCTCACTGATAATCCCTTGAATCTTACTTCAAAATCACCCTAAAAGCTCCAAACCCTTCTTCAAAAATAGTAGAGATGAGAAAAATTTGCGAAGGGTTCAATTTATACCTTCTGCCCAGGCCTTTTCGCCCCTGTAGTGCCACTTCTGCTCCAAAACATCTGCATCTGCAGAAGTCACTTAAGTCTCCAAAGCTGCACCTGTGCCCAAGGTCTCACACTTGCGGGCCCGCAGATGCGACTAATCCTCTGCATCTGCGACTCCTATCCTAGCCTTCCATTTCTGCATTTGTGGCTACCCTACCGCACCTGCAGTTCCCACTCCGCAAGTGTGGTAAACACAGAACCAACAGCTTTAACTGCATTTTCCAAGTTTCAAATTCTCCGTTAACCATCCAAAATCAACTCGAGCCCCTCGGGTGCTCAACCAAACATACCAAAAAGTCACATATCAACATACAAACTTAGTCTAACTTTCAAAATACTCAAAACAATATCAAAACACCAAATTACCCTCGGATTCAAGCCTAAGAACTTCTAAACTTCCAAATTTCACAAATGACATCGAAACCTACTAAATCACCTTTGAATGAACTGACATTTTGCACACACGTCACAAACAACACCACGAACCTACTCCAACTTCCGGAATTCCATTCGAACCTCGATATCAAATTTTCCACTCCCGACCAAAATTGCAAAATTTCCAACTTCCGCCAATTCAAGTCTAATTCTACCACAGACCTCCAAATCACATTGTGGATGCGCTCCTAAACCCAAAATCACCTAACATAGCTAACAGAACCATCAGAATTCACATTCATGATCGTTTACATAAAAGTCAACATCCGATCAACTTTCCAAACTTAAGCCTTCACAAAAGAGACTAAGTGCCTCAAACCCTCTCCGAACCCTTCTAGACCCGAACCAACTAACATGATACCATAAAATACTGCTGAGAATCACAAAAGGAAATAGAAATGGGGGGAAACGGGGCTATAACTCATGAAACGACCGGTCGGGTCGTTACAATATCCAGTTTTCTATCTAGTTTTTTTAGTTTCTAAAGAGAAAGAAAAGAGTAATCTTGGTCTCTTTCTCTAGTCTTTCTCTTTGTAGTAAAAATATTCTTAGTCTTTTGAAAGTATTTTGTAGCTTTTCTTACTTCATAATGAAGTAATTTCTTTTTGTTGGGATAGTTGATGAAGCTTGATATAATTATAATACTATCTCAGTTTCAATGCATTCTTAGCTTGAAACACTATTTACATTTATATTGTGCTAGAATGATAATTTATTAATCGTTATTATCAAATCTACATATTTTATATATAAGTTACTCTTATATTAATTTTGTAATTCTCACGGTGCAAAATTAATATATAATAACTGATGAATAAAATATTAGAGTGAAAGTAATTTTTAGTAAGATTATTATTTCAAGTCTGTAATCTTGCTTTCCTCGGTTTTAATTCTCATGGAGGAATTGTTGAAGGCAAAATTATTGATTTTCTAGTAAAAATATTCTCACGAAGTTTTTACTACGCTTGAGCACAATTCAGGCAAGATATTTCAGTTTAATCGTCACTAGTTTTAAATCAATTAATTAACATAACCTCACGGAGTGTTAATTAATTATTTATTTCTTAGTGTAAAAATATAATTGTATTAGCAATAATCAATTATTCTTTAGAAAAATTACATATAAAAATGAGATTTTATTGTAATGATATATCAAGCGAATTTAATGATTACCAGCTCTTTTTAAATATAAACCTTTTAGAAGAAATTTGTCATAATTTATAATTCCAAACATACCTTTCATCAATTTAATTCTGTTACGCCCCGCAGTATTACGACGATGTTACCCTCTACAGTAATATATTATGATGATGTTACGCTTCGCAGTATTAAGTTACGACAGTGTTGCACCTAGTAGTATTACATTACGGTGATTTTACTTTTCACAGTATTAAGTTACGACAGTGTTGCACCCATCAGTATTACATTACGGTGATGTTACTCTTCGCAGTATTAAGTTACGACGATGTTGCACCCTGAAGTATTGTACGTTGAATTGGTCGTAAGGTAATTGACATCAGTCCAAGTAAAAGATTATTTGGAGATTATAAGGATTATGCTATTTCACAAGTGATGAGTAAATTCGTGAAGGTGAAAGGGGAAGCAAGTCAAAGAAAAAGAATTTTCGTCAAAGTTGGGCATTTTTGGGGTAAAATACAGCCTGAGCTAAAATATCCAGTATTTATGGATAGTGTCATACAAGGTACTACATGACCATAAGGTGTACAAGATATGTTAAAAGAGAGTAGTATTTTAATTAAGTGAAGATAATTCTTAATTATACGAATAATTGGTTAATTACCGGGTAATGGGACATTACCTAGTTAATTATTGAAGTATGAAAATAAGACGTGGTAGCAAGCCACTACTAAGACATATGACTCTTAGTCATAATGTCTTAGGTGGCCACCAAAAGTCAGGTACATGGTGACACCTATGTATAAGACTTTTACAATTTGGTTTCCTTATTACAAAGCTTGGTTTTTATTGATTTCATTTTACACAGTCTTTCCTCCTCAAGCAAAAACCTTCAGAAACATATGCTAACACTTAAATGTAAGGAGACATTCTGATCCTAAGCAAAAATTTCGTTCAAATTCAAAGAATCAGAAGCTTCGTTCTTTCGTTCAAGAAGAAGCTTCATTTCGTGCAAATAATTCAAGGAAAAGGTATGTTAAGACTATCCCTTCTTTCTTTTGGCATGGTCCAAATTATACAGAAAAAATGTGCAAATGCACAATATCCATACATGACTCTATTCATAGAAATATTAGAAGTGCCTATATTCTTGATTCTCCATGTGTCATATTATTCTAACATTTGTTCATGGGTCCAAGAAAAATACGTAAGTTAAAAAAGTTTACTTCATGATATTATTCAAAGGCAAAATATTCTTATGACATTCCGAAAGATTTTATTAACGTACTTTTCATGCATTGCATTCATGTACATTGACTCATGACTAGATGGCGTTATATACGCGTATATATGTATGTATATATATGTATATGGGATATGAGAAATTTTATGGCATTATATATGCACCAACACCTAATCAGCTGGTATACGTTGATGATTTGCCCATAGTGGGCAAGATGATATGATGGGATGCCCTCAGAGGCTGATGATGTTATGAAGCATGTACTTTTGCACGACATGACATTCATACAGATATGAATGATACTATAATTATTTCATGATTTACAAAGTTATTCAGATTTACAGGTGAAGTCATTTACTCTATATTTCCTCCATGTCTGTTACGTACTTATTTATGTGCCTTACATACTCAGTATATTATTCGTACTGATGTCCATTTTTTCCTAGGGACCTGTGTTTCATGCTCGTAGGTCCTGATAGACAGGTCGAGAGCCCTCCAAGTAGGCTATCAGCTCCACGAAAAATGTTGGTGCATTCCATTCGCTTCAGAGTTACTTGTTTGGTTAGTATGAGTTAGATGTGTATTGTATGGTATGGCGGGACTCTGTCCCGACCTTTATGAAAATTATGCGTTCTTAGAGGCTTGTAGACAGATGTCATGTATGTAAAAGATTGTATAGCCTTGGCGGCCTATGTTTAGTGTTCAAGTGAATATTTTGGTCTCAGAAGCCCTTATGTCTTGTGTATAAGTTGGCATTACCTATTGTATTCTACCTATTTCACGGTAGCCTCTCAGGCTCAGTTATTTATTATAGTATAACATGAAAAGATACGTTATGTGGGTACTCGGTTGATTAAGGTACTGGGTGCCCATCGCGGTCCATCGGTTTGGGTCGTGACAGATTCTCTCAAATAGTAATCAAAATATTACAAGTCTGTAGCTTAGATTGTCTAATCTCAGTAGGACGATATCATAAATTTATAACGACCCGATCGGTCATTTTGAGCTTTTGCACTTCACTCTCCAGTTCTCAGGCATGACTAGCCCCTTGTGATGTATTATGACTTATGTAAATTAGTCGGTTTTAGTTTTCAGGATAATTAGAATGGATTTGGAAGAACAGTTCTCAGTTTGAAGCTTAAAATTTGACCATGTTTTGACTTTTTTAGTATTCGATCTCGTATTTGGATTTTTATGATTTGATTAGCTCCATTAGGTGATTTTGGACTTGGGAGTGCATCTGGAATGTATTTTGGAGGTTTGTGGAAGATTTAGGCTTAAATTGGTGAAATTGGAATTTTGGCATTTTCCGGTTGGTAGCGGCAATTTTGATATCGGGGTCGGAATGGAATTCCAGAAATTGGAGAAGGTCTGTTGTGTAATTTTTGACGTGTGTGCAAAATTTTAGGTCATTCAGACGAGGTTTAATAGACTTTTTGATCGAATTTGGAATTCAACAGTTTTGGAATTCTTGGGCTTGAATCCGAGGGTGATTCGATGGTTTGATGTCGTTTTGAGTGTTCCGAAAGTTGGAACAAGTTTGAATGATGTTATGGGATGTGTTGGCATGTTTGGTTGAGGTCCTGAGGGCATCGAGTGAGTTTCGGGGTGGTTTCAGACCATTTCTAGTTGCTGGTTTTTGGTTTTATGGGTGAATAGTGCGATACATAGATCTGACCGCGTTCGCATTGAGAAAATTTTAAAAAATGGAGTTGTCCTATGCGATCGCGAAAGTATTCCCGTGACCGCATAGAGTAAAATCTCTGCTGCACTGACCCGACTTTGGAAGTTTATATCTCACAATCTATAAGGAATTTGAAGATGATCGAAAATTAAAAGTTGTAGCCCTTGATGTCTAGTTTTTAGAAAGTTAAACCAATTGTAATTTGTAGTTTTGTACAAAGAGTTATGACCATTATACTAGAGGCTGTCCGGAAGAATTGGAGAAGGTTGTTGGAAAAATTTGTTCTACGCAATCAGGGGAAAGGCCGTGATCGCATAGGGTAAAAGAAGGGCTGCAAATTTTGTGCTTTGATATTGCATTAGTTTGTCTGCGATAGCATAGGGTAAATGCTTGGGCAAATTATAAATTACTCTATTTCGAGGATTTCGGACATTTTTGCATTTTTGGAGCTATGGAGCTCGGATTGAGGTGATTTTTGAAGGGATGTTTAGAGAATTGATTGGGGAATGTGTTCTTCACTCAAATTTGGTAAAATATCATGATTATATCTTGGTTATTATCATTTAATTTGGAAATTTGGGGTGAAAATTGGGAAAAATAGAGGAAGGTTTGGAGAGTTGATTTTGGGGATTTGGATGGCCATTTGATGTCGAATTTTGGTGAATTTGATATGGGTAGACTCGTGAGCGAATGGGTTTTCCAGTTTTGTGATTTTATTGGATTCTGAGACGTGGGGCCGGGTTTGAGCCAATTTCAGGATTTTTGAGTTAATTTGATTATTTTCGCTTGGGCTTTGTTCCTTTAGCGTATATGATGATAATATACTATTTTGGTTAGATTTGGAGCATTTGGAGGCCGATTCGAGAGGCAAAGGCATCAAGAGCTAGAGTTTGGACCGATTTGAGGTGAGTAATGATTGTAAATATTGTCCTGAGAGTATGAAACCCCGGATTTCACATTGTTGTGCTACTTTGAGGTGACGTACACGATAGGTGACGAGCGTGGGGTTGTGCACCGTTGGGGATTGTGACTTAGTACATCCCGTATGATTGTTTTACTGTGTATTTGATTGAAAACTATTTGCTATCATCATGTTTTGGGCTGAATGTCATATTTGGGCTTCGTGCCAACTGTTTTGGACCCTTAGGGGATATTTACTGTTATTCCTCACTATTTTGACTTCATATTTATACTCAGTCATGCTGTATTCTACTGTTTTCTTAATTCAGCCATATTTATTCTGTTTTGACATTTTAAATATATTTTGGGCTGAGAATCATATTTTTACCGTGCCCGAGTGGCTTTGAGAGGTTTCTGACTGAGTAAGGCTGAGGGCCTGTATTTGTGAGGTGATTATGGGATCGAGTTGTGCGCCGCAGCGGTATTGTTCTGATTCATGATTATGAGGCCGAGGGCCTGAGTTATTACGCCACAAGGTGGCTTCATATGAAGCCGAGAGCCTGTTTGATTATGCCACGAGATGGCTTGATATTGCGCTTGGGCCGTAAGGGGCCCCTCCCGGAGTCTGTACACCCCTAGTGAGCGCGGCTACCTAGTGTGAGATGTGTTATAGCCCGAGGGGCTGATGTTGTTCCATGCTATTGCCCGATGGGCAGATACGAGTGATTGTGAGATAGCCTGAGGGGCTGATTCTGTTGGTACTTTGCTTGAGGGGCTGGTTTTACGTGTTTATCCTTTCTCACTACTTTTCATTCACTCGTTTAACTGTTAAAAGATGTTTTAAAGAAGCTTATACTGAACCATGGTGTTTTTATAAGTTTTCACTATTTTATTGCATTGTGCTGGTGTTACACTTCTCCTTTGTAGCATTTTGCTGTGTTTTACGTGTTTTCTTATCACTCAGCTGCCTTTACTTTTATTACTCACTGAGTTGGCGTACTCACATTACTATCTGCACCCTGTGTGCAGATGCAGGAGATTTGGGTCCTACTAACGAGGGCTGATTGCTTCTAGCAGGTTGTACGGAGTTCACTAGGTAGCTGCTCGGCGTTCGCAGCCCAGTGTTTCTCCTTCCTATCTTTATTTTCCTTGTGCTAGATTGTGTAGACTTTTTGTACTCTTTGACGGATGTTTTAAATGCTCATGACTAGTGGCACCCTAATGTCGGGCTGTCTTTATTTTTGCACTTATTCTATTTCACTATATTTTGGGGTTTTATTACTTATTAATGACTTAAATATGAATTATTATAACTATTAATTGGCTTAGGGAATTGTGTCGGCTGGCCTTGTCTTCACGAGAGGCGCCATAACGACCGAGTCCGGACTTAGCGTCGTGACAAGTTGGTATCAGAGCCTAGGTTACACAGGTCTCACGAGTCATGAGCAAGTTTAGTAGAGTCTCGCGGATCGGTATGGAGACGTCGGTACTTATCCTTGGGAGGCTGCAGAACCTTTAGGAAAAACTTCACATTCTTGAATTCTTATCGTGCGTCCTTAATTCAGTTTGAAATGCAACTCTTTGAATTCCTTCCACACGTTTATATGCGCGCATAAGCGCATGGTATTGGTTGTGCGTTGACGGTTTGTGATTCCCTGATCGAGGGGTGAGATCCGATCTCTGCGTGTTGATGTTGGGCCAGTCTGGAGGACTTGAGGTCGGCCTTGCCTGTAGCTTGAGCCCTAAACTGTTGATTGCGTGAGTGCATGTTTCTGGATTTATATGTTCGATAGTGCCCCTATTAAGGGAAGTGATGACTGGATAGTTACATGATGAGTGTGATGTGACTATTAGATATGTTCATATGAATTGAATGAGATGAGAAAGGGATGCTTTGGGGTAGCAAGAACTATCTGGTTCTTGATTTTCGTCGTGATTTGATGTATAGCCCCGAGTTGTGGGTGTGTTGAAGGGTCTTTTCATGTTGCCTAGTTGGGAAGTGAAGTAGATTTCACGTTGTGATATGAGTTTAGACTTAGGAAGATTAGTGACTGCATAATGTTTATGACAGTGGAAGGGTATAAAGAGATGTTAGTTTGAGGCAAAGCAGGTAGGTTATCTCCTGCAAAGTGTTCTGAAGTTTGTGTAATCCTTATGTTGTTTGTTGGAAGATCTCTTTTACTAGTGAAATATATGTGTTGCAAATTGAATTTGGGTCGCTTAAGAGAGTCGACTTGACTGTTACAAGGGTGAATATGAGATTTGCAGAATATTTGAAGTACTAGATGGTCTGTGTTGCACGATCTTATGAAGGATTGAGTTTAATCACACTATGGTATTATGGCAGTAATAGAGTATATGCATTATGAGTTATTTGTGTTTTGATCTGTGGCTTTGAGCCAAGTGGGGGAGTCTGCTATTGATTAGTTGATTGCACGATTATGTGCTGTGTTGGTTCCAATTTGAGGCGTACTGGTGAATCAGTTATGGCTTATGGAGGTTTAGACCGAGGATGGTTCGAGTAGAGGAAATTTTAATAAAGGCTATGTTATGCTGCATGGGTGTATGAGAATCACGGAGTGACTTAAGTTGTTATTGGTAAAGGATGTACGGTGCATAGAGCAAGAATTTGTTTGGTTGCATTAAGGTAGGGTTACTCACTTAAGTGTTGCTGCACTAATGAGGCATAGGTTGTTCACTTCATTTGATCAGTCTAATTGCGGTTTGAGTAGAGTGGATGACTTTCGATAATGATTCTAATGGGTTCAAAATTTTACATGTAATATTTGGAGATTTTCAGGTTTTATATTTGGCTAGAAACTGAGGTTTGCATTAGAGGGTGTCAAGACTTGTGGTATTTCTATATCATTATGGATTCTACACATCAATATCAGAGAGGTAAAGGTAATGGCTTTAGATTCGCAGGAAGTCTCTTCAGGGAAAGTATTTCGAATGTGGTGCTTTTGGGGAGATTTGAGAGAGTAGCTAGCGGCTTATGAACCGTAGGACGGTGTGTCTTTATGCTTGGTCTCGTGTGGCGAGTCTGGGTTGAGAATTATGGTGTTATAGTGAGAATAAGTATCAAGTTAAAGGTAAATCAGAAGGAACTTGGATAGATGGGATAGCTTGGTAGTAGACCGGATCAACATGCTAAGGATATGACTAGTTCTTTCGGTGCTTACGAGGTAATGAGTTTCTACGGGTGTTTCGCGGCAATGCTCTTGGGTTTTAGTGGCCAGCATAGCTTGGTTGAGTTAGAAGGATTCAGTCCTGATGGTTTAGTTTTATGCAAATGGAATTCAGAATGTTCTTGATGGTTTCTACCAAGGTTAGAGATGTAAATTTTCTACGAGTGTGAGGAGCATGGGACGTGTAGTCACTTTCTTCTAGATGGGATCAATGGAAAGTTCTTGGCTAGTTGAGTACGTAGTTGCTTGTTGCTCGGAATGGATATTATGTTCTCATGTTTATCCTAGGATGGTATGGTATATGCGGTATGTTGTGTATGATTGAGATTTGCATGTGTAAGGTAAAAAATTCTTAAGTAGCATGGGTAGTTTCAGATGACTAGATAAATGAGATCACTAATTGTTGTGGCTTGATGAGGGAATACATTTTAGAAAGGGCGATGTGTTTGAGCTGAGGATACTTCATTAGTATTGCGGCACTCTCTTGTTGGATCGACTGCTGATATTCGAGTTTGATTGGTGGCACAGAAGAATTATAGGAATACCTCTTGTGGGATGATTGGGTATTAGAGGTGTGTTGAATATTCGGACGGTGGAGTTGGGATCAGATATGGTGATTAGCGTGCTGTATGGATTTGGAGACTAAGAGTTCTCATAAGCAGGTTAGGTCGTTGTTGTGGACCGCAAATATCGATCTTATGTGGCAACTATTGGAGGTTTGGAGACCCAAGTGGATCCTTGTTACTTAGTATGCTAAATTTTGGTGTGATATTAGTTATGGACTGGTTGTCTCTGTGTCGTGTTATTCTGGGTTGTTGCGCTAGGAAGATGATGTGGGCTATGCCAGGAATTCCACGGATTGAGTGGCGAGGTTCGACGGATTATGTTCCCAGTAGGGTAGTTTCATTTTTTGAAGACCCAGCGGATGGTTGGGAAGGGTTGTCTTTCTTATTTGGCCTTTGTGATGGATGTCAGTGCAGAGACTCCTACCATTGAATCAGTTCTAGTGATGAGGGATTTTCCGGATGTGTTTCCCTGCCGAGCATGTCGCCGGATAAGGTTGTTGATTTCGGTATTAATTTGGTGTCAGGCACCGTAAAGTTAAAGGAGTTGAAGGAGAAGCTTCAGGAAATCCTTGATAAGGGGTTCATTGGTAGGCCAATATGGATGTGTGTTCTAACTCGAGTCGGCTTGGTTGACTCCGAGTTGTATTGTTGAGGGATGTGTTGATTCGATTGTTATTAAGCTTATTAGTGATCTCGGGAGATCTATGAGTTACCTTTCTGTGATGCGATGCATTGGGATTTGTTGGTTATAGACACATGTAGTGTGATTTTATTGGGGTCCCGCAATGGAATTCGAGCGGGAAGATTAACGGGTATTGCTCGGTAGATGGCGTATCGGTTGTATCATTTTGGATTGGTGTAATGTTATGTCAATTGCTTTGCCGTGGTTATGATGATTTGTTTTGGTTCTAGACAGCAAATTGCGCGTGGTTGTCGATTTTGAGCATGTGACTTGAGGTGTTTCATGTGGACCAATGTTTGGATCGGGTCGCGCATTGCAGCAAAGTTATGTGGAGGTATGGCCCTTCGGGTTAGATTCGTGTGTTCTATTTCTATGATGTGTGACGGGTTCTCAGCATTGTGTGTGGTGGTACTGGTGAGCTTGCGGTACAGCTCTCTCATTTGAGTCATTTTTCATGATTTGAGTACGTTCGGATTGTTGCTTATTGGTGCGCGGATTGCAAAAGTTGTGGCTTTAGATTGTATTGATGTGTCATGTCACCAGAGTAGTTATGTTGGATTAGGTGAGATCATTGGGATCTAGAATGAATACAAACAGATTCAGTTTCAGCGTGTTGGAAGGATAATATCGATGTTCGGCTCAGAAATTTGCTATGGTCCTTGCCAAAGGAGAAGTGCCTTCACGAATGGTTGATCTGAGGAATGGTTATGACTTTTGATGTGTTTTATTTATCATTGGCAGTATACAAAAGTGTTGGATCGAGACTTTATTTGATAAGAAGTTTATTATCGATATTTGGTTGTTCTAAGCAACTGTTGTGATCAGATGTTATCGTTGCGAAAGTTTGAGCTATGTGGTATATCATGTAATTGCATCTGAGGCTGCAGGTATGGTTTGTTACAGCTTGTTCGGGCTTATTCGGAGTATAGATGTGAGATTTTGATCTTGTAGATAATTTCAGAAGTGGAAATGTGGTTCTAAGGTTTATGGGCTAGGTTGGATTGCGAAATTTCAGTTACATTGTGTTATCGGACCTATATGAGATAGGGTGACATTGGATCACCCTCGGGTATGTGCATGGTAAGGTTACATAACGGTTTGATGGTTTTTGGAACAACTCTAGGCACGTTCGAGGACGAACGTATGTTTAAGTGGGGGAGGATGTAACAACCCGACCGGTCATTTTGAGCTTTTGCACTTAGCTCACCAGTTCTCAGTCATGACTAGCCCCATGTGATGTATTATGACTTATGTAAATCGTCGGTTTTGGTTTTCAAGGTAATCAGGATGGATTTGAAAGAACAATTCTCAGTTTAAAGCTTAAAATTTGAAAGGTTTGACCAAGTTTTGACATTTTTAGTATTCGATCTCAGATTTGGATTATTATGATTTGATTAGCTCCGTTAGGTGATTTTGGACTTGGGAGTGCGCCCAGAATGTATTTCGGAGGTCCGTGGTAAATTTAGGATTGAATTGGTGAAATTAGAATTTTGGCATTTTCCTGTTGGTAGCGAAAATTTTGATATCGGGGTTGAAATGGAATTCCGAAAAAGGTCTTTTGTATCATTTGTGACGTGTGTGCAAAATTTCAGGTCATTCGGACGAGGTTTGATATACTTTTTGATCGAATTCGAAATTTGGAAGTTTTGGAATTCTTGGGCTTGAATCCGATGGTGATTCGATGGTTTGATGTTGTTTTAAGTGTTCTAAAGCTTGGAACAAGATTGAATGATGTTATGGGATGTATTGGCCTTTTTGGTTGAGGTCCCAAGGGCATCGAGTGAGTTTCGGGGTGGTTTCGGACCATATCTAGGCCATTTCTAGTTGCTTGTTTTTGGTTTTAGGGATGTATAGTGCGATAGCATAAATCTGACCGCATAAGCATAGAGAAAATTTGAAAAAAAGGAGTTGTGCTATGCGATCGCGAAAGTTTTCCCACAACCGCGTAGAGTAAAATCTCTGCTGCACCGACCCGAATTTGGAAGCTTATATCTCACAATCTATAAGGAATTTGAAGATGATCCAAAAATAAAAGTTGTAGCCCTTGATGTCTAGTTTTTATAAAGTTAAATCAATTGTAATTTGCAGTTTTGTACAAAGAGTTATGATGATTATACTAGAGGTTTTCCGGAAGAGTTGGAGAAGGCTGTTGGAAAAATTTGTTCTACGCGATCACGGGGGAATGGCCGCGATCACATAGGGTAAAAGAAGGGCTACAAATTTTGTGCTTTACTATTGCATTAGTTTGTTTACGATAGCATAGGGTAAATGCCTGGGCAGATTATAAATTACTCTATTTCGAGGATTTTTGCCATTTTTGCATTTTTGGAGCTATGGAACTCGGATTGAGACGATTTTTGAAGGGATTTTTATAGAATTGATTGGGGCATGTGTTCTTCACTCAAATTTGGTAAAATATCATGCTTATGTCTTGATTCTTATCATTTAATTTGGGAATTTGGGATGAAAATTGGGAAAAATGGAGGAAGGTTTGTGAGCATGTGATTTTTGCCCTATATGAATTACTCCTATAAAATCCAAGGAAATAGATTTTTTCCAATTATTTGCCATTTTATAGGATTTTTGTAGGATTTTATTAATTATTTGCATTTTTGTGCACGTTTAATTTTCATTAAAAATCATGAAAAATGTCAAAAATACCATACATTGCATTTAGGTTTTGTTTTTACATTTTAGGATTAATTTATTAATTATTTGTTTTATCAAAAAATAAAAATCACAAAAAAGTTGCCCATTTTTACTTTTTTACCTTTTAATCTTTAGATTGTTGATTTTTCTCTTTTAATTAAGTAATTTTATAATTCTTATAATTAGATAATTGGTTAGTTTTACAATTTAGATTAATATAGAATTTTAATTTAGGTTTTTAATTAAAGAAAAAAGGAAAACAAAAATAAGAGAAAAGGAAATAATTGGCTAATTGAAGAAAATGTTTAATTTGTTTTGAATTTGGGCCAAACACCAAGCCATATCTGTCCTTAACCCAAAGCCCAAAACCCAGGAAACCTGGTCCAGCCCCAGCTCCAAGAAATGGCCCCATTTTGACCCCAAAAGATCCCATCCATTGATGATCACAGATCAAACGGCTGGGAACTGATCTCATTTTTCGTATTTAAGTGACGAAACCCGGTTCCCCACCCCCAAACCCTGAAACCCATCTCACTTTCTTTTCTCAAAGTTCAGAGACCACCAACCCTTGCCGCCCTAAAATACTCCACCATCTCCGCCGTGGTCCGCCGATTGGAAATTGCCACACGGCGGCGGGCCACCTCCAAACGCCACCAAATCAATACCCTAGAACCCCCGTCATCTCCCCTTTCCAAATCTCTGACCCAGTTCCTTCGAATCATCACCATACATCTCGAATCTTAAATCTAAGATTGATGCCTAAAAACCTTAGTTTACCCAAATCGCCCCAAAATTATACCCTATAATCCTTGCACCCCTGTGAAATCTAAACCACCATTAATCCTCTTCGAATCATTCTCAATTTCGAAGTTAGGCCAGTTTTATTGTTGAAAGAAAATGAGCAATAGGTATTTTCGTTTACTTTTTCTTTAGTTTTCTTTTGCCTTTTGTTGATTCCCCTTCATGTTAATTGCTTTTGATTTGGCCGCATAATTTAGGTCTTCTTTTTTGTCTATTAGCTTCATTAATTGCATGTTTCAAGATTTTGTCAATTAGAAATTCAATGTTGCCTAGGTTCAGATTGTTTAGGTTGGAATGATTAGGTTTAGTTTCTTACAATTCGCCTATTTTGTTTCTCCTTTATTTTTATTTTTATTTTATTTCTTGATGTTTGTTTGGTTTTGTTTGTTTTTGTTATTCTTGCAAGTTTTGTTAAGGTAATTAAGATGGTGTTAAAAGGTTAATTAATAGCTTATTTTGCCGATTCCTTCTTGCTTTAGCTTTAGCTGGATTCAAATTTATTTCATTGTTTTGAATTTAGCTAGTGTTGATTCATGATTTTTCTTGGCTTAAGCATGCTGGATTTCGATAGTGTTTTGAATCTGAGTTTACATGTATTGATTACCTACATTTTTTGTTTACTTAGGATTAATTGATTTTAAATTTAGGTTTGAACCGCTGAGCAGCAATTTAAACCTTAGTTTAATTTCAGAAAATGAATTGCAATATCACTAGGCAACCTAATTACTTAGCTGAAGGTCCTAAAAATGGTTGGAATTGCTTTGAAATCAGAAAATAGGAGAAAGCTGAAATAGTCAGTAATTAAAAGGTTAAAACTGGACTTTTACATAGGCTAATATCAGAATGTTCTAGATTTTGCATAGTTGTCCCCATCCTTAGCATAAAAATGCTGGTATTGGATAAAGAAAAGGACAAACAGATATAAAAGATGTTGTACTATTCTGATTTTCAGAAATTTTTAGGTTAGAATATTTCTTTTTGATGCCTTTTTTCACTCTATAAAAGGAAAACATTCTCTCACTCACACACAGACATTCATCACCATTCTTTGCACAAAAGTTTTCTAAAAAGACATCAGATTTCAAAAACTCTAGAAAACATTCAAAACTTCTTATTTTCTTATTTTTATACAAGCTGAGAAATATGGTTGAAGTAGAGGATTTATCTTGGTTTTTTAGCTGGGATTTCTGGTTTCAAAGTTGGCTGGATTTGGTTTAAATTTTTGGTTTATTTGGGGCTGCTGTTGTGTTGGTTTCTGTCCTTGCAAGCTTCAACCATCTTCATTCTTTTCTTTCTCCTGTTACTTGTTGTTTTGTTGTTGCTGCTTAGGTATTTAACCTTAACTCCATCTCTATGTACTGCCATGAATGGTTTGTCAAATGATATAAAATCAAACATATAAATGGTGTTTATGGAAGTGAATGCCTTTTCAAGCCCTTTTTGTCATGGATCATTTTTATGTTCAGTTGATTAATTTTCAGTAACAAAATCATGTTTAGTCTTTATATTCTATTCTTGTTTAAACATGTAATCAGAAAGCTCTATGTCATAAGTGTGTATGTATAGTTAAGGGTAAAGGTAGATAAGCCCAGGCATTAGAAAATTGGCAAAAACTCGGTTAAATTCCAACTGGGGCAAGAGCCCTGGAGTTCTTTTTTTGTTGGGCCAAACTTTGAGCCCAAATACAGCTTTTCAAAGCTGAACGTTTCTTGATTTAATTAAGTGATGAACGCCCAAGCCTAAACTCCTTTTCAAAAGAAATAATTTAAAAGCCTAGCCCTCTCACATTTTAAGTTAAAAATTCTTAGTTTGAACTTTATATTAGGACCTAAAAGTTCCAGAAGGTATAGCTCTCGCCTCAGCTTTTTCTACAAGCATTCGTAGTCTTGCTTAAGTGAAATGCAACCCTTTGTTAAAATAAGATTAAGGTGTGCCATATACAAACAAAATCCATAAGCCATGGCCCTTGCATTACTGCTAACCTAGTATTAAACGATTTTAAACACTCGTAGTTTACTTTAGGCTTGACTTAGATTATTATTGTAATTATGTATACGTTTGCGTAATATAATTGCAAATTTAATTCTAAAAAAATAACTCGAGGAATGCGTTCGCGCAACTTCAACCAAACTCTTCTTAATAAAATAAACAAAGCGTTATTAATTGTGGACACATTCGCATGGCATTATTTTTGGCGCGCCAAAGGAAATGAGTATACGTACGTGTAACTTAATTCTTTAATTACGAATAAATCAAGTGATTAAAAGCGGTTAAAAGATAAATGTACATAGGTCCTAAAAATGAGTAATTAGACAACTTAAGCCAAGTAACTGTCACTATGCGACCGTGCTAGAACCACGGGACCCGGAAATGCCTAACACCTTCTCCCAGGTTAATAGAATTCCTTATCTAGAATTTCTAGTTCGCAGGCTTTAAATAAAGTCGAAAACTTCCTCGATTTGGGATATAAAATAAACCAGTGACTTGGGACACCAAATAAACTATTCCAATTGGCGACTCTGATAAATTAAATAATCCAATTTTGAATAATGCCATTTTAATTGAAAAAACTCCCACATACCCCTCGGGTGTAAAAAAAGGAGGTGTGTCAGCTATGGCGACTGTGCTGGGTATACTAACCCAGAACTTCCGGGTCAGGTTTCAAGAATTTGAGCTTTTTAATGTGATTTTAATTTGGCTTTATTGTTGATATTACTGTATTTTGTGGACTTATTGTGCTAAGTGCCATTAATTTACCCTTTTGATATTACTTGAACTATATTTAAATATCTTCTTACGCCTCCCTTCTGAGTCTTTTAAAAAACGGTGCACATGTTCGCGTGATCCACTTTTTTGTTAGAAGTTATACCAAAAAGAACGGGGCTGGGCAAGCAACAAGGTCGGGCAGACTTTTGTGCTCCCGGTACGTTGCCCCCTCCTCGACTCAAGTTTGTCCGCTCGGGTAAGCCAGGTTTTGAACACAACCCCAGGTTTTAAACCTAGAATAACGCAACCTCATGTCGGATCCCAAGTAGGAATGCTTATTTGCACCACGTGCATTTGACATTAGGGACTCAACACAGGGGTTGGGTCCGTCTAGGACAGGTGTACCCAAAATAAAGACCATCCTGATGCATCCTACATGCTATATGAATGTTTATGTATTTCAGCTTGCATGTTGACTGGTTAGGGAAAGAAAATCAAGAGAAAAATAAAGAGTTAGGTAAAATAGAGAATTTACCCTGTTCTAAAAATCACGGTATTTGAAAATGCCTCAAAACTCTGCCAATTTTTTTTTTGAAAAGAAAAAGAGGAAAGGAAAATGTATTTCAAAAAAAGTGAGTCAAATGTCATGTTTTTTCCAATTATTGAACGATCTACGCAGGTCTGATTCTCACCGGATGTGGGATACGTAGGCAACCCATCTAAGGTTCGGCCTCATTTTTTACAAAATAATCAAATAAAGTGTAGTTTAGGGCTTTGGTCAAAAGAATAAGCCGACCCATCTTCGGTTATATTTTAAGTCGTTCTTGTCCAGGATAGCCTTAGATTATCTTTCAATTGTTGAAAGGCTATTTTTGTGAAAAATGGGCAAGTCTATCAGTAAGGTGTCTTTTTCCATAAAATACTATCCCCCGGCCTCAAAATTTCTTTGGAATTGTGAAAGTGCCACATTTACAAAAATGACCATTTTTGCTAAAATAGCATAGGGGGGTCATTGTCCGTTGATTTTTCTTTTAGGAATCGAAAACTAGTTCTGCAAAAGAGTCCACAATAATCAACCCTAACCTTAACCCTCTACAGGTACAAATGAATACTGTCCAGAACCCGTTACAATTGGTCATAGAACATGCTCAGCTGTAGCTTTGCATGTGGTGGAATGATTTAGATAAAGATGGGCAGGATTGGGTATAAAGGGAGTTGGATTCCCTTATAGACATCATAAACATCGAACCCCGAGAGAATCTAATCAAAACTTTGGTAACCTTTTGGGATCCTATCCACAACGTGTTTTGTTTCTCAGATTTCGAGCTCACCCCTATGGAGGAAATGGCCGGATACATTGACTTAGGCCAGGACTTGAGGAAATAACAACTTATTTTCCCGAGGGCTCCCTCTGTGCACAAGTTCTTTGATCTTCTGAATATAAGTAAGCAAATGAATAAGGCCCATGTAAACAAAAGGATGTTGTTCTTTCTACTTTTTGTACTTCAGGTTCGGGCACTCAGCTGGGTTTGAAACGCATGAAAAGGGATTAAACAACAAACAAGATAAGAGCACCTGGTAGATTCATCGTCAGTTCGCTTTCATCATGGCATTTTTGGGAATCATGGTCTTTCCGAATGTAGAAAGGATGATAGATGCTCATATGGCTAGAATTGCACAAATCCTCACTACCAAGAAAGATCACACACTTATTCCGTTAGTGCTGGCAGATATTTATCGAGCATTAACCTTGATTAAATTTGGGGCTCAATTCTTTGAGGGTTGCAACATTCTTCTTCAAATGAGGTTGATCGAACATCTCCACTGTCACCCCAATTTCATGAATTATAGTTCGAACGAGAACAACTTCATCAAGAATTATGAGGAAAGGGTGGAACACAACAAGTCTCTAGAAGGATTTGAGGCCTGGGTCTCCCATTTAAGAACTCTGAAATCAAGTCAAATTGAATGGACTATAGGATGGCTGCCGGTAACGGAAGTCATATACATGACAACTTCAAAAGGCTACTTGATGATGATGTGCCTGAGGAGTATCCAATCATATGTACCGCAAAGAGTTCAAAGGCAACTGGGAAGGTATTAAGTGGTACCTGAAGATGTAGATTTGAGTACCCAAGTCATTGAGCTACACCCAGGAGCAACACTACCTGAGGCTTTAGTCCAACGGGATTGGAATGGTTTCCGATATCTGAAAAGTGACACCCAGGTACCAGATCTTGCGAGAGGGGAAGTGGATCCAAATTATGCTGCGTGGTTTGAGAAAAGGTTTTGTGAGAATGATGAGCCATAGCCCGAGCCCGAGCCAGAAAGGCCCGCCAAAAGACATCATGTTAAAGTGTTTGATGATAAAATCCGGGAAAGGCTGGCCTGGGGAGAGAAGGAGAAAACATATCAAGCCACCATTCATGCTTTGCAAGAAGATTTGAGGAACGTCGTATTCAATAATGATCTACAAGCACAAGAAGCTGAAGGTGAAAGAAGAAGGTTGGCCCACGAAAATGAAGCTCTCCAGACCCAAGTTTGAAAGATGGGAATAGCAGCTGAGAACCCGGGCAGAAGCAGAAAAGATGAAAAGCTCATCTACAGCCTTACGTAGAAAGTACATGACTATGAGGATGATTTGCAAAAGACTGAGGCTGAGCTAGCAAAAGCCCGAACAAGCTTGGCTAGAAATGCAGAAGAACGGACAACCTTCGTTCGACAACTGAAGGAAAGATATGACAGAGGGGTCATCGGTTGGAAAAAAAAGCTTAATAGCCTTGAGGGTGAAATGACTAAGCAAGCCAAGAGCTTCAAAGCCGAGAGAGACCATTGCTACGCTTTGATGGCATAGCTAGAGGAAGACCTACAGCATTTGCAAGAGCAGAATCATATGACAACCCAGGTTTTGGAGGCCAGATCTCAACAGATTAGGCAGTTGTTGCAAAAAAAGGCATCATCAGGGAAAGGGTCAGAAGAATCGCTGACTACATTGTGATGAAGTGCAACGAGTGTGAGGACATGACCAGGTCAATGTTCTTCGCCACAGTAATAATCTTTGTTCGCTAGATAATGGATGACCTTTATCGCCTCAAGGAAGACATGGCACGTAGGCCCGTGGCAGACCAGCTGGTGTCCCTAGGGCAGGATTGGAGGCACTTATGTACTCCTAATTGTTTTCCTTTCTCTTTTCAAGTTTGTATTTTCATTCCTAGAGTCTGTTTTGAGTCTGTTTTAGTTTTCGAGTCTTAAGTATATATGATCGAGTCATAGTAATAGAAATTTTTGTTTTAATGAAAATTTGAAAAAAAACCCAAAATTTATTTATTTCGCATTTATCCTTTGAACTACGTGATGATCTGATTCACATGGCATCGTGATACGTATGCAATCCCCATTGGATCCGGTCATGGTTCTAAATAACTTAAATAAAAGAGAAAATGATGAAAAGAGAAAACCAAAAAGAAAAAAGAAAAGAGAGAAAACAAGAGAAAGAGAACAAAAACAAGAGAGAAAATAGCGAAAGAGTGCAAAAGAGAGCAAGGAAAAGATGGGGACATAAACAAAGGCTGGGATGAGACACGCAATCGTTGCAAAACATGTAGAAACACATTTAACTATATGGGTGCATCACACCCCCAATGTGGGATTCCCTATGTGTTAATTGCTTCAAACTAACCGGTTTGTTGCGTTTACTGTTGAGTTTAGGTTTTGTCTTAAGGTGGTTGGTTTTTTGGTAACCTGGCTTCGCACCCTTACTTTACAAGATCCAAGGGAAGTGTCGAAATGTCTTAAGAAAGTCATCTACCAACAATTACCATTCTAGAGGATAGCCCAATATCGGTTATCCCAACCTCAGAGTCAGCGGCTGCTGAAGAGAATAGGGCACTACGCCTCCGCATGTTGGAAATATGGGACACTTGGTCCAACTGTAGAGAGCCACATAGTGCAATACCTAGTTTCCCTGAGCTACTTCCCAGAGCAAGTGGAACTTCCAACATCCCAATAAGTTACCTGAACACCCCACTTGTATACCCCACCATGTCAGCCCATTTCATCGGAATGCCTTCTGAGGTTCTCCCTCAAGCATTCATTTCGGGAGTTGCTTCTAACATATTCACTACACCACCAACTTCGGCTACAGCACAGCCAACCTTGCCCAGGACAAGTTTTGATCCATCTTCTTTTACTTTCCAAGTACCATCTTTTCCACCAGACACTGCCCGTTTCACCACCAATTCTTACCCTCAACAACCCTGGTATGAGTTTACCGGGGGCAAGAGAGAGCTACAAAGAATCCCGAGCAAGAGAAAATCACTCGAAAAATGAGAAGAATGAAACAAAGCCTTAAGAATATACAAGGTTTGAGTGTCTAAAAGAGCATATCCTACGCTGATTATGTATGTTAATGCATGTTCATTTTCCCAGCGGTTTGAAGACTCCCAAGTTCAAAAAGTATGACGGACACGGGGACCCCATAGCCCACCTCAAGAGGTATTTCAATCAACTAAGAGGGGAAGGCGGAAAAAAAGAGCTCCTAATGACTTATTTCGGAGAGAGTCTAGTTGCCATTGCATCCGAGTAGTACGTGGATCAAGATATATCTCGCTAGCACATATGGGATGATTTGGCTCGAGATTTCGTCAAGAAATTCCAGTATAACATAGATATAGCTCCAAACAGAAATTTCCTGTCTAATTTCAAAAAGAAATCTTCGGAAAGTTTCCAAGAATATGCTATTAAGTGGCATGAACAAGCGGCCAGGGTGAAGCCTCCGATGGATGAGACCAAGATGGTCAGTATTTTTCTATAAGCCTTAGAGGCTGACTATTTCCAGAATATGATGTCTGCAATGGGAAAGTCGTTTGCTGAGGCTATCAAGATTGGGGAGATGGTCGAGAATGGTTTGAAGACAGGCCACATATTGAGCCAGTCTGCTATAAGAGAGATGTCCCAAGCAATCCAGAACGGGTCAGGGGGTGTAGCAAACAGAAAGAAGAAAGAAGAAGTGGCGATGGTGGCTTCAAGTCTAAGAAACCCCCGTCACTCCGAGGTTACTTCCCGCCAAACACCCCCGCAACATTATTATCCTCACCAGTATGTTGCTTATGCCATGACTAATCAGCCTTATGCGGTGATGAATGCCTAGCCATACGCTTGTCCACAACAATAGTTGAACCAAAACTGAGCTCCACTTCCTAGAAATAACCTTCCTTACCAAGCTCCATATAATCCCCGTCCCCCACAAAATAATTTTCCATACAATGCTCGCGCTCGGGAGCCACCCAGAAGAATCAACTTCACGCCTATTGGTGAATCATACTCTAGAATTTTCCCTAAGCTGGTCCAAATGGGTTTGTTGCAACCCGTACCCCAAAATAGGCAGAACCTAGAGTCGACCTCCTACCGACACGGTGCTCGATATGCTTATCATTCAAGAGCAGAAGGGCATGACACTGAGGACTATTGGACTCTCAAAAGGGCAATTGAAAACCTAATAGAGCAAAAGAGGGTAGTGCTGAAAGATGAAGAGATCGCCAATGTGACCAATAACACATTGCTGGCTCACAACAATGGGCCAGTTATTGGGATGATTTGTGAAGATAAAGAATTTAACCCAGCTCTAAAAGCCATCATTGCTATCGCCGATGTTGAAAAGAAGCCAACGGCGGTTTCAAAACAATAAAAGGGGGAGAAGAAGAGCAACTCCACTCCTCGAAGTGTAGAAAAGACTGTGGAAGCCAAAACAGGGGCAGTACCTCCTAAAGATGCCATTCTTTATGTCCCCCGGGCCTCCAGGAAAGAACAATTGGTGTTGAGTCCTCCTAAAAGGTTCGAGCTGAACGAGGGACCTAAGATGTATGTACCCAAAGGGACTTATGTGGAGCAGGGACCAGTAATTCCACCCAGGCTGAACGAGCCCATGATCATTAGCCGCGCACCACAAAAGCCCATGAAAGAGCCCACTGCAGTTCCCTGGAACTACAACAAAGTGATTGTGGTACACAAGGGGAAAAAAATCATGGGGGAAGTAAATGAAACTAACCCATCCGGGAAATATCTCAATCTGGAAGAAGTGAACAATGACAAACAGAAGTGTTTTCTACTTAAAAAGCCAGCCAGTGCCGAATAAGCAAAAGAATTCTTCCGAATAATGAAAACTGTGGACTACGAGATAATTTACCAACTCCGAAAGTCTCCCTCTCAGGTCTCGCTCTTGTCTCTGTTGATAAACTCGAATGAGCATCAAAAAGTGTTGATAAAGACCCTAAATGAAGCATATGTTCCGATTGAAACCATTGTTGAGCAACTAGAAAGGATGGCAGAGCAATTCTTTGAAGTCAACTGGATTTCATTTAGCAAAATTGACTTGCCCCCAGAAGGGGCTTCCCACAACAAAGCTCTTCAACTGACAGTTAAGTGTGAAGGATACTATGTGAAAAGAGCCATGCTGGATGGCGGATCTGGGGTCGACATGTGCCCTCTCTCAACTTTGCAAAGAATGGAATTTGGGACTGAGAGAATCAGACCTAACAATGTTTGTGTGCATGCTTTTGATGCCATCAAGAGAGACACAATAGGGGAGATTGATTTGATCTTGACTATCGGTCATGTGGATTTCGAAGTGACATTTCAGGTCTTGGATATGGATACCTCCTATAATTTTCTCTTAGGAAGACCTTGAATCCATGTTGTAGGGGTCGTACCTTCTACTCTCCACCAAATGGTAAAATTTGAACACGAAAATCAGGAAATCATGGTCCATGGTGAGGACGAGCAATCAATTTACAAGTACCCGTCAGTCCTATGTCCCGAGGCTATGGAAGGTAGCGAGCACATAGTCTATCAAGCTTTTGAGGTTGTAGTCGCAGATCAATATGAGGAAAGAAGCCCGTGTCCTCAACCCCTTTTATCAAATGCATCAATCATGGTCGTTACTAAAATGATCAAGCATGGGTATAAGCCCGGGAAGGGGCTCGGGGTATCATTATAAGTTATTACGGAACCTATCACTTTGGCTACCAGTGAAAAGTTTTTTGGTGTGGGATTTTAAGCCACTGAAGCTGATATGACATGGGCAAATGAACGAAGGAGCAATGGTTGGGTGTTGCCTCAGCCGGTCCCGCATCTCTCCAAAACATTCGTCAAGCCAAAGTACACCGAAGAAGAAGAAGATGAGGCCTTCACGGACAAGGAAATTGAGGACATATGTGGAGCCATGAGGAAAATATTATATGAAGCTCACATGGTCCAGCTGGGTGAAGGCTCGATCACTGCTAAGGTGCAATTTATGGGGCCTATTGCCAGTCAGGCGGGAATCCCGGTAGTCCAGTCTTGCCACCTTTTCTGCATTCTGAGTTATTCCAGGGTGTAACTCAAATGTTTTCTTTTAAGTTTATTGTATTTAAAAATTCCAATGTAAACCCTTCTATCTTCAAGTTCAATGAAATGAAATCAATATTTCATTATTTATGAATCTCTTTCTTTATTCTTTTTGATTTTGTTATTTTTCTTATTTCTTCTTTCAGTTCTAATAATGCAGACTTAAATAATATGACATGCTTGTGGACTCCATGCCTAGATCTTAGCACGCTGTCTAACTGTGAAATAATGAATCAAGAACTGGAATATGATGAAGATGAGGCTTTTAGGGAAATAAACCGAGAATTGGAACAATTTGAGAATAAACCTAAGCCAAACTTAAATGAAACTGAGCCGGTTAATTTGGGTAGTTTAAAAGAGGTCCAAGAAACCATGATAAGCATTCACACGGATGAAACAACTAGGGATGCATTGATCCAACTTTTGTTTGAATTCAAAGATGTGTTTTCTTGGTCCTATGATGATATGCCAGGACTAAGTGTTGATTTAGTGGTGCATAAATTGCCAACTTACCCTGATCATCCCCTTGTCCAGCAAAAATAGAGAAAGTTCAAAACTGACATCAGTGACAAGATCAAAGAAGAGGTCACCAAATAGTTAAAAGCAGGTGTAATCCGAGTGGTCCGATACACCACGTGGTTGGCTAATGTAGTTCCAGTGCCAAAGAAAGATGGGAAAACCCGAGTGTGTGTTGACTATCGGGATCTAAACAAAGCAAGTCCCAAAGACAACTTCCCTTTGCCAAACATCCACATCCTTATTGACAATTGTGCCAAACATGAGATACAGTTTTTTGTGGATTGTTATGCTAGATATCATCAGGTTTCGATGGATGAAGAAATGTTCGGGATCCGAGAAAGTTCTTTGAGCGTCTGCGTAAGTATGACTTGAAGCTAAATCCAGCTAAATGTGCATTTGGATTTCCGTTTGGGAAACTCTTGGGATTTATAGTCAGTCAGAGGGGCATCGAGCTAGATCCAACAAAGATAAAGTCTATTCGGGATTTGCCTCCTCCAAGAACCAAGAAAGAGGTTATGAGTCTGTTGGGAAGGTTGAATTACATTAGCCGGTTCATTGCTTAGTTGACTTCCACATGTGAGCCCATATTTAAACTATTGAAAAAATATGCAGCGATTAAATGGACAGATGAGTGTCAAGAAGCCTTCGACAAAATCAAAGAATATCTATCGAATCCGCTAGTCTTGGTCCCACCCGAACTTGGGAGGCCTTTGTTTTTGTATTTTACAGTGTTGGAGAATTACTTTGGGTGTGTTCTCAGGCAACATGACATGACTGGGATGAAAGAATAGGCAATATACTATTGGAGCAAGAAGTTCACTAGTTACGAAGCCAAATACACTTTGTTGGAAAGGACTTGTTGTGCCCTAACTTGGGTCGATCAGTAGCTTAGGCATTACCTGTTGGCCTACACCACCTATCTCATCACCAGGTCGGATCCTTTGAAGTACATATTCCAAAAGCCGATGCCCACGGGGAGGTTAGAAAAATGGTAAATCCTTCTCACCGAGTTTGACATAGTCTATGTCACCTACACAGCAATGAAAGCTCAAGCTTTAGCGGATCACTTAGCGGAAAATCCTGTTGATGATGAATATCAGCCTTTGAATATTTACTTTCCGGACGAGGAAGTAAATTCAGTTAAGGTAATTTTAGAAGACACCAATGCTTGGAAAATGTTCTTCGATGGAGCTGTGAACGCAAAAGGTGTCGGGATTGGGGCAATCTTGATCTCACCCACTGGTCAGCACTATCCGACCATAGCCCGACTTCTGTTTTTCTGCACCAACAACATTGCCGATTATAAAGCCTGCATTGTAGGTATGAACATGGAAATTGACCAAGATGTGGAAGAATTGTTAATTATGGGAGATTCAGACTTGATTATCCAACAAGCTCAGGGTGAATGGGAAACTCGGGATGTCAAGCTTATTCTGTACAAGCAACATCTGGAAGATCTAAGCAATCGATTCATGTCAGTCGAGTTCAGGTACATTTCTCGGTTTCACAATGAGTTAGCCGATACACTAGCTACTTTGGCCTCGATACTGCCATATCTAGGTAATGTCCATATTGACCCATTGAAAATCCAAATCTGAGAAAGACATGGGTACTGCAATACAGTTAAAATAGAGCCTGATGTTCAGCCATGGTATCATGATATCAAAAGATTCTTGAAAACAAAGGAATATCCCGAGCAAGCTAGTGGAGACCAAAAGAGAACCATTAGAAGGCTCTTCAGTGGTTTCTTCTTAAGCGGAGAGGTCTTGTACAAAAGGACTCTAGATTTGAACCTTCGAAGATGTGCGGATTCCCAAGAGGCTGGAAGAATCATGAATGAAGTGCACACAGGAGTGTGTGGCCCCCATATGAATGGATATGTCCTTGCAAAGAAAATCCTTTGAGCAGGCTATTACTGGATGACCATGAAAAAAGATTTTTTCAGTTTTGTCCGAAAGTTTCAGCAGTGTCAGGTACACGATGACTTAATTCATGCACCACCTTCAGAACTGCATCCTATGTCAATACCGTGGCCATTCGTTGTGTGGGACATGGATGTCATTGGGCCAATCGATCCAAAAGCTTCAAATGGGCATAGATTCATATTGGTTGCCATTGACTACTTCACAAAATGGGTTGAAGCAGTCACTCTCAAAACCGTCACTAAGAAAGCAGTGGTAGACTTCGTGCAGTCCAACATCATCTGTCGTTTTGGTATTCTTAAAACAATCATTACGGACAATGCTGAAAATTTGAATAGTCATTTGATGAGGGAAGTATGCGAACAATTTAAGATCATGCATCGGACTTCTACCCCTTATCGGCCCAAAGCTAATGGTGTCGTCGAAGAAGCAAACAAGAACATCAAGAAGATTCTTAGGAAGATGATCCAAAGTTCTAGACAATGGCATGAAAAGTTGTCGTTTGCATTGTTTGGATATTGCACAATTGTGCGCACATCAGTTGGAGCAACACTCTATCTATTGGTTTATGGCATTGAAGCCGTAATACCCGCAGAAGTTGAAATTCCTTCTCTCCGAATCATCGTTGAAGCCGAGATTGAGGATAGTGAGTGGGTCAAGACCCGTATAGAACAGCTAACCCTGATCGATGAAAAACGGATGGCCGCAGTTTGCCACGGACAGTTGTATCAACAAAGAATGGCCCGTGCTTACAACAAGAAAGTGCGGCCTAAGAATTTTGAAGTGGGGCAACTCGTTTTGAGACGTATTCTCCCGCATCACAAGGAATCAAAAGGAAAATTCTCCAAAGTGGAAAGGTCCATACATTATAAGAAAATTATTGCCGAAAGGGGCATTGTACTTGGGAGACGTTGAAGGAAATGACCCTGAAACAGCTGTAAATGCAGACGTGGTCAAAAAGTATTACGTTTAACCCCTCTGCTGTACCAATATTATCCGACTGGGATGACGAAGGCTTTTATTCTCGCTACCCCAAACACTTCAACCTTTTGCTAACCCTTTGAGCTGGTTACCTTTCTTTAATCACCCTCTTTGGAACCCGAAAAGATTTGTAAATAAAAATAAAATAAAGAAAAAGAAAAAAACATCATCAGAAACAAAGTTTCCTTGAACTACGTTCGACTTGATTTCGAAAGGATACGTAGGCAGCCTCTCTCTGGGGTTCAATCACACAAAAACAAAAATTCACATTTCCCCAAAAGTTGAAACTGGGGCAGAATTTATAATGCTTCAGCGACAGTCGCCTGAAAGGTTCCAAAGTTGTAGTTCAATCCAAACTCTTGTTACCCAAAATCCTGTTCAAAGCCCTTCGGATCGATTGATAAAGAAGTTCACAATGGGAGGTTGTTGGATCCGACACAATAAAATGAGAGAAATAAAATGAGAGAGTCTTATTGGTGAAAACCCACACCGGCACTATAAGGCGACGGTGAGCAGAGAAACTGAAATGAGAGAGTCTTGTTAGTGAAAAATCACAAAGATCACTATAAGGCAATGGTAAGAAGAGAAATGAGAGAGGTCAATTGGCGAAAACCCGCAAAGGGCTCCATTGATCGAAAAGAAGGAATTCCCTACAACCATCGGCACTGATAGAGTTTTGGCAAGGTTTCTTGATTTTAAGACACGAGTTATGGTGGGTTTATGAGAGATTGGATGGTTGAGCAAATCGGGTATCCAATCCAAGAAGCATGTCATGTCTATTGAAGTCTGCATGCACTCCAGATAAGTCCTTCCTTCTTCTCCCCGAAAGGGACACTTCTTATTAAATTCATTATCATGTCCTTTGTTTACTTTTCTTTGAATACCTTTCGGTTTTAATCCTTCTCCGAAACTAATACAAAGAAAAGATGGCAAGATTGATTTTATAGGGTTCTGCTTTACAAAAGCCAAATTCAAGGAAAAGCACCCAGCCTCAGCAGGTGCATCAAGTCGATCTCGACTGGCCATGATGGCCGATACTTTAGAGTCAAAATTAATGAAAATGAAAGAAATACAAAGTCAAGGGCCCATAAAGGCAAAAAAAGATGAAAAAGCCAAAGCCCCACACGGTTGAACCATCATGTGGAATTTTGAAAAGTCAAAGATCCCTGGGTTTAGAAGAAAGATCGATCTCCAGAAAGCCAGCGAGCAATAGAGGTTTTCATCGAAAGAGTTGGGCCGAGATCAAAACAATCAAGGCCACAAAACCAATCACCGTTTCATACTAACAATTGTTCTTTGTTTGAAAACATGAAACAGGTGCAATCCAAAGCAACCTTTCAAGAAGCAGGTGCAACTAAAAGAAACTGCGCAAGGGCTAGAAACAATTTTGCAGCAATAATCAATCTAAAAGGAAGTCTCTTCCAAATTCTTTCCTGCATTCTTACTCATTTTTTCTTAAATAAATAAAAAAAGAAAGAAGAAAATTCAAAAAAAAATATGGTTGCCTAGGGTCCCCAATCTCTAATTACAGTCCCATCCCCTAGTCGCTTCCAGCATAACCTGGTAGCCTTTTCTATTATAGGGTTCCACTCCCTAGTTGATTCCCCGCATAACCTGAGGACCTTTTTTTCTTTTCCTGGCATAACCCGAGGATCCTTTTTTATTTTCCCGGCATAACCCGAGGACCCTTGTTTCTTTTCCTGGCACAACCCAAGGACCCTTTTTTCTTTTCCCGACATAACCCGATGACCCTTTTTTCTTTTTCCGGCATAATCCGAGGACCTTTTTTCTTTTTCCGGCATAACCCGAGGACCCTTTTTCTTTTCCCAACATAACCCGAGGACCCTTGTTTCTTTTCCTGGCATAACCCAAGGATGCTTTTTTCTTTTCCCGACATAACCCGAGGACCCTTTTTCTTTTCCGACATAACCTGATGACTTTCCCGCAATAACCCGAGGACCCTTTTTTTCTTTTCCTGGCGTAATTCGAGGACCTTTTTTCTTTTTCCGACATAACCTGAGGACCCCTTTTTTTTTCCCGGCATAACTCAAGGACCCTTGTTTCTCTTCCCGCCATAACCCGGGGACCTTTTTTATTTTCCCGGCATAACCCGAGGACCCTTTTTTCTTTTCTCGGCACCATTCGAGGACCTTTTTTCTTTTCCCGGCATAACCCGAGGACCCTTTTTCTTTTCTCGGCATAACCCGAGGACCCTTGTTTCTTTTGCCGACATAATCCGAGGACCCTTTTTTCTTTTCCCGGCATAACTCGAGGACCCTTTTTTCTTTTCCTGGCATAACTCGAGGACCCTTTTTTCTTTTCCCGGCATAACTCGAGGACCCTTTTTTCTTTTCCTGGCATAACTCGAGGACCCTTTTTTCTTTTCCTGGCATAACCCGAGGAGCCTTTTTCTTTTCCGGCATAACCCGATGACTTTCCCGACATAACCGGAGGACCTTTTTTCTTTTCCCGGCATAACCCGAGCACTTTTTTTCTTTTTCTGGCATAACCCGAGGACCTTTTTTTTCTTTTCCCGGCATAACCCGAGGACCTTTTTTCTTTTTCGGCATAACCTGGTCATTTTTCCAGCATAACTTGGTAACCTTCCCAACTTGGGGCCTTCGACCCCCATTTGATTACATTTTTAGGTAAAAGGTCTCCACTCCCTAGTCTCTTTTTCTCAAGGATACACAATCCCAATTTTAATTGCTTTCATTAAAGAAATAGTTTAGATTTTTGTTATAATAACTCACGAAATTTTCCTAGTGAAAACTGGGGCAGAAAATTTCGTTCGTTTGTTTGCTTTGGTGTCTGAACAGGTTTTTCACCGTGAGGCACAAGGTTTAAGATGACCAAAAGAAGAAGTCTCAATCCAAATAAAAGAAAAGAAGTAACAAGAAAAGAAGTTGCGGACTGCCCAGGATATGATTGAAGTCACAAGTTTTGCATGTCCCGCCTCGATCCGAGAAGCTGAAGAAGAATGAACCAGCGGTTGCAACTAACAAGCATCAAGATTTAGATTAGAGTATGCAGGAAGAACTGGCAAAGACTCAAGATAAAGCTTTCAAAGCTTTATAGGAATCTTGTAACTCGTAGTTGATAGGCTTAGCTAGTTTAGCTTTCTATCTTCTATTTCGATGTAATAAGGAGCTCATCAAGCAGAAACAGCAGCAACAACAGCGAAATCACAGTTTCCCGGTAGTCCTAGCTACCAAATCTTCCAGAACTACACTAACCTGATTCCTTTATAGCCAATGATATGCAGGAAACCTCCGAAGCAAGGTTCGGTCAGACTTTTTCAAAAGATGCTTCTTATGGAGTTTCAAACGGGCAAAATCGCTCGTAATTGCTCATTTTATCTTTGCCCGAAAACCCTTCATGTCTCTGAGTAAAGAGGGGAAACTGTGAGCATGTGATTGTTGCCCTATATGAATTACTCATATAAAATCCAAGAAAATAGATTTTTTCCAATTATTTGCCATTTTATAGCATTTTTGTAGGATTTTATTAATTGTTTGCATTTTTGTGCACGTTTAATTTTCATTAAAAATCATGAAAAATATCAAAAATACCATGCATTGAATTTAGGTTTGTTTTTACATTTTAGAATTAATTAATTAATTATTTGTTTTATTAAAAACTGAAAATCACAAAAATGGCCCATTTTTATAATTTTTACCTTTTAATCTTTAGATTGTTGATTTTTCTCTTTTAATTTAGGATCAAGTAATTTATAATTTTTATAATTAGGTAATTGGTTAGTTTTACAATTTAGATTAATTTAGGTATCTGTCCCTAACCCAAAGCCCAAAACCCAGGGAATCCAGTCGAACCCAGCTGCAAGAAACGACCCCGTTTTGACCCCAAAAGATCCCAGCCGTTGATCTTCAAATTAAACAAATAGGAACTAATCTCATTTTTCGTATTTAAGTGTCCAAAATCCAGTTCCCCACCCCCCAAACCCTGAAACCCATCTCACTTTCTTCTCTCAAAGTTCAGAGACCACCAACCCTAGCAGCCCTAAAATACTCCACCATCTCCGCCGTGGTCTGCCGACCGAAAATCGTCTCATGGTGGCGGACCACCTCCAAACGCCACCAAATCAATACCCTAGAACTCCCGTCATCTCTCCTTTCCAAATCTCTGACCCAATTCCTTCGAATCATCACCAAACATCTTGAATCTTAAATCTAAGATTGATGCCTAAAAACCCTAGTTCACCCAAATCGCCCCAAAATAATACCCTATAATCCTTGCACCCCTCTAAAATCTAAACCACCATTAATCCTCGTCGAATCATTCTCAATTTTCTTGAATCTTGAATTTGAAGTCCCACGAACCCTAACCTTCTCTTACATTCAATTTCCGACAATTTTTGGGGCCTTTAAACCCAAAGACTTCCATGAATCCATTGCCCTTGATAAGAGCAGTCGATTGATGGTTGTCTAAAGTTTATTTTACCCCGGAAAATTTGGGTCAGAATTTGAAGTTAGGCCAGTTTTATTGTTGAAAGAAAATGAGCAATAGGTATTTTCTTTTACTTTTTCTTTAGTTTTCTTTTGCCTTTCGTTGATTCCCTTTCATGTTAGTTGCTTTTGATTTGGCCGCATAATTTAGGTATTCTTTTCTGTCTGTTAGCTTCATTAATTGCATGTTTCAAGATTTTGTCAATTAGAAATTCAATGTTGCCTAGGTTCAGATTGTTTAGGTTGGAATGATTAGGTTTAGTTTCTTACAATTCGCCTATTCTGTTTATCCTTTATTTTTATTTTAATTCTTGTTGTTTGTTTGGTTTTGTTTGTTTTTGTTGTTCTTGCAAGTTTTGTTAAGGTAATTAAGATGGTGTTAAAAGGTTAATCAATAGCCTATTTAGCCGATTCCTGCTTGCTTTAGCTTTAGCCGGATTCAACTTTATTTTATTGTTGTGAATTTAGCTAGTTTTGCTTCCTGGTTTTTCTTGGCTTAAGCATGCTGGATTTCAATAGTGTTTTGAATCTAAGTTTACATGTATTGATTACCTACATGTTTTGTTTACTTAGGATTAATTGATTCTATATTTCGGTTTGAACCTCTGAGCAGCAATTTAAACCAAAGTTTAATTTCAGAAAATGAATTACAATATCACTAGGCAACCTAATCACTTAGCTGAAGGTCCTAAAAATGGTTGGAATTGATTTGAAATCAGAAAATAGGACAAAGCTGAAATAGTCAGTAATTAAAATGTTAAAACTGGACTTTTACATAGGCTAATATCAGAATGTTCTAGATTTTGCACAGTTGTCCCCATCCTTAGCATAAAAATGCTAGTATTGGATAAGAAAAAGGACAAATAGCTGTAAAAGATGCTGTAATATTCTGATTTTCAAAATTGTTTAGGTTAAAATATTCCTTTTTGATGCCTTTTTGTGCACTCTATAAAAGGAAAACATTCCCTCACTCACACATAGACATTCATCACCATTCTCTGTACAAAAGTTTTCTGAAAAGACATCAGATTTCAAAAACTCTAGAAAATATTCAAAACTTCTTATTTTCTGGTTTTTTTACAATCTGAAAAACATGGTTTGAAGTAGAGGATTTCTCTTGGTTTTTTAGTTGGGATTTCTAGTTTCAAAGTTGGTTGGATTTGGATTAAATTTCTGGTTTATTTGGGGCTGCTGCTGCTATGTTGGTTTATGTCCTTGCAAGCTTCAGCCATCTTTATTCTTTTCTTTCTCCTGTTACTTGCTGTTTTGTTGCTGCTGCTTAGGTATTTAACCTCAACTCCTTCTCTATGTAAAGCCATGAATGGTTTGTCAAATGATATAAAATCAGATGTATAAATGGTGTTTATGGAAGTGAATGCCTTTTCATGCAAGTAGATAGCCTACATTGATATGAATGTGATTAGATTTGACTATGTGAGTTTAAATATTTTTGCATGAATAACCTAGATGATACTAAAATGACTTGTAGTTTCAGTTTTGCAAAAATAGCCTTGTTTATCTCCAGAGCCAAATCTTCTAGTCATTAAGGTTGATTATGAAATTTTAAAGTCATTTTCCTTTCCTTTATCTGAGTAGACAGTCTTCCCCTTACTTAAGGCCATTTATCTTCTCTCTTGTCTGCTTGGCTATAAGCTACTGCCTGCAGATTTGGCCACTAGTTAGCCAAATGGGCAGGTTCAAAAGCTAGAAATGGAATCATGCTGTTTTTGACAAAAGGAGACCAAGCTCTAATAGACAAATCATGTCAAAAAGAGTCATGAATTCTTCATGATGTCATGATGCAGATTTGTAATAGTTTAGCTCTTAATGTGGTTAGTTTATGTAATAAGTCCTAATGTAAGGCATTGATTTTGAAGGTTGTTTAATCTACTTTTGAAAACTGTAATAAATCAGGTATTAGTGTCGTGTATCAAGGATTCAGAATATATGCATTAGGAGTTTAATTATGTGTTTATCATATTTTTTACAAAATATTAGTGGTGTAAAGGAGCTGGGTATTGAGCCCACTCGGCTGAACAAAAGGCTGCTCATCCGATGAAAAAAAGGGCTGAATTTCCAGCCCAAGTGAAAGACTGACCTCATATGATTTGGGCCTAGTCTATAGGCCCAAACTTTAAGTCAGTCTAGAAGCCCTTTTGTCATGGATCATTTTTATGTTCAGTTGATTAATTTTTAGTAACAAATCATGTTTAGTGTTTATATTCTATTCCTGTTTAGACGTGTAATCAGAAAGCTCTTTGTTATAAGTGTGTATGTATAGTTAAGGGTAAAGGTAGATAGGCCTAGGCATTAGACAATTACAACTGCGCCCGCTTGTGGTCCAATGTGGGCAAAAACTCGGTTAAATTCCAACAAGGGCAAGAGCCCTGCAGTTCTTTTTCTGTTGGGCCAAACTTTGAGCCAAAATACAGCTTTTCAAAGCTGAACATTTCCTGATTTAATCAAGTGATGAATGCCCATGCCTAAACTCCCTTTCAAAAGAAATAATTAAAAGCCTAGCCCTCTCACACTTTAAGTTAAAAATTCTTAGTTTGAACTTTAAATTAGGACCTAAATACAAGCATCCTTAGTCTTGCTTAAGTGAAATGCAACCTTTTGTTAAAATAAAATTGAGGTGTGCCATATACAAACAAAATCCATAAGCCATGGCCCCCGCATTACTACTAACCTAGTATTAAACGATCTTAAACACTCGTAGTTTGCTTTAGGATCGACTTAGATTATTATTGTAATTATGTATACGTTCGTGTAACATAATTGTGAATTTAATTCTAAAAAAAATAACTCGAGGGATGCATTCGTGCAACTTCAACCAAACTCTTCTTAATAAAATAAACAAAGCGTTATTAATTGTTGACACGTTCGCATGACATGATTTTTACGCGCCAAAGGAAATGAGTATACGTACGCGAAACTTAATTCTTTAATTACGAATAAATCAAGTGATTAAAAGCGGTTAAAATATAAATGTACATAGGTCCTAAATATGAGTAATTAGACAACTTAAGCCAAGTAATAATTACTAAGCGACCGTGCTAGAACCACGGAACCCGAGAATGCCTAATACCTTCTCCCGGGTTAACAGAATTACTTATCTAGAATTTCTAGTTCGTAGGCTTTAAATAAAGTCGAAAACTTCCTCGATTTGGGATATAAAATAAACCGGTGACTTGGGACACCAAATAAACTATTCCAAGTGGCTACTCTGATAAATTAAATAATCCCATTTCGAACAATGTCACTTTAATTGAAAAAACTCCCATATACCCCTCGGGTGTAAAAAAGGAGGTGTGACAAGGTTTGGAGAGTTGATTTAAGGGGTTTGGATGGCCATTTGATGTCAGATATTGGTGAATTTGATATGGGTAGACTCATGGGCAAATGGCTTTTCCAGTTTTGTGATTTTTATCGGATTTCGAGACGTGGGACCAGGGGCCAAGTTTGAGCCAATTTCGGGATTTTTGAGTTAATTTGATTATTTTTGCTTTGGCTTTGTTCCTTTAGTATATATTGATGATAATATACTGATTTTGGTAAGATTTGGAGCATTTGGAGGCCGATTCAATAGGCAAAGGCATCGCGAGCTGGAGTTTAGACCGATTTGAGTTAAATAATGATTGTAAATGTTGTCCTGAGGGTATGAAACCCCGGATTACACATTGTTGTGTTACTTTGAGGTGACGCCCACTATAGATGACGAGCATGGGGTCATGTACCATTGGAGATTTTGACTTAGTCCATCCCGTGTTTTACTGCATATTTGATTGAAAACTATTTGCTATCATCATGTTTTGGGCTGAATGCCATATTTGGGCCTCGTGCCAACTGTTTTGGACCCTTAGGGGATTTTTACTACTATCTCTCTTGCTATTTTGACTTCATATTTGTACTCAGTCATGCTATATTCTACTGTTTTCATAATTCAGCCATATTTATTCTGTTTTGACATCTTAAATGATTTTTTGGGCTGAGAATCATATTTTTACTGTGCCCGAGTGACTTTGAGAGATTTTTGATTGAGTAAGGTCAAGGGCCTATATTTGTGAGGTGATTATAGGATCAGGCTGTGCGCTGCAATGGTATTGTTCTGATTCATGATTATGAGGCCGAGGGCCTGAGTTATTACGCCACAAGGTGGCTTAATATGAGGCCGAGAGCCTGTTTGATTATGCCACAAGATGGCTTGATATTGCGCTTGGGCCGTAAGGGGCCCCTCCCGGAGTCTGTACAACCGCAGTGAGCGCGGGTACCAGGTGTGAGGTGGTATAGCCCGAGGGACTGATGTTGTTCCATGTTATTGCCCGAGGGGCGGATACAAATGATTTTGAGATAGCCCGAGGGGCTGGTTTTATGTGTTTATTTCTTTCTCACTACTTTTCATTCACTTGTTTAACTGTTAAAAGATGTTTTAAAGAAGCTTATACTGAACTAAGGTGTTTTTATAAGTTTTCACTGTTTTATTGCATTATATTGGTGTTACACTTCCCCTTTGTAGCATTTTGTTGTGTTTTACGTGTTTTCTTATCGCTCATCTGCCTTTACTTTTATTACTCACTGAGTTGGCGTACTCATATTACTCCCTGCACCCTGTGTGCAAATTTAGGAGCTTCTCCCTACACCCTGTGTGTAGATTTAGGAGCTTTGGGTGTCGCACCCACTTTTTTCCTCCACGGAGAAAGTACGGGTTTCGACATTCATGGGGAACAACTCGTTTCCTCTTGGGAATTGGATATTTGAAGAGTCGCCACCTAACGGATTATGGTGTGTTAGGGCACCTAGAGCGATTAACTCTTGGATTTGTTTGCATTACCAGAGATTTAGGGTAAGGGCCCGAAAAATCCTTGAGGGGAAGGTGTTAGGCACCCCTCGCGGTCCACAACGGTGGGTCCCGATCGAACTTAACTTATGAATTAGTCTATTAATAAATAAATAGTTGAATCAAACAATTTTCAAGTAAAGCACGTTGGACGTTGTATAGCTCAATCAATAAGACAAAGATTTTGAACAAGTTGTATACATATAAAACAAAGTTCTAAACAGAAGGGATTTGGGAAAGGAGGGGTCCTAGGTTGGTTAGTCTACAGGATCACCCCACACAATGTCTAGTAAACACTCCTCAATGAGGGGCTACACGCGACATTAGCATGTAGTCATCATATCCCATATCTACCCTTCTCACCCCCTTAGTGATTATTAAAGCGAGTGTTGGTTAGTGATCTCTATTGCTTGATGTTACTCGTCCCTTCTTAATGGTCCTGGAGGAAATTTAGGACCTCTACCTATAGGCAGTTCTAGACAGACCCCTAAGGTTTAAAGGAGAAAATACTAAGGCGACAGGCAAGAACAAATAGGACCTTAGCACATAAGGCAGAAAAGAAGCAATTAGAGGCTCAAGTTTACCTCCACAACCAACGTACATAAGCAGCACGACTCAAACATAAATAAGGGCCGTATTGTTAAATGGTATCCTAAGACATGATGTCTAAGCGAATATCAAGACATAGAAGATAGGCGGTTTATTTTATAAACTCATAAATAATGGCCATATCAGTTTGTCTACTGATTTAAGCCTGTTAAATCATAACAACATTAAGTGTCAGAAATAGTTTCAGTGTTGCAGGATTTGAAAATGCTCTATTAGCTTGCCTACACGCTAAATAGTGGTGTCCTAAGAACATAATGACTACGTTTGATATAGTATAAAAGTGGGCAGATTTTGAAACAAACTCTTGAGTTCCTATAAGCATGCTTTCTAATAGTAAATTAGAGCAGTACTTGAAAGAATTCATTTCTGGGAAAACAAACCACTAATTAGACCAATTTCGAAGTAAATTAATTATGAACTAGATTGACTTATTTAATCTAAACTTATTTTAGATCTATATGCAGAATTTATGATATTGTTCCATATAGGCATGCATTATAATAGTTAAGAGCTGATATTAGAAACTTCTAGGCATGATAACAAATGAAAACACATGTAAATACCCTGTTATAACAGAAGTCGAACTAGATCATATTCAATAGGCATGGTATCGACTAGTGAAGTTTTTTTAAGACCTATAAAAATGCTTTCTATTATTGGAAACACTTGAAGACCTATAGGTATGATTTCTAACATGGGAAGGCAAACAATGCAAATATAGAATCCTATAGGCATGGTTTCTACCCATATTACTCCGCAGATATGTAACTACCCACCCTTTTTCACTAGTCACCCCAATATTCGTTTACAAATTATTACAAACCAGATGAATGAACTACATAAATAGATAAAAAGAAAAAGAAGAAGTTACACTATAGGGAGCTTGAAGCATGCCCAAGTGATTTCCCAAAAACCTCTAATAGCCTCAAATGCCAATTTCATAGACAATATCATTGTCTAGGTGCGTCAGATTTCCCTAAGGATCTCAAGGATCCCGGGCAGTGCTCACATCTAGACTTTATAACCAAATTGAGTAATTGTGTTGTGGAATGGCCAGCCTTAGTGTGCCAGAGTTCAGAGGGTTCTCAAAAGGATCCCAAGGTAGAGGGGGCAGAATCTAGTGACTTAGGAGTAGAGTGAGAGTGCTTGACATAGTTTGAAAAGGTTTCAGTAGGAAAACAGTGTTAGAAGGGATTTGCTTGAAACAGTTTTGTAAAAAAATAGGGAGTTATTAAATAAGACAATTTTGAAAAGGGTAAGGTGACTAACAATCAAACAAACCAAATACAGAATTAGAAGAAGTCCATCAGCACTTCAATACATGGAATCAAACAGGTGCACATAGCCACTCAAGGGGTAATGGCGATTTGGGGTAAGTATAGGGCGCATAGGTAAAGAATCAGAGAAGCCTTGAAAGGGGTTCAAAGTATTTTAAGGGATAGCTATTGGTACCAATGCAGTAGGAGTTTCAGTAACAAACATAGAATCAACCATTTAAAGTGACAGATTGTGACGACCCAAAGGGTCATCACCGTAGTTCTTCCTTGTTCCGCACTTCCGAGGCCTTGAAAACCTCACTTTTAGTTGTCTCGATTTGCGTGCACAGTTCGGGCGCGTAGCCAGAAAGTTTTTATGTTAGAATATGTGAATTATGTGAAACATTTGATGGATTTTTATATTAGTATGCATAATATTGACTTCGGTCAACATTTTGGGTAAACGGACCCGGACCTGTGATTCGACGGTCCCGGATGGTCCGTAGAAAAATATGGGACTTGAGCGTGTGCCCGGAATTAAATTCCGAGGTCCCAAGCCCGAGAAATGAAATTTTGTGTGAAATTGTTTTCTGAAATTAATTAAGGAAAATGAAGAAGGAAATTGATCAGAAAACTGTGGTATCGGGCTCGTATTTTGGTTCCGACGCCCGGTACGAGTCTTAAATATGTTTTAAGCACTATCTGTAAAGTTTGGCTAAAAATGGACGTCATATGACGTGTTTAGGATTTAAAATAGGGAATTTGAGTTTTATGAAAGTTGAAAGAAAATCATGTGTTTTGAGGCTTGATTCTATGTATATGATGTTATTTTGGTGATTTGATCGCACAAATGAGACCATAAGATGTTTTTAAGATCATATGTATGTTTGGTTTGGAGCCCCGAGGGCTCGGGTGAGTTTTGAGTGGGGCCCGGGAGGTCTTAGACTTTAAAAAATGCAGGTTCAAGTGTTGCAGACCCAGCGCGGCCGCGACCCTTTCAGCGCGGTCCATGCTGGCAGCCACGCGGCCGCAGTGCTTTTCTGTGCGGTTCGCGTGGTGGGGGTTCAGAGGGTCGGTAGCCAGGTCGACCAGCGCGGTCGCGCACCAAATCAGTGTGGTCCGCGCTGAGTGGGTTCAGAGAGCCCACTTCTTCCCTCCCTCGACGTGGCCATGGTACATTTCCGTGCGGTCCGTGCTGGCAGCCACGCGGCCGCGGTGCATTTCTGCGCGGTCCACGCCAGCCCCCAGCATATATATAAATTCGGGATTTTCAGTCATTTTATCCACTTTTCAAAAACCCAAAACCTAAGAGGCGATTTTCCAAACAACTTTTCTTTTCCAAAATGATTGGTAAGTGGTTTCTAACTTAATTTCTTTATTCCGTGACATCTTTTAACATGATTTCAAATTCAAATTAAAGATTTTCATGGGGGAAATTGGGTGTTTTGGGTAGAACCTAGGTTTTCTACAAGTTGAGAAGTTGGACCTCAATTTGAGGTCCGATTTCAAAACAAATCATATATTTGGATTCGTGGGAGAATGAGTAACCGGGTTTTGGTCTGAATGTCGATTTTCGACCACGTGGGTCCGGGGGTGTTTTTGACCATTTTGGAAAAAACCTTGTAAAATTTATTTTTCATGCATGAGGAGTGATTCATTTAGTAATTATTAATGTGATTAAGTAACTTATGACTAGATTCGAGCGGATTGGTGGTGGAATCAAGAGGTAAAGCTATACTAGAAGCGTGAGTTTAGTTTGGGGCATTCGAGGTAAGTGTTTGTTATAACTTTGGCTTGAGGGAATAGGATTAGGATGTTATTTGCTACTTGCTAATGTGGAGTATGGTGTATAGGCATGGTGACGGTTATTTATGCACTGGAGTCTAGCATGACCGTGAGTCTTAATTACTTTTAACTCGAATAACGTGACACAATCTCCTTGTTTATTTGACGAGTTTCATATAATGTGAACGGTTGAGGTAAAATTGTGATTGGTGTACTTTTGGAGCGTTAGCTCGAACATGAATGTGTTAGTTGAGGAAGAAGGGATTTAAAAAGAGAATGTGTTGTGATTACTCCCTTGTCGGGATGCGTAGACCGGTATATATACTCTCCCTTGTCGGGATATTTTGGGCTGTTAGTTGTACACTTGCCGGGTTAGAGTGATATGTTGTTGATTTCCCCTAACGGGACTCTCCTTACAAAATCAGATGTTTCGAATTATATTATGGGATCGTGTGGCACGCCGTCCACTTATATATGATATTATGGGATCGTGCGGCACGCCGTCCACTTATATATGATATTATGGGGTCGTATGGCAAGCCGTCCACTTATATATGATATTATGGGGTCGTGTGGCACGCCGTCCACTTATATATGATATTATGGGGTCGTGTGGCACGCCGTCCACTTATATATGATATTATGGGATCGTGTGGAATGCCGTCCACTTATATATGATATTATGGGATCGTGTGGCACGCCGTCCACTATATATATATATATATATATATATATATATATATATATATATATATATATATCATGGGAACCGGAGTTTCTTCTGTTTATTTCCGATATTTCATTTTTCTCTGTTACTCCCCGATATCATGTCCCCTCCTAGCTTTACTTTGTATTATCTTGTTATTGTTTTCTTGCACTTGTATATATATCTGTACAGGTTAATTGTGGTAGGTCCTGTCTAGCCTCGTCACTACTTCGTCGGGGTTAGGCCAGGCACTTACCAGCACATGGGGTTGGTTGTGCTGATGCTACACTCTGTGCATTTTTGTGCACAGATCAGGGAGCAGCTTACAGACCACAACAGTAGGACTTCTGGGAGCTATTTTCAGTCCAGGGACTCTCGAGGTAGCCTAGCTGGCATTCGCAGGCTGAAGCCCCTTTCCATGTTTTTTGTTTGTTCATCTTGTATCCGACAAACATGATGTATTTCCTTTCAGACATTGTTTGTAGTATTCTGTAGTAATCCGTGAGCTAGTGACACCAGACCTTGGGTAGTGATATGTATTAAACTTTCGCACTTTTGGTTTTCAGTTGCTTAGATTTAAAGTCTTCCGCTTAAATTTTGTCTCATTTATTATATTGTTTGAAAGAAAGCAGGAAAGGTGTTTTAAATATTTCGCTTGCCTAGATCCGATAGTAGGTGCCATCACGACACCCGATGGTGGGAAATCCGGGTCGTGACAAGTTGGTATCAGAGCACTAGGTTACTTAGGTCTCACAACTCACGGACAAGCTCAGTAGAGTCTGAGGGATCGGTACAGAGACGTCTGTATTTATCCCGCAGAGGCTACTGAGTTAGGAAAACTTCACCTTGTTCATTCTTGTCGTGCGATTCTGTTTCTCAAGTACTGATTGTCTTTCCACTCTGTTCTTTCGCAGATGGCGAGGACACGTGCTTCCTCTTCTATCGCGCAGCAGCCCGAGCCCCCAGCAGCAGCTCCTATCAGGGGCAGGGGGCGAGGACGAGGTTGTGCCAGAGGCTGGGGCAGAGTTCAGCCCCGAGCGGCAGTCCCATAGGTGGAGCCTCATGTTGACTACGACGAAGGGGTCCCAGCTCCGGTGGTCCTAGCTTAGGTCCCAGAGGGTTTCACAGCCACTCCAGTGCTTCAGGACGCTTTGGTCCAACTGGTAGGCTTTATGGAGGGCATTTCTAGGGCGGGTTTGCTTCCCGTAGCTCCAACCACATCTCAGGCTAGGGGAGGAGTTCAGACTCCCGATACTCGTACTCCAGAGCCGGTAGCTCCTCAGGCTCAGGTTCCAGCAGTTTAGCCAGCCGTGGTAGTTCAGCCAGCTGTGGCAGCCCAACCAGGTATTGCGGCTCAGTCCAGCGATGGTGCGGCTATGTCTGTGGATGCTTTGTGGAGGCTTGATCATTTCACCAAGCTCTTCACAACCACATATAGTGGCACCCCCTCAGAGGATGCTCAGGATTTCATATTCAGCTATCATGAGGTTCTACGGACTATGGGCATTGTAGAGACCAATGGGGTCGACTTCGCCACTTTTCACCTGGCAGGATCCGCCAAGACTTGGTGGAGGGATTTCTGTTTAGCCAGGCCAGCAGGGTCGCCATCATTGACCTGGGATCAGTTTTCAGAGTTATTTCTGGGGAAGTTTCTTCCAGTTACTCAGCGAGATGCTCTTCGTAGGCAGTTTGAGCGTCTCCAGTAGGGTCCTATGACGGTCACCCAGTATGAGACCCGGTTCATTGATCTTGCTCGTCATGCCATTTTGATACTCCCCACCGATAGAGAGAGGGTGCGGAGGTTTATTGATGGGTTGGCCCAGCCGATCCGTGTTCAGATGGCCATGAGTGCCGGTAGTGAGATTTCATTTCAGGAGGCGGCAGATGGTGCCCGCCGGATAGAGATGGCACTTGCTCAGGGAGGTGGTCATGGGTCTGATAAGAGGCCCCGTCATTCTGGTAGATTCAGTGGTACCTCGTCTGGAGGTAGGGATTCTTATGGTAGAGGCCATCCTTCGAGGCCCTTTCAGTCAGCTCTCCAGGCTTTTCATGGTACACCAGGTGGTCGTGGTTCTAAGCCGCAGTATTCTGACCAGCAGCTCTTCTGTTAACCATAAGCACCTATCAGTGCACCACAACTTTGTTATTCTCAGCAGCCGAGGGCTTGTTATACTTGCGGCGATGTGAGTCACATTGCCAGATATTGCCCTCGAGCTTCCAGCAGCTCGCAGCAGCAGGGTCCTCGCCCGACAATCCAGGCACCAGTTGCCCCACAGCCTGCCCAGCCAGCTAGAGGCGGGGGTAGAGGACATAGAGGTGGAGGTAGAGGTCTTAGAGGTGGAGCTCAGACCGCTAGAGGTAGGGGTCAGCCAACAGCAGATCATCCCAGGGATATGATTCAGGGAGGTGGGGCCCAGCCCCGTTGTTATGCCTTGCCAGCTAGGCCAGAGGCTGAGTCATCAGATGTTGTATTACAGGTACTATTCTGGTATGTGATAGGGATGCTTCTGTGCTATTTGATCCCGGATCTACATATTCATATGTGTCGTCCTATTTTGCACCCTATTTGGTTATGCCTAGTGAGTCCTTGAGTATTCCTGTATATGTGTCTACGCCAGTGGGGAATTCTATAGTGGTGGGTCAGGTTCATCATTCATGTGTTGTGGTATTCAGGGGTCTTGAGACTCGTGTTGACTTGTTGCTCTTGGATATGGTGGATTTCGACGTCATATTAGGGATGGATTGGTTGTCCCCGTATCATGCGATCTTGGATTGTCATGCCAAGACCGTGACCTTAGCCTTACCGGATTTGCCCCGTTTAGAATGGAGAGGGACTCCTGGTCATTCTTCTCGCAGCGTTATTTCTTATGTGAAGGCTCGACGCATGGTCGAGAAGGGGTGTCTAGCTTATCTGGCTTATGTTCGCGACTCCAGCGCTGAGGTCCCATCTATTGATTCTGTTCCTATTGTTCAGGAGTTTCCCGAGGTCTTCCCTTAAGACCTGTCGGGCATGCCGCCCGACAGGGATATTGATTTTTGTATTGATCTGGCTCCGGGCACTCAGCCCATTTCCATTCCGCCATATCATATGGCGCCGCCAGAATTGAAAGAGTTAAAGGGTCAGCTTCAGGATTTGCTTGAGAAGGGTTTTATTAGAACCAGTGTTTCGCCTTGGGGCGCACCAGTGCTATTTGTGAAGAAAAAAGGATGGTTCGATGAGGATGTGCATCGATTACCGGCAATTGAACAAGGTTACAATTAAGAATAAGTATCCACTGCCGAGGATTGATGATTTATTCGACCAGCTTCAGGGTGCGAGGGTGTTTTCAAAGATAGATTTGAGATCTGGCTACCACCAGCTGAAGATTAGGGCGTCTGATGTCCCTAAGACAGCATTTCGCACTCGGTATGGGCACTATCAGTTTTTGGTCATGTCATTTGGGTTGACTAATGCCCCAGCAGCGTTCATGGAGTTGATGAACCGAGTGTTCAGACCTTATTTGGACTTGTTCGTGATAGTCTTCATTGACGATATTCTTATATACTCCCGCAGTCAGGAGGAGCATGAGCAGCACCTCAGAGTGGTTCTTCAGACCCTGAATGGTAGTCAGTTGTATGCTAAGTTCTCGAAGTGCGAGTTTTGGCTGAGTTCGGTCGCATTCCTAGGTTATGTCGTATCAGCAACAGGTATTCAAGTAGACCCGAAGAAGATAGAGGCAGTCAAGAACTGGCCTCGACCAGCTTCAGCTACCGAGATTCGGAGTTTCCTGGGGTTAGCAGGTTACTACCATCGGCTCGTGGAGGGGTTTTCATCCATTGCAGCCCCTATGACTAGATTGACCCAGAAAGGTGCCCAGTTCAGATGGTCAGATGAGTGTGAGTCGAGCTTTCAGAGGCTCAAGGAAGCTCTGACCACGGCACCGGTGTTGGTTTTGCCCACAGGTTCAAGGCCCTATACAGTCTATTGTGATGCATCTCGTATTGGACTTGGTGCAGTGTTGATGCAGGATGGCAAGGTCATTGCCTATGCTTTGAGGCAGTTGAAGGTTCATGAGAAGAACTATCCAGTGCATGATTTGGAGTTGGCAGCCATTGTTCACGCATTGAAGATATGGAGTCACTATCTGTATGGTGTGGTGTGTGAGGTATTCACGGATCATAAGAGTCTTCAGTATTTGTTCAAGCAAAAGAAGTTGAATTTGAGGTAGAGGAGGTGGTTGGAATTGTTGAAAGATTATGACATCACTATCTTATATCACCCGGGAAAGGCCAATGTGGTGGCCGATGCCTTGAGTAGGAAGTCAGCCAGTATGGGCAGTCTTGCTTATATTCCGGTCGGTGAGAGACCGCTTGCTTTGGACGTTCAGGCTTTGGCCAATCAGTTTGTGAGGTTGGACATTTCTGAGCCTAGTCGAGTATTAGCTTGCACGGTCGCTCGTTCTTCGTTATTGGAGCGTATCCGTGATCGGCAATTCGATGATCCCCATTTGTGTGTCTTAAGAGACACGGTGCAGCATGGAGGTGCCAAGAAAGTAGCCTTAGATGATGATGGCGTATTGAGATTGCAGGGGCGAGTTTGTGTGCCCAATGTTGATGGGATTCGAGAGTTGATCTTAGCGGAGGCCCACAGTTCTCGGTATTCTATTCACCCGGGCGCCGCAAAGATGTATCAGGATCTGAGGCAGCACTATTGGTGGCGCAAGATGAAGAAATACATCGTTGCGCATATGGCTCGGTGTTTGAATTGTCAGCAGGTTAAGTACGAGCATCAAAGACCTGGTGGTCTATTTCAGAGAATTGCACTTCCCGAGTGGAAGTGGGAGAGGATTACGATGGATTTCATTACTGGGCTTCCGATCACTCGGAAGGAGTTTGATGCAGTTTGGGTCATTGTTGATAGGTTGACCAAGTCAGCGCATTTTGTTCCTGTTGCAGCCACCTATTCGTCTGAAAGGTTAGCCGAGATTTATATCAGGGAGATTGTTCGCCTTCATGGGGTGCCGCTATCTATTATTTTGGATCGTGGTAAGCAGTTTACCTCGCATTTCTGGAGAGCAGTTCAGCGAGAGTTGGGCACCCAGGTTGAGTTGAGTACAACATTTCATCCCCAAACGTACGGTTAGTCCGAGAGGACTATTCAGATTCTTGAAGACATGCTCCGAGCCTGTGTCATTGATTTTGGAGGCTCGTGGGACCAGTTTTTGCCTTTAACAGAGTTCGCCTACAACAACAGCTACCAGTCCAGCATTTAGATGGCTCCGTATGAGGCGTTGTATGGTAGGCGATATCGGTCTCCGGTTGGATGGTTTGAGCCGGGAGAGGCTCGATTATTGGGAGCGGATCTGGTTCAGGAGGCCTTGGACAAGGTCAGGATTATTCAGGATAGACTTCGTATAGCTCAGTCCAGATAAAAGAGTTATGTGGATCGCAAGGTCAGAGATGTTGCTTTCATGGTTGGGGAGCGGGTATTGCTCCGTGTATCGCCTATGAAGGGCGTGATGAGATTTGGGAAGAAGGTCAAGCTCAGCCCTAGGTTCATCGATCCATTTGAGATTCTTGATCGTGTGGGAAAGGTGGCTTATAGACTTGCCTTGCCACCTAGCTTGTCAGCTGTGCATCCCGTGTTTCATGTATCTATGCTCCGGAAGTATCGCGGAGATCCATCGCATGTGTTAGATTTCAGCACTGTCTAATTGGATAAGGATCTGTCATATGAGGAGGAGCCGGTGGCTATTCTAGACCGGCAGGTTCGACAGTTGAGGTCAAAGAGCTTTCTTTCGGTGCGTGTTCAGTGGAGAGGTCAGTCTCCTGAGGCATCGACCTGGGAGTCCGAGTCCGATATGCGGAGTCGTTATCCTCATCTATTTCCCGACTTAGATACTTCATTCTTTTGTCCGTTCGAGGACGAATGGTTGTTTTAGAGGTGGAGAATGTGACAACCCAAAGGGTCATCACCGTAGTTCTTCCTTGTTCCGCGCTTCCGAGGCCTTGAAAACCTCGCTTTTAGTTGCCTCGATTTGCGTGCGCAGTTCGGGTGCGTAGCCAGAAAGTTTTTATGTTAGAATATGTGAAATATTTGATGGATTTTTATATTAATATGCATAATATTGACTTCGGTCAACATTTTGGGTAAACGGACCCGGACCTGTGATTCGACAGTCCCGGAGGGTCCGTAGAAAAATATGGGACTTGGGCGTGTGCCCGGAATTAAATTTCGAGGTCCCAAGCGGGAGAAATGAAATTTTGTGTGAAATTGTTTTCTGAAATTAATTAAGGAAAATGAAGAAGGAAATTGATCAGAAAACTGTGGTATCGGGCTCGTATTTTGGTTCCGACGCCCGGTACGAGTCTTAAATATTTTTTAGCACTATCTGTAAAGTTTGGCTAAAAAACGGACGTCATATGTGTGTTTCGGACTTAAAATGGGGAATTTGGGTTTTATGAAAATTGAAAGAAAATCATGTGTTTTGAGGCTTGATTCTATGTATATGATGTTATTTTGGCGATTTGATCGCACAAATGAGACCGTAAGATGTTTTTAAGATCATATGTATGTTTGGTTTTGGAGCCCCGAGGGCTCGGGTGAGTTTTGAGTGGGGCCCGGGAGGTCTTAGACTTAAAAAAATGCAGGTTCAGGTGTTGCAGGCCCAGCGCGGCTGAGGTCGTTTCCGCGCGGTCCGCGCTGGCAGCCACACGGCCGTAGTGCTTTTCTGTGCGGTCCGCGTGGTGGGGGTTCAGAGGGTCGGTAGCCAGGTCGACCAGCGCGGTTGCGCACCAAATCAGTGCGGTCCGCGCTGGGTGGGTTCAGAGAGCCCACTTCTTCCCTCCCTCGGCGTGGCCGCGGTACATTTCCGCGCGGTCCGCGCTGGCAGCCACTTTTCAAAAACCCAGCATATATATAAATTCGGGATTTTCAGTCATTTTATCCACTTTTCAAAAACCCAAAACCTAAGAAGCGATTTTCCAAACAACTTTTCTTCTCCAAAACGATTGATAAGTGGTTTCTAACTTAATTTCTTTATTCCTTGACATCTTTTAACATGATTTCAAATTCAAATCAATGATTTTCATGGGGGAAATTGGGTGTTTTGGGTAGAACCTAGGTTTTCTACAAATTGAAAAGTTGGACCTCAATTTGAGGTCCGATTTCAAAACAAATCATATATTTGGATTCGTGGGAGAATGGGTAACCGGGTTTTGTTCCGAACCTCGAGTTTCGACCACGTGGGTCTGGGGGGTGTTTTTGAACATTTTGGAAAAAACCTTGTAAAATTTATTTTTCATGTATGAGTAGTGATTCATTTAGTAATTATTAATGTGATTAAGTAACTTATGACTAGATTCGAGCGGATTGGTGGTGGAATCAAAAGGTAAAGCTATACTAGAAGCGTGAGTTGAGTTTGGGGCATTCGATGTAAGTGTTTGTTCTAACTTTGGCTTGAGGGAATAGGATTAGGATGTTATTTGCTACTTGCTAATGTGGAGTACGGTGTATAGGCATGGTGACGCTTATCTATGCACCGGAGTCTAGCATGACCGTGAGTCTTAATTGCTTTTAACTTGAATAACGTGACACAATCTCCTTGTTTATTTGACGAGTTTCATATAATGTGAACGGTTGAGGTAAAATTGTGATTGGTGTACTTTTGGAGCGTTAGCTCGAACATGAGTGTGTTAGTTGAGGAAGAAGGGATTTAAAAAGAGAATGTGTTGTGATTACTCCCTTGCCGGGATGCGTAGATGTCACGACCCAAACCGATGGGCCATGACGGGCACCCGATACCTTACTCAACCGAGTACCAACGTAACGTATCTTTCATATTTCATCATCATATACACGTGACATACGGGCCTAATAGGCCAATATGATTATTTATAAACTCAAAACATAGGCCGTACAATCTTTCACGTACACGACATATGTCTAAGAGCCTCTAAGAGTACATAAATGTCATAAAGGTCGGGATAGAGTCCCGCCATACCAAACAATACACGTCTAAATCATACTAACCAAACGAGCAACTCCGAAGCAAATGGAGCGCACCAACATCTTTCGCTGAGCTAATAGCCTACTTAGAGGGTTCTCGACCTATCTATCGGGACCTGCGGGCATGAAATACAGCGTCCCCAAGCAAAAGGGACGTCAGTACGAATAATGTACCGAGTATGGAATTTGTGCATTTGTACGTTTCATTCATATCGTATGGATCATGCCAAAAGAAAGAAGGGATAGCCTTAACATACCTGGAGTAGGGAAAAAATTCGTATGATGTTCTTGGAAAAGGTTGCACCGCACTTCTTTAGAACCGCAAAAGTTTACGTTGCTAAGGATTAAAGAGTCTCGTATGAGATTTGATTATAGCAATCACAGATATAATTTGTATGAAATAATATACAATTTTGACAATATACCGGCTTCGACCACTGTCAAGTTGTGCTAAAACGTGATGTAGGATCATAGTTCGACAAATTCCAAGAACATTACTCCCGTGACCCTAAGACCTTAATTCTAATCTGAACCATGTTTCTTGGCAAGAAATACAATGAACTTGTATAGAATCTCCATTAACCCATTTAGGAGAAACTTTATTACTCTTAGCAATCCTTTCCAATATAAAGACTAAGATACCAATTTGTAATCTATCTTGAGTGTTTGGAAGCAAGTGGTTATCAAATGTCTTAAGGTTAATATCCAGGTGCCTACTTAGTAGATAAGTTACCCTTCTAAATGCCACCTATATTAATGACTTTATGAGTCATTTTAACTTAAAAGAAGAGGCTGCCACGTTTTGGGGGAGGGGGTGATAGCCTTATCCCATAATTTAATAGTTAAGTGGGTAATATTCTGTTACCCGGTAATTAATCAATTACCGCATAATTTAAAAATTATCTCAAATTACTTAAAATTCTACTTATTTTTAATATAAATTATACATTATACTATCGTGGTCATATGGTATCTTACATGATACCGGTTCATAATTATCGGGTATTATCGCTCGACCCATATTTTATCCCAAATGCCAAACTTGGACGAAAATTCGTTTCCTTTGACCTGCTTCCCCTCTCACCTTCACGAATTTACTTATTACTTGTTTGAAATAGCATAATCCTTATAATCTGAATAATCTTTTCCTTGGACTGATGTCAATTGCCTTACGACAAATTCAACGTATATACTACAGGGTGCAACATCGTCGTAATATAGTACTGCGGGACGTGACATCTCACTTCCGGACTCTCATTAATTTATCTATGGCGTATTTTCATGTACGAAAATATGGGGTGTAACTTAATTCCCCCTTTGGAACATTCGTCCTCGAATGTTGACTGATGCGCTTATCATTCTCATATCCCATAACTCTTGCGAATACTTTAATAGCCCTCTTGCCATCTAGGCAACTGTTTTGTGAATAAGTCTAAAGGCCAGGGCATTTCCCACTTTGGGCCTCTTTCCCACGCCATGACTTGTAATCGAATTCCTTCCAATTTCGTAACTGTTGCTACCTTTCATCATGCAGCTTCTACGATACTGGCCTTATAAGTGTGCCTATGTGACTCTCCTCTCCTTTTTCCTCCAGTTTTTAGCCAATCCTGAAGTTCTTCGCTTCGTATTTTGTCGAACTTACAAATATTGCTATATCTTATTTTATAGATCTGGTTATCCATTCGTATGACTTTATTGCATCTATATAGGTCATACTATACTATAACTCTTACCTCGATTTCTCGTTACTGAGATCTGTTACCAAATCCCAGGTTACTTTCATTGCTTATCCTATACGTATAAATCTATGTCCTCTAATGCTTCCACATTACTGTTCATATTAAGAATGTCGGCCAAATCTTCTCTCATACTTTATAACTTTTATCCATCCATTGTTGACTCACCTTAATTTGATCCATAATCCATCCCTGATAACTTAAGCTTTTATGTAATATTGCAGCTAGGATTCATGTTTTATCAGAGAACATCTGACATGATTAGATTGATCTACTTGGGGCGATACCCTGCGTTCATAACCGTATCTCACTGTATCCCAATGTGATTCACCTTGCATGGGTATTTTAATCCTATTCAATTCATGAGATCCCTTTCTTTTATTCGTCCGATCATTACTCAATCGAAGGCCCAAATGTCATTTTTTTCATATAATAATTATACCCTCATTCTATTAGCAGGGCAGCATTCCATCTTTTCTGAATGTTATTAGTCTTAGACTCCTTTGAGTTTATTCAGGCTATACTAAACATTCTATAATTTAGAGAAACCATTAGCTTTCTTGTTTTCATGGGTTTTAATCCCGAGAACTTATCCATTCTTGTCACCTTTTCACTCACATTTTCTTATCCTTACTCCTGTTTTCATAGAACCTTGTCACTCTACCATACTTTATCTTGCGACCTACACATATCTATTCATACTTGTTCGCAACCTTCCTTCAACTTGCTTGCACCATAGATTTCCTTATGTTATTATGGAACGTCAAACGAGACATTACATCGTCTCTGACTCTTCTTTATTCTCTTCATCAGGCTTCTCAATACCTAGACCATAGGTTGGAGGATATGTTACTGACGACACCACTATTAATCCTGGATATTGAATCCTCGTGCTTTTAGCTTTCTACTCGAAGTATAAACTATTCACAACCTTCTTCATAACGTACGTCACTTACCTTTACCTTACGTACTTTAAAGTTTTGTATCATGTCTTCTATCTCCTTCATGACCTTCCTCTCATATAGGTAGAATTCACATCCACCATTTAAAACTCCATTATAATACTTGCACTTTTGGTGCCTATACAATCCGATGGGAGTTCCCTACTGAATTCTTATGAGGCTAGTATTTTATAACCGGCTTTATCGTAGAGTCGTTATAAAATATGGTTGTTGTGCTATCTCTTTTGCACCTCAATATTAAGAGTGATTCTGCTATGTTCTCAATCACTATGTCCATAATGTTCTGGGTCCAATAATCAAACTCCGGATTTACTTAGTTGATGTAACTCTTTAGTTTTCTCTTTCCTCTGGTCAACTTTTATATAGGCTTTAAGCTATCTTCCGATCTGCGGCACATGGTGTTAGTTATTGCTTTTATCCCTTCATTATACTATGGGATATGCATGATACAATCCTTTAACAACTTAATCCTTCATCTGCGACTTGGGCTCATTTCTTTCTTTTAACATATACCAGAATCTTCTATGGATGTATATGTTGTATGTATAAAATTCTGAATCCTTACGTGCGTTCATACGTAACCAACTCTGAATCATTGATCGACGACTAATTCCCCCCTTTTTTCATCTTAGCTTTCTTTAAACGTAAGCCATTACTTTTCCTGATCTTTCTGCCCCCTTCTTTCATTCGTACTTAGCTTATCTTAGTGCCCACATATTTGAAATTCGATACAACTCATATAACCCTGAATATCACTTCTGATTTTTACTCCCTGTTTATTAGCCATTGTAGGTGCCACTTTCTTAGGGAGTGCATACAATGTTGTTTTGAGACTATTGTCACACGACCATTTCCTCTTTAGGTCATTGTGCCGAGGTTGAAGCCTTCTTCCTTATTTCCTTAGCTAGTCTTTCGTCTTAGTACTTAGGGTGAACCCTTGACCTTTGTAAAGTTGTGAGCTTATTACGGACCTTTTTGATGTCTTTGTTTGCCTATAATCATCCGTAGTTGCGTACTTCCATGCCCTCGTGTTTGTATGGTTGCTTCTGAACTGATATTTTGACTGCCTTCCCAATGGCACTTTCTTTTATCCCTGTAACACTCATGCGGTACCTTTAACTACCCCGACTCTTGTTTGAATATATCTCAAGTATTATAATGATATTCTTCGAGGCTAAATTCTCCATATTGGGTTCTACTATGTTTATCTTACACGATCTGATGACTCATCTGTAACCTCCTGTTTAGCCATAACTGGGATCTTCCTGACCAATTACTAACTACTCGTTGGCCCATTCTCATATCAATATTCCTCGTAATCTTTCTTGGGTTATTTTCTTTGTCTTAAATTATGTCTCACACTGGCCCCTTATTTATTAATAACATCTTAGGAAAGAACCTTTACTAACTCTTCTTGACGTCATGCTTGCACAATATTCTTGAATCGTAGCGTATCTATAAGATTTGGATAAGTTCCATCTCATTCCTCTTTCATTTATCGCATTCTTCCTTTACCATTCCATAGTCACTAGAACCACTTAATTTTGACTTAATGCCACATCACTCCATATTCCCCTTTTAGGGGTGTACTAGGAGCTGAAGCCACGAGGATCTACATATAAATGTTTTACCTCTTCATCTTTGCCATCGTTTCTCAACATCAATGATCTTTACTCGCCTTGCGGCAATTCTTCTGTACCAAGGATTACAAATTTCCTTACTCGCGAGGGTGTCACTTAGCGTAACTGGCACATACAGTCTCTTAAGCTTAACTTTGCTAACATTGCTTGCTCTAGGGAAGTGTCTCCCTGAATGACTATTCTCTGAATTCATCGTGACTCTTCTTCTGTGGTACATTCTATTACCACCGGAACGAAATATGAAATTTTCATGATGCTGATTGTTATCAATCACTTAGGCCCTACTTCATGTTTAGTTTATCTTGTTCACCAATCCACACTTGTTCCATTATTCTGGGGTCTAACTTTTCCTTTTGGTAATCGCGTTAGAGTTTCGAACTTATTTCTCAAAATAAGGACATGACTGTGTGTCATATACTCTTTTGTTGTCCTAAGGCCTGTCACCCTTCGTCTCTTCCTTCACTTAACTATAGATTTTATAATACTGTCATCTTTTGATCTACCGGTTGTCATCTTTGTATCATATCTTACTCATAATACTTCATTACCTCTTTTCTTTATTTCTCGCTAACATTTATGCCTATTACTTTATTCTGAAACCCTGAATAAGACATCCTTTTGATTTTAGCTCCCCTTTACTCATCCATTGCCTCATCGGGTTGCCAAGCATTCTCGTTCTACCAGGGATGAGAGCCATACTAAGGTAATATTTATCCCTTCAAGGCTTCCAGTGCCCATCTTTGTAGTACTCATATCTAGTTGTACTATTTTAGAGTGCACCATCTGGGTGTCTCGTAAAGAGATCTATTAGCACATTTGCAATATCCTTCGAAAATGTCAACTGACGCAAACAATGAATCCATCATATCATCTACTACTGTTAACCCTCATAGGGAATATCTGGAATAGGCGCGACCAATTGCATATACCTCTATTACTATTGAATATAACTCACAAAAATTTATGTTCCTCTGCCTAAATTACAAACGTCGTTAACCTTCATTAATTGGTCGCCTTGTACCCTTCTTCATCTTGCTTCTTTTGCTTGTTGAAACTTGTATTTATCTTCTTAATCTCTTATTGTCTTTTACCATAAAGATGTATAGACATTCTTGCCTTAAGGCTTCTTATCAGGAAGCTTATGCCTTTTAGTACACCCATGATCTACTAAAGACCTCACATTTACTTGTCGTAGGCATCTTACAAAAATCCAATTCCTCTGACTCAGCTCTTCCACAACTATCTCTCTTTCCAATCCTTCTTTCCGGATATAGTATCATCTTATTACGAATAAAAAAAGAATTTCAGAATTTGTACTCTTATAAGTGAGCTCTACCACACGATCTAGAGTAAGAAGAAAGAGTGACAATCCTAAATTTCCTGTAGCCTCCTGCTTATAAGTGTGGTGCATGACACACCTATAAACAAGACTCTACAAGATATGGCTTGTAGACTCCCTAGGACAGAACTGCTCTGATACCACTTTTGTCACGACCCAAACCGATGGGCCATGACGGGCACCCGATACCTTACTCAACCGAGTACCAACGTAATGTATCTTTCATATTACATCATCGTATACACGTGACATACGGGCCTAATAGGCCAACATTATCATTTACAAATTCAAAACAAAGGACGACAAGGCCGTACAATCTTTTATGTACACGACATATGTCTACAAGCCTTTAAGAATACATAAATGTCATAAGGGTTGGGACAGAGTCCCGCCATACCAAACAATACACGTCTAAATCATACTAACCAAACGAGCAACTCCGAAGCAAATGGAGCACACCAACATCTTTCGCGGAGCTGATAGCCTACTTGGAGGGCTCTCAATCTGTCTATCGGGACCTGCGGGCATGAAACGCAGCGTCCCCAAGCAAAAGGGACGTCAGTACGAATAATGTACTGAGTATGTAAGGCACATAAATAAATACATGAGAGATATGGAAGACATATAGAGTACATGACTCAACCTGTAAGTCTGAATAACTTTGTAAATCATAAATTACTTTTAACGTCATGCATATGCGTATGAATGTCATGTCGTGCATAGGTACATATTTCATAATATCATCAGCCTCTGAGGGCATCCCATCATATCATATCGGCCACTGTGGGCAAAATCATCATCGTATACCAGGTGATCAGGTGGTGGTGCGTATATAACGCCATAACCTTTCCCATATCCCATATACATATATACATACATATATACGCGTATATAACGTCGTTTGAATCATATTTTGGCCACTGTGGGCAATATCATCATCATATACCAGCTGATCAGGTGGTGGTGCGTATATAACGCCGTAACCTTTTCCCATTCCATATACATATATTTACATATATACGCGTATATAACGCCATCTTGTCATGGGTCAATGCACATGAATGCAATGCATGAAAAGTACGTCAATAAAATCATTCGGAAAGTCATAAGACTACTTTGCCTCTTGAGCAATATCATAAAGTAACATCTTTTCAACTTTCGTATTTTTCTGAGACCCATGAACAGATGATAAAATATTATGACACATGAGAATTAAAGAACATAGATATTTCTATTACTTCTATGAGTAGAGTCACTTATGGAATTTGTGCATTTGCACGTTTCGTTCATATCGTATGGATCATGCAAAAAGAAATAAGGGATAGCCTTAACATACCTGAAGTAGGGAAAAAATTCGTATGATGTCCTTGGAAAAGGTTGCACCGCACTTCTTTAGAACCGTAAAATTTTACGTTGCTAAGGATTAAAGAGTCTCGTATGAGATTTGATTATAGCAATCACGGATATAATTTGTATGAAATAATATACAATTTTGACAATATACCGGCTTCGACCACTGTCAAGTTGTGCTAAAACGTGATGTAGGATCATAGTTCGACAAATTCCAAGAACTTTACTCCCGTGACCCTAACACCTTAATCCTGTATCTGTACCATGTTTCTCGGCAAGAAATACAATGAATTGTATAGAATCTCCATTAACCCACTTAGGAGAAACGTTATTACTCTTAGCAATCCTTTCCAATATAGAGACTAATATACCAATTTGTAATCTATCTTGAGTGTTTGGAAGCAAGTGGTTATCAAATGTCTTAAGGTTAATATCCAGGTGCCTACTTAGTAGATAAGTTACCCTTCTAAATGCCACCTATATTAATGACTTTATGAGTCATTTTAACTTAAAAGAAGGGGCTGCCACGTTTTGGGGGAGGGGGTGTTAGCCTTATCCCATAATTTAATAGTTAAGTGGATAATGTTCTGTTACCCGGTAATTAATCAATTACCCACATAATTTAAAAATTATCTCAAATTACTTAAAATTCTATTTATTTTTAATATACTTTATACATTATACTATCATGGTCATATGGTATCTTACATGGTACCGGTTCATAATTATCGGGTATTATCGCTAGACCCATATTTTATCCCAAATGCCAAACTTGGACGAAAATTCGTTTCCTTTGACCTGCTTCCCCTCTCACCTTCACGAATTTACTTATTACTTGTTTGAAATAGCATAATCCTTATAATCTGAATAATCTTTTCCTTGGACTGATGTCAATTGCCTTACGACAAATTCAACATACAATACTACAGGGTGCAACATCGTCGTAATATAGTACTGCGGGACGTGACATCTCACTTCCGGACTCTCATTAATTTATCTATGGCGTATTTTCATGTACGAAAATATGGGGTGTAACAGTAGACCGATATATATACTCTCCCTTGTCGGGATATTTTGGGCTGTTAGTTGTACCCTTGCCGGGTTAGAGTAATATGTTGTTGATTTCCCCTAACGGGACTCTCCTTACAAAATCAGATGTTTCGAATTATATTATGGGATCGTGTGGCATGCCGTCCACTTATATATGATATTATGGGATTGTGTGGCACGCCATCCACTTATATATGATATTATGGGGTTGTGTGGCACGTCGTCCATTTATATATGATATTATGGGATCGTGTGGCACGCCGTCCACTTATATATGATATTATGGGGTCGTGTGGCACGCCGTCCACTTATATATGATATTATGGGATCGTGTGGCACGCCGTCCACTTATATATGATATTATGGGGTCGTGTGGCACGTCGTCCACTTATATATGATATTATGGGATCGTGTGGCACGTCGTCCACTTATATATGATATTATGGGGTCGTGTGGCTCGCGGTCCACTTATATATGATATTATGTGATCGAGTGGCACGCCTTCCACTTATATATGATATTATGGGATCGTGTGGCACGCCGTCCACTTATATATGATATTATGGGATCGTGTGGCACGCCGTCCACTTATATATGATATTATGGGATCGTGTGGCACACCGTCCACTTATATATGATATTATGGGATCGTGTGGCACGCCGTCCACTTATATATGATATTATGGGATCGTGTGGCACGCCGTCCACTTATATATGATATTATGGGAACTATATATATATATACATATATATCATGGGAACCAGAGTTTCTTCTGTTTATTTCTGATATTTCATTTTTATCTGTTACTCCCCGATAGCATGTCCCCTCCTAGCTTTACTTTGTATTATCTTGTTATTGTTTTCTTGCACTTGTATATATATCTGTACAGGTTAATTGTGGTAGGTCCTATCTAGCCTCGTCACTACTTTGCCGGGGTTAGGCCAGGCACTTACCAACACATGGGGTTGGTTATGCTGATGCTACACTCTGTGCATTTTTGTGCACAGATCAGGGAACAGCTTACGGACCACAGCAGTAGGACTTCTGGGAGCTATTTTTAGTCCAGGGACTCTCGAGGTAGCCTAGCTGGCGTTCGCAGGCCGAAGCCCCTTTCCATGTTTTTCGTTTGTTCATCTTGTATCCGACAAACATGATGTATTTCCTTTCAGACATTGTTTGTAGTATTCTGTAGTAGTCCGTGAGCTAGTGACACCAGACCTTGGGTAGTGATGTGTATTAAACTACCGCACTTTTGGTTTTGAGTTGCTTAAATTTAAAGTCTTCCGCTTAAATTTTGTCTCATTTATTATATTGTTTGAAAGAAAGCAGGAAAGGTGTTTTAAATATTTTGCTTGCCTAGCTCCGATAGTAGGCGCCATCACGACACCCGATGGTGGGAAAACCGGGTCGTGACATACATCATCTTGCATATCAAAACTGGATAACAAGTAGACAAGCATTCAAAACAAGGTAGAGTCATGTTGAGATAGACTACTAGGGGATGAGCTAGAACATGTTCTGAAAAGCCTTAAGAAGGTTAGACTAGCATGCTAGATGAGGTAGTAATCTAAACATGTCAATTGCATATTGAACAACAGAACCATAGATAGAAACAAATGGGGAACATGATAAACTAAAGCAGTAAAAGAAACATGTTGGTTTTGAGCTTGAATTAAAATCAGAACATACCAGTAGAGGGATGGTAAACACACAGTGAGGAATAATAAAGCACAATAGCTAGACTTGGCTTGCAGCTGGCTAACTCAGAATAATAGCAAGTAACCAAAGAGATAGCAGGAAGTTTTTTTAGCGTGAGAGAGATTTTTGAACCAATGGGTTTGTGTGTGTGTTAATGAGAGAGTATGTATATATATTAGTTCAAAACTAGGTAAAATAAGGCAAGAATCACAATAGTATAGTAATTATGGAACTCAGAACCAATTAGAGAAAAATCAGTATAAGTACTCTCTTAATTTAAGGGAATCAGTTCAAGTGGTAAGGACAAGTAAGAAATAAGGATAGAAATCAATGCAAGACCAATAAGGAAAGATTTCAAATACAGTAAGTATAGGGTAAACAATTAGGGCTAAGTTCAGAAAACTCTAATTAAGGAGATAGTTAGTAAGAATAAAGTACCAATGCAGACATGGAAGGCGAATCAATCAATTTGAATAGAAAGGGTAGGAATCAAAGGTTTAAAGGAATGTCTTCCAATCAAACCATGAAATAGGGAATCCAGAATCAATCAAAGAGAAAGTCATGAGTCAATGTTCTAGCATATAAATAGAGTGAGATAAGAATAACCAGACATAGCAAACATGAAGGTTAAATAGCATTGATTGAAAGAGGCAAGTTTTGAACAGTCACGATGAACACAAGCACATAGAGTTGATGTAAGCTAGGCTAAGAAACTCAATATAAACATATTCGAGGCAAGATAGTCACAAAAACTCAAACAAGAACTGGTCAGTCACAGGACCAAACGAAGAAACCTAGAAAATTAGGGCTTTCAACATAGACGAGTTAAAGATGTGATAAACTCATAGAATCAGTTAAAATAATGCAAGAAATAGAAGTTTAAACACAAAGAATCAATTAAACAAGGTTTTAAAAGAAGTTCCGAAACCCTAGATTTTAGAAGCAGGTGAAAAACACTTAAAATCAACGATTCTTGTAAAGAGTTTCGAGGACAGCGTAAAACATTAAAGAAACTCAAATCATCCTAGATCTGTGCATATCTAGGAGATATAAGAAGAAATTAGGGTTTCAAAAGAACCCCATATATAGATGAAAGAAGTTGTCTAGAATCCCAAGGATCGTATCAAATACAACATGATTTTACTTGAAATCACACTAGAGTAGCCAAGAACAAACAAGTGACGAACTCTAGATGCATGTCGACATAGCCCTGGGCCCTTGAAGACCTTAGAGAAGGTAGACATGGCATGAGAGAAGCCATTGGAGGCTTAGGAGACGATGAGAGGTCACCGGAGCTGACCAGAGAAGAGATGTCGGCGTTTGAAGGGCTATGTCACGACCCAAACCGATGGGCCACGACGGGCACCCGATAGCTTACTCAATCGAGTACCAACGTAACGTATTTTTCTTATTACATTATCATATATACATGACATACGGGCCTAATAGGCCAACATGATTATTTATAAACTCAAAACATAGGCCGACAAGGCCGTACAATCTTTCAAGTACACGATATATGTCTACAAGCCTCTAAGAGTACATAATTGTCATAAAGGTTGGGACAGATTCCCGCCATACCAAACAATTCACGTCTAAATCATACTAACCAAACACGCAACTCCGAAGTAAATGGAGCGCACCAATATCTTCCACTGAGTTGATAGCCTACTTGGAGTGCTGTCGACCTGTCTATCTGGACCTGCGGGCAAGAAACGCAACGTCCCCAAGCAAAAGGGATGTCAGTACGAATAATGTACCGAGTATGTAAGGCACATAAATACGTACATAAGAGACATGGAAGAAATATAGAGTACATGACTCAACCTGTAAGTCTGAATAACTTTGTAAATTATAAATTACGTTTAGCGTCATGCATATGCGTATGAATGTCATGTTGTGCATAGGTACATGTTTCATAACATCATTAGCCTCTGAGGGCATCCCATCATATCATCTCGGCCACTGTGGGCAAAATCATCATCGTATACCAGCTGATCAGGTGGTGGTGCATATATAACACCATAACCTTTCCCATATCCCATATACATATATATGCATATATAACTCTATATATAACGCCGTTTGAGTACATACATATATATACGTATATAACGCCGTTTGAATCATATTTCAGCCACTGTGGGCAACATCATCATCATATACCAGCTGATCAGGTGGTGATGCGTATATAACGCCGTAACCTTTTCCTATATCCCATATACATATATTTACATATATACGTGTATATAACGCCATCTGGTCATGGGTCAATGTACATGTATAAATGAGTGAAATGCATGGAAAATATATAATAATCTCGATATTCCTTTCGGATAAACTTTTCCAACTGTGTATATTTTGAGACCCATGAATAGAAGATAATAATAATTCTCATGTGGAATCAAGAATATAGACACCCCTACTATTTCTATGAATAGAGTAATTTATAGAAACTGTGTATTTGCTTATTTTTTCAGTATAATTTGGACAATGCCAAAAGAAAGAAGGGAGGTCATTAACATACCTGTTTCTACGAAATTCTTGAACGAAACCTATGCTTGAAGCTTGGATTGAAACGAAATTTGGACTGAAATTTTAATCGAAATTTTTGAATTGATGAACGGAATGATTTTTGTGGTTCAAGATAGAATGAAATGATTGTTTTCACATTTTTGGTTCAAAATAGAAAGCAATTGTAAATTGTTGTTGCTCTTGAGATTTCAATTGAAATTCTTTTGGCTATGGGTGTTGATGAAAAGAATCCCTTCCCAACATTCTTGGTTTTTGAAAACCAAAGCAATGAAATGAATGTGTGGCTTTAAGTCTTGGTTTTTGAAAACTAAATGGAGCTCATGGTAGATTAGATGTCTTTCTAAGTCTTAGCTTTCTAACACCTAGAATTATGACTACTTAGTCATTTTCTAGGTGTGTGGCTCCTTGCCACATGGGGTGGGGGTGGGATGCTAATTTCAATCCACTTATTAGTTAACCGGGTAATGTTTTGTTACCCAGTAATTAATCCATTACCCGCATAATTTAAAAATTATCACAAATTACTTAAAATTTTATTTATTTTTAAAATACTTGATATATACTTTATATATTATACTACTATGGTCATATGGTACCTTGCATGGTACTAGTTCATAATTATCGGGTATTATCGCTCGACCCGTATTTTATTCCAAATTGACCACTTTCAACAAAACTCGTTTTCTTTAATCCGTGTACTCTCTTATTCTTCATAACACTTATTTAGTGCTTTCTATAAATAACGTAAGTACGTTAACGTCAAGATGATCTCATCCCCAATTCTTACATAGGTTAACTGAAAACAAAATTTTAACGTACAATACTTCAGGGTGCAATATCGTCGTAACTAATTCTGCAAAGCGTAACATCACCGTAATGTAATACTACGGGACATGACATCTCACTTTCGGGCTCTCATTAATTTATTTATGGCGTATTTTTATCGTCACGACCCCGGTTCGCCCTCCGTGAAGCGTCGTTAGGGCACCTAGTCTCTACGACTAAGTAAGCCTAAATTGCGGAAGATAAACAAAACTTATGGAGATAAACAATTTAAAAACAGAAATAAGGCAATAACAGTGTTTAAATGTACCGCTCGACATACACCATATATAAATCTCAAAACCAATATCCAAATCCAAGACCCGAAATCCCACGTATCACAAGCTAAGAAAAGGAAATACTACATAGCTCTAACTCCGGAATTTGTCTAATAAAAACAGAAAGTACAGAAGGGCTAAATAAAAAAACAGGAATAGAAAGGGACTCCTCGGTCTGTGGACGAGGCAGATGTACCTCGAAGTCTCTATGTAGTTGTCTCACTCAAGGATGGTAGGCCGGTGTAGAAGTACCTAGATCGGCACATGAAAAACATGCGCAGAAGAGGCATGAGTACACCAAAGCGGTACTCGGTAAGTACCAAGCCTAACTTCGATTGTGTAGTGACAAGGAAGGTCAGGGCCCTACTGAGGTTAAATAAAATATAAAGATGACAGGATAAGATAAGTAGTGCAATTGAGAATCTACAGTAAGAAACTATACATGATAATAAGAGTACAATAACGGAAACAGAGATGAAGGCAAACCACAAGGAAGTACCACTAACCGGGGATCTCTTGGTATCCCGAGGATCTCTTGGTATCCTCAATATATGTTAAGGATCTCTTGGATCTCTTGGTATCCTCAATTATATGCTAGGGATCTCTTGGTATCCCGAGGATCTCTTGGTATCCTCAATTATATGCTAGGGATCTCTTGGTATCTCGAGGATCTCTTAGTATCCTCAATATACGTGCCAGGGATCTCTTGGTATCCCGCACCTTAGTTCAGATCATAAATACGTACAGGGGATCTCCCGGGATGCCATCCCGTAGTCCCAAATTAAAAACACATAGTAGCAACACAAGAATACCCAATTAAGCTAAATTATGTACCAAGTAAATAGTTAATTCTAGCCTAACATGCTTCACGTAATGCAATTAAGACAGTTTAAGCAAATAGGCAATTAAGTCAACTAAACATGCTTTTCTAAACTAGTAACAGGCTAAATTCACAAGTAGAATAAAACAGGAAACCATCCAGGATTCTGTACCAAGTATACCCAATTAGCAACACAAGAATACCCAATTAATCTAAATTTTGTACCAAGTAAATAGTTAATTCTAGCCTAACATGCTTCACGTAATGCAATTAAGGCAGTTTAGGCAAAGAGACAATTAAGTCAACTAAACATGCTTTTCTAAACTAGTAATAGGCTAAATTCACAAACAGAATAAAACAAAATAAATACACAACCACCAAGCCAGTCTGAGGCTTGTGACATGTGTGGAGGAAACCATCTAAACTACGAATGTCAAGCGACCAATAAAAATAATGAACATGTCAACATCATCGAATACAAGCCATATCTTTTTGGAAGTCCATTAGCACAAAAACATCCAGGATTTCGATGGAGCAATGCAAATGGTGTTGAAAACTGTCAAAACTACCAAAAGCAACAGGTACAAAGTCCACCCAGATATCAAAATTAAAATCGTGGACAACAAAATTTCAGGCCTTATCAGCAAGCAATTCCATATTAGCAAAGGTCTCGACAAGGCCATCCAAGTCTTGATGACCTTTTGTACAAGTACATTAAGGTTACTGATGAAAAAAATGGAAAGTCAAAATTCAGCTCTAAAAAGTATTGAAATTCAGTTAAGCCAATTGGCAACTCTCGCGTCTGAAAAGATTGAAGGTCCTTTACCGAGCAATACAGAGAAAAATCCAAAAGAACACCTTAAGGCCATTGCTTTACGGTCAGATACGACTCTTGATGAACCCTATGCAAACAAACAAGAAAAGAATCAATCAGAACAACATGTAGACAAGGGTGAGAATATTGAGACACCCTCTCAACCATCAGAAGATAAAGAAGCCAAGAAAAAAGAAGAAAAAAATACTAAAAATGTGACTTCTTTCTCTGTTACAATTCCTTTCCCACAAAAGATGAAAAGAGAAAAGCTTGATAATCAATTTGCAATGTTTTTGGAGATTTTAAAACAAATTCACATTAACATTCCTTTTGCTGATGCTTTATTGCAAATGCCTTCATATGCCAAATTTTTTAAAGAAATTTTATCAAGCAAAAGGAAATTGGAAGATGTTTCTGTGGTTATGCTTACTGAAAAATGCAGTGTTATACTTCAAAATAAGCTACCACAAAAACTTGGTCACCCAGGTAGTTTCAACATTCCATGTACTCTGGGAGGAGTATACATTAAAAAAGCACTTTGTGATTCTGGAGCTTCAATAAATTTGATGCCATTTTCTATTTTTCTAAAAATTAGATCATGGACCGCCTGCGTTTTGGTGCGGCACACACTAGCTGATACCTGAGGGTTACCTATAAATACGAGGTTTTGGGTTTTATTTAATATTTTGACCTAGAGAGCTCGAATTTTTGCGATGTTTCGAAGGTTTTTCAAGAAATTCATCGGGGTAAGTGATTTTAACTCAGATTTGGCTAGAATACATGAATCTATCACTGAATTAATCATTTAATTTGTGATTTGAGATGGAATTTGGGAAGAAAATTGTGGAACCTTTCAAAAATGTAAAATGATGATTTGAAGAACCAAATGGTATCGGAATTGGATAATTTTGATATGGTTAGACTCGTGAGGGTATGAGGATTCTGAAAATGTAAATTTTACCCGATTCTAAGATGTGGGCCTAGGGCTCGAGTTTTGCTAATTTTGAGATTTTTGATATTTTCGAATGTTTTCGCTTGGGCTTTGTTCCCTTGGCATATTGTGACGTATTCATTCTAGTTTTGGATAGATTCGATGCGCGTGGAGGCCAATTCAAGGGGCAAAGGCGTCGTGAGCTAGAGAATTAGCCAGTTTGAGGTGAGTAATGGTTGTAAATGATGTCCTGAGGGTTTGAAACCCCGGACTGCACATCGTAGTGCTATATTGAGGCAAGATATGTGCTGGATGATGAGCGTGGGGTCTTTCACTACAGGGGATTGTGACTGGGTCCATCCCGATTGATGATTTTACCGAATATTTGACTGAAATTCATTTGTTATCATCACTGCACACCCACAGTGAACGCGAGTACCCATGTGATTTGAAACAGTGGTAACAATGACACTGTATGATGCAATTTGGTCAGGTAACAATGGCTCACCATTATGCTGAGTGATTGTGAGGTAGCCCGAGTGGCTGATACTGTACTGAGAGTGAGCCCGAGGGGCTGATACTATGCTGAGTGATTGATACTGTGCCTGAGGGGCGGATTTCTACTTGTTACCTGTTTTACTTGTTTTAAAAAGGAATATCATTTGATTTCTTCGCTGATTTACTGCATTAAATGATTTTACTGCTTGATATGGAATTGCTTTGTGCCTTTACGTGTTTTCATACTTTTAGCCATTATTTGTAATTATTACTCACTGAGTCGGAGTATTTACATTACTCCCTGCACCATGTGTGCAGATTTAGGCATAGCAGAGTCCGCACCTAAGCGTTGATTCCTTCCAGGCTAGGCAATGATTTGGAGTTACGAGGTAGCTGTTGACATCCGCAGCCCCTTGTCTCGCTTACCCTCTATCATTTATGTTTCATTCAGACTGTTGTATTGGATTCCGTACTTTGTAGACCTATAGCAGATTCTGTAGTAGCTCATGACTTGTGACACCCTGATTTGGGCTGTGTCGGGATGGTTCCTGCTATTAGTATCATTAAATTCCACAATTTATGAGTATTATATTATATGTTATTACTTTTTATGATGATTAACTGTTTAAAAGAGGTGTTCCATTTGGGTCTGGCTGGCCTTGTCTTCACGAAAGGCGCCATCACGACCGGGTTCGGGGATTGGGTCGTGACAAGTTGGTATCAAAGCCTAGGTTACTTAGGTCTCACGAGTCATGAGCAGGTTTAGTAGAGCCTCGCGGATAGGTACGGAGACATCTATATTTATCCTCGAGAGGCTGCAGAACCTTTAGGAAAAATTTCATATTCTTGAAACTCTTGTCGTGCGAACTTGTTGGTCCGAGTACTAAACTTCTGATATTCCATTCTCTCACAGATGGTGAGGACGCGAGCTACCGGATGAGGTGGACGGCCACCAGTGCCAGCCGCTGAGGCCACCAGAGGCCATGGATGCAGTTGTGGACGTGGTAGAGGCAGAGCAGTGAGGGCAGCACCTATTGATGCACCAGCTGCCCCGGCTCCAGATCAGGCTCCCGCTATGGACGCTCCAGCAGCACCAGTTCAGGCATCAGTTGTGCCTATCGTGCTTCCGGGTCTTCAGGAGGCCTTGGCACAGATCTTATCAGTTTGTACTGGCCTGGCTTAGGCAGTTTCAGCCACTATAACAGCAGCTACTTCACGGATCGGGGGAGGCAATCATACCCCCGCTGCTCGCACACCTGAGCAGGTAGTGCAGGGACTACAGACACAGGGGGCACCTCCAGCTCAGGAGTTTATTATGCCAGTTATGCCGGATGATGAGCAACGTCGTCTTGAGAGGTTTGGTAGACTCCAGCCTCTGTCATTCAGTGGTGCCGAGGGCGAGGATGCCCAGGGTTTTCTTGATAAGTGTTAGCGGATGCTCCGTACAGCAGGGATTCTTGAGACTAGTGGTGTGGCATTTACCGCCTTTCAGTTTACTAGGGTTGCCTTCACATGGTGGGAGGCGTGTGAGAGGCGTAGGCCGGTTGGAGCAGCGCCCCTTACTTGGAAGCAGTTCTCCACTCTCTTCTTGGAGAAGTATGTGCCGCAGTCCCGCAGAGAGGAGCTGCATAGACAGTTTGAGTGGTTGCGATAGGGGGATATGACTGTGTCACAGTATGAGTCAAGGTTTTCTGAGTTGGCTCGTCATGCCATTTGGATGGTTCCAACAGATCGTGAGAGGATCAGGAGATTTGTTGATGGCCTTAACTATCACCTCCATATTCTTATGACCCGAGAGAGGGTGTTGGGTGCTACGTTCGAGACGGTGGTCGATATCGCTCGCGAGATTAAGATGGTTCGTCGTCACGATCGAGAGGAGAGGGAGGCCAAGAAGCCTCGAGGATCTGGCAGTTATAGTGGTGCTTCTTCGAGGGGCCAGTTTCAGCATAGTAGAGGTCGTTCTTTCAGGCATGCTCAGTCAGCCCGCCCAGAGTATCACGGGGCATCTTCGGGTCATGGTCATCATGGATCTCAACGGGGCCAGTCATCAATCAGTGCCCTTCCAGCCCAGAGTTTATCTCGTTCCCCATCAGCTCAGGGTTCTTCTATGCCGAGTGCATCAGCTGGTCACTCCGGTGTGAGGGGTTCCCTTCAGTACCCTTCTCCAGCACCTGGGAGTTGTTATGAGTGTGGAGAGTTTGGACATGTGTGGAGGCAGTGTCCTCGTCGTATGGCTAGTTCATCTCAGCAGAGGGGTCAGCCCTCGACTTCTACTTCAGTTACCTCACCACCCGCCTAGCCAGCTAGGGGTGGAGGTCATGCAGCTAGGGGTCGCCCCAAAGGGGGAGGTCGATCAGGGGGCGGTCAGGCCCGTTTCTATGCACTTCCTGGTAGGCCAGATGCTATTGCTTCAGATGCTGTCATTACAGGTATTATTTCAGTCTGCCACAGAGATGCCTATGTATTATTTGATCCTGGTTCCACCTTTTCTTATGTGTCATCATACTTTGCTCGTTATTTGGGTACGCCCCGTGAGTTTCTTGCTTTACCTGCTCATGTATCTACCCTAGTGGGTGATACTGTTGTTGTAGACCATGTGTACCGGTCATGTGTGGTGACTATTGGGGGTCTGAAGACCCGAGTGGATCTATTGCTATTGAGCATGGTGGATTTTGATGTCATTTTGGTCATGGATTGGCTATCTCCGTGTCGTGCTATTCTAGACTGCCACGCTAAGACAGTCACTTTGGCTATGCCGGGTGTACCGCGGATCGAGTGGCGTGGTGTGACTAATTACATCCCTAGTAGAGTGATCTCTTTCTTGAAGGCCCAGCGTATGGTTGGGAAGGGTTGCCTTTCATATCTAGCATTTGTGAGGGATGTTGGAGTTGAGACTCCTAGTATTGATTTTGTCCCAAATGTGAGGGATTTTCCCGATGTTTTTCCTGCAGACCTGCCGGGCATGCCACTGGATAGGGATATTGATTTTGGTATTGACCTGGTGCCGGTCACTCAGCCCATTTCTATTCCGCCATATCGTATGGCTCCAACAGAGTTGAAGGAATTGAAAGAACAGCTTCAGGAACTCCTAGATAAGGGGTTCATTCGGCCTAGTATGTTCCCTTGGGGTGCACCAGTTTTGTTTGTGAAGAAGAAGGATGGCACAATGAGAATGTGCATTGATTATAGGCAATTGAACAAAGTAACAATCAAGAACAAGTATCCTTTGCCTCGCATTGATGATTTATTTGATCAGCTTCAGGGAGCGAGGGTGTTCTCCAAGATTGATCTCCGTTCGGGTTATCACCAATTGAAGATCAGGGATTCAGATATTCTTAAGACTACTTTCAGGACCAGATATGGTCATTATGAGTTTCTTGTTATGTCCTTCGAGCTAACCAATGCCCCAGCAGCATTCATGCATTTGATGAATAGTGTATTTCGACCTTATCTGGATTCGTTCGTTATTGTATTCATTGATGATATCCTGGTGTACTCGCGTAGTCAGGAGGAGCACGTGGAGCATTTGAGAGTTGTGTTACAGAAACTGAGGGAGGAGAAGCTTTATGCAAAATTCTCCAAGTGTGAGTTTTGGCTCAGTTCAGTGGATTTCTTGGGGCACGTGGTGTCCAGCGAGGGTATACAGGTTGATTCGAAGAAGATAGAGGTGGTTTAGAGTTGGCCCAGATCATCCTCAGCCACAGAGATTCGTAGCTTTCTTGGGTTAGCAGGCTATTATTGCCGGTTTGTTCAACGATTTTCCTCCATTGCATCGCCCTTGACCAAGTTGACTTAGAAGGGTGCTCCATTCATATGATCGGACGAGTGTGAGGAGACCTTTGAGAAGCTCAAGACAGCCTTGACCATAGCTCCAGTGTTGGTTTTGCCATCAGCTTCAGGTTCATATATTGTGTATTGTGATGCTTCAAGAGTTGGGATTGGTTGTGTGTTGATGCAGGAGGGTAGAGTTATTGCTTATGCTTCTCGGTAGTTTAAGCCCCATGAGAAGAACTACCCCGTTCATGATTTGGAGTTGGCTGCCATAGTTCACGCATTGAAGATTTTGAGGCATTACTTGTATGGCGTATCTTGTGAAGTGTTCACTGATCATCGCAGTCTTCAGCATTTGTTCAAGCAAAAGGATTTTAATTTGAGGCAGCGGAGATGGTTGGAGTTGCTTAAGGATTATGATATCACTATATTGTACCATCCGGGAAAGGCCAATGTGGTGGCCGATGCTTTTAGCCGAAAGACAGTGAGTATGGGGAGTTTGGCATATATTCCAGTTGGGGAGAGACCTCTTACAGTTGATGTTCAGGCCTTGGCCAATCGGTTCGTGAGGTTGAATAATTCGGAGCCCAGTCGGGTGTTGGCTTGTGTGGTTTCTCGGTCTTCTTTATATGATCGCATCAGAGAGCGCCAGTATGATGATCCGCATTTGCTTGTCCTTAGGGACAGAGTCCAGCATGATGATGCCAAAGATGTGACCGTCGGTGATGATGGTGTGTTGAGGATGCAGGGCCGGATTTGTGTGCCCAATGCGGATGGGCTTAGAGATCTGATTCTGGAGGAGGCCCATAGCTCGCGGTATTCCATTCATCCCGGTGCCGCAAAGATGTATCAGGATTTGAGACAGCACTATTGGTGGAGAAGAATGAAGAAAGATATTGTGGGATTTGTAGCTTGGTGTCTCAACTGGCAGCAGGTGAAGTATGAGCATCAGAGACCGGGTGACTTATTTCAGCAGATGGTTATTCCCGAGTGGAAGTGGGAGATAATCATGATGGACTTTGTGGTTGGACTTCCTCGGACTTTGAAGAAGTTCGATGCTATTTGGGTGATTGTGGATCGGCTGACCAAGTCTGCACACTTCATTCCTGTGTGTACTACCTATTCTTTAGAGCGGTTGGCAAGGATTTATATCGGGGAGATTGTTCAGTTGCATGGCGTTCCTGTTTCCATCATCTCAGATAGAGGTACTCAGTTTACTTCGCAGTTTTGGAGAGCCGTACAGAGAGAGTTGGGTACTCAGGTAGAGTTGAGCACAGCGTTTCATCCTCACGGACGGACAGTCCGAGCGTACTATTCAAATATTGGAGGACATGTTGTGTGCTTGTGTTATTGACTTTGGAGGTTCATGGGATAAGTTTTTAACACTTGAAGAGTTTGCTTACAACAACAGCTACCAGTCGAGTATTCAGATGGCTCCATATGAGGCATTGTACGGGAGACGGTGTAGATCTCCGGTTGGTTGGTTCAAGCCCGGCGAGGCTAGACTATTGGGGACAGATTTGGTTCAGGATGCCTTAGAGAAGGTAAAGGTGATTCAGGAGAAGCTTCGTACAGCACAGTCACGTCAGAAGAGTTATGCGGACCGAAAGGTTCGAGATGTGTCCTACATGGTCGGTGAGAAGGTCTTGCTGAAGGTTTCGCCCATGAAGGGTGTTATGAGATTTGGGAAGAAAGGAAAGTTGAGTCCTCGGTTCATTAGGCCTTTTGAGGTGCTTCGTAGGATTGGGGAGGTGGCTTATGAGCTTGCTTTGCCACCCATCCTGTTGAGTGTGCATCCGGTATTTCATGTTTCTATCTCCGGAAGTATAGTGGGGATCTGTCTCATGTTTTGGACTACAACACGGTTCGGTTGGATGATGATTTGACCTTTGATGTGGAGCCAGTAGCTATTTTGGGTCGCCAAGTTCGGAAGTTGAGGTCAAAGGATATAGCTTCAGTGAAGGTGAAGTGGAGAGGTCGGCCCGTGGAGGAGGCTACCTGGGAGACCGAGCGGGAGATACGGAGCAGATATCCTCATCTGTTTGAGGCTTCAGGTGTATTTCTTGACTCGTTCGAGGAAGAACGTTTGTTTAAGTTAGGGAGGATGTGATGACCTGGCCAGTCACCTCATGAGTTACCGCTCCATTTCCCCCATTTCAGCTTCTTTACGCTTCATTATCTATGTTTTATATGATCGAGATGATTAGTTCGAGTTCGGAGAGGATTTGGTAAGAAATGAGACACTTAGTCTCTTTTAAGAAGGCTTAAGTTGGAAAAGTCAACCGGATATTGACTTATGTGTTAGAAGGCTCGGAAGTGAGTTCCGATGGCTCGGTTAGCTTCGGGAGGTGATTTGTGACTTAGGAGCGCGATCGGAATAGATTTTGGAGTTGTAGAGAAGATTTAGGCATGAATTGGCGAAATTGATATTTTGGCAAATTCCGGTTGATAGGCGAGATTTTGATATAGGGGTCGGAATGGAATTCCGAGAGTTGCAGTAGCTTCATTGTGTCGTTTGGGATGTGGGTGCAAAAATTGCAGGTCATTCGGACGAGATTTGATAGACCTTTTGATCGAAAGCATAATTTAAGAGTTTTTGGAGTTCTTAGGCCTGAATCCTATGTTAAATTGGTGATTTGATGTTGTTGTGAGCGTTCCGAAGTTTTGAGTAAGTTTGAACGATGTCATGAGATGTGTTGGTACAATTGGTTTGAAGTTCCGGGAGTTCCGGGATGTTTTAGTGCAAAAATCATAGTTGTAGCAGGCCTACAGGGGTTGCAGGCCCCAGAACTCACCCATGCGGTCCACACAAAAATGAGTGCGCCCGCGGTGAGTTCCGTGCGGACCGCACAAAGTCGGATGCGGCCGCGGTAGGTGTCATGCGGACCGCACAAAGTGGTGTGTCCGGCCGCGGTGGGGAACGATCCGCTAGTCCTAATTCGGAAACTCATATCTTTTGATCTACAAGGAATTTTGAGGTGATTCAAAAACGAAAGTTGTAGCCCTTCGTGTCTAATTTCCATAAAGTTAAAGATATCGCAATTTGGATATTAGTAGCAAACTTTATGGCCAAAATACTAAAATCTATCACTGCAGAGGGAGGCCTGTGCGGACCGCGTGCGTTTTGGTGAGGCCCGCACTAGCTGATACCTGAGGGGTACCTATAAATACGAGGTTTTGGATTTTATTTAATATTTTGACCTAGAGAGCTCGGATTTTGGCGATTTTTCGAAGGTATTTCAAGAAATTCATCGGGGTAAGTGATTTTAACTCATATTTGGCTAGAATACATGAATCTATCACTGAATTCATCATTTAATTCGTGATTTGAGATGGAATTAGGGAAGAAAATTGTGGAACCTTTCAAAAATGTAAAATGATGATTTGAAGGAACAAATGGTATCGGAATTGGATAATTTTGGTATGGTTAGACTCGTGAGGGTATGAGGATTCTGAACATGTAAATTTTACCCGAGGCTCTGGTTTTGCTAATTTCGAGATTTTTGATATTTTTCGAATGTTTATGCTTGGGCTTTGTTACCGTAGCATATTGTGATGTATTCGTTCTGATTTTGGATAGATTCGACGTGCGTGGAGGCCAATTCAAGGGGCAAAGGCATCGTGAGCTAGAGAATTAGCCAGTTCGAGGTGAGTAATGATTGTAAATGATGTCCTAAGGGTTTGAAACCCCGGATTGCACATCGTAGTGCTATATTGAGGCAAGATACGCATTGGATGATGAGCGTGGGATCTTTCACTATTGGGGATTGTGACTGGGTCCATCCCGATTGATGATTTTACCGAATATTTGACTGAAATTCATTTGTTATCATCATTATTTGGGCTGATTGCCATATTTGGGCTTCGTGCCAACTATTTGAACCCTTCAGGGATTTTTATCACTGTTTCCTTACTGCTTGACTTATTATTTGAATTTAGTCCTGTTGATATCTACTGTTTTACAAACTCATCCACTTTTACTCAGATTTGAAACCTAAATGATATTTTTACATCATGTTTTGGGCTGAGAACTACTGTTTTACCTATGCCCAAGGGGCTTATGGTGATTTCTGGACTGAGTGAGGCCGAGGGCCATATGTGAGGATATGCTGAGTGATATGAGGCCGAGGGCCTGAGATACTATTTATGTCATGCGGTGGCTTGAGTGATGTGAGGATATGCTGAGTGACGATGCCACGAGGTGGCTTGATATAGCGCTTGGGCCGTAAGGGGCCCCTCTAGAGTCTGCACACCCACAGTGAACGCGAGTACCCATGTGATTTGAAACAGTGGTAACAATGACACTGTATGATGCAATTTGGTCAGGTAACAATGGCTGACCATTATGTTGAGTGATTGTGAGGTAGCCCGAGGGGCTGATACTATGCTGAACGATTGATACTGTGCCCGAGGGGCAGATTTCTACTTGTTAATTACCTGTTAAATTACCTGTTTTACTTGTTTTAAAAAGGAATATCATTTGATTTCTTCACTGATTTACTGCCTGAAATGATTTTACTGCTTGATATGGAATTGCTTTGTGCCTTTACGTGTTTTCATACTTTCAGCCATTATTTGTAATTATTACTCACTGAGTCGGAGTACTCACATTACTCCCTGCACCATGTGTGCAGATTCAGGTATAGCAGAGTCCGCACCTGAGCGTTGATTCCTTCCAGGCTAGGCAGTGATTTGGAGTTACGAGGTAGCTGTTGACGTCCGCAGCCCCTTGTCTCTCTTATCCTCTATCATTTATGTTTTATTCAGACTATTGTATCGGATTCCGTACTTTGTAGACCTATAGTAGATTTTGTAGTAGCTCATGACTTGTGACACCCCGGTTTGGGCTGTGTCGGGATGGTTCTTGTTGTTAGTATCGTTAAATTCCGCAATTTATGAGTATTATATTATATGTTATTACTGTTTATGATGATTAACTATTTAAAAGAGGTGTTCCGTTTGGGTCTGGATGGCCTTGTCTTCACGAGAGGCGCCATCACGACCGGTTTGGGGATTGGGTCGTGACACTCAAATCACATGCATAACCCAACGCGCTGAAGGAACTAGTTATTGCCACTATCATGCCAATTCAATCATGGCTAACCAATCTAACTTATCCACAATTGTCTTAGAAATAATAATAACTCCATTCAATACATAACGAACTCAATCCGCGCTCATCCCGGGTGGCCTTGTATCACAAGACCATGTTGTCTCAATTCCCACAATCCGTCTCATACCCTCCTTATGTGCATGCTCACATCCTTAACCGATACACCCATTCCAATAATTCCCCTATGAATCCGAAGTTTGTTCCTCTCATTCCTCCAAATGCTACATTGCAAGCCGAAAATATCATGGAACATTTCGAGCCTCTTATCATGATCTACTGCAAAAACTCGATTCTTAACTACACCGCAGGTTTGAAATCCTTAGGCACCGCATTTTAACCTCTGAATTTACTAGGACCATTATTGAGAGTCACCCACTCTGGCTTGGTCCCAAATATAATTGACTCCAAGGCTCTTCTAGCACATGAATACCCTCTCGATGAAGCACCTGACTGAATCACTTCCCTGGTAAATCACCTCTGGACGAAGCATAAATCCTGAATCTTTCATAAAACCTGAACATGAGTCAATAAGGCCAACCATAGTACACCTTTATCCAATCCCTTAATCAAATCACCACTTATGTTCTTTTCCCTTAGCTGTAATAACTCGCCAATAAGCCGATAACCTGAAACCTCATAAACAGACGACCATGCAATCCAACCGTAGGCGGTGGGACTACCACTTAGCTCAGCCACTATTACACAACTCTGGAACCCACCAAGATTTTTTCTTCCTCGCTGAACTGATCTTGCACCACCAACTCGCCAAATTCCTCGAAATCCTTCCGTTAGAATTTCATGAACACTCTGAATCTCTAGCAACACTCATATATTCGACCTCTTACCGGATAGCCAGTAAAGTCCTTAGCAGAAGCTTTGCAACCACGCGAATGCTGACCTGCTCATGAGAGTTAACCCACCTGTAGAAATTACCTACCGACATCTTCCAACATCGCTGCATGGGGTACAATCACTACGACATCAACAACCCATCCTGAGCCCATCCTCATTCACCAGTTGTACCAGTCCGTCCATTCCTTATAGACGTCAACTAAAAGTGCGATAATATCTTCCAATTCAAAGTTATGTTGTATCCTTCTTCATATCAAGCCACTCCTTTATGTTGTATCAAATCTTCCGCCGTATAATCACCAACATTTCAAATCAAGCCTGTAGACCCAGTCACTGATCACTAAAATTCCCAAATCATTCCAAACTTTCCTTAAGGAAGTTATCCTGCCACTGAACCAATATGCTACTCTGCCACTCTCCCACTTTGGCCAAACTCACTCCTTTAAGCAACTACTCGACTTTTGCTACTTACACCTAGCCTTCTAGAAACTTACCTACTACCTGACACTTCTCACATGTCCTTCCTCATCTTCTTCTGCCCAGTTGTTTCCTTAAATAAAAAATCTATCTCAATAGCACTTAAACCAGTAGATCGCTACTAACCTTAAACCTTTCTGAAGGTCATCTTTCACGAGCCGTCAACATTAGAACACTCAATCTCAAAACCTTAAGTAGTACTGATACTGAACTGAAATGATAGAACGGTTTCTCGCAAGGCGACGACGATAGCCTAATCAAATACTCAGGAAGGAGCATCCCGCACCACATCTGTAGTATCATTAAAATTCCTCGGTTGCCAATTGATAACAAGCGCTTCATGTCGCGTAGGATTGAATAGGAAGAAATAAAGGCATAAGACTCAAGGGAATCAAACTGCATGATGAGGAATCAAGAAGGGAAGTGCTCCTAACAGCCTTGTAGCCTCTCAAGATAAGTACAGACGTCTCTGTACCGATCCACAAGAGTCTACTAGACTCACTCATGACTCGTGAGACCTAAGGGAACCTAGTACTCTGATACCATGTTGTCACGACCCAAAATCCAACAAAGGTCGTGATGGCGCCGGACAACGCTGTCAAGCATGCCAACCATATATACTTAATTTTGTCCTTGTTTTAGTATTTTGAAAACTATGATTTTCCTTCAATTTAACTAGTAAAAGATAATCTTTACAGAATAAGTAAAAATGTTTACAATTTAATATTGAGTACCCCATATTCATCCCAGAACCCGGTGTCACAAGTGCATGAGCAATTTCTAGGAATTTAAAATGTAATACAATAATTGTCCGAAATACAATTCGGACAGGAAAGAAAATACAATACTCTAAAGGAGACTCTGCTAGCTGCAGATCATCTCGATGGATGCATCTCACCTAAGTCTCTGTATCAACCATGCCAATGCTCCCAACTAGGCCACTAGACATACATGTACCTGTGCAACAAAATGCAAAGCAAGTGTAGTATGAGTACAAAAACAACGCGTACCCTGTAAGTATCCAGTCAAACCTCGAAGAAGTAGTACGAGAGGTCGACTTTGACACTTACTAGTGGTCCAATAATATAAAATATAGAAAGAATTTGAATAAATATGAAGCAAAGTAAATACATTAAATAAATAGGTACAAAATATGTGGTACAATTCCTTTCTTTACAATTTTTCTCAAGCTCTCGACTAGCAAGTTCCCTCTATAACCGGAGCATATATATAAAGATATAGTGGATATCATCAAGAGATTGTCATGAATCAAATCAGGGGAAAAATACAAAGATACACTGGCTTCTAGCCAAATATTACGCACGAATTCCATAAGAATGATGTATATATATAGGAAACTGCCGAGGCGTACGGCCCGATCCAACATAAAAGTAAACTGTGCACTACCCAGGGTCGAACGGCGCAAACCATAGATGCATCTATTAACCTGCCGAGGCAAACGGTCTGCTCCATGAGATTGTGGTACATAAATCCTACTGAGGCGAACGGCCTGATCCCATAATAGTGGTAGAAGGAAATACACCTCTCGCGAATCACACGTGCGATGCGGTCAAATATGGATTTCTTAATCTATTATAATATTCCTCAATTCTTTTCGAAATTACGAAGTTCAAATGAAACCTTTTAAATCTTAAGTTCTTCAATTTCAACTACCTTCAAAACATTTAATTAACTAACTCAATCACGCTCCCTCACAAGGCAAACAATAACCATAAATCAATAACAATATCAACAAGGCATGGTGTGAGCCAAAAACTACACGAACATAGGCATAGCTAGTAGCTACGTACGGACTCTCATCACCTCGTGCGTATGTAGCCCCCACAAATAGAAACACACAATAATTTTGTTCACCTATGGGGTTAATTCCCTCTTACAAGGTTAGAAAGGAGACTTACCTAGCTCGAAATTCCATAACCGACATTCCACGCTCTTCTGACGACTCAACTCAATGCCCAATGCTCCAAAACATGCCAAATAACGGGCAAACCAATGCAAATATACCCTAATACTTATAACAATTCAATTTATATAAATTCCCAACTCCGCTCGAATAGTTGAAAAAATCGCCCTCGGGCCCACGTGCCAGGATTCCGAAATTTTACAAAGATAAACTTTACCCATAACCTCATGAACTCAAATATATAATTTACTCTCAATTTCATACCCAATATCATGGTCAAAATCAGAAAATACAAATTCTAGGTCTTTCCACCAAAACCCCAAGTTTCTACCAATTTCCATACTTTAATCCGTATCTAAGTCATGATTTTAACTTATAATGGGTGGGAACAACTTACCTTGACATAAATGATAAAGAACACCCACTTAAAGCTCTCCAAAATCGCCCAACCAAGAGAGAATTGAAGAAAATGGGACAAATCTCTGTTTTATAAAACCTTCTGCCCAGCGATTTCCGCATCTGCGGTACATCCGCCGCTCATGCGGAAATTCCCATAGCAGGTGCGGTTCAACTACACTCGCCTTTATCCACTTATGCGGGCTTCAATCCGCTCCTGCGGTTCGCTTCTACGGAGACTGACTGCTCCTGCGGGAGCTTCATCGACCTGCGGCCCCAGCCAAGCCCAGCCAAAATCGCTTCTGCGGCTCCTTGCCTGATTCTGCAAGCTCGCACCTGTAGTGCCCATTCCACAGGTGCGATTACACCAGCAGTCCTCAACTTCAGCAACTCCTAAATTCCAAACCTTGATCCATTAACCACCCGAAATCCACCTGGGCCCCTCGGGACCCTATCCAATCACACCAACCAGTCCCAAAACATATTACGGACTTGCTCAAGGATTCAAATCACATCAAAAAATGCTAGAATCACAAATCACACCCTATTTCAAACTTGATGAACTTTAGAACTTCGAACTTCTTCATTCAATGCCGAAACCTTTCAAATCACATCCGATTGGCCTCAAATTTTGCACACAAGTCATATTCGACATCACAGACCTACTCCAACTTCTGGAATCGGAATCCAACCCCAATATCAAAAAGTCCACTTTCGGTCAAACTTCTCAAAAACCTTTAAATTTCCATCTTTAGCCTAATGACTCCAAAATCACTCATGGACCCAAATTTACTTCTGATTGCGCTCCCAACAACAGAATCACCATACGGTGCTACTCCCAGACTCTAAATTCTAAACGGACATCGATAACACAAAAATGCACTTTAACCCAAACTTATGAAATTCTTCCAAAGTGCTAATTTTCACAATAGGTGTCGAAACGCTCTCGGGTCTCTCAGAACCCGATCCGGACATACGCCCAAACCCGAAATCATCTTATGAACCTGTTGGAACCTTCAAACCCTAATTCCGAGGTCGTTTACTCAAAAATCCAATCCTTGTCAATTCTCCCAACTTAAAACTTCCGAAATGAGAATCTCTTTCCAAATCAACTCTGAACTTCCCGGAATTCAATTTCGACCATGCGTACAAGTCATAATACCTGAAGTGAAGTTGCTCATAGACTCAAACTACTGAACGACGCGCTGGAGCACAAAATGACTGGTCGAGTCGTTACAACTAGTATGTGTCGAGCCTAACCTCAATGAAGTAGTGACGAGGCTAGGATAAGACAACAACATACACCTATGTAGTTAAATAATACACGGGCAATAACAACTAATAGAATCTAAGCAGAAGATAATGGGGAAAGAGGAAACATGCTGAGGGAAATACAAGATCACGTAAATGGTAACAGTAAAGAAATACAGTGAACAACATATTTGCGCCAATATAAGTATTTAACATAGCAAAAGCAAGTGCACGGCATCACCCTTCGTATTTCTACACTCTTCCTCACCATAATGAATGAAAGATACAATGATAATGGATAAAACATGGCACGACATCACCCTTCGTGCTTTACACTCTTCCTCACATGATAATGAATATGAAATGGCACGGCATCACCCTTCGTGCTTTACACTCTTCCTCACATGATAATGAATATAATATGGCACGACATCACCCTTCATGATTTACACTCTTCCTCACATGATAATGAATATAATATGGCACGGTATCACCCTTCGTGCTTTACACTCATCCTCACCAAACAGAGATCAATAACAACAGGGAGATAGATTTACCAATGATAAGTCTTATTTCAACATTTAGTTCCACAACATCAATCTCAACTTTGAGTCATTTCTCAATCAATATCAAATATTTGTAAAACATGATAAGAGTTGCTGAACACATAGAATAACAAGTCTAAGCATGATCAATATGATCAAAGAGTGCACGATTACAAGAATAAGACTAACTCGCACGCTATGACCCGGCAATAACGTATAGATACTCGTCACCTCACCTATATATTGTACTCAACATCCAAACACGTAGCAAATAGGCAAAACAATACCTAAGCCCTATAGCCAGGGTTAGACACAATACTTACCTCGCTCCAACGGCCAAACTCAAAGCTCAATCACAATTTTTCCCTTCACACAAGCCTCCGGACCAATAAAATCTAGCAAAATTACCAACCAAACGATAAAATTTAAGCCTTAGGAACTACCCACAATAGCAAAGAATTCAATTTAGGCCATTTTTGAAATAGTCAACAAAAGTCAACACCCGGGCCCGCTTAGTCCAAACCCAAAATTCGGACAAAACCCGATTACACATTCACCCTTGTGCCTGGATATGTAATTGGTTTTGGAATCCGACCTCAATTTGAGATCTAAATCCCCAAATTATAAAATTCCTAAGTTCTACCCAAAAATCCCCAATTCCACCATGAAAATCCCTAGATTCTAGGTTGAAATCTTGTAAAAAGAAGTAAAAAATTGAAAGAAACTAGTTAAGAATCACTTACTTATGATTTGGGGAAGAAAAAGTGTTTGGAGAATCACCTTTTGTGTTTTAGGGTTTGAAAAATTGAAGAATGAATTAAAAATCCCGTCTAAGTCAAGACTTATCCGCTGCAGATATCACATTTGCGACCTGAGCTTCCTCAATGCGAAGCTCGCAAATGTGAAGGGGCTATCGCAATTGTGAAGCCTTCACATTCCTGCTGCATTCGCAAATGCAAGGAAAGTGTCACAATTGCGATCACTGAACCTTGCAAATATGAGTAAAAGATCGCATTTGCGATCCATACCCATCCCAGACTCCCTTCGCAATTGCAAAGGTAACCTCGCAAATGTAAGAACCACAGGCTCAGCTTTCCTTCACATTTGCGATGAAAGCCTCGTAAATGCGGAACCTACAGGGTTCGCAATTGCGATGCCTGATCTCGCAAATGCGAGATCAGAGGCCTACAACAAGTTGAAGAACACCAACATCTTCTAAGTCTAAAATTTCACTCTATAGCCTATCCGCAACTCACCCGAGCCCTTGGATCTCCAAACCAATCTTGCACACAAGTCTTAAAATATCATACGAACTTGCTCGTGCATTCAAATCGTTAAAATAACACCTATAACTACGAATTTAGCACCAAATAGCATGAAATTTTCAAAAAAGTTTTAAAACATTTATTTTCTCAACCAAAGGTCCGAATCACATCAAATAAGTCCCATTTCTCACCAAATTTCACAAATAAGGTATAAATATCATAATGGACCTGTACCGGGCTCTGCAACCAAGATACGGGCCCGATACCAACAAGATCAAATCGTTACCAATTTCTTAAATCACAATTTTAGTCTTACAATTTTCATCAAATATTCATTTCTCGGGATAGGGACCTCGAAATTCGATTCTGGGCATACGCCCAGGTCCCATATTTTACTACAGACCCATATGGACCGTCAAAATACGGGTCTATGTCTGTATACCCAAAACATTGATAGAAGTCAACTAAAATCAACTTTTTAAGCTAAAAATTATTATTTTTCTCAACTTTCAACATAAAAGCTTTCCAGAAACATGCCCGGGCTGCGCACGAAAATCGAGAAGAGATCAAATGAGGTTTCTAAGGCCTCGGAACATGGAATCGAGTTCTAAAACAT